>NC_137454.1:395742153-397023045 GCF_964235325.1 Thermobia domestica
ACTCTATATACCGTATTATTACGGCAATTTAGTTACTTCTGGAAGTTTGCTTGGTTGGTTCGAGTTAAGTGTTCCCTTTTTAGCACCGAAGCTATATGAGACGTGGAATTGCAGTTTAAGATGGAATCCAAATCATTGTATGCATTTTAAGACTCTTCCACCAGAAATCAAATCCGGGACCTCATGTACTAAAAATGCGCGCTAGCCATTAGACCAGCAAGGAAACTAATTTCTGACAAATCTCATGTGCATAGACACGACATCTAGATAGTTAAATACAGCTGATTAATATTTTGTATTTGTAAATAATTTCTGAAAACGTTTTAAGTAGACATACAATTATGAAGTAATAATGAAGTTAAGATTGTTTTTCCACTTTCCGTGTTTTATGACTCTGTATGACAAGAAACCTCCTTATGTTTGGTTTTAGTTCTCCCCACTCTGAATGAGAAATATTGACTTGTCATAACTTGTAGAGTGCAAGCGTTATGTTTGAAAACTATATCAAAATATTTGGAAATACTTTTTCAAAATTGTTTGCCTGCGAGGAGATGATGCAGAATCAATGAAGAGGCGGAAGAATTCTTTGTAGCGTTGAAAGGAGTGCTTGGGTTTTATAGATTCCATTTCGTTTAATCACATTCAGAGAGAGAAAGAGGGAACTATTTTTGGTTCAGCGGCGGAAGGTGAGGAGTTGCTACATATACCTCCGCCCGACAGGAATTCCTCTTGAAATATGCACACGTGTCTGCAACCAAAACTCAAATAGATGGTTGATGAATGGACACAGAGTTCACTTTTTAAAGGATAACAAATGGATTTCATTTCATAATCGAAAATTATAATTAATGTTGCCCACGAAACAAGAAATGTCTGTCTTGTCTGGCAGTGTCGGCCTGGAGTTGTCAGAGCTAGGCGGAGATGGACAAATTAATGTAAACATTTTTGCTTTTAAAATGTGTTTTTAATTTGTCGACAGTATTAAGCATACACAGTTACACAGAAAAATAGGACGAAATGCTGCATAACACAGAATAATATTAGAATTACTACCAACAAAAATGTGAATGTATAATGGATAAATTAGCAGTTGTCTGCCTATTCCGACACAAACAATGAAAAAGTATCATTAGGTACAATTGTATGACTATATTAAATTTCACACAACGATTAAGATCTCTTGAGCTTTCTGCTTTTTCGCTTATAATAACATCGTAATCTACAGGAAAATTCTGGACACGTATAGTGTTAAGGAGCAATTACCTTTCCAGTAGGCTTTGCCACAAACGTGACCTCAGATTTGATTTAATGATCTTCAACTTAGAAAATAAGCGTTCACACGTTACCTAGTTAATTGGAAGAGTTATATCATATTTGTACACACAATATAAATTGCTATAAGTGCTTTCATTTACAATCAACTTATACAAGAGTGTAAACACACACTATATGCAACCATGTTTACAACGGCAAGGATCCAACTGGTCCAGATCTTCCGTTTTGTTTTAATTGCAATTGTCTTCATTTCCAGAATCAGCTTCAATCACATCGAAGTCACTAGTAGGAGCATCCTTCAGATTCTTGAAGTAATCTTTATAATGGGTCGCAAATTGTTTCTTTACACCGCCTGTATTTTTTGCTAATGTTTTCAGGACTCCATCTGGTAATTCACTTTTCTTTATTTCTTCAAATCTCTTTGGATGCAAACAGGCACAATCTTTCATTCAGTGCTTATTTGGAGCAAATCTCTCCTTAACACTTTTAAAAACTGTGTCACAAATTCTGTAGAAGGTTTCCACTTGGAACTCCTTCTACTGGCCTTCTTCTTGCAAAGACGAGCCTCCATCAGAGCAGTTTTCATTTAAAAAAAGGTATTTATACACGGAATCCTTTTTGTTGCAAAATCAGCATGCACTCGATGAAATTAGTTTTCTTCAAATTCTCTCTTAAGATTTTCCGAAAACATTTTAACGTTTCCATACAGCTGAGAAAAATTTCTCTTTAAATGACTTCAAACCTGTTGCTAGTATTTGGACCATTTTCCATGCCTTTAAGCAGTCCACGTTTCGGGACTGTAGGTAATTTGCAGTTTGTATTGTAAGCTCAATTGGCTCTGTGTAAAAAAAATTCGAATTCCAACCATTTCTCTCGTAAACTTCTTGCTCTGTCTTTAGTATTTCCATCAAAATCACTCAATGTATTTATTTCCCGCAGTACACTGATTATTAAACTGTAGTTCTTGATATCATAACCAGAATCTTCGTTCTTACAGAACACGGCTGAAAGAGACTTAATGTTTCGCACACCGTCATGTTATTCCAAGCTCTTAACTCTTTCGTGGCTTGTATATTTATTTTCATTTGTTTCCATCCAAACCGACATTAGCAAATGGAATCGCGAATGAATTTTGTAGATTGTTGCATGAGAAACAAGGTTAAGGACATGTGTCATACAATGAGTATACATCACTCTGGGATTCTCCTGTTTCAGTAAGGTTTGCAAACCATTATATTTTCATATTAACTGCCTTGCTTTATTAATTTCGTATTACAATCAACAAAGTAATCAGTTGCTGTCATAACGCTCACTGAAACTAATAACACTTGACAAGTATTTGCATTTCTAAAAGCATGTGCATTTATAGCCATACATAACTCATACTGATTTAACCTAATGACTGACTACAAGGTGACTTAAAGGGAAGCCAAGAGAAAATCTGTTTGATCGGTTTATTTGCACTCGAAGACGTTGACAGGAACCTCGGTCAGAGCCGTAGCTAGATATTTCGGCGCCCGGGGCGAAGTAGAATTCGGCGCCCCCTACACTCACCTTACCAATAATTATATATATATATATATATATATATATATATATATATATATATATATATATATATATATATATATATATATATATATATATAAAGAAAAGCAGTTTTTGTTGTTATGCTACGTTGAATTTTTATTAATCTTCTTGGAAAGGCATTGCCATTGCAAAAACCAAAAACGATCATTATGTATCCTTTTTCAAATAAGAGCTGTTTTCAAGAGTCTTATTTTGGGCTTTTTGTTAAACTTGACAATATTACCTTTGGTTGTCTACAAATTCACTGGGAGACCAGTTATGGAAAGTTACTACTATTTACAAAGTTTCATACTATCGATAAGAAATGAAATTTCAATACATTAAAAACTATGTGCTTTTAAATTGTTCGAAATGGGTGACAGTAGACCCTAATAATTGTAAAGTTTTTAATTTTATTCTGTATGTGACCACATCAATAGCATTTTAATTTCGATCTTTTAACGGTAAATATATATTTTGTGAAATGTAATGGAAATTCAGAAGGAGCCTTCTTTATGAATTTTTAAATATTGATCGATGGATCTGAAGAATATGTTCAATGTTTGTACTTGAAATCCAAAATATACTTTGGCTACTAAATATGTCTGAAGATATAGTAATTACTTAATTTCTTAATGAATGAAAGTTCCGAATTTAAGGTACTTATTATTAATTAACATATTAAAGTACTCTAACACGTACATATATAAAGAATGTGTGTACTTATGTTTTGTATGTATGTAGATAGATAAAAACATCACACAACTAGACACGTATGCTGCCGTCCTAAGCGAAAAGACCTTAGCTCCACATTTTTCGAAAATCGAGATATTGGTATGGGAATGTTCGTAGTACAATTCTGCATCTATCTAAAGTGAAATTGACGTGATTTGACCAATAGGTAGGGGGTAATAACGTCATGAGTGTTTACCTTATATTCAAAACTGTAACTGAAAGTAAGCAAAAAGACCTTAAGGGGAATTCATAAGCAAAGATATTTAACTGTATTACCACACAAATTTTAGATCGTGAATATATATTTAATAAAGTTTTACTGAAATACAACAAATCTGAACGTACAGCCTAAGCCAAAACACGTTTTGCTTATTTTCTCGAAAGTATGTGATATGGAGGTAAGGCTTTTTCGCTTAGCACGCAGTATGCACAAAATAATATGCTGGCGATGCAAAAAGTTGATGAAAAATAACCCAAATAAATTCCTCCAAATTGGAAGCATTTGATATGTCAATGGAATTTAAAAATAAATCATTGGTAGTGATAAGTGTCTGAAAAAGTCGAACTTCGTTGGGCTAATTTCTGACCCCTTAACCCCCTATCCTGCAACTGTTTGAAGTTCGAAAATATTATTGTTCCCCTCGTTTACCTTTATTTTTAACATTCCCGCACATACAGAAGCTTGAATGTGTCTCTTCACTCTTCTCACTTTCATACCTTCATTCTCATCGTCACACAATGGGGCCAGGCGTGACGTCATATTATATGGTGCTCTCGTTTTGTCAACTTAAGATCTCTCAGGTAATTCTTAGCAAAAACTCGAAAAATGAAGTAAAAGATTGACTTGACATAATTTGTTATAATGAAACCATAATAGTGTACACATAAGATAGTATACAGGAAAAGAAGTTATAGCAGTTTACAATGAACTCATAGGACGCGTAAATTTGGTTATCCGCCGAAGCCGGAGAGGCGCTGCTTAGTGACAGAAAATAGGAAATTGACTTTGAATGCAACTATTCCTACATTGCGTGTAGATATTCAGTGGCTGGTAAACATGGTAACACGGCCAACATGTATGTATCATTTTGTATATTTAAAATGTAGATGTGATGTGTAGTCAATAATCATATTTGAAATGATGCTAATATTTATCATATCCCTATGATAATCCCCTACTAAATATCATATTTGGAAAATGTTGTGGTACTGAAAGCATATGACTATGGTCAAGCGATAGAATGGCATTTTAGTAGAAAATATGGCATAATATGTCTGTAATTTTTTAATATGTCGTAGCGGAAACATTGTTCTTACTGTATGCAAAGAGAAAACCTGCACATATTTGCACTTTTGAGAAATTTAGCACATGAAAATGTTTAAGGAAAACCGCATTCTGGATGCAATGCTGCTTTTGAATTGAGCTGGGATAAATGTGAGAGCAAGTGTTAGGTTATTAGACGTGTGATCCCCCATGCACGCAGTGACAAAGTTGAATATAGGTCGATTCTAGAATTTTGAACCCAGATCTCGTTGGGGGCTTCGCCCCCAGGACCCATCTTGTTTCTAACATCTAGTCATACTTCTCTGACATTCACTAACAGAACTAAACTCTAGTCAAACGTATTTGATTAATGGTGGCGACATTTTGAAACATTAATGCTAAACCATCTATGGCCTATAAGGTAGAACCATATTAAAAATGGTGTTGATCAATTCACTATTGTGTTTTTTGTGATGCGTGCACAGAAGTGACATTGGAATCAACTGTAATGAACCTCCGCTTGCTCCAGCTAAGAGTGTTCCGATCAAGCTCTGAAATGAGCTCACGTAATACACGATGCAATATATGAAACAACTTGAACAGGTTACTGATGCTTGTAAATCATAATGGGCCTTATTCAGAGTCGTTCTGACGCTTGATTAGTGTCATACTCAAGAGTTCGACTAACATATGTTTCCTGCAGTAGTCAGGCTTTTAGTATGACGCTAATCATACGTCAAAACGACTCTGCATAAGGCGGCATATGTTTAATATATCTGATAATATATTCATATCGAGAACTTGTGATAAGATAATTTTTATGTATTGAAGCGTCCTTGCATCTTCATTGTCATAACGAATTCTCCACAAGTTTGAAATAATTTTGAGAAGCAAGAACTTCTCTTCAATTTTATTACTCTTCAGTTGTAAATGAATAAGTACACTTTTCCTTTCATGCGTAAGAATGTAAGCCAATAGTGAATTGCCAAATCAAAGCATATTACCCATGCGTTTGTTTATGCCAATCATATAATCTGTTAAACAATTTAGGAGCGAATATAAGGAATATTTCCTTTTATGATGTAAAACTCTGTTTTTGATGAAATAATGTCGAAATAACATTATTGTAACCACTGCACATACCAAAATAATTGGTTTTCTTTCAATTTTCTGTTTCATATTGCGAATTCTTATTTTTGCCAAGAATTCAGTGCTTTGGCCCCATTGTGCGTTAAGATTAATCCGATTGGGTAGAAAAACGTTTTGAACTAAGCAAACTTATCACTGTCAAAACACCGAACACGACTTCGTTCATTTCTGATTTTGAAAATGCTCCTGCGCACACTATAAGTCACTACTCGGCAGTGGAATGCGAGCGAAGCGAGCAAGAAAATTTTTAAGAAATCTACGTATTTCATTAATAACCGACAGCAATATTGATCGAATAGGGCGCCAATACTTTCTGGGGGCGACTCGTCTTTTACTCATGTCCAACACCACTTTTCCTTTCTCCTTGCTCGTTCGGCGCCCCCTTGCATCAGCGCCCGGGGCGGGCGCCCCGCTGGCCCCCCCTTAGCTACGGCTCTGACCTCGGTTACAATAAATAAATTTAAAAAATATTAACAAATGGCACTTCGCCTTTGAAAGCAAACAAATTTTAAAGATCAATTTTTAATGAAATTGTCCATATATTTTGATGACACTCTCCGTCCATTTACTTTATACTATGTTTTTTAATAACTGAGATTTTTAGTGGCGCATTAGATTGGCATGTTACAAAATGTTTAGTCCTAAAATGTTACTGTTGATGCAATCAGATACGAATTTTACATTGACAACATAGTTGTACTTTATAAGTGAAGTAGCACACAAACTTAAACTGTCCTTTACCAAATTAATAAATTTCAGAATTGACCAAAATTTGCACCACATGTGCATTGCATATAATATTTTAAAATATAAATAAATATTGGACTTCAATATAAAAGCCTTATTTTCAATATAAGACCCAAATACCTGTCACTAGCAAAATTTTAAACGTTAAATTTACATAGTGTTGTTATTCTTACGATGAAGACGATACACTGATCTCGTCAAGACAATAATTCTTTGATATTATATTTATTATAAAGACAATAACAGAAATATTAATTAAAATTTTCTCTAGTTCAATATAACTGAGCCTAATTTATTGTGACAAAAGGGTGCCATAAGAGGGTGGGCGCAGGCGGCATTTTTGCCGATCCCAAACGTTTCAGCATTCTTGCCAATTTGATGTCGAGAACAGAACCCAAACAACCCCTGCGGGGCTTCTAACCCGTTCCTACTACTACTACTACATTAGCTGTGGATCTATATAGTACAAGGGCAACGTACTACTACTACATTTGCTGTGCATCTATATAGTACAAGGGCAAACTTATTTTAATGAAAGAAGTTTAATGACAATTTTAAAAAAAATGATCGTTAAATCAGTTTTTGAATATTATTTTTAATCTTATTTTAACGAAAGAAGTGTTATAAAAATTTTTAAAGGTAGTAAAAAAAACTGTCCGTAGGCAGGATTTGAACCCACGCCAAAAGCATATTCTTTATAGCATGTTGCGCTAGTCCACTTTTTTTTTTAATTTTTAAAAGTCAACTGACTCAGCGAACGTGTTCCAGTAACTTACTTAAACTACTTATATCTAATTTTACTTGCTTTACTCATTTTTAACTTGGTTTCTCCAATGACCTAGAGCGACAGGGACACGAACACAGAAATATCGAGGACAGTTAAATCACAAAGGCTCTCCCACCGGGAATCGAACCCGGGACCCCGTACATCAAAGGCGCACGTGCTAGCCACTAGACCAGCGGGGAGGGCAATGCACTCGGCTACCTTTTTTTTTTATTATTATTATTATTTGCCATTTGCAGAAGAGTTACATGAAGCTAAAACAGCTTAGGACAGATATTCAGTACATAGTATACGTAAATAATTTGAAAAATATTTGTGAGCTACATTCACAGAAAATTGTTTACAAGCAGTTTTAAGAAACAGCAAATATGCATATTCATTTCCATACGGATATGTGTCCATAAGATAAAAAATCGTTTGACCAATTAACCATGTGACGCTATTGTTTTTCGTGATTGGGTTACCAGAGCCGACACCACTTGCCGTTTACTTTGTGCTATATGTAGATCATGTCTTGTGATATCGTATCTGTATCGACCAATCAGATCAGAGGATATCCGAAACGTTTGGGATCCGCAAGTATGCGCGCAGGCGGAAATCTCCGCTTCACCACCCTGTCCAGTCCGACAATTTGTTTTATTTATTTGTTTATCTTTGTTTCTATTTTTTACTTTTTCCTTTCTTTTTCTTTTCTTTTTTTTAAACAAAAAATACACTTGGCCAACAATGGATGCAAATTGTGCTGATTTGAGCACAAAGTATTGTTATTGTATTGCTTTATCTCAGAACAAAGAAAAATTTAAGCGTCTCTATTAATCAGTCAGAACGAGAATTTCCCTAGATTTTCACGTTTTATCGAAAACATCCCATTCTGCTAAATTTATCTACGAAATTCCCCTAGATTCGCGAAATTTCTCTTAAACTACGAACAGTGCAGAAAAGCAGAATTTTCTAATAAAAAGATCTGAAATTATGATACATCTTTGTTGAACAAGACATAAATAAGGTTGACAATGTACTGAAGTAAATAGAATTATGAACTTTAGAAACAAAATAAAGGGAAGTTAAAGTAATTTATTTTAAAAAGGCTACGAAAGAAATGCTGTCATCTGAAGCGTTAATAACATTATGAAGAATTTCACAACGAACAGTTTGCATCTATATTACTCCCAAATAGGAAAATAAAAAAAACTTCGAAATTACATTTGTAGAAAATTTAGTATAACAGTCTGAAGACTACAGGAAACCGGAGAAGTAATTGAATTTAAACAAGAACATGAAATTTACGAAGCAAACCATAAAATTACGATTAAGGATAGTAAAGTAAACTCACAGTCTGGTACAAACTACCTTATACTGTTAAAAACGCTTTCTTAAATCTGAGAAACCGTTTCTTATCTGTGCACCGAGAATATCTTTTCTTAGAAACAAGAATTTGAAACTCTCATTAATGAGAAATGAAGAAGAGTATAGGAGGTTGTATAAAACTGAACGACAAAATATACTGTTACCTTCCTTATGAATGAGAATTGCCAGATCTCATTTCTAAGAAAATATTGTCTCGGTGCACAGATAAGAAACGATTTCTGAAATTTAAGAAATTTACTTTTAACAGTGTATATGCACAATGGTATACGTACCCAAAAGTTTAAAGAAAATATAAAATGTCAACTCTGTTCAGGTATATTATTATGGCTAGCTAATCTTTTCCTATGGAGTTATAGGGCCCAGGTGAAACAAACTTGCAGCCCAGAGGCTACCATTTGGCCGTTACTAGTGTAGAGAATTAAGGATTGATTAAATACAGTATGTATGAGGCGCCTTCGGAAAGTAACTTCCAGTTGTTCACTGTGCGTGAAGTAGTGGGGGAAACGCTACCATCTTTCTACAGACATGCGCGGCAGATCAGTCTGCACCCAGCTGTGCTAGAATGAAGGTTGTCTGATCACTAGTTCCACTTTTGTAGCGTCTTAAAATGTGTGCTGCAAAAAGGAGCCCCGCCAAGTGCGAGGTGGGAGCTGTTATACGTTTTCTTACGGCAAAACAGTATTCGGCAGCAACTATTCATCGGGAACTTTATGTCGTGTATGGACCAAGTGCGATGAAGGAAGAAGTTGTTTATGAATGGGTTCGTTCATTTAGAAGTGGACGAACAACCATTCATGACGAAGAGAGGGGTGGGAGGCCATCAGTGGTCACTGATCAACTCGTTCAGAAAACTCATGGAAAAGTTGGTGAAAATTGACATTTTACAATCTCGGAGCTTTCCGATTATCATAAAATATCTTCATGCATATGAAGAAGTGGCTTAGATCGCAGCACTTTGGTGATGAGGAGCTGCAAGATATGGTCACAAGCTGGCTCAAGGCACAGGCGGGGAATTTTTATACTGATGGAATTTCTAAGCTAGTGCAGAGATATGATAAATGCTTGAATGTTTATGGAAACTATGTTGAAAAATAGAACAAAGAAGTAGTTTTCAGATGTTTATAATAAATTATTCTTGTTTACTTCGGTGTTTCTTTTTTAACCCATTGGATGTTACTTTCCGAATGGCCCTCGTAATTCAATAATATTGCACCTTCTTTACTTGAAGTAATAGGTACTTCCTCATCTCTTTTTATTTCCATTTTTTTTTATTGAGTGTTTTGTTCATGACCAACTAATAATTAAACATTGCATTTTCTTCGCTGCAGGAAATGAAATAAAGTAAAACTTTTACTTTTACATCCCATGATTATGCACTTTAGCCTAAAGAAGACGGATAATCGATGAAAGCGAAAGAATTCATGGGACGAAACGAGAGAACTCCGACAAAACTCAAAGAAAATGTATTGCCAACCGGTGCCGTGCCGTGGAAAATCAGCGCCCGGGGCGAGAGTATACGACGACGCTCCCACACATATATTCCAAGTATTTTTTCCTTTCTTTTGCCCCTTTTTCTCCGGACTTTTTCGCCCCCTCCCCACGGACGGCCCTGTTACCCACCATATACTCTGGTATTGAACAAGAGACCCTTGACACCACTAGACGTAAACACTACCACTGAACCAGCGTGTTCCACATTAGTATATGAAAGGCCTTTGAAATATTTGTTCATTTATTTAGTGTCAGATTCTAAGTATTCATTGCTCTTAGTTTCCAAAATTTGGAATTTGTGCGACTAAGCTGACCAGTATGTGTAATCGTGTTGTCAAATAAAGTAATGTCCAAATGAAAAATGAAATGAAATGAAATCTTTAGTTTTGCGTCCCACGGTTATGCCGGTTAGACTAAAGGAGACGGTGAAGATGAGAAATGAATGAAATGGTGGAATGAAGAAAGTGGGAGGAAACGGGAGAACCCCGAGAAAACCCACGAGCACGATGTTTGTCCACCACAAAGTCCACACGGCGCGAGTTGGAATCGAACCAGGGACCCCAAGCACCGGAGGTGAACGCTCTACCACTGAGCCACCGCGCCCCCCAAATGTCCAAATAGATTACCAGACGTTCTGTAATCTTCTGTACCAGAATTCTGGGTTAGAACTTTCCTAAAATGCGAAATATACAAGTTAAAATACCCTTAAAGATTTGATAAATCTAAAGTTCATATAATAGAGATGAGACAATAGTGGAACACTACGACTGCCTAAAAGAGTGCATGTCCTAAGTACAAAAATATTTACACAACCTTTTGTGTTAGGTCAATTTAACATTCAGACAAGAAAGTTAACTGGATTAATACTTAGGTTAAATGTTTAAGCTAACAACAATAAAATCTGAAGTAGAAATGTATTTCAAGATCCTCCCTTGTCCTAAGTTCAATGTTAAATTTTAGCCGCATTTTGTCGATAAGGACGTAGCAATTGAATTCCTGTAGAGCTAAAATAATAAAGAGTGACATTTAATTTTTATATGCAATCAGCGTTCCAAGAATGAGTTACATCTCCACTTTCTACTCTTCAAGTGAAACCTTAAGTTTGGAAATGTATCGTAGTATAATAATATCAAACGAAACTTATTTTATTATTATTATTATTAACTATATATTAAAATGCTAGGTTATGTTTGTGAACGTTTAGGGCCTATATGTTTGTCGCCATTCCTTTGGACAATGAAATCTCGAAAACCACAAGTGCTAGAAACGTGCCGTTTTCGCAGGTCGATTCCAAATTTTGCGTAGATTTGTCAGTTCTCATTCAGATTTCCTTTTCTTTTAAATACTTGTCTTTATTCTTCTCTTCCACTTTAGGCGTCGTTTTAGTCCTATTAGTTTAATATTCCAACTAGGTTGACACCCTTGTGATAGGCAACCAATACAGGAGCTACGTATAGCGGGTTTATGGTCATTCCAGGCGCTTCGCTTTAATCGGAATGACAAAACTTATTGGAAGCTGGCAACTTCGAAGGCTCGTGGATCCACAATGAGGCGTACCCGGACATGGAAGTATACAGGGTGTAACGGGAGGTAATGCAAATACTGCGGTAGGTGATTGTACGTAACTAGTATATGAAAAATATACACATGAATATATATGATGAAACGCCTAGTTTTCCAGTAAATTGGGGAAAAGGAGTAAGAACGAAAAATACCACGTACGTATTCACCGATTTATTATTAGTAGTACATTTAATGAAAGTACATGTTCTGGCGAATGACCAGTGGTAGGTCCTCAAACGGAGCTGGTAGTGTCTCCAGAAACTGAAGGAAAGTGTGTCCAGTGCATTTGGTATCATGTATTACTTATCCAAATTTGCCACAAACTTCCTCCAACATTCCATATATTAAAATACTACATTTATATGTTTGTCTATAGCAATTCACTCCCTTTGAGAATCTTCCTGTCCTTCACTTGTGTTCGTAAAGGGACTTGCACAGATATAGTGAGAAGTGGGAACGAAATTCACGCTCATATTAGAACTATACGCTGTGTAAATAGCACAGATTCAGCTAGTTATTATTCTTTTCTTTTTAAAATTATAAAAGGAGAAAATAGAAATTACATTGCCCACTTCTTAATTCCTGTTTTGTATACAGATATTGTGAATACATTAACATTCACGGAAAATATGGCGTGTCTAAAACACGAAGCGCTCAGTTATTTTGTTTACAGTACTTCAGGTGCACGGAATGAGGCACTCAATTCCTGGAAATTTCTGCCTTTAATCTTTCACGTATAACCAGACTTTCGTGAGTCTCCACGATTTAAATATTTTTTACGAAAACATTATGAAAATAAGCTCTAATTTATTGTTTTATGCTTGCGTTGATTAGAAACCTGAGAGATACTTCAAAAATCAAAAATGCCGCCAGCAAATGTAAACAATTTGATTAATATTTTGTTTTATATTTCCTTTTTCATCTCTCAAAGACTTATTACATGCTTTCTGTTTTGGTTATTTATAAACTTGAGTCCCATAAACTGTGAATATACAAGAAACAGCACCGAAATATGTATTTATAGAATTCTACTTAAGACTCCGAAAGGCTATGCTTCCCTCTCGTGTCATGCAAATCATAACGCCTCCTTTCTCTTCAAAAGAAACTGTAGTTTTCTTTTATAAAATAGTTGGTAAAACACATTAAAATTTGTTTTAATTCCATTTAGGAATGCATACTCATTTTTAATTTTTATTTATTTATTTAATTTATTTATTTATATATTATTTTTGCACTGCTTCGCATCAGCTTCTGGAGCTATTGAAATTCAGAAATGGTACTTTATCTTTAGATATTTCTCAAAACTAAATAAATAAATAAATAAATCAGGAAATTTACTACAAAGCTGTGTATCTGTCTATCATCTTTAAATTTTTTGATGCATTATATTGTCGCTGTTAAGTACTCTTTTCCATTTTTACCCGGGTTCGATTCCCGGCGGGAGCTCATCTGGTTCGGATTCCACGTTAATCAGTAGGTCCCGTCTCATATAACCTCGCTGCTGAAAGGGACGTTAAACTCCAAATCAACTCAACTTAACTTTTCCATTATCCAATTTAAAATATTTTTCCATCGATTTTGTTCTTCTATTATAATGCCAACTCATGGGGAAAAAATTCCATTTTGTGGGATTTTTTGCATTTTCCGAAAAAGATAAAGGGAATCTTCGTCGAAATTGGCAACACATATGGAATTTTTCGTATGTATAAAATCCACGGTTGTAAAACTCTCTAGGGTTGGAAGATACATGTAATAAGTAATCAGAGCCTAAAATTAGTGTTAATTCTCAAATTTTAACCAGAACTATTTGTTTATCTCTAAAGTTAATGCTACTTAGGAAATGGTATAGAGAAATGTGCTCTTGTGAACAAACGAAAGAAAGAAAGAGAAAAATATCAAACAAGAAACTAATGAAAGAAATAAAGTAAAATATCAAACAAGAAACTAATCAAAGAAATAATGTAAAAGATTAAACGGGAAACAAAAGAAATAAAGTAAAATATCAAACGGGAAACAAAAGAAATAAAGCAAAATATAAAACGGGAAACAATCCATTTCAAAAATTTTCCGCACAAAATGGGTGTGAAACATTTTTAGGCTCAGTATTAGGTGATGGCACAAAGGCATGAAGTTCACATTATTTCTGACAACAAAAGATACTTCTTTTCGATTAAGGAATACTTAGACATAAACTATTTTACATTCGTGGAAGATCAAATAGTTTAATTTCATATATTATTATTATTATTATTATTATTATTATTATTATTATTATTATTATTATTATTATTATTATTATTATTATTATTATTATTATTATTATTATTAATCATTTAGGGGGCAGTAGGGGGCAAATATCCACCTAAGAGTTTGAGAAATACATATACTTTAATCGATTGTCTACTAATACACTTGTACAAAACATGAAAGTCTTACTCGTATATCGGTGGTGCTCTTGCTCCCCTCAAGCGAAATCTAAAATGACGCCCCTGTTATTAATTAGTATAACACGGGAAATTCAAAACCAAGTAGGAGATGGGGTTTTTATAACTTTTCAGGTTGTCAACACTGCATAGACATCGAATGAAACCAACAAATTAGCAGCCACCAAGCCTCAGACATGTAGATTATATTTAATTTATTCACAACATAATTTGGATGAGAAAGTAGATTTAACTTCACAAACGCAGGAAAATCGACCGGTGTTAACTGATTATACTTCCCCAATAGACGCCATCCTCATAGAGACATACGTATCAAGTGGTGAAGATTGCATGCTACAGTAAAATTTAAAGCTACATTTGTAAACAATATTAACGTGTAACAGTTTCGCCAATTATTCACTTTGGCTTCATCAGCCACACATCAGATAGTCTGTTGAAGCCAACGTGCATTGTTACACGTTAATATATATATATATATATATATATATATATATATATATATATATATATATATATATATATATATATATATATATATATATATATATATATATATATATATATATATATATATATATATATATATATTACAATTAAAGTATTGTTTTGCTCAGCGAATAGTTGAAATCGGATTTAAGTCTACTAAAGCCAAGCTTGTAGAACGGAAAACATTACAGCTAGATATTTGTTAAATCACTACAAGAATAGGACCCCTGTCGAATTGTTGCAAACTGAACGTGTTCACGAAAACAAAAGCGACGAGAAGCGATGCAGATATGTATTTCGAAATGACATAAACAGAATAAGCTTTAGTGAATATAATCTAAATTCACTGAAGTATTAAATGAAGTTACTGTGTGAAATCTGAAATCATACAATGGGAAACTTTGATTATTTCACCGGCAGGGGGCACGAACTCCGATCTTCCGTTGTCGATGGAAAATGTTAGAACAACTCAGCTACCAAGGATACATAAAGATCTGTGTTCTTGATATGTTGTGCCCACTGGTATTAAGTACAAACGAAATACTTTTAAATATGTGTTATATTTAAACTTGTGTACTGCATGCTTGAAGCAGGCTCAATTAATATACCCAGCTTTTTGGATTGCCTCCAAAAATAACTGCCAGGCAGATAATTCTTAGATATTGTTGAGGTTTTTCTTTTATTAAATAAAGGAGTACATTGGGTAATAAAGAACTCATAAAATGGAATGCGATGAAACTTAAAGAAAAAAGGGAACTCCAGGGAAGCAGGATTAGTACAATAAATGAAACCCTATTCCGACAAAGCCTTTAAAATTTGGAAACAACAAATTACTAAATGCATTGCCCCTTCAGTAAGTTAATAACAGAAACCTCCACAATAACAAAGACGTCATTTTATTTTCTTTTTTAAGACAATTATCCTCTGTCGGAGAAACGATGGAACGGAAATACGGAATAAGAGTACTTTTAGTTGCTTATTTATATATTTACATTGTTTGTCCTCCGAGGCTGCATTGGCTCAATGGTAGAGCGTTCACCTCTGTTGGATGGGGTCCTTGGATCGATCCCAGTTCGCGCCAAGTGAGCTTTATGGTGGACAAACACCGTGTGCGTGCGTTTCCTCGGGTTCTACCATTTCCTCCCACTTTCTTCAGTCACAATTTCATTCATTTCTCATCATCGCCGTCTCCTTTAACCCAACCGACATAAGCGTGGGACGTAAAACTAAAACATTTCATTTCACTTCTGTTTCTCCTTCATCCGTCCGGGAGACGAAAAACATCTCAAGAAAAACTTCATGTATCGCCATCAATTTTGACGCGGATGTAGCTGGTCAAGTGTTAAGAATCCAGTTGGTGAGTGGAGGTGATGCTCAAACCGGAAGCTCTAGAAATAAAATGAAATCTTTAAATTTTAGGTCCTGTTATACCATGTGGGTTAAAGGAGACGATGATGAGACATGAATGGAATAGTGAAATAAAGAAAGTGGGAGGAAACTGGAGAACCTCGAGAGAACCCACGCACACAATGTTTGTCCACCAGAAAGTTCACATCGAACCATCATCCCCACGAACTAGGAGTGAACCCTCTATCACTGAGTCCCCGCAGCCTGAGGAAGTAGTACAGATCAATGGGCCTATCGTGTTTATCGAATTTGTTTTATCGAGTGCCTGGCTACGCTCTTCTAAAAAGAAGTGCACCAATAATAAAATGACTTCAATTCGGCAGGCGAAGTTTAAAGGTCTTTTTTTAAAAAGAATGAACTCCAAAGTGCAGAACTGCCATAACGTTATATCCATTAGGTATATTGAATATAGCTGTATGAAGTTACTCAACACCTTGAAGAATAACCGAAGCCCTTTAAAAAAATTCCTAAAATAGAATTCCCTTGAGACGATAATCGATTAATGCTATTATTTGCCTGTTTTGATCAGTGGCGGCTGGTCAGATTTTGGACCGCAGCAAAAGATTTTGAGCCCTCTTAATAGGAACGCAATTTCAGGAAATTGAAGGAGAGGCAAAGAAAGGGGTCTAGGCGTGTCACACATCCCCTTGATTCCAAGGAACACAACCTGTGGTCAAAGTTCTAATCTACCGGAAACTGTCGATTTACTGGAATATCGCACATTTACCAAGAATCATATGTTATGTGTGTAAAATGAAATGAAATCGTAGAGTTTTACGTCCCACGGTTATGCCGGATAGGCTAAAGGAGACAGTGATGATGAGAAATGAATGGAATGGTGGAATGAAGAAAGTTGGGGGAAACGGGAGAACCCCAAGGAAACCCACTCACACGGTGTTTGTTCACCACAAAGTTCACTTGGCGGGGGCTGGGGTTAAACCCGGATGTTATATATATATATGTGTGTGTATGGAGAGAGAAAGGGCTCCCACGATCAATATCCACCTGGATCCTTTATGTCCCAGTCCGCCACTGGCTATAGAGCAAAAACGTTAGGAGCTAGTAAGAAGCAGTATCCTACAATCAATAAAGGGACTGAAGAATTCACTATTTTAATAAAAACTGCAAATCCAGTACTATTTCCGGTTTCAATTTAATTGATATCACGATATACAAACGAAACTTCTTCACGCGACAGTGTTACTTCTTTAAACACGCGGTTTCTTAAACAAACACATTTAAGTTTCAGGCGAGGCTTAAGGTGGTAGCAGGGGGACTTGAGCCACCTCTACCTATGAGCTTAAAAACTATATGGAACATATTCGTTGTATATGTTAATACAATTAGTTAGTATTGATTTCTGTTAGGTTTTCTGATTCATGAACCCACAATTAATGAGATTGAGGAACTGAAAAGAACATCAAATGATGAAATGAACAAACAGCAATGAGCTCCCTTCTAGCATTGGTTTAAGGAATTGTAGATGTATTCAGTTACAAATACGTAAATTCTGAATGTTTTTTTTTTTTTTTTTCAAAAATAAATTGTGTGACTGTAAGCAATCGGGCATTGAATAATTACAAGACATTTTATTGTCTGTACTTCAGCTACGAAAAATATAAAATTGCAATCGCATGAAGTTCGCAAGGTCGACATTGGCTAGAGGCGGTGGAAAATAAAACATTGCTGTATAATACGTATAGTTAGCATGGATGCAAATCTGACAATTCTAATTTTATTTTCGCTAATTCCCTGTCACCGATCATTTTGCAATCTGACAACCTTACTATTCCACTCGTCTTTTACTATAAAAGTCTTATATAACGAGTATGCTCCTCCATCCGTCCTTCGCTAATATCTATGGAAAGAAATTATATTGGGGAAATTTTTGTAGGGTTGGGAAGGGTCCGAACTTTGAGGGGGGGCCAATATTACAAGCCACTACGTCTTATTCTGCACCCGAAAGGACGATAAGTAATTGTAGAATATTTCCACCTATATTTTCAGAAAAAAATATGATAGAACTTGATTGTTTTCATAAGACAAAGAGTACAGATGAAGTGCAAGATCAAATTTTCATACTACATCAATCACTTCTCTGTTAAACGAGTATAACTCTATTGAGGAAGTGTACAAATCTATGTTGAGTTAGGAAGAATTTGGGATGATCCGGACCCATTGGACCCTCTTCCTTGGATGCATCCCTCAGTCAAGCGCTGCAAAGTGACGGTTTTTAACTATTAAACGCAGGCTGATGTTGGTCACAAAGTGGCTGCAACCTCTTATCGACGATATGAGAAGATTGGAGCGATGTAGGTATAAATGTGCTTTTTCAAGTGAACAAATAGAAGAACCCTACCATGTTTGTGTATGTATAATAGTGTATGTTAGATAAGTACGTACACGACACTATAACTGGGCATTAAGCCTATTGTGTTGTCCTAATGAAATAAATAAATAAACACTTCAGTACTTGTTCCATCGTATGTTTTCAATATGGTTGATTATAGCAGTAGATTCATAGCATGTCTGTTCCCACGTAACGGACAGGCCTCGACGTACAACCTTTACCAGTTCATATGTGCAGTATACTTTCATGAAGCCATCCGAAATGAAACATTTCAAAGTGTTGCTCCTCTCAATTAACTTCTGAAAAGCCAAAACTTTGTATTGTTAATTGGCATCGATCCAAGCACCGCAGGTGGATGCCTTCCATTGCTCTGTATGTCAACAAAGACGTAGAGTTTATCGAAGCAAGCGGTCACACAACGAAACCCAGATTTATTAACTCAGTGGAAGATCACCGACAACGAAGCGTAATTCTCAGTCGGCGAGCCATTTCCGTAACTTCCACTGAAGAAATGTTCGGTTCTTTTGAAGTGAAATAGTTGGCAACCAGACTCGTTCTTTTCACAGTTATTCATAGAGCGATTCTCTGATTGCCAGATAGCCTACAATGATTTATAGAAGCAACTTGCATTTTTAATTATGTCCAACAAATTAAACTCTTCTGTTATCTAAATTAAAATTGTTTAAGAGAAGCATTTCAATTGTTTTCTAGAAAGGTTAAAACTATTACTTTTAGAAGTTTTCAGAAGGATATTCACAATTCAGTTTTCTTCTACTATAGAACTCTTTTCTTAATTTTCAACCTAATTTGATGGACTAATTCTCCACGTCCTTCTTTTCTCGTCGAGACGGTGCTCGCCATTAAAAATGCATTACCAATAAGGAGACGTCGCAGGAAGTCTAAATTTGCAGAATATGTACTAATAGAACATGAAAGGATAAACAGTTGATTACCATACTAAGACATCATCGTAAAGCAGCAGAGTGTGCTATCTAGTAACAGCAAGCGGAAGCCAGCCACAAAGTCACAGTTCACTGATATGCGAAGGTTGGTGTGTGCATACATTCAAAACATTCCAAGTCGCCGAATGTGCTAGTTCTTCCAGTAAGTTTCGGTCTTTGACCGCAGACAAATAGTGGTGTATCGCGAATGTGGTTTATCCTTCCGAAATATTAGTGGCTATATTGAAAGGTATGCGGCCATAATGCATCGGATGTGTACACGATGGCTCTATGAAGGCACTACGTAGCGGCACGACGGATCCCAACGATCGCCTCATACCACGTGCCGCGATGACATCCGGTTTGCGCGTATTTCTCTAGCTGCTTGGACAGTCACATCCCACGAACTGATTCAAGCATTAGAGGCTGTCCTACAGCATCCAGTGTCCTCACGAACAGATCGTCTGACAGAGCGGGGGATATTTACACGGCGCCTATTGCTGCGGTTTTTCGCTGACTGTACAGCATAGGTATGAGACACTACAATAGTGTCGGGAACGTTGTGCATGGAAAGACTAATGCCAGAATATCTTTTCCGACAAATCCTGCTTCTATCTGCAGCATCATGATGCCTGGATCCGTATCTTTCTCTATCGTGGCTCTAGACTTAATGACACCTGCATTTTGCATCGCGAGGTCGGTCTGCCACCGAGTGTTATCCCAGATTTCCATTCGTTCATGCCTCCAACGCATTCATGAGCATCTGACGAGTCAGCGGTACATTGACGAGATGTTAGACTCCATTGCGGTGCGGTTCCTTTAGTGCAGATCCTGCTGGCTACCACATTCCAGCAGGATAATGTGCGCCCTCATGTTGCATGTACTGTTCTACACTTCCTGGCTAGACACAATGTTTTTTGCTTCCTTGGTCAGCGCGTTCACCCGATCCTTCGTCAATTGAACACGTTTGATCGATTGGCTACACAATGCTTCTCATATCTGCGAACTCCGTGGGCTGCAGTTCATGAGCTGTCGCATTATCTCGAAGACACATGGCTTGTCATACCCCACAAAAACATCCCAGGGCTCAACCTCTTGATGCATCGGCGTGTGGCAGCCGTTCTGATCCCCTATGATGCTCCCACAAGCTTCTGACCGTCAAAAATTCTGCTTGACTGTTGCGATGATGTCACGCGTCGCACAAAGCAATAAGGTTAATCAACTTTTACCATCAAGTCTGTTCTTCCAACTTTGGCTCTGCTCCATCTTGTTTCCTTCTTGTTGCATTTTTAATGGCGAGCAGTGTAAACAAAAGTTATTCTTTCTTCTGGAGAAAAGTGCCTTTAAAATAATAATAATAATAATAATAATAATAATAATAATAATAATAATAATAATAATAATAATAATAATAATATGAGATCAAAGGAAATTGGCAACAATTTTCTCCTAACTCGTCCCTAACAATGAACCTACAAATCTTTTCCTCTGGTATGTCTTTGCACAAATTTTTAAATTTGAAGAGATCGAAGATTTTGTGATTAATTACCAATTTGTATGAAATTATTAGAGGCAATCTTCGTCTGATAGGAGTAAATCTTCTAGTAGACTCTAGCTAGGCCTATACGTATAAATACGGAAATGAAATTAAATATTTCAATTTAACGTTCAACGATGCTCTTTAGGTTAAGGGAGATGATGATTAAAGCAAGTGAATCAAGATGGAAAAATTAGTAGAATGAGAATGTGAGAGGAGACAGGAGTATCCCGAGAAAATCCACAAACACGAAGTTGTACACCAAAAACTTATTTGACCTAGGATCGAACCAGGGTCGTTTTTTTTCTTTGCGGAAATTGTAAAAAGCAGTAAAATAAAGTGCCATATATGGTAGCGTGTTTCACCATATACTTCATAAAGATCGAAATGATATTAATGGAGGATATTTTTTTTAGGTTAAGGGAGACAAGGGCCCCGAAATATTTCTCGCCTAGATTGTCAAAATACCCAGGGCTGACCTTGCAGAATGAAATGTCAATGAAGAATATGGAAACAAAGGTGTTGTGATGATCAAGGACACACCTTTACTGATTTTACAAAACACTCATTTCATATTTCTTGACATTATAGATTACATTAGACTCCTGCTAATCTATATATATAAAAGAGAACGCACAAATCCTTTGTTACCTCATCACGCTAATACGGCTGAACCAATTTCTTTTATTTTTGGGGGGTTATTAGGATTTGGACCCTAGATGGTTTTTATCATATCACTTTAATTTTTAATTACCAGTGTCTTGAGATAATTGACCATTCAAGTGTCCATAACGTACAAATCCTTTGTTAGTTCATCATAGGTAAAAATAAACGTATTTATATGCAACCCGCATGACCGTGTCACTCGGCGGGTTAACATAAATGACAGGCGATATAATGTTAACATTTACTGCAATCTACTATGGTTTTTATCATATCACTTGAAAGCGAAAACTTCCGGGGTGACCGCAGCGAAGCGGGGCGGGTTAACATAAATGACAGGCGATATAATGTTAACATTTAATGCAATCTTCTATGGTTTTTATCATATCACTTGAAAGCGAAAAAGTAAAAATTATCTAAGTAACAAAGTTTATTGCGTTCCGGGGTGACCGCAGCGAAGCGGGGTGAACGCTGCTAGTCCGGACTAAATGGAATGGATCCTGTCCAGATCACTGAAAGTTCAGATTAAATGAAATGTGCCTTAAAATACACGTAATACAAGTTTTAGATATTACAGTACCTTACTGAAAACAAGGACATAGTTTTTGTACTTATTAGAAAAAGTCCGAAACGTTCTTTTGCTGAAGAGAAGACTGACATCAGCCAACGAAGTTAACAGAGGACGTCAAAAATTATGTAATACAGAAGTAAACTTTTTTTTTACTATATATTTTTTAAATCCCGTCCCCATTAACTAGAGTTAGGGCGAGCGGGGTCCGGACTAGCGAAACTCTACTGTATTATGATGCGATATTGACAAGTGCGAGAGTAAATTATTTATGAAAGGTTAGCAGCACTGACTCATATGTTGCAATTTCCCACTTTACTCAGCCGTCAATGAACCGTGGTTAAATAGCCCTCAAGCTTTGGTTTGGCACTCAGCCGCTACTTTTTATGTCCACGAACGTTTTTAAATAGATCACAAAGTTTACGTACTGCTTCTTGATTGCTTCTAATTTTAGATAATTGCTTTTTATTTCGGAAACGGGTTGAAAATTTAAAACAACATTTTGCAATGCGACCTGGATTTCTCATAATGTTCTATGTAAACTAAAAAATCAGCAGATTTAGTATTTAGAGTAAACATTGCAAATTGTGGTTGTTTCGTTTCATAAATAAGGATTTATTCAACGTTTCACGCTGTTTTATGTTTAGGAATTTTTTGAGCGACGAAGAAGGTGGAAAATATAAAATAATTGATATGAATCTAAAGAGAACCACGTGACCATGTTGGCAAGGATGCGCTGGATTCTACTTAACCTCGTTCAATGGAAACATCGTTATCTCTGCTGTTCCCTGCAGGAGCTTTCCAGCTATTGACGTCACAGCTAAAGAAAAGTAAGTTTTCATACCCGGAAATGTCCTCCTATATTTAACACAAGATTTAAGATATAAACATCATGGAGTAAATACATCAGGTAAGTGCAGAGAAAACTAAAGGCATGGAAGTACGCCGGAATCGTACTGCTGCAAATTGTGGATGCGTCAAAATATCAAAGAATACTTTCTACAAAGTAGATACTTTCCGATACAAACATCTAGGGCTAATTATAACACGCCAAAACTATCCACGATGAAATTAAGTGTTGACTGAAAGGAGCAAATTCGCATATTATCATTCAGTTCAAAATCTTTTGTTGTCGCAAATTTTGTCGGGGAATTTGAAGCTTAAAATATATACAACGATAATCATGCCTGTTGTTCTGTATGGTCGCGAAACATGGTCGCTTACTCTGAGGGAAGAACATAGACTGACAGTATTTGAGAACAAGATCCTGAGACGAATATTCGGACTCAAGAGGAACGGGAATGTTGAATGGCGGAAACTTTATAACGAGGAACTACACAATTTATATGGTTTACCAAACATTGTTAGAGTCATCAAGTTTAGGAGGCTTAGGTGAGCAGGTCATGTAGCTAGGATAAATGAAAGTAGAAACGCTTTCAAAGTCTTGACTGGAAGACCAATAGGAAAACGACCATTAGGAAGACCTAGGCGCAGATGGGAGGACAATATTAAGATGGATCTCACAAAAATAGGAATACAAAGTAGAAACCGGATCCACTTGACTGAGGGCAAAAATTAATGGAGGGCTTTTGTGAACGCGACATTGAACCTTCAGTTTCATAGCCCATAGAGTTAGTTAGTTTAACATCGTGTTTCAGAAAGTATTTCACAATGTATACCACTTGGTTCGAACCGCACGTTATCCTGTAAGTACACTTATCATATAGTATCGCTGTTGATATGGTTGCTAAACCCCTATCTAATCCTATATGTTACACATAAGATTTTTGAACATGCATATCTTCTTATGTATAGGCTTCACTTAAATGTTGCTATAAAATGTTCAGATAACTTTCAAATGGAATTTCACATCATTCAAAAATTAGGATACTGGCCTAATTTAATGCTAAACTTTCACAATATTTTAAATAATACTTACAAAATACTGTAGTTTAAAACTACATCCATATTTTACGAGAGATTGGCAACACTGCTAATCTGCTAACATTACTGAATATCACAGACAGTTTTTCCGTGTCAAGAGGGTTTCAAAATAAATAGCCTATAAACATATTTAAAAAAGAATATATATATATATATATATATATATATATATATATATATATATATATATATATATATATATATAAAGAAAATTCGCGAATGCAAACACGATTGCCTGAGGAAGGGCATAGACAATACTTCTGATATTACTTACGAAAGGATACTTCTTTCCGAAGAATGACATGTAATACAACACCAAGTGTAGCCTTGTTCCTCATCTTCCTCTTTTATTACACTAGCACAAGGGTAAAAATGAGGGGGAACGCTGGCGGATGTCATTCCCCCACTTCCAAAAGACATCTATTGCGATCCCCACTTTCTAAAAAAAAATTACAATGGGCAAAGATAGGTACCAGGGACGGCGTGGCGTCAAGCGTCACCCTACTTTTTCAGATGCACTAGTATAAATATTAAAAGGCCATGTTGTAGAACATTAACATAGTAATACAGTTCCTTTACTTTTAAACTAAGGCTATTAATAAAAGGCTGGGATCACGACAGAGAAATTTCTCTCTTCAATAATGAAATGAAATCTTTGAGTTTTACGTCCCACGTTTATGACGGTTAGGCTAAAGGAGACGGTGATGATGAGTAACGAATGAAATGGTGGAATGAAGAAAGTGGGAGGAAACGGGAGAATCCCGAGAAAACCCACGCACGCGGTGTTTGTCCACCACAAAGTTCACTTGGCGGAGGCTGATATCGAACCCGGGACCTCAAGCACCAGAGGTGAACGCTCTACCACTGAGCCACCGCGGCCCCTTCTCTTCAATAATATCATGTCATGCTGCAATCATCACTGATTTGTTTATTGAAAATGAAGATTAACCTGAATCGTTGTTGCAAAAATCTTCCGAAAGAAAGGTTACCCCCTAAGAGTAAACCAGCCAGAAAACTTGACATACCATATTATAGATTTTTAATGAAATATTGTACTAGGATTTAATATGAAAAGACCAAGATGTACAAGTTACAAAATATAAACAAAATTGTTAGTCATTTTCGACAAAAACATCAAATTTTGATTTTTGTCCTTCAACAAACTACCTTTTTTTTAGTGGACATTGGAGGAAAATTCGAAAAAACCCTAGGGAAACTTTTAAAAATCTTAATGTTAAAATTCGGTCTGGATATGTTGACCGTTATGCCCTATAGACGGGTGTAGATACATCGTGACGGACGGACAGACAGACATCGAAAAACAACTTTTTCGAGATGTTCGAGCTAAGAAACGCGTAAATCGATTGCAATATCGAACTCGATTTCTTCACGATCGCAACACTTTGTTCTCTCCCATTGTATCTGAAAGTAAAAAGTGGAAATATTGTCTGAAATTCAACAGTTGACAAGGTAGAGTTTTCGATCATTTGTGTAGAAATTTGTGACATTGTGAAATTAAATATATATAATACGCATATAACTTTTTTGTGTGTATAGGAAACGTATCGAATCATGAGAGGTAAAAGAACGGAAGCGAGGAGGATATAAAGTTGATTGGACTTGATTGGACGCTTTAATGAACTCCTATTGACGGAAACTACAACATTCGTAAGTACACAAGTCATCTAATGCATTGAAAAAAACGTTAATATAGATACGTAGATATATAAATCGAAAACTGTACGTACAAGGCATAATGCAGTGATTTTTAAGCATTGTGCCGAGAGAATGTCTAAATGGAAGAAATTATATGGACGATGCAGATCTTTCTAATGTGAAATGGTCTGTGTTATAAATTTAAGAAAGATGGCGTGATATAGGCTATATCTAATCACAAATATTGTAATATTTATTTATAGTAGGGGAATACAATAGGCTACTTTTATATTACAGTATCCGATAATTGTTACCATAAGAAAATTCTACTTTGTGGATCTTTGAATAAAGAGTTAGGCGAAAAAATATTACATACGGAGCTAAAAGACTTGAGGCTTTCAAAATGTAAGTGTGGAGAAGAGTAGAGAGAATTGGCTGGGTCGAACGGAAATTCAATGAGGATGAATTAAGAATAGTAAGGGAGAAAAGAGCAATTTTAGGTGTAATTAGAGAGGAAGAGATCTGGTTGGGACATTGGATGAAAATTAGCTATAGCAGGAGGGATGACAGGCAAAACAGAGAGGAGCAAAAGAATCTATTGGAGGCCTATTTACAATGGATTAAAATCCAATTTGTTCAACACAAACTTTAGGACAAGGTTTCTCAACCTGGGGGTCGCGAGAGAATTTGGGGGTTGCGAAGATAGGCGGAAGAAATAACTATAATTAGAATCTAATACCAAAAAATATTTTTAAATATTATTTTGAATTTTGTTCTGATAGACACATTTTTATTCTTATACACGCTGTTAAGAACAACAAAAAATAGATCTCCTAACATTTTCAACAGGTGCAGAGTTATTTAAAAATCAATTTAAATGTAAGATGTACGTGATGAAACTAATGAGAACTGAATATTGAAATACCAGAAAAATACAAATGCAACGAAACCTGCATATTGAAATACAATGAAAATTGAGAGCTAATGAGATACTTAAGCATGGTATGATTTCACTAGTGCAACAATGTCCGGTTCAATCTTCGTGACGCACATTATTAAGTAATTTTCAACTTGTAAGCCATTTCTTGTCTTTGTTTTAGTGTTTATCATGCAAGGAAAACCACATTTGCACAGGTACATTGTAGCAAATGGAATTATTACTTTTAAAGCAGCGGATATCAGACCAGGATATTCTTCTCTTCTCTTCAGCAGAACTTGTCCAAGTCTTCGTTACAGAAAACTAGTTGCAAGGACTTGTCGCACGATAATTCTATTAGTTGGCCAAGAAGTTGTGGGCTCAGATCAGCTACTTTGATGGCCTCTTCAATGAAGGGGTTCAATATACATCTTGAACCAGTATTTTCATCGTAGGGAATATATTACTGTTACTGTATGCATTATATACCAGAAATGGATTCTACTATTATAGAAATAGATGGATATCGTGAAATCTCCGAAATAGGTACAGTATATTAAAAATCCCACACAAACTTATTACAAACCAAATATCATAAGGGAGTCGCTGGCAAGAGGATGTGATAAAATGGAGGTCGTGATAGGAATTAGGTTGAGAACCACTGCTTTAGAATAACAAACAAAAAAATAATAATTTAGTTATTTTAAAAAAATAAATTGGGGAACTGATTGCAAGTTCGTAAATACATATAATAATATAACACCACGTGGCAGCAAAACTTGTGTTGTTCAAAACTGCAGTTTGTAAAGTATTCGTGTAAACCTTCCTACGTCAAATTCTTAATATTTTTATGTCCTACGAGAACATCTACTTTTTTAATTGATAAAAATAAATAAAGCTTTCTCATTATGAAGAAATAGAATCGTCAACATTTAAATGACATCTGAGTGAGTTTACAGAAATTGAAGAACGGTTGATAACGTGTTAAATACGTAAAATGATTCGCATATTCTTTTATTTTTATTTTATTTATTTATTTTGCTTCATCGACATGATGATGTACAAAAAGAAAGAGTAAAATAAGAAATTAGTTTTTCATTCTTTGCCTTTAGCCATGGCGTGTTTCATGTTACAGAAGAAGAACCAACAGCACTTGGTAATATTGGTTACCAATGAGAAAAACAGCTCCATACTTCTCTGTTTGAAGAATCAAAATAAAGCCAATTACTTTTCTACACTTTCAATTAGTATTTTATAGTAATTTACTTTCGATTCCGTATATATGTACCAAAATACATTTCACGCTGTATTCTTAAAATATTCTGAGTAATTAGAATGTTTATTTTCTTTAGAAAAACTTAAAAGATATATATATATACGAGAATATTCTAATACTAGCTGAACCTGCGCTCTCTGCACAGTGCATCATTCACATATGATGATAAATCTCCTTGTTATTCCTCACAACATTTGTACATGTCCCTTTACAGACACAAGTGAAAGACATCTTGATAAAAATCGGCAACGGGTATCATAAAGGGGAATATTTGTTCGATTAGTTTTCAATATCTCGCACCGTTTGCAAGATTTAAGCCTACTTCCGGTTGATGTTTGCAATTCATGTATGATCAGGTTTTCTTTCTTCTTGCATGTAGTATTTAATAAGCAAATACATTACACACAATTAATTATAATAGTGATATGTAATGTTCAGAGGACAAAACACTCCAAACAATAAAGATTCATCTTAGCCTGGAGAAAGGGTTATCCTTCGTTTTTTCATTATTATTTGGTCATGAAATAAACGCCCGAGAGATATACTACCCTCCATATTCAAATATGTGGTGTTGAAATGTATAACTTGTAGGATATGACGCTATTCTCTTTCTAAAATCTCAATACTTCCATTGTACCCCTGAAAATATAATGAAAAAATTACGGTGAAAAAATATTTCTAGAAAAATATTCAATTAGAACTGAACAATCTACACAAAATGTGCAATCGATCAGTGAAAACAGCATCTTTCTAGAGCCTATTAGTTCCCGAGAACTCACTGTCGAAAGGATTGGCCACACACGTATAAACATTTCTTCACGAAACACATCTAAACCTAGCATTTTAATATATAGACTAGCTGAACCTGCGCTGTATACTCAGCGTATCCTTCGGTTATGACCATGAATCTCCTTCCCACTGGGCATGTCTCCTTACTCACACATGTAAAGGATAGGAGACTCACAAAGGAAGTGAATTGTTATGTATAAGTGTTGGAGTGAGTTTGTAGCAAATTTGTAGAAGTAACACGATAACAAGTGGAAATATTTTTTTCTAATAAATCCATATTCGTCCGAGTACGCCTCATTGCGTCTCTTGAGACCTTTGAATTTGCCAGCATGCAATAAGTTTTTCCATTCACATTTAAGCAAAGCGCCTGCAATGTTGGTCAACCCGCCATACGTAACTTCTCTACTGGTTGCCTAACACCGTTGTTTCGGCTTGCAACAATGTTAATCTTATGGGCTCAAAACGGTCCCCAAAATGTTAAATAGGAACAATAACGACACGGTTTTTAAATATTTTAATGAAAATTGGACAATCTACGCAAAATTTAGAATCAACCAATAAAAACAGCACGTTTCTACCACTTGTGGTTTTTCGAGATCTCATTGTCGAAAGGATTGCGGACAAATATATAAACCTAGCATTTTAATATATACCGGTACGTAGATTCTACGAATATATCCAAGTATACTCCACTCTCTATTCTTGAAACGTTCATAGCAAATGTTCATATTTCTGTGGGAATATTAGAATATTTCTTACAAAAGTATGTAATGTTCTACGAATGATCTCATGTAAATGTTTTGTTCTTAATAGATGAAAATGTTCATAATCCTTGAGAAATATTTCTATACATCTAGTGTATTCCAAGATACTCTAAGAATATGTCCATGTACACTTCACATTATATTAATTTAAGTTTCTCAACAAATTAAAATGTTCATACTTGCTTCGAATACTCGATTATTCCTTACTGTAACCATAATCTGTATAAATATGTAAATGTTGTTATGGACAATGGTCCGGTACCGAAGATATAATTTTCTTTTATGGCCAGACTTGTACATTTGTGTTGTTAGGTTTGTGGCCAGACAGATTTCTAGGCAGTTAAGATGTAATACGTAAGGACGCCATTGTGAATGGATGTGTGTTCAATTTAAAAGGAAGAAATATTGTAATAATAATGATAATAATAATAATAATAATAACAATAATAACTTTATTTTCAGTGCCGTGAACAGCTCATTGGCAAAAATACAGCACTATGTTAAGACCACTATACAATCATTTAAAATAGACCAGAAAATTTATGATATAGAACGAATATTAGCAGGTTAATATATTCATATTACAAGATTAAAGCTGAATATAAAATAATATTAAAAGAGATACAGTCAATAGCATAAAATACTATTAGACCTAACAGAACTATGGAAATTAAAGCTTCATTTAACTATCGTTTAAATAATGAGTCAACTTTGCTTAAAATTTCGTATCCTCTATGTAAAAGATCCTGGTTACCTATTGGCACATTTCCACATAAAATATTAGTTCTTTGAATAAAATGTTATAACTAAATATATTCTGAATATGTATAGTAATAATAAAATCAAGACCCTTGTCTTGAAGTTATAATAATAATAATAATAATAATAATAATAATAATAATAATAATAATAATAATAATAATAATAATAATAATAATAATAATAATAATAATAATAATAATAATAATAATGTGAAAAAGTCATCGGAAAATACATAAGTTTAAATCTATTTTATTTTGTATGTTATCTTTGAACATTCATTGACTGAATTACATCTTAAGCAGTTTAATAATCAGACATTTTCACGAACTTAGGGTAAAAATGTAACTAAATGTGCTAACTAACTGAAGTTAGTAATATAAAATTGTACATGATCAACTCCAAGATTTGTGAGAATGCTCATATGCATACTGATGTTATATTCTAAAAAGCTTCATTCATAGCAGATTGAAATGTTCATACACCTTTGTGAACACTTCTCCTATTAATGACATACTCAACGAATATGTATTGTCAGGCCCGAAGCCAGCCCAAAAATGTAGGGAGGGGTTACTGGTAGAAGTTAGGGGAGGCTCGATTTAACCATATTATAGTTCATTTGCAAGTCTACCGTGAAAATTTTAGGGGAGGCGTCCCCCCCTCATGGATACAGCGACGGGCCTATGTCTTGTGTCACGGTTAAAATATTCTACTTAGAATAAAATGTTAAGATATCTAATAATCCGTGGTGCGTACTTATGGATGTGCAAACTTGTAATTAAAAGAAAAAAGCTTGCGTAATGTTGTTATAATGTGTGTACATGTTTAAGAGGTGTTATTTGAATTATATGCATGAAAATTCAACATAAAACATTAATCAATTGACTATATATGTACCAATGTAACTTAAAAATTCAATGGCGTAGACAATGTTTAAATAACGCTATAGCACCTGTCTGGAAAATACCCTATTTTCTGTCTACAATGTATTTTACTGTGACGAACGTTTGTGTTTATAACATATTCACGCTCTACATTCGTAAATGCCTATTGAAAACGCGAATAACTATATTGACTCGATATGAAGTGTGATATAACCGAATTTTGTCTGATTATGCAACTATAATTGGTTTGTGGTCTTTCTTCGTTGTTCCAGCACATAGCATGGAACCGTGATAACATAATTCCACGCAATGCCAATCTCAGGGAGAAAATTGAGTTCTATAAAAAATATAAAAAAATGATACGTGTTCGCTGCCCATGTTAAAAATTAGCCTGAATAAATATAGTATTGTAAAAGAAAAGTTAAGCAGTGTCTGGCCTTGAGAATGGGATACAAAAACCACTTTAAACGAAAGAAAGTAATTGCTTTTAATGTTTATCGCAAAAACTAACAACAGCTACGTTCTCTTGGCTTCAATGCAACAACAGCTTGTAATAAAAATTCTTGTATTGCGTGGATCTCACGGATACAGCTCACAATGGACACGGGATATTTGAGGATTAAATTATTCTTTAATTTAACTCTTTTATACACGGTATTATATTATTCCTTCGTATAATATTTATCTCAACGTACTCAGCTGAGTAACTATGCAAGAAACGCGTAATTACTCAGTTCTTATTGTACCCACGTGCAAATGCGATTTTGTCAATATCTCCAGGGCGAGTCTAGCAATTTTAATCCAGTTTTTTCTTTGTTTCAAAACAATGCAATTAATTCTCTGTGTAATGCAAAAAACGGCATTCCGTCACTTACAACGAAGTTGCATTTTCAGTTATATGTGTACCTCTGTAAGTTTTAGGGGGTCCAACTCGTTTCCTTTTATGGGTAAAAAATTACCAAAATTCAAATTTCTGTTATTTTTGACCCAATGTATTATCCCCTTTGATTAGGTTTTATTACCTTCTTTGGGCGTATACAGGGGTCATTCCCTTTCGTAGTACATGGGTACATTGATGCTTCCCTCTTAAAATTTAGGAGGTGTACATAGTACCACCCCCTTAAATTTCAAAATTGTCTAAAAACAAGAATTGGTAAATGTTCTCTAGGACCCTAATACATACCGTCGTAAATTTGAGTGGTCCAGCCTGTTCCTTTCCATGGATATAAAATTGCCAAAAATTAGTAAGGTCACGTGTTTGCCACGAGGTCGGCAATTGATCTAATTTATCTCCTATGATGACGCTTTATTACATTATATAGTTATATGAATGGGTACATGATTCAATATCTTTCATAATAAGATTACATGAGTACATTGGCAGACCTTCTTAAATTTTGGGAGGGGACGCATTGGCCACTCCTTAAATTTGGGATTGTCAAGAAACAAAATTTGATAAACGATCTCTACAACTGATGTAAATTTGGATGGTTCTGCTTATCAACTTCTACGGTAAACAATGACCAAAATTTGGGGGTTATTGACCGAATTTATCTTCTTCGATAAGCTTTGCTGCAGCATATGCTTATATGGTTAAGTACATTGTCAATTTTCTCCCTTTTATATATATATATATATATATATATATATATATATATATATATATATATATATATATATATATAGGTGTTAGGTACATTGATGGATGTACTAATCTTAAATTTTGGGAAGGATATACTTTTAAATTTGGGAATTGTGATAAAGCAAAATTGGTTAAATGTTCTAGTATCACAAGGTGCGAAGATTGAATGCTGTGCTTAACGTTCACTATATCGATATTATTTCTCACTATCTCTTAGCATTTTTACTCCGATGAATTCGTAATCTCTATCACTTATGGTTTCATTGGAGAAAAACAACGGAGACGAAAAACGTTGTTGGGACGCTAAATTAATGAGTGGTGTGAAATTAATAAGTTACCAGTAAACATTGAGAAGTACAGTAATCTATATATATAAAAGAGAACGTACAAAATCCTTTGTCCGCTCATCACGCTAATACGGCTGAACCAATTTCTTTCATTTTTGGGGGGTTATTAGGATTTGGACCCTAGATGGTTTTTATCATATCACTTTAATTTTTAATTACCAGTGTCTTGAGATAATTGACCATTCAAGTGTCCATAACGTACAAATCCTTTGTTATTAGTTCATCATAGGTAAAAATAAACGTATTTATATGCAACCCGCATGACCGTGTCACTCGGCGGGTTAACATAAATGACAGGCGATATACAGCGGAAAATAGCTTGAATCTTCTGTTTAAAATTTTTTAATTGATTTGCTTATTTTTACAGACACTTTTACAATATGCCAGCACCGGGATGACCGCAGCGAAGCGGGGCGGGTTAACATAAATGACAGGCGATATAATGTTAAGATTTACTGCAATCTTCTATGGTTTTTATCATATCACTTGAAAGCGAAAAAGTAAAAATTATCTAAGTAACAAAGTTTATTGCGTTCCGGGGTGACCGCAGCGAAGCGGGGTGAACGCTGCTAGTATCTTATACAAGAAAAATAAATCTCTTGGAATTTGAGTATCAGATTAATGATATCGATATAATGATAATTACTGAGGCATTTCTCTTCTGTCAACATCTTATAAAATCCTTTCAAATATTCTATTAGCAAGATTGACCCCATACACAGATGAAATTATTGGAGATTATCAGTGCGGATTTAGACGAAATCGATCAACTATCGACCAAATATTTACCATTCGCCAAATACTCGAAAAAAAAGTGGGAAAACAATACCCCGGTACATCAACTATTTATTGATTTTAGAAAGGCTTACGACTCGGTTAGGAGAGAAACATTGTTCAACGTTCTTACAAAATTTGGAATACCGAAAAAGCTAATTAGATTAATTAAAATATGTTTAAATGAATCCCAAAGTAAAGTCCGGGTAGGAAAATTTTTGTCCACGAGCTTTCACGTCGAAAATGGCCTGAAACAAGGAGATGCGTTGTCGCCATTATTATTCAACTTTGTGCTGAAATACGCTATAAGGAAAATCAAAGATAGCAACCAGGGCCTAGAGTTGAACGGTATTCACCAGGTTATGGCATATGCTGATGATGTAAATTTAATAGGGGACGATAGGAGAACACTAGAAAGAAATGCAGAGATCTTATTAAACGCTTGCAGGGACATGGGTTTAGAAGTAAATGCAAAGAAAACTAAATACATGGAAGTGCGTCGCGACCGTAATACAGCAAATTATGGATGCGTTAAAATATTAAATAATACTTTTGATAAAGTGGATAGTTTCAAATATCTAGGATCAATATTAACAGAGGAAAATCATATTCACGAAGAAATTAAATGTCGACTAAAAGCAGGGAATTCGTGTTACTATTCGGTTTAAAATCTCTTGTCGTCGCGAATTCTGTCGAGGAATTTGAAGCTTAAAATATATAAAACCATAATCATGCCTGTGGTTCTGTATGGTTGCGAAACATAGTCGCTTAGTCTGAGGGAAGAACATAGACTGAAAGTATTTGAGAACAAGATCCTAAGACGAATATTCGGACCCAAGAGGAGCGGGAATGGGGAATGGTGGAAACTTCATAACGAGGAACTACATAGTTTATATGGTTTACCCAACATTGTTAGGGTCGTAAAGTCTAGGAGGCTTAGGTGGGCAGGTCATTTAGCTAGAATGGAAGAAAGTAGAAACGCTTTCAAAGTCTTGACTGGAAGACCAATCGGAAAACGACCATTTGGAAGACCTAGGCGCAGATGGGAGGACAATTTTAAGATGGATCTTGCAGAGATTGGAATACAAAGTAGAAACTGGATGCAGTTAGCTAAGGATAGAAGTCAGTGGAGAGCTTTGGTGAACGCGGCATTGAACCTCCGGGTTCCATAGGCCATAGAGTTAGTTATTAATGACATACCACTGCAAAGAGTTGACCAAATAACTGATCTAGGCGTATCAATAAGATCATATCTCTCGTTAGATGCCCACCTAAATCGACTTGTAAATGAGGCTTCAGAAATCTCGGATTTGTAATGAGATTTGAAAGTGATTTCAAGAACACTAACGTTCTTAAAATTCTATATGCTGCATATGTACGTACCAAATTGGAATACGCGGCCACAATATGGAATCCTAGTGCGCAAAAATATACACACCGGTTAGAAAGCAAGTCAATCAAAGAGTTTGTTCGCTATTTAATATATAAAGACATGGAGATCTATCCTCGATATGAAAAATATCTTGAACTCTTACCAAGCTATTCAATACATTCTCTTGAAACAAGAATAACTTTTTTTTTTTTGCATAAACTTATACATAATGAGCTAGAGTCAACAATATTATTGTCCGAAATGTCCCTTCATGTTCCGAACAGGAAAATGCGCTCACGGCTACAAACATTTCATGAACCACTACAGCGTACTAATGCATTAAGTATATCGTCTATTAGGAGAATGTGCACAATATATAATAGTGTCCAAATAAAATGGCCTACAATACATATATTTGATATACATATAAAAAGTACTTTGACTACATAGTTTAGCATGTAGAACAAATATTATGTAATGTAATCATTTAATATACTGCTGAACACTGTCAATGGGTATACACCTGATTGGGTTCAATATACAATAAATACATAAATAAATAAACGTACTGTTTCCCACTCTCTCTTACCGTATTTGTTCCGATTCCTGTAAAAGTTACTTATACAGGGTGTTTCAAAACAACACCGACAACGTTTGGGAAGTGATTCCTGATACCATGATAAGACAAAAAGTATAGACCAACCTGGGTGCACAAATGCTTCCTTTCGGAGTTATAGGCTGCCGAAAACATGAAAAAATGAACTTTAAAGGTCCATAGGTCCAAAACTATGGGACCTACCGTAGTCGGGTCAAGACTTCACTTAGGAACTAATATGTGTGCTATCCAAATATACATGTTTCAGAATCCTAAGGTACTCACGCAACCATTTTTATAGAGGCAGTTTGGATACCGGCATACAATTTGAAGTACTCACCACCTACCTCTATAAAAATTGTTGTGGATGTACCGCAGGATTCTGAAACATGGATATTTGGTTAGGGCACATACTAGTTCCTAAATAAAGTGTTGACCCGACTACGGTAGGTCTCATAGTACTGAAGCTATGGACCTTTAAATTTCATTTTCCATGTTTTCGGTAGCTTATAAGTCCGAAATGACGGATTTCTGCACCCAGGTTGGTCTATACTTTTCGTCTTATATTGGTGTCAGGAATAGCCTCACAAACGTTGTCGGTGTTGTTTTGAAACACCCTGTATTTCCCATCTTTATGCATACTATTGCTTCTTGTTGCAAGTTTTATTTTTATCTATAATCTTTGTTTCAATGGGATTTACACAGAAGATGGAAGGAATCTGTCAAATTTCTTACAAAAACAAAGAATTTATATTAATTGAAGTGCCATTAGATTAACCTTGGTTCTCCTAAACTTGAAATATTTTTACGATTATTATTATCATCGTTAAATAAAACGTAATTTAACGAAGTTAAAGTTCTTGGGAATTGTTTTTCTGTGTATGTGTGTTAAGTGTAAACATCTGTTTCTGCAATAAATGACAAGAACTTATTTATTGCATCTTGTGTACGAAAAGCAGATGCTCTAATGCAACGTCTGCTTTTACTCAGTGACTTTATCTACAGTTACGTTCCTCTGTCCTATATTTTCATGCATCGATTCTTACTAATTTGATCCTTATTGTTAAGTTCATGCGAATCTTCTCAAAGAATAATTAAGGCAAAATTTAAGGGACAGAGTTAAACATGTCAATAATTGTGTCAAAGAACGTCAGGAATTCCATACTCTCTCTGATAAATTTAGTTCTTGTAGTAACATTCGAATAACATTCTGTAAGTTGCAGATAATGTGGTTAAATTTGAGACAAAATCTGTAAGATCATTTTGATAAATTAAGCTTATTGGGAAGAAAATTGCATCTTAGACTCACACGATTGATCCTGGTAATACAGTATTATTTAAAACTACCGAGCTCTGAGTTTAAAACGGAATAATTGAAGAACGCGAAACTATTAACGAGGATTATTGTTTGCGATATTTGTGAGGGACAATACAAAACACTAATTTGTTAATTAATTACATTAATTTATTCTGCACTAATTAATATTTAATACGAATAATATACAGGTGGGAGTTTGAATGTTCGAATTAGAAATAATAAGTAGTTTAAGAAACTAAAAATTGATATAATTCTCTATAATACTTTAATTAGGAGTAAATTCAATTATACAACTATTGTTTGGAATCCATTATATATAATATAGAACGTATCCAAAATAAATGTTTAATATGTGTTATCAGGTCAATAATGGATATTGCCCATATTATATATCCAATACTCTATTGCGAAAATACTTTAGACTAACACAGTTCGCCGACAGTATTGTCATTGATTTTTCTGAAAGAAAAAAACTATTGAATAATATAATAGATTTTCCTTCTTCATTCTTCTTATGTTTCTTTATATAAACCAGGCCTTAGGCCTAGATATGATATCTTCTTTCATGTTTCAGTTTCAAGGTCTACTCAACACAAAAATTCATCGATTGTTTGAACTTTAAAACTACATACATGTAGATCGTCGAAATATTGTTATATATTATTTGATACTGAATCACATTTTCGTGCAAAAATTAAGCAATTATGTATGGATTTGGAGCTCTCTGGGCTAATGTTTTGAAATGGATTTTGGATTTTGATTTTAATATGTACACTGCAAAGGACAATAGCACTAATTAAAACAATATTGCTATGTCCTTTTTATATGCAATACGTATTGAGAATATTTTTTGACATTGTAAACAATGAATTGAAATTAAAATTTGTAATACATTTATAATATATGTACAAGTTGTAGGAAAATTCTTACATTATTTTTTCTCTATTGCATTTTTACTTTATTGTATTTCGTATTTTGTATCTTTTTAACTTTTCTTGTTCTGTCTTTGAAGCTTGCTTATTTTATTTATTTTATTTCTTGCCTGCTCTTTATAGAATAATGTATTTAAAATATTATGTTAATAAGGCAACTTGTAGGATTGTAATCCTGTATACCTTTTACAAATAAATAAATAAATAAACACTGAATTGATAATTTGCAAAGAGATCGCTGGATGAGGGCCAGGTAATGTCATCAGATCTAAAAATATATTTCAAATATATAATTCGAAAGAGTTCAAATGAAAAAATTAAACAAATATCATCAACACATTGTAATAAATAAATATGCACATTTGTTTCTATGCAAATAAAGACAAAATAACATGTGACTCTTTACTGAACTCTTTTGGGTTATATAGGGGGCGCGGTGGCTCAGTGGTAGAGCGTTCACCTCCGGTGCTTGGGGTCCCTGGTTCGATCCCAGCTCGCGCAGTGTGGACCTTGTGGTGGACAAACACCGTGCTCGTGGGTTTTCTCGGGGTTCTCCCGTTTCCTCCCACTTTCTTCATTCCACCATTTCACTCATTTCTCATCATCACCGTCTCCTTTAGCCTAACCGGCATAATCGTGGGACGTAAAACTTAAAGATTTCATTTCATTTCATTTCATTTTCTTTTGGGTTATAAAAAGTCTTATGAGCTCCTCCGTGGCTAAGCGGTTAGCGTACGCGCCTTTGGCGTGGGAGACCCGGGTTCGATTCCCGGCGGGAGCTCATGTGGTTCGGATTCCACGTTAATCAGTAGGTCCACGTCTCATATAGCCTCGCTGCTGAACGGGACGTTAAACCCAAAATCAACTCAACTCAAAAAGTCTTATATATTTACTTTGTCTGCCTTCGATGGATCACCGTCAATTTATGCCAGGATGTACACGGTCAAAACTTTGGAATCCAATTGGTTGATGCAGATGATCCATTCAGTTGATTCCAACATATGAGCAATCAAAAATCGATTAGCGACAGGATAGTGTAGTTGTTAATGCTCTCAACTTTGGTACGAGGAGTCCCGGATTCGATTCCTGGTGCGGACACTCAGTTGGAAAAGTGTAACAGCTTTTTCAGACCAGCCACCCCGAGTATGGTTTTCCTGGGTTTTCCTCATTCACACCAAGCAAATGCTGGGATGGTACCTAACATATAATGGTCCCAGGCCTCTTACTTCCTTCTCAATTTCTTTCTTGCTCCCCAATTCCTAGGACGGTGACGCGGCGATCATGGACACCTCCATACGTGACGGGCTAACATGACCATAGCTGCTGAAAGCCCAGAAATCTAATTCCGAATCATAATCCTAATGCTGTGGAAGTAATTATGAATATCATCCTTGCTTGACAGACTACCCGCAATGCTGTTGAGATTAGCGGGTTAGTATAATGTTCAGGATGCAAAATACCAATATGTCTGTGGAATAAAATGCCAGAATGAAACTAAACGAGTTTATACTCAATACATCTAAGCATTTGAATACTTTTTATTTCAGAATATTCATTCTTCTTAAAGTATATGTAATTTAATTTGAGGTAAAATGCTATATTTAAGCTAGGCTTGATAAAATTTGGTTCGTTAAAGAGTTTGGTTCACGGAAACCCAAACCAAACTCCTTCTTGTGGTGATGCTGTCGCTTGTTCGGATTTTACAGTTGGGAAGCGTTTCTTGTAAGACAAGGTAACTTCTATCTGAGTACAGTGTCTATATAATGTACCACTGGAACGAACTTACTTAAACATGGACGCCTGGCCCTGAAGCACACGTATATACTTCATATAGCAGGTACACTTTTATTAGGCCATAAAATAGGGGATTTTTCATCGTCAGTAGTTGTACTGACGTGAGAGAAATGTAGTAAAGTTAAATTATGAGAATAGGGGATGTACAACAATAGGGATTGTCTAATCACGAACTATGCCTTCCGATAGGTAGGCAAATGACAAACGAACTGAATTATGAAGCACGAAAAGCAAAAGCCTCTGTGATTAGATCGTCACGAAGAAGCAATAACAAAATAAAGAGTTGATAAAAATCATATTCATTTATCTGCAGCAGTTAGAAAGTTAATTTATTGTAAATTGATAATGCTATCAGAGAAGGAGGGGCTGAATAAAAACTCAATAATTAGTTGGTTGTAGAAAACAGGGAATTAAAGGTAGAGTGAAGTTCATGGTTTTTCATTTTATTAAACTTTGTTTAGACTTTCATGACCAATTGGATATTCAAATGTCATGTTGACTCTTCTCTCAGATAATCAGTTCGCTCTTTTGATTGAAAACCCAGATTAATAATTATCTCGGGGGAACAATGATTACGGGAGACATTTTTCTTCTATCTTAATGCTCGCATAGGATATTTTCGTAATACATTTGCATGGGAATGTCCAGAAAACATATCCAATTATTACTAATATATGTTTAAGTTAGACGAAGTAAAATGGTGTGCACCGCCATTAAAAAAAAAAAAAAAAAAAAAAACATTATCATTAAGAACAAATAATGTGTATCATATACTTATTAGGAAATAGTATATTGACTGTAAATACACTGAGAAAAACTCGTTATCTGGACAGTAGTATATTGTACAAATATACGGGATCTACATGTTTACTAGGAAATCTGTACGGAGCATACATTATCCATATGCTACATACGCACTGCCCTTAGATGTTACATTATGCTGCTGCAGGATATCTGACATCTTCCGTATATTACATATGTATACCTATGTTACATACGTCAGCCATATGTTATATACGCCCATCTGTATATGAGATCCTTACCGCCTATATTAGGGTGACCAGATTCTGACAAGGGAAAAGTAGGACACAGATATAATAGTATATGGTAGTTCATTGCGTCGGTAATATGTATGTTCGTATTTCATTTAACGTTATCCTTAAGTTAATAATTCATTTGTATTATTATTATTATTATTATTATTATTATTATTATTATTATTATTATTATTATTATTATTATTTTTAAAAAACTCAACAAAAGTACAGGGTGGCCCAAAAGTAGGTATACAGTACCATGCTGATGAACTCATTGCTTCTTAAATAATTTCTAATGTTATCCATCAGGTAGACTTAATTTCTTTATTATTGGTTCCTAATGTCTGTTTACTTACATCTTAAACTCGGAACAGCCAAAGCAAATAAACCTATACGCTAGAATGTTATACTTGATCAATGCAGGGGTGTATACCTACTTTTGGGCCATCCGTATTGCAGCAATTGAACATTGCACCAAATACTTTCTTGAATGATAAATACAAGATTGACAAAACAAGTTGATGGAGTAATATAAAGGAGTCATTTTAATGGAACAGTAAACTTAAGTATGCTGAAGCATAAAATTTTAATGAAACATGAAAATAATCTTTTGAAGAGTGTTGAAAAACACAATGGTCTATCGTTCAGAAAAAATAGCGTCTCTGATTCAAAATGTGAATAAAGAATGAAACATTAAAGTATTGCAAATAAGTTAACTCAGGACATTTCGCAGGACATTTCAAAAAATAAGACAAATTTCGATTTTCTAGGCGTTTTCGCAGCACTCAGGACAGCTCTTTGAAAAACAGTACTGTACTGCGGAAATCAGTACGTCTGGTCACTTTAGCCTATATACAATCATACGGAAAGTACGTCTGGGTCACTCTAGCCTATATACAATCATACGGAAAGTACGTCTGGGTCACTCTAGCCTATATACAATCATACGGAAAGTACGTATAGATGGAACACTTATACGGTCAGTATTATAAAACACACATTTTCAGTTATACGTTTGCTGTAAGATGTTATATATAGTGGCACCTTAAATCCGAAAACTACAGGATTTAAGCATGTAACCTATGTTTTTACGAACACGACATAGTTTTTTTTCTGTGTATATGGAATGCCTAATAAGTTTGTGAGAGTTTTCCTAATTTCTACCAGGAAATGCGCGAATGTTACCTCCAAACATAAATTCTAGTCGACTTCTTTTGAACGTGGATAACCTAGTGGTTAGCATTCTTCCTTCGTGATGGGAATGCCTTGGCTTCGAATCCGGTGATTAACGTTCTAATAGAGGCTTTCCCTCAGTTTCATAAGTCCAGACCAATTTCTATCCACTTCGTTTTCCTTCCCCATCATTGTTGTCGATCCAATTATCCTGGGAGAGCAATTCCCTTTCCTGAATAAAACAGTAACAATGCCTCTGGTTAACAAAATACTTCCCGCCTTTCTACAACTTCAGAGAAACTTTCCATACAGTAACATAATTTCAAGATATGCTTATAAGTTATCTGATAGAAGCAGATTTTTCACGTTTTTCATTGATTTATTATTTTTGATTAGAAGACAATTGCCGCCTCCCTGAAGGCCAGAACGATGCCCCTGCTTTTATGTTGGATATCTTTAGTCCAGTGGCGTAGCACACTTTTGCGCCCCCCGCAAAGTATAGAGAAGGGGCCCTAGTTGTAAAGCCGATAGAAGTAAGATTGAAGTTCTACTTCTTTAAATCTTTATTCATCGCAAGACTTCAGGGGCCCCTGTACGTCGGGGCCCCCCGCACTGCGGGGATTGCGGGGGCAGCTGCTACGCCATTGCTTTAGTCTCACAGAGAAATGATAACATATGCAACATATACTCCACAGGACTGTCCAAAAGTGTGAAAACACCCAAATAAAATCAGCACGATATAGAAAATATAAATGAAAACCAGTGAGTGTGATATAGGAGAGAGGGAACATACTGACCTCAATGACAGCATTATCAAGCGTGAAATTCAATTTATATCAACATTCTGAAAGAGGGACTACAGAGGGTGGTAGAAAAAATGGTAGCGGTGCTGTTGTCTCAGAGAGGCAGTCACGAAATGAAATGAAATGAAATTTAACATCCCACCATCCCACCATAATGTCTTTAGACTAAGGGACATTGATGATTAATGAAAGTGAATGATTATCAAATTAAATTTTTATGCTCTCTCACCTGGAATCGAATCCAGGACCACGTGCATCAAAGACAGTGGCATGTCAATTCTCTCGTCCAACAGTCTTTCTCAAGGTCCTTCACCCGGAGATCCTAATGGGAAATATTTTACCTCAGCAACTATATTTTGACCTGAGAAAAAACATTCTTTATATAGAAAGATAATTTTCTTCCTTCTGTGAGAAACTACAAAAAATATTGTGGTAGTTTCCCGTATGCAGGGCTGGAATAATCTTTAAGCAAAACAAACAAGTGTTTAGGGCATCAAGAGAAGAGGGCACTACAAAATTTTCCATAGCCGAATTTACCGTCATTCATCTCCCGTATGGCGCAATACTTCAAATGGTGCAACTGAACATTGATCCAGAAAAGACGCCTCAACATTAAGTGGAAAAATTGTGTTATATTATATTACCATTTGATCTGGAATTACGATTTTCAGTATTTGTATTTGACTTTATGCTGATATTATATATAGGAAAGGTATTACTGCAATTATTACGTAGATTCTTATTTCCACTATTCTGTATAGACATCTGATTCCCAAAATTTTGAACAATTAACAGTAGGTGATTACACACTGTGAAGAAAGTGATGTTTGCTGTAATTTATACCCTAATTAAATCCTGATAGATGCGAGAATTCTGGAATCGGGTTGGAATGGGTTGAGTTGTTTTAATTCATTGTACTTATTGATAAGAAAGTCCATAATACTATGATCCACACGACTGTCATGCCTTTTGTTCCAAATTTGGGCGTCACGATTAGCTAGAATAAAATCATTTTCAAAATTTGCCAACAAAATGTTTTCAAAATCTTCATAGACCTGATTGATATCACACACTCCGAAGTATTTAAGAAACTAGATTCTCTTCAAATGGATACGCATTTTTGCTGTTCACCAGAATATCAGTGAAATTAGACCAGAGAGATTACACAGTAAGCCAGACGCAGACAAGCAAACATGACCTTGCGTAACGTTTTTCCGTTGAAGATTTTTATGCGTAATGGAAAGAAAGAATTTCTCATAATAAAAGCTTTTTGGAGAATTAGTCCATAGTGATTGAAAGGTAACATGGAAATTAACGCAGCTGTCAGAGAATGATGTAGGAAAGGTGAAAGTTAAAAGGTTGATGGGCATTAGAGAGACGAAACGAAAGAAAGAAATAATTTTTTGGTTCATCTCGTGAATCACGACTGGCCGTTAAAAACAGAAGGAAAAACCGCCATCGGCTGAAAATGGTTTCAATACCTTGTTCCTCGTATTACGCTACATGAGCTTTCCATGCTTCAAATTATGTTTTCAATGTAATATGTTATAATCACTCGCACGAAAATAAAAAATCGATAATGTCTACAAATGTAATCGCACGGCCTTCGCAATGGCGTGTTTTCTCTTAAACTGGTTCAGTTGCGGAATTTGGAAAAGAGAAACTTTTAAAATGTAAAAGTTCATTTGGTTATTCGCAACAATTAGTCTGTGGATCTTAGAAACAAATTTTGAAATAATAGATTTTTTCAATAGCTTCCATGAATAATTAGGATCTAAGTCACCAGGCATCTGATACTTTAAAAATGTTCATTGCAGCAACATCCATCATAAACTACACTACACTACGAAACAGAGTTGCCAACCACAGAGATCAAAATTATCGACTTTTTCTTTAAAATTATCGTATATTACAAAAATTCATCCCATACTCGTTATACATGTGATAATTGAGTTGAGTTGATTTATTTTGAGTTTAACGTCCCTTTCAGCAGCGAAGCTATACGAGACGGGATCTACTGATTAACGTGGAATCCGAACCACATGAGCTCCCGCCGGGAATCAAACCCGGGTCTCCCGTGCCAAAGGTAACAGTACAATACTATTAATAATACCAATAATACATAATAAACCTATCAAGTAATCTTCAGTATCGAACTCTAAATCTTCATTTTTAATCCTTATTAACACTATTCTGAACAACGATAATAATATTCCAGGAATATTTCCACATTCTCATAAACGTAATTAAATTTAAAGAATGAATGCAGGGTAGCCATTTGCCACTTCTCAAATCGTTATTGATTTATTTTAGCGAAAATGACTATTTAAAAACTCAGTGTGTGTGTGTGTGTGTGTGTGTGTGTGTGTGTGTGTGTGTGTGTTCTAAAATTATTTAATGCACATCTACAATTTATTTGTACATTCAAAAACTGTAAAACAAAATGTGTGTTCTAAAATTATCATATATTTACGTATTATTGCAAAGGCATTATCGTACCTGTATATAACATTAAGGGTTAAATTATTGTATTTCACGATAAATTATCCTAGGGTTGGCAAGAATGCTACAAAAAGCTAATTTTTAAACTACAATTAAAAACAACAGAATGCCGATTTTGTTACGTTCCTTCTATTTTATTTATTTATTCAAGATTCAGATAAATGTTATTAGTTATCAACGAATTTAAAACGTTCGTTATTAAATTCTCTATGTCTCTGTGTCTGTCTGTCTTTCCGTCTGTCTGTTATTTGCGATTTTTTTTTTTTTCAATTTTGAGCCCTTCATTCGATAGAACATCAAAGATTTCTAAGAAAGTGATGGATTTTTTCGCGTCACTCTTACCGTTCTCGAGATATTGGCCAAAAAATGGCCGACTTCCTGAGATTTAAGCAGCCATATCTCGGAAACCATAATTATAGAGAGATGATATTGTGTTGATCAATGCCTAAGAGATGGTGAACATTTTGGTACCAAATAGTAACCGGTAGCCATTGGCCAACTGGCCATTGGTTTGACAGTGGCTATGAGTTAATATCGGTACCAAAATGTTTACCATCATCTTAGGTATTGATTAATACCAATATCATCTCTCTATGACTTACCGCTCTCGAGATATTGGCCAAAAATAATTCCGATTTCGGGAGATTTAAGGAGCCATATCTGGGGAACCGTAAGCGATAGAGAGATGATGTTGGGTTGATCACAATTCCTAAGAAGATGGTGAACACTTTTGTACCAAATAGCAACCCATGGCCACTGGCTAACTGGCTACTGGCCAACTAGCCACCGTTCCTCAGATATTGGCCAAAAAGTTCGAATTTCGGGAGATTTAAGGAGCCATATCTTGCGAACCATAAGTCATAGAGAGATTATATTTTGCAATTTTTTGTGAGAAACAGAAGGTGCGGCTAAAAAAGATTTAGTTTTATATGTAGGAACAATCACAGTTATCCTTCTCACTCCATCTCTCCATTCTTTTTAAGTTCGTTCTAGCAATGCTCTTGGAGCATTCTCAACTGGTTTTACACTGAAACAAATCACACAAGAGAACAAACATTTTTATGAAGAAAGAAAGAAAAAAAGAAAATTGAAGAATGAATTTATAAAAATGAAGCTTTTAGATGGCATGACTGAAAATACACTATCACGCAAAATTCGCTTTCTGGATGTAAATAATTTGTAGCTTTAACTAATAATGTAACGAAGGATTTTATGATCTCGAATTAGTTTAAAGTCAAAAATTAAATTTTTAAACTGATCGTTATGGGAAAGTCGCGATAATTTTAACTTTTAATCTTAGGTTGTCTAAAACTATTGATCCTTGGAGTTCAAAATTGAGAAGATGTTTATTGTGATTTGAAAATATTATTATGAAGCCACATATGCACCATCTTGTTTTCGATTACCTTCGCTATTTTTTCGGCAATAGCATAATCCCGTCCCTATACAAGTTCTGTTTTTTGTTGTCAAAAAAATGTGGTGACACGTAAGTTTTCAGGCCTCTTTTGAAGCTAACGTAACATCAGTCAGGGAGCTCTGCACAGACAGAAACGAATTATAGTCTGACGGTGCAAGGTCCTCGCTATACGGTGGATACATTAAAACCTCCCAAGTTCTCTCAATTTCTGACGGGTCATTAAGGATGCATGTGGTTTGACAGTGTGAGCATGGTATTGTCAGCGCCACTTTCACTCGTTATCAATCGCTTTAGAAATGGCTCCTGTTCGTTATGTTCCAGTACAGATTCTCAGATACGAGTTTTTTTTTTTTTTTTTTTTCAAAAGTCAGATCAAGTGACGCCCAAACATTCAGCTTCTGTTCATAGCCAGTTTTCTCCAATTGATTTAAAACAGTTTGGTGACGGATGTTTAGGTCGTTGACGATGTCATGACAGCTTACATCCCAGTTCTGCTCGACTTTTCCCAGAATATCATCCACCTTTGCTGTGATTGGTCACCCACTGCGAGAAGCATTTTGGGTATGGAAATTTCCACAACGAAAGCTTAAACCATCTTTTGGCTGTTGTTTTTTGAGCATGTATTTTGCCAATGAACGAAAAAAATTATCCCTTGACCTGCGCAGCATTTGCGCCTTTATCTAAAGAAAATTGTAAAATTTAGCGCAGTTTTGCGGAACGTTTACACATTTTCACGGCGCAATATCCCAGTTAAGACTGATATAAGGATTCCATTTTCCTTCTGCTTGTTTCTTCAGAAGTGAAAGGAGATAATAAAATGCAACTTACCATAATCATAGATAATGTTATTCTACAACAGAAAATATGAACCTCAAAAATTGTCAATGTTGCCATCCATGGAAATTACAGTGTTGCCAGAATAACATTTCCCCCAAAATCTAAGTTAAGGCAGAGACAAGAGGAACTAACTCAATTGCATTTGATTACGTATCATGTTGTCTTGGAATCTTGTGAACTACTTTTTAAATAATAGTTGTATTTAGTTTGTAATAAACAAAATAATTTTACCGTATAGTATAGTATAGTATTTATTAACATTGAATAATAATGTTATTTAAAAAGTAGTTCACAAGATACCAAGACAACATGATATGTAATCAAATGCAATCGAGTTAGTTCCTCAAGTCTCTGCCTTAACTTAGATTTTGGGGAAAATGTTATTCTGGCAACAGTGTAATTTCTATGGATGACAACACTGTAAATTTTTGAGGTTCATATTTTCTGTTGTACAATAACATTATCTATGATTGTGATAAGTTGCATTTCATTATCTCCTTTCACCTATGAAAAAGACAAGCAAAAGAAAAATGGTTAATTTTGTATATTTTAGTGTCAGACAGTCAGACTCTCAAAGCGGGATCCGAATCATTCAAAGTTCAACGAGAGATCGAACTTGCTATCAAATAGTCACAAAGCAGGCATATAAATTCTGCTGGATTCCCAATATTCCAGACATATTGCATATTCCATGATGTCACAGTGGCATAGTTAAATTCGTTCCCGTTCCCAAACTGGCTCTATGGTTTAGTGTCGTTTCTTTCATTATTCTTCGTTCTACCACGTATTCCATATGGTTCATTTTCTTTAGTTCATTGTCATCTACTTTAGCATACAAAGGGTTATACCTATGTTATGTTAAATCTAGATCTTAGTTATTGTTTCTTTCATGTTTCACCACGGAAGTGAAACAAAATGTCGACTTTTTGACACAATTATGTACTTCATTTTAGAATATTAGCTATTAATCAGCACATTTTATCGTGTTTATTTTTCGCCGCAAGGAACATTTAAATTGAATACTAACTTGTTTTAATATCAGCAAAGTTGCTTGTCCAACAATGAAGACCATCCAATTTTCTACCGATTTAGTCAACACACTTTAAACAAATTACTGTCTTACGTAAAAGATACAATCTTGTTCAAAGATCTTCTCCACCCACCTTTATTCAGAACGCCATAATCGGGCAATCATATTTAGGAAATTCTAATATTTAAGCTGTAAATAAAGATCTCATTGGCCAAAGAAAATCCAGATTTGTTTGCTTTAATTCCAAATGTAAGGTAAGAGTGTAGACTTTCTCAAAGAGAGCTGGGTGGACTGTTTTTTTTTTTTTTAAACAACATTGTACATTTAATTTATTAAAAATTACGAGCGGGATCAGAAACTGTTACAAGTCCAGTATTTCTGGAATTTCGTCTATTATAGAGAAATGAAGAGTGTGGCAATTTTAATACATGGAGTTGGCAACTGTGCAGAGTTTCAACCACCCGCCACCTATGGCGCTAGTTGTAGGTAAACACAAAATGGCGACTCGTTTGGAAAACTGGTCTCGCGAAATAATCCGCTCAGTTATTCGATTTCTGTGGGCGAAACATGTAACCGCTTCTGAAATTAACCGACAGGTGGTAGAGGTTTAAGGAGATACTGTAATGTTTCGTCAACATGTCGCAAAATGGTGTCGAAGGTTTGAGCTGGTAAAGAAAACGTCAAAGACGAGAAGCGAAGGGTCGACCAATCACGGCATCAACAAATTTGAACACAGTTCGCGTGGAGGAGCTCATTCAGGACAACAGGAGAATCACGTTACGACATCTGATGGCAGAATTGGAAATGTTGTTCGGAAGCGTTCGTCACGTTGTCCACACCAAGGATCTTATAAAATAGAGGATCTGCCATATGTATCTACATCCTATAAAATAAATGAAGCCAAAAAAAAAAACTGAGCATCGGCACGTTTGATTGGCTACTCTCGTTTCCGCCATCGTCTGATTGGCTACTTTCGTTTCCGCCATGATTGTTGGCTCAAAACATTGCGATCCTATTGGGAGGAGTGGGCAGAGTAGGGGTGGCGAAACTGTGACGTATGGCTTCAAGATTTTGTTGTGAGGGTAGATCCTCTATTTTATAAGATCCTTGGTCCACACCGGAAAATGACAATATGGCTGAACACGTAAGAACAGGATTTTAACCAGCAAGGAATCTTCAAACTCATCCCACAATGCGACAAGTGCCTCAACCGATATAGAGACTATGTCGACAGATAACCTAATGTGTGTACTATATGTTGATTGGTTATATGAAATAATATGTACACGTTTGACTGTAGGCTTTGTAACATTACTTTCCGATCACTCATCGCATTATTAATAGTTATATCGCGTAATGCTTACATTTATGTATGTGTGTGCTTTTCTGAAATGACAATTTCCTTCCTCGTGACTTTTTTTTTTTTCTGGATACGCGACAGTGATGACATATTCCTATAATACTTTTACTATTTTAGAATCCGTGTTTGAAATATTATGAAATGCTTTAGCCTCGAATATAATATGCATAAAGATTTCAATGCTACGGGAGAAGGAAAAGGTAAATTAAGCTTGAGAGAAATGGAGTCTATGGTGATGATGGGAGTAATAGGAAGGACCTGTATCTGAAGAGAATCCAACCTCACGAGGCTGTTGGGCATTGAAATAGGGTCAGGCGTGATAATACAATTAATTTCTCGTTATGAAGTCAAATACAAATGCATAATCCTCCTTTCCTTCTTTGCTTTTGCTTTCAGCGAATTCTCTCTCTCTCTCTTTCTCTCTTTTGATGCCAACCCGACTGCGAAAGGTCACGAAGCCAATTTTGTGTTGCATAAATGTCTTCTCTTGTTCCCTAAACAACTCTTCTTCAATTGTTTTTCCTCTCTCTCTCTCTCTCTCTCTCGACGTGGGAATTCTGAGAAACAAATACTCTTCCTGTGCGCAGTTCCAAGTACAATGCAAATGTCACTCTTGCAATGTCTATATAGCACTATAAGACGAGATATATTAGTTTGCATTTCGTTTCTGAAAAGTTTTCGTTTTAAAATTCCCAAACTAGAATACAAGAACAACATAGACCTAGTTTTATCCTGCAAGGTTTACCACCTGCCCATACTTCAATTACCTTTCTGCAATGTTATATGCATATAACGAAAGAAATATTAGAATTTTAGACGTACTCTCACTGAGCTGAACAATTGATATGTATGTCCGAAGCCAGGTTCTAGCCCACTTACTTAACATAGCTAGGTAGGAGCACTAAGCTAGTTATGCAGGGGTATGGTAGTGATTTCTTTCTCCTGAGGTTCAAGAAGGGATATGGCAAACTGCTAATTACGAGGTACAGTAGAATAGGGTTAAGAATATTACTTATACATAATTCATTATTCTGACATTATTGGCAGGTCACTTGCTACAACTGAGAAGCTTCCATGCTCTACGATATTCAACTAACTTCTTCGTCTTCATGTATGATTTTTCTGTTACATATATAAGAACAGTGTAACTATGAATTCAGATACTTATGGTGAGTGTAAATCCTCATGCATAATTTTCGAGAGAAACGATTTTTGTTTTTTAATCCAAATTTGATGCCGCACGTTAACTACGTGGCCTATTAAGATAAAATATACTAAAATATATCCTAAAATATACAGACATTTTCGTTGTAACATTAGCAAGATGAATGGTTACTGAGGCGCAGGAGTGCACCTAGAAAATTTTGCTGGAAGGGGTTCAAGTATTGAACGGGGGGGGCGTCCAATACTTTAAGCCACTACGTCTATGTAGTATTGAACGGGTATTATTCTGCACCCGAAAAGACGATAAGTAATTGTAAAATACTTCCACCTATATTTCTGTTAGGAGAGGTCTAAGCTTTGGGGAAGAGGCTCTAATACTACAAGCCACTACGTCTATGTAGTATTGAACGGGTATTATTCTGCACCCGAAAAGACGATAAATAATTGTAAAATACTTCCACCTATATTTCTGTTAGGAGAGGTCTAAGCTTTGGGGAAGAGGCTCTAATACTACAAGCCACTACGTCTATGTAGTATTGAACGGGTATTATTCTGCACCCGAAAAGACGATAAATAATTGTAAAATACTTCCACCTATATTTCTGTTAGGAGAGGTCTAAGCTTTGGGTAGGAGGCTCTAATACTACAAGCCACTACGTCTATGTAGTATTGAACGGGTATTATTCTGCACCCGAAAAGACGATAAGTAATTGTAAAATACTTCCACCTATATTTCTGTTAGGAGAGGTCTAAGCTTTGGGGAAGAGGCTCTAATACTACAAGCCACTACGTCTATGTAGTATTGAACGGGTATTATTCTGCACCCGAAAAGACGATAAATAATTGTAAAATACTTCCACCTATATTTCTGTTAGGAGAGGTCTAAGCTTTGGGTACGAGGCTCTAAAACTACAAGCCACTACGTCTATGTAGTATTGAACGGGTATTATTCTGCACCCGAAAAGACGATAAGTAATTGTAAAATACTTCCACCTATATTTCTGTTAGGAGAGGTCTAAGCTTTGGGTAGGAGGCTCTAATACTACAAGCCACTACGTCTATGTAGTATTGAACGGGTATTATTCTGCACCCGAAAAGACGATAAATAATTGTAAAATACTTCCACCTATATTTCTGTTAGGAGAGGTCTAAGCTTTGGGTACGAGGCTCTAAAACTACAAGCCACTACGTCTATGTAGTATTGAACGGGTATTATTCTGCACCCGAAAAGACGATAAGTAATTGTAAAATACTTCCACCTATATTTCTGTTAGGAGAGGTCTAAGCTTTGGGTACGAGGCTCTAATACTACAAGCCACTACGTCTATGTAGTATTGAACGGGTATTATTCTGCACCCGAAAAGACGATAAGTAATTGTAAAATACTTCCAGCTATATTTCTGTTAGGAGAGGTCTAAGCTTTGGGTACGAGGCTCTAAAACTACAAGCCACTACGTCTATGTAGTATTGAACGGGTATTATTCTGCACCCGAAAAGACGATAAGTAATTGTAAAATACTTCCACCTATATTTCTGTTAGGAGAGGTCTAAGCTCTGGGTAGGAGGCTCTAAAACTACAAGCCACTACGTCTATGTAGTATTGAACGGGTATTATTCTGCACCCGAAAAGACGATAAGTAATTGTAAAATACTTCCACCTATATTTCTGTTAGGAGAGGTCTAAGCTTTGGGTACGAGGCTCTAAAACTACAAGCCACTACGTCTATGTAGTATTGAACGGGTATTATTCTGCACCCGAAAAGACGATAAGTAATTGTAAAATACTTCCACCTATATTTCTGTTAGGAGAGGTCTAAGCTTTGGGTACGAGGCTCTAAAACTACAAGCCACTACGTCTATGTAGTATTGAACGGGTATTATTCTGCACCCGAAAAGACGATAAGTAATTGTAAAATACTTCCACCTATATTTCTGTTAGGAGAGGTCTAAGCTTTGGGTAGGAGGCTCTAAAACTACAAGCCACTACGTCTATGTAGTATTGAACGGGTATTATTCTGCACCCGAAAAGACGATAAGTAATTGTAAAATACTTCCACCTATATTTCTGTTAGGAGAGGTCTAAGCTTTGGGTAGGAGGCTCTAAAACTACAAGCCACTACGTCTATGTAGTATTGAACGGGTATTATTCTGCACCCGAAAAGACGATAAGTAATTGTAAAATACTTCCACCTATATTTCTGTTAGGAGAGGTCTAAGCTTTGGGTACGAGGCTCTAAAACTACAAGCCACTACGTCTATGTAGTATTGAACGGGTATTATTCTGCACCCGAAAAGACGATAAGTAATTGTAAAATACTTCCACCTATATTTCTGTTAGGAGAGGTCTAAGCTTTGGGGAAGAGGCTCTAATACTACAAGCCACTACGTCTATGTAGTATTGAACGGGTATTATTCTGCACCCGAAAAGACGATAAATAATTGTAAAATACTTCCACCTATATTTCTGTTAGGAGAGGTCTAAGCTTTGGGTAGGAGGCTCTAATACTACAAGCCACTACGTCTATGTAGTATTGAACGGGTATTATTCTGCACCCGAAAAGACGATAAATAATTGTAAAATACTTCCACCTATATTTCTGTTAGGAGAGGTCTAAGCTTTGGGGAAGAGGCTCTAATACTACAAGCCACTACGTCTATGTAGTATTGAACGGGTATTATTCTGCACCCGAAAAGACGATAAGTAATTGTAAAATACTTCCACCTATATTTCTGTTAGGAGAGGTCTAAGCTTTGGGGAAGAGGCTCTAATACTACAAGCCACTATGTCTATGTAGTATTGAACGGGTATTATTCTGCACCCGAAAAGACGATAAATAATTGTAAAATACTTCCACCTATATTTCTGTTAGGAGAGGTCTAAGCTTTGGGTAGGAGGCTCTAATACTACAAGCCACTACGTCTATGTAGTATTGAACGGGTATTATTCTGCACCCGAAAAGACGATAAGTAATTGTAAAATACTTCCACCTATATTTCTGTTAGGAGAGGTCTAAGCTTTGGGTACGAGGCTCTAAAACTACAAGCCACTACGTCTATGTAGTATTGAACGGGTATTATTCTGCACCCGAAAAGACGATAAGTAATTGTAAAATACTTCCACCTATATTTCTGTTAGGAGAGGTCTAAGCTTTGGGGAAGAGGCTCTAATACTACAAGCCACTACGTCTATGTAGTATTGAACGGGTATTATTCTGCACCCGAAAAGACGATAAGTAATTGTAAAATACTTCCACCTATATTTCTGTTAGGAGAGGTCTAAGCTTTGGGTAGGAGGCTCTAAAACTACAAGCCACTACGTCTATGTAGTATTGAACGGGTATTATTCTGCACCCGAAAAGACGATAAGTAATTTTAAAATACTTCCACCTATATTTCTGTTAGGAGAGGTCTAAGCTTTGGGTACGAGGCTCTAAAACTACAAGCCACTACGTCTATGTAGTATTGAACGGGTATTATTCTGCACCCGAAAAGACGATAAGTAATTGTAAAATACTTCCACCTATATTTCTGTTAGGAGAGGTCTAAGCTTTGGGGAAGAGGCTCTAATACTACAAGCCACTACGTCTATGTAGTATTGAACGGGTATTATTCTGCACCCGAAAAGACGATAAATAATTGTAAAATACTTCCAGCTATATTTCTGTTAGGAGAGGTCTAAGCTTTGGGTAGGAGGCTCTAATACTACAAGCCACTACGTCTATGTAGTATTGAACGGGTATTATTCTGCACCCGAAAAGACGATAAATAATTGTAAAATACTTCCACCTATATTTCTGTTAGGAGAGGTCTAAGCTTTGGGGAAGAGGCTCTAATACTACAAGCCACTACGTCTATGTAGTATTGAACGGGTATTATTCTGCACCCGAAAAGACGATAAGTAATTGTAAAATACTTCCACCTATATTTCTGTTAGGAGAGGTCTAAGCTTTGGGGAAGAGGCTCTAATACTACAAGCCACTACGTCTATGTAGTATTGAACGGGTATTATTCTGCACCCGAAAAGACGATAAGTAATTGTAAAATACTTCCACCTATATTTCTGTTAGGAGAGGTCTAAGCTTTGGGTACGAGGCTCTAAAACTACAAGCCACTACGTCTATGTAGTATTGAACGGGTATTATTCTGCACCCGAAAAGACGATAAGTAATTGTAAAATACTTCCACCTATATTTCTGTTAGGAGAGGTCTAAGCTTTGGGGAAGAGGCTCTAATACTACAAGCCACTACGTCTATGTAGTATTGAACGGGTATTATTCTGCACCCGAAAAGACGATAAGTAATTGTAAAATACTTCCACCTATATTTCTGTTAGGAGAGGTCTAAGCTTTGGGTAGGAGGCTCTAAAACTACAAGCCACTACGTCTATGTAGTATTGAACGGGTATTATTCTGCACCCGAAAAGACGATAAGTAATTTTAAAATACTTCCACCTATATTTCTGTTAGGAGAGGTCTAAGCTTTGGGTACGAGGCTCTAAAACTACAAGCCACTACGTCTATGTAGTATTGAACGGGTATTATTCTGCACCCGAAAAGACGATAAGTAATTGTAAAATACTTCCACCTATATTTCTGTTAGGAGAGGTCTAAGCTTTGGGGAAGAGGCTCTAATACTACAAGCCACTACGTCTATGTAGTATTGAACGGGTATTATTCTGCACCCGAAAAGACGATAAATAATTGTAAAATACTTCCAGCTATATTTCTGTTAGGAGAGGTCTAAGCTTTGGGTAGGAGGCTCTAATACTACAAGCCACTACGTCTATGTAGTATTGAACGGGTATTATTCTGCACCCGAAAAGACGATAAATAATTGTAAAATACTTCCACCTATATTTCTGTTAGGAGAGGTCTAAGCTTTGGGGAAGAGGCTCTAATACTACAAGCCACTACGTCTATGTAGTATTGAACGGGTATTATTCTGCACCCGAAAAGACGATAAGTAATTGTAAAATACTTCCACCTATATTTCTGTTAGGAGAGGTCTAAGCTTTGGGGAAGAGGCTCTAATACTACAAGCCACTACGTCTATGTAGTATTGAACGGGTATTATTCTGCACCCGAAAAGACGATAAGTAATTGTAAAATACTTCCACCTATATTTCTGTTAGGAGAGGTCTAAGCTTTGGGTAGGAGGCTCTAATACTACAAGCCACTACGTCTTTGTAGTATTGAACGGGTATTATTCTGTACCCGAAAAGATTATAACGAACTGTAAATACTTCTATGTACATTTTCATTAAAAAGTGATAGAACAAGATTGTTTTTCTCGCTGAGATCTTGCTATGTGCAGAACGAGATTGCTATGTGCAGCTACAGTAACATGTCTGTAGTGAATGAATAGCCTAGAACATAGCCCTGTAGTGAATGAATAGGGGTGCCCTATGCGCTGTTTTGTTCGTTTTTTCAGCGTTCGTGTAAATCTAATCTATAGGTGTATTATTATATAAAAGAGTAGCAGTAACTCATGAATGCCCGGATCTTGTTAGTAGCTGCACAATAAAAAATGGTTCTCTTAATTAAATACAATGGTTCTGGCTTATTTTGAGACATATCTGTTTCTACTTTAATTCCATCGAATTTTGGAGTAAGTTGTTAAAATGATAGTGGTTACATCAACTGCCTCACATGATCTTTTTGTCTTCTAACACACCGAGAACAAGTGTAAGAACATGAAAAACAGATGGCAGCACTTCTATAATGTAAATGTTATCAGAAAAGCCATACATTCACAAACCTATTTACGAGGAATAGTACAGACAATATAATACGTTACTCGATACTTAGTATAAATGTCAAATACGGGTAAAGATTTGCTCATAGCTCAATACAAATCCTCAATGCCATTTATTTAGATACTTATTATGTCCTTCAAAGCATTGTGCATGCTACAAATTACAGTATAGGCATAAATCTGATACAGAGGATTTTGAAGTGGCTTTTACCATTCCTAATTCACTGTTCTTAGCAAATGAAAAGTAAGGCTCATAGCTTACGAATATTACCGTTGCCGATATAAGTACGTTAGTGGATTCCGTTTACAATGTGAACTGCGATGTTAACTAACATCAGAATGCAGCGTATGTATTGAAAGAATAGATTGGCAGTGTTGTGTTCCTATTTCCACCATCCTTTGTTCATTTACCTAGTTCTTAAACATCGCCACAGTGTTATTTTCACACCAGTTCCGTAACAAATCGGGAACACTGGGCCTATGTTAACAACGGCAAACAGCGTTGAAACACGGCAGTCAAACTGAGACCACTGGCCTGTGTTAGAATTGAGTTGTATTAACACGATTATTGTTTGCTATGTAGAAGCGTGAAATCTGGATAGAAAACTCCCTTTGTCCCACACGCACCTAGAAATTTTTGTTAGGAGGGGCCCAAGGTTTGGGGGTCCAATAATACAAAATACTACGTTTCCGTAGTATCGAACGAGTGTTATTCTACAGCCGAGAATAAAAAAACATACGTAATTTTTAAGTACTTACACCTATACTCTCACGCAAGTTGTTTTTATCAGAAAAGAAATGGTACAGATGCTGAGAAAGGTCAAATCTTTAGTCTATATCAGCGTTTCCCAACCTTTTTCAACTTGCGGCACACTACAGGTGTAACTTGAATTCTCGCGGCACACCCATATATATATATATATATATATATATATATATATATATATATATATATATATATATATATATATATATAATTACCGTGGTATTTTAATGTGATTACTAATTTCCTTCTTACAGAGAAGAAAGCTCGATCACTGATTTTCCCCCGTGCTAAATCATTATACTTATTTTTCATTCTAATTTTAAAATAGAAAACAATAGCAATGAAATATAGGACTCGGGTTTTTAAAAATCCACTTTCTCTTTCGAAAACTGTATCTAACCTCTAACTAAAAGGGAAGATCACTAAATAACGACAAATAAAAAAATCTCCTATACTTTTAAAACACAAATGTAGGTAATTTGTATGCATGCTTGCTTTGTTGAATTTATTGAATGATATGTTAAAATTTCAAGTTACGAAATAGTCTGCAACAATAAAGAAGTAATAATGGTCATGACAATGATAAATACGTTTTTCAACATTAAAAATGTACAGAAAAGTAACACAGTATGAAATTTAAAATTGTGGATTTATAGTAGAGGTTCATAGTAATGTGAAATATAAATATACATTTTCCCCTGTCTTGCAATTTGGTTCGTATAGAATTAATAATTTGTTTCGATTTTTTCGCGGCACACCAGCGGCCCATTCGCGGCACACCAGTGTGCCGCGGCACACCGGTTGGGAAACGCTGGTCTATATCAAGTATTTTTCTGCTAAACAAGTATTGTTTTATTAAGAAAACGTACAAATATAGGCCTATCTCGATTTACGAAGCTTTGGAGGTCCGGACCAGGTGGAGCCCCTCCCTCCGGGTACATACCTGTTTTGCCCTATAGAGAGTAAAGTTTTTTTTTTTTTTAAAAAAAAAAGGAGAATAGAATAGAATATAAGGCGATGATACTCAGTATATAAACTCCTAATTAAAAGACACTCCTTCAGCATTCCGAAAATCTGTTTCTGAAGGGGGAAAACAAGGAAATTTCTACAGCCCTAATAGCCAAATTTCCGACTCTTTATTGATAAAAGAAACAAGTTGAGATTCGTGTAGATTCGAAGTATGAAATTTGGTCTTTAAATTTTTAATAAAAATAAAGTAATATGCGTTTCATCTTTTTCGAAAATGTTGATCCTAAAGAAGGAAAAGGGAGCTATTCTACAATATTCAAGTTTCCACAGGTTTATATTTATTAAATCTTATTTTTCCCGTGCGAGTAACGGGCAGTTCTGTTGGAAAATTCATAACGATATTTGTTTGACACTCAATTTGTTTCTTCATTTCTCTGACGACATGTTAGGTACAGCCACACTTTCCAAGCCACAATTTATGACCAATTCTTGACGAAATACAGACCTCTTTCGTAACGTGATAGTTTGAAATTAAAGAAGTGTTGGCCGATTGATATGACGAAAAATCCTTTCCCAAAGGTGGTATCAGAATCTTTATTTCCACGAATTAACCACAGATACCTTTCCTATTAAATTTGCATAGCGTGGCTGGACCAGGAAGTTCTATTAAATAAAAATAATCATCTTTTGTTTGGTTCAAAGAATTCAAGGTTAAATGACGTAACCAATATAATTATTCAGTTGAGCAGTCTTTGGTGATTGAAAAATTAATTGCATTTTTTATCGCTACATTGTCAGTAGAAATATAACATGTAATTATAACTTATTATGTAATCCAATCCACAGGTGCAAAACAGTATAAGCGGAAACAAAAAGATACATCTTAAGGTTATAAAATGTATTTAGTAACAGGTAAAGTTGTAGAAAGAAACTTAAATGCTAAGATTTTAATCTAAGTTTGCGTTGTAGTATTGACGAAGGAAACATAAAGTGCATTTATTATTATTATTATTATTATTATTATTATTATTATTATTATTATTATTATTATTATTATTATTATTATTATTATTATTATTATTATTATTATTATTATTATAAGCATTCTGCCTTTTGGCGATCCTGGGACTAATGAGGGTTTTCCACCTTTTTCTTGATTTTAATATTGGGCCTGGAAATGTTTCTTCCACGTTTCTCTGTCTTCGGCTTCCTTTTTTAACTCATTTCCTTCTGTTTCTCAAATCATCGATCAGTGGTGTTCTTCTTCTCCCTACTCCTCGCTTTCCTTCCATCTTTCCTTCTATGGCGGAATGAAGAAGACAACTTCTTCGCAAGATTTGTCCAATCCAATTGGCCTTCCTACGAAGGATGTTGGTTAGAAGTGTCCTCTTCTCCCCTATCCGTCTTAAAACATCTTCGTTTGTTACTCTTTCTGTCTATTTTATTTTCTCCATCTTCCTCCAACACCACATTTCGAAGCTCTCCAAATATTTCTTCTCTAACTTCCGTAATGTCTAAGTCTCTGAGCCATACAGTCCATAGCTCCATTTATCACTTGATCAATGTCTTCCTTAGTCCAATTGAAAGCATATACAGGGTGAAAAGAAAAATTTCGTATCACTTTCCCGATAACTTTTCGAATCAAAACCTGTTACGTTGGCAGGTGCACATAGCATATTGCAAAATCAACGCTCACAGTGTAAGTCATTCCACACCAGACTACAACACGTTACAGAGAGCTGAAATACAGGAGCACACAATCGGAAACGGATGGGTCGGTGTCCCTGAATCATAGAGATTCTAGGGACATGCAAAAGTTATTAAATACATTAGGACAGCGTTTCTCAAAATGTGATCTGTAGACTACAAGTGGTCCTTCAGACCTGCACTTTTGGCTCTCTTAGATTGAATATGAGTCCAAATTAGTCCCAAAAAATAAATAAATAACCTATTAAAGAGGATTACATGAAATATACTATTATGAATGACTGATCTTGGGTTTATAATGACAAGGATATCTAAATATTTTCACCTAGTTCTTTATGCAACACGTACCTCATTAATGTTTTGAGGGTTGCATAATAGGCTTGTCCGAAATATACATTTATGAATGAATAGGACATAGAAAAACACCGCTAAAGTCACCTTTACCCATGAAGATATTAATGGATTCATTCCATTAACGAACTCGATGGAGATAATTGCAATAAGAAAAGCATTTATCCTTGCATTATAGGCAACCAACGTTTCTTTGCTACTCTGGGGGTTGCATAGAAGTTAGGGGAACGATATGAGTTTTAAATGGGAGCCACCGCAACCTGTTAAAATATTAACAGATAGGCTCCATTAACGATTTTGGCCGAAACAATCGCTCTACTTGTGTATTACAAAAGAACAAAATACAAAAAAATCGCCTTCGTTCAAAAATCATGTGGAGTAATGAACGGACGGACGTACTAACAACACAATCTTATAAGGAGCATGAGTAGAATGATCAGCAGAACATTCTGATTAATAAAACTAGCCCTCTCTTGGGAAAAGCTTAAGTAACAGTGTGCTAGAAACATACGTACAAAAATGATTGTTACATAAAACTGGAGAGCAAGGAAACAAAACATAAAGCTACTTAGAAGTAAAATATTTATTTTTCTTTATTATATGAATAGTATGTTGTGTGTTGTTATAAGTGACTTCCGGTAAGCCATTAGCCTTTCACCCTACCTCACATAATGTTCACGACATTTACTTGTGCGAAGGGTCATTTGTTTCTGCATGGAAGGAAGGAAGCCAAATGCAGTCATGCAACAAAGAACTACTTTTTCTATATTTGTTCTTTATCATTTTTTTTCCTAACAATTCGATGATTACGGAAAGAAATAAGATAAATATATAGAAAGTGAAAGTAGCTCTTCTTGAAACAGTTTCACGAAGAAATAAAATCTTCTACTTTCGAATGACTTTCCTTGTTTTTTACTTTCATCTGCCGCTGTTCCTACGCTGGGGATGGGCAGGTTTCCTTTCTTCATTGACGGTCACCTAGTTCACGCTGTTATGCAAATTACAACATTTATTATTTCATTTAGGAGGAACCCGCAAAATAAAGCAACTCCTTTGCTCTCAGGAGAAACATTCTACTCAAACTTTGGACGAGGATTTAATAATTATTATAATTTATTTGTGCGTTATGAACAGTTTTACCGCATAAATGAAGCATCTTGTTAGATATACAGTACAGCCCCTCAAATCCGAACTAATTGGGGCTGAAGTCTGCTCGGATTTCGGGGGGTTCGGATTACCCGGGAAATAATATTACGACTCATTTCGTCACTGAATTGGCGGTAAAACAACGACTGAGGTTAGACAGGGTGACCCAGTGGTCGAAAGGGCAGTGACCTTGAGTAGTAATGGCCCCACTTGGTCTCACTTTGGACTTTGACCCCGACCTTTGTGACGTCATAGGTCAAAGGTCAATGACCTTGGCCCGGGGTCAATGACCTAGGGGTACCTAGGACCACCCCCTCTAAATTTTGGCAGGGGTACCTTGGCCCACCCCCTAAATTTTGGCAGGGGTACATAGGACCACCCCCCTTAAATTTTGGAAATTGCCAAATCTAAAAATTTGGTATGGTAGCCTAGGACCACAGTATGTACCTCTATCAGTATTGGGGGTCAATGTTGTTCCCTTTCATGGGTAAAAAAATTGCCTAAAATTCACATTTCGGAGGTTTTTGACCTAATTTATCCCCTTGGATGAGGTGTTATTACCCTATATGGTTATATGGGCGTATACAGGGGTTCATTACCTATCATAAGACATGGGTATATTAATGCACCCCTTGAAATTTTTGGGAGGGGTACCTTGGCCCACCCCTTCAATTTTGGAAATTGCCCAATTTCAACATTGGGTATTATAGTACAGGACCCTAATATGTATTATGATAAATTTGGGTGGTCCACCTCATTCCCTTTTAGGGGTAAAAAATTGCCAAAAATTCAAATTTCGGGGGTTTTTGACCTAATTTATCCCCTTGGATGAGGTGTTATTACCCTATATAGTTATATGGTCATGTATAGGGGTCCATTACCTTTCATAAGACATGGGTATATTAATGCACCCCTTGAAAAATTTGGGAGGGGTACCATGGCCCACCCCTTAAATTTTGGAAATTGACCAATTTAAACATTTGGTATTATAGTACCGGATCCTAATATGTATCGTGATAAATTTGGGTACTTTGGAAAGCCAATCCCTTAAATTTTGGAATTTTTTTAATTTAAGCATTCGCTATCATAGTACATGACCTCAATATGTATCATGATAAATTTGGGTGGTCCACCTTGTTCCCTTTCATGAGTAAAAAAATGCCAAAATTTAAGGGATTGGCTATGGTACCCCTCCCGGGGTGCATCAATGTACCTATGTCTTATGATAGAAAATGGACCCCTATACATGACCATATTAGGTAATAGGACCTCATCCAAGGGAATAAATTAGGTGAAAAACGAAACACGTGGTTGTACTAAAATTTGGCAATTTCGTACCCATGAAAGGGAACGAGATGGACCACCCAAATTTATCATAATATATATTAGGGTCTTATACTATTATACCAAATGTTTAAATTGGGCAATTTCCAAAATAAAGAGGTGGACCAAAGTACCCCTCCCGGGGTGCATCAATATACCCATGTCTTATAATAGGGAATGGACCAATATACATAACCATATAATCATATAAGGTAATAGGACCTCATCCAAGGGGATAAATTGAGCCAAAACAAACACGTGGTTGTACTAAAATTTGACAATTTTGTACCCCTAAAAGGGAACGAGGGTGCATAACTGTATTGATAAACAGTTTATTTGTGATCAAATGGACATTGAGTTTCCACCAATTGATATTGCATTAGACCTTAAAAGACTTCAACTGGAATTAAAATTATATGCTAAAGACAAACTAGTGCAAGAAGTTCAAAATACATTGTATCGACAATATCCAGAACCACTATCTGGTATGGATGTATGTGGAGTGTAATAAAATGATCCATTTCAATGAATTGTGTTTTTTCATTTCAAGTACAACCCCAGGTTCTGACGTGTACTATTGCACCACAATGTTGTCAAAGGTTTTTGTTCTAAACAGTTCCGGTTCTTTACTAATAGGTGCACAAACTTTTAAAAATGTCAACTCAAACTTTGAAACAAAAATTTCAAACAAAAATCTTTGAAACAAAATTTTGAAACGAAAAAAAAATTCAAACAAAAAATTTCAAACCAAAAAAAATTCAAACAAAATTTTGAAGCGAAAAAAATTTCAAACAAAATTTTGAAACAAAAAATTTCAAACAAAAAATTTGGAAACGAAAAATTTTAAACAAAATTTTCGAACAAAAATTTTCAAACAAAAAATTTCAAACGAAAAAATCTCAAACAAAATTTTGAAACAAAAAAAATTTGGAAACGAAAAAATTTTCAAACAAAAAAATTTCAAACTAAAAAAAATTTACGTTTCACGGTTAACCGTCAAACTTTATCCGGTTTTTAACTATTCGATTAACAAATAAACGGTTTTGATCATATTTATCAGTGAGTGCAAAATGTTGAACGAAACCAAGATTTTTAAATGTTAAACAAAACTTAAAACTGAATACAGCAAAGATTTGAAAATCATCAGCCAATCAGATTGCACGAAAGATAGTGATCAACCAATCAGATTGCAGGAAAGATAGTGATCAACCAATCAAATTGCATTAACAATAACTTTGCCAGTGTTGTAGCATGTATTGCCTTTCGTCTATGAGTCATAAGATTCAATAAGGATAGCTATCAGATTTCAAATCAATCACCACCAATGATCTTAGACTATGAGCTGTGACTAAAGTTCAATGTATTGTTTCTAATTTCGCGCCTTATGTTAAAATTCTGTTTATCACCATTCCCAAATTTAAAGAATACTTCTCCTGATATACCTAAGTCTTAGAGTTAATCATATTATTATATGTTCAATAAGGTCAATAATGTCCGTCAATTGTTTACCTGAGTAGAACCAACTGTTTTCTAGAAGTGTGTGTACTCAAACTTAAGAAGTACCACAACAAAGGAAATGAATCCCTGTACACTACCTCATCAAGGACAATCACGTGGTACAACGTCTTGCTTACGTTTATATTTGGCGTGAATAATCAAAACCAATGACGTAATTTCATTTGACAATTCTTAAATTATACTACAAAGTTTTAATGTACCAATGTCCTGGACTCCTAATCCCATCATAGGTTAATAACTGATCACGTGATCATACTCATATTTGACAATGATTTACCCAATGAATGATATACTATCCAATTACCAATTATTGATACGACAATAAGAAATGTACCCCCTCCCAAAATTTAAGATTGGTACACAAATACACCTGTGTCTTATGAAAAAAAAGTAATAAATCCTGTACTTATTCAATAATAAAACCGGTCAATAACATTTAAATTTTGAATATTTGGCCATAAGAGGAACACCAATGGGTCCTAGAAAACGTTTACCGAATTTTGTTATTTGATAATTCCCAAATTTAAAAGGGAACATAAACATATAAAGGTAATAAACCATATAACGTGCTAAATAGGTGTCAATAACCTCCGAAATTCGATTTTTGGTAGTTCTTTACCCATGAAAGGGAACGATGTGGACCATCCAAATTTATAGTGGTACATATTGAAGTCCTGTACTATGATACCAAATGCTTATATTAAAACAATTTCTAAAACCGACTGGATGAGCCAAAATACCCCTCCCAAATTTTTCAAGGGGTGCGTCAATGTACCCATGTCTTATGATAGGAAATGAACCCATATACATGACCATATAACCATATAAGGTAATAGAACCCCATCAAAGGGAAGAAATTGGGCCAAAAACCAAACGCATGGTACAACATATTGCTTATGTTTATATTTTAGTAATTTTTACCCATGAAAGGGAACAAGATGGATCACCCAAATTTATCATGATACATGTTGAGGTCATGTACTATGATACCGAATGCTTAAATTGGAAAATTTCCAAAATTTAAGGGGATATGGAATGGACCCCTATACATGATCATATAACCATATAAGGTAATAGGACCTCATCCAAGGGGATAAATTGAGCCAAAACCAAACACGTGGTTGTACTAAAATTTGGCAATTTCGTACCCATGAAAGGAAACGTGGTGAACCACCCAAATTTATAGTAATATATATTAGGGTTCTATACTATAATACCAAACATGTAAAAGGGGCAATTTCCAAAATTAAAGGGGTGGGCCAAAGTACCCCTCCCGGGTGCACAAATATACCCATATCTTATGAAAGGTAATGGACCCCTATACATGACCATATAACTATATAGGATAATAACACCTCATCAAAGGGGATAAAATCGATCAAAAACCAAACACGTGGTATAACGTATTGCTTACGTTTATATTTTGGCAATTTTGTACCCCTAGAAGGAAACGAGGTGGACCGCCCAAATTTATCACGATACATATTAGGATCCGGTACTATAATACCAAATGTTTAAATTGGTCAATTTCCAAAATTTAAGGGGTGGGCCATGGTACCCCTCCCAAATTTTTCAAGGGGTGCATTAATATACCCATGTCTTATGAAAGGTAATGGACCCCTATACATGACCATATAACTATATAGGGTAATAACACCTCATCCAAGGGGATAAATTAGGTCAAAAACCCCCGAAATTTGAATTTTTGGCAATTTTTTACCCCTAAAAGGGAATGAGGTGGACCACCCAAATTTATCATAATACATATTAGGGTCCTGTACTATAATACCCAATGTTGAAATTGGGCAATTTCCAAAATTGAAGGGGTGGGCCAAGGTACCCCTCCCAAAAATTTCAAGGGGTGCATTAATATACCCATGTCTTATGATAGGTAATGAACCCCTGTATACGCCCATATAACCATATAGGGTAATAACACCTCATCCAAGGGGATAAATTAGGTCAAAAACCTCCGAAATGTGAATTTTAGGCAATTTTTTTACCCATGAAAGGGAACAACATTGACCCCCAATACTGATAGAGGTACATACTGTGGTCCTAGGCTACCATACCAAATTTTTAGATTTGGCAATTTCCAAAATTTAAGGGGGGTGGTCCTATGTACCCCTGCCAAAATTTAGGGGGTGGGCCAAGGTACCCCTGCCAAAATTTAGAGGGGGTGGTCCTAGGTACCCCTAGGTCATTGACCCCGGGCCAAGGTCATTGACCTTTGACCTATGACGTCACAAAGGTCGGGGTCAAAGTCCAAAGTGAGACCAAGTGGGGCCATTACTACTCCTTGACTGGCGGGTGTACACTGATGTCCAAAATGATTGTCGCATATCTATAACTGTCTTCTTGTAAGAATATAATTAGATAATGATTTAGAATAAGCATTAAGCCTAAAAATGTTAAAACTTTAAAAAAACGAAATTTGTGTGATTAGATCTACTTTTTTTTTCATTTTCCAGGTCCATGTATTTATTTTTTTTCCTCCTGAGAACGTGTTCGGATTTGACGGATTTTCGGATTTCCGGGGTTCGGATTTGAGGGGTTGTACTTTATATATTTCAGGGGCGTCATTTGGAGACGGCAAGAGAAAAATTGACCCCAATGAGAGAGACATATTATTAATCAATTTTATATTGAGGTATGAGTATTTCAATATATACACACACGCACAAGTGAACATTCAGTAACACTAGAAATATCTCCTTTTTAAGAGTACGGGTATACGTAGTGTATTATATTATTTAACCGATAGTTTTACTGTTAGGTTAAAGAACAGGAAGTGAACTCACGCCTGAAAGTTTGAAAGAACGAACACTAGAAATAACAATAACATTTAAGACGTAGGGTAGTTGTAGGACCCATAAACTATATAGACTTACAATTTCCTATTTTGATTAAAAGATTTGGTTGATGTTTTTAAAATTTCAGATTATTATTATTATACTATATCTAAATATCGAAGCAGTCCTGAGCAACCGAGTCAATCGTGACGGGGACATATAGCCTCGATGCTGACGTCATTCAATTCAATTCTTATATGATATAAAGGCTATGTCCGCCAGTGTCTCTGCTTGTTGAGGTATTAGGGCAAAAACGTTTCTGGTATGGATTCTATGTTCCCCTTGTCGCTATATTCCCATCGGAAGTACTTAAAGTCCATTGCGAATTATACTTATATATGAAGTCCATTGTCCAATGCATACATATACTGTATATGAATTTAATATCGTAAGAATAGGTTTGATATCAGCTGTAATTCGTCCATTGCAACCAAAACTGGACCAATAGACTAAAGATCAAAAATGAAATGAAATGAAATCTTTTAGATTTACGTTCCACGGTTATGGCGGCTAGGCTAAAGGAGACTGTGATGATAAGAAATAGGGTATAAATGGAATGGTGGAATGAAGAAAATGGGAGGAAACAGGAGAACTCCGAGGAAACCCACGCCCACGGTGTATGTTCACCACAAAGTTCACTTTACGCGAGCTGCGATAGAACCAGGGAACCCACATACCACAAACACTCTAGTACTGAGTCATCGCTGCCCTTAGAGTGAAGTGGAGTAAGTGAAGTACATCCCTGGAGACGTTTAATCGATGGCAGAAACCCATTTCTCTTTCTACCGTTTTCTCTCTATAACGACCAAAGTTAATACAGAACTCTTATCTCCTTTGCTCTATGCATAGGAATATCGAAACCGGAAGTCATAGTGAATTTCTGTCACTTATGATTTTAGTAGAGATTTAACGATCGAAATGAAATGCATTCTTGGGACGTTTAATCGATTGTACAAAACCGCTTTTTGCTATCTGTTACCATTTTTTCTATACACTGATCAAGGATAAAACCGGAAATGGCTGATTTCGACCACTTCCGGTTTAAGTATTGCTCCAAAAACGAACAAACTCGATTCCCAGTTTTTGATCATGTACATACTGAACAAACTTGGTAGTGATTGATCAAGTAGTTTTCGAGACCTTTTGTCTCCTGGACAAGCTAAACACAGAAAGGAGTTTTGGAAAACCAGATTTTTTCAAGAATTTTTTAAATAACTTGAATGTCTTAATAGGTTTTAGTTTCGGCTCTATTTTTTCTCTTGTTACTGAAAGTGGAAGAAATCCAGAATTTCCGATTTCCATATTTGTCATCATACAGGAAGAATGGTCAGAGATGTTGACAAACAGTTTTCTACGTAATTAATCCATGATTTCTTCAAAGTTGCAAAGTATTTAGTTAAAACGGAGTAAAAATTTTCTCAAAAGATTTTGAAACTGAAATAAATAAGGTTTGTGTTTAATTGCTATGAGTAAAAAATAGTTTTACACTTTCTCTGAAAAACAATATCTTTTGCATTGCAATTCTTTCCTAAGGATTGGTCGCTCTTAAGAGTCTTCATCCCGGCGAAATTAAAATACCGCTAATTTTACAGTAATTATGCGATATCTTCAAATAGATAAAAGATAATCGAAATGTGGAACAAGAGCGCCCTAGACAATATTATTTTACATGAGAAACCGTTATCACGAATCACTTATCTGCTTTCGATTTCGAGCCATTTTGAAAATCGGCAATTATTTTCGCGTTTCTAAACGTCTGAAAACGGAAAGCCACTAGGTGACTTGTGATAACGGTACTTCACGCAAAATAATATTGTCTAGAGCGTTCTTGTTCCACATTTCAATTATCTTTTATTTATTTGAAGAAATCACATAATTACTGTAAAATTAGCGGTATTTTAATTTCGCCGGGATGAAGACTCTTAAGATGTTAAGATTCGAAATCGTGTTTCCTGAGAATAGCCAGCAGAGGCCTAAGCAAATAAACCGATGTTGAGATAGACCTCACTTAACGTCACACTAGCAGAGTAGTTTACTCTGAGTAAAAGGCCTTTGTTTACATGCAATTTGATCTGCTCCAATAGTTCCCACTTTCTTTGTTCTGCACTCTCCAATACCTGTCGTAATAACCAAAGATAGAATAGACTTAATTCCTTTAACCAGACCATCTCTCAGCTAATATTAAAATTATTCAGTTTAACGTCCCACGTTCATGTCCTTTTAGGCTAAGGGAGACGATAATTAACGCAAGTGAATGATGATGAAAGAAGTTGTGGAATGAGAAGGTGGAAGGAAACGGGAATACCCCGAGAAAAGCCACGGATGTAATGTTGTCTATCACGAATTTACTTGGCCGGGGATCGAACCCAAGACCCAACCAGCGTAAAGCGCTCTGGACTGGATATTTCCTGCTGGTCTAATGGGTATCACGTGCGCTTTTGTTGCACAAGGTCCCGAATTCGATTCCCGATGGGAGAAAATTAAAATCTTAATGCTTTACGGTATGGTTGCCATTCATCTCGGAAAATCCGGGACCGTCCCGGTATCGAGATCTGTGTCCCGGCGTCCCGAAAATATCTCTCGGGACGCTTAAATGTCCCGGATTTCAGCGGAGAAGAAAGGAAGGGGATATTGTAGATTTTTTTTTTCAGGATTAGGTATATAATTATTCTCTTCAATTTCTAAATATGGCAATTCAAGAATTGAAAAAAAAACTTAAATATATAAAACATTGATTTAGTTAAGTTTACGATTTAACTACTTTGACATTGAACGAAGCATTCGTTTCATTGGTCCAGGGACAAAAGATTTTACTGCTCAATCTTATTGTTATCTTTAGCACATTGTTTAAATCTGCATCTTGCTTCCGAAACATTTTAATCAATAATCCCTGACCGATATTTTTGATAATTTTCCGCTCATCATTCAACAAGAAAAATATATTGTTTTAATTAACAAAACTGGATAGACAATGTTGGAGTGCTTTTTAAGAATATCCATAGAAACTTATGAGGTGTGAGAAAGAGTATTTTTTTTTTTAATTATTTGCGGCAGATTAATTTTTCCCTCTGTTTACCCAACAATGGTTACGCGTTTCCGTTGCCCTTCTAAGCCACTACTAGAATGAGCCTTGAATGAGCAAAATTACTCTGAATTTGATTTGAATTGATTTTGAGTTTAACGTCCCTCTCAGCAGCAAGGCTATATGAGAGGGACCCTACTGATTAACGCGGAATCCGAACCACATGAGCTCTCGCCAGGAATTGAGCCCGGGTCTCCTACGCCAAAAGCGCGTACGCTAACCGCTGAACCACGGAGCCCAACAGACTCTGAAAGCCACGAAACATAACTGATCCCGAGATTTTTAAAAAAAATTTGCTTACCAGGGGGGAGGGGGTAAATCATCTGCTTATGTTTGTCTAACTACGGAGAAAGAGGTCTACTAAAGGACTTAAAATGTAATTACGTAATACTTGAATAACTCTATCTAATTAAAGAAAGTAAATTAGCATATAACACTTCTTTTCATTTTAAGCATTTCAAAGATTCTCGTAATTTAGTAGCGTCGTTCCGGACTTTCATTTTTGAAATATGACAACCCTACTTTGCGGTGATTCATTTCCTACATTAAACTGTAGATCAATGTGCCATATAGCCTGTCTGCTGAAAAGGGAAGCTAAACTTCAACAAACTTCTTCAGTTAATTAATATCAGTTTGCGATTAAGAAGCCTAATCACTGCGAAATTAAAATACCGCTAATTTTACAGTAATTATATGATATCTTCAAATAGATAAAAGATAATCGAAATATCGAACAAAAGTGCGCTAGACAATGTTATTTTGCATGAGGTACCGTTGTAACGAGTCACCTAGTAGCTTTCCGTTTACAGTCATTTAGAAAAGCGAAAATAAATGCCGATTTTCTAAATGGCTGAAAATTTAAAGCAGATAAGTGAGTCATGATAACGGTATCTGATGTAAAATATCTACCGAGCTCTTGTTCCATTCTTCGATTATCTTTTATCTATTTGAAGATATCTCATAATTATTGTAAAATTAGGGATGTTTTAATTTCGTCGTGTTGGGGCCTCTTAAAAAGCCGTCTTTCATTAACTTAGGATACCCTTATTGCAAGTACATTGTCTACCTAACCTCAAATTAACGTTTACTTATTTTTTCATATATTTCCTATAACATAAGGATGAACTACATAATTTATATCGTTTACCTGACATTGTTTAGGGTCATCAAGTCTAGAAGACTCAAGTAGGCAGGTCATGTAGCTAGGATGGAAGAAGGTAAGAAAGCTTTCAAGCTTTTAACTGGAAATATAATCGGAAAACGAGGATTAGGAAGGTATAGGCGCAGATGGGAGGACAATATTAAGATAGACTTCGCAGAAATAGGAATACAAAGTAGAAACTGGATCCAGTTGGCTAAGGATAGAAGTCAGTAGAAACCTTTTGGGAACGCGGCATTGAACCTCTGGGTTTCATAGGATATAGCGTTAGTTAATTAGTTATATTTGCTAGAATTGTTGTTCAAAATAGCAACCTTCGATGAGTCTTTAACTCAGAAACCTAGGGTTTATACTGGAAAATATTTCCCATGAATACTAAGTAAGTCAAAGTGTGCCTCCATGCCAAGTTTAATCAAGATAAGATGAGTTTTGTGTATCCCGTGTAATTCACCTTTAAACAAGGAAGAACAAATGATTAAGGGAAACCAACTTGAATGTATGTATTTCAACGATTTGACTTTCCTTTTGGAGATTGTATTATTTTAAAAGCAGAAAACATTTGCGAAGAATAGACTGAAATAGTGATGTCGTCATTTCCTCTCCGTTACCATGGTGATCGCCATGCTTTTTTCTATACAAACGCGTGAAGCGAACGGTGTATTTTAAAGTTTAGTACAAACAAGGACAACGACTGTAAAATTATTTACAATTATAAAATGTTTTAACGACAAATAGAGTTGCTGGGGAATGGAAATTGCGTTTAGGAAACTACGAATAAAATCAAGAAAATTCTTAAAGAAAGACTAATAACAAAGGAACTTATTTCTAAAAGCGCCACATTTCTAAATGATAAGGCAGAAATCAAATAATTAATGTAAACGTCATTATCATGTAATCCAAGTTAAGAAGCAATTACACACAATATAAACTCACTAATGTGCAGATTGACAAAACTGTCGGCACAAGGAAAACTGTAAAAATATACGATTTTTTAAAAGAAAATAAAATCTTTAGAACAATGTTAATTCTATTGGGACATTTACTTTTCTTATGTCAACTCTTAATGGGAATGCACGATATTATTGTTTACAATATTACAAAAGAAATGGGGAAAAAGCAAGCCTTCGGAAATTTTCAATTCGGACCATCAGTGGATATAGGTCAGATCTTTTCTTATATTCCCTATCAACTTTTTTAAGAAAAGAAAAAAGCATCTAGGAACAGTACAATAAGAAAATATCCAATAAACAACTGTTAAAGATTAATTCTGTTCACGTATGCAATGTTATGATACTTATATTAACGAATCAAGAATTTTCCTGAATTATTTAAGGTTAATATCTGATTATGAACAAGATGAGTATATTTGTTTTCCTTTTTCTATATCTCTGTTTTTTAGTTTCATTGATTACAAATGTTTAAAAAGAAACATAAATATTTCATTCACTCTAATGTTTGCAATTCCGAAATATTTCATCACTGTTATCGCTTTGCATTTAGGTCTTTTACGTATTTAGGCTACTTGTTGTTTAGAAAATAAAATGGCGATTACCATGGCAACGAGAAAGATGTGACGTCACACTATTTCAGTCTATTAAAACTAAAATAGGACGTTATATTTTTTAAAATATTATTATTATTATTATTATTATTATTATTATTATTATTATTATTATTATTATTATTATTATTATTATTATTATTATTATTATTATTATTATTATTATTATTATTAAGGGAGAAAGTCCAAAGATGAAAATTATAGCAGGAGATGAACTCAATTAAAATCTTATGCGTCGTTTTTGAGAAAAGGGAAGAAAGCTTTGTTTGTAAAGCTAAAACTAGATGCTGTTCAAAATGAAATGAAACAAGATCTTTCAGTTTAACGTCCCACCATTATGCCCTTTAAGCTAAGGGAGACGGATGGTTAAGGGAAGTGAATGATAATGGAAAAATTGGTGGAATGAGAATATGGGAGGAAATGGCGATTATCTCGAGAAAACCCACGGATACGGTGTTGTCCACCACAAACTTAGTTGGCCGGAGCTCGAATCAGGAGTCTCCATGCACCAGAGATAAGCATCCTACCACTGAGTCAACGTGCCCCAGGATGTTGTTCGAGAAACGATGCCAGTTCTTGACGTGAACTATGCCTTCGTTAAATTCTTCATTTGACACTATCCAAGACGATAGTACATTGCATACTAATCAGACATAACCTAAAATTATTCTCAATTCCTAAATTTCAATTTATAATTAAATAAAATATTGTCCAAAGACAAGACATACATCAGTCCATAGACCACATAGAACTGTAAAGAACAACATGCTTTAGGGTAGTTTTTAAGAAAATGAAAACCGAATTTCTGTGCAACTAAAAGAAAAGGTCGTTAGTTCCATATAATAACTGGAAGAAAACGTTACTTATTTATATAGCAAGCTACATTGCAAACTAGCAGTTCCTAACGGTAGCACACACACATCACTTTAAGTAAACAATTAAACGTTGTATTAAAATTGGACCATTTTCTCCTACAACGAATAGGCCAAGCATCACATATTTCCAACATGATTTCTTTCCGATGGGTTTCAACATATTATGTTATATATTAAACTTGCAATGAATACGTTTTGGGCTAACATGTAAGTGTTATAAAGAAAAAATTACAATTTTTGTTTAATTTTCGGAAAACAGAACCTTTAAAGAATAGATGAATCAAATGTAAAGAAGCGTATTTCATCAAAGATTAAGTCCACGGCCTTGTAGACTAGTGAATGGTTTCTAGAACTTTGCGCTTTCGTTGCTGCCGGAACTGATGAAATTGTTTGGCTCATCTGTTTTCTTGGAAATACTAATCACTTTTCAGGAGAAAACATATTATAAAATTAGGATGCAATCAGTGGCGCAACCAGGGTTTCATTTCGTGAGGGGCCAAGTACAGCAGTCTGCAAACGACGTGCTGCATCATCTGTTGTAGGCGAAATTTGAAAGTTTGAAATCTTCCCATCACAAGAAATTTAGTTATTCCTATTATTAACATGTTAAAAGGCCTTAAAGAAAATATTCAAATTCAGAATTATTAAGACAATATTTCGCATGTGATGTCTCATACCTCAATATAGTGAAACTTTGCATATTTTTAAAGATATTAGAGAAATCAGAAGCAATAATGATTGTTTGAAAATTTCATTTTTTTCTACAGCGCTGCTGTATAAGATAGCCAGGTTAGTTTCTCAGGGATCCTGGGCCCCCCGAGCTCAAAGCTGGTTGCGCCACTGAAACTACATTAGATGCAGTTGTGGAAATTACATGCATCCTCTCTGGGAATCAAACTCATGGTTTTTTACATCATAGGCGACAAAGATAATCATTTTTTAACCAGAAGGAAAGTCCTTCCATGAGGAGACGTGATACAACAACCTTGACCGTGGAACGGCATCTTGCAGACAATTCGAGCTTCCATTTAGGAGAAGGAAAAAGCAAATGAGATTTTTTTTTCTCGACATCAAACACTTTTTTTTTTATCATAAGAAACTGAAAAGTTAGCTGGAAGTGCAGAGTGACTCTGGTTTGAACGCTACGAAAAATTAAAAAAAAAAAAAAATGTGGAGGAAAGCGGAACTAAGCCATGTGGAATGAAGAAATGGAGAGAGGTGAAGAAATGGTTCCTGTGACGTCAGAACATAACGCACGAGAACTGATGGATGAACTCAGACAGAGAGTTGCCTCGTTTGGCCATTGACAGCATCTGTCTCTATTTCTACCGCATTGCTAACCACAAACAAAACGCAATGTAAGACTGAAGGAATTAATTGAACCAATGCATATGTGGGAGTGTAGAATCCACTAAGGAACGTAGATTCCACATTCTGCTCTGTTGGCTAATGAAAAACTACCCTTATTTTTTCCCCGGAAGAAATTCAATGAGCTGATAAATCAGAAGCCATATCGAAATTGTAGAATTTATATAGCTATGAAGCAGCTAAAAGTACCCATTCTTCGCACGGAAACTATAAGGTTTATGGAAAGTATTTGAGAAGTATAATTGAAAGGATACAATTTCAAAATTGAATACAAACACAGGATACAGTATAATTGAAAGGATACAATTTATCTAAGTGCTAAATGTGCTTTAAAAATATTTCAAATGGATTAATCCAATTCATAGTCAATCGTTAGCCAAAATATTTAGGCCTATGTAAAAATAGTAATTTAGAATGTTATAAGAATGTCCTGCTTTCCTCCTTTCAAAACGAAAGTTTCGAAAACACCGAAACACGTTCTCAGTTATTTTTCATGCGGGGGGGGGGGTATGTGACGAGTTTTATTTCCCTAACTACAGGATTTCACGAAATACTATATATATAAGGGCGGATCCAAGGGGGGCTAAGGGGCTATAGTCCCCCCTTGACGCTCAGGTTTACCTGGATAAAATGGGCTTCAATTCTGCTTTACACTGGATAGAACGGCAAATTATGGTTTAGCCCCTCCCTTGATCATATCCTTTAGCCACTGTATATATACTATACATATATACATATAAAAATCCGGCAACATTCGTGGCTCATTTAAAAGAGTCGATCCGTCATTATGAAATGTCGACATCGCATACGAGGTTCTTTTCATTTTCATTGTAGTCTACAGATAGATAGATAGAAAGGCCATTGTTTACTCTGCAATGCTAATTAAATGAAGCAGTTGTATTCAATGCTCAAGTACAGCTGCACCCAATGCACTATCTTCGTCTACTGAAATTAATTTAAGTAAAAAAAAAAAAAAAAAAACCTTTTTATGTAAATAAACCAACATGACTTCTCATTAAATTTACTTTTAACACGTTATGTCTACTAGTCGAATAAACCTGAAGTAATAAATACTGTAAAACCTGTCTAAACGTATACATCCTTGGCTTTATAAGAAATATCTAACACACAGATACAGTCGATTTACTAAGCAATAACACCATATAGCTTTACTAACAGGTTCTATAGATATGAGACTAAATGAGGCGGATTCCAAGGATAGAGGAGCAGCGTACTTAACAAATTTTACTGTACATATTGTTGTTTTAGATATCTAGTTGTAAATTATTTGCAGATATTGCGAGTCTAAAAATTGAATCCATGGCTCAGTGATAAAGCGGTCATGTGAGCGTGGGTTTTCCATACTCTATCCCTAGTGGATTAGTAAAGAAAAAGACATCCCCCAACTACAACATTAGGGACAAGCCATGAAGACCTAGTGTGCAGGTAAAGTCTCCACTTTTTCTTGACTTGGGCACTGATGGAGAAGACGCAGACACTAAAATGGAACTTTTACCATATGTAATTACCAGGGTCAGGATTTTTATGTGGCACTGTACTTCTTGAGAGCAAAAATGGCTTCTCCGAAACAAACCAGGTGTAAATTGGTGCTTTCAGTTATTGATAATTTTCCCCTTTTTTGAGCCTTTTATTTCTTAACCTGACCCTAATCTCTTTTTTTCCCCCTTCACCAGTACTTTTTAAAAATATATTTAAAAATTGCGGTCATCGTGAATTGGGTGTGCTATTTGTTCTGTGATAATTTTGACAAAATCAAACAGATTTTGCTTTCTCTGAATCCAAATGAGGCTTTCAACTCGCATCAACTTCCTCATCCAGAGAATATTCATGATTTGCAGACAGAACTATATTGTATCTATCGTTACAAATATGTAGTGGTTGCCATTAAAAACCTAGAACAACAACGCTTAGAAAAGATAGAAAGGGAGGTGTATCTATATGCTTTGCCGAACGAAAGCTTGAGGTTAACTCTTCAAAAGAATCTGAATGTTGTTGAACTTCCGACATTTACAAACTGCTGCGAGCGAATATGAAATTTCTCCGACTCCCTGCAGCTGGTCTTTGTGGTTGCGAAAAAAATAAATAAATAAAACGTTGGTATCTATTAATACAAAATGTTTTATCTCCAAACACAAAGACACTTACATTTTACAACTTAAAGATGCTTAACTTTAAGTAATAGCTTTATGATTTTCCTTCCTAGTATAGATATGTGTTCTAAAGACATTATTATAGAGACATAAGTATTTTATATTCAATTCAATTAGATTCAAAATGAAATAAAATGAAATGAAATCTTTCAGATTAACCACCATTATCTCCTTTAGGCTAAGGGAGCCGATGATTAAGATAAGTGAGTGATAATGGAAGAATTAGTGAAATGAGAATGTAGGAGAAAACGAGTACCCCGAGAAAAACCACGGACATGATGTCCACTGGAAACTTACTTGGGTGGGGATCGAACCAGACCCCCACGCACAAGAGATAATAGGTCTACTACTTAGCCATCGTATCCCAATCAATTATAAAGCTAATTTACAAAGTTTTGTCGCTTTATCACTCGCCACCTTCGAACATCGATATGTCACCTAAGACGTACCTGAAAGATCAAAAATAGTCCCCATCAGCATCGACGACCTTCTCCCAATGTTCTGGAAGGCCATGGATTCCATCGCGGTAGAACTCGGTGAGCCGTTAAGCAAAGAAGGTACTAAATGCATTTTGCCCCTATATTAGGGATTTTAAGTAGCGTCGTCTAGGGTGATTGTCCAAGGAATGGAACAGATGATAATCGGACGGTGCAATGTCCAGAAAGTATGGCAGATGCAATAATGTTTCCCATTCAAGATGTAGAATGGTGTCCCGGCTCATCCTAGCCACCAGGGGCATGGCGTTGTCCTGTAACAGAAGGACCCGTTTGCGATTCAGAAGTGCTGGCTGCAGAATTTTGAGTTTTTCTTGAACACGGCTTAACTGCTGACAGCACAGAGTTCTATTGATGCTCTGATCAGCTGGTAGCAGTTCCCGATGCATGATGCCGCGAGCAGTCCACCAAACACATAGGAGGACCTTCTTCTGGTGCAATGCTGTTTTCGGCTGTTTTGGAACCGGTTCATGGGATGCTAACCAATGATGACGGCGCCGTGGAACTTCGTACAGGACCAACTTCTCGTCACGTGTCAACACCCTGTCCAAAAATGGCTCCTTACTCAGACGAGACAGCAAAGAAACACAGGTGTCTGCTCGCCTTGCTTTCTGGCGCGAAGCCCAATCACGTGGGACCCATCGACCCAACTTGTACTGCTTCCACACGTCCTTATGACGCTATGTGGAGGTCTCATGTTCACTCTGTCCTTATGCAAGTTCACGGGTGTAACTGAACTACCATAACCAGGTAGTATGTTGGATATACCTACCCCAACAACTGACCTTCGCCTTATCTCCAGTCGCATTCAACTCACGGTGTATGGGCCAATGGAATACAGACCTCCACAAAAAGCGACAAAACTTTTTTGGTTACCTTTATAGATTCAAGTCGATTCAAGTTAAACAAAAAAGCAACTGTCAAAATAGTTCTGAATACTACCATCTCTTACTTTTTGTCCTATTTTAACACCATTTCTCCTGTTCTTTCCCTATGAAAATTACTTCAAAATTAGCCTAAGTCCTTTCCTGAAATGAGAATCACAAACCAAAACAAAAATTATTTTTAAGGTCTGGAGGAGAAGGATGTTCTAAAGGAACTAAAAGAAAAACCAAAAGTTAAAAAATATTTTTGGAAACGAAAAAAAATTGGAAGAGTGAAAATCGTTTTTTTCTGATAGACGAAAAACGATTATTCTTGTGAAAAAAATCGAATAATTCTTCGAAGAAATAGGTTTAATGAAAGCGAGAAAAACTCATTCTTCATTGATTATAACAAAACTATATTTTGAGCATACAATGCAGCAAAGACTAATCAACATTACTAATTTTGTTTAGTGTGAAAGTCTATTGATTTCGCAGTTGAAGATGGATTTTTGTGGAAAATCTTTACAAGGAAATAAAAGTGGAATCCAGTATCCTTCCCATCATCTGACTTGTTTTTGAACATTAGATCCTAATTGATTCATTAATGATCGTCAACAATAAAAAATGGAGTGTGAACTAAGTAGTTGAAGGTCAGTTCAAAGAAAGGATTCATTCATTTTCCCATTGATGAGAATCGAAACTAGTGATAGGAAGTTCTTTTGAAGCGAATCCTTCACTGGAATGAGAGGATCGACTCTCAGAAAGGAGTTAGGTTGCTTCCATCGAACGGAAGGTCTAGACTCATTTACTCATTTGATGAATTGAAAACGGCTGGAATTCGATGTACTCGACTCAATTTTGAATGATACAGAAAACAAGAATAACCTCTTGTCTACAAACGTGGAAATTCTTGTTGGTTCGCGATGCTTCTGTCTACCATAACTGTTCCAGCAATGAAAGGCTAACAAGTTTGCGTGAGGAACGAAATCCGAGTGAGGAACTTATGTGACAATTTGGAACTATTCAACTATGAGGAATCAACTCCACAAGAACGAATTCTTGTTTAGAATCATCGATGTGATTTCGAGTTTTGCTTCGGGACAAGAGAAGTAAGATTCTTCACTGAAATAAATATTTTTACGTTTTTCATCTGTATATTACTTTACTATTGAATACAAACTTTAATTCTTGAATTCAGAGAGGAGGTCATTATCCCCCTCCCTGCTCTAAAACGACACTCCTGTTCAGAATGGGTCGAAAACAAGCGATATCAAAAACATATACCGGTCTACATCAGTAATCAATAGGGATGGCCATTTCCGGCAAAAGAGTTTTCCGGTTTTCGGAAATCACATTTTCCGTTTTTCCGAAAAATTTTCCGTCTTCCGATTTTCCGGAAAATTTTCCGCCTTCCGATTTTCCGGAAAATTTTCCGCCTTCCGCTTTTCAAGAAAATTTTCCGTCTTCCGTTTTCCGGAAAATTTTCCGTCTTTCGCTTTTCCGGAAAATTTTCCGTCTTCCGTTTTCAATTTTCCGGTTTCCGGAAAAATATTTTCCGTTCTCCGTTTTTCCGGAAAATGTGGCCATCCCTAGTAATCAATATTGATACCTTCCAGTTCGCGACTCATACACCAAATCGTTATAGACAACGCGATAACTGGTGCGTTTGTATCTGAAGCAATTTAGTTAAGGAAAAGGAAAGAATGTTTCTGCTTTGTAGCCATAACACACCCTTGTTAAGTGAAGCTTCTTCTTAAGGGCTGGGCGTTTTCCCTCAGTGCTGGGAGTTGCTCCTCTGTTTCTGTTACGTAACAGGTCAATCCAACAAAGTAATCAGGAGAAGAACGATGGACGAAAGCAAGTGTTTCCATGTAAATGTAAATACCAAATCACTCGTGGGAGGTCATACATATTATACATTCCAGACCACGGTCTCTGATGCTAACGCCACCCTACATATGGAAAACGATATATATATTCAAGTATTCATAAGACATTTATATAAATGATTCATGAATACTTGAATTGTTAGAATAAAAGAGGAAATTGGAATTATTTCGTTTCCCCAGTGAAATACCCAATGGCGTAACTTAAACCCTCGCAGACTCCGCGTTACGGGGGATGGGCTGTGGCTACAGGGGTCGAATTCGTTCGGTGGTTACTGAAGGGTGTTTGAAAATGAGTTTAAAGTACAGTACCGAGCCCATTGCGCAACAAAAATTTTCCATATCACTTAACTCTTTTTGGAGTAATTTTACTCTATGCCATTGAACTCCACACTCGATGTGTATCTTTACAGGTAATGAGGTATCGCTAGGCCCGTGTGGATTCGAATTCAATTCAACATTGATTGCACCAGTTGCTGGAGGCCCAGTTACAGAAAGTTACGCTAGTGAAAATACCCATTGGAGCGAGGTTGCTATATTACTAATATAAAAATTAGTTCAATTAATTATAAATAACGCGAAAGGAAACATATAAAAAAACATATTTGAGCCCGTAAATAGAAGTTTAATTAAGCATCGTTCGAAAGATTATCGCAGCGAACTTCTAGTTTTCGATTCGATATCCATTTCTGAGTTTGTCTGTTTTCCGACAACTTTAGTAAAAAAATATCGTTTTCATCAAATATAAGTGAATATATTTAAACGAAATATTTTCTTTGAGGTTTTACAATAATATCTATCTAGCGTTACAATACGTCACCATATATGCGGACAGGTCCACATTTTTAGGGTAAAAATTTTCGTCTGCATACATTTTCCAAAATTTCCTGATTTATCCTCACTTTGTAACCTCAAGGGTATTGTTAATTGGATATCAGACATTTCACATGAAACGATATATTGAATTATTTGTCTTCAAAGAAGGAATTGTCAAGAAAGATCGACAGAAAACGTGAATAAGCAAAGTCAATATAATGTTATGTAAATACTGTTGTTTAATTTTTTTTCATAGACTCAATGATTTTTCATGAAGTTTTGAAAGTAAACTTGAAAGTAAAAGAGGCCGCAGTGGTAGAGTGTTCATTCTTGGTTCATGAGATCCTTCGTTTGATCCTAGCTCGCGCGAAATGAGCTTTCTGGTGGACAAACAACTTGTGTGTGGATTTTTTGTGGTTCTCCCTTTTTCTCCCACTTTCTTCATTCCACCATTTCATTCATTTCTCATCATTACCATTTCCTTAAGCCTAGTCGGCATAAACGTGGGACGTAAAACCGAAATATTTCATTCCATTATTTTTTTTAAATAAAAGATGATACTAAACATTCTTGTGACTAAAGTTAAATACATATAATGAGTTAGTCAAATAGAAATGTTCGTATTTTGGCAACCGCAGTCCTTGTCATTTGGTGTTGAAGTAGAGGAATATTAAAGTATCTCCATTCACCCTGTTTTGCCTACAGTTCTGCTCATAGTTTGGATCATTCTCTCCCACACCAAACAAGTCTCATAATTTTCCTGGGAAGTTCAGACTCAATAGATACTTTAAGATAAATATGAAGGTTTCACTATCGACAATAGATGGCAGCACGTTTCCCCTATCCTTCTGATGTATTTTGTGCGGAAAGACAATATACACCACCATTCAATTGAACTCAAGAAATAAATATTCAAACTTTGCTTTAAAAAACTTTGCCTGCTACTTATGCAACCAACCCACCATGAAAGTTTCGCTGGTTGCAGACGACTAGGCGTCCTGTTAAATTTATATCAATTTTCTTTTCATAATAAGAGTAGACTATTGCCTTCTAGTTTTACGGACGAAGTATATTACTAACCGATTCGAGTCTTACTCCTCACCACAATGCAAGCAGACATCCCGTTCAACCCACCTCGCAAATTACTGGATACACCTTTGTCGCTACTCTTTGCACTTTACCGCTATACCCTACCTCCTGATCATCCGGATATAGACGCAGTTGCAGCTTTTTCATCATCCGTCGTTCCTCATTACATAGACCCTTCATCCTCTGCACAATAACAACCTCATGTCTTACCAGGACACCGTTTGTCTTCATCACGTACAAAGTTGGAGACAGATAACATTCATTTGTTACACTATCACGTCTGTGTTGTGTTGAGACAGTGCACTTCATGTTCCTCTTTTCATTTACTTCTTCTACTTTTCTTTTTTACCATCATCAAATAAAATAGAACCTGAATAAAATGATGATTAACTCCCTGTGTAACCAAATTGCACTTAGACCATCTATTGTACTTGTATTAGCAACACCAATACGTATTGTAACCTATGCCAAAGAGAGGGCGTAACCCTCTAATTGCTGGGAGTAGGAACTTATTTTATAAGGATAAAACAATTTGATGAATAAAGATTTCAATATTACCCTATTCCTGTACCCGAAAAAAAAATTGCCTTCTAAAACGGTTAAATAAATTGAAAACTAGTCTTCTGCGAGTCCCAGAGCTCTGTATTTGCTAAAGATACGGCCTTGCACTTCTCATATCCCTAATATGTTTCTAATCTTAAGGGATGCCTATCTAATTATTTGGTCTAGGAATTAATTCGTGCGGGTGGACAAGAGATGGCGCAACGAACTGAGCGTCCCACAGTTCCGTGTATCCACACATGTTTTGCAAACCCCTGTCATCGCGTATCGTTCGTAGTATAGGGCAGTGGATTAAAGCGTCAACAACACCAGTTTGTAGTTAAGTGAACATGGCGCAATTCGTGCCTGATAAAGTGTTTTTGCGGGGTGTCCTGCTGCATTACTTTAACATGCAGAAAAGTGCGACTGAAAGTCATCGTATTTTGGTGGAAGTGTATGGTGACCATGCTCTAGCTGAGCGAACGTGTCAGAAGTGGTTTGCACGGTTTAGAAGTGGTGATTTCGGCTTGGCAGACCAAGAGCGAGCTGGACAGCCAAAAAAATTTCAAGACGAAGAATTGACAGCAGTGCTCGAGCAGGATTCGTGTCAAACGCAGGAACAACTTGCAGCAGCATTAGGCGTTGATCAAACAACAGTCTCCAAACGCTTGAAAGCCATGGGAATGATTCAAAAGATGTCACATTGGGTTCCACATGAATTGAAAGACAGAGACGTTGAAAGACGAAAAACCATTTGCGAATTGCTGCTTCAACGACAGAGCAGAAAGGGGTTTCTGCATCGAATTATTACGGGTGATGAGAAGTGGATCCATTACGAGAACCCTAAAGGAAAAAAGGCCTGGGTGAAACCAGGTGAACCAGGTCTATCACAACCAAAACGAGATATTCACTGTGCAAAGGTTATGCTGTGCATATGGTGGGATATGAAAGGTGTGGTGTACTATGAGCTGCTGCAACCGGGTGAAACTATGAATGGAGAACGTTATCGACGACAATTAATGCGTTTGAAGCAAGCTCTGGCCAGAACACAACCAGAATGGGAGAACAGACATGATAAACTTATTGTTCAACATGATAACGCTCGCCCACATGTCGCAAAACCGGTCAAAATCTATTTAGAAAATGTCGGATGGGAAGTTTTACCCCACCCGCCGTATTCACCAGACGTTGCTCCTTCGGACTACTACTTCTTCGATTGCATGAACAACGATTTGATTGGACAGCGGTTTACTTCTTCAGAAGATATCGAAACATGGGTCTCTGACTGGATCGCTTCCAAGGATGAGGACTTCTTTCGCCACGGAATCCGTACATTGCCTGACAGATGGGCGAAAGTGGTGGCTAGCGATGGACAATATTTTTCTTAAGGTATTTATGTATTTTGTGTTTGTACTACAGCTTCAATGTGTGCGTACCAACCGCACGAATTAATTCCTAGACCAAATATAATAATTGCAAGCCCCACCTTTTCTCTTCCCTTCTAAGGGTAACATCTAAAAACCCTGAAACATGACTTTATTTTAAATTAAAGGCATAGATATCAACTTTTATGTCTCTAACTATAACGAATTACGAGGTTATTTTAACAATTGTAACCCTCGGATTCCACGTTAATCAGTAGGTCCACGTCTCATATAGCCTCGCTGCTGAACGGGACGTTAAACTCAAAATCAATTCAAGTATCATTTTTTACAGAACACGTCTCTCGTTAACAATAATAAATGCATGTTAGCCACAAAGGTTCTTTCCGTTTGATAAAATTAGTTCCGTAAGTAACTTCAGAATGGAAGGACAATTTGAGTACAGTTTTCAGTAAATTAAAAAGAATAGAATTTTCTATACGTTCCAGCTATACTAGCGTTGTACAGTCAGCAACAAAAGTTATTTCCATTTGATGAAATTAGTTTCGTAAATAACTTCAGAGTGAAAGGACAATTTGAGTACAGTTTTCAGTAAATTAAAAACTATGTTAATTTTCTGTACATTTCAGCCCTGAAACTGGGTAAAACTGTGGACGTTCCACCGTTATTCCCAAAATAAATTTTACCAAACCGAAAGAACTTTTTTCGCTGCCTGTACATTATTTTGTAGCAATTTCTGCGTCAACAGTTTGTATTGTATTGGAATAGATGTTCTTTATGTATTTATATATTAAAAATATCCACCATTAAGTAATAGAGTGTGTGGATTACTGTATGATTTCTCCTAAGAGTGACATAGAGACACCTAACCGTGGGGCTCATACTACTTGTAAGACAATACATGTTAAACGTATTCGAAAATTCCGCTCCTAAAGAGGGAAAGGGAATGATTTTTACATTATTAAAATTTCACACTGCTTATTCAGAAAATGCCCAAAGTGAGGATGTGTTTATATTGAAGTTGTAAAACTGTACATAAAGCCTTCATTAAAAATAAGTGAACAGGTGTTGCAACGCTTTCCAAAACTTCTCTTCTAGAGGGTTAAAGGGAGGGGTAATTCCTATAGTATTCAAATTTCCGGTTTTATATTAATGAAACATTGTTCTAGCAGAAAAAAACGGGCACTTTTGCAAGTAAATAGATAAATAAATAAATTCGTTCCTTCGTTTAAATTGCTCCTTTATCTTTGTATCGCACTACATATTGTAGGATCTCTCGATGTTGAAATATATTCATTTCATACGACAATACCATCATTGTGTAAGAATATAAACTAAAACTTGGATGTTTATCAAGAGGTTCTTACAGCTATTCTGCTGACCTTGGATTATTTAATTCTAAAACCAATATCTCGTTTTTCTAACACTTGAATATTTTCTATATGGCAGCAGAAGTCTCCGTACGATTTAGTAGTATTCATAACAACATTAAAATTAAAAAACTGTGTAAGCTTCTTCGTGGCTAAATGGTTAGTGTACCCGTGTATCGCGCGAGAGACAAGGGTTCGATTCCTGAGGGAGCTCATGTTGTTCAGATTTCATGTTAGGCTGTAGACCCACGTCTCATATAGCCTTGTTGCTCAAAGGGGCGCTAAGCTCTGATCCAATTCAATTAACAACTATATTCCAACATCGCAATAAAAGTCCACGGGATACGAGTAACTTATTACTTGTATGTTGAAAAACTTACAATGTATAGACATGACATCTTTCAGTTTAACATCCCACGTTGTACCCCACGATTAGGTTAAGGGGGACGATGATGGTAGAATTGGTGGAATGAAATGTGGGAGCAAACGGGAGTACCCTGAGAAAACAATTGGAAAAATGTTGTTCACCACAAACATACTTGGACGGGGATCCAGGGGCGGATCCAGGGGCGATCGCCCCCCAGAAGGGGAAACTTTCTTATTTTATATATATATAAATAAAACTCATCCCAAAGTTTGGAGTTCTTAAAAGAAGCAGTATGACAATCCACCGCCCTTAAAAGTAGCAGTATGACAATAAATAAATTCACACAGGGGAGATAACTATTTAAAGAAAAAAAGATTCTGGTAATACTTGTTTCAATTATTTACTAACTATTTTTCTCTTTTCAGCTCATACATTTACATTTTATGTAAGGTGTTTCCTGCTCATGTATATGTATGTATGTATGTATGTATGTATGTATGTATGTGTGTGTGTGTGTGTCTTTGTGTATCTTTTCAATTTTTTTTAAAAAAGGAAATAAAAACAATAAGAAAAAAGAAAGAATAGGCCATGATTTAAATTTTGTTTTAGGTATCATGCCAATAAAAGGTAAGCCTCACCTCACCCTAACTGAGGCCAATCATATAAAGAGGAGAGAAATCATACGAGAAAAATAATTAAAAAAAGTAATAGAGAGAGAATTACGAGTAAGAGGCAGTAGCGTCTGCCATTTAATAAGACCATATGAAATGGCAAAGGCAGGGGAAAGTGGAGGCTTAAAAAAAAATCCACTGCCTCCCCCCAGAAGTCGGTCCTGGATCCGCCCCTGCGGGGATCAAACCATGGATCCCACACACCAGAGGTAAGCACTTTACCACTGAGTTACCATGCTCCTCATATATATATAGGCTAATGTACAGAAGTTATTACGCAATTTACAATAATGGCTTAAGTAAACGTAGGTATCGTCTACTACCAGTTGGTGAACTATGCCTGAAATCTAACCATCTCAGTATTGTTTTGAAGGGACTAAGAAAACCGTGGAAATTTCCAAGTGGCCATGGGAATCGAACTTTAAACTTCCTTCTTAGAAAACTAGAATTCTAATTGTTTATCAACATCAGCTTAATTATTCTCAGAGCGGTAAAAATCTAAAAAGGGAAAAGAAATGAAGAGAATTTATCAATATCTTGACCTTATTTCACTCTCATATTAACTAAACTTTTGAAACCCAAAGTGAAGAGGGGTCTTATTTAGGGGTTACTTTACATATTGGAGTAATCAGTGTAACAACCTTCACGCAATGAGAGCTCTGCGAATCAGTGGTAGTGTTTCATTTCTGGGGCAAGAGATACAGTTGATTGTATTTATCGCCAATCGTGTTACAACAAAATGTTCTTTAATATCTCGGTTAACCTTCTTACGAACACATAAATGGTAGTGACGTCGACATCTAGAGGGTGAGATGTAGTCCAGTGATTTTCAACCTTTCGATACTTGTGAACAGGCAGAACACAGAGACAGTCAAAGTAGAAAGCGCCACACTCCATTAAGATGTTTATGAAATTTCGTATTTATGAAATAATAAATGTCGTATCGGTTCCCCTATTTTGTGTTAATTGTACAAATAACAGAATACACGTTTCACACAAATACATAGCTGAAAAAGTTAACCGTAATTTCAAAACTTTTCTGCTCAGATCTCGATATTTCTTACAGACAGATAACCGACACTAACTTAGGACTGCTGTGGCTCACCTGTGGTGCGTAAGGGTTTCTAGTTCAATCCTAGTCAAGTGGGTTTTGCTGTGGACAAACACCGTTTTCTGCTTCCTCCCACTTCCTTTAAGTATGAAACAAATCGCTCAGTGAAACAAACCAATTCTATTATGCAACTAACAGCTTGTGACAGCTTCGCCAGCCAACCATTTGGCTTCATCAGACACTATGAGTAACATGAGAATTAACAGAAGATTAAATACTACGAGGCAGCTAAATGCTTCCTGTGACCTGATTGGTAGCTGACACCCAATCATCTTATACGCGGTGACTCAGTGGTAGAGCGTTCACCTCCGGTGCTTGGGGTCCCTGGTTGGATCCCAGCTAGCGCCGTGTGGACTTTGTGGTGGACAAACACCGAGTTCGTGGGTTTTCTCGGGGTTCTCCCGTTTCCTTCCACTTTCTTCATTCCACCATTTCATTCATTTTTCATCTTCACCGTCTTCTTTAGCCTAACCGGCATAACCGTGCGACGTAAAACTCAAAGATTTCATTTCATTTCATTTCCAATCATCTTATAGTAAAAAAAAAAAAAAAAAAAAAAAAAAAAAAAAAAAAAAACATATAAAATCTGCTAAACCCCTTTCCTCCGTATTGACACTGTTATCTCTTGAGGCCTCTTGATAACTTATTCCATTGTTATTCCATTAATTTCTGAGTTCAAGTTCATTACATTATCACCTTCGATTTCCATTAATATTTTCTCTTTCCATTTACTGATCATTGGCCTAGTAGTTTCACCTCAAGGGAAGTAACGTCGGTGGAAAATAATCTTTTTATCGCTTCAAACTAAGAAAAGAAAAGTAACATAACGTTCTAATTTTTATATGCAATACATCATTTAAATGTTCTTTCGAATTACTTTTAGCATTCGAAACACACAGTCCGCGCTATTACATTTATGGACGAGAAATACTATACAATGGAATTGGTGGCCGCATAAACATGCACACGTGAAGAAAATGCCTTTGGGGGTAAGGCTGTGTAATCATGGTCCAGCGAGAGCAATATGCATTTAGAGGCGATGAGTTTCTTCGCTGTTGTTATTCATAGTTGAGGAAATTTAGAGGCTGTTGGCTTGATTTGTGAGATGGTTCTTTCCTTAATGAGAAGAAGTCATCGTTTAGTAAACAGGATTATTTTCTTCATACAGAAAGGCAATTCCACTCAATTAGGAGCAGTGACAAATGGACTCATAGGAGACAGGGCACGCGCGTGCACGCAATTCCTCCCAACCCCGTTCCTCCATCTCTGGTTGCATAGATAACTGGTTCAGAACAGAAAGAAAACATTCCAAAGCCTGAAAGGAAGATTTTTCGCAGCCGCGGCGATCATAATCACGCAAAGAGAGAGAGAGAGAGGAGAGGGATTGTTACATGAAATTCGGCTACGAACATAACGTCTACAGAAATTGCTCCAGGCTCCCAGATCCGCCCCTTGGTCACGTGATATGAAAAAACCAGCAAAATATCTTCCTATCACGGAAGCACATCTTTCTTTTCTTACTTTGACCCAATGATTCATGGAGCTGTTTTGGATTAAAAGAAACCTTCAGGAAATTAATCCAGAAGTAATATGTGTTATGATCATGGGTGAAACGGAAGATTCAAATTTCCAACATTAGCTCTTTCCACACTACTAAAGGTGTATAAGGAGACACGAATCAATTGATAGAACTCAATGGGCCGAACAGAATGATTGCTGAGTGTAAGTCCACATGCGTAGTTTTCGAGAAAAACAAATTTTAAAGGAATAAACTATCGATTGTCCTTTCTTTTTTCCTTCTTTTCTTTGCGACGATAAATAAGTTGGAAAATGAAGATTTTTAAAAATCAAGTTTTCGACAAGAAGAGGAGTTTTAAAATACACACAGAAACAATTGATCGATTTTTTAAAATTAAAAAGTAAACGAACGAATTCATAAGTTTAGAAAGTTACTAAGTTACTCTTGTACGTGTGGGCTCCCTACCGTAAACAAAAACAAATATTCTCGTGTTCTTTTTCGGTCATTTTGTAGATTTATCAGCAGATCTCGCTTATCCGCGGTTGCCGCGCCACCTAATTCCGCAGTTGGGAGTTTACTATTAAGTGCCGTATGCCATTCGCTGCAAATAATAATTAATACAGGTGGATAGAGCGTTGAGCGGGTCGTGACCACAAGTGAAACTAACATCAAAACATCCCTTGGCAACAAGGTTACCAACTACAAAAGATGTTGCAATAATCTGCGTCCCAAGTACAATACAATCCACGCATTTTTCTTTGATCGAATGTCATGTGAAATGTACGAGAATTTTGAAATATTACTCAGTACCCTATTTATTTAATAATGTGCAACAACAACAACAACAACAATAATAATAATAATAATAATAATAATAATAATAATAATAATAATAATAATAATAATAATAATAATAATAATAATAATAATAATAATAATAATAATAATAATTATTATTATTATTATTATTATTATTATTATTATTATTATTATTATTATTATTATTATTATTATTATTATTATTTTATTATTATTATTATTATTATTATTATTATTATTATTATTATTATTATTATTATTTTCAAGTGGACTTGCTGTCTTTTTAATATTAGAAGAAAGCACATATTTTTATTATTTCTGAAATAGTCATTCTTTCTGTTGTTCGTGAGCAGATCGTTTAAGAAACATAAGTTTAAACGTATTAACAACATGTAGGCCTATTATCCAGTATCGATACAACCTCTCCGTCTCCATTACTTTCTGCTTTTATCTCTAGCATGTTTAGTTTCCTAACGCTTTAAGCCGTTGGCAACTCTGTAAAAACACCGTCCTCTACCCTGTAAACAAGCGATACTAGCGTCCTCAGGAAAAGGGAGCCAGCGCTTGGTAGCACAGTAACTTTTATTCTACTGGAAGATATTATTTATTTATTTATTCAACAATGTTAAAAGTATATCTCCTAACGGTGGCGCTCATACTACTTGCAAACCTTTCATTCACATTTACTCTAGTATAGGCAGAATACATTCCATGTTGGAGACAATTGTACAGTACTACATAATTCTCGCCAGTCCTTACGGCCTCAACATTGCAAATTCAAAGAATAATTGAGCGGGTCAGGGAGACATAATAGTATGTCAGATTTTCAAACTTTCGATTAGACTGGGAAAGGAGGTTCAACATTCTTTTGTAATTCAATGCAATGACACATACTAAACAAGCTTTCTCTACCATTTCCAGGTATATTTCCGAAATTAAACTACCTACGTACTGTTCTGTGATGAACTATAATATAGTTGGATCGCCCCCTAACTTGTACCGGGACTGCCTACGGGCCTTATTCAGTTTCTCTTCTTAACTCCTTAAAGTCCTCATCAAATATTGAAAGAAATACGTATTGTAATATGAGAATTATGTTCCGCACGACAACTCTTGACAAACGTTTGAATTATTTTTCTACCATAGACAGCTCGAGCGATCATCTCAGCCGAATTCATTAATGGAGTTAATTCTTCAGTGTCTTCAATGCCTGTCCATATCTCATATCTAATACATGGAAATCTGTGTCAAGGTTACATTTTTTAAAGGTTAAAATGTAAAATAGTTTTGAGATTTAAAATGTTTTAGAGATTAACAGACTTTTTTTTTGTTAATATTCTTGAAGCTAAATCCTGACATACTTTGGGTGTGAGACGGTATACAAATCCTAGTGTATTGCTGTTGTTTGGCGTCAATTTAACCACAAATACGTATATATGTGTCATGGGGTCCCTCCAGGAATCGAGCCCCGGTCTCCCGCGCCGAAGACTCTCACGGTAACCATATAATCAAAAGAGAACTCATATAGTTCTTTAATTTTAATGCTGTTATGAATATTAGTAAACCATATGGAGACTTCTGCTGCCATATGGAAAATATTCAAGTGTTAGAGAAACGAGATATCGGTTTTAGAATGAAATAATCCAAGGTCAGCAGAATAGCTGTAAGAACCTCTTGATGAACATCCAAGTTTTGTTTATATTCTTACAACAATGATGTTATTGTCGTATGAAATGAATATATTTCAACATCGAGAGATCCTACAATATGTAGTGCGATACAAAGATAAAGGAGCAATTTAAACGAAGGAACGAATTTATTTATTTGTCTATTTACTTGCAAAAGTGCCCTTTTTTCCGCTAGAACAATGTTTCAGTAATATAAAACCGGAAATTTGAATACTATAGGAATTACCCCTTCCTTTAACTCTCTAGAAGAAAAGTTTTGGAAAGCGCTGTAACACGTGTTCACTTATTTTTAATGGAGGCTTTTACCCACAGAATTTTATAACTTCAACATATGGTAGTCGTCACTTTTGGCGTTTTCTGAGTAAATAGTCCGAAATTTCAATAATGTAGAAATGATTCACTTTCCGTCTTTCGAAACTGAATTTTCGAATGCGCTTAACGTATATAGCCTATATGGTTTAAGGCGGATTTTCATGCCCGCGTTAGAACGGAAGCATCACATGTAGCGTATTCACCGTAAATTATTTTCGTTTACATACATCCGTGCGTGTTTTGCGCCAAATTACTACTACTAGCTAATGCGCATGCGTAAAATAGAAAGTTTGCGACTTTAGTTTGTGATAATGGATTCCCGAAGGAGAGCTATTGTTTTTGCTCAAATATATTATATTTCAAAATTCCGCCGTGTCGGAAGTATGTTAGAAAAATGTGGTGGGTTCCAGCTTCGACGAGAATACGGAATATACAGGAACCTTTTCTTTGAATTAAAATCCGATCCGGATAAATTTTATAAAACAAATAAAAATATTTATAAATCATACTAAAGCAGTTTCAAATTACATTGCTTTTATTTTATATAGGAATTGATAATTTGTACATAACAGTTTTTGTATGAACTATCTATTGTTCCCGGTAATACAACTACACAAATATAAAAGTGCTAACCATCGATACCAATATTCTCAGCAATTTGATGCCATGTTTTTGTCCTTAATACTGAATCCTTGTATTTCGGATGCTTAAAGTTGTACAAAATTTCGTTTTCTCTTACTTGTTCTACGAGCAGTTCTTCAAACGTTGTTCTTACCTCCGCCATGTTAGTCAGTGAATACAATAGTGTACGCGCGCTACTTCCGTCAGAATTGAACAAATTTCTACTCTGACGCGAGTGTAGCGCGCCATATCCGATGCGTGATTTCATTGGCTGTTTAACACAATCGCTCGCAACTCACGGAGGTAAAGGACACATGAAAATCCGCCTTTAAGCTTTAAAAAATATTGCTGAGGTTATGCCTGATACATTTCGGGTATGAGGCGGCAATGGTGGATCTAGCCCGAGGCTTAGGCTCCTAGTATTTTTAGAGACAAAAATAATTGAAGCTTATATATATTGGAAAATTTTTGAAACGTTCCCAAGTAGTAAGAACGCTTTCGGCAAGTTGGCGCGTGCTTGGCTTTCGGTTGTCTACGCTTACACTTCAAACGCATGCTTTCATACAATCTGCGTTTTGCTGTACTTGCAACGGATACTTTGGATCGTTTGCAGAGCGTCATAGCATCACTTGCCGTTCATTGGTTATTGACTTCCCGCCAGCGTAAAACGCTTACCTCAAGCTTGAATAGAACACTGAATGCAAGGTTGCCCCGATGTAACTTCGTTGTTTGTATCCAGCTTGTGGCATGCTTGCACGCTTTCCAATCAACCTAGATTCAACCTTGGCCGACTAGCAATGCAAGCGTACAGCAAGTGGTTTGCAAGTTGTCTCTGCTACTAGGATTAGATATAGTTTCAGTTGGAGTTCTTCTGTTATGCAATGTGTAAAACAATACTTGAGGTCCACAATGTCAACGTCCAACCTAGACATAATATCCATCAGGAGAGAGTTTATACTAAGCGTTGCCTTTCATTCTTTATTGGAAAACCTTTGAAACATAAGACATAGTTTCAACTGCAGTTTTTCGTGTTATGCAATGAGTAAAACAATACTTGAGGTCCACAATGTCAACGTTCAACCTAGCCATAATATCCATCAGGAGAGAGTTTATACTAAGCGTTGCCTTTTATTCTTTATTGGAAAATCTTTGAAACATAAGACATAGTTTCAGCTGCAGTTTTTCGTGTTATGCAATGAGTAAAACAATACTTGAGGTCCACAATGTCAACGTTCAACCTAGCCATAATATCCATCAGGAGAGAGTTTATACTAAGCGTTGCCTTTTATTCTTTATTGGAAAATCTTTGAAACAAAAGACATAGTTTCAGCTGCAGTTTTTCGTGTTATGCAATGAGTAAAACAATACTTGAGGTCCACAATGTCAACGTTCAACCTAGCCATAATATCCATCAGGAGAGAGTTTATACTAAGCGTTGCCTTTTATTCTTTATTGGAAAATCTTTGAAACATAAGACATAGTTTCAGCTGCAGTTTTTCGTGTTATGCAATGAGTAAAACAATACTTGAGGTCCAAAATGTCAACGTTCAACCTAGCCATAATATCCATCAGGAGAGAGTTTATACTAAGCGTTGCCTTTTATTCTTTATTGGAAAACGTTTGAAACATTAAATTTAGTTTCAGTTGCAGTTTTTCTGTTATGCAATGTGTAAAACAATACCTTAGGTCCACAATGTCAACGTTCAACCTAGCCATAATATCCATCAGGAGAGAGTTTATACTAAGCGTTGCCTTTTATTCTTTATTTAAAAATCTTTGAAACATAAGACATAGTTTCAGCTGCAGTTTTTCGTGTTATGCAATGAGTAAAACAATACTTGAGGTCCACAATGTCAACGTTCAACCTAGCCATAATATCCATCAGGAGAGAGTTTATACTAAGCGTTGCCTTTTATTCTTTATTGGAAAATCTTTGAAACATAAGACATAGTTTCAGCTGCAGTTTTTCGTGTTATGCAATGAGTAAAACAATACTTGAGGTCCAAAATGTCAACGTTCAACCTAGCCATAATATCCATCAGGAGAGAGTTTATACTAAGCGTTGCCTTTTATTCTTTATTGGAAAACGTTTGAAACATTAAATTTAGTTTCAGTTGCAGTTTTTCTGTTATGCAATGTGTAAAACAATACCTTAGGTCCACAATGTCAACGTTCAACCTAGCCATAATATCCATCAGGAGAGAGTTTATACTAAGCGTTGCCTTTTATTCTTTATTTAAAAATCTTTGAAACAAAAGACATAGTTTCAGTTGCAGTTTTTCGTGTTATGCAATGAGTAAAACAATACTTGAGGTCCACAATGCCAACGTTCAACCTAGCCATAATATCCATCAGGAGAGAGTTTATACTAAGCGTTGCCTTTTATTCTTTATTGGAAAATCTTTGAAACATAAGACATAGTTTCAGCTGCAGTTTTTCGTGTTATGCAATGAGTAAAACAATACTTGAGGTCCAAAATGTCAACGTTCAACCTAGCCATAATATCCATCAGGAGAGAGTTTATACTAAGCGTTGCCTTTTATTCTTTATTGGAAAACGTTTGAAACATTAAATTTAGTTTCAGTTGCAGTTTTTCTGTTATGCAATGTGTAAAACAATACCTTAGGTCCACAATGTCAACGTTCAACCTAGCCATAATATCCATCAGGAGAGAGTTTATACTAAGCGTTGCCTTTTATTCTTTATTTAAAAATCTTTGAAACAAAAGACATAGTTTCAGTTGCAGTTTTTCGTGTTATGCAATGAGTAAAACAATACTTGAGGTCCACAATGTCAACGTTCAACCTAGCCATAATATCCATCAGGAGAGAGTTTATACTAAGCGTTGCCTTTTATTCTTTATTGGAAAATCTTTGAAACATAAGACATAGTTTCAGCTGCAGTTTTTCGTGTTATGCAATGAGTATAACAATACTTAAGGTCCACAATGTCAACGTTCAACCTAGCCATAATATCCATCAGGAGAGAGTTTATACTAAGCGTTGCCTTTTATACTTTATTTAAAAATCTTTGAAACAAAAGACATAGTTTCACCTGCAGTTTTTCGTGTTATGCAATGAGTAAAACAATACTTGAGGTCCACAATGTCAACGTTCAACCTAGCCATAATATCCATCAGGAGAGAGTTTATACTAAGCGTTGCCTTTTATTCTTTATTTAAAAATCTTTGAAACAAAAGACATAGTTTCAGTTGCAGTTTTTCGTGTTATGCAATGAGTAAAACAATACTTGAGGTCCACAATGTCAACGTTCAACCTAGCCATAATATCCATCAGGAGAGAGTTTATACTAAGCGTTGCCTTTTATACTTTATTGGAAAATCTTTGAAACAAAAGACATAGTTTCAGCTGCAGTTTTTCGTGTTATGCAATGAGTAAAACAATACTTGAGGTCCAAAATGTCAACGTTCAACCTAGCCATAATATCCATCAGGAGAGAGTTTATACTAAGCGTTGCCTTTTATTCTTTATTTAAAAATCTTTGAAACAAAAGACATAGTTTCACCTGCAGTTTTTGGTGTTATGCAATGAGTAAAACAATACTTGAGGTCCACAATGTCAACGTTCAACCTAGCCATAATATCCATCAGGAGAGAGTTTATACTAAGCGTTGCCTTTTATTCTTTATTTAAAAATCTTTGAAACAAAAGACATAGTTTCAGTTGCAGTTTTTCGTGTTATGCAATGAGTAAAACAATACTTGAGGTCCACAATGTCAACGTTCAACCTAGCCATAATATCCATCAGGAGAGAGTTTATACTAAGCGTTGCCTTTTATTCTTTATTGGAAAATCTTTGAAACATAAGACATAGTTTCAGTTGCAGTTTTTCTGTTATGCAATGTGTAAAACAATACCTTAGGTCCACAATGTCAACGTTCAACCTAGCCATAATATCCATCAGGAGAGAGTTTATACTAAGCGTTGCCTTTTATTCTTTATTTAAAAATCTTTGAAACAAAAGACATAGTTTCACCTGCAGTTTTTCGTGTTATGCAATGAGTAAAACAATACTTGAGGTCCACAATGTCAACGTTCAACCTAGCCATAATATCCATCAGGAGAGAGTTTATACTAAGCGTTGCCTTTTATACTTTATTGGAAAATCTTTGAAACAAAAGACATAGTTTCAGCTGCAGTTTTTCGTGTTATGCAATGAGTAAAACAATACTTGAGGTCCAAAATGTCAACGTTCAACCTAGCCATAATATCCATCAGGAGAGAGTTTATACTAAGCGTTGCCTTTTATTCTTTATTTAAAAATCTTTGAAACAAAAGACATAGTTTCACCTGCAGTTTTTCGTGTTATGCAATGAGTAAAACAATACTTGAGGTCCACAATGTCAACGTCCAACCTAGACATAATATCCATCAGGAGAGAGTTAAGCTGGTATCGTCTGTAGACCCATCAAAAATTGTAAACTTGATATACATATCATAGCCTAGGTTCTAGCTGCTCCCCTCCCCCCAGTTTTTACCTTTTGGATCCATTACTGTGAGATGGTATATAATACAGATTCCTTCAACTGCCGGCATAGATTCATTCATGAACGTAACTTTCGCTTCATCCCTTTCACCGTCCTTCTCACAATTAATTAATTTTAGAAACGTAACAACGTAAATCTACATTTTCTGTGAAATTGATCTAAATGCCTTGTTTCCAGAATAAAATCTCGAAATATCTTCCCATCACAGAAACATATCCTTAATGGGTCTAGGAAAATTCGGTGTAGGAAAACTCGGTGTAGGAAAATTCGGTGTACGGAAAACTCGGTGTGGGGAAATTTAGGTGTAAGGTAGATTCGGTGTAATACATATTGAGTACTACCACTTACGATAATTTACGACACTCCATATTGTGAAAACGAAAACCATAAAATGTAACGAATAAAATGTTATTACCTATTTGAAGAAAAGCAAATTTATTTTTTTATTTTTATTTTATTTTATTTTTTATTTATTTTTATTTATTTATTTATTTATTGCCTTGAGTGCAATGCTTGTTTCATGTCTTTTGCTGGGTATTACTTTGAACTACTTTTCACCATACAATGAAGCTGACACTTTTTTGTCAGAAATAAAACAGTTACAACTATAAGTTCAGAGAATAGTTATAGGAACAACTAACAACACCTTTCCTATAGTACATCATAGAACATATACAAGGTGATTCTTTTAAAACTCACGGATTTCATTTGGGTCTAGAATTTCTAACTGAAGTCCGATTTTCATGCGGTTTGTGGCAAATGATCAAGGAACGTTGGGAGATTTATGGAACTATGTTTACTGGTTTAAATTCATTTGGGGTAATATCGGCTTCGCCTCTAGAAAAACAAGCAAATATTCGCCACTGTACCGGATTGGAATTAGGTGAGGTGCGGTGTGGAGATTTGAGTTTCTTCGTTAGATGGCAACCTCGTGATGGTCAATAAGAAACAGAAAACTGGGACGTTGTATTGAGAATTATGCTATGCTACTGTACCAAGATCAGGACACAGTTACAATAATGTACTTTTTGGAGCAGCGTGATTTTATCGTTAAAAAGTTTTTGAAGAACGGAATCTGTTGTTGCTACGCAATGGACATTTACACGCAACTTTGCCTCACGTTCTCCCCAGACAGGAACATAATATGGTCGTTAGTGAAGAAATTGCAGGAAACAGGATCGCTTCTGAGTAAGACAGGGAAGCATCGGACCCCGCTGGCGGATGTTGTGGAAGATGTCAGTTACCGACTCTTAAGTCACCCAAGAAATCTCTATTCAACATGTGATTTATGTGTGTTACTACTAATACTTAATTTGTATTCTCACTAACACTTAATTTGTATTCTTCAATTTCGCTTCAAATATCCAATATCTCATTCGAACTGCAACGTACAATGACGAATATTTGCTGTTTTTCTTGCGGCCTGCTCGATATTACCCCGGATGAATTTAAACCAGTAAACATAGTTCCATAAATCTCCCATCCTTCCTTGATGATTTGCAACAAACCACATGAAGATCGGGCCTCAGTTAGAAATTCTAGAGCCAAATGAAATCCGTGAGTTTTGAAAGAATCACTCTGTATATACATATGCAAGATGCAAAAATATATTGAACAAAAACGTCTTAGTGGAAAGGGCAATATAAAGCAGGGTTTTATCAGATAATAGTTGTACAAACAGTTGACTTCTCCTCCAATCAGACACTTTAGTTTGTTTGCCTTAAGTTAAGGTAAATAAGTACTGCGACTCTATTGCCTTATTGACTTCTCCTCAATCAGGCGTAGATACTTTAGTAGAGACATTTATTTTTACACCTTTGAGTAACAAATAAATTGTCATTTTTGAAGAATTTAGATTTAAATATTTATTTATAATATAGACATAAAATCGTAAGAACATTTTTGAAAAATCTACAATTTTCAACTTTACCCGTCCAGTACCGTAACTTACCTTTTTTTTGGGGGGGGGGGAAGTAGAAAATTCTAGGAGACATCCTCCAACGAATCTTTCTTTACACCTAACATTCCCCACACCCAGTTTTCTTACACCGAATTTTCCTACACCGAAATTTCCTACACCGAATTTTCCTGCTCCCATCCTTTATACACACTGACCAAATAATTCACGCAGTTGTCCCGGAATAGAAACCTGCAGTGGAAGGAGTGACACACTCTTGCTACGAAAGCAAATATTCAATATCAAAAATTCTTTCATTATGTAAATTTCGTTTCGCTTGTGCAAAATCTTATGTTCATTTACATATCTTAGTAAAAAAAGACCAGAATATTGATTACATAATTTTAATATTGTCTTAATAGTATCTGAAAATATATTTTTCAAGTTCTTGAATAAATTATTCTTTTATTAATTTTAGAAAGACACCTTAATTCTTCAATCCTTGTGAAATTGACCTAATGAATGCATTGTTATGATGATGGTTATTGATTGGTGGTAACAGAGGTTCTTAATAGCAAACAGAAAACATTTCCGGGCGTACAAGTGACTCCAATATCATCTATTTGATACACTTTTGTTCAAACATCAAGCTATTCTAGATGTGCTACATTTCGAAGAAAAACTGAAGATTTGAAATAAATCTAGTACGCAAAACAATAGTTTTTACTTTTCTTGAAGTGTTAGTTGGCAACGCTTCTTCGTCGTAAGAAACTGTTGAGTTCACCAGGTTCACAAAATTCCTCACGTGCTGTACATGACATGAACAGCTCCTTAATGCTGGACGTTTACGACCGTTGTCTGTAAAGAAACGATGTATTAACCTGTTAATGCATAGTCTTCGTGGACACGCGCTACAACCATATAAACCAATGAAAGACCTCATTTCCGCTTGTTTTTCAGGTGGAAATATGAGCCTGGGTGGGAGGACCACATTGAGGAGGTGATAGCCAAAATCCCTTCGGCTGTTCCTTCCGCCCTCACATGCACCTTTTGACATGTACGGCCTCTGCAAGTGTCAAAGTGTCTGCTACGTAAATGTTTTGCCAGCTGTAAGCGCACGGAATTACCTTGATCTGTCGCCATCAATTATCACCACCACTACTCTGTCTGTCAGCTGGAATTGGAATTGGAACACTCATTTGCTGTTAATTATTAGCTAAATTACGAAATACAAACAAGACATATAGTATATGGATCAAATTGGCAACTTTCCAAAGCTTTATAATTACCGGAATCGATCAACCGTTTCAGTTCGTTGAGCGAAGCAGGATGCGAAGAGAATTTTATCTTTTAGAAACAATCACTGCTCTCAAATCTGATCTAAACAAACCAGTTTTATTTTCGTTATGGCAGGGAGAGGGGCGAGGAATCCTTGACACAGAGAGTTGAGGTTAGGTTATTGTTTTGGCTGAAAGAAGGTTTTAGCCCATTATCCAAACCAGTGGCGTAACTAAAGGCTTGGGGACACCCCGCAGACAGCATGGAGTAGGGCCCCTTCTCTATGTCCCAATTCACGAGTTGGGGTGCCTCTTTTGGCTTGGGACCCCCGCAATGCGGGATCTGCGGAGCTCTTACTTACGCCCCTGATCGAAACGTTTTAAACGGAGCGAGGTTAGGATAGCCAGTTTTATCCCTTTGAGTTCAAATGAATGTATGAAAAACTAAAAATTAGAGAATTAGGATTGCTGACACTGAGAGAACTGAGTAATTATGGTTTCATTACATAAATATTTAATTTCATACAGCAATAAATATTTCCTCGATATGAATCCAGTCTTGAGTTTTCAAACCGTCAAAAAGTCAAGGGTCACATCTTGGGAAGAGGATTAATGATATAATCTGTTTCTTTCTTTCTTTCTTTCTTTCTTTCTTTCTTTCTTTCTTTGAGTTTAAGGTTCCACAATTATGCCTTTTAGCAGTGGCGCAACCAGGGTTTTATTTCGTGAGGGGCCAAGACTACCTAGTACAGCAGTATGCAAACGACGTGCTGCACCATCTGTTGTGGGCGAAATTTGAAAGTTTGAAATCTTCCCAACACAAGAAATTTAGTTATACCTATTATTAACATGTTAAAAGACCTTAAAGTAAAAATTCAAATTCAGAATTATTAAGACGATATTTCACATGTGATGTCTCATTGCTCAATACTTACTACAGATTAAGAGCACTCTTCACGCACGGTGCGTTTATGAGTGTAAGTTTGCATATTTTTAAAGATATTAGAGAAATCAGAAGCAATAATAATTCTTTGAAAATTTCATATATTTTTTTCTACAGCGCTGCTGTATAAGATAGTTTCTCAGGGAGCCTGGGCCCCCCGAGCTCAAAGCTGGTTGCGCCAGTGACCTTTAGGCTAAGGGAAATGATGATTAAAGCAAGTGAATGATAATGGAAGACTTGGTGGAATGAGAAAGTGGGAGGAAATGCGAGTAGCTCGGGAAAACCCACAAACAATGTTGTCTATCATAAACTTACTTGGTTGGAGGTCGAACCACGGACCCCACGTACCACAGATAAGCGCTCTACCACTGTGCCACCGTACTCTCCTTATTTCTCTTTCATCATCCAGCTCATGTTATACAAAATATTCTTATGGTAGAAGGAAGTACAATTCGTAATATGTGCTTAAAGTAGAAATTAGTACTGTAAAAAAAAAAAATCCTTTATCTGAATGCCGAAACAAAAGAATTATTTCAATGATCGTTCAAACAGTCAGTTAAATAAAGAAATAATTCTTCAAATACGTACTTCAAACATCATTTAAAAAAAATCACGTTTCCTTTTTTCTGCGCAGTTTCTTGTCTTGTCCGAAAATACGAATTCTTCATAACATGTACGGGACTACACAACAATGGATGCATACTTAAGTAACTACTTCTAATCACCCGCCATATGCCTGGAAAGAATTCATCCGAAGAGAGAAGAGGCTGGACTCCATCATTTACACTTACAGCACATTACGTCCACGAAAATAGACGCTTCAGTGTGTGTATATTATCTGCTGTGATAAGCAACGTGTGCTTATTTGTGCTATATCTAACGGATATATGTCATTTTTACAACTATTTATCTTAGACAATAGTCTTTCCTTTATGAAGAAGAGTATGGCACAATGTCTCGGAACACTTAAAATTACATTTTAATATTAAAACATTTATTATTAAGAACTTGAGGAAAGGCTGTGAAGAATATGGGATGGAAATAAATGCTAGAAAGACAAAAGTCCATGGTCATTGGAACGAAGCGTTCAGTATCGAATATAGAAGTAGGAAGGGAGAAAATAGAACGGGTGATTAGCTTTCGATACTTGAGTAGTATTATTAGTGATGATAAAAGGTGTGAAGTGAAATAAAAGCAAGGATAGCAATGGTGAAAGAAATCTTTAGGAGGAAGAAAATACTATTTTGTGGGACCTTGAATAGAGAGTTGAGGAAAAGACTCATAGAGTGCTTCGTGTCGAGTATTGTTCTATATGGGCCAGAAACATGGACATTACGCAAAAATGATTAAAAAGGACTGGAAGCTTTGGAAATGTGGCTGTGGAGAAGAATGGACAGAATTAGCTGGGTCGAGGGAAAAGCGAATAAGAGTGCTAGAAATGTTGGGGGAGAAAAGAACAATTTTAGATATTATTAAGAACAGGAAGAGAAACTATTTGTGACATTGGCTAACAAGGAACTGTGTCATGGGAGACGTTTTAGAGGGTATGGTAGCAGGAAAGAGAGGGAGCGGGAGAAGGAGACTACAATTAGTGGACGATATCAAAACAGAAAAATCGTACGTGAAGACGAAGAGGTTAGCGGAAGACCGTAGAGCATTGAAGGTTCTTAGTTGCAGTAAGTTACATGCCAGTCATGGCAGAATAGCTATGATGATGATGGTGATGATGATATGTATTAAGAAATCGAAAGCTACTTACTTCATATTATTCTAATGACTATTATCGAAAAGATTAAGGTAATGTTGTACAACCGTCGAATACGATATAGACGTTACGGCGTTTATGTGCGTGTGGAATGCTCAGAGCCACTCTACCGACGGGCTGAAAATGAACGGTAACAGAGTGACTTGGAGTATAACAACACGAACAACTAAATTGAATAAAATTATAGAATAAAATGCAAATAATCTTTAATTCGTAAGTCTATTTATTAAGGAATAGATGCATTAAACTTTGAATACTAAATACTTTAATAATAATAATAATAATAATAATAATAATAATAATAATAATAATAATAATAATAATAATAATAATAATAATAATAATAACAACTAATACAATGGAAAATTTATCAAGGGTCTTCTCTAAGATCATTGCTACTTTTTCTTAATTATAATGAATAGTTAAAAGACGATTAAGAATACCAAAAATGGAGAAAGTGATATACAAAACGATATTAGATGAACCAAGAATTGTTTTGAAGTCCTTTTGCATAATGTGTAAATTTGGTTCCCCAACAATCGTGACCCTTAAGTCGCGCACCGAAATGTCAGGTTCATAGGAAAATGCTTGGAAATAGTTATTACCTGGATCACTTTTCATATTTTAAATATTTGCCTTTGTCTTTAAAACTATTCACTAAGTTTTAAAATAAGTGAGAGCCCTAGTAGCAAAATCTGTTGGCCCAACATTGGGAAAATGGTGTCAATGCGACATACCGTTGGTGGCTCAACGTCAGGTTTAGCCACTTTAGCAACCATTTCCCAACCAAAAGAGCGGTTCCCCGACATTTAGCCAACGCTAAAGTAATGTATTTCTTGCTTGGGAAAACAGTCAATTCTAGTACCATTGCTTGAAGGGCGGGAGAATGGTTGGTTGGCCAACCATACATTTAACCAACGTTGAGCCAACGTAAGTTTTTCTGCTATAGGCTCGCACCGACCATCACCCACCGTTTTGATCAAATCTTACTCAATCCTCAACGGTGGGCCAACCAACCTTCCTACTAAGAAGTGAACTTAGTGAAGAGCCTTAATATAGAAAGAAAGACTCAGTTTATAGTTGACTACTACGTAATTCAACTATCGAACTACAAACAGAACTGCAAACAAATTGGTATTAAGAATTACGTTTTCTGTCCTGACTACATATAAAACTACATAAACTCACTCACTCACTGGCGGGTGCTTCCGATTCACATGGAAAGTTAAAATTTGGCATGATTGTAGCTTTTCGGGACTAACCCACAGGAAAATTGCCAAAAGTTAATATTTTTTTAGTTTTTAAGGGGTCTAAAGGGAAAACAAATAATCCCCATGTTATTTAAATGGTCGTTTTCTTGGGATACAAAATCTTATGTATTAGGTAGTTGAAGTACGAAAAGGAACTCGAAATTTGGTTGGATTGGGTTTAAGAGGTACGACACTCTCATACCTCTTTACCTCCATGAAGCGAATATGGGAATAGTACCTATATAATATTTCTACTTGACGAAAAGTGGAGGGATTCTTCCACGTGTCTTCCTCTCCTTAGTTAAAAATTCACGTGGTTCGTGGCTGAGTACCTTTTTGGCAATGGACAACCATAAATCGTCTGCGAGACGTTGTCAGTTGGAGATCTCCACCCTCTACGAAAGTGGAAACAGGCTAAAACACCTGAGCCAAGAAAATCAACTTGCAATTACATATTGGAAAGAAAGGGGGAAGGGAGAAGTCTTCTTTCACCCAAAGCCATTGTTGCCAACCTGTCAACTGAATTGGAGCTTTTTTTTTTTTTTCATATTTTCTGGCTCAAATGTGTTTTAGAACACAGTCGTAGTGATTAGAGAACGAATCTTCTTTTCCTCATGGACTGTGAAACTTCTAATCTCGAGATGCCAAAGGAAATTGCTTCTCTCATGCACATTAATTGAAGGAAATATGTATTTTACAACGAGCTTTGTATTGAATGATGTATTGCCTGCTTTGAATAATATCGCGTTCATCTGTCATCTTATACCACAACGGTCGCCATATCACCAATTTACAACAATTATTTATGTTACCTATAGCTAAAACAGGGGCGTCATTTTAGGAAGGCAAGGAGGCAAATGCCTCCTGGAATTAATTATAGATTAATCAATAAAACTCTAATTTAATCGACGGAATCTTTCCAAACAAAATCTGAAATGACGCTGTTGAGCTAAAAGATATTCAAGCTGACTCTTTGCTATTGTAATGTGTAAAGGGCTACGGCCTTCCGAACAACTTTCCGTTAGCTCACATTGTCATTATTTCCGATCTAGATTATATTTTTTTTTTATTTGTTAATTCAAGTTTTCCTTACACGATGATGTAGGCAATAACGATAATGTTATCTGCTAAATCGATTTGTGACAATACTCATCGAAAGTACCTGCGTAGCCATGAATAATAATAGGCTATAAAACAAAAACACGTTTTTAAAAAGAAAATAACAGAGTATGAATCAGGCGCGCACCTAGAATTTTTTTTGTTGGGGAGTCCAAGCTTTGGATGGGTCCAATTCTACAAGCCACTACGTTCATATACACACTGTTTCAAAAAGAATATACATATTACGAAGAAATTATTTTGTCCAAACTATATCGATCGCTGCGCCTTGGCTCGGCTATTGGAGAAACGAATACACAATCTAGTTTATATTAATAGCCGCTAGATGTCAGTTGTCTTCTATTTTGCTTGGTAACCGTCATATGTTTAAAATGGCTACTCCGCAGCAGAAATCATTTTGTGTTCTGGACTTTGCGAAGTGCAATTCCGTGATTACAGTGCAAAGACGTATTATTATGTAGTATTAAGTGGGTATTATTATGCACCCGAAAAGACGATAAGTAATTGTAATACTTCCACCTATATTTACAGAAAAAATAAATGATCAAATGAGATTGTTTTATAAGGAAAAGAATACATAGGCCTATAAAGTGTAAGATTAAATTTTCATGGTACACGAATCATTTCTCTGTTCAACAAATATAGTTTTATTGAGAAAGTGTACAAACTTATGTTGAGCTAGGATGTTTTGGAGGAGGGATTCCGGACCCGGTGGACCCCCCAGGGGTACGCCACTGTATTTTTCAAGTGTTGCTTGAATACTAATAATTGTAACATATTTTTAGTTAATTAAATGTTAATATATAAAGTGTATATAAAGAGGCCCCTGTTTAACGCTCCCAAAGTGAAGAAGTAACATATACTGCATAATGATTATGATTCATGTGCTATTCGTTGTCTTGATCCCGTCAAAACACTGAAAATGGATGAGTTAAGCTGATATATTTCCGCTAGTACTTCCAGCATAATTTATTTCCAGTGGGTTCCAAAGAAACATTAATTACGTTTTATGTTCATTTATAAAAAATTACAATGAAAGAAAGATTGTAACATACATACATCTGAAATTCAGAAACAGAATAAGTAGAAGAAGCATAAGAAAGATGCGGAAATGCATTCAATAAAAAGAAAAGTGAATCATACACCGGCATGCTCTTTCATTAACCTATCTATCAGCCTTATTGTTTGAAACCGAAAATGCAGCCTTTTGAACCTTATGCACTTTCGCTCTGGACGGAAGTGTCGAAACCACGTAACTCCTCCATACTTTTCATATGACAACTCCAATATAGTTATCCATAAGCTGACAATGTGATATTTCCTTGTCATGTGACCGCAATACTCGGCGTTATATGATTTATAACGAGAAGTAATATCCGTTCGCTTATGATACGATTTCTAGTGGCTGATAACCCGCCAATAATAATAATAATAATAATAATAATAATAATAATAATAATAATAATAATAATAATAATAATAATAATAATAATAATAATAATAATAATAATAATAATAATAATAAAAACTATGACATTATATGAGCAGGGATATCCCTCATTAAATTCTAAGACACAACCCTTCCCAAATTCATCTTTCACCCTGGAAAACTAGCCTTGTGCCTCACAAATTTTTCACCTCCTCAAATATACCTTTTTCTTCCCAAAATTTACCTCTCATATTCAGTATGATTGCTTTATTTTGCATGAAAAATTATGCCACGGCCACCCCACCCCCAAAACAAACTTTCGAAGCAATCTACGCCGTAAAACCCTCCTGAGGGCACCCGTGTCTGTGACACCAAAACATAGCGGAGTTTTTAGATGATACAATTTTGAATATAATCAATTATACAGAGTTATTCAAAAAGAAAGAACAGGTTTCAAACATTTATTTCTTCCGAACTACAAAAGATAGAAACATGATTCGAACGTTACTTGATTAAGAAAAGTTTACAATTTAAACAGCCCGGATAGAAGTTCCAATCACGGCCGCATTGGCGCTGTTGTTTGTCTGTAGTGAAATGGCGGAGTCACCACAGGAGAAGTCTTTTTGTGTGCTACAATTGGCAAAACTTCAGTCCATTGTTGCAGTTCAGCGAGCATTTCGCCGTCAATTTAATAAACAACTGCCGCATCATAAGCAAATTTACGAGTGGCATCGAAAATTCGTAGAAGATGGTTGGATTTGCAAAGGGAAAAGCACGGGACGTCCACGCACATCGAACGAGAATGTCGAGCGTATTTGTACACTTTACGAAAGGGGCCCAAAGAAATCCACACCACGAGCAAGCAAAGAACTTAACATTCCTCAACCAACGGTATGGCGAGTTCTAAAACATCGTCTATACATGAAGCCATACGAACTGCAGTTATTGCAAGCATTGCATTCTGGCGACCACAACAAAAGGTACGAATTTTGCAATAGCATGTTAGATGACATGGAAGAAGACAATTTTGCTCAACGATTAATTTTTTTCCGCTGAATCCACTTTTCATCTTTCTGGTAAAGTTAATCGCCATAACGTTAGAATTTGGGCAAGTGAAAATCCTGGGGCAGGTATTCAACATGAAAGAGATTCACCAAAGATGAACGTCTTCTGTGCGATATCTGTAACCAAAGTTTATGGGCCTTTCTTCTTCATGGAGAAAACTGTGACAGGATTAACCTATCTAGACATGCTTCAAAACTGGTTATTTCCCCAACTTGAAGATGATTCAGATAATTTCATCTTCATGCAAGATGGTGCCCCGCCTCATTTCTCTAACCACGTTCGACGTTACTTGAACGTTCCATTCCATGACGTTGGATTGGAAGAGAAGGAGCAGAAGATCAACTTTATCGCCGGTGGCCTCCCAGGTCTCCAGATCTCACTCCGTGTGATTTTTATCTATGGGGTTACGTAAAAGACCGTGTTTTTATCCCTATTATGTCTGACGCTCTTGAACGTCTACGACATCGAATTGTTGAAGCTGTGAATTCGATAATTAGAGACCAGCTGATTCGTGTGTGGCAAGAAATGAGCCACCGTTTTTACATTTGTCGTGTAACACACGGTGCTCATATTGAATACACACCATAATCACTAACAATAAATTGTAAACTTTTTAAAATCAAGTAACGTTCGAATTATGATTCTATCTTTTGTAGTTTGAAAGAAATAAATGTTTGAAATATGTTCTTTGTTTTTGAATAACCCTGTATTATTATATCATAATTATCATTATCTTGTGACGTAGTAAAAAATAAAATACTATATTGAAATGAATGGGCTGTGAAGGGTATTGTGTCTATATTACAGCAATACATTAAAAATAATATCTCTGGCCCATGCGAATGTTTTTCCCCTTTCAATTCGTTTCCCTGCACAACATATAGCTTGCCTTTTTTCACGCGCATGGCGTTGCAGTGGATCAAGAGGTGCTGCGAAAAATCTAACGAAATACAGCATGTTCTATCTCCAAGAAATGTTCAAGATATACCATGCCATGGATAATGCTATAGCATTTGTTGTTTTATACGATGATAGAATTTTCTGTTCGAAGAGTGGTACGGTTAATACTGCTGTGTCAAACGGGCGTAAAAAAGCCTAGACCCAAGGTTGTAAGTGAAACATAATAAGAAATGCGTTTAACTTTACGTTTTAGATTTAATATGAAGTTATGAACTGGATCAATATCTATAGCACTACTGTGTTTTAACGAGAACAGAAATTCTGTGCCTCACCAGCAATCGATCCAGGGGAAACCTTTAAAGAACTAAATTTATTTTCTTGCTAAACTCATCTCAAGCTGTAGGTCACATTTTGTTTTAAGTTTATCAGCTCTAATCCTAGAGCCTCTCTATTTCAAGTGTGTCCATGCTGGTGCTGCTGTCGATGTGTGTTTTCCCGTACCTCCCTCGAAAGAGGAGGAACAAGTTGCTTTGGCCGAGGTTCTTCCATAGTTTGATGCGGACAGGGTTGCCACACTGAAATATTCAGAATTATTACACGGGCTTCGTTGTGCACTATCTTGTTAGCCATTCTAAGTAGCCTCCGATCTTCACTCGCCAAGACCAAACGACTGAATGACAAATTGGCAACATAGCGGAGGTCATTCACTTCTTTCCCCCAAAGCAAAAAGGAGCTTTTCTCCGTAAGAGGGCGGCTGGACCGAACTATGTTTCACACATTTTCCGAGGGCACGTTTGAAATAAAAAGGCTGTAACAGCCCAACAGAGTGAAAAAGCAGTCTAGCCAAAATTGGTCCTATGTTGGAAATTGGACGCTTTGCCGCTTGACGAACATTTGCCAACGAACTCAATTATCAACGTAGGGTCCGCGGTGGCTCAGTGGTAGAGCGTTCACCTCTGGTGCTTGGGGTCCCGGGTTCAAACCCCGCTCCCGCCAAGTGAACTTTGTGGTGGACAAATACCGTGTGCGTGGATTTTCTCGGGGTTCTCCCGTTTCCTCCCACTTTCTTCATTCCACCATTTCATTCATCTCTCTCATCATTACCGTCTCCTTTAGCCTAACCGGCATAACCGTGGGACGTAAAACTCAAAGATTTCATTTCATTTTTCAATTATCAACGTAGCTCGTGAGATCGTAACTATTGGATAATTGATGGTTGGTTGGCCAACATACACTTTTTGCAGTTCCTAATCCTGCCAACAATTAGATATCGCATGTGGCAACAACGAATAAATGGAAAACATTTCTTAATCCAAGACACCGCCGTTAACATGTCCCTTTGCGTAGAGATGCGCCCGGAGAATATTTGTAAGGGAAGGGAACCGATGTGTTTCGAAGAACCGAACATCTTTCGAAAATTCAAGGATGCAACTGAAAACATTTTGCCATCTGCTGCTGGTGCCTATATTTGCGTAGTCGAACGATTATCATCGTGATATTTAGAAAACATTTCATTTGTGTTTTCTTAGAAAGGGTAGAAAAGACAGTTCCAAAAGCATTACCGACAGATAAAGATAAAATGAGTGTATTCCGCTCCGTTAAAGGCTGACGACCCATCAGATCTTTCGTATGATGAAGCAGAAACACACACTATACAAAACCAATAAGAAATGATTGAAGGATTTCGAAATGTGGGTATTGAGAGGAATTGGCAGATTAGCTGCGTGATTAGAATAGAAAAAATAACGAAATATTGTCAAAATAGCAGAGAAGAATACTGAAGAAATGAAGAGGATGTGCTGTAATGTATGGTGGAAGGAGAAATGAGGGAGAGGAAGAAATTTTTAACTGATTTACGATATGCATTGGGTGACGAATAAAATGTCAACCATGAGCGGGTGGGCGCTCTTCTAACGAATCAAAAATCATAGACGAATAAAAGTAGAGGCATAGGAAGTTCCAAACAGATGAAGAGGTTCGTGAATGAGTGTATACACCGTATCAGCAGGATAGTTTTAATCCTAGTTTTTCATCTAACATTGTAAGGGATGAAAAAAAGAGATCCACAGTAAACAGCAATTCAAGATTTCTCTAAATGCAAAGCCTAACCTTGATAGGCTATAAGTGAAGGACCAAAGTCTTGCAAACCATAATGTTTGACATACATCCTAAGCTTATCAAGGCTACCACATCATGCCAAGTTTGGTCAAGATAGGATGAACGTCATTGATCGCATACAACATATCGATATATTTCTGTGCTATTGATTAAAAAAAATAGTGAAGAACGAAAATGACGTGAGAGATTTGAGCACCATTAATAATTCCTCTTATGAAATAATCCGCAAAGTGGCCGAAGATAAGCCACAAATGAACAAGAAGATGCTTCTGACGAATTTTATTTACAGTTGATGGCGTATACATAACATTATCACTTAATGAACAGTAGTTTTCTGTACTACAAGTTTGTTAGTTCAGTTTTTTCATATACAAAAAAGTTAACTTTTTGTTTTCTGGTTTTAATTAAGATTAGGAATTAGATTTCTCGGCTTTCGGCATCTAAGGCTATGTTAGCCCGTCACGTATATGAGGGATGACGCCCCTCAGCGATCACACTATCCGAGGAAAGGGAAGGAAGAAAGGACTGCGGAATGAAGGAAGTGGTCTGGGACCTTGCTATTATCTTAGGTACCATCCCAGCATTTGCCTGATGTGATTGAGGGAAAACCAGGAAAAAACCCACTTGGGATGGCTGGCTTGATAAAGCTATTACACGTTTTCTATCGTGCCCCCACTGGGAATCGAACTTTCTGAGTTAAAACATCTCTTCTTAACTTCTGACTGAATTAAAAAAAAAAAAAAAAACAATATTTTGGAGCAAAGTAATGTATCGACACAGAAAAACGAAAAGAAGACCAAAGATAATTGTGTTTGCTGTAATATAATTTTCTCCGATATCTTCCACACTGTTTAATGCTAAACGAATTTATCTTGGATTTCTGTTTGTTCGTTCCCCTTTAATGACTTTAATCTACGAAATCATCGGCACAGCCCGAACATTAGGACAAGAGGGAGAGTGAGAGAGTTTTGGGGGAGCTAATTTGAGTTCACTTTATAGGTTGACTGCTTATTTTTTTGAAACATATGTTTATTTAAACCAATAGCTGAAAGTTTCATAGATGGTGAAGATGGTCGCAAAGGTCTTATTCCATTGAATAAATACCCCGTAGCTACATGCCTGGATCCAGCGATTGTAAGACGAGCACGTTGTTAGGGAGGCGTATGTGAAATAAATGAAAGAGAACATTCTAACGAGAATGCTTTGATCAGGCCTGTATCCAAGGGGGGTCTAGGGGGCCGGGCCCCCATAAAATTTTCATGGTAGGCTTGTAAATGAACTATAATATGGTGATGAACTATAGTGTGGTTGCATCGAGCCCCCCCCTAACTTCTACCGCTCCCCCTAAATTTTTGGGCTGGCTACCAACCTGGCTTTGCTCTAGTAAGTTATACAGTGGTTTTAAAAGTGGGATAATTCTGTTGGTCAAATTCTCTGCATTAATCTTCCGATTGGTTAGTTCGGTTGGAGTTTAGTGTTCCTTTCAGCAGCAAGGCTACATGAGATTATCTACAACGTAACATGGGATCCAAGCCACATAAGCTTCCGTTGGGAATCGAACCCTTGTCTTCCAGGCCGAAGACGTGTACAATACCGATAGAGCCGTGAGGGAACTCAATAACCTTCTGAATGAATAGACAGATCTTTAAAAAAAAAATCTAATTTTCAGTATAATGTTTTTATTTCAGTGTCTCCTATAATTCAGAATAGAAGAAATGATATCCCATAATTAGAATTCAGTTTTCAATATCACCAGTGGCGGTTCTAGCCCGGGGCGGGGGGCCTAAGCCCCCAGTTTTTTGAATGCCAAAAATAATTGAAACTATTATTTATATTTTTTGAAAGTTTATAGTAATTATTTTCTATTGGATTTTTTCTGAAACATTAGATATAGTCATGGGCGACTCTGGCGGGGGGGACGCGTCCCCCAATATTTTGAAATACGAAATATTCAATATTTTATTTTAATTTAATTTATTTAGATACTCACTAGCAGTTAGATCATTTCCTTTTATGTCACCCCCCCCCCAATTTTACATGCCAGAGACGCCAATGGATATAGTTTCAGTTACCGTTTTTCTGTTATTTAATGTGTAAAACAATAATTGCTTTCCAGAATGTCAACGTTTAACCTAGCTATAATATCCATCAGGAGGGAGTTAAGTTGCAAACTTCTGCAGATTGTAGATTGTAAACTGATGATATACTTATCATAATGTAGGTTCTGTCACCACCCCAATTTTTAATCTTCTAGATCCGCCACTGAATATCACTGTCTATTTACAGAGTGTCATGTGGAAAACTAATTTTGTTTAATTTGGTGATCATTCGAGTTTTTACTTTTTTGTTTTTAATATTAAAGACAATATTTTTCACTCTCAATCATATTCAATTTAAATGTCGAACACAGGCGGGAAATTTAAAATCGTTGTGTTAGACATGCAGTACGTTGTCATACGCTCTCAATCAGAGAACTTGTTGGCAAGACGCAATGGACTTTTATAATATTAGTATTCTACAACAATCATTGGCCAGTGTTAGTACAAGAGCGTCGAACCAAAGTGCTTACCGAGAATCAGCAGCGACGTTTTGAGTTCCATGGCTGTTGCGTTGTCTCGCCAACAACTTGATGTTGTCTGTTCCGCACAACGATTCTCACTGTCTTCTCGTTCTCCGTTCACTGCAATCACCACTCGATCTTCACGACTAAAGACTCTTTGGACGCGCCGCGCGCGCTCTCCATCATTCCCTGATTGGCCCACAACACCGAGAAGGAAGGTTGCTCGAGAAATCCAAAATAAAACGAAGTGACAATTATTCGCGGTTTGTGGGTAATGCACGCTGACAGATGACTGTTTGTTTGGAGAAGGAATTAAGCTGAATGTCAAAGACTGCTCCATTTTTCTTCCCTCAATTGACACTCAGCTTCTTCGAACGTCACTCATCCTCTAACTTAGGCTGGGGACGTGTTGGAGGGAGGCTATAGAGCGAGAGAGCGATAAAGGATTGTAAAATTGTTGGGAGATTGACTAGAATGTAACAATAATGATACGTATATTCTTTTTGTTTTTGCTCGTATCATAAGAGCATTTAAAGGTTTCGCTCTCTTCCTTATGTGTTGGATCCCATTTAATCAAACTATGCTTAAATATAGCATTTTACTTCAAATTAAATAAAGTATATCTAATATAAATAAAATGAAGAGTTTGTTTGTGTGTTTGTTTGTTTGTCTGTGTGCGGCCTGGGTACCAGACGAGTGGACTGAGAGTTACCAAATTTGGGATACGGGTACGTTGGTCCAGGCCCCAGACCAAGACGAAGCATTTTATTATTATTATTATTTCCAACCAGGGGTCTCTGGGGAGGCGTTTACCGTGACATGTAAAAGTAGTAGAAAATTATGAATATTACTGTCGAATTCATAGTTTTCGCGGTTGCTGAGATCAATGGTGAAATTCCGATTGCATACACCCCATTCGGCTGCGGGCCGGGAGTCATCGAGGAATCATCGAAACGTAAAAAATAATCCAAAATGACCAATATTAGTGTCAAATCCATAGTTTTGGGGTCACTGAACTCAATGTTGAAACTCAAGATCGCGTTTATTTTAAAATTTAGCTTCCATCAGCTAAGGAGGGGGGGGGGGGCATGATAGGGAGGTCATCGAGACATGTAAAAATAATCAACAATGACCGATATTCGTGTCAAATCCATAGTTTTTTTTTAAATTCTAATCAGGGGTTTCAGGGGGCGTTTACCGGGATATGTAAAAGTAATAGAAAATGAAAGATTTTTTTCATTGTTCGGTTTATTCACATAGATATTTTATCGAAGAATGGGTACATTCAGCTAGTTTAAAAATAAATCAATGAAAATCTTTAGATTTGAAAAGGAGAAAATCATATAGATTTATTTGAGCAGTATATTCCACAGATAGATTAGTATTGTGCATCCTGAACATTATACTAACCCGCCAACCTCTACAGCATTGCGAGTAGTCTATCAAACAAGGATGATATTCATAATAATTGCTCTCACAGAATTAGGATTAGGATACGGAATTAGATTTCTGGGTTTTCAGCATCTAAGACCATTTAGCCCGTCACGTTTGAGGGATGACGTCTCTCGGTGATCACACTATTCGAGAAAAGGGAAGGAAGAAAGGGTTGGGACATATATGTTAGGTACCATCTCGGCTTTTGTCTAATGTGAATGAGGAAAACCCCATTCAGGATGACTGGCCTGAAAAAGCTGTTACACTTTTTCGACTGAAGTGTCCACACCGGGAATCAACCTGGAGCCACTCGCACCAAAGGCAAGAGAGTTAGTGACTACGCCACGCGGGATGACTCCCACAGAAATGCATAGGAACCGATTTTTTATTTGTTTTGTCCACATATTGAAATCAAGTGGATGTACCCCCCCCCCCCGAATCAACGAAGTTAATTCCAAACTTCTGATCTTCTACATCAGCGTTTCCCAACCTTTTTAAACTTGCGGCACACTACAGGTGTAACTTGAATTCTCGCGGCACACCCATATTATATTATATAATCTCCTTCTTACAGAGTAGAAAGCTCGATCACGGGTTTCCCCCCGTGGTAAATCATTATGCTTAATTTTCATTCTAATTTTAAAATAGAAAACAATTGCAATGAAATATAGGACTCGGATTTTTAAAAATCTACTTTCTCTTTCGAAAACTGTATCTAACCTTTCACTAAAAAGGAAGATCACTAAATAACGAACACATAAACTAATCTCCTGTACCTTTAAAACACAAATGTAGGTAATTTGTATGCATATTTGCTTTGTTGAATTTATTGAATGATATGTTAAAATTTCAAATGACGAAATAGTCTGCAACAATAAAGAAGCAATAATGGTAATGACAATGATAAATACGTTTTTCAACATTAGAAATGTACTGAAAAGTAACACAGTATGAAACAAAATTGCAGATTTATAGTAGAGGTTCATAGTAATATGAAATACAAATATAGATTTTCCCGTATGTCTTGCAATTTGGTACCTATAGAATTAATAATTTGTTTCGATTTCCTCCCGGCACACCAGCGGACCATTCGCGGCACACCGGTTGGAAAACACTGTTCTACATTCTGGTCAACGAAAAAATTGGTGAAATGAGAATGTAGGACGAAACGAGAGACCCATGAGGAAATCCACGGACACGGTGTTGTCCGCCACAAATTCACATGTCCTGGGAGTTAAACAGGAATCCCTCCGACCAGAAGTGAACGCTCGTCATAGCACTGTGCATCCCCGACATTGTAATATCCTTCGCATAACTAATTTATTCCATACGTAAAAATTCTGTTGTTATTGTTACTAAACAAGCACAATGCCTTTCTACCTTTTAATTATCTTTCTTTTTTTTTTCTTTTCTTTTTCTTTCTTCTTTTTTCGGCCGCGGTGGCTCAGTGGTAGAGCATTCACCTCTGGTGCTTGGGGTCCCGGGTTAGATCCCAGCCCCCGCTAAGTGAACTTTGTGGTGGACAAACACCGTGTGCGTGGGTTTTCTCGGGGTTCTCCCGTTTCCTCCCACTTTCATAATTCCACCATTTCATTCATTACTCATCATCACCGTCTCCTTTAGCCTAACCGACATAACCGTGGGACGTAAAATTCAAAGATTTCATTTCATTTTCTTTCTTTATTCTTTTTTTAATGTAAAAAAAATTAAGTGTGCAAAAGTTATAAATAACAAAGTAGGCCTATTCCAAGAAATAGGAAACATAACAGTAAACTTTAAAAGAAAGTGAAATAAAGAATAAAGGAGCCATTCATATGTGTAAATGTGTGTTACTGCAGTTGACATTGAAAGTAGATCTCTCGACGCCTGTTTGCATCCGTGATTCCAGTGAAACCAAACAACAATTCCATCCAAAAATGTGTCACTCTTTCTTCAACCATAAATATTGGTGACTAAATGCGTGTGTGTGCCTTCTATTGATGCCAAAATTTGGCTTCCAAAATTAGATGTGACAAAGTTAAAACGGTTTCCCCTTTATTCGCTGAATCACTCAACGCTCCAAATCAATTACATAGTCAAAACGGCGGTGTTTAACTACGTAAATGAAAAGTTCGGTCCACCACACTAAGCCCTCTGACATTTCTAAATAATTATTAAATATTGTCATATTTTAAGGAACATTTTATATTAATGGTTTATTTTTATTTTTGAATTTAAACATTAAGTCTATGTTTTAGAGAAAGTCTCCATTCTCAATAGCAGTGAAAACGCAACCTCATTTCTTGGGTACAGACAGAGGGACAGATACATTTGGGGTTCAGCTATGCAAGGGTACTAGAAAGGAAGGTTGGGCTATACGTGCAGACGCTTCGCTCTTCGTTTTGCGTGACGTCACTACCGAGAAGCATGTGAGTCAATGTGCGACTAGATTTAAAAGTGAAATTCGAACAAGCGTCCCCAATACTTAGTGGTCCACTTGCCTATAGATATCGATCGCCGATATAGCCGCTAGTGTGCCATTGGCGGTAGGATTTCGTCGAGTCGAAAAAGATATCTAGAGTAGGGGTGTTGAAGTTGCCACCGCGTAGCAGCGAGGACTTAATTTTGGTTCGCGCGACTTTTATTCGTCACAGAGAATCGCAAAGCGACCAACAAGAACTATCACCAGTCTTGTGCATACGTTTATTAATATATATTATTTTTGCTGACGAATTGTTCCTAAAGTGAGTTCTGGGGATCAAGAGTAATCCCTGCCTCTACATCATGAAGTGAAAAATCTTGAGATGAGTGCGAATAATTGTATGAACTTAGATGACAACTGTCGCGGATCATTTGAAAGTGAATATGAGAGAACCATGAAATAAAGTAAATAGACGCGCGTCATTTTGTTATAAAATTATATGGCGAATGCATTTTATCTTATCCGAAACGGTTATCAAAACGAATATACACGGTTAAAAGAGCACTCTGATTGGCCAAATTAAAAAGACGTCAACGATTTATCTCTCCGTGGTGAAGTCGGAAAAACACGTGCCTACTAATCATAAGGTTCGTCGTTCGCGCCTACCCCGAGGTACTTCTTTTTTTGTAGTGTTTTTTTTTTTTTTTTTTTTTAGATTCACTTGTAAACAAATCACGCACATAGGCGATTTAACATATTTATGGTTCATTGGCGTTTCAATGGGGGAAGTAATTTTATGGCTTGGGTCTAGATCGCTGGTGGTATAATTTACAAAACGGAAGTGGGGCCACCGCGGATCGTCGCTGCGGGGCCGCAAATTTTTGGCGAGATGTCGCTAGTTGGAGTTGCCCATCGGTAGTCCACTGACGCTTATGGCATAGGGGTAATGCGTTCAAATCCCATTGTTCCCCCACCGGGAATCGAATCCGGGACCCAATGCACAATGGTGCATAGGCTAGCAATTAGGCGAGGGAGGAGGGCTAATTCCGGTCACACATTCAACTGTAATACATTGATGAGTGTATGCTATGCCTGGTGAAGGTAAACAATGTGTCAAGTGTATAATCCGTAAACGCTTAAGAATTAGTTTCATTTATGAAAACCATCTTCTGATAGTTGTAAAATAATACTCGCATAAGTATTTAAAGGAAAAGAAAAAAGTTGCTAAGTTTCTTCTGGCACCACACGAAAACATTATACTGTATGTGGCCGTCAAGCCCATAGTATACATAGCGCAAAAGTTCTGCTTCAGTTGTCTCGCGAGGAACCACTTTCTTTCCAGTGCCAATAAACATATGTATAACGTTGTGTAATTGTACTTACTTTCACGGAGGTATGTCAGGCGAAACCTCCACATTCGGAGTGTGCTAACACTCCTCACTGCATGGTTGATCGCCTTCTAATTGCAACAATTCCCAAGGAACGTCTAGTGAAAGGCTGTCTCCTCCCTGCGCTTCCGGTCCACCTCCCACATCGGATGCTTTCTTTTCACAACATTTGCATAAGCTAGAGCTATAGACATACTTATGAGAGCGGGAGCTATTATCATAAGATTCTACCATTAGTTTAAAATTTAGAGGGCCCACCTCCAACTCTACTGCTCTGACATAAGAATCACTCTTTCGATTTTGTCTATCAACTGCGATTATCTTCTTTCCTTACGCTTTTACCTTCTCTTACATTTGAGTTGAGTTGATTTTGAGTTTAGCGTCCCTTTCAGCAGCGAGGCTATATGAGACGGGACCTACTGATTAACGTGGAATCTGAACTACATGAGCTCCCGCCGGGATCCCTTACATTTGAGTTTTAAAGAGAAATTGTAGAGCTTAAACTTCCAATTAGGAAGTTGCTGCTCCTGCTCTTCGTGCAATATTGTCTTAGTAATGAATCAGCATTTCGAGTGACATTACATTCATTTTAAGGAGGGGGCGCGGTGGCTCAGTGGTAGAGCGTTCATCTCCGGTGCTTGGGGTCCCTGGTTCGATCCCAGTTCGCGCCAAGTAAACTGTGGTGGACAAACTCCGTGCTCGTGGGTTTTCTCGGGATTCTCCCGTTTCCTCCCACTTTCTTCATTCCACCACTTCATTCATTTCTCATCATCACAGTCTCCTTTAGCCTAGCCGGGATAACCGTGGGACGTAAAACTTAAAGATTTTATTTTTTTCATTTTAAGGAATGCAAACTCCCCTCCCCCAAATTAGGGGATTTTCCACTGAAATTTCTTTTAATTTTGGGCGGATATAACGAGACCTAGGATGCTGGCAACCACACGACACACACACACACATATACGTGTGTGTGTATGTATGTGTTAGCTGAAATGGCCGTCCTCCGCACGGGTAGAACAGGTTTATGGGAAATACTTGAATCCCCTTCCCTCCCTTAGAATCATAAAAATACAGAAGATAACCTACTTTTGGATTAAATATTGAAAATTCTACCACCACAGAATACACGTTTGATTAAATTTATGATTAAAACTCGGTACTCATTTTCTTACAAAAGTCATTTCAAACGGGTCAGATATTTTCCCGGTCCCGAAAACTGTGAATTCGACACAAATCTCATTTTTTATATCTTCCATCTTCCCCTACCATCTGCCGATGGGTATAAACTTGCATTTAATCGACATTAAGAGCGACACTATTCATTTTAGCGAACTATAATAATAATAATAATAATAATAATAATAATAATAATAATAATAATAATAATAATAATAATAATAATAATAATATGGATTGCACACTAATATGTCGTTTTGCATATTTCTAATGTGATTCGTTCCAATTCCCACTCCTTGGGGTGTCTTACTCCTACAGTTTAGAAGAAGACCTGTTTGTTTTCAGGGGTGCCCACAAGGGGGGGCTATGACGCAAACTGCGTCATTGAAATATTTGGGGGGGTTAAAAATCTATATAAATATGTTTAAGGGGGTGTAAAAATTAATCGAAAAGATTTTTTTCATGGAAGAACATCTATGGATAGACAATTGGGGGGGGGGCACCACTGTTTTTATGATACAATTTTTATTGGCAGATAACCCACCGAAAAGCCTAGACATTATGCAACCAGGAATGCCTCTTACCAAGATCTTGGAATTCCCCTTGCTCTCCCCAAAATTTAACATCCTCCTTTCAAATTTACCATTCTGCACCCAAATTTATCTTTCTCTCTTAAAATCTACCATTTTGCTCCACAAAATTCACCCCCCCAAAAAATATTCCTTTTCCCCTCAAAATTTACTGTCCTTCGGTATGGTTGTTCCATATTGCATGAAATTTTATGCCACCCTCAACAAACTCTTGGGATAATCTGTGTCCTGAAACCCGCATGTGGGTCCAATACATAGCGGAGCTTATACGTGGTAGCATCTTGAGTATCATAATCTTGTGACGTATTAAAAAATAAAATACTATACTGAAACAAGAGGCAGAGAAGGCTATTGTGTCTATATTACAGCAATACATGAAGAATTATATATATATATATATATATATATATATATATATATATATATATATATATATATATATATATATATGGTGTCTTCCCGTTGTGCTACTTCCCGTTATGCCTACAGGCCCTCCAGCACTTTGTAGAAAATATTTTTAATGATCTTATCTGTAGGCAGAACGGTAATTCCCGTTGTGCCTACTTCCCGTTCTGCCTACTCTTTCGAGACGGGGAATTATGTGCAGGGAGGGATCTTTTCTAGGGATTTTTTCTTTAGTAATTCTAATAGATTCTGTAAGAAGAATAACTATTCCTTTAAATTTCATCATATATTTTAAATGTTATCTTACTTGCTCTTCTCAGAAAAAATGACTAGGTACAGTTTTGTTATTAGCAGCGTTATTCACGTCTACTTTAGTAGAGATGTGTTTTTTTAATACTTACAGAGAAATGGAAAATTAATTGATTCAGTTACAAGAAAATAAACTTATTTCGGTCTAATATCAAGTCATTTCACAAAAAAAATTTATTCGGTTTTCCAGTATTTCATCTCCAACGTGCTACGACTCATAGTACGTAAAATGTGCCACAGTTCACATCCTTAAGACATGTTTGATGGCCATATATTAAACAAATAGGGCTAATGCAACAGAATGCATAAGGGGGCCCTTAAGAAAGGGTCTTAGTCTCCTACATTAAAATTACTTTTTCGGCATCACCTTATCAGCTGATTTGTCTTCTATACGTGATTCTATACTATATGCCATAATATCATACATACTTCTATTTTCATATTTATATTGTCAATGTAAATAGCAGGAATACAAAATACAAATATCATAATTGAATGTTTTTGTAGAGTTTCAACTCAAATCAAAAGGTCAGATAATCGGGGAGGGAAAGGGATTTATAAGATTTTGTTTCAGTTTGGTACTCTTGAAGGTGATTGGCTACTGTGTTCACCGGTAGCCAATCAGCGTTCAGAACACCTGACGGCTTCGAAAAGTGAAAGTTCTGAGATCGAGACAGTAATCTGTATAAAATTCAATTCAAAATTGTATTAAAATTCAATTAAAATTCACAACAAACAACAGACGTTATCCTTAACGTTATCTACGACAGACGTTAACATGCAACTTCCAATCGTTGTTGAATGTCTATTGTCAAGCTTTGATTTGTTTTATGTAATTAATGTTTCTCTCTTTTCCAGAGATATATGGAACCAATATGATAATGTTGAGGGAAGAACAAATAATGTTGTAGAGGGCTGGCACTCTAAATTAAACAGAAAACTGACAAGAGAACATCCAAATATTTTTACATTTGTACAGCTGTTGCAGCAAGAACAGAGTGAGAATGAAGCTTGTATGCTGATGTTGGAGGTAGGAAAAAAGCCGAAGGAACCAAAGCTGAAATATAAGCGAATTGAACAAAAAATAAAATCATTGAAGGCACGTCTGGAATCACATGTAATAGACTTGGTGGCTTACACAGATGCAGTTGCATACTGTTTGCATTTAGAACAGTGATGGTGAGATGTTTTAAATATATTGGCTATATTAACGATATATGGTATTAACATTGACGATATGTAGTATTTACATTGACAATATAAGTATATGTAACATTGCATGTAGTATAGAATCGTGTTAGAAGACAAATTACCTGTTAAGGTAATGCCAAAGAAGGAGCAGTGATGTAAAAGACAAAGGCTCTTTTTTTTCAAAAGGGCCGCCTTATGCATCCTCTTGCATTGTTTGTTTAATGTATGGCCGAACATGTCTTGAGGATGTGAATTGTGGCACTTTTTAGTACTGCAAGCCTTAGTATGCTGGAGATAAACTACTGGAAAACCGATTAAAATTCGGTTGTGAAATGAATTGATATTAGCCCGAAGTAAGTCTGTTTCGTGTTCGTTTCAGATACAATGTCAAACGGGTTACTGGCAACTGAATCAATCAATTCGAGGAAAGAGATATGATGGAGACAAACACTCTTTTTAAAGGCCGCCTTATGCATCCTCTTGCGTTGTTTGTTTAATAGTTGGCCAGACATGTCTTGGGGATGTGAACTGTGGCATTTTTTAGTACTGCAAGTCTTAGCATGCTGGAGGTAAACTACTGGAAACCCAAATAAAATTTTGTTCTGAAATTGCTTGATATTAGATCTTTTTTTTTTTTTTTTTTTTTTTTTAATGTTTGTTTCACATACAATCTCTAACATTCTTGCAACTGAGTCAACCAATTTTCCATGTATGATGAAACTTGTAGAGGTGGTGGTTGTTTTTACAGAAGCTTTTAGAAATACTAAAGAAATATTCCCTACAAAAATTCCTCCCTGCACATAATTCCCCGTCTCGAAAGAGTAGGCACAACGGGAATTACCGTTCTGCCTAGAGATAAGATAATTAAAAATATTTTCTTTAAAGTGCTGGAGGGTCTGTAGGCAGAACGGGAATGAACCATATATATATATATATATATATATATATATATATATATATATATATATATATATATATATATATATATATATATATATATATATATATATATATATATATATATATATATATATATATATATATATATATAAGGGTTATTCAAAAATAAAGAACAGATTTCGAACATTTATTTCTTCCAAACTACAAAAGATAGAAACATGATTCGAACGTTACTTGATTAAGAAAAGTTTACAGTTTAAACAGCCCGGATAGAAGTTCCAATCACGGCTACATTGGCGCTGTTGTTTGTTGTTGTTTGTCTGTAGTGAAATGGCGGCGTCACCACAGGAGAAATCTTTTTGTGTGCTAGAATTGGCAAAACTTGAGTCCAATGTTGCAGTTCAGCGAGCATTTCGCCGTCAATTTAATAAACAACCGCCGCATCATAAGCAAATTTACGAGTGGCATCGAAAATTCGTAGAAGATGGTTGGATTTGCAAAGGGAAAAGCACGGGACGTCCACGCACATCGAACGAGAATGTCGAGCGTATTCGTACACTTTACGAAAGGAGCCCAAAGAAATCCACATCACGAACTTAACATTCCTCCTATGCCTGACACTCTTGAAGGTCTACGACATCGAATTGTTGAAGCTGTGAATTCGATAACTAGAGACCAGCCGATTCGTGTGTGGCAAGAAATGAGCCACCGTTTTGACGTTTGTCGTGTAACCCACGATGCTCATATTGAATGCACACCATAATTACTAACAATAAATTGTAAACTTTTCTTAATCAAGTAACGTCCGAATCATGTTTCTATCTTTTGTAGTTTGGAAGAAATCAATGTTTGAAATCTGTTCTTTCTTTTTGAATAACCCTGTATATATATATATATATATATATGTGTGTGTGTGTGTGTGTGTGTGCTCATATATGTTACTAGATTGAAAGTCATACATCTATTAAGTTTAGTTCAAAATTGCTGCAAACATTCCGGAGTTACACTGGGATATACATTCATGCACACACATTGAAATATATAAGGTACACTCATGTCCAAAATTACTGTCGCATCTCTATAAATATGTTGTTCTACGAATATAATTTCATAACGAATTCGTCCGGTATTTCTTATAATGTTAGTATGTGTATAGTCGGTAAATACATGTATGTGGCAAATTTCATGTTAAAAGATCAGTAAATAAGAACAATAAAACGAAAACAAAACTTTCTTCTCCATTTAGCAACATTTTGTTTTACTCATTCTAATTTTCGTATTTATTATTCTTTTCCTATGAAATTTACCACAAATATACATTTCCCGATTATACACATAGTATCAGTATTAAAACTACCCTCCAAAATCATTATCAAATTATATTCTTACAAGAAGACAGTTATAGATGTGCAACAATAATTTTGGACATGAGTGTATCTGTAGCAAATAAAGCCTGGAGTGAAATAAGGCCCAGTGTAAAATTTCCTATGTTACAAGCACTGCAGGAGAAATCTGACAATGTCGCAAGTAGCGATTACTCACACAATGCCTGCTTGCGAGCGCTCGTTTTCCTGTCCCTGCTCATGGTCCCTGCTTAGACGGAAGACGGAACGCTGGCAATATTGAATAATTGAGAAGTCAGTTTCCATGTGTTGATATAATTTACGGAGACAAGATAAATTTTTATCTTTTGTGTGTAGAATAGAGCTAACGCTAAATATCTTGTATACTTGTGAGGATCATAGTATTTAGTATTTGGGATAGTAGTTACTTCGTTTTAGTCCGAAACATGTTTGTAAATAATGATTTATAAAATGACGAGTACATCGTCGATAAATAAGGCCTACCAAAAATCTACTGGCCCTCATTGCCCTACAAAAAATGTATACGTTGTTAAATACTTAGAAACTGGTAACTTGAATGTGTGTTAGTTTGTTATTCTTTCTTGGCCAATGCCAGCCTCTGTAGTAGGGGGGGTCTATCATGTTCGGGCCTAGTTGTTGACTATGGGGGTTCGAAGGTTCGAGTTCTACATTGGTGTTTTTCATAATGTAATCTGTAATTATAATGCATGCGAATGGGTCATACCACTGTTTTTGGGTATATTCTAAGCACATTTTTGTGCGGTTCTGAGCGTTCGAGTTATCGTGATATCGTTCATTATGCGCTATAGAATGAATTTGTGATATGCGAAGCTGTAAACGGTGCGGTGTATGGGATATGGGTATATGACGAATGCATTGTCTTAGTCGACCCCGATGATGAGGAATTCATTTGCTACAAGTGTTATCAAGTATAAACATTGTTGAAAGTTAGTGTGAAATCTGTTTTCAATGGTGACTTCTTTATTATATGTCTAAGCTTATTCTTTAAAATTCAGTTAGTTACCACGACTTAACTAAAGACTGCATAACCATGGAAGATTACCTGTATCCTTATTTTCTCGTATCCATATTGTTACTAAATGTCCTTTTATTATTAGTATTTAAAGTGTTATAAAAAAATATTAGATGTTAATTGAGTTCCAGTGGTCTCTCAGGTTGTAAAATTTTACTTTTCAAATAGTGGGCCTTATTTACCTACCGTGCGGGTAATAAGGCCATTTTGTATGCTTCTCTTTCAATACGCTTTCCATACAGTTAGCTCAACGTTTAAGTTAAAATAAATATACCATAAGATAAATAAAACATTGACAAATAAAATTCATATCAATTTATGTCTACTACATTATAAGTATTTACGTAATGAAGCAATTTTTCTTAGGTGGGCCTTATTTGCCGCAAGTACCTTATATATATATATATATATATATACAATTCCCAATCCAGCTGACATGCCCCTTCATGCCAAAACTTGGGATTAAATGTTATCATGATTTAACCTAATAGCTTGACGAACCCAAACCTATTGATTCGACACTACCTTCAGTCATTTGAGACGTTTTATCTGTAACCCTTTTCATCCCTGATGCCGATAGGAGATAAACTTGGACTTCGACGCTATCGGGAATGTAATTATTAATTTCAACGACATCAAGAATTATGGATTCGACACTAATAGGCCTATAGCTTGCTTTTAATTTTTTTTTCATGTCACCATTACTCCCACCCAGGGGTACTAATGGTGCTGAACTTGGATGTAAACGGTGTTCATTTTTTTATTGTCATGTATGTACTTTGTCAGTATATACCCTCTGAAATTTTTAGGATTAGAGCATGGGTGCAACACATTCTTATTTTCGGCAAAATTTCTTTTTAGCTCAAAACCTACATTGCTATTTTCTTTTTTTAAAAAAAGTTACTTGTGTGTCTCATCTAAACACTGAAGCTTATAAAAGCGTGATGAAGTTATATATTTTAAATATTTTTCATACAGGTGGAAAAACCAGAAATTGATATATTTCTCTATGTTCTTGAGTTAAAAGAGACCAGAAGTTTCCACCTAACAGTAAAATTCTAAATACTGTTCTATGCTACGTGACTTCTGTAGGTGAGTGGGTCACAACAGAAATAGGTTAAGAGGAATTTAACCACAGTTACACGATTAATATAAAAGACTGCCGTAAATTTGCTTCGGGATCCAGTTGGTACAGTGGAGAGGCAAGGCAGTTGTTTTAAAGAAGTTTCCATCGTTTGGAACATAGAGATGGATCTCTCCTGCCCATCAAAGATTGGATCTTCTGGTCTCTTCTGCCGAATAGTATTGTAAGTGACTATCCTTTTACTTATAATATAATTTGGATAAATGTTAAATTGTAATTTTCAATAGGAAATGTTCAATATTCTTACCATGTAATAGAAAATGTCTCCCATCTGATTCATAAATATTGAATTAACTAGCTTTTACTTTTTAGTTAGTTATTAATTTGGTAACTACATTTAATTTGTCATATTATATTTCAATAAATCATTATAAATATACTAGCAACCCTTTTTGCATCATTTAAATTTATGTTCCCTTAATTTAACTATAGGTGTAACTTATATAGCAGTGACAGGCATTTTGGTTAGCCAACGCTCTTATCAAGATATTTCAATTACATTTGCTAATAACGTTATGACTAACAAAGTTAAATATCTCTCACACACACCCCAAAAAAAGTACACCACAATACATACTTACATCCCCAAGTCAAAAGCAACGCTCAGATTGTAACATAACACCTATCTGTCTGTGCTTTAATGAGTTAAAGAATGTTATATATGTAACTATTTACGATAAATGTTAAGTAGAACTGCTTCAAAAGTTTTTGTCATTAGTTTGGTGTAAAGTGTTCTTAAATTCAAGAGATTAAGACTGACTACTCGAGGATGCGTTTCCGATAGGTTACCCCCGCAGCGAACACGACCTAGGTGGCTATTCTGTAATTTTACTTTCGCCAGAGTTATGAATCATCCAGTGAGCCAGTCAGGGTTTCCAGGCCTTACTGCCACACCCTTATTCTCATTCAGGCGAATTACGAGAAATAACCCTATAGTATTACATAGATTTTTCTGATTAGCTCATTTTTTTAGAATATCCTTGTATTTTTTTGTGAATTTACTTTTGTTATACACACACATACTTTATAATAGCAGGGTTCCAATACTCTGCACAAAGCATCTTCCAAGCAGCTATTTCTTGCTAAAATTCCCTTGCCTGGCAACACGTCTTTACTTTTTTCCTTCCTTTAGAATCTTTTAAACAGCAGGTGGTCTGTTGTTCCGAAACGCAGCAAATACGCTCGAGCAGACGTTTTCGGTGCGTTTTTATCACTTTCACGTTTGCAGGGCATTGTGATTAGCTATCCACACTTAAATACATGCTCAGCGTATTCCAGGTGTATGCATGAGCCATAAAAACGCGTTGCGAACGCATCGAATAGCCGTGCAATAATGTAACAGTCAATTGAAAAGACGCGGGCAAATGGACCTCCCCTGGTGCTCTACGTAAGAGATACAGGCTTGGTATTCCTAGGGTGGATAACATTGTGAAATAATACAGTAATACGAAGAAATTCACTATCAAAGGGAACATTTATTATACATATAGTAGTACAAGCAATCTACCTACAGTTACATGTTAATCTCCTCTGTATTGCTTGAGGCTAATGGGTGATTGAAAACTTTCGAATGAGAATATTTAAAACCGAAGTGAAATGACCTGAGTTCTTGGATGAAACTCTATAAATCAATTGCTTTCAAGATAAAAGTAACATTTTCATTCATTCTGCACGAAGGGTCTAAGTAAGTACCAATTAGGTTTTTCCTAATAATTGGAAAATACTCAGGTAATGGTCCTCTATAAAGGCGAGACACCAAAGGCCATTGGTCATTTCATCCTTCCAGAGGATTCTGGTGGTTCTCACAAAGTTTAATTACTATTTCCTTTGTCTACAGCCCATGAAGGGCTATAACCGACCAAATGGTAAGTGTTCAACTGGATAAATAACAGACCAAATGATAAGTGTTCAACTGGATAAACCGTGGTTAGGTAGCACACCCATTACTAGCACCATCATTTCTAGTTTTAGGTAAATAGGAGTTCAATGTATCTAAATTGAAGTACTTCGTCAATTGTATCATAACGTTGAATAAACATCAAATAATATGTTCTCTTCGGTTGGTTGATTTCGAGTTGATTGTCCCTTTCTGCAGCGAGGCTATATGAAACATGGACAATAACGTAACATGGGACCCGAATCACATTAGCTCCCACCAAAAATTGAACCCGAGATCACACATGTCAAAGACATGAGCAGTAAGCGTTAGCCGACACGTAAACATTTAATTTCTTCCATTACCTTTAAATAAGTATGCTCAACACTAAAAGGTAAATTAATAAAAGTCAACCAAATCATCCGAAAACATTCAATTTCAAACGTAAATTCAACTTAAACTGAAATGAAAGCAACTAATTTAACTTTTAGTTTTCAAGGTAACCACGCACAGAAAACATTTTAGTTGAATGATGTCAACGACTGTGAACTGGAACCCTAATAAACAAACACATGTGATCGTAATGGCGTTTGAAATTGCTCCCCTTGTATAACGCGACAGCTTCCATTATTTAGATTTATTATTGTTGTTTACCACAGACGCCATGTTGGTGCCTGAGATGCGAACAAATCTTGTTTCTTTCTTGATCAGGCTGTGATGAATAGCTTAAGATGATGTTAAGTAATTGGAAAGTCGAAGGAGCTGCAGGGAATCCTCTTCCTTATTGAGATTGAAGCAGTTTCTTTACAATTTGATCTTCATTAGCTCTCTCTGTCAACAAAAATAGTGGATTCCATTACACATCATGTGGCCATGAATATTAATTACTTTCACAGGCCTCGTTCCCTGCGTAGCATTAGTCACAGACTACTCTCGCAGTGAGATACAACTAATGCCAACAGATTAATTGCATCGGATTTGTCTTAGTTTTTTTCTTCTTTCCACCTTTCGTGGGAGGTCGGCCATAACAGTAACTGTCATGTGCTTCCAGCGTACGTATAACTAGTCATTTGTATAAAGAAATAACAATCATTGTATGCATGTACTGTACAGGGGCCACAAAACACAAGTTGTACAAATGTTTTTTCTTACAAGTGATAAAATATTATTAACCACAAATACAGAACAGTAGCAAAATTCATTTGTAAATACTAGTTCTGTTACCTTTAATTTAGCATATTTTTATTTTATATATATATATATATATATATATATATATATATATATATATATATATATATATATATATATATATATATATATATATATATATATATATATATATATATATAATCTGGTTTTGGTCATTTGTTCACTAGTATGCATTACAAGACTTGTATAGGGTTGCCACTGGTCTCGATTTTGTTGGAAGTCCTGATTTTGGAGAAAATGTCCCGCGTCTTGAAATGGCTCTGATGGGACTTTAAAATGTCCCGACTTTCATATTTACTGAAAAAAATGATAATAATAATAATAATTGTTGTTGTTATCGGAAATTAGTTTCCACATTATATACAAAGAGCCTTAAAAGTAAGAGGAAACCACACAACAGCAACAGAAAGTCTAAGCTCATTTTGTAATTGGTGAAGATGGACTTGTCAAGGCAGAAAGAACTAATCAAAAATATACATTTAAATGTAAACAGCAGCAGTGACCTGGGAGCGGCAGCAGCTGAAGTAATAACAACAAATAGTACCCTTCCTACGCAAGAGTTATATTACGGGGGTAGACTCAGTGCCAGATTTAGGCATGGGCCACATGGGCCCGGGACCAGGGCGGCAATTTAAAAAAAAAATGTCTAAAAAGCGATAAACTATTGAAAATATATATTTCACCAACGACTCAATAAAATACACGAAAGCCATTTTTTTGGGTTAAGTGTCGTATCGCCGGACCAATTTTAGGAAATTTACCGGGTCAATTGGAGAATTTATTTAAGTTTGTTAGAAAGAATGAGTACAAGGGAGGTAAGAGGAATAGTAAAAGTTAAGAAAGTGGTTGTATTTGTTAAGAGAAATAACCTACATTTAATAGCATGTGTGGAATTAAAGATGTAAGTTGTTCATTAATCCCAGGTTTAAATATCATTTTGCAAAACCGGCCTCATTATGCATTACTATGATTAATATTATTTTTTCTATTTATTTGTTTTGCAAATTGTTAGACCTATTAAATAATCTGATCACAAAATTTTCCAGATAGAATTTTAAGATGTTCATGAGCAAGGAATCAAATCTCTTCTTACACCTTCGTTGTTTAAGAATACAAAGGACAAATATCTACTTGCGTTGCTCTTGTTAATTCACTTAATAAAATATGAAATAAGATATACGATATTTTAACTGAAAAAGATAGTATCCTATTTGTTATACAACCTTTCGTCAAACAAAGTGTTAGAAACAACCACTAAAACTAACATTGATATACAAATATTCGTGTCTTGCCCCCCCCCCCACTTTTAACCTCCAATCGCCGCCACTGGTCTTAACGGAAGTGAACAAAATGTTTTATACAATTTTATAAAGTGCGCCATTCTTGAAACGACAAGACCTCGCTGGAAACTAGCCGCCTTATGCAGAGTCGTTTTGACATGATTAGCGTCATACTAAAAGCCTGACTACTGCAGGATACATATACTAATCGAACTCTTTACTATGCCACTAATCACGCATCAAAACGACTCTGCATAAGGCCCTAGTGCTCTACCTTATCTCCATACCCATTGCCCTTGTTTCGCAGTGAAAAACCCACTTCAACGCAGATAGTGTTTCATTGAATGTGATAAAAGGAATAACCATAAGGGCTATATTCGAAGTTTATGTCATATATATATATATACAGTGGCGTATTTACGATTTTGTTTCGGGAGGGGCTTTGCTAACTTTCGGGGGGGGGGGCTTTGCCTGGAAATGTGAAAATTCTGCAATATATTTCATTTATTTTACTATACTAAGTAAGATTTCGGGGGGGGGGGCTTAAGCCGGGAAGCCACCCCCCTAAATACGCCACTGTATATTATATATATTTATTCCTTGTCATACTAAGTGTTTCATATTTCTGGAGTGTGTACGTAGTGTTGTTCGCTCAAGCATTCATGCTGAAACAAGTGGAAATTTGTTATCAGTATCCTTTCTTTTACTACATATATATATACGCATACTTCAATAAATAGTAATCCATTCAAAGTAATTTTCTCTTTTTATATATGTGTGTGTGTGCGAATACTTACGGAATCATCAGCTTGCCTGTCGTATATACGCATACATATGTACAAAAGTAAAATACAGTTTAACCTGAATTTTCGAACCACTGAGGCTACCCATGTCGTATCACTTATTTTTTTTATTGTTGTTAATTTGCGCTTGAACAGGACATGAGCTCTGAACCAGCTTGTTATCAACAGTTTTTAGGGATTATTCTAGGAGCCAGCACTCAAGGGAGACGGTAGGTAGCAGTAAATTTCAAGCTGGATAGTAGTATAAGATATCCTTGTAATCAAATGAGATGGAAAAGAAATAATCGAGCCCCTTCAGTGAATTCCAAACAGAAATGTTAGGCACATCATAATTTTTCAATATTCTAAAATACTTCAAATTTGATTTATTATGTGAATAAACCCCGGATGATGCCTTTCTTGTAAATAAATAAATAAATTAGGTAGATAATCAATGGAGGACTAGTTCTAACTCCACGAGCTTCATTTCCTAGTAGTTTGCATTAACCCAAACCGACCCTAGTGGTTTGCATCAAATTTGCGTTTTAGTTTGATATAACCGGCGTAGCATTTACATTTGGTTGTTGTATCTTTTGGGTTACCTTGCAATCCGCAAATTTAGCGGAGATTCACGGACTGAGGTCCCTTGATATCTGTCAAGAGCGTCTCAGTAGTATTGGCCCCACCCTACCGCACTCTTAATAATCCAATTTTGGGGCCACATGGACCATAGTGAATGAATCAGGGATGCTTTGGCCCTGGATTGCGTCACCTATTGAAATTTTGCTTATGCTTATTCAGGGGCCATGCACGCTGCTACGAATGAGTCAGAGGCCCTGCTATGACGTCATTGAATTGGGAGTTTTGGATCAGATGTTATGATGATTCTTTAAAATTACTAAAAATATGGTCTTGATGATTCATTACGTTATGAAATAGTACAGGTTTACGAATGCTTTTTTATTTTTCGTTCCCTTTTATGGCATAAAATTTGGAAATTGTTATCCCTTTGATGAGATGGACTAACACTTGTGCAAATGAAATCTTTAGTTTTACGTCCCACGGTTATGCCGGTTAGGCTAAAGGAGACGGTGACGATGAGAAAATGAATGAAAGTGTGGGAGAAAATTGGAGTATCCTGAGCATAATGTTGCCCACCACAAAACTATTTTCGCGGGGTTTGAACCAGGGACCACATACAGCAAAGGTGAACGCTCTACCACTGAGCCACCACGTCCCTTACTGGTGCGAGTTAATGTGTTTGTTTGACGTCGGGGTGACCTTATTTCACTCTTGATTATACAATTTGGGACCCCCACATGGACCATAGCGAATGAATTAGAGATGCTTTGGCCCGGGATTGCATTACCTATTGAAATTTTGCTTATGTTTACTCAGGAGTCAAGGATCACTCAGGGCACATAAGATCACCTTGATTTACATCAGGAGTTGGGGGAGGGGATATAGGATCTCGTTCCCTTTGATGAGTATAAAAATATTAGAATTTGGACTTTTTTTCTTTTTTAGCTTATCCTATTATTTGATGAGACATTTTCGTTATATAATAGAGTACAATGGTTTACTTTTTAAATTTGGAAGTCATCGTTCCCTTTGATGATTATCGATTTTGGAGCCTTATTACGTTATATGGAGGCGTATTTAAAATTATTTCCTTAAATTTGATAAGTACTTTGTGATCCACTTTGTTCCGTTTCAGGGGTGAACATGGATACCTTACATGTGTTGCAATCGTCCCGAGTTCGATTCTTGGTGCTAGTTTAGGAAATGTTGAATTTAACGTCCCCAGCGAAAACGATGGTGATGAGAAATGATAGGACGAAACAGGGGAAAACATGAACTTCCTTGCTTGCGGATTGAAGCAGGGACCTCACACATTAGAGACAAGCGCTGAGCCACCGTGCCTCATTTGGTGTTTTTGCTTAAATCTGATTAGTTAATTGTTCGAGCGATTTTTTAAACGCTCAGCGTTTGTTGATCAGTAAGCGCTTCATTGATGGAAACAATGTTGCCAGATTTTGAAAATCTAAACTGCTCCGATTCTTTTTCGAAACGGTTCCGCTGAGTGCAAGAATTTTCAAAACTAAAAATTTTGAAAAACTAAAAATGTTCAAACTAAAAAAATTAAACTTTTCAAAACAAAAAATTTTTCGAACTAAAAATTTCAAATCAAAAAAATTTAAACAAAGATTTCAAACTAAAAGATTTCAAATAAAATTTTGAAACAAATTTTGAAAATCTAAAAAAAAATTAAAACAGAAATAAAATCAAACTTTCTGGAACAAATTTTCTTTAAACTTAAAATTTTCGAACAAGATTTCAACCCCTGAAACGGAACAAAGTGGATCACAAAGTACTTATCAAATTTAAGGAAATAATTTTAAATACGCCTCCATATAACGTAATAAGGCCCCTAAATCGATAATCATCAAAGGGAACAATGACTTCCAAATTTAAAAAGTAAACCATTGTACTCTATTATATAACGAAAATGTCTCATCAAATAATAGGATAAGCTAAAAAAGAAAAAAAAGTCCAAATTTTAATATTTTTATACTCATCAAAGGGAACGAGGTCCTATATCCCCTCCCCCAACTCCTGATGTAAATCAAGGTGATCTTATGTGTCCTGAGTGATCCTTGACTCCTGAGTAAACATAAGCAAAATTTCAATAGGTAATGCAATCCCGGGCCAAAGCATCTCTAATTCATTCGCTATGGTCCATGTGGGGGTCCCAAATTGTATAATCAAGAGTGAAATAAGGTCACCCCGACGTCAAACAAACACATTAACTCGCACCAGTAAGGGACGTGGTGGCTCAGTGGTAGAGCGTTCACCTTTGCTGTATGTGGTCCCTGGTTCAAACCCCGCGAAAATAGTTTTGTGGTGGGCAACATTATGCTCAGGATACTCCAATTTTCTACCACACTTTCATTCATTTTCTCATCGTCACCGTCTCCTTTAGCCTAACCGGCATAACCGTGGGACGTAAAACTAACGATTTCATTTGCACAAATGTTAGTCCATCTCATCAAAGGGATAACAATTTCCAAATTTTATGCCATAAAAGGGAACGAAAAATAAAAAAGCATTCGTAAACCTGTACTATTTCATAACGTAATGAATCATCAAGACCATATTTTTAGTAATTTTAAAGAATCATAACATCTGATCCAAAACTCCCAATTCAATGACGTCATAGCAGGGCCTCTGACTCATTCGTAGCAGCGTGCATGGCCCCTGAATAAGCATAAGCAAAATTTCAATAGGTGACGCAATCCAGGGCCAAAGCATCCCTGATTCATTCACTATGGTCCATGTGGCCCCAAAATTGGATTATTAAGAGTGCGGTATGGTGGGGCCCATACTACTGTCTCCTATCGAGGAACATTACGTGACAACCTATATAATTACTCAGTTCTTGTATATATCGAATCTATAGTTTAGACACAAACAAAAGCAATCTTCTGCTTTGAAGGGCAAGACCTGTGGGTTCAATTTCTCAGGAGGGCAGTACGCTGCTGCTGACAGTTAACGATTTGTAACAGTGGCAACATTAAACTCATTGGTAGCCTTCTGGCCACTTTTCCATTATAATTGAACGTATCATTTGAAAAACTGCAACATTCCAATTTTTGCCAAAATGAGTTTTTATGGCCTATATCTACACTTTCAAAAGACGCATCCATTGCATTGAAGAAGGCTAACATACCACCACATTTGATCTAATGTATCCAATGACATAACACAAATTTAAAGAACAAAAGTATTCTAACCAGCAGGAATCTTTCTCAGTTAAGTGGAATGTGTACGTTCCTCAAATGACACGATTAATTCTAGAACAACCCGCTATTTCAGCTTCATTTCAACTGTTTCCATATCCTTTCAAACCACTGGGAAATATACTCGTGGCTGTGGCCCTACCTAGTTACCTTCGGGTAAATGGGTTTGCCTTCGAGCGGAACAGTCATTCATTAATTTTTAATTGTTGCTATCAGTTTTGAAGTTATCACAGCAGCGGGCCTGATAAACATGAAATCTGTATAATGTGGAACTCTGTCCTAATGAGGACTTGTACTCCTATCAATTCTACTTGGAGTAAAATACGAAACGAATTGACATTTATAAAGGACATGTTACCCTGTTGAAACATCGTCAGCATTATCTTATTGATAAATCACATTACCCAATACGTGCGAGGATAAGTTAAACTTGTAGTTGTATTTTTCCAAGAACATTGTTGCAAGAATGCGCTATTTTATTTTAAAAAATGAATACGTAAAAAATAGCCTTTACAACTGTTAACGCAGGAAAACAACATGTAGTTCTTATCCCATCCGATAAATATTTGTGTGTACTGAACTTTTACATTAAGAATTACCGCGATTAATTCGTTTTTCTGTTCCTTGCAATTGATTATAAGCAATTTTCAATTTTTTTAAAATTATACTTCTGGTTATTTAAACAATTACTAAATTTCAACGATATGGTTTGTCTGTTTTATTCTCAAAATATCTGCATAGACAACGCCACCTTTTGGCACGAAAATCTTGTCTCTATCATTCTTCAAAAAATATACTCGATCAAAGTTTGGGTTGCATTTCTTTTGGGACACACTATATAACTGCTGTAACTTTCTATTATGCCGATTATACATGTCATACTTTTCCATCAAATGTTATATCAAACTTATCTTTGATAGTCATTTGATCAAATAAGTTGGCTAAAACTTTTACAAGCACTATAAACGATCAAATATAAAACTTAATTTTGTTGCTCATTTGTTTACATTTCTTCATTCAATTGTTACACTCGTTGGTAGGCATAAAATGCAACACGATACTCACTTGAGGCAGTTATTTAGAACCTGTTTAAATCGTAAATCTTAAAATAAACGAGCAATTGGAAATATGAACCCTGCATGTGAAATGTGAACGCTCACCAACCTGTAGTATCTGGCTTAGCCAATCTAACTTTACCTACAATTTTCTCCAAGGCTTCTTTGTGTTTGTATTTATTGTAATATTCTTTAAGTTTGCAGTTACAGAAACAAGATTCTGCTTGTAGGCATAAATAAACATTTCAATTGCTTTCCGTGTCCACGTTTAGCGCACCGCACAGTGATTTTCATTTGTTTTCTTTTACACAATGTTGGATAAGAATAAAACATGTTTTATTTCAGAACAGTTGCATCAAATGTTGTAACCAATCCAAAAGTTGCACACAACTTGGTATCGTATACGTTCAAATTCAGCTTTGCTGAAACATTAGATATATTTGATGATGTAAACCGGCTTTAGAGAATTTACAAAGTAGTTATAGCGGGCACCTCAGTGAAATACTAACGATGTGGCAACAGGTCGTCACTCAAGTCAATAGTAACTTCATGTCGATTTAACTTCATGTTTCTTATAGGACTTTCGGTGAGGAAAGGAGAAACAAAAACAACAGTTGCTTTTTATAATATAATATAATATAATATATTACATTCTGCATTTATTTGTTTCCACTCATACAACACACATTAACATCCAAAGCCACTCACTCGAACAAGAAATAACATTTTAACAGTTAACCGCCACTGTCGGCCTTTAAGGAATGTCTGAATATCAGACATTTTTTATTTCTTAAAATCATTTACAATATTATTTTACAAGGAACTTACAACTGCTAGAAAAAATGATTATATTTTGGAGGATAGATTCTGCAAATTGTAAGGTTTCAAACACCCTCGTCTTTCTTAATTCTACGAGCGATTTTAACCAAAATATATATGTAATGTGATTATCTTAAATAGAATCGAATTTTCTTCAATTTTTTTGGCACAAACCAAGAGTGCACGTTATATGAATAAATAATAAAAATACCACAAATACCATAGTTATAGAAATTATATATATATATATATATATATATCTAGTATATATGAATATATACCTGTAGTCCACGAACAATTAGAAATTTTTCACCCTTAAAAATGTTTAAAATCCATTTTGCTTTTACAGAATGCCCTACAGACTTTTATTTTATACTTTTTTAACGTGGAAATGTAATTCCACTGTCAAAGCAGGTAGCGAAATCTATGCAGAGGCAACATTCATTAACTGTACATACAAACGACTACTCGCTAAGTACAATTGGACTTCGAATAACCAACACCCAAACAATGTGCTTGAGTCAATTGTAATTAACTATATTTATATACACACACGTGATAAGACTAATTAAAAAAACTTATTCACCATTCAGTAATTATTTATTTCTTTAAAGAGTTTGGAGGGGGAAAATTCCTTGAAAATTGGAACACTCTTCCATTGTACGTATTTCATATGGTCCTCTCACACACTAAGGAAACAACGCGTGCTGACTCTAAAAACACTGGCTTTGTTCACTATGGAAACTATTATGCTTTGCACTACGCTTTAAATTAATTCACTAACTGTTTGTCAAGTATCAGTGACGTGAGACGTATAGATACAATTCTGTACACTGTGCCTGTAAAGATACTTTTAAACCTGTACTAGATACTATACGTTATATGTTATTTTGTCTTCAAGAATGGTCTATGAAGTCCACCCTAAATTCTCTTATTAGCACGACCTCTCCTTCATTCCCGCCACTTCCAGTTTCCTCAGTTCTTCCCAATATTGCTTTATTTACAAGGGTTTAGTTCCCTTGTATAAATCATATAACTTTTTCATTCTAACCTTTGGTTCGGACTGGTTTAAAATTCTTCATTTACAAGGAAAGTTCGGGAGAAAGCACTCGTTCGCAGAGAAGCTAAGTATACCATTTGGAAGACCAATTCTTGCTGATTACAACAAGTTAATAAAATCCCTGTACGGTTGAGAACTTTTCGAGAGATTAAACATTAAATGCACGATTTGTACAACCATTTAATGTGTTTGGATTCCAATTAATCAAAGGTTATGCCAGGAGATTTGTATATAGTATGAAACTTCTTCATCCGAACGTTATGATGTAACAACGAAACAATCAAATAAAGTTTGTGTCCATGCTAATGAATCAGTTCCAATTACCGCGATACATTGGATTGTTTCAGTTTGCGTTCCACAAAACAGGTTACCGAACAAATTATATACCTTTTGAATCACCTGTCTAATTTGCTTTTCGCTTTGGTTATGCGAACTGTTCCTTTGATGGATGCAACGCAACTGCACATATAAAATGTTCATGGTGCAAGGAAGTCTTTTGCCTGCATCGTTTCTTAATAGAACAGAAGAACAACAGTGATCAATTTTTATCTCTAACCTGTGAACATTATAATGACTAATTTTAACTTACGAACCCGTTAGTTATTACAAACCAGTTTTTTTTTTTTTTCCTGTTACCTCCGATATATTTCACTTTCTATGTCAATATTCATTGCTAATAACGTTGTAAATGCGAATAAATGCATATATTCATTTAAATGTGCATATACTCATTTTTCCATATAAACTTCGAAGCTGCATCTCCCGAAAAGTTCTCAACCGTACACGAATTTTATTAGCTTGTTGTAATCAGTATGAATTGGTCCTTCAAATGGCGTGCTTAGTTTCACTGCAGGCGAGTGCCTTCTCACGAACTTCCCTTGTTAGGTTTACTCGACCGTCTTTCCCTAAAGTTTTAATAATGCCTTCCTCCATTACGGGATCCCTGACATTCACATCAACAATCACATAACAATGCTAAATAAACGTAACGTTTTGAAATAGTCATATTTCTCTTTTTATTTACGTATGGGGCAGGTTTTTGTTTTCTTATATTAGTAAAGATATTTTCTCTCTTTACACCTTATCTACGTTAATTCTTCAGATGTTAGAAGGCTAAGCATTTTCCTCTTTCCATAAAACAAGTTATAACCGACTTAATTATAGATCCCTGTTACCAATTATAGAAATATACATAGTGCACTAGGTTCAGGATTTAATTGCCGATGGGACAGCATGAACCAGATGATGATTTAAATTCCTTTCTTCAAGTTTAAAATGGCATTGTGGTGTCACGACATGTGAAGTTTACAGTAAGTTTTCAAGTAACTGAGGAAGACAAAAGACTGTTTGGCATTTTCAATTTGAACCAATACTTTTGTCTTTCCTAAAGAGCTTTTCCAGATATTCCCAACTAAATTATGTCTTTCATAGAAAATGAAATCTTAAAGTTTTACGTCCCACGGTTATGCCGTATAAGCTAAAGGAGACGGTGATGATGAGAAATGAATGAAATGGTGCAATGAAAGAAGTGGGAGAAGACCGAGAAAACCCATGAACACGGTTTTTGTCCACCACAAAACTCACTTGGGGCGAGCTTGGATCGAACGGCTATGAAATATTGGTGCTGACGGAGGACTAAAACTGGTCCCTCAAACAGATGTTATAAAACTACAAAAATAGAAATGAATTTCTTTGTGGATAAGCGGTTAGCGTACGTGCCTTTGGGAGCCCCGGGTTTGATTTTCGATTCCCGGCGGAAGCTCATGTAGTTCGTATTCCATGTTAATCACTAGGTTCACGTCTCATATAGCCTCGCTGCGGAAAGGGACGTTAAACTCAAACAACTCAAAAATAGAAATGAAGATACCGAGTACCTGATAATTACGTAGACATAATAAATGGCAATTACTTAAAACATTATGCTTGTACATGAACAACTGAACTTACTTCCCCCCCCCCTTCTTTCTTTGGTACTGTTGATCATTATTAACCTTGGAATCATTGCAAATGCGGTAGTAGTACCTAGTTACAGAGAAAAGTATCTTTGACATCACTAAATTCAATACATTTATTAATTCGTAGCTTATTTCTAAAACAGTGGGATCTCTCCAAACAAGTGCAATCAATCGCTTCCTATGCTACACAGACAGACACAATAGAGAAAGTAAACTAGATTCCCAGTCAACAAATGCAAATATACATTATATACAGACATATATTTAGATTGCAGAGACATGTTTAAAAAATTCTGGCTTCCCACCTATCTTTAAAATGTCGTATCCTCAGAACTATACTAGGATAATTTAATATTTTGGTTTGAAATAAAAAGTTTTAAATTAACCGAAGGCGGTTCACAATTATTTAGTTTATTAAGAGTACACAACTTTTTATAGATGTGGGCAACCAGGATTTTTTGAACAAGACTCTACACACGTCATGACAAAATAAAATATAATCTTAGAAAAACATTATGCATTCTTTCTTTCACTTTCGGTCAAATCGATATATTACAATAACAGAGACCCCAAATTCTCAGAGACAACTTTGAACACAGATCCTTTCACTCGAATGTAAACAAAAAAATAACCACTTAGTTACTCTGCTTCGTTTTATTTATTTCGAAGTTTAAAGTTTCGTTTTCTCACGCTGATGAAGGGACGGGATTGATACTTCTCGCGATTACAGGACACCCAGTAGTTATTTAAATAGTAATTAACATCATACTTAAATAAAAAATGAAGTAGTCACTCGAATCCAACAGAGGCTAGATCTAAGTATAAATTTGCTATATATGTAAGGATTCTTTAAACTCAAGTTCAAAATGTACTCAAAAGATACAAGATGCACATTCTCATGGTTTCGAAGAATACCGTGTTGAGAATAGGGGTCTTTATAAATCTTTGGAGTGCAGCAGTGTTTTCACTCCTTCCTTCCAATTTAATTCAATTAGTCCTTCCCGTAATAATTGATTGAAAAGAAAAGAAAGAAAAATACGCCTTTACATACATTTATTTTAGTGGTGATGTTAATATAGCTGTACCTCCAAACTACAATTATGTGCTTTGTTTTATTATTAAATTCTTGGCCTTTTTTTAAAAAATCTATACAACAAAATACCACAATTCAAAAACTTCAAAAGGATAGATTCAATAGATTGGTTGACAGTTGATAATCAAAAGAAAAATATACGCATAATTCTTATTTTGTAGCTTAAGACATTGTGGAGATGTCTGAGTTTGTTTCAAGTGTTACGACTATCTATTATGCGGCCTAATCACTACGAAATTAAAATACTGCTAATTTTAGAGTAATTATGTGATATCTTCAAATAGGTAAAAGATAATCGAAATGTGAAACAAGAGCGCACTACACAATATTATTTTGCATGTCGTACCGTTATCACGAGTCACCTAGTAGCTTTCAGTTTGCAGCCGTTTAGAAAAGCGAAAATAAATGTCGATTTTGTAAATGGTTGGAAATCCAAATCAGATAAGTGAGTCGTAATAACGGTATCTCATGTAAAATAATATTGTCTAGCGAGCTCTTGTTCCACTTTGCAATTATCTTTTATCTATTTGAAGATATCACATAATTACTGTAAAATTACCGGTGTTTTAATTTCGCCGTGATGGGGCCTCAAAGAGTTTTTCATAGCAAAGTTAGAACTTCTTACAAGCAAAAATGGACTATAATTCATGTGATACACTTATTCAGTTTAGTTTCAATGATACAGACTCTTCAGCTAAGTAACGATACATAAGCTCTTTTCAATAGCTTCTTCAAACCATGTCCATTTGTGTTCCATGTATACACCACAGTACAAGTTACATTTGGGGAAAAATCAGTTTCAATACAGCAATATAAAGACTACTTAAAATAAGCACAAAACAAAGCAACTGATCAACACAAACAGCAGCTATCAACATTCAAATCAAAATAAATCCCTTCAGATCAATTATTTTTTCCCAATAATATTCAAATGAAGGGAATCGTTTCAGTTATTTTTTGTACATCAAAATGACACATCACACTCCATTCTAATTGATCAATTCAGTTTGGAAATGATAACAAATTAACTTCCATAACAAAAAATCAGTTTTTGAGTATATGGCAGAGGCCATAACAAGAAATCAGTTTTTGAGTATATGTATACATAAGTTTTCTAAATATATAATGATTCTTTAAACTCAACTTCAGCTTCAAATAATATATACAAGGTATGATCAAAAAGTGCAGTGAATGTAGCTGCACAGTGCCATCTATGGATGTTGTATCCATTTCAACTAGTAAGCCCGGTAGCCTAAACCTTTGATACAGTCAGTGTCGAGTTTGAACGAGTTGTGACACGTTAGTCGGCTGCTAGAGATAGAAGAGTGAGGACGTGTTAAGAGTATCTGTCACGTCACTCAAAGAGTTTTGTTGTAAGCTATAAAACAAGTGCCAAAGAAGCTCACGAAATGTTAAAATCAGTGAATGGCGATGAACTGGTGGCATTGACGACTGTTTACAACTCGTATGAGCGATTCAACAGCGGCAAAGAATCTGTTGAAAACGAGCAACAATCGAGACGTCCTTCGATGTCAAAGAAAGAGATGAAATCGTGCAAATAGTACCAGAAATGATTTGTTTGTTCAAACACGTCAATGTCTATCCGAAAGCTTTCTGAAGAACTAAACATCTCGTATGGGTCCGTAAAAAGCATTTTAACCGCCACTTAAATGGGCAAATGGCTTTCTTGTTGACCACGAAAATGCGCCGTGCCACGCTTTGCTTTTGATCCGCGAGTTTTTGGCCGAAATAATATTCCTCTTTGTCCACATTCGCTGTACTCTCCAAATATAGCACCATGCTACCTGTGGCTCTTTCCAAAAATTAAAACCACGCTTAAAGGATAAACGTTTTGACACCAATTATGACATTGAGAGAGTCATAACAAAGCAGCTGAACGCCCTTTCAAAAGAAGCCTTCCAGAAGTGCTTCCACTCATGGATTCAACGTTGGGATAAGTGCACTGCTAGCCAAGGACAATACTTTGAAGCAGATTAAATCAAATTCCATTACTTTGTTTCTAATAATATTATTCACCGCATTTTGTAGATCATACCTCGTACTGTAGAAATTTTACGAATGTGCTTTCCCCATAGATGAAACATAAGAATGAAATCTCCGTAGGAATTTACTTTGAAAGATTCACACAGGTTTTATTTTTGTTGTTCAGTTTCTTTTCTTCTTGTTCAAAATTTTGATAAATTTAATGTAGTTTTGTTTTCAGAGAAACAACAGTGGTTAAGTGAAAAAAATAACTCCACAATTCATTAAGAAAAATCCCACTCAACTGACGAGTTATTAAAGACATACATACCTCATGGAAGTATACACTACACAATATTCATAAAATGAAACACGGAGAATATAAAGGAGGACATCTGTTATTGCATGCACTTCCAAAATTATGTAGAAGACAAAAATTATTTAAGCTACTTATATTTCTACTGGAAAAACAAAGATTGATTGCTGAACTGGCGGACCAAAATATCACATTTAAAATAATTCCAACAATTCCACTTCCCGGAAGCTTTATCGAAATAAAATACATAAGTACCCAGAACAAGCAGTATATCCAAGATATTATTTCTATGGAAGATATAAAATTAATTGCTCCTAATATACGCAAACCAACTTACATATAGCTTAACCAGTACGGGTAGATAATGAATTCCTTTATGTCTTCCCCTTGTATGCATACCTGATTTACAAAGCACGAGTCACAAAAGTTATTTACTTATTGCTAAGCAGTGGTTACTTTGAACACTCTTAAAATGGATTTTGTGTTGGCGGTAGTTACAGCTGGCAACAATTGAGTTTTTCTGACGCACAGTGTTGCGAATCCGTTGTTTCAGCCTGCGCACCTTCGAACATTTAGCGCTGTAAGGTAGTTCAACGGCTCAATGAAAGTGTGTAACCTCCTTCAACGGCTCAACGAAAAACCATGCTAATTCTCGCAGTTTAACATTTAATTGAACTTTACATTCTTTCATATACAGCTGAATGAAAATTAAGTAAAAATGTGTTCAATGTTAAATCATTCTTGGGATATTTGCTGTATCTCCCAAGTAACAATCATTTAAGTAACATAAAAAGAGCATTTAGAGCAATTTCATACTTATTCCAGAAAGAAGACAAATGAATAATGTTCTTATTGTTCAGGTAGCATCTTCGAGAATCAAAGAAATCCAAAATTTGTCAACTGATTTGCTATATGACAATAATTTGGATTACAAAAATATAAGAAGGTGTTACGTTGTTCAAGACTGAGTGACTAACACTATTAAGCTTGCTATACACTATAGGATACATCCTAGGAAATATCTTACGAAACTTCTTAGGGAAAATGTCATAAAAGATCTTACAGGAAATCTGGTCTTTTCTTGCCATACACGTAGATTTTCCTTGCCATAATGACAGACATTTCAAGGTGTTGATCCACAATGCATCGCTGTAAAATGACACCTACTGTAGAACGCGCCATTACTACGTTCAGAATAGTATTGTGTACTATATCGTGTTTTGGGAAAAATATATTATTACCTTTAAAAATGATATACGTGCGTACTTCGACAAAATTCCCTTAATGAACTATCTTAAATATCGTGCACAGATCACTTCGTATCGTGGACAATTATGGCGGCTGGCGGGGAGAAAACAAATTTGTTTTCATTTTCTCAAGCCTGATGTCTCTTAAATCGAAATCCTACGAATTTTCTTTCCGAAAAAGAGCGTGCTCTAAACAAGAAATCTCGGATCGTTCAGAACACAGGAAATGACATGCGATCTCATGCCATACACGTTGAGATTTTGACTCTAGGAAAAGTCATAAGGGATTTCCTAGGATCTATCCTATAGTATACAGCCGGCCTTACTGAATTTTATCTTCAATTTATGAAATGCACAAATTCAAGGCATGAAACACATCTAGATCTCACTTTAAATATAATTTCTGAAATGTACCTACGAACTCCTCCTGCGGTATAATTTTTAAACATATTCTCCACTTAAGATTTTTTCCCACGTTTATGCTCGGAGGTTAAGGGAGACGGTGATGATAGCGAACGAAATGGTGGAATGAAGGAAGTGGGAAGAAACGGACGAACTCCGAGAAAACGCAGTGTTTTTGTTGTTTTTTAAAAGATTGTCAGCCACAGCTGTTTAGTCTTTGAACAGGAAGTAACAGTAAGAATGGCAGATAATGAAGCAGACGTTTCGTTTTCAAGCACTTGACAATTTCAGTGAAAATAATAGGAAGGTACAATTTAAAATTCCTATTTCTTCAGACGGCGTTGGTAAAGTAAGTCAAAATACGAAAAGAAATACGTATTTTTGAATAGTACAAAACTATCTGTTGTGGTCATAGTTATGCACTAAGTAATACTTTACTTTGTTACTATACCTTAAAATAATAATTGTATTTCATACATAAACTGAAAATAGGATTGTGACACAAAACGTACGGCACTATTTAATGTATGGTATGTGTAACAGTTTGATCGCTATTTTTAAAAATCTCATATTTTAAGTAGTACGACTTCGATAGGAATGATGAAACCTTCTCGTGATGCTAGTATTTAATTAATAGTAGCCTCTCTAAGAGTGCCACACACACAAAGTGACGACACCATCTTTAATTTATTGGGGGCTGGGATAGAATGGCAAAGAAGTTCTTGATGATGCAACATTTTTTTTTTTTTTTTCATACCGAAAGGATCGTTTTACATTACTTCACCTACATCACAATACATGTCTGATTAGCAGGTGACCCGGGGAAATTCCGCCCCCTCTAGCGACATCACTGCACAGACGCTGATTAACTGCCACGAATTATCTTCCTGCCCTTCCTGTATTCATTTCACATTCTGTTCAGCAGTTCAAACTATGAGAATAGGTTCTCCACGACTCCATTTAACTAGAATCGAACTTAGGACCATGCGAGAAGGAAGCACACATACGCTACCCAGCTGTCCTTTCACTCCGACGAACAGTCTACATGAAGACGGGAAAATTATTCTACCTCACTGTGCATTATATTATTGTTAATGTCAGGAAGAAGTAATTCTGCTTCCACCATCGTTCATATACTCTTTCATAGGTTAATAATATAGTATAAGAGGTTTCAGCTGCTCTTCTCGCTGAAACTGTGGACTGTGGCGCCACCACTCAAGTAAGTTGGGTACTACGTACTAAAAGCAAGAACGAATCAAATCACTAAGAGCGCGTGAGTGTGATAGAATTAGCCAATGATACACTTAGCTACTGCCAATAGCAGACGATGGAGTTAGTTACAACTCTAGCCGGTAGTGTCGCAGTCACTTTTGTTGCATTGTGGGAACGATTTGAATTTTCATTAGGAATATAGGAAGTGGTTCATCAGGGAAATAAGTGTACTCTCTCCAGAAATATGTTCTGACAACAACAACAACAACTAAAAAGCCTTAAATAGATGAAAAATAAAGGCTAAAAGTACCTAAAATACACACAAGTTGAAAAGCTCCTCCCATCTTTGAGATGTCGAATCTTACACAACTTAAATAGAAATAAAATTGCGAACAAAGCACTTACATTAATAATCTGTGCTACAGTTTTGGCAATACAACGTAGCCTTCGTCACACATTTCTTAAGATTTTATTTTTTATCAGATTATACGTAGCTCCAAAGCTAGAATCAGGATTATTCAGATATCTCATACAATTTATAGCCCTATCACTTTCACAATTGCTGAGTTCATTTTAAAATATATTAACAAGGAAATTTTCGAGGTATTTACCAAAAGAAACAAAGCTCCTATTTGATAATGAAATAATCGAATAACTAGAACCTTTCTATTTCAAGTGTGTCCCGGCTGGTGCTGCTGTCGGTGTGTGTTTTTCCGTACCTCCCTTGAACAAGGCGGAACAAGTTGCTGTCGCCGAAATCTTTCAATAGGACACGATTGCCACATTGAAACATTCCGAATTACTTCACGGACTTCGATGTGCACTGTGTTGTTAGCCATTCTAAGTAACCTACGATCTTCACTCGTCAAGAGTAAATTACAAATTGGCAACACAACCAAGGTCATTCACTTCTCTCCCCAAAGTAAAGAGAAGATTTCCTCCGTAAGAGGGCAACGGAGTTGGGACCGAAGTTTGTTTCACACATTTTCCGAGAGCACACTTGAAATAGAACCACTCTAACTGAACAATTACTCGAACAACTGTAACGAATATCTGAATATTAGAGAAATAGCAGAAAATTATTTGAATAGTTTTAATATCATCTCTATTGCAATGACGGCTCTTAACAATAAAAACTTATATTTTATCGCTACAAAATAAAAGAACAAAACTTTAAATTTTTACCAATTCTTGTATATATCTTGTAGGGATAAAATGTATACTAATGTCCTTAACATACAGTGATAAAATGTTAACTTTTATCGATGTAACTCCCTCATACTCTATTGTTTAGTTCCGCATGTTAAAAACTAAATGTTTTACACTGTACTTTTCAATGAAGCGCTGGATTTTACAGGAGCGAGTCTAAAATCAATAAATAACATAAAAATAGAAACTATGCAATAGTTACGTCAGTTCCCATCTCCTCCTAACAACAACTGAGTTTGGACAAGTTATCACTACACTGAGGAAGAGGCCTGCACAGTACACAATCCAGTCTGGAAGCTACCACCTCTACTAGTCAAAGGTATTGTTGTTTTTCGTGTTTGCAGTTAATCGTTCGGACTTCGACTATTGTTACATCATGGTCCCACTAAAACAAATGAAAATTCTAAAAATCAGCTGTTTGGAATCAGAGTATTGTCTACCATACGCTCGACACTCAAGTCCACACACAGGATAGGTTTCAAATTCTCTACACTATAGCTCTGGTATTTTTTATGAAATTACACAATCGAAAACTGTTAATATGAAGATAGTAAGTCAAAAAAGTGGAGTGCAAATTGTAAAGTTGTACATGTAATAAAATGTTGTTCACACTAGGCTACACTGAATATACGCTCCGATTAAAACAAAAGTGCTACTCTGACATTTCTGAGAAGAATATTCTGCCATCAATCCACAATTAACAAGAGATGGAGTGTTGGTATTCGAGTGCGTGAGAATCGCAACCATTTCTAATATTTGTTATAACTTCTTTCGTGCTATAAATATTAACTGCAGGCAAAACAAACATGCTCGGCACATATTCACATAATATTTTCTTTTAATTTTGGTCACAGATTCTGAACATCAAATATTCAGCAATTTTTCAGAAATTCTCTTAATAAATAACTACAGAGACTCCCGAGTATCCGGCCCAGTTTTCTTTAATCGTAATTAAATGAGGAAGGCAAGGCGTTGCATTGGCAACATTGTCAAGGTATTGGAAGCGGGTATTTGCTACGATCCTCCTACGTGTCGTGTGCAAAATACAAGTTGTTACAGGAAAAGAGCAGCGTTTTGCTCTTTGTTCATTGTTTCGTCAGTGTGTAACGGACCTCAATACAGTACGCTTGCCGCTGTTCCTCATTATAACAACTGATTATACTACGTAGTTATGATCATAGAACTCCGGCCTATTCTTTGTTCGGCCTGCCCTTCCGCTACATTAGACCAGATACTCGGAAGTCTACTGTATCTCCAAAATACATTACATGAATGTTTTCCGACACGTCTTGCGGAAACTGTGTGTGGTTTTCTCGAGAATAATAATGTTACTGACAACACGTACTCATTTCTTCAGCTATCAGAATAGCACAGTGCTTTTATCAGGGTATAATTATATACTATGTATTATACTTCGAAATTGGTAGACATCTTAAACAAAATATTCATAAGCTTTTCTTTCCGATATCAAAATTTTTACAAAGTTAAAATAATGTTTTCTTTTTCTCATTTTCTTAGTACAATCATGTCCAAAATGATTGTTGCATATCTATAACTATCTTGTTGTGGGAATGTAATTTGATAATGATTTTGAAGGGTACTTTTAATACTGTTACTAGGTGTATAATCGGGAAATGTATATTTGTAATTTCATGGGGAAATAATTATAAATATGAAAATTACAATGAGTAAAACAAAATGTTGCTAAATGGACAAGAAATGTTCTTTATCGTTATATTGTTCTTATTTACTGCTCTTTTGACATGAAATTTATGACATACATTGTTTTTGCCGATTATACACATACAAACATGATAAGAAATACCGGGCGAAATCATGATCAAACTATACTCCTACAATAACACATTTATAAACATGCAACAATCATTTTGGACATGACTGTACATTCGTACTCTACATCATTTTGTTTCGATAAATATTCAACTACTTAGAAAACATTTCACAATTCTTTGGTTATTCAGAATTTGATCATGAAATTCAATCTGACAACTGTTTGGTGTTGATGCTAATTACACAGAAAAGAAATCCGTTTTCTCACAAACTGCAAGTTCGTTTTTGTTCTTTTTTTTTTTTGTTATAACTTCATAAAAATTATTTTCGTTTCGGAAGAACACATATTTTGAACTTTTAAATTACAACGTCACTATTTCTCGTCCTCCTTTTGTTTTTAATTTTATACAAAATGAAGTTTCAAAAAAACAACTCTTGCATACTTTCTACATATACCCTTCATTTCATGCATCTTACACCTTAAATTAAAAATAAAAAAAAAATAAAAAAAAAAAAAAAAACTCTGTTGATTCTTCCCCCTGTCCCAAACTATCAAACATAAATTTCACCATAATGTAAATGTAAGCTTGTAAACTATAAAATGTGCTTGCACATTAACGTTACACGTCAAACGTGATTTGTACACTTACATTCACGGGTTGTCAGATCCATCTGCTACTAACTTCCATTACACAAAATTAACTCAAAGTTATGGACTATTGAAACCAAACTGGCCACACGTTAAAATATTCAATCTTTTCTTCACAGAACAACAAACGGTTACTGCTCTTAAAAAAACAGTGAATAAAATGTTCTTATAACTCTTATAATCAACGGTGTTAATATTTGTGTGAATGTTATTATCTTGAAAAACAAGTTTATACAGTTTCGGACCAGATAACGTTATGAAAATAATTAATACATCTTCATAACTAATTATTTCTCAGTGAACCAAAACGAAACCACTTGGAGTAACGAAGCTCCAGCTTGCTCCAGCGCCATCTGCTAGCGACTGGCTGAACTAGCCCAGCGTCCTAGCGGCGAGCACGTATTCAGCACGCTGCGTCGCCGTATCATTAACCGTCATATCGGAAGCTTTCTAGATCTAGTGGCCGTCAACTCTTTTATTCACGTGACTCCCCAGTTTGCCTCATGACGTTGGGTGGACGCCGAAAATTGGGGAATCACCGGCCGGGAATCGAACTCGGGATCACGAGGACATGAGACCAACACTCTAGCCATTAGAGGATCCCATTCTTCCCATTTTTGAATGAAGACCAACTTTTTTTTTTTCCAGTAAGGTCAGTAAAATCGGACAGAAATACGGTGTAACCAATTTCCGGTTTGAAGTAAAGATTAAAATATTACTTAATAGTTAAATACAACGAACACAGGAGACATTAATGCAACATCCTGCTAATCCACTAATGCCGCCAGTTGTACTCCTTACACCACGTGCAATATAACCAATTATTTACTTCTTGAAAACACAAGTAAATACATACTGTCTGTGTGTGTGATAGTATTGACGTGAAATTTCCTGGTTCTAGAACATGTTATGTACAACGAACAGAAATCCTACAAGTTACTTTGGAAGTAATCCTTAACAATGAAATGAATGAAAGAAACAATACATCTAATATTGCTTCCATTTTGTGTACAAATTCCATTAAATCAATGTCATACATAAAATTAATAACTTGAACAGCGAGACGACGGTTAAAAGCCAAAAGAATCCACTCACAATCCTTTGTTCATTCGTACATTCACTACTCATCTCCCATTACATCTTTCCACTCAAAATAGAACTTCTTGGGTTCGTTTTATCGACACGAACGATATCCGTACATATTCAAATTTCACTATTATTAACCTTTAAAAAAAATGTTACAAATATTTCTCGCATTATAGCAACACGTAAACTTAATCCAAACTGGAAGAACTTGTACTTTTCTGCCTTTAAAACAGTGAATACGAGCAAACAAATTGTATAGAAACAGCGTAATCTGACAACCCTCCACACTCCTCTACAATACTATGTGAACCTTCAAGAATTTTTCTTCTTCTTATTTTTTTTTTTTTTAATGTAACATTAAAACGTTCATTATTTCCTGAAATATTGTGACAAAAAAATTTTAAAATATATATACGCATTATGTAATGAATATATTAGGCTATCTTAAATCAATTTTCATTCCATTTGAATGTAAACTGAAATTACTATTGTACACAACACATACACACACACACACACTCCCACTTGCACGCATATACAACCTATGTACATCCACTGCACAGCCTGACTTTTCTTAAAACCAAAACATTAATATCCATTATTGTTGTACCCAAAAGTGCTGTTGAAATAAAAGAGAGAAAGATAAATTAAAAGGATTATGCGACACCCATTCCACTCCATTGTTTATCACACGATGTCCTCACTCCCTTTGTAAAAACATCAACTGAAGGTACATTGGAAATTGAGCAACTCCTTGCATTTTAGGTTCTCTTCGAACAATCACGTTAAGACGGGACAAGCGACGCAGACGCCATCTACGAGGCTAAGAAAAGGACGTGATTTCTCTTCTACACTTCACAGCGCTCTTCCTCATCTCCTCTTTCAATTTTCTCTACAAAAAGAAAAAAACATTCATATCAACAGACGGATTATAAATGATTTTGTTTGTCATGTCGATTTTTTTTTTTTTTTTTGAGAGGGGGTGGAAGACATCAAATCACTAGTGAATGAAAATTTAGTAGATCTGAGGAGGACTCGCTTCCCTGCTTGACAAACGCCATCTTGACACAAGCCCTTACAACTACGTCATATAGGGCGCGTTATCTCACATACTGTAGGCCATCAATTCAGATTGCTTTGTGCAATGTAAAACGTTTTCATTATTAAGTAAAACAATTAAAATGGTATACAAGTGTTGTGTTCCTCAGTGTAGAGGAAATTATTGAGGAGGACCGCTGCGTGTAAAGGAAACTATTTCAACTTGCATAATAAAAGATTGCATTCTTTCGTAAGTCTTTTTTTTTTTTTTTAATTACAATATTAGCTTATTTTCATCCTACAAGTATTCACTTCTACGCGAATTTACGAAAATACAAACAAAATGATCATACAAGTCATTATAATGTGGTTTCCTTAAAACTATTGTTGTAGTCTTCTGATGATGTCATTTTGGAGCTGTAAGGCCTTGTGTCAAGATGGCGTTGGTTTGACTGTGCAACAGACATCGGGGATATTCGACAGAGTGCGGCAACATTTTGCGCGGCGTTGTGATACATGTTCGATGTTGGTGGCTGGTTGCTACTTAAACAGTTATTGTTGTTGGCGCCTACAGTGAAGCAGAGCGTTTGTTTATAATAATAATTAAGCAATCAGATTAAAGTTAAGCAAAATAAAGCAGGTTATATAGACACGATAATTACTGCAACTTCTTATTTGTTCGACATGACGCGGCGCTTCAAATAGGCGTGTCCGACCTTACATTCCTTATTTTAAAATACTCATGGTGGGTCCCTCTACCACGTATATAAAACTGATCTTAGAAGTTAACGACATTCTGTGTATATTGATATACATGGTGTTCATAAACTATGAGACAACGTCCGGAAAGTGGATTCTAAACGTGACAATAAGACGTGTATCAACTCATGTCTGGCAGTTAGTAGTTTAAGAGTGAAAGGTTTTCGAAGTCGTGCACGTAACAGAACGTGTGCCCGTCTTAGAGTCGCAACCTCTCTATCCAAAGATGGACTTTTATAGTGATCTTCATTATCAACTAATTTTGAGGATATTAATGTTGTTTTATACAATGCACTTTAAAAAAAAGTGCATTTCTTCACATTTCTGCATTTTCTTTCTTTTGACAATACAATGTGCTCTTTCTTCACGTTTAATCCCCACCCGTGCAAAAAGAGATGACAACGTATTCTCACATACCTTTCTTATACGTCATGATAATGCTTCAGCCAATCAGAATACATGTGCAGATGAAATGAATAAAAATTCGTATGTTACGATGGGTTTGAGTCTTCATTTTACGCCTGGGTTCTAAGCCCGTGGACGGAGCTTCGTCAGAGAAGTGGGAGGAGCGATTTACTACTCTTCAAGATGATGATTTAACGTAAAGAGCTGCATCATATGTCATGATTATTTTTTCTATTATTAGATTTTTTATTCTTCAATTTTTTAAACCTTTTTGTAAGTATGTAGAAGGCTAAGAATATCAATAATATAAGTATGACAAATTGGACCATGTACGTGCTTAATTCAGGATTTTTCCTCTGTGCATGTTAAGTGCATAATAGCTCGTCGTAGTATGCTTTACCTTTAATTGCTTAATTCAGAGCTTCTAATATAATGGTTTATTGCGGTTGTTTGTGGTGAGCTTGGAACAAAACTTCGTTTTGTTTGAATCGCATCGCAACTAGTGGGGAAATAGCATTTGTGTGTAGATAGCTTTGTATATATTCAGATCGATATTAGCGAAGCTCTGAATGCACGGGTGCTAAACGGATTCCAAGTTCGATTCCCGAGCTTGGTTATAGCACGTTGGTTTCTCTTACCACCTGCAGTAATTAGTATAAGATGAACTTACATCCTTTGAAACAAGAAAAATATACCCAAGGTACGTTAATTATTTCATTTTTATTTATATAAAAAGACTAAATGTTCATGCAACAAATGAAACTATATGGAGCAAAAAAGATTTCAACGTATACGCCAGAACCTTGACCATGTACTTGTCTATCAGCTCATGCGACACTCACCCAGTTCAAAACGAAAGCAAAAATATACATTAAAAGGACTTACGATGAACCCCAAGTGTTTACGCCTGTTCTCTATACAATGAGTTGACTCCTTTGATGGGAAGTGGATGAGCTTCTGTATTGAAGACCCATTCATCCAGAGAAATTAAACTATCATCACTAAACAACAGGTAGAGATACTGAAAAGAAAGGAAAAAGACACATACATTAGTTCAAACTATTAACCCTTCCTAATTTAAAAATAAATAAATAAATAATAATTAGGAACTAACGTTTCGATGTATTGTATTTTCCAACTACGATGGCAACTATTACCATTTCCACTATTAAATCAAACTACAAAAGTTTATCCTGAAATTAAGTCACTCATTCGAAAGTTCTATTCTTGTCAACCGAAAATAAAAGCTCTTGGTATAGTAATATTTATAATAATTACTTACTGAAAGGAATGGACGCATAATACATTAATATTGGACTTATGTGAGATGACTAGTAATAATAAATTATCGATCGGTTTCATTTTGTTCTACTATCTCCTTGAGCGATTAAATGGAAGAGCCTACCGAAATCGTTCGGTAAATTAATAATGCGAGTCATTCTGAAGTAAGTTCAATCTATTTATTAAAATGCTAGGTTTTTATATTTGTGACCAATTATTTTGACAATGACATCTCGGAAACCACAAGCTCTAGGAAGATGCCGTTTTCACTCATCGATTGCAAATTTTGTGTACACTGTTCAGTTCTAATTGAATATTTAAAAAATGGCCTTGTTTCTGTGTTACATTTTTTTACGGGTACACTGGGGAAGGGTTGAAATTTTAAAAGTATCGTGAGTTATACATTCCAACACCACATATTTGTATATAGAGGTTATATATCTCTCAGGCGTTTGTTTCATGGCAAATGATAATGAAAAACGAAGGATAACCATTTATCCAGTCTAAGAGTTGAGTTGATTTTGACTTTACCGTCCCTTTCAGCAGCGAGGCTATATGAGACGGGACCTAGTAATTAACGTGGAATCCGAACCACATGAGCTCCCGCCGGGACTCCAGTCTAAGATGAATCTTCATTGTTTAGACATATATTACTGACAATGAACATCGCATATCACTGACATTATAATTAATTGTGTGTGTTATGTATTTGCTTATTACATACTGCATGCAAGAAGAACGAAAACACTAATCATACATGAATTAGAAACTCCAACCAGAAGTAGGTTCAAATCTTGCAAGCGGCGCGAGAAATTGAAAAAAATCGAAAAAAATCTCCATTTTATCATACCGCTTGCTGATTTTTATCAAGATGCCTTTCACTTGTGTCTGTAAAAGGACATGAACAGACGTTGTGAAGAATGACAAGAAGATTTATGCTCATATGTGTAAAGAGCGAAGGTGTAGTATTACCATTAGTTTGCACAACATTCATTTAAGAGCCTGCCTTACTAAAAATAATACGAAATTTACCATTTTCTTTTGCTTGATTATTCATCAGTGAAAGGAGATAATGAAATGTAAGTTACCACAGTCATAGATAATGCTATTCTACAACAGAAAATATGAACCTGAAGAATGTTCAGTGTTGCAATCCATAGAAATTACAGTGTTGCCACTGAAACAATTTCCCTAAAATCTAAGTTAAGACAGCGAGTAGAGGAATGAACTTAACTGCATTTGATTACGTATCATGTTGTCTTGGTTTGTTGTGAACTACTTTTTAATTAACATTATTATTTAGTTTTAATAACTTTATGTTAAAACTATTTTGTTTATTACAAACTAAATACAATTACTATTTAAAATGTAGTTCACAGGAAACCAAAATAATATGATACGTAACCAAATGCAGTTGAGTTTGTTCCTCTACTCGCTACATTAACTTAGATTTCAGGGAAATTGTTATTCTGGCAACACTGTAATTTCTATGGATGGAAAAACTGAACATTATTCAGGCTCATATTTTCTGTTGTAGAATAGCATTATCTATGACTGTGGTGACTTGCATTTTATTATCTCCTTTCACTGATGAATAAACAAGCAAAAGGAAAATGGTAAATTTTGTATTATTTTTAGTAAGGCAGGCTCTTAACGTACTCTCTTGGTTTATTGTTATTGCTGCCAATTATTTCTCGTGTTTATATATATATATATATATATATATATATATATATATATATATATATATATATATATATAGATATAGATATAGATATAGATATATATATATATATATATATATATATATATATATATATATATATATATATATATATATAACTGAAATGTCCGTTCTTCGCACGGTAATATAGATTTATAGAAAATATTTGAAACTGTTAGATTGGACTTAAACAACGTCTGGAGTGTCACTATCCATCTCAGTACCCTCAGTTCTATTATTTTTACATGTCGCACGTCACCCCTTCTTCTCCCTGGCAAGAAATGGGCCAAAAGCCTAAGTTAGGCCTAAGTCCACTCCTGGACAAAAAATTATGAAAAATGGTGAAGTGGTCTAGTAGAACTTTCATTTTATTGAAAGATGTGCTATACAATACACACATACACTTCTTTCCCCTGTTCCTTAATATTGTTGATGATGTAAGATAATATGGCGCCCGTGAAGGATGCATTGGTCAAGCATGACATACATTTTTATTCCAGCGAATTCCAACGAAATGTACTACAAGTGTAACTTATCATGATTATTTTTAATGTTAACAGACAAATATTATAATCAGAGAAGTAACTATGTTTTTATTCTAAATTTCCTACGTAAGAAACGTCAAAGAATAAATAGATCGAAGTTTAAGGGAATGTATTGAATAAAACTAAATGTGAATCATACAACAGCCTGTTTTGTTTACTCAGTAGCCCACAGTTTGTAAGCGAAAATGCACTTGAAACCTTGTACTCTCATTGTCACCGAAACTAACGTAATCACTTGACTCATAAATTAATTCAATTAAATCCATTCCAATTATCAAAATATATTCCCACAAATTTACGATGAATGTTGTTATTTAAGTTATACTTATAATACATTTTTAATCAACTATTTTCTTTAACTAATTATTTCTACTACTTGCCAATTCCCCAAATTATTCTGTACGATCAAAGACTACACTTTTTAGCTCATTAGCACAGTGGCGACAAAAATTATGGGAAAGAGTTCGCTGATTTTTTCCTCTTTTCCAGAATATTTTTTGGTATTTTCCCTGATATGTAATTAGCTGTACATAGATTAGGTTCGAGACTGGTTTTCCTAAACTTAATTCCATTTATATTATTTTTGTCCTTTAATATATGTAAAAAAAAGTTCTCTAATAAGCAGTAGATTAGCAATTTTAATACAGTTGTTACATTCTACCAACCAACACCATTAAAAGTAGAACATTCCGAGGTTTTATAAACGAAACATGTTTAATAGACTTACTTTAAGAGTTTCTGCTAAAAAGAAGCTTTGTTGAACATCATCTTTTTGTGGATTATCTGAATAGACATTTTTGATTCCTGTGTAGCCACCACTAACTCGACAGTGTTTTTCCAGAGCCTGAAAGAAAATATGTAGATTTTCAGGAAGTGGTGCAAATATCAAACATATTTCAATATTATCAGCGACTCTGTAATTCAATATTATCAGTGAGTCTTCAATTCACTAAGTACTAAATTTTCTGGCTCCCTGAAACAATAAATAAACATATTTCTACCAGTCATCAAACTCGCAGCTTCAGCACAGAAGGCAGACAAAGTAATAATATACAGGGTGGTTGTAAATTCAATACATATTTATTCTTATTTATTTATTTATTTAACAATCGCCAGATACAATTCAAAGGTCATTTTACACTGTATATCTAACAAGAACAAGAACAATGGAAAGGAATTGGGAATGTATCGGCCAGGACCTTTTAGTAGGAACCATCCCAGCATTTTCCTAGTAGGACTGAGCAAAACCGTAGTCAGGATGGTCGGCAGCGGGAATCGAACTCACGACCTCTAAAATACGAAGCCAACGCTCTACCACTAGAGCTGCTTCGCTGGGTATTTTTTGGATTATCCTAGATTAACCTAGTTTTAATTTAGATTATCCTAGAAACTAGCATCAGCTCTAGCTGGTGTGTAATACTGTTTACTAATGTAAAGTTTACCATTTACGATTTCAGTGAAAATCGATAATAGTTGATCCAGTGAAAATCGCAAAATGGCTGGTGTATACAGCGTAGAAGACAGCTAAGATTGCTGCCAGGTATGAAGTTTGGAGGTCGGTGGTACAAGTGCAGAGATGGTGGAGGCAAGAGCGAGGTAGGAATGGAACGTTTTACCCCAAGACAATAAAAAACCGCCATAAGAAATAAATGATGGAATGCAAGATGGAGCTTCACCCACTGCGCAATTCCAGTGCGAGCATGGCTTGACGACAATTTTCATGATAGATTGATTGGCCGCTGAGGACAGACCGAATGGCCTGCACGCAGCCCCGATTTAACCCCACGCGACTTCTTCCTTTGGGTCTGGGCTACAGAACAAGTGTACAAATTAAAATCAGGGGATGTTAATACTCTTGAACAAAATATCCATGAATGTTTGCAAACGTTCCAGTTGCGATACTAGGAAGAGCAGTAGTTTCTGTTCCTAAAAGATTCCAGAAAATGCAGGTGAAATGTAACATAATAATATAACCGCCACCAGGTTATAGAAGTATTTTTTGTGGACGCCCTGTATATTTCGTGAAGACAGTGATTATTATTTTCGATTTGTACTTTATTCTGCAACGCATATAAGTTCTTTCTTTGGTGGGAATTGCTTCTTTCCCACACAATTGGACAAAGAAGTCTTTCATTGTTTTTTCATATATATATTTAAAACGTTGCTTTTGCTGAGAACACTTCAGTTAGTGACTAACCATTTCAGTGTTTCTCCCTGACTCATTATATACACAGTATATATTCTGCAGTTATTGGGAACTAAATTAAGTGTTTTCCTTAATCGCTTATGGAAACATTACAATAGATTAGAGAAATACGGGCTGACCATATGTTCCAGCAACCAAAGTGGCACCAACTGTGTTGTTCTGCAGTTCGTTATCTGTACTTTCTCACGCCAGTGTTATCGCCATGTCTAGTGCATTATAGGCAGTTGACTAAAATTAACATAAATTGTTTTCTATATTCTGTTTGTATGTGCATACAGGTGAGTAACTGAGTGATTTTTGAAATGAACTGCCAACACTTTTCCGTTGACCATTGCAACCCGTAGCTTGAGCTTGGATGCTCGGGGAGTTTGACTCCAGGTCTGGAAGATGCAACCACGCATCTCGCGTTGAACTTCAAACATAAGTTGTGTTAAGGGGCACAAGCTATTTAGCCGGTGAAGGACGATTGCTTACGGCTAGCCCCAATCAGTGAAATCCCAGGTCCTCAGACCTTGTGCGTTTAAAATGTTACATACGCGCCCTCCAATATCTGTATTCCATTGTGGAGATCTTCTTTTGGGTGTTTGCTGAAGATTCACCTTTACGCTGCAGGACTGTTCAGCGTAACAACTGGATTCATCGTGGGACGATCCAAACAACTTTTCCCCAGTGCGAATCCCCCAAGTGTGTTAATGGTGTGAGCAAAGTATTTATAGTGATACCTGAATTATAATCATATATATAGAAAGGGCTCTATTTCCCGAAAAGGGCAAAACGTAATTTCAGCGGCAAAATTTATTAGTGTCCAGTGTTATGTTCATTTCTCTCCGTTATTTTTTTTCAAAATAGTGTTCTAATAAATAAGTATAGTGTCAATTAATCCAGTGTTTTTTCGTTGTTTGTATGAGTGATGTTTGTGTGCGTTATGGTCTGGATGACCGTCTGATCGTCCGTGAGGTTTTCGAGACGAGACACCCGAACCCCTCGGCGCCTAATGCTCATCTCATTATTGAGACCGACGAGCTTTTTGGGAAACAGTTTGTAACCTTTCTTGGAGAGGTCTTCATCATCCTGTCCAGGTAAGTTAAAGTATCAGGAGTATACTTATTGGTAATACCACGAGCCGAGAATAGTGACCAGACCTCTAGTTGGTTACAAATAAATGGCTGCCCGAACACCGACACGAACTCAAGGCGGTTATAAATAAATGGAGCCCGAACATGGACCACGAACTCCAAACGGTTACAAATAAATGTTCGCCCGAACAGTGACCCGAACTCAGGGCGGTTACAATAACCAACAGGTACACCCTAATAATGTATTCAATGGAAACAAAACTATGATAGGTTGTTTACTTTTTGAAATATTCATTGTTACAAATAGGTAATGACTATACAACTACCCTATAGACAGGATAATACACAATAACACACTGAGAAAGGCTATGTGATAATATGTAAAAAACACTATTACATAACAGTTTCAACACAGTAACTGTGTCTTCATCAGACTTCCACTCCTTCTGGCTGCTTGGGAGTTGGTCATCACTTATAAGCTTGGTGTTTTGACAATGCAGAAACTAAGATTTTGGTACTTGGAATTCCTTATATATTTTTCATTCTGGTTGTTACGTTCCTCTTAGTTATTCCTACATAAGCTTTCTGACATTGATAAATTGCCAAGTAAGTACCTGATGCATTCAAAGTATGCGAAGTAATCTATATATAAGTTTTCGCCACAAAGGAAACGATTTTTTAAAGGTTTATTTTTTGCTTTTCCGGTACCTTTGTTATGCTTGTATATTTTTAAAGCCTGTGTTTTCCACTTTTCTAAAATAAGTTTGGGATATCCATTTAAGATGTCTAGAATGAAAATTTGTTTTAGTTGATGTTCTAATTCTAATAAAACCTATTAACAAATAACATTTTACTTTCAATTTATATTGATATATTTTTTCTATTTCAATGAATAAATGTATGTTGCGATGGCAATATATCTTCTTTTGTTTCCAAGCGATGGCGCCACTGACGTTGAAACAATTTCTGACAAGAACGCCCTTATCTAAATTTAGTTTTACTGTTTACATTCAAACAAAGAATGATTTTGTAGACTTTTATTTCAACTTTCGATTTTAAAAATTTGATGAGAAAAAATAGTTACAATTTTATTACTGATTAATACGAGGCGTGTCAAAAAGTATCGAACTTTTGGTTCGCAAAAATATATTGAAATCCGAAACACTAATCCCCTTCAAAGTAGTCTACCTGGTAATGCACACACTTCTCCCAGCGCTCCCACCATTGTTGGAAACGCTTCTGGAACGCAGTTTCAGGAATTGTGGGCAACCGTGCCGTAGCATTCCGCATGACGTCTTCTCTTGACTCAAATTAGGTTCTTTTAGAGGTATTTTTAGCTTGGGAGCCATGTCAGGTGAGTAGGGAGCCTAACGACACACAGGAATATTGTGTTTGGCGATGAAAGCCTGAATCAGATTTCGCGAACACTCTCGTGATGCCCAAATTCGTTCAAAATTGAATGTACTGATCCGATTGAATAGTTTCCTCTTGGGTATCGCGGAGTTTTTGGCAAAATTTGATGCAATATAATGCTGAAGTTTTTCTGTCATTTTACAAAAAACTGAAATCTGACTACTGCTCACTACATGTCTTCACTCGTTGGCCGACTTCCAGCGACTCACGCTTAACTGCGGGCCCGAAAAAATTCACGACTGGACATGAGAGTTCCCTTTACATTTACACTAAAGAAAGTCTCTCGTGCTTCATTGGTTTACGCGAGAAAATATAAGGTTCGATACTTTTTGAACACACCTGGTAATTTATGTAGACGATCAGTCATTTGAGGACGACATGTTTTCGTCTATGGTCAAAAGTCATTATGAACACAGCTACAGGAATGTAGCAAAACACAAAATTTTATAGTACGAGTATCTGGTGCGAATGGTTTCTTGTTAAATCCCAAACCAGGGTGGGCAACATTGAAAAGATCTCATTTACTGGTATTTTTATATTATGCATATGACACACAAACTGCCTCACTTATTTTCCAGATTTCCTGAGAAGTTCATCTTCCCCCCCCCTCCACACACACACACACACATTATATATATATATATACAGGGTGTTTCAAAACAACACCGACAACGTTTGGGGGTGATTCCTGACACCAAGACGAAAAACAGACCAACCTGGGTGCACAAATGCTTCCTTTCGGAGTTACAGGTCGTCGAAAACATGAATAAAGGTCCAAAGCTCCAAAACTACGGGATCTATTGTAGTCGGGTCAAGACATCACGTAGGAACTAGTATATGCCCTATCCAAATATCCATGTTTCGGAATCCTGCGGCACTTCCGTAACACTTTTTATAAAGGTAGTTGGAGAGTACTTCAAACTATATGCCTGTAGCTAAACTCCCTCTATAAAAGTTGTTGCGTGAGTACCTTAGGATTCTGAAACATGTATTTTTGGATAGCTCACATATTAGTTCCTTAGTGAAGTCTTGACCCGACTACGGTAGGTCCCATAGCTTTGGAGCTATGGAACTTTAAAGTTCATTTTTTCATGTTTTCGGCAGCCTATAACTCTGAAATGACACATTTCTGCACTCAGGTTGGTCTATACTTTTATCTTTGTCAGGAATTAGCTCCCAAACGTCGATGTTGTTTTGAAACACCCTGCATAAAAAGCCTGTAACACAAATAGTACATACGAGAGGTTACTTAAAATTAGAGAACTCATTTTAAAACTTTGCAGGCATTAAAGGTTTTACGTACCATTACAGCTTCCCAGCCCCAGTCTCTGTATTTGGGATCCTTGGTGAGTCTCCACATAATGAAATACGATTCTATTACTTCTGGTCTCAGAATGTAATATTTCTCGCTGCTCTTTAACGCTCTGGCCTCAATCACGTCTGTGAATCGGAAACTTTCTGGACCCAGTTTGGTTGTACTTCGATCATACGATTCGTGGCATGTGTGAGTGATGTCCTTGGCGATATCTAAATATTTCTCGGACATTTCATTCTTCAGAGTAGTGGACGCCAAGCCAAACAGACCACCTACAATTACCAGACATTCCATTACTACGTGCCATATGTCATTTTATATTACGTGAAAAATGATTAGTTTATTAACAAAAACTTGGTTACTTACCAACATATCCTCCCATGGGAAAATTAAATACTCTCCAAACGTATCTGAACAACACGCTAGTTCCGTCTTCAGCGGTAAGGTGATAAGTATAAAAATGGTTGAGAGAAATAAGGGGGTGGGGTGGGGGAAAATACATACCATCAAATAAATATAACGTGAGAGATGGGCATTAAAATCACGAACAGAGCACAGTGAGCAAAAGAAAGAGTTGAGTTGAAGAAAGCGCGGTGTTTATGTTACGTCACTACTGCCAGATCCATGAGCGGCGATTAGGGGGGGGGCAAAGGGGGCAGTTGCCCCCCCCACTTTTTTGAAGTAACCCGTTAATGTATATAGTTTCATTTGGAAATGTGAAGTTTTGGTATGTATTACTGCTTCATAGAAAAAAATGGTACCATATAATATTTACCGTTGCATGAGTACATACTGGTTGTTTTCCCGTGGAGTTAAGGAAGCTACAGGAATTGCGTTTTAATTGCCACGGAAAATAACCCAAAAATTAACCCATTGGAGCATAACAATTCCAGCATACTTTCACTTTTTCTTACAAGGGGTTGATATGTAAGTCAGCCGCTTTGAAACTAATTGAGAGAACGTTTCGAACGAAAAAGAAAAAGTATTTTACAAGTTATTCTTTAATTGTACAAAAATTGACAGTTCCTAAAATATCTTTTCTTCTATCTAGTAATAAAGAATATTGATTAAAAAGAGAGTAATAAGAAACAACTACCTTTTTCATTGTTTTGCCCTGTAATATACGTTGAAGTGGTGTGTTTAGAGGTGTACGAGAACGGGCGTCTCTGGTAGGGGGACGAGGGGACGCGTCCCCCCAAATATTTTGAAGTACAAAATATTCAATATTTTATTCTAATTTAATTTATTTATTAACGACAGAATATCACATAAATAATAATATTTATATTTATTTGGAATATTCAGGCTGTGAAACGATTGTAATCGAGTTCTTGATATACCTCAGGGGGTCCGTGAAGGTAAGCAGAAGGGTAACAAAGAGAATCGAAGTTAATAAACAGGTTGAGCTAGGTAATACCATTTAAATCATTTTCTTTGATATTCCCCTCAAATTTTACATGCCAGAGACGCCAGTGTGTGCAAATGTATATACAATTAAATTTAGTGAACTCAACATAACTCTAGGTTTTGGGATTATTTTGTAAACTGGAATGTGGAGTGATTCTAAGTATTGTTGTGTTTTGATGTGTTCCAAAAAAGGGAAAGCAGCGCCTAATGGGAACGAACATGTTTCGTTAAGCTGCAAAAGCAAATATTGCTTTAAAGTCGTACCATATGCTTGTCGTATTTACTGTCTTTCATTTTCTAAGAGTAATAATATACATTTAATAGCATGTATGGAATTAAAAATATGAGTTGTTCATTAATCCCTAGTTTCAATATAACTTCTACAAAACAAGCCTCATTATACATTAGTATGATTAATAATATCCTTTCTATTTATTTGTTTTGCAAATTTGTTATTAAATAATCTGACCACACAATTTTACAGACAGGATTTTAAGATGTTCAAGAGCAAGGAATCAAATCTTTCTTACATCTTCGTAGTACAAAGGGCTTACTTACGTTGCTCTTGTCCATTTACTTAATAGAATATGAAATACGATATACGGTATTTTAACAGAAAAAGATGCTATCCTACTGCTTATACAACCTTTCGTCAAACAAAGTGTTAGAAACAACCAGAGAAACTATGATTGAAATACAAACACTCAGATTATGTCTTGCCCCCCCACTTTTAACGTCCAATCGCCGCCACTGGCCAGATCTAAGTACACATCAAAGGTAGTGATCAGATTTGATCAATGGTGCCAAAATTCAGATTTAAAACCGATTTATATTTATGAATTAAGAATGATTATTTATTTTATTTTTTATTTATTTTTTTATTTTATTTATTTATTTATTTTTGCTGAACCTATGACTTGACCTGCTTTATATTTTGTGTATGTTGTTTTAGGTAAAGTGACAATCCGGACATACCCTCTTGTGATGTTTTCGATTGTCTAATGTGTTCTTTAATTCGGGTGTTAATATTGCGTCTATGAATCCATTCGATGTCACATCAGAGTTGCTCTGAAGGCAAAAGATGGTCCAACGCCCTATTGAACTGGCAATTCCAGGTGTTTCCATTAAATTGACAGGTATCAGTATGTGGGAAACGTACTGAGTACAAGACAGAGTATTACAGATGGTTATATCGAGGAATGGTTTATGGATAGGATGGGAAGTCTTCCCATATCTTTGTGATCGGCACTCAGGAGTCTGGGGGAAGGATTTTGCGGATACTTATCTGCGAAGATGTGATCAAATGTACTGTTGTGAAAGGTTATGTGTTGTTATGGGACAGGTTGATGGGAAATCCGGGCGTTGCAAGAGTGTCACTGACTGCTGATGCGGATCGGCAAAGGAATTTGAATTTCACAAATGGGTGGAAGGTGGACAGTGGGTGCATTTAAGGATGTAAATTAGGTTGGAAGTGAAACTGGTATTGAATATAGGATAAGTTTTACATTTGACTCTTTTAGGAAAAGATGGTTTTAAAGGAATTAGTTATCGTGATGAGGGTGAGGAGGCTGTTTACCCTTCGTAACGATTTTAGAGTGTATGAGGAAAGGTTTTTCCATTTCAGGCGAGATAGGTAAGCACAATTCGCTAATTTAGTTAAGGAATGAAGATTTGGATGGCATTAAGTAAGGAACTTCGCAGGAAAGTATTTTGTAGTGGCATTTTTTTTTTTTTTTTTTTCAGTGAAGTTTTGTATAGCTGAATTGTTCACTGATAAGACTGAAGGGTACTCTTGATTGGGGAATGCTGAAAAGAGATCTCTGGGGTAGTTGTTGAGGGACGAGTTCTCCGAGTAGCCATAGCACAGGGTTGGGAACATTTGGTGGATGTATTGCGTGTGAAGCTCTTGAAGTACAGATATTGAGTGTTAGAGAATTGATGTACATGTCACTCTCCAGGCGTCTACTCCCAAGTTTGACACTCACATCAAGGTAAATGACTGTACGGTTGGAAGACGATCAGATTAATCTGACTAAGTAGTACTTGTTTACAGATTGTAGATAGTCCCATTGGTAGTTAGATGTGAGTCCATGTTAGGAACGCTTCACGAGTTGATTTTGAGTTTAACGTCCCTTTCAGAAGCGAGGCTATATGAAACGTGGACCTATTGATTAACGTGGAATTCCCACATGAGATCCCGCCGGGAATCGGACCCGGGTCTCCCACGCCAAAGGCGCGTACGCTAACCGCTTAGTCACGAAAGAGCTCAGGAATGCTTCAACTATGAAAGGAAGTTAGGGGCTAGGGTCATGCGAGTGCCCATCGCACGTGCTCTTGACTCACTTTCAAAAGTGAAATTGTTCATAGTTAAAAGAAAGTAGTCAAAGCTGGATTAGAAATGTTTGCTGGGTTTTCGAAGCTTGTAAAATGTTGACAGATTTAAGAACTCAGTGATGGCACTGAAACCGTGAGTAAGTGACGTTTTGGTGTATAATGAAGTTACGTCTATGAAGGCTAGATGATATCAGGAAGCAGAAGTCCGTCGATATATTAAAGAATGGATAATGTGCTCGCATCCAAATATCATACAAATCAACTCTTCAATCAAGCAATTAATCAAAACACAAACTATATTCAAACGATAAACAATAGCAAATACATACACACGAATTATAATTAGTATTTTTTTAAAAATAACTTTTATCTTTGCACTATCTTTCGTAGCATGCCTATAACCAACTCTTAACAAAATCTAACGCTCTTTGTAACATTTATGACTTTATTTGATTATTTTAATGTCGACACGGCATAAAAAAATAATAATTAAATAAATAAGAAAGAAAGAAAAAAAAACAGTCTGATCGTTCTTAGAGTACGTTTGTTTCATCTTGGCACACTTCTCGCCAGTACATTGGCTGACTTTTAAAATATTTTCTGCTAGCACTCACGTGATCAAAGGCTTCCGCGCTATACATAAAAAACTAAAATATCGTAATACCTTAAAATAAGAATTAAAAGTAATTTAAAAACAATACAAAAACTGAAAATACATTTATGTTTTGCGAAAACAGTGCATCTTGTCCTATTGTAACTTCTAGCTTTTTCCTTTCTTTCTTTCTTCCAGAGACATGGGACCCAAACAAATCCCTAGTATCTTATATCATTGGAATCTATCTGTTTTCTCTACATTACCAATATTGGACTTAAACTACAAACGTTAGAGGTGCCAATACAATTCCTCTGGATGATTCATCGCAGAGCATCATTATAAAATTGTTTACTGTTATGTGGCGTTTATAGGACATTTAAAATTATATTTTCCACAGTTAGTTACGTGTTTGAAAGTATCATTGTAAATATTCTTTAATACTGCTAACGTTTTTCAGATACACTATATTACCAGATATATGAACCAACAAATATGTGTTAGAATAGGGGATGAAATGACAGAGAAGAGTGCAATTGGAAGGGAGAGTTCGACAGGGATGCTGTCTCTCGCCAACATTATTTAATATCTATCTAGAGGAGATAGTGAAACAGAGCCTACAAAATGAAGACATTTCAGTAGGAGGTAGAATAATTAGTAGATGTATACGGTTTGCAGATGATATGGCGCTTATTGCAGAATCTGAAGAGAAAATCAATAAGATGGTAGAATAATTGAGAAAGGCTTCTGAAGACTATGGGATGAAAAGTAATGTTAGAAATAGAAAAGCCATGGTGACTGGAACGAAGGAGTCGGTGTCGAATATAAAAATAGAAGGGGAGAAAATAGAAGAGGTGACTAGTATTCGATACCTGGGTAGTATTATTAGTAATGATATGAAATGTGAAAATGAAATAAAAGCAAGGATAGGAATGGTGAAAGAAACCTTTAGGAGGAAGAAAATACTATTTTGTGGGACTTTGAATAGAGAGTTGAGAAAAAGACTCATAAAATGCTTTCTGAGGCATATTGTACTGTATGAGTTACAAATATGGACATGATTAAAAACGACTGGAAGCTTCCGAAATGTGGGTGTGGAGAAGAATGGACATAATTAGCTGAGTCGAGCGGAAAACGAATAAGAGTGTGTTACAAATGGTAGGGGACAAAAAAACAATTTTAGATATTATTAAGAACAGGAAGAGAAATTGGTTGGGACATTGGCTAAGAACGAACTGTATCATGGAAGACTTTTTAGAGGGTATGGTGGTAGAAAAGAGGAGAGGACAAAGGAGACTACAATTAATGGACGATATCAAAACAGATAAATTGTACGTGAAGACGAAGAGGTTAGCGGAAGACCGTGGAGCATGGAAGCTTTTCAGTTGCAGCAAGTGACCTGCCAATAATGACAGAATACCTATAATGATGATGATATTACCTCAATAAATGAATAAAAATACCTTTTTAATAAGGACTCTACGATAGTAGTTACCTATAAAGCATCCCAAGTGATCCATTTTATGTTCTAATCTTTCAAATTTCATATCGGAGAAATAAGTGAGTCCACCTCGTGAGACTCGTAGCATATGTTTAATTATCGGCTGCATAGCGTCATCAAACATTTGACGAGCCTCCTGATCCTCTCTGGCAGACTGCAGCCACGCTTTCAGCAAGTACTCGTAGAAGCTATCTCCCAGGGCTCCTATGGACATGTGATCTGGAAAGGAAATAACATGTTACTCTATTTTCCAATACATTTATAAGTATGGATAAATTATAATCTAAGAATGTAAAGTTGAATGAAATCGACAAAACTGAACATTAATGATGCTTTTAAGGATGCTAAGACAAGAAGTTCTGAAATTGAATAAAATTGAGTCTATAAACAAATTACACCTCGGCCTTCTTACAACCAACTCCGGTCTTCTCTACTTTTTTTTTGGGGGGGGGGGAGCGGAAGAATGGTATATTCAGAGGGATCGCGCTCAAGCATTTGAGGGGATGGACACCTCTACGTCAAACTTACTGCGACTGTTGCATCTCAAGCGTGGATTTTCATCGCTAGTTTTTTGCCCTTAATTCGTTTTCTGATTTGTCAGGGATCTTGAAATAAATCTGATTACTTTCGTCTGGTTACGAATGTTTCTTGAAAACGTTTTCATATATAGAGAAAATACAGTAAACGTACGCCCTTTATTAAGGAAAGGGCAATGAGATCAATGTAAGCTACACACTTCCATGACGCGCCGACTATCTCTATCATTCAGGTTTCCCCGGAGACTTTTTTTTTTTTTTTGACAAAAGTTGTGTGAGCCCCTGGGCCGGACGCCTTACCAACTACAAGTGCTAATAAGCTTTCAAACAGACGAAGTGCAAATGGCGTGGTACGACGCAACGGAAACGTGACAATTTTAACACTGAGGCAGTAGTGTATGATGTGCCCCCCCAGCAAAGTAGTGATGTGCTAAGCATAATAGTGCTGAAAATGAATCGATTCTGGGAACTGTAGCAGTTTCCCATGCATACTTCAGCTGTTCCAGTACAGTAAACAGGACTACCAATACGTATTTGCTATTGGACGCTACGCTGGAATGTCAAAGTGCAACGACATGCAGCGCAACCGCCCATGCAATGTGTATCACCAACTAAGCCACACTGGAAATGTATCCCAGAGAAGTTACACCATCAGTATTTCGCGAAGTTAAGACATTGACGACATTGGGGAATCCACTGATAAGATGTGCCATGGCCAATCATCCACTAAGCCATTCAGAGAAAGTCAAGTCTCACAGTGGTCCATAAGACGAATTTCCATGCACTGAAATCCAGCCATGAACAGCACCTGCAAACAGCTGTACGAGCGCCACCTGGCAGGTGATCGACGATAGTTTCTATTCACTTTAGACAACAACAACTGGATATATTTGACCAATTCTGGAAAAATCAAGCAATTACGCACAGAAATGTTGATGCAGAAGGACGAAGAGTTTCGTTCGTCAGTGAACCCAAAGTTATCAACATTTTATCGCTGTGGCAGACAGGAGAAAACTAGAACTCTATGTCGATTTATCAGCAATGTGAACATCAATACTGTGTATTATTAGGAACGTGTTTAGACGAATATTTACAAGAATGAAATCTCCACACTGTATAAAGCGGACATCAATTAGGTGGAACTGAATCAGAATAAACATCCAATTACACAGTTAAATCATCGATGGCTATTTCCTTCGCCGACATCTCGCTGAAGAGTTCCAATGCTAGCTAGCCCAATGGACTATTGCCCTTTGAACTTCTGAAACACAGTATTTTTTTTCGTAAGGTGCGCTGTTTCCGATCTCTGAAAAGCTCTCAAAGAAGTAGGATAAAATACCCCTTGTATAGGTACCAAGATGCCTTCTCGAGTGGAAGGTACACTGTTGGGCAATCCTCAAGAGTGAGAGTCGTCACACAGAATACAACCGTTAGTGCGAGAGAGGTCTGTCATAAGTGACTGAGCATTTCATAATCTATACGGAAGCCAATCAGCCTCTGATGCCATCACGGTTCTACAAAAGAAGGAAACATTTTAGTAACGATACGAAAAATTAAACTATTCAGTCCGCGAACACTTAAGACATAGAGTTCGTCTGACTCTGCCTTTCAAATACCTCTTCTGAAACTTACAGCATGTTTTTACTAACTTTTCCACACATGCAACAGGAAAGTTCAATATTAGCGTAGGGTGGTAAGCAAAGCGGTTTTGAGAAATCTTTCTTTACAATTTTAACAATATATATCCATTTAGGAATCCAAAAATATCCTGGAAAATTACAGAGATTTATTTCACGAAAATGTTGATGATTTACTGGTAGCACTAATGTTCCTGGAACCTGCTGAAAATATCGGTTTACCTTATAACTTCTTTTTAATCAAGAATATTTGTGGTCAGTTTGTTTTCTTTGCACCAGACAAAAGGTACAAAAACAATGCACAGGAAGAAGAAAACGCGAAAAAAGAAGAAAAAAAGACATACGAAAACTAATCGATATTATGGATGCAAAATACCTTTTATTCGTATATTTGCCTGATACCTCTTTGAAGATTATCACGCAAAATTTATTTCGGGAGTTACTATTAAAATAATTCAGTAAAGGTATTTACAAGGCTTTTGCATTACCGAATCAAACTATTCTGGTCAAGAGAAAATAAAAAAAATATAGTTTTCTTCGAAAGTTGTTGTTCCATCAACAAACGGGAAAAGTGCAGAAAAAAAATCATTAAAGAAATAAAAATTACGACTGTATCCTATATTCTGTGCAAATTGACGGACTGATGAAAATATTGGAAACACCTGAACAAAATGCAACTTACCCCTTAAAACGGAGTGGGACTACAGTAAGCCTGCAGATTCGTCGTAGAATGGAGGAATACAAGTTACAAGTTTCCAGAAGAACCTGTATAGTAGGGTGGGCCGAAAATTTTTTTTTCAGATATTCAGGATTGAGTAGTTATCAAAAGTTGTGTATTGGTACGAAATGAAGCCATGTCAAATATGTTGATTTTAAAACAATATTTAACCGGGCCCCCGTGGCCCTAAAGTTCCTAATTTTTTGTTGAAATGAAATGATTTTAGGTAATAAGAACATTTTTCCAGACAATACTATTAATACATAAAACATGAAATACATGGTTTTAATATACGCAAGTAGCTATTGAGACCTTAACTAACTTTCATAACTACCATATTAACCACGAAAAACCTTCGTGTTGAGCCCAGCTCAGAACTCTCAAACTTTAAGAGAATATCACTTTTTCGCATCTGGATGCAAAATGCACAATACTGGCTTTCCGAAGGCGGCGCTTACATTGCTGAATTCAAATAAACTAGAAACGATATGGCTGCGAGCCTCTCTTCCTGTATTGTCTTGCCTTCGAATTAAGGATATGATTTTGAATTACAAGTCAAAATGCAAAACGATCATTAACCCCATTAAGAAATAAGAGACCTCCATTAAGAGCCAAATTAAAGACATTTAAGAACGGTGCTCAAAAGTTATTTGATATTTTCTCTTGAAAATGCAAAGATACAGTAACCTGTAAATGTGATAAATCAAATTAAATACCGCCGTGGGAGCTCATATTAGATCAGAGATATCAGAGACAAATGACGAGTTGCAATGTAGATAAAGCAGAAATCCATAGGCTCAAAAGAAAGCATGACACACAGATCGATTATGATGCTGCGGTACCAAATACAAGAGGGTTACAATCGATAGCCTCAATCACACACTTGGAACATACATTAAGTACTTCCACCCCGAATTCAGGCGATGAAGAGTTCGCATGGAGCTATCGTTTAGAGAATAAAATCTAAAGTAAACCTAAATAAACAATAGTGAGCCCTAAACAAATTAGTATCGCCAAAGATTTAACAGGTGTCTCGAATAAGTCGGCTGCTAAAATTGTATCCGCTGTTTTAGAAGATATTAATTTACTGAACAAAACTAACCAAGACAAGGTAGTAGATAAAACCAGAATCCATAGAAAAAAAAAAGAAAAAAAAAAGAAAAAAAGAAACCGTCTACAGTGTAAAGCTACTAATTTTAAGGGTCTATTTTGATGGCCGAAAATACCAAACTATAGTTCTAATTGACAATTGCAGTAGGCAAAGCACTGAAGAATATGCGGATTATATCGATTTGACCGATTGGTCAGAAGTAATAGGAACGAAACTTCCAATTTTGGCTAACGTATCAACAGAAGAATTAACCGAAATGATTGTGGAAAAGAGGAGGTTTCACAGTTTGTCACGTTCCCCTTCCACACACAGGCTTTGGAGAGGTGTGTAAAGGTAGTAACAGAACCTTCTTCAGAAGTATGCGGTAGTGTTGCACGAGACGGTTATATTCGCGCAAAACTGGAAGCACGAAAGTATCTACCAAGCTTCGAACATAAATCTCAATATTTTGTTCCAAGATTCAACTAAGGAGCTTTAAGTAAGAGGAAGGTGGGTGGAAGGAACTCGCTGTGTAGTCATCTCCACGTGGTGAGTTCTGGGCTGGTTTGGTGTTTGTTGGTCAATTTTTCAATCTTACCTTATGTATTTGCGTCCGTACTATTATATCTACTAAACACTAATCAGACGAAGAGCTGCACATCAGATCAGAACATTTAAAATCCTGGGGTCAAGTTAAAGTATTAGGAATCTTAACCAATTTTCTATACATACTTAAAATAATAATATATATTAAAAAAATTTTCGGACCCGCAGGTCCTGGTGAAATATTTTTATCTGCCTCTGATTTGGGGAAGAAACATATCATTATACAACTTTTGCACGGTACTCAAACTTAACTGAAAACAAATATTTCAATAATATTTTCACTACTCACAACCATATTTTTACAGCATTAACGTTCTTTCGGGCTCCCGGTTAAATATATTTTTATCCGGCTCTGTTTTGGCGAGGAAACATGACATTATAAATTTTCCACGGTACTCAAACTTAACTTTCTAAAAAATATATGTCAATAATATTTTCACTATTTACAACTATCTTTTTTTTTTTAAATAAACGTTTTTTAGGGCCCCCGGGGCCTGGTTAAATAACTTTTTTCCCGGTTCTGCTTCTGTGAAGAAACATAACATTATACAACTTTTGCACGGTACTCAATCTTAATTTTCTAAAAAAAATTTTTTTTCGACCGTTTTCGGCCCACCCTACTGTATAGTCAACGACAAGACTTCTTTCTGTTTGATGAAATTAGTTTCGTAAATTACTTCATAATGGAAGGATAATTTGAATACAGTTTCCAGTAAATTAAAAAGATAGTAATTTTCTGTACGTTTCAGCCCTGAAACTGGGTAAAACTGTGTACGTTCCACCGTTACTCCCAAAATAAATTTTACCAAATGGAAAGAACTTCTGTCGCTGACTGTACCATCTGAAGAAGCGAACAACGTCTGTTCCTAAGCCTGAGCACAAAGTTTTCAATTACGTTGAGGTGTTCTTAATTCATTCTGATGTTCACAAATTCACGCCTTAACAGTTCTAGCAGTGTGAACTTGTGCATTCTCATAAGAAGAAATTAAGTCATTGGCAGAAAACAGCGTTTGGACCAGAGGAAGCGCATGGTCACTAGCAGTAAGTGTAATCACAGAATTCATGACATACTAGGAAATTACAGCTCACAGCATCATAGCATCTTTGATGACAGCAGTTCCGCGTTCGATTTCCGGGGACACTCGATCGAAAAACTGTAAAAGCTTTTTCACACGAGCCATCCTGAGTGAGATCTTCCTCTTTTACACCAGGCAAATACCGGGATGGTACCTTGCATAATGGTCTCAGGCCACTTCCTCCCTTTCCCAATTCCCCTGGCAGTGTTATCACCAAGGGACGTCATCCCTTGTAACATGTATGATGGGCTAACATGGCCATCGATGCCGAAAGGCCAGAAATCTAATCCCTAGGGGCACGAGTTTTTCGCACTAAGACTGAAAATTTCGCGTTTCGTTTTTTATATTTCGCGTTTTGTAGCATTTTCCAAATAGTTTCGCATTTTATAGCTCTTGTGGAAAAGATATTCTCTGACATTTTTACATAATTAGATGCTTGCATTTTTTTTTAAATGGAGGCAAAGCTTTAAAAAAAAACTTCCTTAACGAAACAGTGGTTCACTACTATATGCAATTACAGAAGGACCAAACAGCTTTTCCAAAGCATTATATATTTTTGTAGTTTGGGTGTATTTTCTTTGGGAAGAATGCTTCAAGAATGATCTTTCTGTACATTTTTTAAAGTCACATTCAACGCTAGCCCTCTTTTCACTTGATAACAAACGTAAGTGTGCTTTAGTGTTTTCACCAAAGAGGTCTTGCCGCAAAATGTTCAATCAAGTGCTGAGTCTGTCAAGACGACTATTCAAAATATGTGCTGTCGGAGATTTGTCCGTCTCAGTGAAAGTTATAAAATCGACAAGGTTACCACAATTATCGCTAACAAGACCTAACTGAGGCATCAAGATTGGCTTCTTGGCTTTCAAATAACTTTTGAGCGTGTTAGTTTCAGAATTTAGAGCTTCGTATTTTGAAAGGAACTGATCTAGTAGTTCTAAGTGTTTGTCTAAATACTGCACTGCATGGAACCAACTATTCCACCTAGTCACAGCAGACCCGTGAAACAACTTGCGTTCAAGATCAGAATGTTTCCCTTCAAGAAAACTCGTACTTACTTTTGAGTTTCCTTGCGTTCAAAAATGCATTTTTCACTTTGCACGCAAAATTATTAAATTCTTTCAGTGTTCTGCCAGATATCTCCAATCAAGTTCACTTTGTGTGACCACTGTACATGAACCATGTGTGTTCCAATTATCACCGACAACGTGTCGAAGCACTTGCACACAACATGGCAGGAGGTATCTGTAATGATGCCATTAGTTAGCTAATTAAAACGACTCCTCATCCAGCTGCGATGGTGATAGCTAATGCGCAACATGTTCTCTATAGCCGTCTCTTAATCACCCAAAATTCACCACTTTCCACCGTTCCGTGAGCGAAAAACTGGCGTTTTTATATTAATGGAAACGAATTTTTAAATTTCGCGTATTGTTAGAAATTTTGCGCAAAAATGGTAATTTCGCTTTTTACCGCGCAACAGAAGCAAATGAAAATACACATATCATGAAACATCAAGAAACTGAAAATTACTTAATTCTGACACATTTCGTTTTATCGCGCATTGCGAAAGCTCGTGCTTCAACTAATCCCTAACCTAATCACAGCATCATAGAGGCTCCGCAATGTTTCACGGAAGGAACGAGACAGTTGGGAACATCAACTGCTTTGGAAGTCCCCATACATAAACGTGACCTGCTGTTGGAAATAGTGTAAAAGAGGACGCGCTTCCAATCGCCGACGGTTCATTTTGCATTGTCTTCGCACTAAATAAATCGTTGTCGGCGGTGACCAGCACTTTCGAAATTGTAACCAAGTTGCAGGTGTTAAGGACATGTAACTCACGTGGGGGGTCATAACAGGCTGTTCCAGGCATTGGTTCAGTGTGTGAGTCACTTCTGGCGCATTCGCTCTACAGTTCTTCAATGCTTGCCAATCTCACCCACTGAGGCTTCTCTTTCATGTGCTATTTCTTGTCGTCAAATGAAATGAAATCTTTAAATTTTACGTCCCACACTTATGCCGGCGGTGTTGATGAGGAATGAATGAAAATGGCGGACTGAAGAAAGTGGAAGGAAACGGGAAAACTCCGAGAAAACACAGGCATACGGTGTTTCTCCACCACACAGCCCACTTGGTGCGAGTTGGGATCGAATCACGGACCTTATGCACCAGAGGTGAGCGCTCTACCACTGAGCCACCGCGGCCCCTTGTTTTGCTATGAGTTCTGCAGGCCGTCATCCTCGAAATACCTAACATACTGTACTTCCACCAATTAACTGCGCACTCATAATTTAGCTTTTTTGAAACTCAGAGAGTTCTCCCGTCCTGAACCACCATCGTTTGCCCGCTTCAATACAGGTTTCTGTTCTACACCGCCTGACGTACTAGATATCACCTGACACCACTGACAACGGCCAGGCGCTGAACATTCATTCTGTTACTACTTTACACTACTGTGTGTTTATATTATATCTATCTATCTATCTATCTATCTATCTATCTATATATATAAAGTTTTCATTATTTTGATATAGACAGGGTGGCACACGAAATATCATACCATTTGTTTTGTTCATTATCATTACACATGTATTTATCACCAAAATTGTACAAAATTAGTGCAGAATTAATTGTATGAGAATGGAAATGTAGTTCAATGTAGTATGCGTTCAATGCGATCACCATTTTGTTTCACAACCTCTTGCAAGCGAATTACATTTGTCACAACTTCCCTGCACAAGTCTTTCGAAATTAGAAGACACAACTGCATGATCAGAGCCCTGGGCTGAGCTGCACTTGCAGGGCTTCATTGCGAAGACATTTTCTTTCAAGTAGCCCCACAAGAAGAAATCACATGGATTGATGTCAGGGCTATGTGGGAGCTATTGTCTCTCACCTTGGTGACGCTCAGGAAACCAATGTGACATTAGCCGCCCATCAAACATGTCATACAGGTAATCAAGAACAAAATTTGCAGTGTGTGGGCGGGCTCCGTCTTGCATGAACCATTGAGTTTGTGATGGGAGACCTGCTGCCAAGAGTTCTATATCGATCTTTGTTTACCGTCTCACCAAAGAAAAAATGGTCCGATGATTCCATGCTGCCCATACGCTGACCTTTCTCCATAATTTTGCCTTTCGTGCAGAATAAGAGGATATTCACTTGCCCAAAAACGAACATGTTGCTTATTTACTATGCCATTTAAATGAAAATACGCCTCGTCAGTAAACCACGTGTTGTGCAGAACGTGATCCTCTTGCACTAACAATGAAGAGAACTGATGTGTTCATTGTTTGTCCTCTGCTGTTAATTTATGAACAACTGTTATCTTGTAAGGGAACATGTGAGGATCACAATGCAGAATCCTTTGTATGGACCGACGAGTTATTTCTAACTAAGCAGCCGTTCTCCTTGTTGCTTTGCTAGAACTTCGTGTCAAAACAACGCTGCTTCAATGTTTTCAAGGGTGCAGACACTTGGTTCGCGCTGTCGATTCTTCTTCACCACAGAGCCAGTTGTTTCAAATTGACGATACAATTTCTGAATGTATGTTTACATGGAGCGCATTTTGTACGAAAGTGTGCACGAAAACGTCTTGCATCGCTACAAAAATCCTCGTTTCTGTATATAAAAAAAGTACAACGTTCGCCTGTTCAACATTCAATCTGATCTTATGCGCATCTTGAAAACTGCTGTTTGGCGCCAAGTAAATATTCGATACTAACTTCTGGTGACATCTACCGGCCTTTCCATCAACCAAGGTATCGAATACGACTTTTCAACATTCTATCTATAATATTACGTGTGTAATGAACAAAACAATTACATTTCGTGCACCACCCTGTATATATCAAATTAATGAAAACTCGTATGTGTGTCTTAATGTATAGTCTATAACTTAAATGGAAACTAAACGAATTATAGAAGTGTTATATGTAAGAGAGAAGTGTTGAACTTACGTTGGCCCCATCTTCCTGTTTTAGGATGAAGATAGTTGGGATACAGTCCTTGAGGCTTATCCATCGCTTGGAGAACTTGGCGGATGTGTTCCACTTTGGCCCGGAACACAGGGTTGCCGGTGATATCAGACAGATACGTGAACTCCAGATGCAGCGTCCCAAACTCTGATAGGATACTGCAGCCACCACTCGCCCAGCCGTAGTTCTTGCTTGCCTACAACAAACACAAACTCACAGAATAAAAGAGCAAATGGATTGATTGAATTACACAACACAAAAATGTACCTCTATAAAAAGTAACATTATCTCAAGACTAAATGTATAAACTAAATAATGATAGAACTCCTTAACAATAGAAAAAAATCAGAAATATTAATGTTTGTACACCTAAGCTATAATTACTGAATTTGAATTGTTAATCCATCCGTTCATTCCAATCCTGGCTGCTTTCAATATTAAGCAACAAAATCAGTTTGTAACCTTTAAAAAAATTAAATAAAAATAAGAAATGTCAGAATTAAAGAACCCTGCACAATCCTGATGGAAACTGGATTTCGGTGGAGTCGCTTGAAACCGTGATATGTTGTAGATATTGTGTTCCTGAGGGGAAAAAAAAGTCTCAATGCGCACAACTACCTATCACTGACCGTTTGGCCACTATGAGGACACTTTTTTCATGTAATCTATATCCCAGAATATTGTTACCTTCTGTTGTTTTCAAAAAGTGCCTCGTAATGGCCAAACGGTCAGTGATAGGTGGTTGCGCCCATTTAGACTTTTTCTCAGGTTCACGATATCTACAACATATTACGGTTTCAAGCAATTTAATCGAAATCCAATTTCCATCAGGATTGTGCGGGGTCCTTTCACATTAAGTATGTAATGAAATCACCATGGAACAGCGAAAATGATACAAACAGCGGAGAATTCTGAGACTAATACCCAGAAAAGCAAGGGAGGGAGACAGCACGAACTATCAGGGTTATTTTCTTTTACCTATAAGCATTCTTATTCCTAGATCGCTGAATTGAAATGGCAAACGGGAAGTAAGGCACGGTGGCCAATAGTATGCACTTACCTCTACAGCAAGGAGTCTCTGGTTCGATGATATACAAAACTGTGTCTGACAAGGGAACATCTCATCTTGATACTAGCATTGCCCAATCAAACAATGTGCAATCATTAGAAGAGTCAAGAAAAGTGATAAATCCAAAATTTTACGGGCCGACACCCGGAAACACGGGAGATACAGAGGAAAGAAGGATCTAGAATCATGTGAAGATAGCAATGCAAAAGATACACTGACACCGAAAGGACTTCAAAGAGTATTTCTGTTTCCTCTCACATTGTCGTTCCACAATCTTTTCATAAACATTTACTTTAATTACTCCTCATGGCTATATGTTAGCGTGGAGACCCAGCTTCGTCTCCATTGAGTTCAAGTGGTTCAGAACCCATGTTAAGTTGTAAGTCCACGTTTTATATAGCCCCACTGTTGACAGATACGGTAAGATCAATCCAATCAACTTTCATTAAAAACTGTTTCCTTTAGCCTGCAGAGCATAATAGTGGAACGTAAAACTGAGGTTTCATTTTCAAACGTGAAGGGATATTTCGTGATTTATCCTGAGGTAGAAACTACTTTCAACAGATACTTCTCTCTCAACGTCAACTGTTGGGTGAGAAATGGCGTGAACTAACTTGCTGTTGTAAAGATGTACCTAATATCTACAAATTTTACTCAAGTAGTGCACTGAGAGCGTCGTAGTGGTCGCACTATTTTCTTTAAAATTTTAAAAACAGCGGAAAAAAGAAAGGTTATAATCGTTTAACAAATAAATAAAAACAGTGTGCTCAGAATGTAGCCCGTGTCTTCGAGATAGTCTTTATATGTTTAATCGTTCTCCTTGTGCTGGTCTACCGGTTCTCGGGACAACACTAAAGTCAAGCAACACTGAGTGAATACTTAGGTGACGATCGCTCTGATTAGGGGAGACAAGACGGTTATAGGTCTCCGCAGATATAACACATTCCATCTCCAGATTTTGAAGTAAGATTGTTTTCACAAAAATTTTAAAGAAATAAAGTGTATTTACAATAATGATGAAACACAACACTTCATTTGGTTTACGAAAATGCTGGGGGAACATAATTAAACCACGTGTTTCATTTTATGTTGTCATTGCGCATCTACTAGTGTTCTTAATATTCAATAATTATAGGGTGTTTCAAAATCACCGGCAACGTTTGGGAGGTGATTCCTGACCCAAGGTAAGACAAAAAGTAAAGACCATCCTGGATGCACAAATGCTTCCTTTCGGGGTTACAGGTTGCCGAAAATATGAAAAAATGAAGTTTAGGTGCATAGCTCCAAAACTATGGGATCTACCGCAGTCGGGTCAAGACTTCATCAAGGAATTAATATGTGGGCTATCCAAAAATACATGTTTCAGAATCCTACAGGTACTTCTGCAATAATTTTTATGGAGGTAGTTGGAGAGTACTTCAGATTATATGCCCGTAGCTAAACTCTCTCTATAAAAATTGTTTCGTGAGTATCTTAGGATTCTGAAACATGTATTTTTGGATAGCTCACATATTAGTTCCTTAGTGAAATCTTGACCCGATTACGGTAGGTCCCATAGTTTTGGAGCTATGGACCTTTAAAGTTCATTTTTTCATGTTTTCGGCAGCCTATAACTCCGAAAGGAAGCATCTGTGCTCCCAGGTTGGTCTGTACTTGTTATCTTCGTGTCAGGAATCTCCTCCCAAACGTTGTCGGTTATTTTGAAACACCCTGTATATTATGTAAGTCATACCTTGTTTAATACATGTTTTGTTCAAACTTAAAAAAGAAGCTTTGGAAAATGCGGAGGTCTTCCGCAAGACAGTACAATTCTCATAATTTACGTTTAAAATTAAAATATTTCATGTTCGTTAAGATTTGTGTATCACATTTAGAAATTTTAAGATGTCGAATATATTTCTGTAGGTTATATTTTATCTTTTCGTGTTTTCTTCATTAAGAATCTATAAAACAAACATAACAATTTTAGTATTTCACTGTGCTAGGAAAAAGAAGATACAACATGCTTGGCCATCTTATTCGGCACTCGGATTGGATCACTGTGTTGATAGAGGAAAAGGCAGAAGGAAAACCAGGAAAAGGAAGACGAAGGATAGAATATCTAGATGCAGTTACGAAGAAGAGACCTTATCAAAGTACAAAACAGCTCTCCCAAGGGAGAGAAAAGTTTTAAAATTTCCATGTTGCCCACCAAACTATGGTTGAGGTGAGCAAGAAGACCTTCAATAATAGTCTGTAAATGAAATAAAATCTTCAAGTTTTACGCCCCACGTTTATGCCGGCTAGGCTAACGGAGACGGTGATTATGAGAAATGAATGAAATGGTGGAATGAAGAAAGTAGGAGGAAACGGGAGAACCCCGAGAAAACCCATGCACACGGTGTTTGTCCACTACAAAGTTCACTTGGTGCGGAGTGGGATCGAACCCAGGACACCATGCACCAGAGGTGAACGCTCTACCACTGAGCACCGCGGCCCCTACGCAATAATAGTCTGTATTCAAATGAACTATTAGGTCAATCAAATATACATAAAAACTCCTGCAAGAAGCTTATTTTTACCAATATTTTATCTATTTTTACCGAAACAGTTTGGTCATGATCAGATGAGCATCCGAGAACATATGATTAGGACCGTCCTGCCGATTTGCGAGGCCAGGGGCGAAAATAAAATGTGGCGCCAAGGATGTGAGAATTTCATATCTAGCATGAATAAATTAGTTTGCAACAAGTTTTGACTTTTTCATATCAATGCTATTGATATTGCACAGTAAGTGCACTTCGATACATTAGAAGTACTAGTTAGTTTTTTTTTAAAGTTATTATATTGCTTATAGCTTAACATCCGACGGCGCAGGTGGTAGTATCTATTAGCGTCACAGACTGAGACGTCTGCCGTTTATTATTACAATACAATCGTAAAAATGCTTTCGAAAATTATCTCTAAATATTTTGAATCCCCAAAAATAATTAAAAATAGTAGAAGTAAACTTGATAGGGATGTACCGATATATCGGTATCGGTGATATAGGCGACTTTTGCGAGTATCGGTATCGGCAAACGGACACCGATATTTACATTTTCCGAATTATTTTCAATTTGTTTAATATTAACAATGAGACTTGTACTTCATCGGTTTCTTTTAGACTTACAGTTGATCTAAATTATTATCGATTGTACAATAGATTTTTTAATGCATGTGTGTGCTTGTCATTTGCATTACTCGTACTCAGCTGATATTTTTAGTCCCTCGATGCCAAAACAGTGATACAGAAAAGCCAAAGGTCCTGGGTCAGGATCATGGGCGCCCGAAGAAAATTTTCTAGGGGGTGGGGCATTCTATGGTTACTATATTACGGCCGGTATTTAATACACGTGATTTGCTATATTACGTATATATTTTCGTGAGCCAGGGGGTCTCACCCTGCTCACCCCCTTTGGGTGCCCATGGTCAGGATAGCTAATTTGAAGACCAAACGAGACAGAGGTTTCGATTCAGAAGAAAATGCTATGGATGAAACCCACAGGACGCTCACTTTGTCATTATTGTCTCTTACTTACTAATTAAAAACAATTAGTTCTAAAGTTAATAAATAGTTTTATCGTTTTTGACTTCGCTTAAATAGTATAACCCTCTTCTTCTTTTTTTTTTTTTTTTTATGGTATACACAGGAACACCTGGTTCAGCACGCATAATTTTGTAAAGAATAAAAATTTGTAACGGTAGTATCCGTTTGCATTATATGTAATATGTAATAGAAACTAGTACATACAATCAAAGTTCATTATCACTCTAAATATCAATCACTGACTCTTAGAATTAAGTTTACACTATATAAGTATTTGCTGCTTTTTAGTTCATTTCATGTGAGCTGGATTAAATTTAGAGGATATATATTGTGTGGAATCTAATATGAAATTCTGCTTTTTGTCTTTTGGCCATGTATCTAATATACGCTATTACAATGTTGATCATTTCATTATTCTGAAAATTCCTGTCCAAATGTACAAATGTGTCCAAAAGTATCGGTATCGGCTGTATCGGCCTCTTCAGTATCGGTATCGGTGAAAAAGTGGCAGCGGGACATCCCTAAAACTTGCTGCTTCTAATCAAGATCCTAACTATTTTATTTTATGGCGCGGAGCTTGAGGCAACTGTCTCACTTGCCCCACATATAAATGATGCATTATCCTTAGAGATTGAATCTCGAATTTACACTGTCGGGCGCAATAAGCAACGCTAAATTGAACAAACTCTTTCCATCATAAGTGAAGCGAGAACCGAAACAAACTTGGTAGCTGTGCCTGAATTTTTCAACACTTTTTACGAAACCAAAGGAACACACGTAAAAGTTGTTAACTATATATCTGATGACAGGAGGCAAAAACCTGTGTATGTGCGAAGAATTACGTGGCAACAGGCAGTAGCACTGCAACTCTTCAAACACTAAATTATCTTACTTTATGCTTACAAACAATAAGTAGACATTTTAACATCTTACAGTACATATTGTGTACACAAAGCCTTGTGCCGTATGTACACACAGGCGAATCTTGCACAATGTACTCAGAGACTTACACCTGTATCCACGTTGATAAGAGCGTATGGTATCCCAGTTTGCGTCTCGAAGGCCGGAAGAAGTTTTTCTGCAATATGCAAAGCTTTGTCTCGAAACATCACATCGCCAGTCAAGGCAAAGCATGCCAACATTCCTCCAACGAAGCGGATATTCGTCTCAAACACAGACATCTCAGATTTCTGAAACAAACAAAGAAAATATTATATACATAATACAGCACTAAAAATGTAACACAGTGTAATTAGATATATATGAAATCTTAATAAATTATGTAAATGATTGTAACCAGAGATGGAGTAGGTTTGTGGGTCAAGATTTGTGGGTGGGCGAGTGGGTCAACAGGAAGTGACCCACTGCAACCCACCACCCACCATGACCCACTCTGACCCACCATGAACCGGGGATCCACCATAACCTACCGTCCCACTCTGCTCAATGCATTGCATATAGCATCTGAACAATGGTGAATTTCTCTACATTTTACTTTCAAGGCGTCCAATTTTCTAACTTTTTCATTTGTTTCTGTTTACTTACTTGAGATGAGTATATCTAAGTGAGAAAAGAACTCCAGGCACTTTTGGATATTGATATTTGTAATTGTAACAATAGCAATAGATAGGGGCACGTTTAAAATTTATATTTCGCGTTTTGTCGCATTGCCCATGAATAGGAAAGTTTTGCTGTCTTCTGAAAACACATATTGACAAGTTACATTTAAGCATTAAACATAAGCACGTTACATGTTTCCACAATTTTCTCATTCATTGTTGTATGTTTGTCACTTATCACCAAATCATACTTGAAGAAAGAAAGAAAGAAAAAAAACTGGTATTGCTTGACCGAAGACATACATATGTACGTGAATTTACAACAAACTTCACACCATCATCACTTCGGAACTTTTGTCCATTCAAAACATTCACTACACTCTTCAGACGATTCACTTATCAAAAGTTCATAGGCCAGTTTGTAAAATTCCAAATAGGTACTTCATAATACATATTTTCAAATGAAGGCAAAGCTTTAAACGCAACAATATTTAGTTCACTATTACATGCAATTACAAAAAAATCAAACAGCTTTCCCAAAGCATCATATACAGGGTGGCCCAAAAGTAGGTATGCAGTACCGCACTGATCAGCACAATGCATTTTATATAATTTCTTATTGTTATCCATTAGGTAGACTTAGTTTCTTTGTTATTTGTTCTTAATGTCTTTTTACTTATATCTTAAGCTCGAAACATGCGAAGCAAATAAACCTATAAGATAGAATGTTATATTTGATCAATGCAGGGGTATACATACTTTTGGGCCACCCTGTATTTTTGTAGTTTCGATGTATTTTCTTTGGGAAGAAAGCTTCAACAATGATCTTTGTGCACATATTTTTAACGTCACATTCAACACTAGCCCTCTTTTCATTGGTTAACACATGTAAGTGTGCTTTAGTTTTTTCACCAAGGAGGCCCTGCCGCAAAACATTCAATCGAGTACTTAGTTTGTTAAGACGACTACTCAACAGATGTGCTGTCGGAGATTTGTCCGTCTCAATGAAAGTTATAAATCGACAAAGTCAGCATAATTATCACTAACAAAACTTAACTGAACCTTCAAAATTAGCTTCTTGTCTTTCAAATAGCTTTTGAGCGTTTTAGCTTGAAAATTTAGATTGCATTTTAAAATGTCTTGTTATTTCACGTATTGTTAGAAATTTTGCGCAAAACTGCCAATTTCGCGTTTTATCGCGCAACGGAAACCAATGAAAATACACACAGAATATCATAAAAGTCAAGAAACTGAAAATTATTTAATTCTGACGCATTTCGTGTTATCGCGCATTGCGAAAAACTTCTGCCTCTAGCAATAGGAATTACTTTGGCTTTTGAGACACACCTGAATTCTATACTTTTTTTCCTCTTTACATTGGCCTATTTATCTTTATTTGAGACTTTCAAATTCCATCCTATTTTCCACTGAAAAGTATCTGTAATCTAACAAGGAAATAATTATATGTGATAATTAAATTGAAATTCATTGTAAGATGGCCTATGATAAAAACTTTACTATTTTATATCGTAAAGCTCAGATCCATCATTATTATAACAGAGCGGTGCTTGAGCGGTTGGCCGTACAAAGTCAAATTCTGATTAGTGATAATTTCACAGCCTTGTTTTATTACAATTGTAATATCTTTAGTCAGTGGGGAGGACGACGTGGATCATGGATCAGAATTGATGACGATGGGTTTTGTTGGGTCGGAGTGAGTCACAGTGGATCATGGTGGGTCAAAGTGGGTCACGCTAGGTGGTGGATCAGGGGGGGGGCATGGGTTAAGTTTTCAATGACTCACGCCATCTTTGGTTATAGCATTAACGAGGTTCAATGGCTCCTAGTCTTTCCACGTTTTTCAAAACATTGAAATAATAATAATAAAAACTTATAATTTATCCCCGTTATTTCCAAAAAAAAAAAAAAAAAAACATCAGCAATTACTTATTTACAGTGGCGCATCTAGAAGATAAAATTTGGGGGAGTGGCAGCCAGAACTAGGACTATGATAGGTATATCGAGTCTACAATTTTTGATGGGCTCTACAGAACTTTCCAACTTAACTCTGTCCTAATGGATATGATGTCTAGGTTGGACGTTGACACTGTAGACTTCCAGTATTGCATAACAGAAAAACTCCAACTGAAACTATATCTAATGTTTCAAAAATTTTCCAATAAAGAATAAAAGGGAAAGCTTACTATGAAGTTTCAAAAACATATAATTTTGTCACTCAAAAAATTCGGGGGTCTAGGTCCTCCTCCGCCGAGGGCTGGATCCACCACTGCTTATTTACTAACAACGCTATAGTCAGATATACTGTATATTAATACATAATTTCTTCTTAAAATATTTACAAAGACAGGGAATACATTTTGGAAGAAATTTGACAAGTGTATTTAGCCTACTGTAAATGAAGGAAAATACATTTTAATAATTTTGATGAAAAGTAAAAAAATCCTATTACAGAAGTATTTTTCTCTCTCATTTCATTACGTTCTGTTCACGCAGAAGCTCGTTAAGAGTTATTCACAACACTGGATACACGCACTCTACATGTCCTCTTGTAAACAACTTCCGAACGAGTTCATTCAGTGTTGTTTCATTTCGTGAGAACACAATTGTGTGTAAAGCTCTGAAAACTATCCCAACTGACCAATTCATTCCACAGTTATTGACAAAACAACATCGGTAGGCATGCATTCGTACTTTTGCTGTTGAGTATATGTCAGCATTTCAAAAGCACCAACATGTTTTAGTTCTACGTCATAATACCAAGATTAACTTTAATGAATAGCTATGCTTCGATCGATACAATAGCTTTATATACGCTTTAATGCAACTTTATGTATTTGAGTTGTAAGATTTTTCTTTACCGCACCATTATCCAATAAGTTTATGATAAATAGAAAATTAACTTATATTTCTCATAACGACATTGGTGCCACATTGCTCTAAATACATCTCTATTTAATATTTTTCTTCTGACAATTAATTTGTTTGGATTAACTGGTCTCCTTGGTTTTTGCGCAGCAAAAATGAAATATGTCGATATAAAATAGAAAAATCTTCGCAATATAGAAAATAAGTGCACTGAATTAATTTGTCCGACACCTGAAGATAGACATGACTTCTGGAGGTCCGAAGTCCTGTCATCTCTGAATGCCGGGTACGTTAAACTCTATTAATAAAGGGAATCTCGGAAGTCCGATTTCCTTTAGAAACGTAATTGCACATAAAATACAAATAGGAAAATTGATTTGTCAATCTCTGCGGCAGCTAACTTTTTTCTTATTCTTTTATACCATTAATATTTTGTATATTATTAATTTTATAATTTAGTATGTTTAATTTTGTATTTGTATGTATATGCTTTAATACAGGGATGCAAATAAGCAACAGAATTTTACTAGCCGAAGAAAAAAGGGATTATCCTACATCCCACAATATAAATCATTTACTTACCTGTGATATAAATAATAGTGATATTAAAAACTCGCCCGCACCGATGATCCACTCGCCCCAGGTGAGTGGTTATTTGCATTCCTGCTTTAATATATTGGATACACGCAATATATAAATTTTCTTCTTTCTTTAAATATAAATTAAATAAAAACTCCAAATATATATTGAAATAAAGTGTATTTTTTGTCTGTTTAAATGAATGTTCACTTACCCCTCCACTATCATAAAGGTTATGTGAATTTGGTACTATAATATACCATAGGATTAGAGGCGGATCTAGAAAGTAAAAACTGGGCAAGTAGCCATAGCCCAAACTATGATAAGTATATCATGAGTTTACTATATTTTTGCCACTGATAAAACTGGAGGCTTAGGTTCCCCCGGCCCCGGGCTAAATCCGCCACTGCACAGGATCGAAAATACAACCTTCCAAGGATCGAACCCAGTGCTTCGCACGAAGAAAATAACCATGATAATCAGTCGTCTACTCTAGAACCCACAATGAGTTTTCATTAGAAAGGGAACGATATTTTATTCATTATTATTAATTTATTTAGATGCATTATCAAGTGTAACGGCAACATGTATTCGCTGCCAATTTTCATTTCTTTGGAATTTGAAAAAAAAAAAATGAAATCTTTAAGTTTTACGTCCCACGGTTTCGGTGGCTAGACTAAAGGAGATGGTGAGGATGAGAAATGAATGGAATGTGGAATGAATAAAGTGGGAGGAAATGGGAGAACCCCGAGAAAAACCACGAACCCGGTGTTTGTCCACCACAAAGTTCACTTGGCGCGAGGTGGATCAAACCAAGGACCTCATGCACCAAAAGTGAACGCTCTACCACTGAGCGACCGCGGCCCCAAGAGAAATGAATGTGATGGTAGAATGAATAAAGTGGGAGGAAACGGGAGAACCCCGAGCAAACTCACGCATAAGGTGTTTGTTCACCAGAAAGTTCACTTGACGCGAGCTGGGATCGAACGACGTACCCGATACACCACAGGTGAACGCTCTACCACAGCCAACGCGGCCCATGTTTTGAATTGAAGGGCTGTTTTTAGCATAATGACTATGCCTCATGAACCTACGGTTTACACGATGTATTCCTGTCATGGATAAAATATAACGTACATAACGTATAAGACTGAGAGAAAGAATTCATCATCAGTTCTTTGGATTAGAGAGCAGTGAACGCTGCGTCCAAAGACACAAAATTGATCTGATCCGAGCGATGCGATGACCCGATTCGGCAGCTTACTATAATGATTTCCGATTTCGTCTGATCAACTGGGGTACGCCTATCATTTTACGTTCTCAAACGCCACACAGATATATCATAGAAAGAATCCACATTCCATTTCCATGTGGTTAAACAATTTAATCCTCTTCATGAAAAATTCAACTATGACCGGCACAGGGAAATCTATTCTCATCTTTCGAAATTATTTATTTATTTAGTTGTAAATTATATGCAGCATTTTAAATATATTTTTCATCGTATATCAGTAAACGAAACAAACATTTGGGTATGCTATTGTACGACTAACTATTCAATATAACTATAATTGATGTAGCATGGAAATTTGGACTTACATTTCATCTGTACTTTCTTTTATAAGAACAGTGTAGTTCTATATTTTTTTCTGAAAATATAAGTGGAAATATTTTACAATTATAGTCTTTTCGGGTGTAAAAACAATACCTCTTTAATACTACACATACGTAGTGGCTTGTAGTATCCCCCCACACGAAAAATTTCTGGGTACGCGCCTGGACAGGAGTGACTTTTCTTCTTTTAATAATAATAATAATAATAATAATAATAATAATAATAATTTATTTGTACTTTACACCCAATTAAAGGCAATTACAAAGTACAAAGTATATACATCATTATCGAAGGATATGCAAGCCAACTCCAAATATGGAACTAACATTGGTAACACGAAATAGTACTATAAATCTTTTTTTCTCTTTCCATGTGTTGTACAAAAATATTTTACAATTTATCATTTAGCAACTGAAAACACTTTCGTTTAAAGGTCTTAAATTCATACTGAAATAAATCCAATCCCATAGACTCAATTTTGTTACCTGCATCACATAATTTACACAGTGGTGAATTCCTGTTTACATTTATTCTGTTTTCAGGCATATAAAAAAACCTGTCTACCTCTCAGATTTTGCCGAGGACAATAAAAAGATAATCTGCTTAATAAGAATGTATTACCTTCCTTGTTATCGATTAATTTTTTAAGATATAGTACTCGCTGTATAAATCTCCTATTTTCAGTGATGTTTTAAAAGTTCATCATAAGGAATATAACGAGTTTGAATACCATATATTTTATACGCAGTATATCTCAATAACTTATTTTGAACTTTTTCTATTTGCTGTTTCCCACACAGATAAAATGGATCCCAAACAGTAGATGCATATTCTAGTTTCGATCGAACAAATGCATTATACAACGATAAAATAGTCCCCTGATTTTTAAAGAACGACTTGACCTCTTAATAAAACCAAGCATTTTAAAAGCTTGGTTAGTTATATTTATATGATGTTTAAATTTCAAATTAATATCAAACTAAACACCTAAATCTCTTATAATTTCCTTTCTTTCTAACGTCTGATTTCCAATAGTATATTCAAATATTGTGCACGCTTTATTAAGAGTAAAAGTCATTACATAACATTTTGTAATATTCAACTGAAATTTATTTCTGCTACACCACTCATTAAGCCTATTAACATCTGTTTGTTTTTTTTAAAATATCCATCTCCAGTTTCCTCTAACGACAAAATATTCGATTAATCTCTAATAGGTTTCCAGAAATCCCTCACCTTTTCCTAGTTACATAATGATGAAGAATACATTTTATTTAAATTCTTACAACGTTACAGGAAAAACAATGTTTTTATAGTGCGAGCTCTTAAGATATTCTTAGCGAAAATATTATTTCTGCTGGGCTGGCAATACTCATGTTTTATTGAAAATTGATTAATAACGAATGTTTGAAAAACGAAATTTTTCTTAACTTTCAATAAAAGTGGACACGGGATCCAGGAAAAAAATTGAACAGAAGGAGTATCGTTTGAACAGGGCATGAATAATAGTGAAGGGAATACCGAAAAGCATAATGACAGTCTTCGTAAGTCACACTACTGGATTGGATTTGCTGCTTTATTCAAGTTTAGGAGGGAGGGCACGGTGGCTGTGATAGAGCGTTCACCTTTGATGCGTGGGGTCCCTGGTTCGATCTCAGCTCGCGCCAAGTGGATCGTGTTCGTGGGTTTTCTTGGGATTCTCCGGTTTCCTCCCGCTTTATTCATTTCTCACCATCATCGTCTCCCTTGGCCTACACGTGGGACGTAAAACACTAATATTTCATTTCATTTCTTTTATTGCGTCTCTTTTTAAGTACCACGGCTGTAAGACGTGAACCTACAGTTTCAAGTGCAATCCGAACCACCATTATAAGAGTTCAAATTTCAATGCCTTCAAACCGGAAATAGGACCTGGGACTGCGTGCACCTTAGCGAGCTGACCACTAAATCAGCGGAAAGGGGTAAGTTAGTTTTGGAATGGAAAAACATACATGCTTAACTCAAAATAGTCTCTCCTTGCAGCGACTGGCTCGCATCGAAAGGAGGGGTTCTATGCGGACCGCCTCCCCTAAATTTTTACTGTCCCCCCTAAAATTTTCACGATACTCTTGCAAATGAACTTTAATATGGTGATGAACTATAACATGGTTGGATCGAGCCCCCCTAGCCTCTATCCCCCTACATTTTTAGGCTGGCTACCGGCCTGTGTAACGACCATTTCCGACAACGATTGAAACTCAAAATAAACCAACCAACCATTCATCTCCTATTCTCTGAATCTGATAAAAAAAGATCGACAATCATTTTCACCACAATTCATCATGGCTTCGCAGATACATTCCACCAATAATAGTGAGACTGAAGAAGTTTATCATGGTGTCTTCCCACTTGCGACAGTCCTATAAGCGACAGGAACTGTTAACTGTCCTATGAGCGACCGATTCGATCTATTAACTGCCCTATGAGTCACCGATTCGTTCATACTAAGATAATGGAAGGAGATACGGTTCTCTCTTCTTTAACTTGTTTCATGCTAGTGTGATTTAGAACCTAACAAAATGTACTATGAAAAATTTCGCTCTATCTGAATTTAATACGTGAGAATGTTCTCATTATATTAACCATCTTTTATACGTTTTTCCTAATATTATATTTTTGAATTAATTTATATGAATACATTGACTAGATCAAGGGGAAAACTAACTAAATATTTAGAGTAGCTCCGCCTTTGTCTATGATTCTAATATAATTAAAAATTTCATGTTAAAATGATACGGAGCAACAGTTTAGATTGAATATGTTTATGGCATAAGAAAGAAATCAGAAAGAGGTATGGGCACCCGAAGAAAATTTTCTAGGGAGGAGCATCTCCATGGTTGCTGTATCATGTCTGGTATTTAATATACGTCGTTTGCTATATTACGTATACATTTTTGTGAACCAGGGGGGCGACCCCTGCCTTCCCATCGGGTGCCCATGGAAAAAAAGGTGTTCACCATTTGAGGATATCAAAGAAATCTAAAAAGAAAACGGTGTATTCGAAGAAATTATTACACAAGTTACAAATCTCCCGCAGGACTTAACAGTTCGTCTAGTTTTAAGGGATTATTTCAGATTGCTTCACGACAAGCTTTTATGTATAAGTCAAAACAAGGGAGGGAAGGCAAATTAAGCAATTAGTTTACGTTTTAGTAGCTTACAATAAGGGGGATGGTAGTTTAAAGAGTTTGTTTACCTTTTGGATTGTTTTACCTTTAGGAATATACTTTTCATGGAAATATCCCTGTTATCTCGTTAAGTTATCTGATATGTTTTATGTCAAACTCGAAAATTAAAATAAGTTTTATTTGCACTCACAGTAGACGGAAAATATATTTGACGAACAGTATCACTGACACGTGCATATTTTATACCAAGGTTGTTCGGGCGCTAATAACGCCAGAGGCAAACATATTTTACGAGATGGAATCATATCATTTTCCATCATCTCAATGTAAATGAATCGGTCGCTCATAGGACAGTTAACAGTTCCTGTCGCTAATAGGACTGTCGCTTCTGGGAGTAATTCGTTTATCATGTGGATTGCTGACAGATGCTTAATACCAGAGTTACAACTTTTGAGAATATGTGTTAACTACGTACTTATGTAGACTTAAGTTTTGTACTCCCATGCGCAAAAAATATTGCGCGTATACTGTAACTCACAATTTTTCGCAATTATTCCATTTTCCATATGTTTATTGGTAAAATTCAGTTATTAGTACGTGGAGATAATAGAAAGCAATCATCTAAGGAGATATTTCCAAAAAATATAATAAAATAATAAAAATATAAGCAAAAAACAAAATTATGCTCGGTTTTGTGTATACTGGCAATAATGTTTTCGAGGGAATTTTTGGAGTAGCACAGCACGATTGCAGAGGGAATAACAAGATTAATAGGAGAACAGCTGAATCAAGGAACTAGAAATTGGAGCAAAATATTGCATTTATTGGCTTAAATCTAGGGTGTAAATTGTCTGCCAAATATAAATTAGCTTCTGTAAGCAAGATGTTATACGGAAAATATAAACAAAGAGAAAAACTGTTGTCTTAAGTTTGGAAGTGACATGCTCTATAGCCATGAGCATTTATTTCTTAAGAAAAAGATAGACAATCAAAGAAAAAAAGAAAATCTGTGTGGGCAAGTGGGTAGAGTGACGGACTAGTAATTCTTATACTGTTTTGACATCAGATCGAATCCCATCCGGTCCTGTTCAATTTTTTTTTCTTTACAAAACATTGTAGAAAGTATAATTTTTATGTTAATAAAACTGAAACAATACAATTAGGAAATAACTTTTTGTTTCCTCTGATGACGTATTTATTTAGAATTAGTGTACTATTAGTAATACCGATTGCTTTCAGTTTATGGTGTTGTATAGCTTCCTTTATCATCCTCTTTTCTTGAAAAAGAAATTGTCTCCAATAAAGTATGAAAAATATATATAGTCAGAAACAGACATCTTAGTATCAAACATGATTTATCGTGATGAAATAAACAAGTTTCCCGTTATTAAAAAATAAAACTATAGAAATCATTGAATTTGGTCTTAAGGTTTTTATTATGCTATATAGGCTATATTCTTTATAAGACTATACTTTATAAGGCAAGATGAGCGATCATACCCTCAAATTTAGCTAGTGAGTGAAAGATGTTTTCGGCACAAATATTTTACAGGTTTAGGTGCATGAAACACCAATACGCCATGGTCTTGACCTTCGTTTATTTCACATTATTTTCCGACATATCATAGCAGGTAAAAAGCAGCATCAATCGGCAAGAAGAACTGCAAGTTGTGCTCTTAGTCTGTTTCTGATGCTCCGGACTCGATCGCCTAGCACGCTCGTCTATACCTTGACTCATACGTCTATCATTCAGTGCAGGCACATATCCAGCTTTTCTTTTCGGAGGGGACCCGACACGAATCCTCGTAAGCGCGTAATTCTAATGTTTCAAAAATATCAATAATAATAATAATAATAATAATAATAATAATAATAATAATAATAATAATAATAATAATAATGCAACAGTTCTGTATTTCTCTTAAACGTTTCTTACTTGTCATTTATGAACCGGTCAAACTTAATTCTAACTCACACGAAATCAAAAAATATTTTCTAGAGACATGTAAGGAAAACTGTCTGCTACGTATATCACATAACAAAAATAGCAAATGGCAATGAGTGTATCGTTCTAATACAGTAATGTTATAAACAGACCGGAAACGAAATTGTAATCCCATTTAAAAGTGTTCTTTAATTCCACCTGGTATTACGGTATATTCTTACAAGTAACACTTCCCAAGTGTAACACTCCGATTTTGATAAAATTTGACAGGCAGATACTACACATAAAATAAACGAATACATGTTTTTTATTTTCTGCGGAAAAACTGTTTTACGGGGGCAAAAGCACTCACCCAAAATTTTGAAAGTTGACGCCCGAAAGACAAAAACAAGTGGACCAAAGTGTACGAAATTGTGCACAGATATGGCAGACGTAAAATGAAGGAATACGTGTTTTGTATTTTCCTGGAAAAAACGGTTAGGTGGGACGCAGACCCCTCCAAACCTTTGATCATGAAATATCAAAAGTGCTAGTAACAATATGTCTGATGTGTGTAAAGGACGAAGAATTCCGATGACACTTTGTGTATGGACAATACGCAAAAACTAAACGAATGCCTGTTTTAGGGGACAAAATCCCCCATCCAAAATGATGAAAGTTGACGCCCGAAAGGCAAGAAGAAGTGAACCAAAATGAATGAAATTGTGCACAGATATTGTAGACGAAAAATGAGGGAATATGGGTTCCGTATTTTCCTGGAAAAAAAAAAAAAAAAAACGTTTCGGTGGGACACAGACCCCTCCAAAACTTTGATCGTGAAATATCAAAAGTGCTAATAACAGTATGTCAGAAGTGCTTAAAGGACATGAAGAATTGGAACATTGTGTAGGGACAATACGCAAAAAAAAAAAAAAAAAAAAAAAAAAAAAACGGGTTTATTTTCTGCGAAAAATTGGTTTTAGGGGGCAGAATTCCCCACCCAAAATTTTGAAATCGTGCACAGATATTCTAGACGTAAATTGAGGTAATTGTGTTTCGTATTTTCCTGAAAAAAAAGCGATTGAGTGGGGCACGGACCTTCTAAGCTGTTGATTAGGAAATATCAAAAGTGCAAATAAGTATGTATACGTCAGAAGTTCCTAAAGAGTATGGAGAATTGCAACGGAACTTCGTATAGGGACAATTTGCAAAACAATAAATGAAATGCATTTTAATTTGTATGAAAAAAACAGTGTTGGGGCCTAGAGCCCCTCCAAAAAAAAAGTTAATATTACCGTAAAAGTGCAGGAAGGAGTGGACCGAAGCAAATGAAATTGTGTGTAGATATTGTATAGACTGTATGTAAAATAAGGACTTTCGTGTTTTAAAGATGTCCCTATCAATTTTGGCACATCAACAGCAAACAGGAAATTAATCGGCACGTGTTTTTGTTTATGCGGAAAAACATTGTAAGGGTTAAAGTTGCCTCGTGAAATACTACAAAATACGCCATACTGTTTGTGCTTGATGTTGATCTGCCAAATTTGAAGAAATCTGATGGAGACACTTGTGAAACACTAGAGGCTTTATTTTTCATATCCAATATCTACAGACAATTTCATTCGCTTCGGTCCAATCCTTCCGACACTCAACGCCTCGGTCCACTCAAAAGATGTTTTTCTCTTTTCAGGAAAATACGAAGCACGTATTTCCTCATCTTACCTCTACAACATTTGTGAACAATTTCATTCAGTTCGGTACATTTTTTCTTGCCTTTCTTGCGTCAAATTTCAAAATTCATGCGGGGGACCTTTTGTCCTCTAAAACCGTTTTTTCGCAATGAAATAAAAAAGCCGAATTTGTTTATTTTTTGCTTATTGTCCTAACACAAAGTTTTGTTCCAATTCTTCATGTAAATTTAGGCACTTCTGACATACTGTTATTAGCACTTTTGATATTTCATGATCAAAGGTTTGGAGGGATCTGTGCCCCACCTAACCGGTTTTTTCCAGGAAAATACAAAACACGTATTCTCTAATTTTATGTCCGCAATATCTGTTCACAATTTCGTTCACTTTGGTCCACTTGTTTTTGCCTTTCGAGCGTCAACTTTCAAATTTTGGGTGAGGGCTTTTGCCCCCTAAAACCGTTTTTCAGCAAAAAAATAAAAAAGCACTTATTTGTTTATTTTATGTATAGTATCTACCTGCCAAATTTTATCAAAATCGGAGTGTTACACTTGGGAAGTGTTACTTGTTAGAATTATAACAACAACGCATTGTCCACAGTTTGGACACTGACTCAAAGTAATCTGACATAAATAAATAAATAAATAAATAAATAAAAAAAAAAACTCAAAAGGGAAAAAGTAGGTTTATTAAAAAAGTGCTTGAGGTTTGGTAAGGGACAGCTTCCAGGACCTCACGCTGGATACGTCACTGAGTCAATGCATTATATTTGTTTCTTGCAAAGATGATAATTAGATGCGTAATGTGTAAAATTATATCATAGTTTGACTTTTTATAGGTCTTTCCTTAACACATCCATATTATCCGGCGTTCTGCCTGCCTGTTTTATGTCGGATAAGCGAAAATCTACTGTATTTTCAGATAGCATATACACAGGAGCTAGAGGTCTGCACGGGCCGGAATTTTTAGAACGGACCCGGCCCGTCCCCTTTAATTTATAATCTATAGGCATTAGCGGATTAAGGGCGGAGTCAATAGAGCCCAGGGCCCCCAGCTCAGGGGGCCCTTTAAAATCCCTCTGTTTAATACTTACGCTCGCGGTATCGCTAGATTTAAGTCTTTGCATCAGCAGCATTTACCTGTTAATAATGAATGCAATTATTTAATTGTTAATAATGAATTTAACTAAACTAATTATTGTAAACTTGAAGCACATTCAAATATTACAGCATAGTTCTCGGTAGTTCCATAAGTAATTTCAGAGACTACGGTGTTTCAGTGGTAGAGCGTTTACCTTTGGTGCATGGAGTCCTTGGTTCGATATATGCTCGCGCCAAGTGAACCTTGTGCTGGACAAACACTGTGTGTGTGGGTTTTCTCGAGGTTCTCCCGTTTTATCCCACTTTTTTCATTCCACCATTTCATTCATTTCTTATCATCACTGTCTCCTTTAGGCTATCCGGCATAATCGTGGGACATAAAACTTAAAAATTTCTTTTCAAATCATTTCAATCAAAAAACAGTTGCAGGAAGTATGTAATTTCGAATAAAACAAACTACTATATACAATTCTGAGTATATTATTCTTTTATGAAATTCTCGCGAACCTTATTTCTAAATTGAAGGGTAAGAAGACTAAATTCATTCTCTTATTATTATAGATCCATTTCAATTGAAGCAGTTGGAATAGTTGAAAAAAAAACAAAAAACATACCCTATATTCCAGTGTGCCACAATCGGTATAACGCGCCACACTGGTGTGTCCAGCAAAGTGAACAGTGTGACGCAAACTTTTTCCTATTATTTGCAAGAATATTTGTCGAGTTCCTGTTAATTATTATTATTATTATTATTATTATTATTATTATTAACGATTTTTCCATGGATCAGCTGTCTGTATACGGTTAAGCAACCACAAGTATCACATTGAAGGAATGAGTGTAATTATTTACTTTAATAGTAATACAAAAGTCAATTTGCTTGTATATTCTACCGGTAATAACTGCATCCGTCTAGAAAGCTAGGACTAAACAAAGGGATACCAAGTTGTGACCACAGACCGCCCCAAATCGTGGGTGCCACAAGTTCTCTTTTACGCGTTAGAACAATAAGGGCTGTAGCGTTCAGGGAGAGAGAAAAACAACTTAATTCCATTGCAGTTATATGCTTATTAAATGTTAACTTATATTTATAAATTATGTAAGTGATCGTATCGTTTTCTGTTTATTATTATTATTATTATTATTATTATTATACATTTCTTAATACGTTGATTGCCATGTGTATGGAATTCCATACACACGGCTGTCCTGTACAGTAGAACGTGATTATTTTCCATACGCAAACAATGTAGATATTCCAAGTTTGTTGTGTTCGTTCTATAGGTGTGTATGTAATTAGATACATATGGCGTAGAAATCAAAATTTAATGTCCATGCCACGTATATGAAAAACCATACACAAAGACATTTATGAATAAAGACATTGAGTTTGAGTTTAACGTCTCGTTCAGCAACGAAGCTATATGAGACGGCCTACTGATTAACGTGGACTCCGAACCACGTGAGCTCTCGCCGGGAATCGAAGCCGGGTCTTCCACGCCAAAGGCGCGTACGCTAACCACTAAGGATCTTATGAACAGAGACATTTATGAGCTAAAACAAAGGCGAAAACAAAGATGTGTGATGTGATTTTGAGTTTATCGTCCCTTTCAGCAGCGAGGCTATATGAGACGTGGACCTACTGATTAACGTGAAATCCGAACCACATGAGCTCCCGCCGGACGAAAACAAAGACCTTTGGAATTGACAATTGTTTGGACATTCCAGTCGAACCTACCTAATATTAACAACGTTTCTACGATAATTTCGTAACATTGTATTATTTCTTTTGTTGATTAGCTTGGTTAGGCTTATTTAAACACTTTCTTCTTTGCACCGACGTGTCACATCTCTTGGATGAAGATACACTAGCTCTCACTGGAAATCTAATCCAGAACCAATGCACTTGAACCATTTGACCACAACAAGGCACATTTAAAAAGAAGTTTCGATTTTGTTCGGAAAATTGTGATTAGGTGTAACATTTAAAAATATATTTAAGAAAGGGTACGGAGTAAACGCACTGTACTTTCTCGCTCGAAGATTTTACACTGACTTATGTTAGGCTGCAACTGTTATTGATACATTTATTTGGGAAATTGCGAATAAAATAATGTTTTCGAAAACTTTGCTAGAAGAAACTTCAGGCCCAAAAGTAAAGTACCCATTGGTCATATTTCCGTTAGAAATAACTTGATCCATATATTAGAATTATAAAGGATATAATTGTATGTGAACTATAAGCAAAAGCTCTGAGTAATTTCTGAGAAAATTATGCAAAAAGTCACCCCCAAGAATAAATTATCCCTTGTGGATCTTTTCAGTATAAACGAGCTATGCTATATTGTTAGTGTTTTCATAAAACATTTATTTATGAAATACGAACACAATCGCCTGAGTCGTTCTTGAGAAAATCGCAGGGTAAAACTTACTGTCAAAAGTAATATACCATTTCTAGATTTTCCGGATGAGGGAATTATACCATATAGCTAGGTTATTTATGTAATACGTATTTATAAAATATGAACAACAAACATCTCCTGAGTTGTTTTAGGAAGGTCATCGGCAAAAGCTTACCCCCAAAGGTAAACTCTTCTATCTGTAATTTTGACAGTATATCGAGTAATTTTTAAGCAAATCGTCGGGAAAAATTTCACTGTGAAAGTAAACTATTTCTTTTGGATTTTTCTTTTCGGAACAAGCGAGTTATACCATATTGTAAGATTATTACAGAAAATATTTTTACTAAAATTAGAACAAATTTCAGTAAAAATAGAAATTTCAGTAATAACTTAGACAATTGTCCAAAAAAAAAAAAAATCAACCCTTGAGAAAACCACTTCTTCTGTATGTTATCGGAATAAACTATTTATGCTCTATGTTAGTTTATTAATGAAATATTTCTTTACGAAATATGAACAAAATTACCTGAGGCGTTAATGGGAAAACCATCGGGGGAAAGCTCACCCTAAGATTAAGCTACTCCTTCCAACGAGTTGACATATTGTTAGGTAATTAATATACGTTTATTTATGAAATGTGGTTGAGAAAATTGTGCAAAAAGAACGCATACCATACAGTAAATTACACCATATATATGTTTTCAGAAAAATTATTCATATGTGGTGGAGATTTGTTAATAAAATATATATTTATCAAAAGTAAATAAAATCGTCACAGCTTTTTTTTATTTGAGAAAATTGAACTTCATTAAATTACCCTTGCTTTTAGGTGTCGAAGGACATAAAATTCGAAAGATATTATGTTACTAAAACGTTATGTCTAGAATTCGGTGCAGATACGTTGAACAGTATGGCCTCTATTTGAGTGCGTGTAAAAGCGTGATGAACTGAGAGACAAATAGATGGACAGACATCGAAAAATCATTTTTTTCGCTATGTAGGAGCCATGTAACTTGAATTTATTGAAATCTGGTATTCGGTTTTTGTAACTATCACCACACTTTCTTTTTTCGTCGCTTGATTGTGAAAACGAATAGGCCTACACCGACACGTAATGTGATAATTTGTAATCCCAAAAATTTAATTTGTTATGTTTAATGTGTGGTTACTCTAAAAAAAAAAAAAAAAAAGCTTATGCATGTTACATCATTTTATTATGAGTTTTTCACGCTACTGTATAATTCGGTACGATTATAGTTAATATTCATGGCATCTTTTGGAAGCATTCGCGTTCCTCACAAAGAGAGCTGTAAAATTTAGTTTTGTTTAAAGAAAGCACTCTTGATTTTTTTCACACAGACTTGCATTTGTTGCACTTGTGGATATGAAACAAAAGGAGAGAGAGAGAGAGTCAATACTTTAAAAAGAAACACACACACAGAAACACTAGAACAGTTTTTTTCTTCATGACAACGAGCTATCGCTGTGACTGTGTTCCTCACGCTGTGTGTAAAGCTGCAGGTTGCTCTTGTTTTGTTTTTTCCTGTTCCTGACTCACAGACACTCGCAGTGAGTTGAAGCTGTGTAAAAACGGAGAGGGAACGGTTAAGCATACCATACCATAAACTAAAGACAATCGCTATTAGTAATAAATAGTAAGCTAATTCTGAATAAATACGTCATCAGAAAAACAAAAAGTTATTTCATTATTATATTATTTCGTTTCTTATTAACATAAAAATTATACACTTTCTACAATGTTTTGTAAAGAAAAAAAATTGAACAGGACCGGATGGGATTCGATCTGGTGTCAAAACAGTATAAGAATTACTAGTCCGTCACTTTACCCACTTGCCCACACAGATTTTCTTTTGTTGCCTATCTTTTTCTTAAGAAATAAATGCTCATGGCTATAGAGCATGTCACTTCCAAACTTAAGACAACAGTTTTTCTCTTTGTTTATATTTTCCGTATAACATCTTGCTTACAGAAGCTAATTTATATTTGGCAGACAATTTACACCCTAGATTTAAGCCAATAAATGCAATATTTTGCTCCAATTTCTAGTTCCTTGATTCAGCTGTTCTCCTACTAATCTTGTTATTCCCTCTGCAATCGTGCTGTGCTACTCCAAAAATTCCCTCGAAAACATTATTGCCAGTATACACAAAACCGAACATAATTTTGTTTTTTGCTTATATTTTTATTATTTTATTATATTTTTTTGGAAATATCTCCTTAGATGGATTGCTTTCTATTATCTCCACGTACTAATAACTGAATTTTACCAATAAACATATGGAAAATGGAATAATTGCGAAAAATTGTGAGTTACAGTATACGCGCAATATTTTTTGCGCATGGGAGTACCTCCGAAACGTTGGAAATAGATTCGTTCAATCGTTTTTAGTTTCTTAAGTAAACGTAAGAGGCGCATATATACATAAAAAAAAAATCGACGTAGTTACCATGAACTCCCAGACCTTTCTGGTAGCGTGGCACAAACTTCCGTATACCCTTTGTATAAACTTGTACCGCCGGAGAGTGCAGTCAGTCCACAACTGATGTCTTGGGCACTTCACTTTCGTTGAAACGTTTCAATGCAAGCCACTTTTTCAGGTGAAGAACAGAGAAATTGCTGGTGGAAAGTTGGGGCTGTAAGGAAGATGACTGAATAGTTCCAATCGAAATCTTTGAATTGTCTCAACACTACGAGTACCTGTGTGTGTGGGCGGATGATATCATGGATCAGAATAGTTCCAGAGTTTAGCATTCCTCTCTGCTGAGTTTGAATACCACGTCGCAGATTATTCAGTGTTTGGCAATACATATCTGCTGTAACTGGTTCCAAGAAATCCATAAAAATGTTACACTGTTTGTCCCAGAACACAAATTCCTTGGTTTTGTGACCTGATGGTGTCTGAATTTCTTCGTTTTAGGAAAACCAGAGTCAAGGGCGCCGATTTCTCTGTAAATTGGGGAGGAGGGGCGTTTAGATGCAGAAGATATATATCTGAAGATTTTAAGACAAATTGCATTCAAATTATGCCAAATATTGTATATTCATAAATACAATAGGGGGCCCACATGAGCTTTGCGGGAGCCGAGCCCCCGCCCCCCAGGATCGGCGTCCTTGACCAGAGTGCCGCCATTGCATTGACTGCTACTTAAGACTCCCCAGTAGCATACGATATCCGGGTTTCATCTTCCAGTCACTATGTGAGAAAAGAGGTCACTCATATTCTATCCACCATAAGCCCCCCCCCCAAAGAAAAAAAGCACGTGCAGCTGTCATTCTTTGCTCTTTTTAAGAGTATGTCAGCAATTTTGGCACCCAGCTCGCACACAGTTTGTGATAACTCAACTTATCTGTCACAATTCAATGCAGTTTTCTCAGACATTTCTAGGAACTCTTTGGCGAGTTAAGTTATTGTGAAATAGCGACTAGATCGCACTTTCTCGTTAACGTGTTCGACGAGATCGTCCGTCTGAACATAAGGCCTTCCGCTACGCTCATCGTCCTGAACATTTGAACGCCCTTCCCGAAACTCGGTATATTTGAAACCCGAAATATATAAATCGTATTACCGCTTATCAGAAAATCCTTCTCATCACCAGTGTTTCTTTCAGAAAAAATGTTCCAGGGGGGTACGCTTGGTAGGGGACACTGATGGTACTACTCTATTATTATATTATAGACATATTATTTTGGTCTCCTCCGGGGGGTGGGCTCTCGCAGAGCTCCCGGGGGCAGTGCCCCCAAAAACACATGTCTGGAAGAAACACTGCTAATCACGTTTTCACATAGCAGGTTCAGAGGTACACACTTGTGCACCAGTATGTCTCGAGGTCTGCACGGATATATAATATCGCATCCGTAGATAATGAGGTAGCAAATATATACAGGGTGTCCGAGAAGTTCTTCCCTGATTACAGAAATTGATAACTCAGGCTAGAAATAAGATAGAAATATGAAACTGGTGTTGAATTGTTTGCAAACTATAAAAGTTTTTGTCTGTGTTAGGTTTGTTCTGTTTTACCAAGTCTCTTTTTTTTTTTTTTTTTTTTTTGTTTTAGGTTTGTAGTACGTAAGTAAGAAGCCCAAGAAGCCATGCCAACCAACCAGGAGAAGGCACAGTGTGTCCTGTGGTACCATGAGACACGATCACCAACCACGGTGCACAGTTCCAGACAACATTTGGGAGGACTCCACCTGATGTCAAGAGCATTAAAGCCTGGTATGAGAAGTTCAAGAACACAGGGTCGGTTGCTGACCTTCCGAGGTCTGGTCGACCAAGAACCTCAGCAGACACGGTGGAGGCTCTGCGGCAGTCTTTTCTGAGAAGTCCTAAGAAATCGGTGCGCAGGGCCTCACGTGAATTACAGATGCCAAAAAGCTCTATCCATGACATTTTACACAAACGTTTATTGTTTCGTGCTTACAAAGTGCAACTCGTTCAGGCCTTGTTGCCCGACGACGGTACACGTCGATATGACTTTGCGGTCGAAATGCTATCACGTATTGAGGACGATAATGGTTATCTCAGACGAATTGCCTTTTCCGACGAAGCGACATTCTTTGTCAGTGGAGTAGTGAATCGCCATAATGTACGCATTTGGGGTTCAGAACCCCCCAGGGAGGTCAGGGAGTTCACCAGAGGCAGTCCAAAGGTGAATGTTTGGTGCGCGTTATTGCACGATCGAATTATCGGGCCATTCTTCTTCGCTGAGGATACCATCACATCTGCAGTGTACCTGGATATGTTGCATCTGTATGCTGTTCCTCAGCTGCTTCAGTATCGCCCCGATGTCGTATTTCAGCAAGACGGTGCACCACCTCATTGGGGTTTGGACGTCCGTGCCTATCTCGATAGGACATTTCCTGGGCGATGGATTGGTCGTGATGGACCAACAGCTTGGCCTCCACGCTCTCCTGACATAACCCCATTAGACTTCATTTTATGGGGTTATGTCAAGGATGAGGTCTACCGAACACGTGTACCAGATCTTGAAACCCTGCAGCAACGAATAACCACAGTCGTTGCATCGATCCCTCCAGTGATGTTGGCTAATGTGTGGATGGAAATTGAATATCGCCTAGATGTGCTACGTGCTACCAAGGGTGCTCATGTGGAAGTGTACTGATGTGACCAAAACTTTTATAGTTTGTAAACAATTCAACACCAGTTTCATATTTCTATCTTATTTCTAGCCTGAGTTATCAATTTCTGTAATCAGGGAAGGACTTCTCGGACACCCTGTACGACTTACATATTCTATAATAGACCGATTTCAAAAATAATTTTAAACACATTTTAAATAGTCTGTAGTTTCTCTGATTCAAACGAAACAATACATTATATCACTTTCCTCGTGATAAAATACGAACTACGCTAAATAAAATGCAATATAAACCGTACAGATACAAATTAGAAATTAATGAACAATCTATATACTTATCCAAGGTCTTCAAATGCAGAAGTGGGAAATCATATCCGCAACTTTATCCGATATCCGCACAGAAAAGAAATATATATATCTGCATCCGCGCAGACCTCTAATTATGTCTATCATATTTCTGCAGTTGTTTGTGAAATCTTTATTTATTACTAGTTTATGTGCATTCTCTCATCCTTATTTAATCAAATAAAATACACAAAAATCAATGAAGTTTCTGACAAGTATAAAAAAAAAAAAAAACATTATGAGCGCCCAACAATAGCAATAGGAGCCATTTCTCATGAAGCATGGACTTGCTGTGCGCAAGACGAAGCGCTTTAGTTCTCTCTAAATAATATCGAGTGAAATAATAAGATTAGAGATGCACTTCAAGTCAAATCAAGTCGGAACTACACAATATTAATTATGGATTATGCTAGGAGCTAAAAGGCGGAAGTACGTATGTGTGCACCTAGACGACCAAGAGATTAAGAATAGGAGAATCAATACAAAATCATTACATACATTCTGTCTTTTCTATAAAATAGAATCTTAGTACCTTTAATAATGGTATTTTATAAGCGCCGTTGCACATTCCTCGGTACAGGTTTACTTTAGGAGGGCATCATTATTACAACTATAAATATATCGTTTTCTGGGTAAATCTAGAGATAACTTAGGCTACTTTGGATACATATTTTCGCTCGCTTCTACTGTCACGGAATCACTATAGGATTAAATTCCTGATCAATGTTTCTTTATAAAGGCAAATGACTGACTACTTACTGATTTGCTAAGATCTAAGTTGTTGGCTACCCAGTCCCGTCCTTGCTTGAATTCCTCCATGAGACCCATGATGTACAGCGTATCCAAGCCATCCACAATGGTTGCTCCTAAAGAACCAGATCCAAAAATACTGGCGCTGTGACCTTTCTTGCTTATGGGCTTCAGTTCGTTTTTACCCCACGCGTAGCGAACATAGTTGTCCCACGCATGCTTCATCATCTGGAAACAGAATAAAACACAATGAGTTCAATATAATTTAACTACTCTGGAAAATATTCAACAATGAATTGTCAATGCTAAAAGATCATATGGATACTCACACTTCTCATCGGTAGTAGACGACAAATCCATTGAAGTATGGAGAAAGCCCTTCGAACGATAACTACAGATCATCTTGCTACTTACATATGCGATATATGTAAGACTCCACTATTCTATGTAACATTAATATTGCTCTCTGTGATACATAAACGTAGCGGGACAACCTATATATCAGTAACATTTCTAATATAAAAATACTAAATGTATTATATATATATATATATATATATATATATATATATATGTGTGTGTGTGTGTGTGTGTGTGTGTGTATTAAAATGCTAGGCTTATATATATATGTTTGTCTTCAATTCTTTCGACAATGAGATCTCGAAATCTACAAGTGCTAGAAGTGTGTCGTTTTCGCTGGTCGATTCCAAATTTTGTGTAGATTGTCCAGTTCTAATTGAATATTTAAAAAAAAACATGACCCTTATTTCTTTATTACATTTTTAGGGGTACACTGGAAGTATTGAAATTAAAAAAAGTAAAGCATCGTACCCTATGAGTTATACATTCCAACACAACATATGCGTATGTAGGGATGCATATCTCACGAGCGTTTCTTTCATGGCCAAATTATAACACTGGTCTACATCAGTTTTGCTGACTGGAAGCTACCGAGTGTGCTAAATCCAAAAATGAAATCCGTTTTTCTCTATCACGTCAGGTATTTTCACAAAATGCATAATTCATGTATGCTTTAGAACCATTAATCGTAACGTAGTTATAAAATATGTCACAAGATGGCAGCACACACTGTTACGTTTAATTTTATTTTTACGAGTTATTGGAAAACATTTAAACGTAAGAATTATTGGAAAACATTTAAACATAACTTGTTCCATATTTATATTAATATTAAGGCAATAGTACAATATTTAATATAATTTTCTTACTAAGATATATGGACAAATAAGAAACTCCTGTCAGTGTAAGTATGATCCGATTGTGTAAAATTCTGACGTGATAGGCTAAAACTAACGACACCACTGGAATCAGCGACCTCGATTAAAAAAAAAAAAAAGTCAAATATCTCAGTCAGCAGAACAAAAGTTTTCATATGTAGACCAATGTAATGAAAGACGAAGGATACCCATTTCTCCAAGCTAACATGAATCTTTATTGTTTGGAGTGTTTTGCTCAATGAACACTATATATCAGTGACATTATAATTAATTGTGTATCTAATGTATTTGCTTATTACATGCTGCAAGCAAGAAAACACTGATTATACATGAATTAGAAACTCCAACAGGAAGTAGGGTCAAAACTTACAAACGGTGCGAAATATCGGAAAATAAACGATCAAAATCTCCTGTATATGTGGTAGCCCTTGCCGGTTTTTATCAACACGTCTTTCACTTGTGTCTGTAAAGGGACATGTATAGATATTGTGAGGAATGGCAAGGAGATACATGCTCACATGTATATGATGAGTTGTATAGAAAGCACAGGTTCAGCTAGTATATTTTTTAAAAAAGTTTGTTACGGCACGACACGTTAACAAAAGGCATAATCAGAGCGGAAGAAATCTAATCTAGTATGGAGTGGGTTACCACTTTGGAATTGCGTACAATGAGTGCTAAATACAAGCCTCATAATTCAAAGTTTTACTGAAGCAGTATTAGCACTAACTAAACAAATTGAAAAGAGTCTCCAAAAGATTGTATATTACTTCCAGTGAACTGAGAGTGAAAGACAAGAGATGTCTCAAAACCATTGATTCCATAATTTTATAGTGATTTATAAATAAGAGAACTGCTATAGTGTTTCTGTTCATCCTCCCATTATCCTATAAAATGTGGAAATCAGGTCAGGATGAGTGGTGCAGCCTTTTAAAGGGAAGCGAGCAAGCGCTTAGTGAAGTTGACCCATCGAACGATCGGGCGCCGCGCCGCGACGTTGCAAGAGACGATGATTAATTTTTCCTTCTTCCGCTGCAGTCGGCCGCTCCCTGGAACAGATCAGGGGCTGGGAAGGGAAGTTTTTCAATCAACTAATTATTTAACTCCGAAGGTAACTTTAATCAGCAGCGTTCATTATGGCATCACGCTGTTCAAGGTTTTTAGACGATTCAGACTCGAAAAGTATTTTAAATCTTTATCAAGGAGGCTCCAAGGTATTCAACTGCGTGCTCTATGTATTTACTGAAGGAAAGAAACGACTCAATTCATTGATCACTACTTTTCTCATTCACTTACACCTACATATTGTTCGTGGGCGTTAATGCTGTGGGATTTCTTAGGAGTTCGTTCTAAAATATTTTTTCATTTCTGCTTACAAAATTTTAAGCTTCTTAACTATGCTAAAGTACGTATTTGAAGTGTTACAAAACAACTCTGTGACAGAGATCACGACAAAAACAGTTAAAAAAAAAAAGTAGCGAAAAACTGTTGTATAATACAAATTAAATTAAATGAACAATTTCAGTTTAACGTCCCACGATTATGCCCTTTAGGCTAAACGGAGATGGAAGATCGAAACAAGTGAATGACGATGCAAGAATTGGTGGAATGAGACATGGGAGGAAACAGAAGTACCCCGAGAGAAAACCCACAGACATGATGTTCTTCACCACAAACTTACCTGACCGGGATCGAACCAGGGACCCCACGCACCAGAGGTAGGCGCTCTACCACTGAACCACCGTACTCCTGTTTTCTGATAGATTCAACGCAATCGAACAAAAATGTCTGTTCTTATTTCTTTATTGCAACCGGAAGTGGTAGAACTGTATCATTTCCGCTTTCAATATCCATCACTACAGAGTACAAAATGGTAATAACAAGATTTTTTTTTTTTTTAATATATGAATTTAGTGTTCGAGTAAAAAGTTCAATTTCTGTTGTATTCTTTCTTTTGTGACCGCAAGTGGCAGAAGTGTACCAATCAATATAGAGCAAAACCAAGAGGAGATTGCGAGAAAAGGTTTTTTTCATGTAGATCTAGCATCCGAAGGATAAATCCCTTCTGTCTTATTGAGACTAGGAATGGCAGATGAAGAACTTCAGGTGAATCCCCAACGTTTGGAAGACTACAGAAGCTTCGCATGCAGTGTTTGAAGTGAAAAAAAAAAAAAAAAAGGCAGAGGCGGTATGTTTTATTACGATTTTGACTCGACATACCAGCTATCTAAATGTTGAATTACAGTTCGGGTATGTTGCCTAAGAAATCGCATTTCTATGTACAGAACGACTCAAAACCATGGGAGAACTTTTCTGTTGTTACGGGCGGGATAGCATGGAGAAACTCCCCCCCCCCCCAGTACAACTTTCCAGAGAATTATACACGAAAATGCTCTGAAATCGAGTTTTTATATTAACAATTTGCAAATGGTTTCCCGCTACACCAGTGGCTTTCTGAGTATCTACCCATGAAGGCAAGTCTGTCAAAGGTCTAACTAGTTCGGCCAAACTATGTATTCTACTGTTCTAAAAACCCTACACATAGTTTCTTCATACACAGACTCTTTGGCAGCAGTTACATGCAATAACCAACACAACCAACGAGTCCTTGTGTAGGAGTAAGGCGTAAATTTATTTGTAGACACATCATTTTAAAAGCAAACAGCAGGAAAAAGAAAACAAAAACATTGGTATTGCCAACTTAAAAATTATTTCTATATAATAAATACAATTTTTGAGGTACAAAGCTATTCGTCAATCTTGTATAGAAATCTATTTATTAAAGGTATATTAGCATTCTCTTTCCAGTGACGGTATGTTTTTATCAGTGAAAAAACAGAGACGGTATTCTCTCTCTTCGTTATTGAGAAACTAGAGGCAGTATGGCATACCACGGCATACCGTCTCACTTCGATCACTGTTCACATGTGAACCTACCTCATAGTTCTCAAGTTAGGAATGTCAGAGCAATTTTAACCAAACATAGCACATATGTTACTTACAGTCTGGAAAAGAGTACTGTCGGGATAAGACTCCCTAGCTCACCTAGGGGGAGACAAAAATGATCGAAAGTAACCGATATAATATCGAATCCATAGTTTTTGGGATCCGTGACAGTTCCGATTCCCCTTAAGTCTAATTTCACCCTCCCAATGAAGGTACAAATCCCTTAGCACACCTAGGAGGAGTAGAAGGGGTGACATATAAAAATGATCGAAAACGACCGATATGAGTGTCGAATCCGTAATTTTCGAGGTCTCTGAGATTAACAGTGACACTTTTGATCTCGTTTAAATCCAAACTCAGCCCTCCTTAATACTCTTTGAGGGAGTGACATGTAAAATAATTGAAAATGACCGATATTAATGTTGAATCTAGTTTTCGGGATTCCTAAATTGATTGGTAACAGTTTTGGCGCCCTTTAAATTCCAAGTTCAGCTTCCAGTTGGGGTAAGACACCCTAGGACTCTACGGAAAGGGAGGTGGACACACAAAATGATCGAAGCTAACCGATATTAGTGTCGCATCCATAGTTTTCACAGTCGCTCAGATGAATAGTGACACTCCAGATGCTGTTCAAACTCCGATTTATATATTTATTTATTGAACAAATTCCCAGATACAACATAACTTCGCCATTTTACACAGGAAAATGTTAACAAAAGAAAGAAAAAACAAGACAACAATAACAACAACAACATGAAACAGTGTCAAAAAAGAGTGTAAAAGTAATATTATTCCGTCAAAACTCGTTTAATTGCTCTTTCACCGGGTAGTTCGAAAAAAATGTCTACATCAGATGATACTTGATTGTAAGTTTGGTATTCTGAAGAAAAAAAAAAAAGAGAGAGAGAGAGAGAGAGACCTCTGTATAATTGCCAACCTAGGAAAAGCAAGATGGAATAGGTGGGTATTCCGGGTTATGCGAGAAGGGACACGTAAGAATAGTTCCTGAAGTAATATTTCCGATTTTAAGTTTCCATTAACTATTTTATGAAGATATTTCAGGTTAGATTTAAGCCTTCATTGGAAGGGGGGATGAAAATGTGACATGTAAAAATATCGAAAACGACCGATATTAGTTTTAAATAATTAATTTTCAGCATTGTTAAGTTAATTGGTGGCAGTCTTGATGCCGTTTAAGCCCATGTTAAGGCTCAAGTGAGGGCAAACCCTTTGAGTACTCCTAGAAGGAGTGGGAGGGGCAGACATAAAAGTGACAAGAAACGACCGACATTACTGTCAAATCCATAGTTTTTGAGGTTACTGAAATTGATAATGATTCTCCAATGTCTTTCAAGTCTACGTTTATCTCCATTTGCAGAGGGAAGGGAGGGGGAGATGAAAATAAAATACCGAAAACGACTGAGATCTGTGTCGAATTTAAAGTTTTCTTGGTCGGGAAAACTTGTTACCTGTTTGAAATGACTTTTCGAAGATGGATAGTACCCACTTCAAGCTCGGTTTTTAATCATCAATTTCGCTAAAGAGGTATTCTGTTGGGGGTAGGATGTTTTAATATTTATGCCAAAAGTACAGTAACTGTATATTTATTATTGCGCTTTCATTGAAATACATGTTCTAAGGACGAAGGGGATTCAAGTATTTCCAAAAACTATTTTCCCCATGTGATATATATATGTATGTATATAATCAGGCTCATATCATTCAGATGAGTGAGTGCAAGGCTTATTGGGTGTAGTGAACCTGAGGTCGTGCAAGTGCCGGCTACAAAATAACAATCACTGGTCAGGTTCACCAGCCGCGATGGTTGTACCTCCAGAACCTGCAGGCTTCAGAGCAACAGAGCTAACCACTATTTATGCTCGCTCAATACATGTGGGTAAAATATGGTGAAAATGTAAGAAAACATCAGGACTCAGAGAAAACTTCCAAAAACGGAGATTTCACATGCTAACAGAACTAAAATCGAACCTACGATCCACAGGTAAGACAGGGGCCGCGGTGGCTCAGTGGTAGAACGTTCACCTCTGGTGCATAGAGTCCTTGGTTCGATCCCTGCTCGCGCCAAGTGAATTTTGTGGTGGACAAACATTGTGTGTGGGGGTTTTCTCGGGGTTCTCCCGTTCCCTTTCACTTCTTCATTCATTTCTCATCATCATCGTCTCCTTTAGCCTAGCCGGCATAATAGTGGGACCGAAGATTTCATTTCATTTTATTTTTTCCAGAGGTAAGCCCTCTACCACTAAGCCACCGTGCTCCCTTCGAGGGTTTGGATTTGGATTCAATATTTTCTACCAACCTTGTAAAGAAAGCTATTGTGGGATACCGTATACTCGTAATAACTTAGATGAGAAGATATACTTTTCACGTCATTCTACTTGGTTTTCATAGTTTACATGCTCAGTTTCTACCTGATAATAGTTCGTGTATTGTATTGTACGGAGGTATATCTTGTAATAGAAACATACAGAGAGAATGAACACTTTACAATCATAATAAGGCAATATAGCGAAGAATTAAATATAAACTTGGACTACATTATGATGTAACTGTTCCAATAACTGGCAATGTCATGGGAAAGACTCTTGAAATTCCCATGACATCGTTTTCATCGATTAGCTGGAAAAGTGAAAACTGTTACAGGTCAATACTACGCCTCATTATTACGTAAATAGTGAAAAAGTATCAGAATTTAGCGAAGAAAGACATTCTACTTCGTAAGGAAAATATACCGTTCCACAACTCTGAAGCTGTCATGGCTAAATGTGTCGAATTACACTACAAACTACTATCTACTCCATCACACTCAGCAGACTTATTAATGCATTTTTTCCTGAAGACGTGATTCAGTAGAAGATTTGCATCTGATGAAGGGATCACAATGGCCAAAAACACCTATTTTGCAACTTTTGACAAATTTTATCTTTTGGAAGGCCCTAACCGTTCAAAATGTTGGACAAAGTGTATCTAGCTAAAAGGAGATTATATCAAAAAGAAACATTAATTTGCAGTGTGAAATACGATTCTTTTATTCCAAGTAACGGACTTATTAAACGCCCCCCGCTAATGACTTCGGAAGATTCCTAACTTAACACATGAAGTGCTATTTAAGAAGTCCATGAGCTATCCATGATACAATTGTCACACTTCGTACTCTCATACGTTGAGAAAATTTATGATAAACATCTGTCATTACTGCTTATCTTCTAAGTGAACTGAAGGCGACTGAATATTATTTCCGATAAATGCAACACATTCCTTACTACGCTGAAGGACATGGATGACTAATGAAAATGAATGATCGTGAAATTAAATTTTGTGTCCTCCCATACAAAATCAAACCCAGGATCACGTGGTCAGAGAGGAGGGCCTTTTGAACTGGTTGGCAGGTGTTTACATGATTGTAGAGACAATTGGTGGCAAGATTTATAGGTTTTTTTTTCTTTATTTGAAATCGGTTGAAAAGCACGACTTTTTCCACAGTAGTCAATTAAGCGAAGGCAAAACATGCAACAACACGTGCACGTATGTCCAGCTGTGCTGTATAACTTCTAGGAGTAACGGGACATTATTATTATCGTGAATCCATTGAAAGTGCAGGAACTGGGTTTTTCGGTTTGGCTTGACTTTAGCCCCCCTTCGGCAGCAAAGCTATATGAAACGTGGACTTGTAACTTAACGTGGAAACTGAACGCAGGTCTCCCACGCCAAAGCTATCCACATAAACAGTAGGGAGCTTTCGCAGGAACTTCTCGTAGATGCTCTTGCAGGAACTAGATATACAATGGTTGTGTCGAAGGCGCAAGAGCAGTTGGAGGAGAAACGCATAGGAGGTGTTGGAGTGTGCACCCTTGTTTTACGGAGGATTATAGTTAAGATAGATACATATCTCCGTTAGCGTTTTTGATCTGCGGAAATCAGTATTGAAACCTAAAGCAATAGTAAATTTGAACCACTTCTGGTTTTGGTAGTGTTGTGGACAACCACTACGTTGTTTTGAGAGGCTGAATCGTTTGCACCAAAAAAAAAAAAAAAAAAAAATCTCGCCCTCTGTTACCATTTCTACTCTATGGTGATAGACGTTGAAACCGGAAATGATTAATTTACACTACTTCCGGTTTGAATACAGGGTTAATGGATGAGATGGAATCTCCCCTTGTGACACTGAATCGATTGAAGAATATGGCATCTTGGTATTTCTTACCGTTTTTGTTCTGATACCTACCGACAGACGGACAATGTTGTTCTATAGCACTTTCGACACTTAAGCATAGCATTATTTAGAAGTCGAATAGCAATGTATGTGTGTTTGTGCCCTGCAAGAACTAAATGAAAGCTACTACTACTAATCCATAAATTCGGTTAACTATTGCTGTCCCACGTTTGTCGTCTAAGCTAAAGGAGACGATGATGATGATTGAAAAACGAATGAAATGTGGAATGAAGAAAGTGGGAGGAAACGGGAGAACCTCGAGAAAACCCACGCACACGGTGTTTGTTTCCCACAAAGTCCATTTGGCTCGAGGTGAGATCGAACCAGGGACTCCACGCATCAGAGGTGAACGCTCTACCACTGAGCCACCGTGGCCCCTAACTACTGCTGTTAAAATTCGGATAACTCGTAATTCGAATAATGGATTCCCCGAATAATTATTGGAATAATAGAGTATTCAGATAATAAAATATAAATGATTCGAATAATTTTAACGTCACTACTTACAACCGTCGCGAATTTGATCCTGTAATGAGAAGGTAAGGACAGAGCCTCAGGGGTAGTTAAATAGTGCTTTGCATTTAGAGCTATGTAGTACGTGCAGAGAGCAGACTCAACTGAACGAAAACCTTTTCGAGATGACATTCTCTTGACACACATCTCGTGAATTATGAACAGCAACACCACGTACGTGAGAACGAGGTTATTAGATACATGTACTCGTGGGTCACACACGGGAATTCTTTCACCTGCTCCTCTGTCACGCCGCTAACCATACAATAGCAACAGACATCTGCAACATAACGGGAATGACACATATTATCCTTGTCCAAACGATGATCTTTTTTTTTCTTCTCCAAATTTCCTTGCTTCTTCTGATGGAAAACCGTTGCTATCTCTTCTCGGACAATGCTCACTGCTCTGCCAAGAATGGAAATCAACTACTCGCAGACAGGACGGATTTCAAAAACTAGGAATATTACAGTAATGAACTCCTAAGGAAAGGAAGTGGGCAACTGATGGAGAAAGTGCTTCATTGTAATGAATCTAAACTATCTCTGGAGACGACAATGTTCTTTCCCTAAGCTTTCATTTTACATTTTAAATTATATTATTAGCAATAGCGTATTTAGGATTTTGTTTCGGAGGGGCTTCGCTAACTTTATGCCTTGAAATGTGAAAATTCTGCAAGATATTTCATTTACTTCAATATAGTAAATAAAATTTCTGAGGAGCTTAAGCCCGGAAGCCTCCTTAAATATGCCACTGATGATTAGTAATATTTGTTGCTTTCGCCTAGGAGTACTTTTTGCTCCTAAATTAAATTTTACTTATCATATTGAAACAATTATTAACAATTTATACAAAAATCTTGGCTTCCTTTATTATGAGAACAGGAAAGCGTTTCAAAACGATGCTACATTAATGAAAGTCTACTTCTGTTTCCTGAGATCGCAATTAGAATACGTGACTCTGCCTTGGTCACCAAAAACACTTAAACACATAGATATGAAAAGATACAATCAAAATTCTTGAAATTACTTGCTTATATATATATATATATATATATATATATATAAACTGGCATGTATCCAGAATATGAGTCATATTCAGAAACAGTACAAAACTTCAAAATGCACACACTGAAACAACGGAGATCATACGGATCTTTTATTTTTACACAAATTACTACATGGTAAAAACTGACTGTCCCAATCTTACTTCCAAGGTTCAACTGCATGTCCCATTAGGTAAAACCCGCATAGGAAATAGCAGTACATTTTACTGCAAAAAGGCAAGAACAAATATCCTCGCTAAGTCTCCTGTATGGAGGATGAGTGCTTCCTACAATGCAATTGAAAGGATATCTGAGATGGGTGTTTCTGGAGTGTCGGAGACGGCATATAAGAATAGACTTCTATGTGATAATGTATAAATATAAAGGTACAATCTTGTTAAATATTATATGTATATAACTGTGGGTAAATGCATTTCTAAGGAACACACTGAACTGTAACTGGGCCTAGAGCCTGTTGTGTTAAATAAATAAATAAATAAATAAATTGTATCCAGGATTGCGCACGAGACGAGGCAATAGAAACAGATACATTTTCCGAGACGAAACAGCCTTTAACTCTTGTCCCGTATTAAGGAAAATAATGGCATCCTAATTGTAAGAATGGCATTCGTTTCGAATTTATATACATTTATTAAATAACGTAAAGCTGAATGTAAAGGCTTTGGAGAGAGTGATATTCGACACTCATAACTGCCTCAGTTTTATACCAAATAAAATGGCATTTCAGGTCTCCGTCTTTCTAACAAATAATAACTATTATCATTATCATAGGTATTCTGCCATTACTGGGAAGTCACTTCCTGCAACTGAAACACTTCCACGATCTTTCGCTAACCTCTTCGTCTTCACGTAAGATTTTTCTGTTTTGATATCGTCCATTAATTATATCTCCTTTGCCCTCTCCCTCTTTTTTCTGCCACCGTACCTTCTAGCACGTCCCTTATAATAGAGTTCATTCTTAGCCAATGTCCAAACCAGTTTCTCTTCCTCTTCTTAATAATATCCATAATTGCTGTTTTCTCCCAACATTTCTAACACCTTCTCATTTGTTTTTCACTCGGCTCTCTCCATTTTTCTCCACATCCACATTTAGAAAGCTTCCAGTAATTTTTCATTATTTTTGCGTAATGTCCATGTTTCTGACCCATACAACACGACGATGCATCTTTTTCTGAATATGGCTTCACAGAAATCGTATTTAACAAACATTTTTCTTTCAAATTCTTGATAAAGCAGATAAATTTGTTAAGCAGTGAAAAGTACTGTGATTGGTGATTCTGTTCCTAATAAAATTACACTAGATACACAAATGGTCTTTTTTAATTCTACACAAGGATAGGTGACCAATATTACGGCCATCTTTTAATTCTACAGAGGAGTAGGTAGCCAATACTACACATTTACATGTGTGAAGGTAAAAAATTGTACGAGTGAATTGTATACTGTATAATGGGGAAAGGCGACCTTCTTGCTAGTCTAGTGGCTAACGCATGCTCTTTTGATGCAAGGGATCCCAGATTCGATCCCCGATGGGCGAATTACAATTTGAATGCATTACGGTGGTTTGGATTCCACCTGATACAATCAATGATGAAAAGAGACGATAAACTTTAACAAACAACAATGATGGGAAGGCACGGTAGGGACCTGCACGGGCTAATTTTTCGGCCCGAGCCCAATCCAGCCCGAATCTACCTCGGCCCAGCCCGGGCCCGAAAAGTTTTGGAGATTTTCGGCCCGAGCCCGGCCCGGGTCCGATAAAATTTAAAAGTTTCATTTTGTAACATTTTTCACGGGCACACTTCTTCAACGTTTGCCTTTATTCTAATTATAGTTTAACGAAAGCTAATAATTATTTAAAGAATTGCAATTAATCGGCCGTAGCCCGGCCCGACCTGAAGAGAAATCAGTGTCGGCCCGCCCAAGCCCGGCCCGGCCCAAAGAGATAACAGAGGCGGGCCGGACCGGCCTTCGGTCCTCGGGCCGACCCCGGCCCGAGCAGGTCTCTAAGGCACGGTGGCGCATTCGTTGTTTGTTGAATGTTAAGCACTGAGAGCTTATGAGATACAACATTTGCAACTTCTTATTCTCTATTTTTACTCCATTCAAAGTAGAAGACGATGAGAAACTACTGTACACTTTCACCCTAAAGGGTCTGATATTATAACAACAAACGATAAGGGTAGAATTGAGCCTACTGAACAGTGTTCGAAGTGGAAAAAAAGGCAGAGGCGGTATGTTTTATTACGATTTGGACTCGACATGCCGGCTATCTAAATGTTGAAATACAGTGAGGTTATGTTGCCTTAAAAATTGCATTTCTATTTAAATAATGACTGAAAACCAAAGGAGAGCTTCTTTGTAGTTACAGGGGGAAGGGGACATGGACAGACTTTGATCCCCTGCCAACAACTTTCTGAAAAAAAAAAAAAAGATTAAAAATATCCCCTTTTGTTATATTATAGAGAATTATACACTAAAATGCTCAAAAACAGATTTTTTAATATTAACGGAAAACTCCGGGATCCCTATTCGACTGAGGGATATTAGAAACCCTTGGACGATCCGCTCCAACAACCCCTAAATCCGCCCATGCTCAAAACACAACATTTATATCCATTAACACAAGAAGTCACACACACACAAGAAAGAAAATTTAATATGACACATCAAAATATAAACTAGATGAACTTCTTTGAAGGCATCTCATTTTAAAAACAAAAGGTAGGAAAGAGATTTTAAAAAAATGTGTTGTCGACTTAGAAATTATTTCTACATAAGAAATAAAATCATCTTACGTGCAAAGCCATTCGTCAATTACTGTGTATAAAAATGGATTTATTAAAGGTATTTAGTATTCACTCTCCAGTAATGGTATGTTCTGATCACTCACTGAGAATCCAGAGGCGGTATGTCTTCATAACTGAAAAACCAGAGGCGGTATGACATACCACCGCATACCGCCTCACTTCGATCACTCCTGCTGAATCTATATCCCTCAATATATTAACCTCTGTTTTGCTCTATCAAAATTCAATAATAAACTGGCACGACAACTTCTAAAACTTCTGTTTTAAGAAAGGATTTGAAGCCGAAAATAAACCGAAGTTTAGGGCACTAGATTCATATCAAAGAAACTGTTCTTGCTATGTATTAGGAAGTAGCAGTAGTAGTCTCTTTCTGGTTACAATAGACGTTAGAGCTCAGATTAAATTAAGCAGTCCTTGGTTCGATTCCAAAAGTCATTTCAGTTTGTAGTGGACATCATCGTGTCGGTGAGTTTTTTTTATTTTTTATTTTTTTCCGAGTTCCCACCAATCATTTCATAATCATTTATTTTCATTAAACATCAGTCTCCTTTGGCCTACAGGGTTTAACCATGGGACAGAGACGGGAAAAGTGCACAGTATCATGTATCGTGAGGACGAAACAGCGCCCATCCCTCTTGATGAAATTCTATGTACGCCACTGATGAGTTTTTTTTTTTTTCATTCGTTGCACACTTCACACCTTGCCTACAAACGAAAACATTCTACTTTAAAAAAATATCCATTAACATCGTTCACATTCTTAATTACGGCTACAGGTGCTGTAGAAGCTTATAAAACAAACGTGGTCTCATAACTGCTCTCTCGCACCTTCAACGTAGCTCATTAACTTAATGAAAAGTTTTTATTGTCTAATTATCACCGACGACTAAAATACAGTCTGTAAACACACATGTAACCTACGGAGAATCATTTTTAAAACGCTATTAAAGAATGTAATGCTCAAGGTGTGTACATCAACTCAGAAACATCCTGTTTAACGAACTTTATTTATTTATTTATTTATGCCTTCAACAGAGTAAATAACTCCAATTAAAGAAGGCTTATGAATACTGCTTACACAAATTAGATATATATGAATAAACAATACAATAAAATAATATACACTCCTGTCCAAAGTGATTGTCGCATATCTATAATTGTCTTCTTGTAAGAATATAATTTGATAATGAATTTGCAGGGCACTTTTAATACTGATACTATGTGTATAATCGGGAAATGTATATTTGTGGTAAATTTTATAGGAAAAGAATTATAATTACGAAAATTAGAATGAGTAAAGCAAAATGTTGCTAAATAGACAAGGAAGTTTTATTTTCGTTTTCTTGTTCTTACTTACTGCTCTTTTGACATGAAATTTGCCACATACATGTCTTTACCGATTATACACATATTAACATTAGAAGAAATACAGGGCGAATTCGTTATCAAATTATATTCCTACAACAACGTATTTATAGACATGCGACAATAAATTTCGACATGGGTGTACATGTTATATGACACAAAATAATAATTACATGCATAGTAAAAAAAAAAAAATATGAAAATAATACTAGGCAATGAAAAGAAGTAATCTAAATTAATTTCTATATACGTACAAAAATCTACCATTCAGTAATCTCAATCTAATATTCATGTAGAAGAACTCATATTTTATTAATAACATCATATTAACAATGACGAGTGTCAAATAACACTAAAATTCAGATTTTACAAGGATACTTATATAATACTCATACTTAGCCATTTGAATTTTTAATTAAAGATTATATGATTTTTATAAATGTTGTCAAAGGAACTCCTAAATCCAAAACTGGATCTTTTGCTGATAGGTCATATAGTTTCCACAAACATACTAAAGGAGAGTTCTTGAATTTTTCAGTTCTAGGAATATCATATTTAAATAAATTTCTATTCCTGTTTCTAATTCCAACAGCATTAAATGAGATATTTTCCAAAAATTCTAAAATATCTATCTTATAGTTTACAGTTTTATATAACAAAATTTGCTGATGTATACCACTCCTATCCTCAACGCTAATATATTGAAATTCAGACAATAAATTGGAGTATGAAATCCTTACTCTTAGTGCAGACATATGATATTTCAAAGTAAAGAAATTGTAAAAATTTCTTTTGAATCATTTCTAATTTACTTGAATTCAACTTACAAGATGTAATCCACACAGATTAACCATACTCCAGCTTACTTCTAACTAATGTGTTATACAGTAGTTTGAAGCTGTTAATGTCGTTTAAATCAAAAGCATTCCTAATTATGAAATTCAACTTTCTATAAGCTTGTTTTTTTACTTCATTTATATGAGCTTTGAAGGTTAATCAATCATCCATTACTACCCCAAATCTACGCATATTTAGCTGTTGTCTGTTTATTGTGTAGCATGTATTATATGAGCGTTTTGTGGTTGAAAAAAATATATAAGCACTTTTTAATATTAAACTGTCAACAATAATAATTTTCAACTGACCATTTATAAAGTGAACCTACATCATTTTGCATAGCAATAATATCATCGTTACCTTTTATTTCCCCATACAATTTTATATCATCTGCATACATAATGCATTTCGCAAATTTGACCCTTGATGGTAAATCATTAATATAAATCACAAACAATAATGGGCCTAGATTTGAACCTTGTGGTACTCCTTAACCCTGGGAGTCCCAAACGGGTCCATTGGACCCATATGACTTTTCGTTTATTAATTACAGAGTAAGTTTACGTGAGTGGTCGCTAATATTCCGTGACTTTTTCTTTATGGTGCTCCTCTCGCATGTTATGTCAGAAATACTTTGCTCCTTTAAGTCAGGTGGTGTATATAAAATATTATAGCATTGTGTACCAGGTGGGTCCAGTGGACCCACTGTATACTTTAAATATAAATACTGGTTTAACTTAAGTTATGATTTACATTGTGGAGCATAGATGACAGAATTAATGTCAGCGTGTTCTTTATTCTTTGTTATCAGTATTATGTTTAAAAATGTTTTATTTATAAAGGAGTTTAATGCAGTTTTAGTAAATTTTCCTAACTAACTATTTCTTTTGTACGTAATGCCTACTGGTTTATGGTGTTTTCTTCCTGACACCACTTCTCAGGGGCATATTATAAATTTCTATCTATAATATATTCTAAACCAGCCAGTGCACGTTTCACTTTAGTCATTGGATTTAGTGTGTGAGGATAATGGCACGTGGCGGACTTTCCGATAACGACATACGCCAATGTCTGTTGACAGAAGAGGAGGATTTTTCTGGTGATTCGACAGATGATGGAGAAGTGGACTGTGAATTATTAGTTATCTGCATGTGAGAGTGGTTTTTCTTATGTTAGTGACAGCGACGTGCAAGATGAAGCAATATTCCGCTCTAGAAGTGGCATAGTGAGAGGTACTAAATTCTAATGTTCTACCAGTCGCGGGCGTGCTGGTGCTGCCAATGTAACTAGAAAGGACCGTGGTCCTACACAGTATGCTAACAGGGAAGTTGATGAGAAATCTGCTTTTTGTCTATTTTTTCGTAAGAACATTCTGGAAACAATTTGAAAGTTGACTAACAAGGAAGGTAGGATAAAATTTCCTCGTGACTGGAAACCTGGTAGTGTTGAGGAACTTGAGAAATACATCGGCATGTTAATACTTATTAGGATATAAAAATCAAACAATGAAGAAACTAGGCAGTTCTGGAGTAAGAAAAACGGTCGGCCTATCTTCAATTCCATTATGAGCAGGAATCGTTTTCAAGAAATCAATTCCGCTCCAGGTTTTGATGATGCAGAGCTTAGGCGCCAGAGAATACCTGATGATAAACTATCTCCAATTCGTGCAGTGTTTGAAGACTGGGTTAAAACTCTACAGGACGCTTATATTCCGGGAGATAACATGACGGTGGACGAACAGCTTGAGACTTTTCGTGCCTTTTCGGCAATACATACCGAGTAAATCGGGTAAACATGGAATAAAGTTCTGGGTTATTTGTGATAGCACCACAAGCTATGTGTGGAAGATGCAAATATATAGCGGAAAAAGTCCAGAACAGGGAAGAGAAGTAAATCAAGGGGAAAGAGTCGTTCTTCAACTGACAGAAGAAATTGCTGGCAGTGGTAGAAATATTACTGGGAATAACTTCTTTACAAGTCTTTTTCTTGCACGTAAATTGAAGGAACGAAAACTCACCTACTTCGGAACTATACGGAAGAGTAAGCCAGAACTCCCAACTTCATTTACCAAAGCGGATAAAAGTAGGGCTGTAGGGAGCAGTTTGTTTGGATTGCAACAGGACGCCATGATAGTTTCGTACTGTCCAAAGAAGTACAAAAGTTGACTATTTCAGGTATATTTCAGGTATTTCAAGTATAAAAGGTTAACTATTTCATTATGCCTAAAAATTCATAAACTATTTCATTATGTTAACTTCTATTTGAGCTCATATAAAGAAATAGTAATACTGCTAGGTTACCATATTTCTAGTGTACGGTATAACTACAATAAGTACGAAGTGTATTTTATTAATTCGTCATAAATACATAGCTCAAATGACATTGTTCAGTATTTCGTTGTTCATTTTCTCCCAAAAATTTAATTATATGGTTAGAGGGTCTCAATATATTACTGTGGGTCCATTGGACCCGACTGGTACACAAAGGTATAAAAATATGTCTGGAGTTCCAGGGTTAAGTTGCCACAAATACAGCAGATTCAAAATTATTGTAAACTATACATTGAGTACGATTTACTAAATAAGATTTCAATAGAGACAGGAACTGATTTGAAAAACCCATATTAGATAACATTAGCAATAGAACTGAATGATTAACTTTATCGAAAGCTTTAGAAAAATCAAAATATATGGCAAGTACAACACAGAGTGTATTGCGTATACGTCATTAAATTGGAAATAATTGACCTTCCTGGGAAAAAGCCATGCTGTCTAATATCAATATATGATTTTACATAACAAATAAAACATAGTTCTGATCAGAGCAGAATGAAATATATTAAAAACTATACTTACAATGTGTTACAGTTTCAAGGACCTAACGTCCTCTTCATCATCAAGCATAACATTCTAGCTTACATGCTCTGTTAATCATTTTCTTAGATTGTTTTCTGAGTTGTCTAAACATCATTTTATTATATTCTGAATATTTCATTCTCTTTCGATGTATTTGTTTTTGTTTAAGTATCCCAATTATCTCATTATTCATTTATTGGTTGGGTTTTGATGTATCTTTCCAGAACGAAGAAACTTACTACTGAAATCGAAATCAAGAATACTACTCGGGTTTGTGTCCGAGAATCGAATCTGGAACCACGCGCGATAGCCACTTAGTCACGTAAGAACCAACTTAATAATAGTACAAGTAATCAGGATAGAGAAAAGCAAATAATTATTTCTTACTTTTATTTTTACAGAGACATTTTGTATATAACTTCTATATATTTATGTAAATATAGAAAGGATGGTGAACAACCTTTTAACCCGTGCACTACCAAGGTTTTTTTTTTTTTTTGTAACGCGGACTACCAAGGGGGATATTTTGTGCCCACCTATTAAGATTAAATATATCTCGCAAAAGAAACAAATTAGAATCTCTTACAAAAATCTACAGAGACTAAAGTGAGCAATATACGGGATAAGACTGACAGCTATTTATTATACTGCCATCTAGTAGTGATACTTCTAAATATCAGTCATATCTCCTGCCAATGGGAGGGGGGTTCTTAGTACCCATCAACTTAAAATAGCAAATTTTATGAGACACACACACATTCAATTGGAACGACCGTAAGATATACGCTTTAGCTAAAGATTTTGAACAATAACATATTTTCTTACAATTTTAAAGAAACGATTAAAACAGTAATTACAAAAAATATACTGAGGTGGGCACAAAGTCTCCCCCCCCCTTCGTTGGTAGTCCGAGGGTTAATATATGATTTTACAATAGAATTGGATTTTTCTGCTTAACGATAAATAGCTTACACCATAACAATTATGCAAATTCTAACAATAATTATAAAATTTTGCAATATAACAAAGCAATATATATATACAGTGAAACCTCTACTAACGGACACCTCTATAAAGCGGACACCTCTCATAACGGACATATTTTGTAATCCCCAAACACTGTAATAGGAAAAACCATGTTGACAAATCTCTCTAAAGCGGACACTCTCTAGTATGGACACGGACACGGTATATTCCTGTATGTATATATATATATATATATATATATATATATATATATATATATATATATATGCATATAATTATTTCGAATTAGATAAAAAAAGGATTGTTAATTATAAGTTAAAGGGGTTGTCACCACCCCTTCTATACACCTAATGACCAATTAATGTCGTAATTAATACTTCAGTTGTTTTGAAGATGAACCTTGTTACAAACATCACATTTTAAATATTAGGCTTAAAGACACTTTCAGATAAATTGATATCTGAAAACAGAAAATACTTAAGTCTTTACGTTTGTCAAGTAGGAAGTCCTTTAACTTCATTTTATTCCACGGACAAGTTAGTATTTTGCGCTCTCAGCATTATACTAACCCGCTAACCGCTACAACACTGTGACTAATCTATCAAGCAAGGATGCTATCCATAACTACTACGTCGTTTCGTATTTTTGATCGTCCGTTTCTTAGGATCAACTGGATGTATCACAACTAACAACAAACTCGTTTCCTAAGTTCGGACCAGGTGAGCTTTGTGTTGGACAATCACCGCATACGTGGATTTTTTCGGGATTCTCCCGTTTCGTCCCGCTTTCATTCCACCATTTAATCCACTTCTCATCATCTCCTCTAGCCTAGCCGGCATAATCGTGGGACGTAAAACTTAAAGATTTCATTTCAATTCTTAAGTTCGGGCCCCTCTAAATCCTGGCCAAAATTGATTGTGGTGGATGTTGATTTTGCGTTTAAGGTCCCTTTCAGCAGCGAGGCTATATGAGACGTGGCTCTACTGATTAAAGTGGAATCCGAACCACATGAGCTACCGCCGGGAATCGAACCCAGGTCTCCCATGCCAAAGGCGCGTACGCCCAAAATTGATGGTGATCCATGAAGTACTCCTTCAGGTTTTGCGTCCTCAGACGGACACACGGACAGTAAAAATAACTAACAGTAATATATGACGGAGTCACTAAGCCAAAGTCCTTTAAAAGTGTCAGCATCTTTCAATATTTTCTTTTGATACCTGTCCATGGCCACAGTTATTTTATCAAAACAATTTCCCATACTTCAGTTTGAGAGTCTTACACAATTATGTATTTCCGTCAATATGCGCGAAGATGTTAAGGATTAATTTCGCGTTTTATAGCAGACGTTGAAACCTAACAGCAATTATGTAAAGAAGGTTAGGAATGCACGCTATGTGTGAACGAAGCACGTAGAAACAAATTTACATAAAATAAGCGTTTTTATCACAATATATGCATACGTATATAGCATACTTACTGTACACTAAATCAGTAGACCGTGACAGTTTCAAGCCTACTTATCAACTTAATTTTAAATGCTATTATGTATTATCAGAGCTAACAATCAGATAATTATAAAAAGCTCTGATGTTCGCATAAGTTTCGATGTCCGCAAATATCACAAACAATAGCAGTTTGTACTCGTAATTTTTATCATTGTTGTTATACGGCATGAGAAAATAACTTACATTAGTTTTAAATAGAATGAAAAACTATGAACAATCTTTTTCAAGATATACAGAGGATAGCGAGTATTTATAACCTGGTCTTATTGGAATATTATATGTAAATTGTAGGAATCGGCACGAGCAAGTTTTCTTTGAGACTCGAAACAGACATCTTTGAGCTCGACTCGAGAACACTCGGCTCAAAAGATTTCCTTCAACTTGACTCGAATTCGGGTCGAGTTTAGAGTAGAGTCGAGCCTAAACGAGCCAAATCGAGCTAAATCTTGTATAGTTTCAAATACTCTCTTCAAGTACCCTACACAGACAATATAATTACCAATGATACTACTACTACTACTCATTAGTATTATTATTATACCAACAGTGTGTATAACCATGCAAGATAGGCGGTTTGTATCTGAATACTAAAAAGTACTTGACTGCCAATCTCTGTCGTTGAGAAGTCTACAGGAGGCAAGCATATCGATCACGAGGTTCTAGGTTTGAGTTCCGGAGAAGCAAGTATTCGAACTCGAGTCAAAAATTGTTCAAAGTTATAGGGCGCCGGTCAAAAATGTTCAAAACTGCTCGACCCGGGTTTAATGTTGCCAACGGCACGAGCAGTTCGACTCACAGCTCACCCAACCGAGCCGGCTCGAGCTGTTTGCTCGGTTGACACCTTACCCGAGTTGATTTCGAGTCGAGTAGAATTTTAGCTCAACTCGTGCCCACATCCCTAGTAAATTATTTACAGTTATTTATCGAGTAGAGCTTAAAAGTAGAAGTTTTAAAAAGCAAATTTCTTTAAATTTCTTTACAGCAATATAATAATAAAAATACATTTTAAAAATCGCGTAGAATATGAATAACGCCGGGCTGCTGAGCCCAACAATACTTTTATCTCTGTATTCAAATCCACTATATTATAAAGGTAACCAAGGAAGTTCCGTCGGTTTTTGTGGAGGTATGTGTTCAATTGGCTCTCACACCGTGAGTTGAATGCGAATGGAGATAAGGTGAAGGTTAGTTGTTGGTGTGGGTATATCCAACATACTATCTGGTTGTGGCAGCTCGGTTACACTGTGAACTTGCGTAAGGACAGAGTGAATATGAGACCTCCACAGAGCGTTATAAGGGCGTGTATGTTGTACGAGTTCATAATAAGTTCATGAACTTCGTCGGATCGCTTGTTTTCGCCTCACCCTCCTTCCTTCTTGGTCTATCTAAAACTGTCTTCTTCCAAACGTTGAGTTGCTTTCCCCGAGTGCTATTTAAGTCAAAGAGACAGCTCATAATATGTAGAAGTAGAAAAAGAAACACGGTGCAACCTCCAATTAGTGACAAGTTGAATACTTCGTATATTAATGTTACGTAATAAGTGCAATTTTCTTACGAAGGCCTGCACGGCTCATTATTCGAGGATACTCGAATGTAGAATTAACTACGCATTATTTACGCTTATTATTTGTTTTGCTTAGTGTGTTGGAGCACACAAGGAATGCTAGATGTCTCCATAGTCAAGATATTTGGATTTTAATCTCTAGAGCCTTGATTTCTGTACAAAAAACAATCTGACCTAACAATGGAAACTTTTAAAATATGGTCTACAATGTGTATGAAAAATCTAAACAATGCATTGTATATATGCAAAACAGAATCATAAAACAGACTATTAATGTTGTAACATTTTTTTCTTCAGGGCAGTGCAATACGGGAGAAACTGATAGTATTCCTTGGAATTAAACTTTCGTCTTACCTACAACTGGTATGCATACGTCTTGCAAATAAAATCAGAAAAATAAACACACTGCTGAACAAGACTGACTTATCTATCTATTGAAATGCTACAGTACGAATTAAGAGCGACCGAGCTCTCACCTATAACCTTAGCTTTCAAACCTTTGATTCACGTTTATAACAAAGACAAATATTTTTTAAAAGAGTGTACTTTAAATAAATTACTTAAAGAAATATTTTTCACAAAGTTTATCCTTTTAAATTATTATTCAAAGGCCTTTGCCTTTAATAAAGCCTTCTTCGAAATAAATGCAAATGAATTGTGCTGCCATCTTTGGAGCTCTTTTAAACTACATTTATATGTTTGTGGGCAATCCTTTCGACAATGAGATCTCGGAAACTACAGGCTCTAGAAAGATGACGTTTTCACTGATCGATTGCAAATTTCATGTAGATTGTCCAGTTCTAATTGAACATGTAAAATAACATTGGCACTATTTTTTTTATTACATTTTTACGGATACATTGGAAGTGTTGAAATTAAGAAAAAAATAAAGCATCACATCCTAAGCATTATATATTCCAACACCACACTGTTGTATATAGGGGTTGTATATGTCTCAGGGGTTTGTTTCATGGCCAAATAATAATGGAAAAGGAAGGATAACCATTTCGCCAGTCTAAGATGAACCTTTTTTTTTTTTTTTTTTTGAGTGTTTTGCCAAATGAATACCATATATAACTGACATTATAATTAATTGTGTATGTAATGTATTTGCTTATTACATACTGCATGCAAGAAGAAAGAAAACACTGGTCATACATGAATTAGAAACTCCAACCGGAAGCAGTTTCAAATCTTGCAAACGGTGCAAGATATTGAGAAAAAATAATCGAAAAATGTATCCCCTTTACGTCTTTCACTTGTGTCTGTAAAGGGACATGTAGAGACGTTGTAAGGAATGATAAGGAGATTTATGCTCATATGCGAATAATGCGCTGTGTAGAGAACGCAGGTTCAGCTAGTTTAATATAAAAACACATTTACACGTGACGTTTCGATCTTCTAGCCAAGTGCCTCAGCAGACGTACACGTCGTGTGGATCTGATCTGAGTTTACGTCTGATGAGGATCTTAGCTAGAAGACCGAAACGTCACGTGTAAATGTGTTTTTATATTAAATAAGTGCAGTCCTGTTCAGCAGTGTGTTTATTTAACTGGTATGCATAGCGAGAAATATTTTCTTCATTTATTATTTACATTGAGTTTGGCTCGTCGGAAGGATTTTACGTAACATATGTAACGATGTGCCATCATCCCTAAACTCTACTTTTCCATAGAGGTCGGAATGACTCAATGGTGGAGCATTTCTTGCTTCTAGGTGTGTGCGGTCTCCCGGATTGATTCCAGCTCGTGCCAATTGGTCTTTGTGATGGACAAACATGTGAATGGATTTTCACGTTTTCTCCCACTTTCCCCATTCCATTCATTATCGTTGTTACGACTATGACTTTTGGTGAAAATTTGGTAGAATAAAAACCACCTTAATTATTAATTATATTCTATGCGTCTTGATATTTGGCCACTTGAAAAATGTCTCTAATGTTATATCGAAAAATGTAGCTCAATATCGCAATTTGTTAACATTTCAACGCGAGAAAGAGTGAAATAGAAATGAATTGAAATTAACAACATTCATAATCACTGTTGGAAAATGTCAAGAGTCTCAGTTTCCCAGGAGTACTTTATATTACAAGGAACGTTGAACGTTTACAGACATCAAGGGACCATAATGTGTTTTCACGGCAAACTCCAAGTCCATCACATTAGTTGAACCTCCAACTTCTAAGAGGCCAGGCTTTCTCGCTAAATTAATTTAAGTCTAACAGTAAGTTTTGCTTATTGCAGTAGACTATGTTTTGTAGCTTCCTCCGGCGTGATTTTACGTGCTTTAATAGGTTTACCAAGCTTTTTATACTGTTGCGTTAGTATTTTCATTCTGCGCAACCTAACAGATGCAAGGGAACTTTTGCATTTCTCCACTTCATGCCTCCCTCAGCATACGTTTCTGTCTTTCCCATATGTTGGGACATATTTAAAAAAAAAAAAAAAAGGTGTGCTGTTATGGACAATGTAAGGAAGCAACAAATCAACGTTAATACTGGCGGGAAAAGAGAAAGAATTGAGACATACATCGGTACGTTGAGTTGATTTTGAGTTTAGCGTCCCTTTCAGCAGCGAGGCTATATGAGACGTGGACCTACTGATTAACGTGGAATCCGAACCACATGAGCACCCGCCGGGAATCGAACCCGGGACTCCCACGCCAAAGGCGCGTACGCTAACCGCTTAGCCACGGAGGAGCTCATACATCGGTACGGTATTACAGACCAGAGATGGAGTAGGTCACTGGGTTATGGATCAAGATTTGTGATTGAATCTCTCTCTCTCTCTTTTTTTTTCTTTCTTTACGGTGGCCTGCTTTACCTTGCTTTGAGACTTTCAAATTTCATCCTATTTTCCACTGAAAAGTATCTGTAATTCAAAAAGGAAATAGTTATATATGATAATTAAATTGAAATTAATCGTAATGTGGCCCATGACAAACACTTTACCATTTTATATCGTAAAGGTCAGATCCACCGGTATTGTAACAAAGCGATACTTGAGTGATTGACCGTAGAAATTCAAACTCCGATTAGTGATAATTTCACTGCCTTGTTTTATTACAACTGTAAACTCTTTAGTCAGTGGGGAGGAGGGAGTGGATCATGTGTCAGAGTTGATGATGATGGGTTTCGGTGGATGGTGCGTCAGAGTAGGTCACAGTGGTCAGAGTTGGCAAGGGCGCCGATCCTGGGGGGGGGAAAGGGGCCGGGCCCCCCAAAGCTCATGTGGGCCCCATCATTGTATTTGTAAATTTATAATATTTGGCATAATTTGAATGCGATTTGTCTTTTAAAAATCCTCATATATGCTTTCTGCATCTGAATGCCCCCCTACCCCAATTTGCAGAGAAATCGGAGTGAGTAACGTGAGTCGTGGGTCACGATTGGTTGAATTGATTTTGAATTTAACGTCCCGCTCAGCAGCGAGGCTATATGAGACGTGGATCTACTGATTAACGTGGAATTCGAACCACACGAGCTCCCGCCGGGAATCGAACCCGGGTCTCCCACGCCAAAGGCGCGTACGCTAACCGTTTAGCCACGAAGGAGCTCTGTGGGTCACGGTCAGTATTGGGTCAGTGGATCAAAGGTTAAGTTTTCATTATTACAGATAACAAATGAAAACTTAAATTTTGGTGCTTATCTGCGGAGAATTTCTTGACTGGGTGAAGTTTTTCAATATTTTTATGGAATTTGATGGACATGAATTTCGGGTCTGGAACCCAAAAGTCATGTGCTAAATCTTCCTTAGCCTTAGTGTTAATCGTGGAACGTTAAACTATTTTAATTAACTTTTTTTTTTTTTTATATTAAAATCTACTTTCGCATACGCACGATAGGGGAAAAGAACTAGGTACCCTACCTCCACGAACAACAATCACAGATACATATTATTAACACATTAACTACTACCCCGTATTACAGCCTTTTCCAACCTGGGGTCTGCAAACCAATCTGAGAAAGGCATACATAGTGGTGAGAAATACACCATTTTAAGTTAAATGATCGAATTAATAATGACAAGTCAATTTGCGTGAAGTGATATTTGACCTACAAGAAGTTGTCTACACTCCAAGACAACACCAACCAACACACTGAGTGAAGTTGTGTATCTCGGTGAGTCATACATTTATTATCATGTTAACTTGTTGAATTAATACATTCTTTGTCCAGAAAAATACTTTTTTTTTTCTATACCTGATGGGTAGGCTATTTTGATTTAGTTTTGTTTACGTATTGGATTTCTTTATATATTTGTAACATCTTAGTCAAGGTTTCCGGCTCCAGGTTGGAACCTAGGACCCCCTGATTACGGAGTAGGCATTAATACAACTCTAACATGATTATACCACTGCAAAGAAAAACAAAGACACTCTTGCTCACATTTTATATATATTAACATGGGGAAGAAATATAAATACTAATCTATATATTGCAAGGGGTCCTTCACATGTATTGTAGACTCTCAAGGAGACCACAGTGTGGAAAAGGCTGTTGTATTACATTGCCTCAATTCCAGGAGAAGTGTTACTTTTCATGCTGGCTAAGCATTGTGAAGCTACGTTAGTGAGAAACTGAATAAAACAGGATATTGCAAGATCTGGACACTGGACCAACAGTTATAAAGCTATTAATTACCAATGAAGATATAGAGAACATTAAGTACCTTCACTATATACCAGATATGACAAAAATTTAATTTGTGAGCGACTATGGCGTGTTGATAGTCACACAGCCATTCGCAATCTGGGATATAAACATGCGCCCGATTGAGGAAATAACACATGTGTATGATTTGTTCTATTAGGAAATGAGTACCAGAAATACGGAGTAGCGTTAAATGGTTGCGCCTTTCCATTTCTAATGTTCTTTCAGGTTCCCATTTTATTCCCGTGACTAAGCACCCCGATTTTTAGGCTGATCACATTTTTCTGAGACAAAAACGGAACACTGAAATGACCAAAACTATGGAACACTGCTTCATAAGCTCTCTTTATCAACGTCGACAGGGAACCATTTGCGAGAAAACATTGGCCATTGCGTACACTGTAAAGACAAATTCAAGTTGCCAACATGCATTTTTATTTACTCTGAATGTATCATTACGGATACCGATACACAGTATTGAACAATACGAATCCATAATCACACAAATTACTTGTATTCGTGTTATTGATACAAGGTTATGATTCACGTATTAACTAATGACAACAATGAGACGACAACGAGGACAGACGGCCAAGAAATTGCTGCGCCAAAACGTTACGCAGGGTCATCTACTGATAGCGAAATCAAAAAGGCACAGGTCTGATACCATTCCGAACAACTACGGCTCCGTACACACATATTAGCAGCATTCCCGAAAACCAGTTCCAGGAATATTTCAGTCATTGGCATAGTTACTGCTTCACATGGGAAATACTTTGAAGTGACAGTAGCCACCGGTGTACAAAAACGAACTTTTTTTTTTTTTCATAGGCAATTCTGGAGATTAAATTATCGTACCTCGTAGATACATCGTATTTCACTTATCCTAGAACATCACTTTTACACTCTCTTTTGTTTGTTTTTCGTTCCACGATTAGTTACAGTAATTAATAGGAAAACGGGTGATGATGAGATGGATGATAACTGTAAAATGAAGAAAGTGGTAGTAAACAGTAGAACATTGACAAAAACAGCGTAAATGGTGTTTGTCAAAAGCTACTTGACGGTACCTGGGATCCAACCAGGGACCCCACAGGCAAGAGGTAAACGCTCTTACCACTGAGCCACCTTCTCTCCCGAAATTGGTTAGGATTTTGAGAATAAGTTATTTTATCAGATGCATATAGAGGACGTTTACAAAGGAAAAGCGTAACTGATCAACGATATTAATACACGTAAATACTACATCAAAACGTAAACTTACGGAGAATGGAAAATGAAGTAAAATCCGGACCTTAAAGGCAGAGGGGAGTAAGTCATTTTTCTCTGAAAACGAGTTATTGCCAGATTTGAAACGCGTGTTCTGATATCTCTTATTCTTAGAAAGCTTGTACTTGTATTATGAATACTTTACCAAATAGCAACAAGAAAATTGGATATAAGTCCCAAGGCACTTAAAGGCAAAAAAGAAGTAAGTCACTGTTTTCTCTCTCCTGAAAATTTAATAAAAATGACTTACTCCCCTTTGCCTTTAAGGTCCAGAAATATTTAGTTTAACGTCGCACGTTTACTACACTTAGCCTAAAGTAGATGAGTAATTAATTAAAGTTAATGGTTATGTGGGGCAAAGTGTGAGAACCTCATGGACACGATATTGTCCGTCACAAACTCATAGGGCGTGGCATCGAACCACAGATCTATCGTGCTCACTGTGTTTTACCATTTTTACTCTGTTACGAGGAGCGTCCAATAAGCTATCTACCTACACAGGAAGGGACGGTCGAAGCAAAATGACGCCTCATACGCACACCGCGTAGCGAATGTTTGTGTGACGGCCCGGAAGGTTCAGGCTGCCACTGCTGACTATGGTTTCCAAGTGTTGAATCATCCTGCTTACAGTCTAGACATAGCCCCTAGTGACTATTTTCTCATTCGAGACCTAAAAAAAAAAAACTGCGAGGGCAACGTTCTTCGTCGGACAATGATGTCCAACAGGCTGTTTCCCAGTGATTTGCCGGCCATGACAAAGACTACTTTTTCTCTGGGATTTCTTCGCTGCTCACAAAGTGGCGACAGTGCATAGACCTCTATAGAGATTAGATCGAAAAATAGTGATGATCAGATGAACCTATCTGCATTCCTTCCTGTCTAGGTAAATAACTTATTGGACGTAAACATAGTGGTTCTATAACGCTTTCCATACTTTTGCATGACATAGTTTAGCAGTCGAAAGAGTCACAAACGCTGTTTCTGTAACTAAAATGGCCGTCCGAAAAGTGTTATGCTTTGATAATCTAGACAATTACTGTAATAATGACTCTGCCTATATTATATCTGGTTTTTATTAGTTTTCACTTCAAGCTGTATACAAATGGAAAATTTTCCCTTTAATTCTGCTTTGAGAAAACTTTCTAGTAGAGCAGTAGCCAGCTCTAATCCATCCAAAGGTTATCAGTGCTTTTATATTACCCAATCGAGGCATTCAAATGAGCAGAAACTGATTGCGAGATAATTGCTCTCCGTCTATAAAACACTTTTATGCCTTCAAATAGTCCACTCCTCATATAACACAACTTTTATTATTCATAATCCATTACAACTGTCACAGGCATATACAATAGTTACACAAAACAACGACGGGTGTTGCTATTACGCCACGGAAAGCCAAGGTTAGAAATAAAATAAAATGAAATATTTCGTTGAAACAAGCAACAGTGGTGTCTGTTTAACGGGAGCTTTCGTAGGAGTAATAATTATCAGTTAGTGTATAGTCCAGATTTACAAAATACGAGAATGGATTTGAAAGTTTGTGGCCTGACTACGAAGGAAACGATTATTTTACGTTTGTATACGTGGTGTGATTTGAAAGTTTTAAGACAGTTGGCAACACTGCTCAGGAGAGCGGTGGCTTGGTGTGTCCTTGAGGCATGTTGAAACATGCACCAAGATATCTTTATTCAGTACGGCGTAGCAACCAGTCGAGTGCGGGCGTGTGTGTGAGCCTTGGCGGATTTTTAAGTGCGCAAAATGGATGAAAAACTGGAACAACGCGTTTGTGTGAAATTTTGTTTTAAAATTGGGGAATCTGCTTCGGAGACTTACGAACTCTTAAAAACAGCTTTTGGAGACAAATGTCTTAGCCGGTCAAACGTGCTTATCTGGTCTCACAGATTCAAAGATGGCCGCGAGTCAGTAGAGGATGACCTCCGGTCTGGTCGGCCTTCAACATCAAAGACTAACGAAAACATTGCGAAAGTTGGAGATTTAGTGCGCTCGAACCGCAGACTTAAAATTAGGCAGATGGCTGAAGACCTGAATTTAAGTTTCTACGCGGTTCAGTCAATTTTAACTGATGATTTGAACATGCGTCGAGTATCCGCGAAATTCATTCCGAAAGTGTTGTCACACGAGCAGAATCAACACAGTCTTGAAGTGTCCCAAGAACTGTTTAATCGAGCCGAAATGGACTCAAATTTCTTGAATAGGGTAATAATAACACATGGGCTGAAAAGTCCCGGGCCTAACAAAGAAAACACCGTTTTTTTGGTTCAAAATTAGCTTTATTCATCAACGTAATCTCCATGAAGAGCAACGCAATCAGTCCAGCGCCGCTCTAACATTTCAATACCACTTTTGTAGAACGATTTATCTTTTGCCTCAAAATAGGCCTCAGTTGCAGCGATAACCTCTTCATTCGTGCGAAATTTCTTACCGGCGAGCATTTTTTTCAGGTCTGCGAACAGCCAGTAGTCGCTGGGAGCCAAATCTGGCGAATACGGTGGATGTGGGAGCAATTCGAAATTCAATTCATGTAGTTTTGCCATTGTTTTGATTGACTTGTGACACGGTGCGTTGTCTTGATGATACAAAAGTTTTTTCTTTGCCATATGCGGTCGTTTCTTTGCAATTTCGGCCTTCAAACGCTCCAATAACGCTATATAATAGTCACTGTTAATGGTATGTCCTTTCTCAAGATAGTCGATGAAGATTACACCACGCACATCCCAAAATACCGAGGCCATAACCTTGCCAGCCGATTGTTGTGCTTTCGGGCGCTTTGGACGCGGTTCACCAGTTGCTGTCCACTCACCAGGGAACTGTACGAATGGGGCACTCGAGTTGCCGGACGAGGTGCATCACATGTGAAAGAGGATATAAAAAGATGTCCATATGCAAAATTGTAGCGGCTGAGGGCAACATGGACGAGCGTGAGAGGCGGAAGAAGTGGGGCCTACAGTGGAACTTAATAACACAGAAATATGCAGAATCACACGTTTCGCTCCCGAATGGTGAAAGAAATGCATGTCAAATGTATAGGAAGTGGAACACGAGAAGAGGTGCTATATTGTGGTGGGTATGGACATTATGGGCGCCATCTTGAAAGTAGCCATCTTGAATTTGAATTCAAAATGTTAAATGAAAAGTGGGGCATGTGGTATATCAATTAAGACTGAAATTTTTCCAGAAATGCATTGGTGTGAAAACTGCTATTGTAAATGTCTTGTGAATTAGAAGAAACGAGCAGGTAAGAAAGAGCACAGAGATGCGTAAACAAATGTCACATACCCATGAAATAACCTGTTCGTGAACATGAATCCCCAAGTAGTGGTAGCGTTATTAGTTCGTGAGTTGGTAGCGTTAGTTTGGGACGTCCGATGATAATCCCCGTCGAGAAGATCGTAATGCTTTTGAACGCATTAGACGCTTATTAGTAAATAACGATACGGTGCTCGAAGAATATCAAACGTTAGTTATAGACGAGTGTCTAGCAGATGAGAATAGGATTGGCAGTGAGAGTAGTGACAGTGACCATCGCGAAGAATCTTGTGAAGCGAATGCGTCAACTCATTCTCCAAAAGATAGCAGTTGTGAGCAAAGTAGTAGTTCGTCATACGCCCCTTCTTCACCAAAACAACCTACGAAATGTACGAAGGAACAGTTAGAGAAAGACTATAATTACTGGATTGAGACAGAAAAAACATCCGGTAAAAGAAGAAAAGCATCGTCTGTATTTTCACGGTACAAATTTCTACAGGGGAGTCTGAATCCCCTTCGTACATTTGAACGCAACCTCAACAAAGCGTTCATCAGCAAAATAAACGACGAGGTGCTATTACGTTTTAAACGAACGCGTTCCATGAATGGAATAATTCACGATCGGACAATTCGAATGTGGGCGATGAATGTAAAGAAAGGCATTGATCCAACTGACACTCTTAACTTCAAGGCATCGTCTTCCTGGGTAGCAAAATTTAAAAAGCGTAACAATATTGTGTCACGCAAAATTACGCACTCCGTGTCCAAATCTGCCAAAGGTGAGCAAGAATTACAGAGAACTGCACACGTGTTTGGCAAGGAAACAAAGGCTATAATCGTGGAAGAAAACCTTAATTTAGGCCAAGTGGTTAACATAGATCCAAGTCGATTTGATAAGGAACCGCATTCAGGCAGAACACTCGCAACTAAAGGCGTCAAACGGGTGTATTCTAGCATTGGATCACCGACAGTAGTTACGCACTCTTATATGATAATGCCGATTATAACGATGGATGATAAACTGTTATCACCATTATAATATCTGGTGAACCTACAGGTAAATTCCCCGCGAATATGCGAGACACTCCTTCGAATATCAAGGCATTTGCTCGAAAAACTGCAAATATGAGCAAGAATGATCTGAAGTTGTTTCTCCAAGACGTATTTTGGCTAACTGTGGCGGAAAATCGCCTTTTGCTGCTTGCTGATTCGTGGTATTGTACCAAAGATGCGCAATTGATACACTCTACTGTTGCAGATAATGTTGTCCTTCACAAAGAACTCATACCCCCTAATGCACTGCACTTATTCAACCTCTAGACGTTGGATTCTTTCGCACTTACAAGCAGTATCTGCGATTTATCACTGACGCCGCATTGAACATTGATGGGTTTCATATCTGGCATCGAGACAACTTCATCCGTCTCCAAGCTTTCACTCATTTTCAATTTCGTGCTTCCCGGTTCATTAATTTCATTAAGCATGCCTTCTACGTAGCTGGATACCTTGAAGAACATCCGGTAAAATTCCAAACTCCAATGACCTTTTGTTTTGATTCTGACATAGCAGCAATTGTCAGGAAGATCAGTTTACTAATCCCAGCTTCGTCAGGTGTGAACACTGCGAAAATGTCTTTTGCTTCCAGCACATTCTTATCGATACCCTCCACATCAACTGTGTTTCATAGACTGGTACGGTATCTCTTTGCGCCTATATTTACTTGTAATTGCCTATGTTATGATTCATGTTATTGTATTTCAAACGACTCACAGTGTAATGAAACGTGTTTTAGGCAAGTACGTATATTGTTCACACACAGACTACAATCTTTATCCCCTGCAACATTCAGAGTGAATTGCATGTGAACACACTTTTTGTACTCTTCTTATAGAGGTGCATCCAGTGACTACATTCTGCGAATGGTTTAAATAATATGGTTTTGCACACGATCACTGTCATATGCGTACAGTATATCTATTTGTCATGTATTCTTTGCTGGACAATTGACTTGTACCTTAACAGGACTCAAATGAAACATTGGTTATGTTGCCTATGTCCATATATCCCCTCCAGACGTTGTTGCATGTTCGTATTTCTCAACTCACAATAAAGAAACTATAAAATTATTCACACCAATGCATTTCTGGTAAAATTTCAGTCTTAATTGATATACCACATGCCCCACTTCATTTAACATTTTGAATTCAAATTCAAGATGGCGCCCATGATGTCCATATCCCTCACAATATAGCACCTCTTCTCGTGTTCCACTTCCTATAAATTTGACATGCATTTCTTTCACCATTCGGGAGCGAAACGTGTGATTCTGCATATTTCTGTGTTATTAATTGAGTTGATTTTAGTTTAGCGTCCCTTTCAGCAGCGAGGCTATATGAGACGTGGACCTACTGATTAACGTGGAATCCGAACCACATGAGCTCCCGCCGGGAATCGAACTGTGTTATTAAGTCCCACTGTAGGCCCCACTTCTTCCGCCTCTCACGCTCGTCCATGTTGCCCTCAGCCGCTACAATTTTGCATATGGACATCTTTTTATATCCTCTTTCACATGTGATGCACCTCGTCAGGCAACTCGAGTGCCCCATTCGTACAGTTCCCTGGTCAGATGCCGATCGTTTTGATTCCGGAGTGAAGTGATGGATCCATGTTTCATCGATTGTCACATATCGACGCAAAAATTCCGGTTTGTTACGTTTAAACATGGCCAAACACTGCTCAGAAGCATCAACACGTTCTTGTTTTTGGTCAACAGTGAGCAAACGCGGCACCCACTTTGAAAAGAGCTTTCTCATAGTCAAATGCTCATGCAATATAAAGCCAACACGTTCTTTTGATATCTTTACGATGTCAGCTAACTCACGCACCTTCACTTTTCGATCATTCAAAACAAGTTTGTGGATTTTTTTTATGTTTTCTGATGTTACTGCCTCATTTGGACGTCCACTGCGTTCTGCATCATCGGTGTCTCTACGACCACGTTTGAAGTCAGCAAACCAACGTTTTATTGTTGTTTCTGATGGAGCGGAGTCCCCATAACACTTTTCAAGCCATTGCTTCGCTTGAACGGTATTTTTTCCCATCAAGAAGCAGTGTAAAATTAAAACACGAAATTGTTTTTGATCCATTGTTTTGAAACTAACACAAGTAGGGTCACTCTTAGCACAATAACTCACAGACGAATGAATAGAATATCATGAAATTCTCACAGCTGTCTTGTGAAGGTTAGTATTCACTGAAAACAAGGTGACTGCAATACAACTAGCGCCATCTATGTGTTAGGCCCGGGACTTTTCAGCCCATGTGTTAGGTGATAAATCATGGGTTTATGGGTACGACCCAGAAACAAAGGCCCAATCTTCTCTGTGGAAGAGGCCAGATTCACCAAGACCAAAGAAAGCGCGACAAAGTCGTTCGCATGTGAAGACAATGTTGGTGCTTTTTTTTTTTCGATTCTAAGGGTATTGTGCATCATGAATTTGCCCCTAGGGGGCAGACAGTCAACCAGGAATACTACAAAAGTGTCCTTCAGCGTCTGCACGAAAATGTACGGCGGAAAACACATGCCCTCTGGAAAGAAAAGAATTGGATTCTCCGCCACGACAATGCACCAGCGCATTGTGCGTTCTCGATCCAGGAATTTTTGGCCAAATTAAATATTCCTGTGCTTTCGTAACCCCCGTATTCCCCAGATTTGGCCCCAACCGACTTTTAGCTCTTTCCTAAATTAAAATTGTCACTGAAAGGGAAAAGATTTGACTCGATTGAGGACATTCAAGCAAATACGGAGAGAGTGCTTCACACCATCACGGAAAGTACTTTTCAGGAATGCTTCCAGAAATTGAAGGAGATCCATCACAATAGCCTGTAGGTACTGCCATTTTTAAGTTATAAGCCCAGTCTTAAAACTTTCCAATCACACCTCGTACATTTGCTGCATAGCTATATCCGTTCGTAGTCACTGTAGAATTTCATTTCTGTATTGTTTCAGGTGAAGAGTTTATAAGGCGCTAAGTCGGAGAAAGTGATAGAAATTTGTGACACTGAGTAAACCGAGCATCAAACTGTCATTAAGTACCTGCAAAAATGGTTTAATACCACAAGAAATTTATATGGACATGGTAGAGACATTAGAAGACTTCATGGTGAAAAAGTGGGTAACTGAATTTAAGCGTGGAAAAAACAACAATAAAGACGACCTCCGCAGTGGCAAGTCTTCAACGTCGATCATACAGAAAATTTCAATAAATTTTGTGACCTGATTTTGAAAGACCTCAGAATCCAAATCCGAGAGATAGCTGAGACTGTGGATATTTCCTATAAGCGAGCACAAAACATTATCGTAAACGAATTAGGGGTTTCTAAAGTGTCTGCAAGAAGGGTACAAAAGTTGCTTTCAGTTGAACACAAACGCACACGAATCACCCTTTCCCGTGGTTGTTTGGAACTGTTTGAGAGCGATCCGTACGGGTTTATTGGCAGATTTGTGACTAGACCGGAATCAAAACAATAATCCAAGCAATGGAAACAATCTGGATCTTCTATCCCACTGAAAGCCAAACGCGTTTTGTCGGCAAACAAGGTTATACCATCAATTTTTGGGGATAGTAGGGTATTATCCTGACTGATTTCTTGGAAAAGGGAAAAAACTGAATTCTGAATACTTGCACCCTTTTGAAACGTCTGTGTGACGAAATCAGAATTAAAAGGCAAGGAATGCTGCGAAGAAATGTGTTGATTTGCAAGGAGAATGCGTGCGTTCACACATCCCTTGCATCCATTGCAGAAATTCATTTCTGTGGGTTCGAACTGTTGACGCACCCGCCCTATTCACCTGATCTGGCCTCCTCGGATTTTCACTTGTTTCAAAACCTGAAAAAGTTTTTGGGGATCAGCGATTTTCTCCGGATGCAGAGATGAAAAGTGCTGTACTGGGATGTATTGCAGGGGTCCAGGAATCATTTTTAAAAGTGGTATAAAATCGTTATCGGTGATGTAGCTGAATCTACAGGGTGTCCAAAAAGTAGGTATACAGTCAGCTCATTGCTTTTTATATCATTTTTGTTGTTACCCATCAGATAGACTTAGTTTCTTTATTATTTGTTCTTAACGTCCTTTTAGTTATATCTTAAGCTCGGAACAGCCGAAGTAAATAAATCTGTAAGCTAGAATGTTATACTTTATCAAAGCAGGGGTGTATACCTACTTTGGGCCACCCTGTATCTCGATCGAGAGGGATTTACGAGGAAAAGTAAAACATAACTTATCCAAATATTTTCTAATTTTGTAGCTAAGACCACGAACTTACCAATCCACACTCAGTTTTGGGTCGAAATCCGGGGTAAAATCAACCCCAGGTTAGAACGAAACATGGCTAGCGTGTGGGTCTCCAGTGCACGTACTCTCGGTTCAATTCCCGGTGGCAGAGCAGTAATATGTGAAAACATTACGGTTATTTCGATTCCTCCTTAAACTGTAGGTCCACGTCTGATATAGCCTGGGTGCTGAAAAGGAACTATAAACTTCAAGAATCAAACAAAAACAAAGTTCAGTTATATTCTCTTCCAGACTTTCCAAATATTCTTCTCACTTTGGTGTAGAAGGAGGTAAATAATAGGGATGGGCAAAACAGGTTGTTATAAAAACCGAAAACCGGTTTCTAAAAAAACAAATCCAAAAAACCGACATTTCGGTTTTTCCACCGAAACTTGTTTCGGCTTCGGCAAATCGCACTGGTTTTAGTAAAAATTAAAACGGTTTTGAAAAAAAAAACTATTTATGTGGAAACGGAGAACAACGAAACTTATTCTGGTCAGAAATAGAACCAATTTTTGGAGAAACTGGAACCGGTTTTGGAGAAAACCGAAACCGATTTCAGTAAAAAACGGTCTTTTTCTTAGAAAACCGGAATCTGCTTTGGTGGAAAAAACGAACCGGTTTAGAAAACCGATAACCGGTTTCGGCGATTTTTTTAAAAAAATTGTAAAACACGGTTTCGGTTTTAAAAGCCGGGAATCGAAAAAGCATTTTTTTTGCCCACCACTAGTCAATACTTCATTCCCCTGTTCAAAAATAACTTCCACGGTAAATTTCCTATGCTTTTTGTTGAGATTTTCTAATGATACTACTTATAAGAGCGGTGATAAAGTAAGGTTACAAAACCTGCAGTGAAACATGTACATATTTTATACAACAAATACAGACAACAGATAGTACATACATTAGATTATTTTTCGACGTAGTCTCCATATAGGCTGAGACTAGTATCGCATCGTGGAATAGGTTTAACCTTTATTTTACGACTTGTCACTACACTGCCAGAATAGTAAATCCGTTCTGTCCCGCGTGTCCCGCGAAAGGTTTACTTTGACCCGCGAGCACACATATTTTTTTTTAAATGATGTGCCTTATTGTATGAAGAGATAGTCCATAGTGAAAGGAACCAAAAACGTTGGTTCTCAACCGGTGTGCTCGCGGGTCAAAGTAGACCTTTCGCCTGTGTCAGTACAGTGACACGCGGGAAAGAACGGATTTACTATTCTGGCTGACAAGCCATAAAATAAAGGTTAAAAATCTCCTCGTGGACAAAATCGTGTCATTGCGTGTTTAGCCACGTTTTCACGAAGTGTTTCACTTCCTCGTTTGAAGCGAAGCGACAGTCTTCTAGATGCTCCATCAAGTGTGAGAACAAGTGAAAGTCGGTTGGAGCGAGGTCCGGGCTGCAGGGAGGGTGGTTGATGATGTCCCGGCGAAACTGCTTCAACAGCGTGGAGATCTGTTGGGATGTATGCTTAATCAGCCAGTGCATTCCTCGTCGGTGACGTTTTCTCTACCAGCCGCAAACTTTCGACAACATTTTGGACATGTTGACGAGACATTAGTCTTTCCGTAAACCTCTACCAGCTGCTGGTCAATTTCAGCCGCGGTTACATGTTTCTAGGGATGAGTCGAGTCGAGATTTAAGCCTGCCTCGATTCGTCTCGAAAATATGTTTGTCTCGACTCGACAGTTTCTGTCTCGACTCGACTCTAATTCCAGACATCTCGAAAGTCGAGTTGAGACAAAATATGTGAGTTAAAATATACGCACACATCAGTCAGAACATTATGACTACCTACCTAATTGTCAGTATGTCAACCTTTGGCACAGATAACAACGGCGACGCGTCTTAAAATGAACGCAATGATCCTTGGTAGGTTGCTGAAGAAAGTTGGCACCACATGTGCACACACAGGTCACCTAATTCCCGTAAATTCCGTGGAGGGGGCGATGCGCTCTGACGTCACGTTCAATCACATCCCAAGTATGTTCGATTGGGTTCAGATTCTGCGAGTTGGGGGGGCAGCACATCACTTGGAACACGCCCTGTGTTCCTCGAACCACTCCACACTCCTGGTCTTGTGACATGGTGAATTATCTTGTCGAAAAATGCCACAGCCGTTGGGAAACATGGTCGTCATGAAGGACGTAGTCTGCAAGCAGTGTGCGATACGCCTCGGCCGTCATGATACCTTACTCGAGCTCTACTAGACACATGGATGCTCACGTGAATGTTCCTCAGAGCATAACTAAGCCACCACCAGCTTGTCTCCGTGCCGCAGACAGGTGTCAAGGAGCTATTTCCTTGGAACACACTGGATTCGCACCCTCCCATCGTCATGATGAAGGTAATGGGGATTCATCAGACAATGCAACGCTCTGTCAATGCGCCAAGGTCCAGTGGCGATGGTCACATGTTCATTTCACTCGTACTTGCCGATCTCCTGGTGCTAACATTCATACATGGATGGGTCGTCGGCTGCGGAGGCCCATCGTTACGAGTGTTCAGTGCACTGTGTTCACACATACATGTACTTTGCCCAGCATTAAAGTCTGATGTTAGTTCCGCCACAGTTCGCTGCCTGTCCTGTTTTGCCAGTCTGTCCAGCCTACGGATCAAAATAATATTAAAAATTATAAAAAGATTTTCGAGACATTCGAGTCGAGTCGAAATTTTTACGACCAGTCTCAACTGGACTCGTGTCTGGACTTGAAAACTCGAGTCGAGAAATACGTTTGTCTTGACTAGTCTTGAATTTTACAAAGTGTCTCTCGACTCGAATTCGGGACATGTCTTGATTCGTGCTCATCCCTACATGTTTCGCACACAGAAATTGAATAACAGCGGATCTCTTCGCGACACCAGTTTTTTTTTTTTTTTTCCCAAACGAGTCGCCATTTGTGTTTACCTATAAATAGCGCCGTAGATAGTGGGTGGCTGAAACTCTGCACAGTTGCCAAATCTATGTATTACAATTACAGCACTCTTCTCATTCCTTTAAAACAGACGAAACTCCAGAATAAAATGCCTTGTAACCTTAGCTTCTGATGGTCCCTCGATTAGCATCAGGAAAAGGGGTAAGCTCACTCCCAACTAAATATCAAGTTTCATGGCTTGCGCTTTCTTGGAAGCTTAAGAATTACTCATATTGGTAAAGATTGTCATAAACTAGATATCTCCTTGATTAAAAATAAGTGGCTGTTTTCTACAATACGCTTAAAGCCCTGCAAAGCCACGTAGGACAAAGAAAGGTAATCAAATGAAAGAGAACAAGGAAGGCACCTCTCCTAAATTTTAACGAAGGGGATAACTTTCGACCTCCTTGACTCTGTCTACTACATGAATTGGTTGTTTTCGCAAATTATTTATTCACAATTTTCTTTATACACACGGAAGACCCACAAAATAATTTCAAGGCCGATATATGTTAAACGTTCCTACGTATAATTTAGATATGTTCTTTTAATACTTTGCACTTTCTATTATTTCGCTGCCAGTTTCAGATTCACTCACAATCAGGGGGAAACTGGTAGTTATTGGATGGATTCTATGAAGAAAATGATTTTTGATTTTCTAGGGCGTATTCCTCTAACATATGGTGGAGCTGTACATCATAGTTTTCTGCCTTCTGTGGTCTGTGTTTAGGCATTATTCGTACGAAAATGTATTTGAAGTGTTTCTTTATTTAAATAACAATTATATTACGTACACCAGTACAGTCAAAAATAAACAAATTTTTTACAGATTCATATTGCAAGTGACATACATTTTACACACCCTCAAAGCAATAATAATTCCGTTCTGTCAGCGTTCATAGCACTTGTCAAAATAATCATCGAGGCTGTTTTAGGCATACGTCTCTGGACTTAGTCGGCTAAAGCGAACCTCCGCGCTTTCGTAACTGTATGAATAATGTGCGATCCCGTCAGACTTCTTCAGTCTTGTTCTGGGACTTCATGAATCTGGAGAACTTCAGTGCGTGTCATGCTTTCTCTCGACGCTTGGTGTAGCAGAGCACGTCTCAGAAAATATTTTTCCTCAATTTAACACAGAATTGATGTCCTGTAGCGGTTCTCAGAGCGTCATATTACCACTCCAAGGGACTGCATTGACAGCACTGAATCCTCTTCACCAACGTTGATAAATCCACTAAGTGACCCTCCATACCAATCCGGACGTTCGAACACCCAACAGTCCGTAAAGTGTAAAAGTACACTGTAGGCAATTGTCCTCTTCACATTAATTCGGGCTGTACATGAACATTAGACGTGTAAAGTATAAAGTATTTTTGCGGGACGAAATTTGAATCTCCGATACAGTTTTTCTCTCGACTACCCTTTAAACCAATCACGGTCTCCTACACAGTAACCTTTACTTCTAATAAAGCATTACGTGCTTAAGCTTATACATTAATGTTCGAGCATTGTTTCTTTGTTCACTGCTAGTCGAAATGTTAATTTTGAATCCAACGTAAAAAGTTAAGAGGTGTCAAATCTTTATATCACGATGAATGCATATGTCTTTTCATTTCTTCCTACAGTAAAAACTCTCCACATCCCAACAATGCATGTAAATTATGTTGGAATAATGGTTTTTAAAAAGCGTGAAAGGAAACGGAAAAAGTGTAAGGGGACTCATGAATGAAAAGGAAATTGCTTTATCATTCATTCATTCCCCATAGATTGCATAATGTTGACCTAGCAGGGGTATCAAGAGAAAGCAGGGTAGAGGAGGTCAAATCTACACTGAGATTAAACCTACAACTTGCAACAGATGTGAAAGTTCTATCACTTACCCTGGTAGAAAACAACGGAGTTAATTTTGGGTCTATTAATTAATTAAACAGCTTTTAACACTCTTTTAAGCCCGAGGATATATAAGACTACTAATCAAAGTGGGATATGAATCACTACCGGAGATCAAACGCAGGGGCACGTTCATAGGGAATAAGTTAATTTCTCGCGTACTGTTTTGGAGTAGCGTCCTCGTTTAGTATGTTATCTGAACCACATGAGCTCCTTCTGGAAATCGAACCCTGGTTTCCGGCAATACTAACCATTGCTACTAGGAGACACATTTATTTATCTACCAAATTTCCAAATAGTCGGGTACGAAAAGATACGCAGAAGTGTTAGAAGAGAACAGGGATTTTACGGCAAAGTACTTTTGAAGCTTAGACAATAGGAAACCTGTGTGGAGGATCTCTTGGTTGATTGATACTTCGTTAGTTTCTACAAAATCTCTTTAATTTACTTTTATGAATGAATGAATAAGCTCCATGAATAAGCTGCAGCATTCGTTTCACTATGATGATGGAAGTCAGGGATGGCGATTAGGGGGGCAAGAGGGGCAGTTAACCCCCACTTTTTGAAGTGACCGCTTTCTGTATGTTTCATATGGAAATGTAAAGTTTTTGTATGTATAACTGGTTCATAGAAAAAATTAGTGCCATATAATATTTGCCGTTCCGTGCGTACGTATTGGTTATTTTTCTTCCCGTGGAGTTAAGAAAGCTAAAGGAATTGCGTTTTAATTGCAATTCAAAGCAATTAATATTGCAATTGGCATTTTTTTTTAAATGTCGTAGCATATGATTGTAGTATTTACTGTATTTCATTTTCAAAGAGTAGTAACATACATGTAATAGCATATGTGAAATTAAAAATATAACTAGTTCATTAATCCCGAGTTTCAATATAACTTTTACAAAACAAGCCCAATTATTAATTACTATGATGAATATTATCCTTTATATGTTCTGAAACAGTTTTCCAGATAGAATTTTAGGACGTTCATGAGCAAATAATAAAAAATCTTCTTACACTTTCGTTGTTTAAGAGTACACAGGGCTAGTACTTGCGTTGTTCTTGTCAATTTACTTAGTAAAATATGAAATGCGATATTTTAACTTTAAAAAAAACGATAGTACCCTATTAGTTATACAACCATTCGTCAAAGTGTTAGAAACAACCAGGAAAACTGACACTGATATACAAGTATTTAGATCATGCCTTGCCCCCCCCCCCCATACACTTTTAACGCCCAATCATTGATGGAACGAGTCAGAGACATAATTTTTCTTCAGCGTGATCGTCTCCTGGGCGACGCCATTAAGACATTTTCGACAACAAAGTTTGCTAAAAATGTCGAGATAAGCAACTTCTCTTTTTTTTATCAATGAACATAACCTATCGCACGCTATGATGGGTATCTAGAGCAATGAGAAGTCTTTTTCTCTGAAAGACGCGCATCTCTCGATCTTCTTCGTTTCCCCAAAAGAAGTTTACTGAAACTATTGTTTTTATTTGAAAGTGCAACCAACTACTTGCGTCACTGAAGCCTTACGTGAGAAGAACGATAAATGGGACTTTGTTGACGATCACGGCTACAACGAAGACTCCTAAAGAAAGAAAGAAAGCAGAAACTGAACGCTTTTATCTGAGTTCTCAAACTTCTTGCTCTCGTGGGACGTCATAAACAAAAGACTTTATCCTCCGTCCTCCATTCAAATCGTCTCAAGTTTTGCCTCGTATCACACCATCGTCTTCAGAAGAAACGAAGGAAAAAACTGAACGAATTTCCTTCCCTTGTACGATAGAAAAGCAAAACAGGATTTATAATTGAAAACACACTCCTAACTCCTGTTTCTTTCTGCCAATCGGAAAAGGTAGATGATTCCCAAATTGCAGAATCCATGTAAACAGGTGAAGGGAAAAATTGGCGTGAATATATATGTGCGAAATATCTTTAGCCTCTTGAATAGGGATGGGCACAAGTCGAACTAAAACTCGACTCGACTCGAATTCTACTCGTGCCGAGCAGAGTCAGTTTTTGAGTTCGTGTTTCAAGTCGAGTCGAGTTTGATAGCTCGCTCGTTCAGCTCGTTTTGAAATCATGACCTTATGAAACGCGAAAGCCATGAGAAATGTAAGCAGTAATGTGGAATACTTTTAGTGTTGTTCACGACAGGGGACACTACTCCCATCTCGTCTCGTGTAGATAACGAGACAATAGATTTTTAAACGAGACAACCTCAAATGCCCTGAGCACCAAGTGTAGTTCTTATAATCAAGGTATATATTGTAGCTCTTACATCAATGCTGAGACCTGCACGGTTGAATTTTTGAATCCAAGCAGAAACCCAACCCGGGTAGTGGTGTCAGTCGGCTCTGCTCAGTTCAACTGAGCGAATAGCTCGAGCCGGCTTGGTTGGGATGAGCCATCAACTCGGCTCAGTTGACCCATCAGCTCGAGCCAGCTCCGTTGAAACGAGTACATAGGCTCGTGGCGGCTTGGTTGGGTGAGGTGTTGGTTCGGCTTACTTCCCTGTTCGGCTCGATAGTGAATGAGCTGTGAGCCGAGCCCTTCGAGCCGTTAACAACCCTAAACCCGGGCCGAGCAGTTTTGAACATGTTTGGCCGGCGCCCTATAACTTTGACCAAATTTTGGCTTGAGCCTGAATACCTGTTCTCCGGATCTCAAATCTAGAACCTCGTGAACGATTTCCTTACTTTCTGAAGACTTATCGACAATCGAGATCGGTTGTCAACTAGTTTTAAGTATTCAGGTAATAATAATAATAATAATAATAGTTGTAGTAGTAGTATCATTGATAATTATATTGCCAAAGTAGGATACTTGAAGATACACAGAATTTAGCTCGACTTGGCTTCATACCTTCACTCGACTCGAAACTCGACCTGAGTTCGAGTCGAATTGGAAGAAATTTTGAGACGAGTTCTCTAGTCAAGTTCAAAGATGCCTGTTTCGAGTCGAGTCGAGTTTCAAAGAAAACTCGCTCGTGCCCATCCCTGCTCTTGAACAAACGAAAGATACTACTAATCCAAAAACTAAAGGAACATAGAATTCTAATGGAAACTTCAAGAATTTGACAACAGGGAGGGACCAGTGCTTTCAGCAGCCTATTGGTTGGAATGTTGCTTTTAGTCGCTCTTTGGCTAGAAATGGGAGAGAAAAGAACAATTTTAGATATTATTAAGAAGAGGAAGAGAAACTGGGTGAGACATTGGCTAAGAAGGAAGTGTATCATGAGGGGCGTGCTAGAGGGTATGGTGGCAGGAAAGAGAGGGAGAGGGCGAAGGAGACTACAATTAATGGTCGATATTAAAACAGAAAAATTGTATGGGAAGACGAAGAGGTTAGCGGAAGACCGTGGAGCATAAAGTTTCTCAATTGCGGCAAGAGTGACCTGCCAATAATGGCAGAATACCTATGATGATGATCATATGCTTATTGCTTACTTGTTAGTAAAAATGTGGTTTAGATGTGGATGAGTCAAGCAATTTCATCACTTGCGGTGAGTACGAAAAGTGTACGGTTAAAGTTTTAAGATGTCCCCACTGTCTCAGTTGTAGCATCAGTTATAGAGACTTCGAAACATAGGATGTTTGTGATCCTCCTCCATCCTTATTTGTAACAGGAAATAATAAATGCCATATTTTCGTTTAACATACTGATTTGAAATATGTAATAATCTACCGAACTAAGGCAAGAAAGGTCTTATGATACTGTACCATGCTTGTTATAAAAGAGTTTGTGTAGATGAAACTACGCAAACAGAATGAATATCTACTTCTACGCAGAATATGTTAGACTATTTCTTCGAATAGAGAATTTATTATGTATCCTAGGTGAATGATATGTAATCCTGCGGTGCTTCTGCAACAATTTTTATACAGGTAGTCGGTAAGTACTTCAAATTAAATGCACGTAGCCAAATTCCCTCTATAAATATTGTTGCGTGAGTACGCTTGGATTCTGAAACATGAGGTTTTGCATAGCATACACATTATTTCATAGTAAAGTCTTGACCCACCTACGATAGGTCCCATAATTTTGGACTTCATTTTTTCATGTTTTCGGCAGCCTATAACTCCAAAAGGAAGCATTTGTACACCCAGGTTGGACTATACTTTTTGTCTTATCTTGGTGTCAGGAATCACCCCCCAAAAGTTGTCGGCGTTGTTTTGAAACACCCTATATAGCAAGTTACTGCTATACCTTTAGCTGAATATCAGTAAGCTAAAAAATTATATAGGCTCGCTCCTATCTGTTCATAGCTTACAGGAACATCATAATTGACATTGCATGTTTTTTTTAGTTAATAGTGTACTTAAAAAAAAAAAAAGAACAGAACTTTACGTTTGGTTGACCACAATGTTAATCTGGTGGTATTGTAAAGTATCAATTTCCCGTGTCGATATCTCATCGTACAAAATTTCAGCGTTTATTGTTATTACTATATTCATTAGTTTGAAAGTTACATAGCACGCGCGATAAACTGTACACCATATCTCCCACCAACCCATCTAATGTGATACTTCACATAAAATGTGACACTGACATTTGATGTGCGTTTTAACAACATTACGCTTACCGTGTGTCAACGTACAGTAATACTCAAATGAAATCTAAGTTTTACGTCCCACAATTATGCCGGCTAGGCTAAAGGAGACGGTGATGATGAGAAATGGATAAAGAAAAGAAGAGGAAACACGAGACACCCGAGAAAATACACGCACACGGTGTTTGTTCACTACAAGTAGTACGACCAGCATCATCCCCGAGACTATGACAAAAATATCAACCTTTCATTCACGAAGTTGTGTAAACTGTACGTAAGAATAAAGACATTTACAAATATACCGACATGTATTGTTATATATGCATGCGAAAAATATTGCCCTCCTTTCAGCTGCGCCGCTGGCTGGTAATAATCGGTTTAATAAATACGAAATTTTCTTGCATAGATACAAGCCTGGATGTCTGTTGCTGAAAGACGTTCAACATCATGGTTCTTAAGATATTGCTGTAGTATCTATATACAGGAAGAAAAATCGTGTGACATTACAACACGTGCAAAACATGTGTGCTTTACTAACTTTTTTTTTTAAAACCCCATCAACGATACCAACGTTCGCAATGTTCACTAGCAACCAGACATAAGATATGAAGAAGATAATGAAAAAGTAGGTTATCAATTCTATTATAAGTGATCACACATAATGCCTTGTAATTTTAACATAAAATAAAAAGCATATTATTATCTTTCATTGTAAACTATTTTAGGTATATTATTCTGATGGAAAACAAGATTGGATTTTGCTCCTTGATGCACAAGCATAGCTCGAGTGCAGCCTTCGACAAGTTACAGATAATTACTTTTTTTATTCATTGTAACCTAACAATCAGCAGAACAACCTCGAAAGATGAGACGAGACCAGACATGACAAGAAATAAAGTTTTCTCGTCTCAATTCTCGATAGGTTCTGTGTCTCGTTTTGTAAATTTATGACATAATTTTCTCTTCAAGTTGGTGTAAAGGGACAAGTTTTGCCGATAGATGTCGCTACAGTCTTCGTATCTCTCCCATGTATTTTTTACCTTTCACGGAAATTTACAATTTCTTTTACAAATTTCAACGTAGAGACTTCAAATTTTTTAGAGAAGGAACGTCATAACCTATTATAGGGAACAATCCATGCCGATTTTTTTATTTAGAATTTTCATTGTTGAAACAGTTCCATTGTTAAAGATTTGGATATCCATTTCAACAATCAAGCCATTTCAACAATGAAGAAAATTCTAAATAAAAAATCGGCATGGATTATTCGATAGATTATAAAGTTACTCTTCTAGAAATTTGAAGTCTGTAGGTCAGGGTTTGAAAAAACCCGGGTATTTTTGAAAAAACCCAACCCACCTGGGCCCATGTGGGTTTTTTCGGGTATTTTCGGGTTTTATTGGGTTTTTTCGGGTTTAATTGGGTTTTTTCGAAATATTTCAATCTCTTTGGGGTAAAAATGTTAAAATAAGATTTACATTTTATGAGTGTCATTGTCACAACTTGCAACAACTTTCTATTCACTGCTGTTTTGAAAAAAATGCCGCCATTTTGAAATTTTATATTGGATCACCGAAAAAATCTATACAGCAACTTTAGAAGGTCTTGTGCTTCTACTCTCCAAATATCAACTTAAAAAGTCCGAAAATTGCACCTTGTAGCATGGATACCCGCTATTTTGAAATTTTACGCCGCCAAAATATATACAGCTAATTTAGTCTCTCGTGCTTCTACTTTGAAAATTTCAACTTGAAAGACCTAAAATTGGGCTTTGTAGCGTGGATATCAGCAGCGGCGCAAATTTGTCTTCAACATTGGGGGGACGGGTAAGACGGTATATATATATATATATATATATATATATATATATATATATATATATATATATATATATATACCCTCCATTCCAAAAGAAACCGAACGTTTAAAAAAAACAAAAAAGCAATGTACATTTTGGAACAAATCATTTTTATTAATCAATGTATTCCCCTTCTGCATTGATACACATATTTGCGCGCTCCAACAAGTTGTCAAACGACTTCTCCGTGTCCTTTATTGGAATTGTCTTTAGGACGGCGGTCGTCGCCTTCTCAATGGCATCAATCGATGCGTGCCACTTTCCTTTCATCGCCAAATGCAGTTTCGGGAACAGATAGAAATTGCACGGAGCGAGATCTGGTGAATAGGGCGGATGATGCAACCGAATAATGTGATTTTTGACCAAAAATTCAGTTACAAGTCGCGAACGATGTGATGGTGCATTATCGTCCAAAAGAGTCCAACTGCCGATTTCGCGATATTCGGGCCGAATACGACGAATTCTTGCCAGCAAACGCTTCATGACGCCCAAGTAAAATCTCCAGTGACTGTCTGGCCGGGCTGAACAAATTCTTTGTGGATAATTCCTTTTGAATCGTAAAAACAAATCAGCATCACCTTAACTTTTGACTTCACCAAGCGACTTTTTTTTGGATGTTCCTTCATCCGGCGCTCTCCATTCAACACTTTGCCGCTTTGTTTCGGGCTCATATTCAAAACACCACGTCTCGTCACCAGTTACAATCGATTTCAAGAAGTTTCGATCCTGCCGAGCACTTTTAACGATGTCTTTGCAATGCGCAATTCGATCAACTTTTTGGTCTTCGGTGAGTTTGTGTGGTACAAACCGCGAATTAACCTTCTTAAGGCCCAAAACTTCGGTCAAAATGCGGTATGCGGTTGTTTGAGGAATGCCTAATTCCATTTCAATAACTTTCACCGACGATTTTTTGTTATGTTTGATGAATTCACGCACTTTTTCGATGTTTTCTTCCGATAATCCGGTTCTGGGACGGCCTGATCTTTCGTCATCATCCAGCGTCTCTCTACCCGATTTGAATCGCCTGAACCACTCGTAAACTTGCGTACGGGATAGACACTCATCACCATATGCATTTTGTAGCATTTGGTGCGTTTCACTAAAAGTTTTACCCAGTTTAACACAAAACTCAATTGCAGCTCGTTGTTTGAAACTCATTTTCCGACCGATGTACACAACACACTGACAGTTGAAACGCAATAACTTTGTTGCCGTGCATCCAAATGTCATGACATTTATACCAGTTGTCAATGAGGGACTACGCCATCTACCGGTAAAATATTACAACAGATGGCACTAGTGGTACTATTTGTTTTCAAAAGTTCGGTTTCTTTTGGAATGGAGGGTGTATATATATATATATATATATATATATATATATATATATATATATATATATATATATATATATGCGATGTACAAAATATTTATGAAGGAGAAAAACAATGCTGGGGAGGATTACCTATGTCGGTCCTGGCGTCCTCCACAGGGGACATAAAATATGACGACATTATTATTGCTTTATAACTTTAAAATCCGACTGGCAACATTGAAAACTGTTTACAAGGGATGATCCAAATATGATCATTCCCTGTAAACAGTTTTCAATGTTGCCAGTCTGATTTTAAAGTTGTAAAGTAATAATAATATCGTCATATTTTATGTCCCCTGTGTGGGACTCAGGGACAACATGGGTAGGGGAGCAGAGTTGTCTTCAACATTGGGAGACGGTCAGATTTTAGGCTTATTCTGGGAGGTACTAATTTCATCTCACTTTCCTTTGTGACACTTGGACACAAATCATCACATTTCTTCCAGACACATTTCCAATCGGATTATTGAGGGGAACAGTTCCAAGATTGTAAGACATATGTCCCCATCATCCTCCCGGGATTTTCGCCAGTGGATATCAGCTATTTCTTTTTAAAAAAGCGCGCCATTTTGTAATTTTACGTTGGTATGCTGCCAAAATCTAAACAGAAAATTTAGAGTGTCTCTAGTTTGTATCCTGAAAATGTAAAAGACCGAAAGTTGAACACTGTGTGGTAAAGGCAGACAAACCAACAAATGTAGATCGAGTCATCCTAGGAGCCTCAGTGACGTTCGCCAAATATGAATACCAAATAGCTATACTAATTTAAAACAAAGACATAATTCTTCAAAAAGTCTTAAATATTTTTCAACGTAAAATAAATGGTCTTATTGTTGAAGCTCACTTTCGATGCTTTGTGCATTTAATTACGGGAATTACCCGAGCACTTGTTGCAAGACCGTTCTTTTCCGAAAATTAATTTAAAACAATTAACAAAGATAGGCCTATAATTCATATTTTATAAAGTAAATGTTTCAAAATGTTTAAAATGAAATGAAATATCCTCCAGCGTAAAATAAATAATTTTATTGTTGAAGTATTCACTTTCTATGCTTTGTGGGTTCAATTGCGGGAATTTCGCGAACACTTTTTTCACGACGGGTTTTCCCTCAAACTGCAACTTGCTTTACTGCACATCGAAACTTCCATTAATACTGAAGTTTGACTGCAGCACTTAAAATAGTAAGCGTTACGTAGTCTTCGGAACTCCGAGCATTAAGCTTCTTAATTTTGACAAGAATTTTTACGTTATTGCTAGTGTTGATTCCACAGAATGCTTATTTGAAGGCTGGCAACAAATGACTGAACTTAACTGTTGTTGTTGGAAAACCAAATTTTACTGAATACTTTTGTTACCATCAAAGGTAAAAAACAATACTAATAGTTTTACTAATGTATTTACATATTTACTGTTAGTACCATCACCTATGACCTTAAACCCGTCAACGTATGAGGGATAACGTCCCTCGGGGTGCCGAGTCAGGAAACATACTATTCATGGAAAGTATTTTCTAAAATATACAATCGCTTATTTTACTTCAAATAGGCTATAAGCATAATCCACACATTAATTTATTCTACAATTATCTCAAGCTAAGGTGAGGGTTTTATTTATTTATTCATTCACTCAGTGCATTTAGAGCTTTATAAAGGTCTTATGTTGAATATTGTTGTTTATCTTAATATGAAAGCATATAATTCGCCCAAAGAAAGTTTAAAATCTGATAAAAATATCTTTCAATGCGATCACCTTAGTTGTACCAATAATATACTAACAAAAAAGTAAAAAACCCAGGTGGGTTTTAAGATGGGTTTTTTCAGGTGGGTCCAACCCGAAAAAACCCTGTGGGTTTTTTCGGGCTGGGCCCACTTGGGCAAACCCTGCTGTAGGTTGAAATTTGTAACAGAAATCGTGAATTTTCGATAAAGGTAAAAAATACATGGAAAAGATACGAAGATTGTACTGCCATCTATCGACAAAACGTTGTCCCTTTAAACCAACCTTAATCTGCGTCACGTGGAAATCCAGAAAGGGACTGATGCAACAACATATAAACCACATTTCTTATAGGGAAATATTGTATAATGAGTTCCGTATCTTTAAACAATTAATAAATAATGGGATCCTGAGAAGAATATTCGGACCCAAGAGGAACGAGAATGGGGAATGGCGGAAGCTTCATAACGAGGAACTACATAGTTTATACGGTTTACCCAACATTGTTAGGGTCGTCAAGTTTAGGAGGCTTAGGTGGGCAGGTCATGTAGCTAGAATGGAAGAAAGTAGAAACGCTTTCAAAGTCTTGACTGGTAGACCCATAGGAAACCGACTATTAGGAAGACCTAGGCGCAGATGGGAGGACAATATTAAGATGGATCTCGCAGAGATAGGAATACAAAGTAGAAACTGGATCCAATTAGCTAAGGATAGAAGTCAGTGGAGAGCTTTTGTGAACGCGGTACTGAACCTCCGGGTTCCATAGGCCATAGAGTTAGTTAGTTAGTATGCAGTGTTTGAGACTTAAAACTTCAGGAATACTGCTGCCCACGAGAATTGTGACGTTCCTAATCTCGTTTCGAGAGCTTTCTCATGGTTAAGCGGTTAGGGTATGCGCCTCTGTCGTGAGAGACAAGGGTTCGATCCCCGGTAGGAGCTCATGTGCTTCGGACCCCACGTTAAGCTGTACGTTCACGTGTAATATAGCCTTGCTGGTGAAAGGAACGCTGAACTCAAAATCAAACCAAATCGTCTCCTTTCGAATTCAGAGAGGGATTTCTCGTATCGTGGACATCGCTACTGAACATTCAAAACTTCAACGAATTCCAAGCTACAAATTGCAGTGATTCTAACTCGAACGAAATTAAATTTTGCAATGGTCTAATTATAATAGGTGAATACATGGTTATTTCTTTCAACGCTAAATATCGCTGCTATCGAATTTGACTTCACTGGAGTCAATGCCGACAGCGACATTCTCATTGACGCCAATAAAATTTCCAGTTTGAAATCTTTTCGCCGATTCCTTTAATTCAGTATTCCACACTAAACGTTTCACTGGCATTTGACTTCAGTATTTTAATACAATTGGGTTTAGCATCCGTTATACGTAACTAGCATGTTTAATACTGAACTAAGGAAAAAGCTGGTCGTCTTATGTATGGAGTATTGGACTGTATGGGTCAGAGACTTAGACATTACGGAAGTTAGAGAAGATAAAATGGACAGAAAGAGGAACAAACGAAGATGATTTAAAACCGGATGAGAGAGTACGCTTTTAGCCAGCAACCTTTGTAGGAAGGCCAATCGGAGTGGACATATATATACAGTGGCGGATCCAGGATATGATCAAGAGAGGGGCTAAACCATAATTTGCTGTTTTATCCAGTGTAAACCTGAACGTTAAAGGGGAGGGGCTATAGCCCCTTAGCCCCCACTTGGATCCACCTATATATATATATATATATATATATATATATATATATATATATATATATATATATATATATATATATATATATATATATATATATAATATTGCAAAGGAATTGGGTTTTTCATACCGCCACAAAAGGAAAGATGGAAGCATAGCGAGGAATAGAAAGAACAACACAACTGATCGATGATTTGAAGGAACAAGAATTTCAGGAATGATAAAAAAAAAATGCATGAAAAAATTGCGATCTTGGCCAATAATTAGTTTTTGTATCAGGGGTCACAAAATTTTTGAACGGCCCCTAAATCGAGTTTTCATAATTTTTTTTACGGAACAAGCACCTCATACTGAGTTAAGTGATAGTTTGGGTACACTGTATATAGTTCTCCACACATAAGGCGTACAAGAAATTTTTTGATTGAAATATATTGGATCTTTTGATGCATTTTTGGATCAGGAGCCACAAAATTTTTGAACGGCCCTCTAATTTTTTTTTTCAAGCATATTATACTGAGTTAAGTGATAATTTGGCTTTGGCTATATTATATGTACGTAGTTCTCCAGATGTAAGGCCTACAAGAAAAATTTTGCCTTAAATATATTGGATTTTTTGATCCAAATATTGGGAGTTATAAGACGAACCTGAAGTCCAGAAACGAGGAAGAAAAATATCCAGACCCAAACCTTAAAAACTCATTAGACCCAGGACTTATCAATAGCCAGAATACTTAATACTGAACTTTGCATAAGGATACCCCTCACCCGATTTCATTTTACGAGTTCACGATGATTCTCTCGATTCCACATCCATCAAATTCTATACAGCAACTGAAGATTCAATGTGCAAATAAGAAAATTTCCCAACATTTCCTGCTACATATGAACTGTAGATGCACTCTGTTTGACTTTACCGCAGTCGGAAAAGCCTTGTGATAAAGAGCTGAGTGTGTGCAAAAGTGGGTGAGGTTGATCGAAAGGAAAATGCCTTTAATGGAAACTGGAAAAAGCGTTTTCAAGCACGATTTGCATTGACTCTATTACGGCAGAGAAAGTTGACGACGGATGAAATGTGGGTCATCAGGCACTGCGCTCCGATAACATTACCAGTCATCCAATTTCCTTGTTTGTTTCGTCAATTAGATACCCTCGTGGAATAATCTCATTTATCTTCCGTTTTTCAACGGTTTGCCCGCATTATGGCGATTTACATTGCCTTTGCATTCTGTTGATTGATTAATGACTAAATGAACGATATGCAAGAAGACAACTCAACAATGAAAAACTACCGATGATTAACAAGAAGTCGCTTATTTCACACACACTTCCTATGGTACAGGAACGTCTATTCATTTGGCAGGTAGAGACACACAATATCCACTTCCACATCAATATACAGACAGCGAGGCATTAGAGCTCCTTCGTAGCTGAACGTTTAGCGTACGCGCCTTTGGCGTGGGAGGCCCGGGTTCGATTCCCGGCGGGAGCTCATGTAGTTTGGATTCCGCGTTAATCAGTAGGTACACGTCTCATATAGCCTCGCTGCTGAACGGAACGCTAAACTCAAAATTAACTCAACACGAGGCATTAGTTTATGACAACCGGAAAACCCAGAGACATGATGTAGTCCTCTACAAACTCCCTTTCACTGGGATCAAACCAGCGATTCCGAAGATGAAAAGTGAGCGCTCTACCACCCTATGTCTGATTTACAGACATCTTCCACCATATGTTTGCAAAGTTTGATACACTTTTTACTATGTAATGTGAATACCAGCAGCTTATGGGTAGACTTACAGACACGCATTTAAACTCATACACGCCAATACATAAGAAGTCTATACATTTTCGCCATAAATCACGAAAGGAAAGATATGTGGTACCAAGGGTAGACTGATAACTTGGTAATGTTGTTAATGTGCTCATGTGAGTCATTGCCAGTCTGGCGGTATTTGGCTAGGTAATGTGTGGTGAGAATCGTGGTTAGTTCGAGCTTTCTAGATTAGTGGTCGCACTGTTCTCAGTGGAACCTGCCATTAGTAGGGCTGGGCGATATTTCGATAGATCGATTGAAATTTCCAAATATAAGAACGATATATCGCTTTCTCCATATTTTCCCACCTAATAGAGTTTATATAATGAAAGTGAACTTGTGCAGGATCGCATTATACGAAACTGGGTGAACCGTTTGATTGTTGACTGGATTAGAGCTTAGCGTTAATCAACATCGAGACTATATGAGACGTAGATCTCTAGCTTAATTTTAGGTTTCTTTCACTGTTGGATTGTTGTCGTTTTTATTCATTTACTAACTGGAGTTGAACGCCCCTTTTTACCACTATGGCTAGATCTAATAGTTAAAGTGGGATCCGAAACAGGCTCGGCTTATTTTAATTAAAACTACTATCGAACCGAAGGTCGACTCCGGAATCACATCCAGAGAAAAAAAAGAGAGTTAGCAAGTTGGACATGAACATGCATTTGCCAGCAAAAGCGTATTTGATGTGCTTATGCTATTTTGTTTTGTTAAAATGAAATCTTTCAGTTTAACGTTCCACGATTACGTCCTTTAGGCTATGGGAGATGGAAGAATTGGTGGAATGAGAATGTGGTGTGGGAAGAAAATGGGTACCTCGAGATACTCTACGTGTACGATGTTGTTGATTCTTGACTTGCAACGCACAAGTATTTTTCCTTTCGTACTAGTAATCTTACTGCGTATTTACAAGAAAAATACACAGAAGGTCAGCAGGTGCTCTTTGCTTGGTTGAGTTGCGAACTCCATGAGAAGAGAGAAAACTGTTCTTTATTATTATTATTATTATTATTATTATTATTATTATTATTATTATTATTATTATTATTATTATTATTATAACTTTTGAGTTTGAATATATTTCCAAATTTTTGATATTTCAATATCAATCAAGTTTCGACATTTTGTTGATATCCAAATCCAAGTAACGTACGGCCCTAGCAATCGGATCCGGAATTTTTAACATAAATAAAGAGTAAATGGCATTTCACTTTCCAACCCACCCGAAAAGTAGCAGCTGTGCCCTACCTTCCAAACGGGCAAATAACACTTGGTAAGTAGGTCCGGACGTGGCATATCAGCACAGTGCTTTGAACATACTCTGATATAGGCGGAAAACTACCGACATTCTTGGCGGAGACGTTGTAATCTACCAAATGATTATGTCTCTTCAGTCATTAGTACAGTAGTGTACTGAGTACCTCAATCATATTTTGAAGTAGGCAAGGTTTGACCACTGCTGCCCCTATTGGGAGAGGACACGCTTCGCTTCGTCTTACAAATAGGAAATTTACACGTTGCACTGGGTCCAGGAGAAAAATTCACGTAAAATTTAGGAAGTCTGTGTATCCAGAAACGGGTAGATATCGACAATCCTACTAGGGGAGGAGAGGTTTCGGCTCATCTTCCAAAAGACGACTTACATGTTGCATTGGGTCCGGGCGGGAGGATGTACCTTGCACCTCAACATATTTGTGCTACCTGAACGTTACATGTGGCGGAAGCCCCTCTGGAATTGCAGGTGATCACGGATGTAGATTGGTTTCTGTTGAATTGTCATCATACCACGGAATTAGGTATCTTGGTATTTTGGCACCACGGAATGCCTGATGCCCGGATACCAACACTACACTCGTACTCGCTAGGGAAGTCATCTCCACCAGGAAGGATAACTGCGAGACACTGAGGATTTACCTGTCCGGTTGTGTTTGAGGCCGTAACCCATAACCTTACTGTCGGTAAACGTCAATCCTTGAAGAATGAGCAATCACCACTATTCCGTCAGAAACCACCCTTTCAACGACGGGGGAAACTGCGCACTAGTTACCCACTCCCACTTCCAGCTACATAGAGCTTACAAGATACTTAATTCTCTTTAACGGGCTTCAAAAATTATTTAATGACATTTTCTGTAGATACTATCTGTCTGTTTCTAAATTGTTGGTATTTTTTATTGTCTTGACTTGTTAAAATTCAAAAACAGAGGGAAGATAGAAAACAGTGTTAAAAACAGCGGACACTGGGACTCTGCATGAATACATAAGGAATGAAAGGAACGTTGTCAACAAATTTTGGAATCAACTGGTGTCACCCTTGCACTTTGAAATATTCCCGTGACGTCTGCAAGTGATAGCATCTCCTATTTCCGCTCTCGCATTCAGCACGTTCTCCATACGTGCAATTCGCTTCAACAGCGTTTGTTCTCATCACTCATCTGCTCTGCACATGCACAACTAACTCAGATAGAAACATCGGCTACCAAAATGGGTTTTATACTTCCCTTTACTTTTATACCCTTTTCATAATGTTAAGATGGAGACAAGGTGGCTCAGTGGTAGAGAGCTTACCTCTGGAAAGTGGGTCCCTGGATCGATCCCGGCGAAGTGAGTTTGTAGTGGACAACATCGTGTCCATGAGTTTTCTTGGGGTACTCCGTTTTCTCCCACTTTCTCATTCCACCAATTTTTACAATAGCATTCCCTTGCTTTAATCATAGTCTCACTTAGCCTAAAGAGCATAATCGTAGGACGTTAAACTGAAAGCTTTCATTTCATGTTTATAATGCTGAGAATCCTGTATGCCTGAGTTTTCCCGGGGTTCTCCCTCTCCGCTCACCATCGGAGTATAACAGTAGGATATTAACTAAAAAAAAGTTGATAATTTTGTGAGTAGGCCATTTCGTACTTTTAAAATGTCGACTCATTTTTAATATCGATGCCACGTAAAACGTTGACTTACAGTTTACCGTGGGATCTGGACCACATATGATAATATCCGATGTTAGTATCCTATACATCTGGCCGAAGTATAACGCTGAAGTATATCACACGTCAGGACCAACGACCAACAGAAACAGATACAGCATAGGAGTGGTTGATTGTGTATAAGTAGTTATGGATCTCTGCAAAAGCAAGTACAGTAAGTAGACCACTTAATGTTTGTCACTACTACCTTTTTCAAAGTCATGTTTCTCCCTCAGCTCCTTATGATACTTCGTCTGTGAACTAAGAATAAGTGAAGCGAGCATCGAATCAAAAATGACTGCTGTCCATTATAGTAAACAATAAAATTATTGCTTTAAAGCACTTTAGATGTAGTTGATTTTTTTTTTTAAAAGAGAACCCGTTAGAAGACACGACCGGGGCACCGGTAGCTCAGTGGTAGAGTGTTCACCTCTGGTGCTTGGGGTCCCGGGTTCGATCCCAGCCTCCGCCAAGTGAACTTTGTGGTGCGTGGTTTTCTCGGGATCCTCCGGTTTCCCTCCCACTTCTTCATTTCATTCATTACTCATCATCACCGTCTCCTTTAGCCTAACCGGCATAACCGTGGGACATAAAACTCAAAGATTTCTATCAGCTATCAGAAGAATTTTCAGCAGCTATTTCATTTCTAATCGAAAATTTGCTGGGAATATACGATACAGTTTATAAATGTAGGTATTTATATACAATCTTCGGTTTCTGAAACAGCTTTTGTTAATGTTTTCTAGTTCCCAAGGTAGGACACTTACGAAAGCTTATAGTTATGAATTTGAACGTTTTTCCACCTCTATCTATTAGAACCTTTATCTCTTACTTGACAAAGAATCAGCAACTGCCTGTATTAATAAGTATCCAATAGGGTTACGCAGGGAAGGTAGTACAAGGTAGTGTAAGCCAAAACGGCATCGCAATGAAGAGAAAAGCAACATCGTCACACTAGACTCATTCGAGCACTGGTTGTCTCCTACAGATACATTTAACAAGTAAGGTAACAACTTGCGCAAAATCCTGGGAGATGAGGGGGACATGTCCCACCCCAATCTTGGCACTGATGGGACTGTCTCCCCCGATATTTCGATTTAAAATGTGCTTTTTGGGGGAGAAATGTAATGATTTGTGTCCGACTGCCGCAAAGGAAAGTGAGATGAAATTGATGTCCCTTGCTGTATAATATACAACAGGTTCACCTCAGAAGTCTGATTCATCTACCGTAATATGAGTCTCATCTCTTCCCCGCTCCCAGAATAACCCTCAAATCTGCCCACCTCCCAATGTTGAAAACAAGTCTGCTTCCCTGATCTTCCACACATTGTTTTTCAATTTCATAAATATTTTGAACATCGCTTTACCAAAAAAAAAAAAAAAAAAAAAAAAAAAGCGCTGATGAAGGTAACTATATTGTTTCATTGTTTGGAAGTACGGTGACTTCTCGACCACCGTCTAAATTTACCGTGTAATGTGTTTTTCCTTAAAACAGTACGTAGGTATTGCTCATAACTTGGGAACTATTTATTTAATTTTCAATCCTTCCGTGACATTTTACCTAATTGTAGACTGAAGCAGAATATGCTCTAATTAATACAGAATCTTATTTATCTTAAACGAGGTCTTCATTTGTTAAATTTATAAAGCCATTCAGAAGATACAAATAAGATAACATTTCTTATTTTGTGATTGCGTGACGTAACTACCCATACATTGCTATTTTTTTTTCCTTTTGTTTCTTATCTGCTGGCTGTCGATAAATCATTACAATTGGTTCTCGTTTAATCAAGCGATTATGCAACGTTCTACTTGTTTCTTTGTTCTTGCACTGAGTACAAAGAAACATGTAGAGTAGGCAAGTCAATAAAAAACAAACCAGTTGCCGCTGACCAGTTGTTCCTGCTCTCAAACACTAACAAACAAAACCCAGTTGACGGAAGCCAATTATTCAGCTGACAGAGGAACTATCATGATTTAAACCCGGCAACAGCAAAGCGAGAGGAAATCCCCAGGTCAACATTTCCCCTGAACAGTATATTTTAATTAAAACTTTTAAATATTGTTCGTCCAGTTCTATGTTTCTCCATTCCTTGCTTCTTTATCTGCTCTATCCGTTCACAGGCCTTTATAATTCTTAAATCTTTCCACCACCTCCATTTTGGTCTGCTCCCTTACTATAGTTGATCATCTCAAACCTTCCCATGTCATTGAGCTCTTATAGATCTAACGATATCTCCATTATCTAAGAGAATATTTCTTTACCCTTACTCAACTACAGACAAAATTAAATGTGCAAAAAGAAATTTATCTTGTTTGGTTAATACAGATTCTTACATTGAAAATCTTTAAATTTTACGTCCCACGGTTATGCCGATTAGGCTAAAGGAGACGGTGATGATGAGAAATGAATGAAATGATGGAATGAAGAAAGTGGAGGAAACGGGAGAACCCCGAGAAAACCCACGAGCACGGTATTTGTCCACCACAAAGTCCACACGGCGCGAGCTGGGATCGAACCAGGGACCCCAAGCACCGGAGGTAAAGCTCTAGCACTGAGCAACTGTGCCCGCAATTTTTACATTGAGTTCATTGTATTCAAGTTTCCTTTGTATGGTTGAGCTCCTCCGTGGTAAGCGGTTAGCGTACGCGCCTTTGGCGTGGAAGACCCGGGTTCGATTCCCGGCGGGAGCTCATGTGGTTCGGATTCCACGTTAATCAGTAGGTCCACGTCTCATATAGCCTCGTTGCTGAAAGGGACGCTAAACTAAAATCAATTCAACTCCTTTGTATGGTTAGGAAAAGAGGGAGGAGGCTAGCAAGATCTTTTCAAACAATTCTGTACTCCTAGTAGGACCGTAGAGTTTGAAATGAAATGAAATTTCCGTTTTCACGTCCTTCTCTTACTTCTTGAAGGTCAAAGAAGATTAACAATTGATGAAATGAGAATTTAGGAGGTAATGGAAAAACCTTACGAAATTTCAGACACGATGCTGTCCACACAAATTCACATGGGCTGGTATCAAACCAGGTACCTCTTGTACGAGATGAAAGTGTTCTACCTTAAGCAGTTTGACAGGTTTTCATGCATTAACGTGTTGATTTGTCATAATCTTTGTAAAGACACTGGATGTATGATGTGACGTAACATCGAATACAGATAATATTAACTGCCATACTATTCCACGTGAGTGGAATACCTTGTAGGACATCAAAATGAAAAAAAAAAAAAAAAGAGTTCCGTATCTGCGTACTTTACTTTATTATGAACTAGCAGAATATCCGTTCTTCGCACGGGGAGAATGTTTTATTTTGGACATAAAGGGCTTAATTTGGATTTAAACTGTATTGGAAGTGTCACTGTTCGTCTCACCGACCCCGAAAGCTATGGATTTGATACAAATATCAGTGATTTTCGATCATTTTTAAATCTCTCTCCCTCCCCTCTCCTAAGCTGCACCGTCAAAGTGAATATATATATATATATATATATATATATATATATATATATATATATATATATATATAAAACACCCCAGGCTCGAATCTCATCTATATTGGAAATTTGATCGAAATCGGTCGGGGAGTCAAGAGGTACGAAGTCTCAAACATAATTACTTTCAGTTTTATAGAAAGAAATTAAAAAAGGAAATAAACCAGTAAATTATTACCATAAAATAATTTAGAAATATCTCTTGAATACGCTCGAAAAAACGTGGTTTTTATATAGTATAGTTGTACTTTTTCAGTTAACAAGCTTGTTTAAAGGTAGTTAAGGAGAAATATGTTTCTAAGTGAGCAATACAAAACAGCAACTGCTCAGAATTGTCAACTTGAGCACTGAATCCTACATGTTATACAACCCACACAACAAATAAGGAGGTTGTGTTGCATATATTTCGGGCGTTCAGCTATCTATCTATATATATAAAAGAGAACGTACAATTCTTTGTCCGCTCATCACGCTAATACGGCTGAACCAATTTCTTTCATTTTTGGGGGGTTATTAGGATTTGGACCCTAGATGGTTTTTATCATATCACTTTAATTTTTAATTACCAGTGTCTTGAGATAATTGACCATTCAGGTGTCCACAAATCCTTTGTTAGTTCATCATAGGTAAAAATAAACGTATTTATATGCAACCCGCATGACCGTGTCACTCGGCGGGTTAACATAAATGACAGGCGATATACAGCGGAAAATAGCTTGAATCTTCTGTTTAAAATTTTTTAATTGATTTGCTTATTTTTACAGACACTTTTACAATATGCCAGCACCGGGATGACCGCAGCGAAGCGGGGCGGGTTAACATAAATGACAGGCGATATAATGTTAAGGTTTACTGCAATCTTCTATGGTTTTTATCATATCACTTGAAAGCGAAAAAGTAAAAATTATCTAAGTAACAAAGTTTATTGCGTTCCGGGGTGACCGCAGCGAAGCGGGGTGAACGCTGCTAGTATATATAAAAGAGAACGTACAAAATCCTTTGTCCGCTCATCACGCTAATACGGCTGAACCAATTTCTTTCATTTTTGGGGGGTTATTAGGATTTGGACCCTAGATGGTTTTTATCATATCACTTTAATTTTTAATTACCAGTGTCTTGAGATAATTGACCATTCAAGTGTCCATAACGTACAAATCCTTTGTTATTAGTTCATCATAGGTAAAAATAAACGTATTTATATGCAACCCGCATGACCGTGTCACTCGGCGGGTTAACATAAATGACAGGCGATATACAGCGGAAAATAGCTTGAATCTTCTGTTTAAAATTTTTTAATTGATTTGCTTATTTTTACAGACACTTTTACAATATGCCAGCACCGGGATGACCGCAGCGAAGCGGGGCGGGTTAACATAAATGACAGGCGATATAATGTTAAGATTTACTGCAATCTTCTATGGTTTTTATCATATCACTTGAAAGCGAAAAAGTAAAAATTACAGACACTTTTACAATATGCCAGCACCGGGATGACCGCAGCGAAGCGGGGCGGGTTAACATAAATGACAGGCGATATAATGTTAAGATTTACTGCAATCTTCTATGGTTTTTATCATATCACTTGAAAGCGAAAAAGTAAAAATTATCTAAGTAACAAAGTTTATTGCGTTCCGGGGTGACCGCAGCGAAGCGGGGTGAACGCTGCTAGTTAATCTACTAAATAGCACACACACAACGTAACTATGACGACTATCACTAAAGGAAAAAGCTGAACATTGAAAAACGTGAAAGGAAAATTTCCATACCTAAGTTACGAGGAGCTTAAAAACAAAGTAATTAGACTCAGAATGTGCCAATAGGCGGAATCTATTATACATAGCTAAAAATGAAACTGATCTTATGTTCCATTGACTTACGGGAAAACGAATAAATATTTTTTTTAACATATAGTTATCAACTAGCTCGACCTGGCTTTTTATCATGTTCGTTTGGTTAAAATTTGTAACCTAAGAGAGGATATTATAATATTATGCGAAAGAACTGTGCGTCTCAAGAAGCCGGGAAGTTAGGAAACAAACAGCATGTCGCCAGTATAAGAACTCATTAAAAATAAGCAGAGATGTATACCATCTTTGAAATTCCTTGTTTTAAGGGAGAAAGAGGAAAATTTTCCATATTTTACGCCAAATTGAACGCAACGTTACCCGTTGTTTAAAGTTTGTAGTCGCAACACGAGAAAACAGTTAACAGTTTGAAGTGAATCTGGAATATACACCCTCCATTCCAAAAGAAACCGAACGTTTTAAAAAAACAAAAACGCAATGTACATTTTGGAACAAATCATTTTTATTAATCAATGTATTCCCCTTCTGCATCGATACACATATTTGCACGCTCCAACAAGTTGTCAAACGACTTCTCCATGTCCTTTATTGGAATGGTCTTTAGGACGGCGGTCGTCGCCTTCTCAATGGCATCAATCGATGCGTGCCACTTTCCTTTCATCGCCAAATGCAGTTTCGGGAACAGATAGAAATCGCACGGAGCGAGATCTGGTGAATAGGGCGGATGATGCAACCGAATAATGTGATTTTTGACCAAAAATTCAGTTACAAGTCGCGAACGATGTGATGGTGCATTATCGTCCAAAAGAGTCCAACTGCCGATTTCGCGATATTCGGGCCGAATACGACGAATTCTTGCCAGCAAACGCTTCATGACGCCCAAGTAAAACTCTCCAGTGACTGTCTGGCCGGGCTGAACAAATTCTTTGTGGATAATTCCTTTTGAATCGTAAAAACAAATCAGCATCACCTTAACTTTTGACTTCACCAAGCGACTTCTTTTTGGGTGTTCCTTCATCCGGCGCTCTCCATTCAGCACTTTGCCGCTTTGTTTCGGGCTCATATTCAAAACACCACGTCTCGTCACCAGTTACAATCGATTTCAAGAAGTTTCGATCCTGCCGAGCACTTTTAACTATGTCTTTGCAATGAGCAATTCGATCAACTTTTTGGTCTTCGGTGAGTTTGTGTGGTACAAACCGCGAATTAACCTTCTTAAGGCCCAAAACTTCGGTCAAAATGCGGTATGCGGTTGTTTGAGGAATGCCTCATTCCATTTCAATAACTTTCACCGACGATTTTTTGTTATGTTTGATGAATTCACGCACTTTTTCGATGTTTTCTTCCGATAATCCGGTTCTGGGACGGCCTGATCTTCCGTCATCATCCAGCGTCTCTCTACCCGATTTGAATCGCCTGAACCACCCGTAAACTTGCGTACGGGATAGACACTCATCACCATATGCATTTTGTAGCATTTGGTGCGTTTCACTAAAAGTTTTACCCAGTTTAACACAAAACTCAATTGCAGCTCGTTGTTTGAAACTCATTTTCCGACCGATGTACACAACACACTGACAGTTGAAACGCAATAACTTTGTTGCCGTGCATCCAAATGTCATGACATTTATACCAGTTGTCAATGAGGGACTACGCCATCTACCGGTAAAATATTACAACAGATGGCACTAGTGGTACTATTTGTTTTCAAAAGTTCGGTTTCTTTTGGAATGGAGGGTGTACATACGTAATACCTACCTCGAGCTACGTTTTTATCATCATCTCTCTGCTTCAAGGGCGTATCCTAAGGGGGTTGCAGGATCAAAATTTCAGCCAAAAATAGAATATCTCACGAACTCTTTAAGTTGGGATAATGAAATTCGGTACTACGTAAACAATTTCTCAATAAGAGTAAGCGAACACATAGAGTTTCCATAATTTCAGTTGTATGGGGATAAGGGTAGCAATTTCTATAACTGTTTTCGCTACATGGAAGTGAACGTTGTCTCATGTCTGTGATCGCAGTACGGGAAAACAACTGAGTCGTTTGATATAGACAACTTGGTGTTTTATAATATTACTTTGATTAAAGGGCGTATCCTACATGGTGTTCAAAATTTATGCCAAAAATAATATATTATAGAGCTTTATCATTATACTTTGACTGAAACGCGAATCCTAAGGAGAGGGTTAAAACACTTTCCAGACCTATTCTCCCGTGAAAAGTGCGAGTATTTCAGATAGTACTTAATAAGTAATGCCAATCCGATGGAATAATAAGATAAGATTTCATATTATTTATTCTTATTTATGTACAGGGTTAGCAATATTAAAACGTTTTATAATTAAAAAATTGTGTTACCAGGAAAATATCAAACAATACTTTCGATAAAGTGGATACTTTCAAATAGATATACCTACGATCAATATTAACAGACCAAAATCATATTCATGAAGAAATTAATGTCAACTAAAAACAGGGAATTCGTATTATTATTCAGTTCAAGCTTTTGTCATCGAGAATTCTGTCCAGGAATTTAAAGCTTAAAATACATAAAACGATAATCATGCCTGTTCTCTGTGTTATGAAACATCATTGTTTACTCTGAGGGAAGAACATAGACTGAAAGTGTTTGACAACAGACGAATATTCGGACCCAAGAGAAACGTGAATGGGAAATGGCGGAAACTTCATAACGATGAACTACATAATGTTTACGAACATTGTTAGGGCCATCTAGGAAGCTTAAGTGGCCAGGTCACGTAGCCAGAATGGAAGAAAGTAGGAACGCTTTCTAAGTGTTAACTAGAAATCCAATCGGAAAACGACCGTTAGGAAGACCTACGCGTAGATGGAAGGATAATATTAAGATAAATCTCGCACAAATAGGAATACAAAGTAGGAATTGGATCCAGTTGGCTAAGAATAGAAGTGAGTGGAAAGCTTTCGTGAACGCGGCATTGAACCTCCGAGTTCCATAGCCCATAGAGTTACTTAGCAGTAACTATTTAGTACTGTTATACTAGCCTTGAAATTTACGACTTCTGTTTTTGTGTTAGTGTGCGACTATTTGAGATTATTTTCTTCCTCTTTCAACAAGTATGGAAAATCTTAAACAATGCATAAGCTGCTGCGACTTTTGGCATCAACTTATTTAGACGTCCTTACTATGAACTACATTATCAGTTTGACATCTCTTGTGTTACAAAACGTGGCATATAGAGAACATATGTAATTTAGTAACGTAAACTTACAGGAATATTCTTCCAACCATGTACTCACTTTGATGAGAAGCGTCCCGGATTCAATCAAGGGTCATGTCAGTTTGTGGTGGACAATGTCGCGTTCGTGGAATTTCTCGAGTAGTTCTGTTTCCTTCCACATTTTCATTCCATTAATTGCTTTATAACCATTCACTGTCATTAATCATCAGTTTCATTAGGCTAAAGATCATAACCGTTGAACATAAAATTAAAAATGTTATTCTTTTTGAACCATGCTTATTTCAGCTACAAATTTCTTGTTTCGTACGGTTAAAAGTGAGTACCGCTTTAGGCTCACCTTGTATTTATAAAAAATAAGAAAGAATTGGTCGAAAATGTAAAACTCCTTTAAAATATATATATCATGGATGGGCGAAAACTGTTTTTATAAAAACCGGATACCGGTTCTAGAAAAACCTAAACCCGACATTTCGGTTTTCTCCAAAACCGGTTCGGTCTTTTCACCGAAACTGGTTTCGGTTTTCTTCAAAATCGGTTCGGTTTTTAACTTCGGTTTCAGTTCGGTTTCAAAACTTTTGGAAAACAAAACTATTTCTGAGGAAACGGAATCGGTTTCCGGAGGACAACGAAACACTATTCTGGTCAGAAATAGAATACATTTTGGAAAAAGACCGGGACCGGTTTTGAAGAAAACCGGATCCGGTGAAAAACCGAACCGAGTTTGGAGAAAACCCATAACCGATTTCGGTGAAAAGAAGCGATTTTGAAGAAAACCGAAACCGGTTTCGATGAAAAACGGAACCGGTTTTTGTACCCACCACTAATATATATACATTTAAAGAAACATTTGTAACTGAGTAGCTGCCGCGTATTCCGAGATCGATTCTCCGGGAAGAAGAAGTAATATATTTTCAGTTTGATCCTGTATCGTAACTCATGATCGATCTACTTTATTCACGAAGTACGGCAGTCGGTTTAGTACATGAGAAATGACAGCGATTTGCGATGCGCACGAGACAAGATTTGTGGCTCTCTCGTCTCGAAAATGTGCTGTAAAAGTGGTCTCGACTCGAAAAATGTATATTTCTCTATTGGAAGAGCCGTGTCTCGACTCGAATTTTGTCAGGATAATCCTGTCTCGACTCGTCTCGTCCGCATCCCTATTGCTGACCACACATCGTTTAAAGATAAGCAAGCCATGCAGTCTGTCATAGTCCTTCGTAGGCTAAGACCACATTAAAAGATACACACACACACACACACACACACACACACACACACACACACACTTCATTAGTCCCAGGACCGGCCAACAGGCATAATAATAATAATACATATGGTGCTCCTAAATTTGTCTAAATCTGTTTAATATGATGTTTGTATTAAAAGTATTTCTCCGTTTACTTCATGACTAGATTATTTTATAAGGAAAGTTGATTTTACTTGTTAATAACACAAACACACAAGAAAGACTAAAAAAATATAAAACGCAGGAAAGCACCTGGTAGACCTTCAAACCTGACCATTCAATATTTCGTATTTCCACTCACTAAATAGTCTTTTCCTTTTGATCAGGAAGGATAGCGTTTCGTGAGAGTGTTTCTCATGAAAACATGTTTGTTTGATATAAAGTACAAGTAAACATGAGTATTACAAGAGGCCAGACCAGTTTCTTTTCACTTCGCAGCTCAAGCAAAATTGTAGTCACGTTGCTTGCCTCCAACATAGAGCCAAAGACAGAAATCGCCTTTTCACAAATTCACAGCCTCTTCACCTTCTGTCAAGATGAAAAATGTTGTGCATCTGTAAGTGCTCTATTATTCACAATGCTTCTGCCTATCCATTCTCAGCAGAAGCGGTTGATGGACAAAGGGGATCTATTTTATCAAAGGACAACTAACGCACAAGAATAATAAACGTAGAAGAGTTTCGCTACTTCACCCTTCAACTAATTCTAATCCGTATCAAACACTAATTTCAGCTTCAGTAATACAGGTAGGTACAGTCTTAAAGAAAACAGTCACTAATCGAAGAATTAGAGTTCCCTGCATTTTTTTCAAGGGCATCGAAAAGACCAACACACAAGCGAAGTCGCAAATACACTTTGATGCATATGGTATTTCATGTAAAACAATTATCACTGACGCACACTGCATAACTTTATTAACTAACTAAACTAACTAACTCTATGGCCTATGGAACCCGGAGGTTCAATTCTGCGTTCACAAAAGCTTTCCACTGACTTCTATCCTTAGCTAACTGCATCCAGTTTCTACTTTGTATTCTAATCTCTGCGAGATCCATCTTAATATTGTCCTTCCATCTGCGCCTAGGTCTTCCTAATGGTCGTTTTCCTATGGGTCTACCAGTCAAGACTTTGAAAGCGTTTTTACTTTCTTCCATTCTAGCTACATGACCCACCCATCTAGGCCTCCTAGACTTGACGACCCTAACAATGTTGGGTAAACCATATAAATTATGTAGTTGCTCGTTATGGAGTTTCCGCCATTCCCTATTCCCGTTCCTCTTGGGTCCGAATATTCGTCTCAGGATCTTGTTCTCAAATACTTTCAGTCTATGTTCTTCCCTCAGAGTAAGTGACCATGTTTCGCAGCCATACAGTACAACAGGCATGATTATCGTTTTGTATATTATTAACTACAGCAAATATTGTAGTGGGTTAAGTAAGCAAATCTGAAGTGTTTTCACACGTACGACGCGTATCCGGAAAGTAAGCACAGTCTTGAAAAAAAAAAAAATTACTAAAACATGTTTGTTCAAGCGAAATTTATTTTTATATGAAACAACACACCTTAAACTATTTTTTTTTTTTTTTTTTACACATGTTTCCACCAATGTTCAAATACTTGTCACAGCTGATGGATGACCTTCTAAGAAACATCCCGCCAGTTAAGATAACCATAACTCCACAGCGTTTCTTCCATTCCACACATAACTGACACTCAATTGTACCGGCGTCAGTAGAGAGGTAATGAACCAGTGAAACTACCGCGCATGCGCAGAGCGCCGACACACGTGTTGCGGTGGCGTTCAAATAAAACGGTGCGCAATTGCCGGACACTGGCGGTATGTTTCTTTTAGGAAGGTTTGCTTAAGTTGGTCACCCACTCTGACAAGTGTTTGAACATTGCTAGAAACTATGTCGAAAACAGTTTAAGGTGTGCTCTTTCATGTATAAATAAACATGCCTTTTAATATTTTTTAAACGGTACTTACTTTCCGGACACGCCTCGTATTTCGAAGAACCGAACAAAAATTCAGAGAGGAACAATTATCCCCTCTTGCCCCAGCTACGAGCGCACATGCTTTGGGATCTACATCCCACGATTACGCCCTGTAGGGTAAAGAGACGGATGATCAATTAAAATAAATTATTACCAAAAGGATTGGTGGAATGCGAATGTAGGAAGAAACGGAACCCACGAACAAGTCGAACTCTCATGACCTCTGATCGACCAAGGGACTCCGCACACCAAAAATGAGCGATCTACTACTGAACCGCCGTCTCGTCTCGATCTTTTTTTTTTTTCCAAATTTATTGTGAAATATTTTTCAAACTTGGGGTGATGAATTAATACCCTCAATCTTGACCGATTTTAACCCCAAGCAGTAGGTATGATCGCAATTAAAAAAAAAAAAATCGAAGCATTGAATACATTTGAAATAATATTTTACTAAATTTATTAAAAAATACATTCCTTGCTACGTCATAATTTATATACAGTGGACTCTTTTTAATTCGAAGTCCAAGGGGACACGAAAAAACTTCGAATTATCCAACATTTTTTCACATATCTAAAAACAAACAAACCAAAGTACTGTGCATCAAAAACATATTCATATGGTGTAGACTTTACCTTTAAAGCAGCTTATTATTTGCGTGATCGAATACCGGAAACTAACAAACGACATTGACTCTACATAATTCAAACTACGTGTACAACGGAAAATATATTTACGTACAACACTACAACATACATTGAATACCCCAAACAATTAAACACCAGTAACAATTTGAATATTCTGTTCTCACTTTTAAGAAGTCGTAAACCTCATTTGCTTAAATTTGATTATTTTTGTACGGTCAATAAATCTTGAATTTCATATATTGCGTTGAATACGATATTAATAACATTTGGTTTAATAACTGTATAAATAATACATCTTAAATTTTCAATCAATTCTGAAACAAGATGAGATTGGCACACATTCTCTATCTTCACTTCTTCCCCAACTCACCATCTTTATCATTACATAGATGTTCTATTAAAATCTTTTGTATTACTCTTCCCTATGGTTGCATCTGGATAACTTAACTGAAAACACGTTAAAACTGTATTTCTCTGTTTACATCTGTCCAACATTAAAAATTTTCAATTGTATTTAGTTCGAATTATCCAAAAAATAGGTTGAAAAGTTCGATTTATCCACGATTTTTTACTATTGTTTTCAATACAGTTTTCAAGGGGAATGGATTTCTGTTCGAATTATCCAATATTTCGAATTATCGAAGTTCGAATTAACGACTCCACTGTGTATATATATACACTTAAAAATTGTTCCGCTATTCCATTAACTACAATGACAACTTGTAATATGGGATTTATTTTATCCCTTTATTCTTCACAGTTATCATCTTTGACCCTTTATAATGTCCGTTCTTCGCACGGGTAGAATACGTTTCATTTTACATATAAAGGGCAATGGAGGTGAATTTGGATTTAAACGGCATCGGAAATTTCACTGTTCGTCTTAGTGACCCGAAAACTATGGATTCGACACCAATATCGGTCATTTTCTATCATTTTTAAATATATATTTCCCCTCCCCCAAGGTGTGGAGTTGAATTTGAATTTAAACGGGATCAGAAGTATCACTGTTCATCTCAGCGACCCCGAACTATGGATTCCACACTGATATCGGGCATTTTCGATCATTTTAAATATCTAACCTTCCCTACGTTGCACCGTCAAAGTGAAATGATAAAAAAACATCCCAGTCCTGAACCTCATGTATGTTGGAAATTTGAAAAAGAGATTGGTCGGATGGTTCAAGAATTATTAACTCACAAACATAGTCACTTTCATTTTCACTATTTTTTATTTATCTCAGCCCTCCCCCTCCCTTACGTTGCACCGTCAAAGTGAAATGGTTTTAAAAAATCCTAGCCCGAAGCTCATCTATGTTGAAAATTTGATCGAGATCGGTAGAGTGGTTTAAGAGGTATAAAGTTAGAAACACAGTCACTTTCAAATTTATATCTATTCGATTCCTCTTGCAGAATTCGCTGAGTAATAGAGTTGAGTTGAGTTGATTTTAGTTTAGCGTCCCCTTCAGCAGCGAGGCTATATGAGACGTGGATCTACTGATTAACGTGGAATCCGAACCACATGAGCTCCCGCCGGGAATCGAACCCGGGTCTCCCACGCCAAAGGCGCGTACGCTAACCGCTTAGCCACGGAGGAGCTCGCTGAGTAATAGAGTTAAATATTTTCAATATAATTTAGAAACAAGCCTAAATGCGAAAATATAAATCCTTCTCTAACTGCATTTAGAACTATTTGAGCTATTTAACATCGCATTAGAAACTAATTTCTTACATTCAATCAATATTCTGTTTACATTCCTTAAAACTGTTCCGTCATTATTTTTATCAACAGCAAATAAGCAATGAATCACCAATTCCAATTACTGTTATGGTTATTCCCAAATCAATTCTTTGGAAGCTTGAACTGTAGATAAGCACGGAGGAGGAGGGGGGGGTGCCAATCAGGCGAGGGTCAATACGTAACACAACCTGTGTGTGCCGATGTCCTGAAACAGGGCTCTCGGCAGATCATTCCAGAAGACAGCTCAATTCTTCACTCCTCTATTATTACGTACAGTGAATACCAGCACACACTTTTCTTTACTTTTATAAGCTAATTACGGATGTTAACAACTACGTTGTAAGTAGTAAATCGCCATAGGCATATATAAGAATTAATACTTTAGTTTTTATGTTTTAGTCCAACATCCCGGTCACTAAAGGAGAGGAATGAGTAATCAAAATGAATGATCTTGATTTTTTTTTTGTTCTCGCACCGGAAAACGAACTCAAAACCACGTGCACCAAAAAAAGGCACACGCGCTAGCCATTGGACCAGCAACAAGAGCTTTAACACTTTCGTGTTTTAGTCATGAAAATATAGTACTTCTACTGAAATGAACTTTATTTTTCATAATAATAACACCATTGATTATGTATGTATCAAGGAAGGAACTAAAATATCTAACAAGGAAACATTCCAATTTGTTGAGTTCAATTGTTGAACATGATTGCTAGCACTGAATTCAACAACACGGAAAAAACAGAAAGAGAGTGTTTAGTAGCAGACCATATAGAAGGTGCGAGATAATTAGGGCAAAGTGTGAAAATAGAACGTAGAAAATCTCTAGAAATGCCACGTTAATTTTGGAACGAGTAGAGGAATTAAAGTCAAATGTTGGATATGAGGAATGCATGTAGAGTTCCACTGAATAGGCATAATGTGAGTCATAAGGAACTTGAAATTAGCGCACAGGAAGGAGTCATATGCCATATGACTCTTGACCCACACCGTCTATTGAAATCAGTTTGGGACCTCAGTAACAGGAGGCATTTTACGCTATGCAATGTAGGAATACTGTCGTAATTGTAACGTGAATGAGGCCACTTGCCAGCCAACGAAGTCCAATCCACCCAATATTCTTTTATATGCTGGTAAAAGTACAAATATGACCAAGGACAATCTGAAAGAGTTCATGACTGACGTTTTCTGGCCTTCTATAGAGCAGATAAAATTGCTGCTCCTCATTGATTCATCGAGAACCAATCAACATGAAGAGTTGATGCAGAAACCGGACAAAGTTCAACTTACCCGACTCCTTATCTTAGATTGTTGCACGTCACTCATACAACCGTTGGATGTGTTCTTCTTCCGTGCGTATAAAGACACATTGCCACGTTAAATGAATCTTGTAGCTGTCATAAAAAACTTTCAACCCGATCTTTCTATTTAGTCTTTACATGTCAAAGGTTTCTCCACACATGCAGCACTGCACTCTAGTGGACAAACAGTGAACCTAATTAAAAACGTGTATTTTGGCGTAATTCCCCTCCCTGTCCAAAAGAATCCGTTGTTTCGGAAGTGGCGAAACTGTTTCTTCTTTTATGTCAGCGGGAGGGCGATAGCAAGTAGCAAGCAAGACGTCCCAGAAAGTTGCGCATCGTTCAACTCCTTGCTAGATGGAAAAAATGTTTTATGACCCTTTCAAGACTGTGTACACGATGAAATACAGTTTGTAAAAAAATAACTGCATCACTTAGATTTATGGCAATAAATTTTCTTATTTGGGTCATATAAATTGTATGATACAGCATAATATATATTTAAAATTACCCAGCATGTTACTGGATGTTTATTGTAACTGCTAAATTAGTTCAAACACATTTAGTCTACAATTATTCACAAAATTACTGTAAAATGAAGTACCCCTAGATCACACATAACTATATTACAAAAATATTTTGCAAGAAACTAATTGAAAAAATTACCTTATAAAGGTAACATTTAGCAAGAAAAATATTTTTCTTGATTTCTAAGCGACTGAATAACACAATAACACCATTTTTAATACTGTCCTTCATTTAGTATTTTGTATGGCCTCCTTTAGCCTTCCTGACGGCCTGAATTCTTCTGGGCATACTGTGAACAAGATTATGGCATGTTAACATGTCTAAATCATGGTACCAAGTATGTACAATTGCTGCCATTAGCTGGTTCCTATTTTCAAAACACCTTTCCCACAGTTTCTTGTTCATAATATGCCACAGGTTTTCGATAGGATTTAAATCTGGTGAATTAGGAGGCCACCAGATTCTCTCTATATCCATATCCTTAAACCAATTATTGACTGAACGAGATCGATGGCTTGAGGCATTGTCATCCTGAAAGTAGAATTTGTTCAGATTTGCCCCTGTAAAATAAGTCCTAGCTGTTGGAATTAATTTATGATCAAGAATTTGTATGTACTTTTCGCTGTTAACTGAACCATTACAAATTTCAATTTTTCCAACTCCTCTCGATGTGAAGCAACCCCACAATATAACACTTGCTGAGAACTTCTGTGTCTCAGATATACAATTATCATTTAATTCCTCCCCCCTACGCATCTAAAGCTTCACTCCAGCGTCGTTTCCAACAATATTAAACTTCTTTTCGTCCGAAAAAATCACACGATCCCAGTCTTCCTCTGTCCATTCCCCGTACCTTTGCACAAAAATTTTCCTTGCATCCTTATGTTTCTTTGTCAGTTGCGGTTTTCTTCGCGGCTTTTTCTTGTCAAATCCAAGATTTCAGTCTAGACACTACTGTTGAATGGCTCACTCTAATACCTAACTCCATTTCCATTTGTGCAGCCAGTTGACAAGAACTCATGCCTCTTTTCTGCAACGCTAGTGACTTCAATTTTCGATCAACCCTCGCAGATGTTTTCTTCTTCCTTCCACACCTGTTTCTAAGCGAACAGCGTCCAAATTCTAGCTGTTTCTTAATGATTCTTGACACTGTAGACTGATGAACATTAACTTTTCTACCAATTTCTCTTTGACTTATTCCTTCCTTGTGTAGGGCCAATATTTGTCCTTGTTTGCGAGGTGAAGTGTCTCTCAAGCTCATGATTCGTCAAATTAATAACAATCTATTCGCATTAAATACACTGCTTATATATTTATCAACTTCAGAACACTATAAAAGCAAACACTGCAACACCAATCAGGCAAACAATCACGAGATAAGAACAATGTGCATTACTTTATCAATCTCCACCCGAGCTGCATATGCAGTTTTTCAACGACACTAGCCAACAACAGACCCACCTGGTGACAAAAAGGGGAAACAAATAACAACAAAACAAAAGACTGTGTAAGAGAACCACACGTGATTTGTTTTTATGAAAATCTATGAATGCATATCACCACTAAAAGTAACTACTGTTATTCTTTACATATCCTGCCATACTTTTAGCAAGTGATGCAGTTATTTTTTTACAAACTGTATGTTAGGGTTTCGAGATTTTTTTATGACAGCTACAATTTGTTCTAACGTGACAATGTGGCTTAAGAATTTCTTAAGATATATAATAGCCACCGTTTTTCTGTCATCTGACTTGAAAATATAACAACGGGACAACTTCATTAACTTGCAATCACTCACCCACTTCCAATTTACAGCACCAAGGTTCCAAGTTATGATTGGATATGCTTTCTACAAAACTGGATATTTGCAAACAGAACCTGGCACATTCATGACACCTGTCAACTACTGCTTCGATTTTAATACTGCGACAGCTGTGGCGAGCCAGATTGTCCACTTTTATCGTTTTCCAAATGTGCCCATTGTTGTCTCCATTTTTGTGTCAACCACACAATCATTCTTAAAGTCCATAGCAGTTGCAATTAAACAGAGGTCTCAAACTGTATTGGTCACTATTGATTTCAATAAACGGTGAGAGTCGAGAGCCAAATGTCACATGAACCCTTTCCCGTATATTCTTCTTGAGCTAATTCCAACATGTCGGCTTTTCAGATGTCTTCCATGATTCACATTACGTCTATTTACTAGAGCTCTACATGCATTCCTCATATCCAATATTTGATCTCAATCTCTCTACTCGTTTCAAAATTGGGGCCGCGGTGTCTCTGGTAGAGCATTCACCTTTGGTACTTGGGGTCCCGAGTTCGATCCCAGCTCCCGCCAAATGAACTTTGTGGTGGGCAAACATCGTGTGCGTTGGTTTCCTCGGGGTTCTCCTGTTTCCTCCCACTTTCTTCATTCCACCATTTCATTCATTACTCATCCTCACCGTCCCCTTTAGCCTAACCGGCATAACCGTGGGACGTAAAACTCAAAGATTTCATTTAATTTCATTTTCGTTTCAAAATTATCATGACGTTTCTAGACATTTTCTATCTTCGCACTTTGGCCTTACTAATCTCCCAGCCTGCATATGGTGTGCCCCTACACGTCCTCCTTTTCTGTTCCTTTTGGTGCTAAATCCAGTGCTAGCAATCATTTTCAGCAATTGAATTCACCAAATTGGAATGTTCCCTTGTAAGTTTTATTTTACTGTGGGTAGACACTGCACTATCCAAAATGAAGAAGAGTACTATGTGTCTTCTTATTAATTAGTTTTCCTTTATTGTTTTATGTCTAGCTGACACTAATCGAACCAAAACTTTTGAAGTATTTGGAAGCAAACGTCAATACGAATTCTCGTTTAAAATCAGGGTTGGCAAAAACCATGGTTTTTATTAAAAAAAACAAAAAAAAAACGGTTTTTTTTGGTTTAAACCAGGTTTTTATGGTTTAAATGATTTGCTCTATATATTCATATCATATATGGACAGAAATAAGTTTGTTTCGCCTTGATGTTATTATGTAACAACCGGGTTATGCTGGAAGGGGTCACATAAGCTTAAAGCGGAATAAAAACCGCTTCTCGAGTTACATCTGAGGGAAATTGTCCTCCATTTGAACTCAGAACCAGGATTAATTGGCCACAAATGCGATACGTCTGCCGACTCACGAAGGAATCCTGATTAAAAAAAAAAAAAAAAAAAATACGCTGTACTGATCTTTACATGCTTCTTAATATAATTGTCAAGAGTCATTTCAGAAGGACAAAAAGATAAACAGTTGCACAATTGAAACCATTACACATAATTACATATGAACAATTTCAAAGTACTACGGAATACAGAAAAACTAATTTAGTTCAAGTTAGTTAACAGCGACTTTTATTGGGCTAAATTAAAGAAATACACCGACTTAATCTGCATATCAATAAGAAAAGTGAATAAAGATACGAATTATTTGAGTCCACTTTGGCTCAAACTCATTTATACATGGATAGATACCAAAGATACTTATTTCACTAAATGCCTCTTGTGGGGTCTGTATGACCCCCCCCCCCACACACACACAAAGTACGCCATTTTCGATGTATGTTATCAATAGTAAACATTGAAACGAAACAATATTTACAATTTTTCTTCGATTGCAATTACATAACAATAATAAGAACTACAAAAAATCACAAAATAAACATTTATAAACTTGTAAAAAAAAGTTGCTTTTGTAGTATATATATTTCTTGAGTACTGAATGGGGAATTTAGGTCTGAATATAATACGAATAATATACGGGAGTGAAACGTGATAACCCACAAATGTGTGTTCATCAAGATTTTACAAACACTTACACTTTTACGAACATTTTTTTGTTTTTTGGTTTAAACCAGTTGGTTTTTTTGAAAAAAAAAAACCAGCTGGTTTAAACCTTGGTTTAAACCACCTTGGTTTAAACCAGCCAACCCTGTTTAAAATAGATACTTCTTATGTCCAATTTTTGCGATTTTGAGTTTTTACCATAAACCTGACGAGAACAATATAATCCACATTCTAGCAAAGCCTCGTACGTCACAAGAAATCGATTGCTGAGAAACAATCAAGTATAGTGTTGGCTCGTAAGCCGATTGTTGGAAACTTCAGGTGATATCTCGTACGGCAGTTTGAGTCCAATGTATTATAGCCATTCGTGTTGAGATGGGAGCAGCAGTGTTACAGTTTTATATATATATATAGGATAAAGCACTTTTTAGAAGGTCTGAAACAGTAATATTGTGAATACGTATAGTGATTTTTTTTCAGTCTCCTAAAAAAGTAACAAATTGGATATATGAGGTCATCACGTCTTAAACGACGGTATGTCGAACTGAATCCTAATATGCCCTTGTTATGCAATAAACATCCATAGCACAAAGAAGGTCGTATGCGGTCCAGCAAGTGGTGATGTCAATAAGACGGGATTTGGAAGTGTCTCGTTACGAAATGATCCTACGAATGTCTCGTCTCGAAAACTATGTTTCTTTGGAAGACTCGCTCTCGTCTCGTTGGCAAATGCTACTAGCAGCTGATTTGGCAATGAGAGCCTATTATCTTTGTTGCTGATTTTTCTTTAATGATCTCCCCAGTTATCCTCACGATATCGGTTAACATTGTGCACTCCGCAAGATCATTTCTCTATACACCAGCCACATCCAGCACTGCCTGATTCGGCGGTCTCAAGGGAACCGGTAAAGGCGTTGGCATTCAGCAACCTCAGAAACGTGTTAAATAATTAAATGTAATTCAGAACCAGCCACCATGTAATTTTCATTCATGTAAAACTTCTCTAATGCACGCTGCATTTGAACCACTTCTAAAAATAATATGTTACAGTCATGTTTTAGGAGGAAGAAAATACTATTTTGTGGGACCTTGAAAAGATTCATAAAATGCTGCATGCACAGTACCATCAAAAGAACATTTTACTTTTAATAAATTTAGTCAACCTTGATTATATATATATATATATATATATATATATATATATATATATATATATATATATATATATATATATATATATATATATATATATATATATATACAGTATATACAATGATATTTTTAAACATTTTTAAAGTGCCTCCCAACTCCCCTCTGAGCCCTCCACTCCACCCATTGCTTTAAATGTCTAATTACAAAATGTATACAGCTCCTGCCTTGGAAAAATTTACAATCTCAATGGATACAAAATTGTTTCTAAGATTATTAAAACAATTACAGAGAAGTATTGTTGACAAATTACCAGTTCCATGATATTTCCAGTATGTGGATCAAAATTCCAGTATATTTCCAGTATCAAATTTCAGTATTTTCCAGTACTAGTAGACACCCTGCTTTTGAAATGTGGATGTGGATAAGACAGAGAATTACCTGCATCGAAAGGAAAACTTATTAGAGGATGTTAGAAATGTTGGGAAGAAAAGAACAATTTTAAATATTATTAATAAGAGGAAGAGAAATTGCCTAAGAAGAAATTGTATCATGAGGGTATAGTGGCAGGAAAGAGAGGGAGAGGCGAAGGAGACTACAATTGATGGCCTATGTGAAGACGAAGAGGTTAGCTGAATACCGTGGAGCATGGAAGCTTCTTAGTTGCGGCAAGTGACCTGCCAGTAATGGCAGAATAGCTATGATGATGATTATTATTATTATGTCATTCTGAAACACATAATGGATCTATTTTCTATTTGCACAAATGCGATTCCTTTTTCATCTAAACAAACTCTAATTAGTATCTAGTGTTTGAACTCACTCAAATACAGCCCACGCCTCCAATTTAATCCATTGAGTCAATAGCTTTGCATACAAACACAGATTTGATTGTCATTATAATTTCCTCTTCCCATGTGCAACTTACGAGACTGCATTCTTAATCGACCAATTCATTTAGATGATATCTACGAGAGACCTTCAACTATAAAAATCAATTCTATCCATGCTCGCACTCAAACGCAACTTCAATATTTTACAATCACAACCAAGAAAAGAAAAAAGAAAGAAAATCTTTTAACCACAGCAGTAGGGACAAAACTATTGAAAATCGAGAAAATAAACTGAATCAATTTGATTTACAATGTTTGTGGGGACTACGTACAAACTGGATATATTCTATGAAATATATTTATATCTGACAATCTCTACTGGTATAAATACGCAACACGTACATTAATTTCTTGTTAATCATTTAAGGAAGAGAAGTTTTCACCAAAATACTGAAATTAATTAATATTGGCGCAACAACCGCGCCTTTTTTTCTTTAAAGCTTTAAGATGCACACTTTCAGAAATTACTTTTTAAACCCTTATACATTATGGCTTTTCTAAGGTAAATTATAGACTTCCAAGTCAAGCGGCATCTGCATCATCCCTAGGTTCATGGTTCGTATCTCATTCTCTTTAGAATAGACCATTTACATGTCTGCATCATGTATCTAAGGCGGGAAAAACGCGAAAAAATTTATATTTGGTTAAAAAGTTTTTTTGTTTTTTTTTTAACCTTTTTGCTCATTTGGACCCGCTGTCTTAACGCAGAGATCTGAAAAAATAAACAATACTAAGAGGTGCACTGGATGTATGTGCAAAACTTGAATCTTCTAGGTGCAAAAGTAAGCCCGCCAAAAATTAATAAAAATAGGCATAACATTTATTTATTTATTTATTTATTTATTTATTTATTTATTTATTTTAGTTACGAAGTTATCACACCCTATGTCTGAACGCAAACAGGCGTGAATCCACACGTAACATGTTCTATGATGTCTTCAGGCTTGGGAAAAAAATAAGTAAAAAGCTTTATTGGTACTTTTTTAATCGAATAATGAAGACACTACCCTAGTACCTAAAAATAGGCACCATAATTTAAGAGTTAAGGTATGATGCATTTGAATAGTTGAAAAACAACCTGATTTTGAAAATAAAAGGAAAAACTTTCTAAAAGGACCCTTTTATGGAATGCACTAAAAAAGAGAACAATTTGAAGGGGGAGTTATTTTATTCTATTTTTATTGTTTATTCGATATTTTTAATTGTATTGTGGAAAACACTTTATCATTACAAAAAGAAAATCCGATTGAACTCAACACAACGCCTACTCATCTGTACCCAGTGATTCGAAAGTAGCATTACGAATCGCATATGTACCATTTTTCGAAAACCTTTTGCTATTTTTCAGGCAACACCATAAGCTCGTCTTTATAGAACTCCTGTGGTTTCAGTCCTAGGGACTTTTGTAAACACGGAAACAAATGATAATCGGATGGTGCTAGGTCCGGGATATATTGTGGATGTATTAAACCTACTATCCAAATTTTCTCAATTTCTGGCTAGTCGTTAAAGGTGTATGCGGTCTGGATTGTCACTGTGCTACACGACACCTTTTCTGTTGACTAGTCCCGACCGTTTCTTTTGAATTTATATGTGAACTCGTGCTAACAGGTTTGAGTCTATCGTTCTGCACGGTGGCAGCCGTTCGTGATGCACAATGCTTTCAACCTCACCAAACGCACACTTAATCTGCCTCGGCGTCAATGCGGCAGCCTGTGGAGCTTCTTGCTTTGGCCACAATCTTTCTCAGACATTATCGTAGCCTATTCACTTTCTATCACTCGTGATGAACCGCTACAGAAATGGTTCAAAATCGTTGCCTTTCAGTAGAGATTCGCAGACAGAAGTTCAACTGAGTAAACATTTTTGAGTCAGATTATGTAGCACTCAAACGTCGAGCTTCATTTTGTAGCCAGTTTTCTCTAAATGCTTTAACCGTGTTTCATAATGGGTATTTAGGTCATTGACAAAGTCGTAACTGCTTACATACCGGCATTGCTCGATTTTAACCAGATTTTCATTCACTTTTTGTGATTGGTCACCCATTGTCAAGAGCATCTTGCACATCGAAATCGCCGAAAGAAACGAACTGACCATTTTTTTTTTTTTTTTTAGCTCTTGTTTATGATTACATATCCTTTCCATAAACAGTACAAATTTATTCACAGGTTTGAGCACTAATTGCGCCTTTGTCGAAAGAAGATTGTAAAATGTAGTGTAGTTTCGCGGAAAGACAAATAGTTTTCACGGCACAATAGCTTACGTATGATTATAATAATTCCAATCAATAGATTAAAATAGGTCGATCTATTTTTCATATATAGCAGCTGCAAATGTTAGCTGTCAAATGACATTAGACCTGACGTGCTACGACTCACATAGCGTATGATTTGTGACCCTCGCGCCACCTCATGCGCAAAAAGCTCGATACTTTTTAGACAACCTTTTATAAGGAAGATACGCTCGATAATTATTTCTAAATAAGCAATTTTGTTAATGTTATAGTAAAATGATAAGCTAGAACGAAAACTATGTGAAAATGTACAGTGCTATCAATGACTAAAAAATTCCAGAGCTCTAGTTAGTACAACGGTTGTGGAAAATTGTCTGTAAACTAGTACTTAACAGTGACGCCAGTGTTCCGATATTATAAAATTCGAAAGAATAGTTTTTTTTTAATCTTAAAATTATCGTTGTTTGTTTGTTTAAGCCTTTTCGTTTTTTTTTTTTTTTTTCAGAGAAATTTGAAGAAGCGCTTCTTAAACCTCTGTTCGGAATGCGTCAACAGCAGCTTCAGGGAACACAAATCACTCAACGCATTTTTCGTGTGAGAGAACAAAAAATCATTACGTGTTAAATAATGTGAGTACAGGAACAAGTTATTAATTTAACATTTTTTTCTGGAAGAAATAATTTGGTGCGATAAATGGGAATTAGTTTCGTGGGGAGTGAAGAATGATGCGATGATTTGAATTTGCTTTACGCAATTCATTGATCTCTGGAAAAGAAATTGTTGTTTGTTACCCAGCATTTGCAATCCTTTGATCCTCTAAAATTATGGTTGCTCCACGTCCAGTGTAATCGAAGAAAAAAACTATCATTTGCTTGCAGCATCCTCGAACGAACATCTTTTGTTGGTTTGGGTTCACTTTGAAACGCAAACAGTGGATTGCTGTTTAGTTGCGGCTTCCTCTGAATATATCAAACAAGTTTCGTCCCCTGTAGCGATGTAGTGCACTAAATTTGACTTCCCACGGTTGAATTTATTCAGCGTTTCTTGACATCAATAGACAAGAGGCTGTTTTCGAGCTTCGCTGAAGTTGTGTGGAATCTAATGTCTTGAATGTTATTGTACGTACCACTACTTTCACGTCAATGTGCTACATAGCACGTCCAGAAAGTGAGTTCCGTTTCAATTTATCTCCGCTGCTGCGCTGCGATCGCAGTTCCGCACATGCGCGGTAGACGCTCTGTATCAAGGAGAAGAAACGTACGCCATTTGGAGATCGCTGTCAGTCACGTACGCTTTGTTGTGCTTGTTTACAATGTCGGTGTTGATTGAAAATCCCGCCGCTTGTGAAATCAGAGCGGTGATTCGTTTTCTGAATGCGAGGAAAGTGAAACCAAGTGAAATTTATCGGTAAATTTGCGATGTTTACGGATAAAATGCGATGAGTGATTCAAGGTGAGAAGATGGGTCCGACAATTCAATGAAGGACGTAGTGACGTGCACGATGAAGAACGAAGTGGGCGTCCATCTTTGGTTACAGAAGAACTGGTTCACGCGATTGATGACAAGATACAGGGTTTACAATTAGTGCTCTCGGTATGGAATTTCTCTCAAGTCTTTCCTTGGCGGTCAACACTTCAACAATGACGACGAGCTGAAAGAAACTGTTTCCAACTGGTTGAAGACACAGGCGGCAAACTTCTATGAAGAAGATATACAAAACCTTGTGCCACGCTATGACAAATGCCTGCAAAATTTCGGCAGTTATGTGAAAAAGTAGTTTAAGAGTTGTAGAATTTTGTGCAATAAATAATTTTTCTGTATCTGTACACAATTTAATTTTATTGCCAAACGGAACTTAATTTCTGGACGTGCCTCGTACTTTGTCTGAATCTCATGGTATGTCACAAGCCGATCTCCCTCATAATCATTTCACGCAAAGCATCAACATTATGGCAACAGCAGACATAAATGGACGATCTTCATGAAACTTACCACTGAGAAATGTGCAACCATGATGGAATTTGCAAAACCAATTGTATACAGCCACATTGGATCGTGCTTCATCCATGCTTTGTTTCGGCGTTAAACTACATTTAAAATCACTAAAAGAAAACTCATTACCATTTCTCACACAAAATACCATTTCATACAATTGTGAAAAATAAACGAATCGGCTGAAACAAACAACCAAAGATAGTTTAAATAGAGAAAGGATTTAATAACAGTGCAACACCAGCGCCACTGTAAGTAGTGATTTGCAGGAACTTTTCCAGCATCCCTCGTATGGAAGTGTGTGAAATTCCAATATTTGACTCGAAGCAAACATAAAAGTGAGCTTATAAGAACATTGTAAGAATAATTCAAGAAATTCTGCAGGAACAGAAATAATATGTATGAAAGTATTTACATTTCAAGTATGCAGGACATATGCAGAAAGAATTTTATACGATAAGAATGGAATAAAGTTACAATTTCCTCTGATATGCAGCTATGCACCATTCATAAAATAAGTTTTAACTATTGCAAATTTTAATGTAGTAACGGGTCTTCTTCATAAAGAGAGTTCTCACATTTTTAACGTTCCAAAGACCACCAAACAATCGAAACTTTGATCTTTTTTCTTTCCTTCATAAGAATCCAATGTTCCTTTTGTATTTCAGAATAAGTAATGAACCAGGGAATTCATCATTTAACACAAGTAGAATAATGGGTTTTCTCACTATCTTCGTCCCACGAACTGTTTCATAATCCGTCCATCTCCTTTAGTACAATCTTCAAATGTTAAAGACATTCAAATTATTCCGTAAACATACGCGCCAACTACGTGAGCGCTCCGGGGCTCCAGCACCCACAAGATTTTTAGTTTGGACCCGGGTTTGAACCCGTTTCTCTTCCGTTTAAATAAGCCTTGTTACCGACCGAGCTAGGGCAGTCAAGCACTAGTATATTTTACATCATCACAGCAGAGCCCTTTATGGCAGTGTACATAAAAGATTTCAATTAAAAATAAATAAATCAAACATTGAGACTTCCCTGAAACATATACAGGGTGTCTACTAAAATCTCAAAATGAAATTTCGTGACTTTTTCTTTTTTAAAAAACATAAAATTTTGTAACATTCTCAAGAGCAAATTTGGGTGCAAATTAGGCCGAATTTTCATATATGCGATAGAAGCATGCTTTGCTTGCGATTTGGTAGTGTCTACAGTCGTCCATAGACATTTTTGGCGGTGAATTTTGACGTTTTATATAACAAAATTCTTGCAGTCTGTACTTATATTTAAACAGATAAAAAAAATCGTGACCCAAAAGCTAAATTTCATGACTTTTTCTTGACTTTCATGACCGTTTTCTGATTTCGTGACCAACAGACACCCTGAAATAGAATAACACGTCCCGCTATTGATATACACCCACATAAATTTTGGAAAGCCGGCGCCGTTGGCCGCCGTCCATCGACAGATATAAGCACTTTTCCAATGTATTTAGCATCTCAATAGGTTCCATCGACTCTACTCAGACCGGAACGGTTAAAAATCAATTAAATTTCCGGTTCCAACCGTACAGCAGAAAACGATAAGGGATATCGAGAAGCGAGAACGATAGGGTTTTTGGAATCAATTCAGCAGCCCCAAAATAATTTCATATTTATCCTATCTCTCTACTAAAACCGGAAGGGGTATCAAGTTAGTTCTAATTTCCTCTGCATAGAGCAGAAACAGCAAACGAGAGTTAGAAATGAATTTTTGGTATGGATTCAATGTCCCAAAATTAAGTTAAATCTTGACTTCCTCAACTCAAACTAGAAGTCGTGAAAACCTACGATTTCTGGTTTAACAATACTGATCGCTATAGTGAACAAACGGTAATAGATAGCGAGAACATCCTTTGATACTGTTTCACTAATACAACAACATGTTTCTTCGACTTGATTCCTCTACTGGAACCGGAAGTGTTAGAAGTCGACTACTACTTCCGGTTGAAATATTGACCACCGTACAGTGAAAACGGCAATATGGGGCGCGATTTTTTTTATCTGAATCCAGGATCCACACAATAAATTTCATCCCAACTGGTAGTCTTTTACTGAAACCAGAAGCAGTAAAATCTACTACAACTTCTAGTTTCGATGTTGAATCATGTATGGCAATGGCCACCAAATTTATGACGCTTCTGAGCTACCATACTATGAGATGAGGCTGACAATGGCAGTTGTCATCAGCGCCCCCTGTCGTTAACCCAATCTAAAGAAAATGTCCCCGCGAGCTACTAGTAGCTCGTGATCGACTGTTGAGCGATCATTGATGTATGATGATAACTGTAAGACATCGTGATAAATTATTTTTGACATGGTTTCAGTGCTCGAAGATCAGATTCCATCTCTGACCTTCTTCCCCTATTGCAACTGAAGTTATACATCTAGTACTTCCGGTTTCAATTCGCGTAGTTTGAAAGTGTAGTGAAGTTGAAACGAAACTCATGTTTCATTTCTTTTTTACGAATCTCCCTCATCATAAGTTAGCTCATTTGTCATTTGGCAACTCACCTGCCGCAACTGACAATATCCATGCACCACCCTTCACAAGTCTTCACGTAGGAATTTCTGCTTTAGTACAGTCCATCAATAGAAGTATTTTTCAACTAGGGCTGGCCCTGCCCAATTTGCGCTCCGTGCAATGGCATCATTTGAACCCCTCCATCTCCAGAAAGAATAAATTTTAAAAGCCTCATCGTGAAATAGCACTCGCACTAAGAAAGGCCTAAAAACTACAAATACAATCTTGTACATTGTTTTTTTCTTTAAATAATAACATATTATGCTAGTGAAAGATAAAGCAATCACACCTGCAGAGGAAAGGTGGTAATCCTTTTACGAGTATTCAATATCAACCTTCAATGTAAATAGATCAGTTTGCATTTCCAGTGGAACTGGGTCTTTTATCAGGGTGTCTACTGGAATACCAGAAAGTAAATTCATGACTTTTTCATTACTTTTCATGACCTTTTTGTTCAAATTTTCATGACCATGGCGATAAAAACTTACCATTAGTAATAATAAACCCCTACCATTAGTGGTGCATCGGAACTATGCGGGTTGCTAGTCTTAAATATCACTTATTGTGAATCTTAAAGAAAGAATCTAAAATTCTGCCACCTTGTGCTCGAGCACAGAATAGCACTTACCTAAATACAGGCCTGCTCTTACCAGTGAATCAACTGTATTTGAAGTTTTAATTCTGAGTATAATTATCCATCTAGCAGAAATTTGTCTGAAATTAAGCACTCAGAGAACTGCCCAAAGACAAAACAAATTATAAAAGAAATTCGTTTTAAAAAAATAGATCATCAAATTTAAAATCTGCAAACTCAAACGAATAATATTATTTGCATAAGTCTAAAGGCCCAAAAATACACAATTTACATTTCTTAGAAGTAAAGAAATGGCAGATCAGAAAGTTGCACAGTAAAAAGTTGTTACTATATTACAGAGACTAGAAGATGAAATGGGGAGCAGCTAGGAAGACAGTAAAGTATCAGTTAGCCAGCACTAACTGGTGGGGGAAATTCTCACAATTACTGACCTGATACAACTGTTTCAGTACATGCAGTAGGACGTATAAAAGTATGAAGTATAAAAATATACTCTGAGATTTCAGATTTTCATGACCAGTTGGGTAAATAAAGGACTTTTTCATGGCTTTCATGACCACTAAGCAAAATATATGACTTTTTCATGACTTTCATGACCAGTAGACACCCTGTTTATCTTTATTTCTTAACTTTCTTTCTACACCTGTTAAAAATTAAAAAAAAAAAAACTTTTCACTTCAATGATAAGGAATTTGTTTGCGACAAAGACAAGACTAGTTTTCATATCAAATCTGTGATAACTAACTAAATGAAACATGTGTTCCCAACTGTTCGAGGATTGACAACAAAAAGCAATTCATACTGCGATTTGTTTGACCATTTGCTTTAGCACTGTCCATATGGCCTGAAACGAATGCGATCTAAACATGATTTCTGAATGCAGTATTCAAATAGATCAGCTTAGTAAATTTTACTAGGACCATCATGAAGTCTATTTCCAACAAGAAATGTTTATTTTTAATAATATAGTTGTGGCAGATTTTGCCGTCCCGTGCAAATGCACATGTTGCACACATGGTAGAACCGGCCCTGCTTCCAACATTTTTATTCTTCTACTTCTTTACGTCAAAATTCATAAAATGAAATGAAAACGACACACTCATGTATCTAACAAGAACAAGGAATTTTTTTTTTTTGCGACCGATTTAGCAACCATGTGGATAATTGCTGGAGCGAAACAGAGAAATGAATGTACGCTGAATCCAATGTAAAGCGGTGATAACAGCTGACACGAAACATTAAAACCCAAACAAAACGAAGAATTAGAAGACGAATTAATTTGATGCTCAAGTAATCTGCTGCGACTGAAATGAATCGGTCGGTGCTTGAGGTGATGCTTTTAGAAGAGATCGTCGCTTAAGAATGAAACAAGGGAATTGTGCTCGTAAACGACCAAGACTATTCCTATTGATCACGCACATTTTCCTGTTCCCACCGTCACAAATGATAATAGCTCGTTTTACTTACGAACAAAACAATAGTCTGTTGCCTGAGATACTGTATATAGCTCATTAATGTAACAAATCTATAATTAACGAATTCAATGTTTTTCATAAGATCAAATATTTTTCTCTTTCTTTACAAACTCTAACCTTCAATCTCAGTTTTGCAAAATTATAACCGTTGCGTGGTATTCCTCTTGTGCTCTCTAACTTCAATGCAATGACGAACGTTTCAGGCGAAGATAATGCAGAGAAGATTGAAAGAACGACCAATGTTTTTTTTTTTTTTTTTTTTTAACAGTTTTCAAGCTCTACTTCTAAGCACATATCCAATATTTGATATAATCTATTAAACATCCATTTATCCCGTATATTTTAATTGATAAATCACAGATTCCAAATCAAAGCATGCACAAAATCAAAAGAAAAAACTAAGATAAAAATTCATCGTGTCACGGTACGTCAGTATGCTAAAGGACACAGATGACAAATACAAAACGTAAAAATAAAAATGAGAAAAAGGAAGTAACAGAACCCACTGTCACAATTTCGCTATCACATATTAGTAGGATCTGAAATGACTCGTTCTGATTTTTCGGAGCTTGAAATGAAGCTTTAGAAAACAATGGATTAACGGTATTCTGCTGGTAAACGATCACGATTTGAAAAAAGAAAAGAAAGAATTTTACGTACCACGCTTATGGCGGCTAGGTTAAAGGAGACTGCGATTATGAGAAATCACTGAGGCTAAGGGAGACAGTAATGATGAGTAATGAGCGAAATGGTGGAATGAAGAAAGTTGGAGCAAACGGGGGAACCCCGAGAAAAGCCCCGCACAAGGTGTTTGTGCACAAGGTTCACTTAGCGCAAGCTGGAATCGAACCAGGGACCCCATGCACCAGACGTAAATGCTCTACCACTGAGCCACCGCGGCCCCCACGATCACGATTAGATCTCCGCCGCTCAACTACGCTTCCCCAAAAAGAATGCATAGCAACAGGAAACTGCAGTCATACTCTACAGCATATAATTCGTCCGCTTTTAATATCAACCGTTCTAAACTCACGGGGGTGGGGTAGAGCGTTCACCTTTGGTGCGTGGGGTCCATGGTTCGATCCCAGCTTGCACCAAGTGAGCTTTTGTGGTGGACAAATACCGTGTACATGGCTTTTTCCGGGATTCTCTCGTTTCCTCCCACTTTCTTCATTCTGCCATTTCGCTCATTACTCATCATTACCATCTCCCTTAGCCTCAGTGATATGCGTGGGGCGTTCATTCCATTTAAACTCAAGAGGTTTCAAAGCAAATTTTAGACTTTCACTTATGAAACTGATTATCTTGGATTCACGGTTCGTACACCGTATCTAGAATGAATCAAGGCTTTTGAGTAATAACATACACACGCCTACTGGATCCTAAATTCGGGAATTATCTTGAAAATCTATATCCGGTAGCCTATTTAAGCACAGGTATCTTCATGAAGATAACTCAGACGACAAGAATTCATCATCATCATTATAGGCATTCTGCCCTTATTGGTGGATCACTTGCTGTAACTGAGAATTTTCCATGCTCCACGGTTTCTCTTTCTGATATCGTAAATTAATTTAGTCTCCTTCGCCCTATCCCTTTCTTTCTTGCCACCATATCCTCTAGCACGTCACTCATGATACAGTTCCTTCTTAGTCAGTGTCTCAACCAGTTTCTCTTTTATTTCTTAATAATATCTAAAATTGTTCTTTTCTCTCCCACCATTTCTAACACCCTCTCATTCTTCTCCATACCCACGTTTCGAAACCTTCTACTGTAGTCGTTTTTCATTTTTGCGCAATGTCCATGTCTCTGACCCATACAGCACAATACTCCACACAAAGCATTTCCTAAGTCTTTCTTAAATGTTTATTCAATGCCCGACAACCTATTTAAGGACAAAGACACCAATATGGTTACTGAATTAATGAAATTAATTGTTCCACCGGCCCGCTTGCACCTACCTGTAAGTCGTCACAATAGTTTAACATCAAATTAAAAACATACCTTTAATTATACAAAACTGATCTTTTAAAACAAATTTAGAAAATTATAATATTGGGTCGTTGCATAAGTTCGTGCGGTTCTTATTAGGGATGGGCAAAACCGTTTTTTTATAACAACCGAAAACCGGTTTCTATAAAAGCCGAAAAACCGACATTTCGGTTTTCTCCAAAACCGGTTCGGGTTTTCACCGAAACCGGTTTCGGTTTTCTCCAAAACCGGTTTCGGTGAAAACTTTTTGAAAACATAAGACTATCTCTGTGGAAATGGATTCGGTTTCCGGAGAACAACGAAACACCATTCTGGTCAGAAATAGAACAAATTTAAAAAAAAAACGGAATCGGTTTTGAAGAAAACCGAAACCGGATCAGGTGGAAAAACGAACCGGTTTCGGAGAAAACCGAACCGGTTTTGAAGAAAACCAAAACCGGATCAGGTGGAAAAACGAACCGGTTTTGAAGAAAACCGAAACCGGTTTTTTGAAAAAATTTCAAAACCGGTTTCGATTTTTCTAAAAACCGAAAAACCGGTCTTTGTGCCCACCACTAGTTTTTATATAGATCTTATTTTTATTCTGCTGTTTTATTCAAATACAAATACAACATAGACATAACATTAACATGTTCTACGAGTGTAACAAAACACTACATACATTGCATACACATTCAAAAACTTGAGCCATTTCCCGCGTTATTTGACGAGGATTTTCATGAAGCAACTCAGTCAAGCGATTTTCGTCAAAATTTGAAGGCTTTCCAGAACATGAATCATCAGTAGACATCGGAATTTTATGCAAATGCATATTTTGTTTGCTTATATGCATCTGTGTTAAACTTTGTAAGCACTTAGAACAACAATAATACAGCTCGAATTTGAAGTTTTATACTGCATATAAATGCATATTTCAAAGATTAGAGCATATATTAGAGCTCACGAGAATATTCAGCATATTTTATATGTTTTTAATTTAGATGTGTGCCTATAGCATATCCAGTTTTAGTTTGTATTTTCAGTGTATTTACGTGTGTATGCAACAGAACGGCTTTTTGCATGGGAGGATGAAAGAAAGCCTAGTTTAATGAAGATCAATATTGTTAGCAACTTAGCAAATGATCAGTAGAGCAAAGATGTTGATGATTGCCAAGACGTTAAGAGAAACCTAATAATGATAAAGACATTGCAATATAATGTCGACATCAATTTAGAAACAAGAGACGCCAGAAATACTGCTCGACCTGCAGTCAGTTCCTGGTAAATTGTGGCGGTCTGTGGAAGAGAAATTGACCGATGTTATTGCTACAAACTCCGACTACAAAACAATTGAAGCCATGAGAAAATACCTTCAAGGGTTAAATTTCAACTTCTCAGAAAACATAGATACTAAACTTGCTCCTCTCTATGAATATTGTCCAATAACATCTATTGATGGTAACGGGTTATTTTCTGGCTACAAATGTCACCAACTGGCACCAAAAAATGAAGAGAAGCATCTTGCGATACACTGTAAGGCTAATTACGGGAAGGAGTATATCCTTAAAAATGATTTCTTTTTTTTTATTTTTACAGTGAAAACATGTAGAAAAAAGAGGCTCGTGTTATTTCGTGTAAAGTAAATGCACTCGAAAATGCAAAAGTGAAGAAAAACTAGAAATCGTGTTTTCATATCTGTGTTTATTTTAATCTCATAATTTGTGTGTGTTTTAAAAAATTAAGAGCATATAAAAGGCAATTGTCATAAAAATAAATTCTGAAGAGAAGTTCCTGAAAGGTAAATTATGCTTTCGATGTTTTATTTCACGTTTGCTGCATGTTTGAAAATGTTCTCTTTTATTACATTGTTAGTGCATATTAAGTGCATAAAAATCCGATGTCTAATCATCAGACAAGTCAAACCGTCCTGTTCGAAAGCGGGAAAACCATTTCAGTGATGTTCTTTCAGCAACTGCTTCATTCCGGTCAACTGCACAAATTGTTCTCGCAGCTTCTGCTACACTGGATCCTCGGTTAAACTCGAAGAGTATAATGTGACGGAAATGATCACTTTCCTCAACTTGACATTCCATGTTAGTTTGTCTGAAATATATCTAGTTATATCATAACTACTGTCACGAAGTTTGGAGTAGCGCTGTACGCATCCGGAGTGGCACAGTGCTGCCATCTGTGTATAAAGCGGAAGATGCATGTAGTGTGTGTTGACTGTTCATGACATACGTTGATATTGTACTGAGTTTTGATGAGTGGGGCGATTACAAAAATCGTGTAGCAGTAATTGCACTACACAAGATCGGAAAGACAGCAGGTGAGATTTCCAACCTCCTAAAACCCCTAAAAATCAGCAAGAGATTCGAATATTGCGCCATACAGCTATACACCGAGACTGGAACGGCAGCTGACCGCGCAAGGAGTGACAGACCACGAACGGTACGAACCCCGCAAGTCCAGAAAGCAGTCGCAGCAAGAATTCGAAGAAATCCTGTTCTAACACAAAATGTGATGGCTGCTGATATGAACATCAGCAGAAATTCCATGTCTCGTGTGCTCAGGAGTGATCTACATCTACGGGCGTATAAGACGCGGACTGGTCATTTTCTGACTCAAACATTAATGTCGCAGAGTGTCCTTAAATCAAAGAGACTGTTGCGGCGTTACGCCAACAATCTGCACAGAAAGATTCTGTTAACTGACGAAAAGGCATTCACAATTGAGCAGGCCTACAACGCCCAAAATGACCGTGTGTATGCCACGTCATCTACTGCAGCTGCTGAGGCAGTTCCAAGGATTCAGAGGGAACATCATCCTGCCTCAGTGATGTTTTGGTGGGGAGTGAGATACTCAGGCACAACCCAGCTGCATTTTTGCGAGCAAGGTGTTAAAACATCTGTCAAGGTGTACCAGGACACAGTACTATACCCTGGCCGGTGAACGATGATTTCTGACAGCTTTGCACAAGGCCACGCCGAGCAAGCAGAAGACAGCAGGTCAACCAACCTTAGGCTCAGAATTTGTCGCGTCTCCATGGTAACCACCGCACATTGCCAAACTTTCGTTCACCTCCTTTCATCCTCAACGAGAGAGCAGACGATTCTCCCCTTGCGCGAGAAGCACATGGCAACGCCGCACTCCTCAGTCGTCCTCGCGAGCTGAGTTGTCAGAAATCATCATTCACCGGCTAGGGTATAACACCTATAGTGGAACCACTGTCTGCTACCATGTTCCCTGGATAAAGGTGGACCTTTCAGCAGGATTCCGCTCCAGGCCACAAAACGAAAACCCAGGATTTAGCTGTCACGGAACGTCCCCGACTTGATTTCTACCGCTGATTGGCCTTCTAGCAGCCCGGACCGTAACCCGTTGGACTACGAACTTTGGGCAGTCCTTCAGGCAAAGGTCTGCTATAAACGGCATCCATATGTTGACAGTCTGAAACAATCCTTGACCCGAGCAGTGAACAATTTTCCCATGGACATGGTGCGTAATGCCATTGACCAGTGGCCGGACAGACTTTGTGCCTGCATCAAGGCCAATGTGGGGGGACATTTCGAAAAATGATTCGTGCGTCAGGTGTACAACATATCAATGTAAAACATGACCAAAATAAATTGCTTTGGTGTTAATACTCTGTGTTATTTACATTCAAACTTGTGACAGTATTTATGATATAACTAGGTACACAATAATACGTTCACCATCAAGAAAACCTGTGTTTCACAACACATAAACTCCGAACTACAGTAAAACAACGGAATAACGATAAACAACCGCTTCACGCCGCACTGTTACCAACCCAAAAGAAAACTGCACGAACTTATGCATCGACCAAATAAAAACCAAAAACTGCACGTTGCGACATCTATTAGCGTGACGCACAAACTGAACCGTTTGTTGTATATCATTAGGATACAGGTAATAGGTAGAAAAAAAATAAAATAGACTTCATTCTTGCAGTCTACCTGCAGGTTTCTAGGTAAGGAAAGTATAGGCCGGTGTGTTTATTTCATACTAACTGAATATGCCCATTCTTCGCATGTGGGCTGCATTTGGCAGTCAGAGCCTGTGGGTGTATCACCATTTATTTCAGCGACCGCGAAAACTATGGATTTGACACTAATATCGGTCATGTCTTGTTATCTCTCCGCCCCCGCTCCCGATGGCCCCAGCCCCGCAGCCGAATGGGGTGAATGCGATCGAAGTTTCACCATTGATCTAAGCGACCGCGAAAACTATGAATTCGACACTAATATCGGTCATTTTCTAAGTATTTTTACATGTCCCGGTAAACGCCCCACTGGTTCGAATTTAAAAAAAAAAGATTCGTCTTGGGCCGGGGCCTGGACCAAGGTATTCGTGATCAAAATTTGGTATCTCTCAGCCCAGACCCCAGGCCGGTCCCGTAAATACCCCCTGAGACCCCCTGGTTCGAATTTTTTTTTAAAAAAAAAAAGCTTCGTCTTGATCTGGGGCCTGGACCAAGGTACCTCTGACCAAAATTTCGTAACACTCAGTCCACTCGTCTGGTCCCCAGGCCGCACACAGACAGACACAAACACAGAAAAAAAACTTTATTTTATTTATATTAGAAGATTAGATAAACACTGTAAAGTTTATATGAAAGATGCCGCATAAAAAGATGAGAAAAGAAATCCGAATCTCTCAGATTCCATGCTAAAACATTATAATGATCGGTAGATGAAGCATATCAACTAAGAGATTAAATAGGACCGCGTAGTTCACCACTTGCATATGAGTTGCTGAGTTCTTTTGTAAAAATGCACTTACAGGTAACTTTTCTTTCTTTGCATTCGCCTCTTCAAATACATGTCATATATTCCTTTTCTTTTTAATTGGCGTTACACGTTAACTTAACAGAGATTAAATTTCGGTTAGAAAATAATATTGTAATTGAAAATTACTACAAGTTGAATGCCAAAATGCTCGTATTCGATAGGCTTCACGGCACAATTTTCCAACTCCATGCTCAGAGATACTAATAATCCTTAAAATAGCATATTGGCTTCTTTAAGTCGTTTATTCTTTGATTAGGATCGAAACACAAGGACGAGACGCATGTTCTCCCAGACAAAGCTCTGGAGTTGAATTTAATGATGGGGAACATCATGAGAAGCCTTTCCACGGTATTTATGGGAAAACATCTTAATTGGGCCACGACTTTCCCCCATGACCTTCACTTCCTTCGCCCCCACCCCCTGATAGAGAAAGAGAGAGGAACTCAAAGGACCAGAAGATCACGCACTCAACACAGGAAACAGACAGCGCCGTCTCCCAGCATCTCTTCTCCACTCACCCATATTAAGGATACACTAGTTTCTCTTCACATTACTGACACATATATATGGCAGGATTGGGAATTCTATTTTATGTTATATCGGTACTTCCGTAATAAATTCATAATGCACCTACAGGTAACTTTTCTTTCTGCATCATTCATTTTGAATTGGCCTGTGCTTAGTTTGCACGTGAACCTAGAAAACTGAAATTATATATGTTAGCAACAAACCTATTCAGTGATGGTAGTGACAGCGATTGGACGTTAATGACGGGAGGAGGGTAAGACATGGTCTGAATATTTGTATATCAACATTAGTTTTTCTGGTTGTTTCTAACACTTTGACGAAATAGAATGCTATCTTTTTTTCAGTTAAAATGCCGTATATCGTATTTCATATTTTATTAAGTAAATTGACAAGAGCAACGCAGGTAGGTACCTAGCCCTTTGTACTCTTAAACAACGAAGGTGTAAGAAGAGATTTGATTCCTTGCTCATAAACATCTTAAAATTCTGTCTGGAAATTTGTGTGATCAGATTATTCAATAACAAATTTGCAAAATAAATAAATAGAAAGTATAATGTTAATCGTAGTAATGAATTATGAGGCTTGTTTTGTAGAAGATACATTGAAACTGAGGATTAATGAACAACTTTATTTTTTATTCCACACACGTCATTAAATGTATGTTATTACTCTTAGAAAATGAAACACAGTAAATACTACAAGCATATGCTAACGAACATTTAAAGAAATACGCAATTGCAATATTACTTGCTTTGAATTGCAATTAAATGCAATTCCTGTAGCTTTCTTAACTCCAAGAGAGGAGAAATAACCAATACGTACATGATACGGCAAATATTAGCTATATTAACATATGCCAACTTATTGGATCGAAATCCGGGCGTCGACATACACAATTTATATCCACACATAGCTCATGTAATAATAACCATATTAGCACAGTCATATTACAATATGGCACCATTTTTTTTTCTATGAATCAGTAATACATACAAAAAGTTTCGATTTCCAAATGAAACTATATACATTGAAGGGTCACTTCAAAAACGTAGGGGCAACTGCTCCCGCCTGCCAGCCTAATCGCCACCCCTGGATGATGGGGAAGAATCCTCCTGCATCTACGCGGAAGTGGCTGGGATTATAGAGGACACATGCATGAATCGATCTGAAGAGGAACTCCAACTCAACACGTGAGGTTGCGTACATTATGTTTGAGGAGCTCCAGAGCCTTAAAGCGAAACGTGAAAATTAATCTAAGAATTTTTAGAAACGCAGTAATTGTAGTTTGTGATGAATACATGCAAGAGTTGTCTATTTGATTTGTGGGCGGAATCCACTCTGCATACAAAGCCACTTTTAATTAATTTCAACAGCCACTATCTCTGCAGAGTCTTTTGGGCTGCGAACGGTGGATAATGAAAAGTGACACGAATTCACAAACACTTGCATCAACTTACTTTTTCTTTCTCTCTTGTGACGTGACCCCATCACCATCACAAGACAAATGAAACGAGACACGGCGCCGTCGCCTCCATCGAATTTTCTAATGGAAAAATACAGGATATTGCGGAAGTCGGGAAATGTCTTTTCTCAATATCAGTCACCCAATTACTTAACTTTACAATCACCCATATTTTATGAATATCAATTGGATTATACTGGAGCGATATAATTAAGTATACCCGCTTAGAACTACCGTCCTCCTACGTGAAGCATGGTCCCAGGTTCGATCCGCGCTGGAATACTAAGCATCGATTAAATACTCGAGTACAGTGAAAGATTCCTTCAAAGTAATCTCTCACCAAACTAATGTAGTGTATCTCAAATCCATCAAAGTCTATAACAAACAATGTCACCGTGGAAAGTCTTTAGCTTTCCCCCTTCCCATCGTTCTACTTCAAAAATTTTGTTTTGTTTCAAGTTTACGAGGTATGACCAAAAAATGGTGAATAATTTTATTAGAAACAAAGTGATGAAATTTCATTTAATCCCCTTCAAAGTACTGTCCTTGGCTAACAATGCAGTTATCCTAACGTTGAATCCATGACTGGAAGTATTTCTGAAAGGCTTCTTTTGGAAAGGTGTTCAGCTGCTCAGTTGTGGCCCTGTAAATGTCAGGAATTTTATCAAAACGTTTTCGTTTAAGAGTCTTCATCCCGGCAAGATTAAAATACCGCTAATTTTACAGTAATTATGTGATATCTTCAAATAGATAAAAGATAATCGAAATGTGGAACAAGAGCGCCCTAGACAATATTATTTTACATGAGAAACCGTTATCACGACTCACTTATCTGCTTTCGATTTCGAGCCATTTTGAAAATCGGTATTTGTTTTCACGTTTCTAAACAGCTGAAAACGGAGAGCTACTAGATTACTTGTGATAACGGTACCTCACGCAAAATAATATTGTCTACGGCGCTCTTGTTTCATATTTCAATTATCTTTTATCTATTTGAAGATATCACATAATTACTGTAACATTAGCGGTATTTTAATTTCGCCGGGATGAATACTCTTAAGCACGGTTTTAATTTTGGGGAAGAGCCAGAAGTTGCATGGTGCTATATCTGGAGAGTACAGCGAATGTGGACAGAGGAATATTTTTTTCGATCAAAAACTCGCGGATCAAAAGCAAGGCATGACACGGCGCGTTTTCGTGGTGAAAAAGAAAGCCATTTGCCCATTTAAGTGGCGGTTAAAATGCTTTTCACGTATCCATACAAGGTGTTTAGTTCTTTGGAAAGCCCTCGAATAGTAATTCGCTGTTTGAACAAATCATTTATGATACTTTTTGCACGCTTTTGACGTCGAAGGACGTATTGATTGTTGCTCCTTTTCAACCGATTACTTGCCACTTTTGAATCGCTCAAACCACTTATAAACAGTCTTCAATGCCACCGCTTCATCGCCATTCACTGGTTTTGACATTTTGTGAGCTTCTTTGGCATTTCTTGCAGCGTAGAACAAAACTTAATATTGGCGTGAGACAGAAGCTCTTAACATATCCTCATTCTTCTATCTCTCGTTTCAACTCAACACTAGCTATACCAAAGGTTTAGGTTACCGGGATTACTAGCTGAATGGATACATTGATAGATAGCACTGCGCACCTTTTGATCACACCGTGTCATGTTTCTGTATGTTTGTGAACCAATATCAAAGCACAGGGGTTAATGGTTCTATTCTTGCCGCAAAGGAGAGTGAAAATGGCGGATCAGCAAGTGGAGTTCATTGATGTTGGAAGTACATCATCAATATGCTCTTTCTAAAGCTGTCTGCAAAGACCATCAACGATGACACGCTACAAACACTGGGGCTCCAACCTCCATATTATGTCACTGTTAAGAACTGGTTATGAAATTTAGGATGCTACATTCTGGGACTAAAGATGAACCCCTCCATTGTGATTGTGAATGAAACAATGGAAAAGGAAACCTACGCATTTCTACTAAAAAGACAACCGAGAATCTAGGAATCTTCTCTGAGTATGCTAGTGCCACTACTCGTGATCATCTTGAGAAAATCTTCCGCCACGTGAATGTCCAACAGTTTGTAGGAAGATCAGAAGCTTCCAAGAGTATTTGCTTTCAGAGACGTTTTGATCAGGATGCCACTAATTTTGCTGCACATTTGGCCCGGAAAGTGAAACGTGGATCTACTTCTACGATCGAGACAAAAGAACAATAAAAAGAACGGCGCCAGAGTGGTTCCCCAAGGCCAAAGAAATTTCGGGTGCAAAAGTCCAGTTCAAAGGTTGTTACTAGTGTTTTCTGGGATGAAGATAGGCTTATCTTTGTTGATTATATACAACAAGATAAAATCATGACTGAGAATTACTATGCAACATCATTAGATAGGCTTTACTCCGAGCTGAAGAGTAAGCAGCGTGGAAATTTGTCCCGGAAAGTTTCTACCTTCATGATAATGCATGCCCTCACAAGAGCTGTGTTGCAATGCACAAATTGGTTACATTAGGGTTTGAAACCTTAAATCATTCACCCTATTAATCTGACCATTCCCTATTCCCAAATTAAAATAAATAAAGGAATAAAAAAAATCAGCAATATTTCTGAACGCAAGCCCACAATAAATAAAAAGAAATAATAATAGATAAAAAGAATTATGCTCCTCATTTCACACCTTCATACTTTGATAGACCTTGTGCTTATTTTTCTATGCAATGCTTTAACACATAGACGCACACAAGAAACAAAGAAAGAAAATTATCGATTTATAGAAGAGAAAGATTCGTGTTTGTTAGGATTACATTAGTAATCTCAGGCATATGACGATGTTCCGTCGTCTCCGGATCTGGTGGGTCACCTATTCCCCCACTGCTACAAATGTCACGGGAGTATGGAGAAAGATTTCTCTCCTACATACCTCTTCGGAGTTTCTATTACTTCTGAGCAATTTGATTTGATTTGAGTTTAGCGTCCCTTTCAGCAGCGACACTACATGAGACGTGGACCTATAGCTCAACATGTGTGTCCCGAACCACATGAGCTCCAGCCGGGAATCGAAGCCGGGTTTCCCTGTCAAACGTGTGTAAGCTAAATATTACTTGTGGGCAAGGAATAATGTACCATATGTTTCGTTGCTTGGGAGAGGCCATATTAGTTTGTGAAACACTTTTGTTGTTGGTTAAGGAAATACGCAGATAGAGGATTGAAGTGTACGTGTATCCTCTCATTGGATTAAGAGGATGAATATATTCCGTTGTTCAAAGTAGCGGTTGCAAGTTAACCCTGTGATCTAAACTGGAAGAATAACGAAGACTCTTTTTATGGTACACAAACAGCATTGAAGGTACAGTAGTGGTTGCTTGTCCTAGTACATAAAGTTTCTCAGTTACATCTACAGCATACCAACATACGCTTACTCAGGGAATAACGAGTTTAATATTTTTAATGTAACAATACTTCTGCATTCTGATGCTGCACAATCTAAATAAACAGTCATTGATGCGATAGGACAATATGACGGAAAATAATTGTTAAAAGAAATCTGAACTGTGATGGAGAACTAGTAGGGCATAATCCAGAATGATATTACGATGTAAGTAGCACTAGTAATCAACATATTAAGTGAGAAATTGTAGGAACGGAAACAGAAGTATTAAGAAGAAAAGTATAATTTACACGGCCCTATGCAGATTTAAAAGAAAAAAGAAATCGTGTGTAGGGCGATGCCAGGACTTTGTCTTTCTGCGATAAGTAAGTCAAAAATTTTCTGCAGGTATTCCAAAATAAAGAAATCAAGATATTACCATGTGTTTATTACAGCATTACATAAAGCATGGTGAACAGTTTTCAGCGTTATCACTAGTTTGACTTACAACCTGTGCAGTCACATTTTTTTTTTTTTTTTTTTGTTTTAATAATTTTGCTAAAAGAAGCCGATTTAAAATATTTATGATATGATATCCCGTATTTTGTAATGAGAGCAGCTTAAGGAATTTTCTTGTTTTTCTCTGGCTATTTTTCTGTACAGACGTAGCAAGTTGTCTGCGATCAATCGCAGATCGCAGCATGTTCTGCTATGGGGGTGTGTAGTATTAAATAATACAGGACAATTATATGGAATCTGCAATAATAGCTAGAAACCTCTTGGATATAAAGAATCAAATCCGCATCTACAGCCACATCCGCAGAGAATGAGAAAGCACATAAATGTACACTCATGTCCAAAATTATTGTCGCATATCTATAACTGTCTTCTTGTAAGAATATAATTTGGTAATGAATTTGCAGGGTACTTTTAATACTGATACTATGTATATAATCTGGAAATGTATATTTATGGTAAATTTCATAGGAAAAGAATTATAAATACAAAAATTATAATGAGTAAAATAAAATGTTGCTAAATGGAGAAACAAATTTTATTTTCGTTTTATTGTTCTTATTTACTGCTCTTTTGACATGAAATTTGACACATACATGTCTTTGCCGATTATACACATACTAACATTATAAGAAATACTGGGCGAATTCGTTATCAAATTATATTCCTAGAATAACATATTTATAGACATGCGACAATAATTTTGGACATGAGTTTACATAATTTAAAAATTGTTCCTACTATAAAAATTGTAAATACCTGCTTTATAATTTCGTGAATCCTATAATCTAATTTCAATAAAATTGAAGCTAAACATTCAATACTATCTGTTCCTATTATAAGTCAACTACGCAAAATACAATTCATGCAAACAGAAATACAAAATTAACTGAAGGCATATCCACTTATTGACGATTCTCTGAAATGCACAGTTCTAACAACAAACTGTCATGCTAGTAATATTACATTTGTGAATTAACATTAGAGGAAATCCTTTGTATTTTCTAATTCATACGACTCAGTATCTTTGTTCAGAACGGAAAAGCAAAAAGGAAATAAGAAAAAAAGATCCTCCCGAATAAACAATAAGCCACCTCACATAATCTGCCATAAAATCATATTAGAACTCCATATCAAAGTTCTTAAAAAAAATAATAACTGAAGAAACTCAATTTTATTCTGATGGTTCGTATCTGTCCTGGAAGAGAAATCACGCTTTATTACAAGATGTAAATAACTCATCACAGGTATTGGCAGGTCACTTGGCACAACTGAGAAGCTTCCATGCTCCACAGCATTTACCTAATCTATTGGTCTTCACGTAAAATATTTCTGTTTTGATAATCAAGTATCAATTGTATTCTTCTTCGTCCCTCCCTCCCTTTTCTGCCGCCATAGCCTCTAGCACGTCCCTCATGATAAAACTCCTCCTTAGCTAATGTCCCAACAAGTTTCTCTTAATCTTCTTAATAATGTGTAAAATTGTTCTTTTCTCCCCACCATTTCTAATACCCTCTCAGTCGTTTTCCGCTTAACCCAGCCAATTCTCCCCAACCTTCTCCGCACCCACATTTCGAAAGCTTTCAGTCGTTTTTCATCACTTTAACGTTAATCTTAAAGTTTATGCCCCATACGGTACAATACTTCAAATCCTTGTCTTTCTATAAATATCCGTCATTCGCACGGGAACTAAAAATATATCCACAGAAAGCTATAATGATGGAAATATCCGCGTCCATACAAATCTGTAATAATAGAAATATCAACTGGTGGCGTTTTCTGTGATCCAGGTTTCTTCGAGCCAAGAAATGAAATGAAATGAAATATTTCAGCTTAATGTCTCACGATTATTCCCATTAGGCTAAGGGAGACGATGCTCAAACTAAGAGAATGATGGAAGAATTGGTGGAATGAGAAAGTTGAAAATGAAATGAAATGAAATCTTTGAGTTTTACGTCCCACGATTATGCCGGTTAGGCTAAAGGAGACAGTGATGTTGAGTATGAATGAAACTGTGGAATGAAGAATGTGGGATTAAAGGGGAAAACCCCGAGGAAACCCACGCACACGGTGTTTGTCCACCACAAAGTTCACTTGACTGGGCTGGGATCGAACCCGGGACCCCAAGCGCCAGAGGTAAAAGCTCTACCACTGAGCCACCGCGGCCCCTATGAGAAAGTTGAAGGAAACGAGAATACCCCCGAGAAAACTCAAGGACTTGATGCTGTCAACTATAAACTTACTTGGCCGGGATCGATCTAGGGGCCCCAAGCACCAGAGGTAAGCGTTATACCACTGAGTCACCACGCCCCCACTTGCAAACAAGAGTGTGTTAGGGAACAGTATATTCTGTGAAGGTTGCAGAAGCACGTGAAATATAAAGATGAACACAAAAAATCAGCTTGATGCAACATGAAATTGGGAAGGAAACGGCTTAAACAACATACTTAAAGACGGGGAAGGGGGTGCAAATCTCGATAGGGAATTATTTGAGAAGAACCTATATCTTAAAGAATACGACAGAAGCACTGGCGTCTATGACATGTAAAATGGGGGGGGGGGCATCAAAGAAAGTGAGTTAAATTGTAGTACCTAGCCCAACCTGTTTATTATCATTGATTCCATTTGTTACCTTTCTGTTTACCTTCACGGACCCCCTAAGATATATCAAGAACTCTGTTATAATCGTTTCACAGCCTGATATACCAAACAAATATAATTATTATTATTCATATATTATTCTATTGTTTGTAACTAAATTAGAATGGAATATTGAATATTTTGTACTTCAAAATATTGGGGGACGCGTTCCCCTCGACCCCCCGCCAGAGACGCCCATGGACAGAAGTTAGATAAAAACGAAGAAAACTGCAGTTGGTGGACACTAGTCATACATTATGGAACAAGAATTTTAGGAATGATAAAAAAATGCGTCAAAATAATGCGATCTTAGCCAATAAGTAGTTTTTGTATGAGGGGCCACAAAATTTTTGAACGACCCGTATTTTTTTTTTTTTTTTTTTTTTTTTAACAGAATAAGGACATCATATTGAGTTAAGTGCTAGTTTGGGTTTGGCTACACTATATATAGTTGTCGATATAAGGACTACAATATTTTTTTTTTTAATTTAAATATATTGGATGTTTTGGATCAGGGGCTACAAACTTTTTGAACGGCCCCTAAATCGAGTTTTCGTATTTTCTACGGAAAAGGCACTTTATACTGAGTTTAGTGATAGTTTGGGTTTGGCTACATTATATATAGTTCTCCAAATATAAAACGTACAAGAAAATTTTTGATTGAATGAAATATATCGGATCTTCGATCAGGGGCCACAAAATTTTTGAACAGCCCCTTAACCTTTAGGACACGAAGTAACTATATTTAGTTACCTAAAAATAAGGCTTGGGATACGAAGTAACTATTTATAGATACCTTGCAGTTTGCCCACTAAACCTAATTGTTTTTTAATTTTCTGGGTATCACATATATGCACTTGCATGTGTTTTATTCAGGAGGCATGCTAGGCAACTGCAGAATTTGGCGCCGTATCCCAGGCTTTATTTTTTAAAAAGGCTCCGTAATTAAAAGGTTAATAGAGCTTTCGTATTATCTACAGAATAAGGACATCATACTGCTAGTGAGTTAAGTGATACCTTGAGTTTGGCTACACTGTATGTAGTACTCCAGATATAAAGCATACAAGAAAATTTTTGATTGAAATATATTGGATCTTTTGGTCGAAAAACAAAAGTGGCGGGAAACTAGTTTTCTTGGGGCCTAATAGAATATATCTCATGATAATTTAGAGGACAGTAAATATCTATAAGGGAGATGCATCAAATTCTTATTCTAAAAGAGAAAAATAAAGCATGACTAGTGAACAAATGGAGGAAGGTAAATTTGCAAAGAAGGAAGTACGTCATTGGCAGACAGAAGATGATCTATTAAGAGCTGTTCTCTTCGCTGCTTGTACTTGTACAGACAAAGGCAGCCTCTGTAGTCTTGTGGAATCAGCAAAGAAGGAAAAAAAAAAAAAAAAAAAAACGTTATCATATTACGCGAAGAAGCACACGAGACAGAATTCCATTTTGTGCTGCACTTCCGAACCCACTTGAAACGAGAACATTGCTTACACAGCTTAGTCTTTATAAGAAATGTCTCAAATTCATGCTCGTTGAAGCCCAGCCACTACACTGAAAAGCGGAACAGCATTATACCTGCACACTTCTCCAAAATATAATTGCGAGCTTGAATGTTTTCTTAAGTCTTTTAAAATTGACACTTTCTACTTCATGCTTTGTGCATTGTATAAAATTATGCAACAACGCATTAGAAGTAATAGGAGGGGAAGTGATAAGAAAAAATTAGACTTAGGAATATACCTCACAGTTCGTTGTTTGAAATATCCAGCTTCTGTCTTTTTCGTTAATGTGATGTTAAGATACGGGTTGTTAAGATATTCGATTATTAACATGCTTGTTTTTATGACAAGTGTGAAATTTTTAATCAGGGTCGGGAGAACAGCATGAATCATGGTGGTGGGTTAGACCAGGTCATGATGCCTGGTGGGTCGGAGTGGGTCAAGTCGTTAACCCGAGCACGATATGTACCCTAATTCCCTCGAGAGTTTCCTGACTCGGTAATTAAATACAGACATAAATAATCAGTGTAAACATTCAGGAAGTTTCATCAAAAGAGAACGCAGCGCAACGCCATATAGTTGCAATTTCCCCTGCTATGAGTGGCAGTATCTCAAATTATGAAAATAATTCTGGTGTTTATGTATCCTAATTGTAAAAGGCATTCGTTCGGCCAGTTGGATAAAACGATTGTGCATGCAGTTAGTACATTTACCAACAACTGAAAATAAAATGAAATCCAAGTTTTACGTCCTATGGTTATGCTGCATAGCTTAAAAGAGACGGTGGTGATGAGAAATGAATGAAGGAAGCCGTAGGAAACAGGAGAACCACAAGGTTTGGCCACCACACCGCAAAGTGGGAACTGGGATCGAACCAATTACTCTATGCACCAGAGATGAACGCTCTGCCACTGAGCCACCACGGTCCTTTTGACCAACAAATGTTACAAATGTATCAATGGAACTAAATGTACAAATAGTCTACAGAAACATCTAATATGTTTTTCCAACTGTATCTGTTTTCGTTATTTTGCACTGAATCCTGAAACCCAAAAAAGATTTATAATGAACGCTGTATATATTTTATTTTAATCCCTTTGACATCGTTTGGTACGATATGAAAAGCAACTAATCTACAAAACAAGATCTCTTCGACATATTCTTTTCCATATCAATTGAAAAAAAAAATTGCTTTCGATATAAATTAAAGAAAAGAAGTTGTACAACAGCTAGAAGTATATAACATATTTCCTAGCATAAAACATGAGAGCATCATTTCCAACAGCGGAGAGCGAAGCCCTGGGATGAAGGCAATATGAATGACAAAAGCAAGTGGCAGACAAAGCAGGTGTTTTCCCAAACTCTCCTTTATCTTTCCACATAATCCATTAGAGCTCCTTTCTGCTACTATCTTACGGAAATAGCCTCAGAGCTCTGGGAGCGCTCGGGGAGAGAGAGATTCAGACGACGATCTATAACTTCACAACATTTGCACGAGGGAAAGAAGAAAGTAATTTCACATTCAGGAAGCTGTGTTTAAAGGGCTTCCTCTTTCCATCAGCAATTTATTTTGATTTGTCACCCCACATTGCCCAACATAACATCTTTCCTAGGGGAAACAACTTTTAAAAAGCATGCGATGAATATACATGATAGGTTGGGAAACGCCTACCTATTCATTTTATTTACTTTGGTATCAACAAAAATTACAATTCCATCCAACAATATTAATTGGTGATCAGCGGATAGCATGACAAATATTTAAAAAATAATCAATAAGCACGCAAGTAAATTCCTCTCTAAAGCTGGCTACGCGGTTAGCGTACGCGCCTTTGGGTTAGGAGATCAGGGTTCAGTTCCCGGCAGGAGATAATGTGGTTCGGATCCCAAGTTAAGCTATAGGAGGATTAATCGGAAAGTAAGGTTACAGCCTGTACTGAAACATGTACATATTACTTTATACAACCAATAGAGCCACCAGAGAGTACATACATTACGTTATTTTCCGACAAAGCCTGCATATGGTCGAGGCAATTGTCGCATCGTTAGATGAGTTCGAAGATTCCCTCCTGGTAAAAATCCTGTCCTTACGTCTTGAGCCACATTGTCACGAAGTGTTTCACCTCCTCGTCTGAAACGAAACGACGGCCTCCTAGCTGCTCCTTTATGTGCAGGAACAGGTGAAAGTCGATTGGAGTAAGGTCCGGGGTGTAGGAAGGGTGCCCGATGATCTTCCATCGAAACTGCTTCAACAGAGTGCTCATCTTCCAGGCTGTATGAAACTTTCGACACCATTCTGCGACATGCTGACGAGACATTAGTCTTTCTGTAAACCTCTACCAGCTGCCGGTGAATTTCAGAAGCGGTTACATGTTTCGCCCACAGAAACCGAGTAACTGAGCCGACTTCTTCGCGACATCAATTTTCCAAACGAAATCTTTGAGTTTTACGTCCCACGGTTATGCCGGTTGGGCTAAAGGAGACGGTGATGATGAGTAATGGATGAAAATGGTGGAATGAAGAAAGTGGGAGGAAACGGGAGAACCCCGAGAAAACCCACGCACACAGTGTTTGTCCACCACAAAGTTCACTTGGCGGGTGCTGGGATCGAACCCGGGACCCCCAAGCACCAGAGGTGAACGCTCTACCACCGAGAATTTTCCAAACGAGTCGCCATTTGTGTTTACGTACAACTAGCGCCGTAGGTAGCGGATTGTTGAAACTCTGCACAGTTGCCAACTCCATGTATTAAAATTACCACACACTTTTCATTCCTCTATAACAACTGGCGTGAGAGACTCAGGTTTGATTCCCAGCGAGAGGTCATATGGTTCGGGATTCCCGTTAATCAGTAGGTCCTGTCTCATATAGCCTCGCTGCCAAAAAAAACGTCAAACTCAAAATCAACCCAACTCCTCTATAACAAACAAAACTCCAGAAATATGAGCTTTGTACCCTTATTTTCTGATCCTCCCTCGTAGGTCCACGTCTCATATAGCCTCACTGCTGAAAGGGACGCTAAAAAATCCAAATCAAATCCTGCCTAAACCTACTCACACGGGAAAGATAAATTCGTAAGAACATCTGTATTAGTTTGCTTTAACATTCACCACTTCTTAGTGCTATTAAAATGAGACTGATGGATTACTTGAGTTATGGGATAACCAATCATTTGAATAATTACACGAATAATGTTAATAGCACTAGTGCAGTCTATTTTGAGCCGTACAAAGAAACTCATAGCAAAGGTCAATTTTTAAAGTATTGATACTACAAGAGTACGCCATTCCTTAAACGTGTAATGCACATCTCTACAATAACTTGCAGTTCACAACCTGTATTTCTCCATTCCCCGTCGACTGCCAACGGTGGTACTACTTGCTATTAATAAAGATAATTTTTTTTTTTTTTTTTTTTTAGATGTTTTCATATTTCTGTCCATCCCATGCAGGCTTATTGATACGGAAGCTGAACTATCAACAACTAATTGGGAGCACAGCAAATTTACCGTTTACATAGAGAACCTGCAATCATGCAAGGTACTAAACGCATGGGGTTGCATCTCCTGAATTCGTTCCAAAACAATTTTTTTTTCTTTTCTTTTTTTTACGACAGAAAGAACAGATTTTTTCCCTCAACTTGCACGAAGTAAACCACGATTATCGCAGAATAACTGTAAAATGCTCTTATCTATACACACTGCTACTTCCTGTTCTTGACGATTCGAGCAAAAACGCTTTCAACTACAAGAACTCGAAGAGAAAACCACTCAACTAAAAACCATCAAAATCAAAACTTCACCCGATGAGACGAATTATTAAAGTGAATAATAATTTTCTGGGTGTACTGACAAGTGATAGACTACACTAGGAACTTTCCTGAGGATTAAAACATAAAGAACACTACTGATAAGATACTTTCGTAAATCCGCGTTTAACCACAACAACGCCAAAAAAGAAAAGCTTAATTGTGGTACTACTTTGTGATCCTTGCATATCATTTTCATACCGCAAAACTCCAGATTATCTTTCTTGTAGCTGCTTTTATAATACTCTCCATACTTCACCTTTGGTGCATGGGGTCCCTGGTTCGACCCCAGCTCGCGCCAATTGAACTTTGTGGTGGACAAATACCTTGTGTGTGAGTTTTCTCGGGTTCTCCCGTTTCCTCCCACTTCATTCATTTCTCACCATTACCGTCTCCTTTAGCCAGCTGGCATAATCGTGGGACGTAAAACTTAATGATTTCGTTTAATTTCAATAATCTCTCATAATGTAACCTCCACATGAACGTTGGTTGGTTGACTTCAGCAATGAGGCTACATTACACGTGCACTTACAACTTAAGGTAGGATCCAAACTACATGAGCTCGGACCGGGAATCGAACCCGGGTCTCCCACGCTACCCACATAGTATAAGGGAGTTCCATGGTATGTTGTTAGGGTTTAACAAGAATCTTCATCGGCTATTCTATGTCAAATGAGCACAATTTTCAAATAAATTTTGCCTTACCTTACCAGATTTTGATGAAATTTGAAACAGTTCTTCGTCTCAGTTTCAGAAATGGAGTGAGTCAATAAGTCGTGGGTCAAAGAACGTGACCCACTGACCCACTACGACCAACCGACCCCCTCTGCTCAGTGCATTGTAGAGAGCATATTCTGAACATTGATGATTCATGTTTTAGTTTCAAGACCTCCATTTATCTTTCATTTTCATTTGTTTCTATTTACTTACCTGAGATGAGTATATCTAAGTGAAAAAAGAACTTCAGGCACTTTGGATATTGATATGTGTAATTGTAATAATAGCAATAGGACTTACTATTTGGCTTTCGAGTCACAGTCGAATTTTACATTCACCCACCCTTTTCCGTTGGCTTACTTTACCTTAACTTGAGGCTTTCAAATTTCATCCTATTTTCCACTGAAAAACATCTGCAATTGAACAAGGAAATCATTATACATTATAATTAAACTGAAATTCATCGTAATATTGCTCATGACAAATTTTATATCGTAAAGGTAAGATCCACCAGTATTATAATAGAGCAGTGCTTGAGCGATTGACCGTAGAAATTCAAACTTCAATTAGTGAGAATTTCACAGCCTTGTTCTATTACAAGAATAAGCTCTTTAGTCAGTGGAGAGGGGCGGCGAGAATCATGGGTCAGAGTAGGTGGCAGTTCATAGTGGATCATGATGGGTGGTGAGTCGGAAAAAATTAAAATGAAATCTGAGTTTTACGTCCAACGATTATGACGGCTAGGCTAAAGGAGACTGTGATGATGAAAAATGAATGGAAATGGAGAATGAAGGAAGTGGGAGGAAACGAAAGAGCCCTGATAAAACCCACGCACAGGGAGTGGTATGTCGGAATGGGTTACAGTGGGTCAGAATGGGTCACAGATGGTGGTTGGTCGTGATCAAGTTTTCATTAATCCACGCCATCTCTGCTCAGCATTGTTCAAGAGACGAGACGTCAGACTACAGACGACATGGATTTACTAATGTATTCCCACCAGAAATCAAACCCAAGCCTCCCACATGTGAGGTGATAGAAGAATCCTAATCATTTAGCCACATACATTATGACGTTATGTTCAAAGTACTAGATGAAGACTGAATAGATTAAAATGTAAGTATTGAAATGACAAGCAACTGAATTGAAGCTGACAATAAGATCAATGTTCATTGTTCGTCACTTGAGTTTCTTGACTGCAGCGAATTCTTTTCGTTAAATTCAGTTGATGTGTTGATCGGGAGAGGGAGTAAACGCTTTGGCTGGCGGCCAACAAATCCCGTGCCTAGCGACGGATGACTGTCAACATCAATGAAGGGATAAAGACAACAGTTGGAAATGCTGTGGATAACGAACATTCTTTAGCACAAAACGACTTCAAAATAACAGAATTCACGACTGCAATTATTCCCATACGCTCAAGTAATTTCATGCTGTTAGCCAATCTTTACATTTCTTTAAATATTTCCCTAAATCCGGAATAATACTAAAATTTATCTGTGGGATTATTTCGCATTTAGGAAATGTTACTGAAATTTCGCCACTATCAGAGAAAAAGACGTAAAAATTATGACAACTTGAGCTACGAGTAAAAACTAAGATCATCTCGCAATAAGAGTGGTATTTTGACTTATTCGAAAGTAATTCTAGTATTATTTTATGAGTAGCGTCACTGGGTTAAAGCGCTCTGTGATACTTTTTTTTTTTTTTCTTTCTTGCATCCTTGAACCAGAACATATAAATTTTCGGGATTTCCAACTCGAAACATTGCCACATAAAGCTGGCCGTGTGAAAAGCAAGGGATTCGCTTCCTCTCCACGTTGCGGGCCTGAATTTAGATTTAAAAGCCATCAGAAGTGTCACTGTTCATCTCGGCGACCCCGAAAACTATGGATTCGACACTCAGTCATTTTTGATCAATTTTACACAAGGATCCACTTACTAGGATAAAGGTGAGTATTAAGCGCTGGTGAATGGTTACGAACAAACAGATGAAATTTGGGGAGAGTCCATAGGTGAAGTTGTCCAACACAAACTCATCGCCTGCAATCAGAAAAAAGGGACCACGCTATAACTCTTAAATTAGCAGGCTCCATACAACATAATGGCATATAAAGCAGTATTTTATGCAGGCATGTATTTCACCGCCAAACTTCTACAATCCCCTAAAAGTCTTGAATGTATAGGTGTAGCATGTAGGTGATGAATATGGATTCCTCCCTAGGTTTCTGTACCCCCCTTCCTCCAAATAGGGGACTGGATAAAGCACTGATGTAAAGCGAGCGAGTAACTACAAAGTAATTGAAAACCACCTTTACTCGTATCAATATGATGAACTCCCAATGAGAGAAACTGCTATTATGGGTACGGCCTTGTCAAAGCGAATTATTTAAAGGTCAACTCAAGGTTTACGTAACCGTCCTTCCCTCCCGTACCCTTCTAATGTTATGAAACTATGGCTCTTTACACTTAAGCAAAGCAAGCGTTAATTATGAGAAAGCACAATGCGGAACATGTCTTCATTGTTAGCCTTCACGATTGTTATAAAAAGAAGGAATTCACGCTGCATCTTCAAAGACACATTTCTTCTATTTGCTACTAAGTGCATTAATTCAGAGAAGTGGAAGGAGAGATATGTTGCTTCTTACCAGACTATATGAGAGGAGTTACCTGACCCATATTATTTTCTTCACCTCAATGATATATGGATTGATGAGTCTCTCGTCTTTGGACATTTTTGTTTTCGTTAAACACTAATAATACGGTACAAAACACTGGTCACTGAGAGCACTGAATACTCAGAAAATACGCGATACACATTCCCTTATTTTTGTGTCGTACCACGACCAATCGGAATATCACTCACTGGGTAACACAAATCCTGTCGCGTTCACTCGCACCCGGTCAGTCCCCTTTCATCCAAGCAGAGATGGAGTGGGTCAACAGGACGTGACCCACTGCGATCCACCGACCCACTCTGCTCATTGCATTGTAGACATCTTCAACACTGGTAAATTTTTGTACCTTTTACTTTCAAAGCCTCCATTTTTGGATCAAAAGATTCAATATATTTCAGGCAAAAGTTTTCTTGTATGCTTTGTATCTGGAGAACTACATATAGTGTAGCCAAACCCAAATTATCACTTAACTCAGCAAATGTGCTTATTCCGTAAAAACATAAAATGTGCTTATTCCGTAAAAACATACGAAACTCGACTTAGGGGCCGTTCAAAAATTTTGTCGCCCCAGATCCAAGAACTAATTATTGGCCAAGATCGCAATCTTTTGATGGATTTTTTGGGTCTTCCTAAAATTGTTGTTCATTTGTTTCTATTTACTTACCTGAGACGAGTATATCTAAGTGGAAAAAAAAAATTCAGACATTTTTCGATATTGATACTTGTAACTGTAATAATAGCAACAAGACTTACTACTTGGCTTTCGAGACACAGTCGAATTTTACGGTTTTCTTTTTTTTTCTATATGTCGACCAAATTTACCTCGATTTCAGACTTTTAAATTTCATCCTATTTTCCACTGAAAAGTAAGGAAATAATTACATTAAATTGAAACTGATCGTAATATGGCCCATTACAAACACTTTACCATGTTATATCGTAAAGGTCTGATCCACTAAACGGCGTGACAAACATCTTGGCATTTGAAGGCGGCGCTCCAATTCCCCTTTAAATGAGAGGCCAGCGGTATTGCCACATTTATTTTGTACACATCCACGTCTATCCCCTGTCACCTGATCGCGCTATAGTTTGTCTGCATAGCCATAGCTACACCCCTTTATCACTTGGCAACGTCGCGGCAGAGCTTGCGTTTTATTCGTTTAGCTGAAATGCCAAGATGTTTGTCACAGGCTTTAGTACTGCAAGAGAGCGGCGCTTGAGCGACTGACCGTCTCCGATTATTAGTGATAAATTTCACAGCCTTGTTTTACTGCAAGTGTAAGCTCTTCAGTCAGCGGAGGGGAGGGTGTGGATTATGGTCAGAGTGAATCACGGACTGGGTAGTGGGTCATGGGTCAAGTTTTCATTGACCCACGCCATCTTTGCATCCAAGTTTTGAAATATAACTCTAAGATTCCGGGAGTTCAGACGCCCTAGCTGATTGAGTTTGATGATACACTCAAAGCCACTTATAGGTGGCGCGGTGGCTCAGTGGTAGAGCGTTCACCTCTGGTGCTTGGGGTCCCGGGTTCAATCTCAGCCCCCGCCAAGTGAACTTTGTGGTGGACAAACACCGTGCTCGTGTGTTTTCTCGGGGTTCTCCCGTTTCCTCCCACTTTCTTCATTCCACCCTTCACTCGTTTCTCATCATCACCGTCTCCTTTAGCCTAACCGGCATAACCGTGGGACGTAAAACTCAAAGATTTCATTTCATTTCATTTTTTCAAAGCCACTTACATTTGCAAGAAGTAGGAGGTATCCTACATCTTTATTTCAACTGCTACCAATTACGCTCAATTTCTGTCCTTCTGGAGCAGAACTCACTTCAACTGACAGGAATTGGAGATACACAATTGATAGTCCGTTGAAAAAAGAGAAATGAAATCTTTTAGTTTAACGTCCCACGTTATGCCCTTTAGGCTAACGGAAACGGGTAGTTAAGGCAAGTGAATGATGATAGAAGAATTGGTGGAGGAAACGAAAGTAGCCCGAGAAAATCCACAGACACGATGTTGTTCACCACATAATTGGCCGGGGATTGAACCAGAGGCAAACGTTCTACCACTGAGCCACCGTGCCTCTAAATAATCCACTGAAAGTCCAAGACTCCTCCTTCTGTAATTTGCTTTCGTTATTCTTACCTCATCACATTAGACAAACAAGAACTACACAGAAACCACGAAAAACAATTATTAACAAATAATAAAAAGTACAACAGAAATTGAAGTTTGTATCCCTAGAAAGGCGTGATAAATATGGTGGAAGCAGCGATTCTTTTCTTCTTTTGCGTAGCAAACTGCACAACAAATTTAAATTTGCAGCGCAAATTTTATTATCGCACTCTCGACAACCAAGAAAAACATTATTATATATTATTATTATTTCATACAGTGAAACAGTCAACATCTTCTATGCATTACAAAGAAGTATGATAACGAAAAGCAAAGTAATGAAAAAGCAACAGCAATTATATTTTAAAAAGCTTTTACTTTGAAACTCTATACATTGTTTAAGATTGTAGCTGTTTTCGAATGTGTCCATACAACCTTTTTTATTACTATTATTATTATTTGTAATCCGTAATGACTTGAAGAAATGGGTAACTGGAATTACGCAACACGAAATAAACTTCATTTCTACGATAAAACAAAAGAACTTATTTCACACAAAGTCCAGTTTGTCATTGTACCCAACAGCTACTCTTTATCTAATTCGTTTCCCATATTTTAAACATTTTAAACCAAACACTATCCCCCCCCCAAAAAAAAAAACTTAAATGTAAAGTAAGCAAGCATAGCGAAACAATACTATGAAACAAATATGAAAAAAGTAAGGAAACAGTACTTCTAAGACCCCTATTTTAGCTAGTAATCTAGTTTTTGAAAAGTAAGCTCCAATCTTGGATTTGAAGAATCGATTGAGCCACTTCCCACTTTCTTTACAGATAGAATAAAACGTTGAAGAGGATGGTCTCTGTCATCAGTTCTACGACCTGTTTCCAATGATTTGGTTTGTAGTCAATAGTAGGTTGTGTTCTTGACAGCCAACACACACCTAAAGATAAACAGTGTGTTTCCAAAGATCGAAAGAGATTCTGTCACAAAGGAAAGATAATGATAAACTCTTTTCTGTTGCAAAAATAGTCAACTTCGGTAATAAATTATGATCATAGATGCGGGTTGACTGAGTTTAACGTCCCTTGCAGCAGCGAGGCTATATGAGACGTGGACCTACTAATTAACGTGGAATCCGAACCACATGAGCTCCAGCCGGGAATCGAACGCCAAAGGCGCGTACGCTAACCGCTCAGCCACGAAGGAACTCTATGATCATAGATGCATCGCAATTTGCGATACCATTTTTCATTTGTGTAGCAAACTGCGATGCGATACCGCGTAAATAAAATGCTGGGTAGAAGGAAGAAGGAATGATGAAAGAGGTTACTAATATGAATAATAGCTCGGAAGATGAGTTGGTTAGCTGAGAACCGTAGAAGATGGAAGTTTCTCTCTGTACGACTCCCTATGACACGAGTAGGGGGGCTCGGTGACTCAGTGGTAGAGCGTTCACCTCCGGTGCTTGGGGTCCCTGGTTCGATCCCAGCTCGCGCCGTGATGACTTTGTGGTGGACAAACACCGTGTTCGTGGGTTTTCTCGGTGTTCTCCCGTTTCCTCCCACTTTCTTCATTCCACCATTTTCACTCATCTCTCATCCTCATCGTCTCCTTTAGCCTAACCGGCATAACCGTGGGACGTAAAACTTAAAAAAATTCATTTCATTTTTTCCCCTATGACACGAGACAGAGCTCTTGCAATTGACACACCTTTTCCGGACAAGACAACCTCAATTCTTGTGTCGCAAGCAAATGATGGGACAATACTTATGATGATATTATAAGTATTGAGATATTTATCACCATCGCGGTGACCCTGTCTGAAGGATTTTACGTATACAGGGCACTGGCCTCACTTGTACAACATACGTATACTCAAGTTACTTGTATCAGAACCAAACAACGTGCACGTCTAACTAACACAGTAAGGAATGAGTTCAATGGACAATAAAACATGTAGTATCAGCAAATTACTAGAAAATCGTACGAGGATTACATACTCAAAATAAAAAATATAAACGAGGCAAATAACCTAATGAAAACAAAACATAAAATATGTACTTATAAGTCAAATTAAAAATCCTTGACTAGCAAAATAGCTTCTTGTTTGTGTGATCTGCGATCACAACATTGGCTTCAATCACTGTATGTCAGATTTCCTTTGTTACCTTCTACATTTGTGTCTCAATCGGCCTCCAAATTTTTAGAAGTAGCTCGCAGATTAGGTTGCACTCGGTCGGGCTCTAGTCAACAGTGAAGGAACAGGGCATGGGTCATCTGGATCCCAGTTTGACCCGGACAAATCCGGAAGCGCCCAAAATATACGAATAGCCATAAGCCATTTCAACACGTATCGCCATAGAACAAAAATAAATCACATACAGTGGCAAGCGGCTTTCTGATATCGATACAGGTTTCAAAACAGCATATCGTCACAACCTACAACATGCTACCAAAACCGGAAGTACTTGAAATTTACTAGTACTTCCGGTTTCTATATTGATTTACATAGAACAAAAACGGTAAAAAAAATATCGAGATGTGTTTTTTCCCAATCGATTCAATGCGATATGAAAAGGTTGCATTGCCCCTGTTAACCTTCTAAGTGAACCGAAAGTGGTTAAAACTAACCATTTCCGGTTCAACATTTATCGCCATAGAAGATGAATGGCAATAGATAGCGACAGCGAATCAAAATATATATTATTTTTGTGCCTTCGCTTTCAAATCTAATTTCCATGTTGAAAAAAAAAAACTTTAAAAGAGATCGAGCAGCTGTTTCTTGCAACCGACTCAGCTTCCAAAGAATTGCTTCCATCGCATCCCTTAACTCTCCATTCAAACCAGAATTCGTTAAAATTAACGATTTCCGGTTTCAACGTTTATTGTCATACAATAAAAACTATAAGGCATAGAGTGTAATGTTTTTTTTGAAAAATGAAATCTTGGAGTTTTACGTCCCACGCTTATGCCGGTTAGGCTAAAGGAGACGGTGATCATGAGTAATGAATGAAATGGTGGAATGAAGAAAGTGGGAAGAAACGGGAGAACCCCGAGAAAACCCACGCATACGGTGTTTGTCCACCACAAAGTTCACTTGGCGGAGGCTGGGATCGAACCCGGGACCCCAAGCAATGTTTTATATATATATATATATATATATATATATATATATATATATATATATATATATATATATATATATATATATATATATAGGCTCAGCGTCCGAGGAAGAGACTCTATCTCTGATCTTATTCCTCTATTGCAACCAGTAGTCATAGATGTAATGCTTGAAGATTGGGTATTGAATTTCCATAATTTAGTAAGTCTAATGTAGTTCCATATTGAGAAACGAAATTAAAAAAAAAAAAGAAAAAAGAAAAAATCATTGCGTGGCAAATTGCGAAACAAATTTAAATTTGCATCACAATTTGTGTTTTGTATTGGATTTTTGACAGCGAAAGAAAGCTATTATTTTGTTCTAGGTAGACATGAAATTCTGGGAATAAATCTCTTTTGTGTATTACAAACCACTAGTGAAAACCAAGTGGGGCGAAAGGTAATAACAATGATATTTTAAAATGTTGTAACTTCCGATACTCTAGAATCTGTCTAAGCTGGTAGCTAGTTTTAAGTGTATCTATATGGAGTTTGTTACTAATAATATATTTTGAACTCAGCAGTCCACGAAATGAACTTTGATTTTTACGGAAACGAAATAGTTTAATTTCACACGAATGTTCATTTCCTAAGTCATATCACATCCAATGCTACTGGGATCCAATTCATTATTACTTGAAACATTTTAAACCGAACACTAATTGTCTTTCGTCATTTCAATGCACGAGAGGACAGCGTAGCAAAACCAATTATATTTCTAGGCTAACGCTGTGAAACAACTAGGGCAGAAGAGAGTCCCATGTTCTAACTATTAATTTAGTTTATTAAAAGTAAACTCGCGTTTTGGACTTCGCGAGTTCATTCAGAAGCCGTCTTTACAGACAGAATAAAGCGTCTGTCATCAGTTCTCCACTTAGCTTTTAGTAATTTGGTACGTAGTTCGGAGTAGATTATCCCTGAGAACCTAATAGACACAGAGAGGAGATTCGTCACTGGGCTTTAACTGTATGCAAGATCGATAGATCCGTCCTGTCATAAAGGGAAGACAATGACTATTTTCCCTTGCAAAAATAGACTCTTAGAGAATAAACTATGATCATAAATGTATAATGTTCTGGAGGAATATATACTGTAATTCTATGAGTATATTCCTTAGTTTAATCGTAATTTTTAAAGGAACTTCCTAATTAATTTTCGTGGTTCTAAGACTCTTGTAAATAAATAACATAAAACCTGTTATAAACCGTAACAAAATTTTGATAGTGCTCTTTAGATTTAATTTCGAAATTGTGACAAAGAAAGCGAAAAAACATAAAATCCGCTGACGAGAGACACGAACATCTACCTGGTTCCCTGTTGGTCTAGTGGTTAGTGCATCCCCCTTTGGCACACGTGGTTTTGGGTTCGATTCCCGGTAGGAGAGAACATAAATTTGATTCCACATTCACTCACTTTAATTAAAAATTCATCTCCCTTACTCTTAAAAGCATAAGCTTGGAATGTTAAACAAAAAACAAACCAAAAAATCATTTGAATGCATTTTTAAAAACTTTTGTCTTTGTTTTCAAAGACTGAAGACAAAATATTCTCTCAGACGAGGAAGTGGACTTTTGACATGCACTGCTAAGGCTCAATGTGGTAAAAACTGATAAGATAGCAACGAAGCCGAATAGAACTAGCAACGAAAAACACTACTGATGAGCTTGTTATTTTCATTCCATAGCTAAAACACTTCTATCAATGTTATTTAGAGAATAACAAAAACACACTGTGGCAAATTTAAAAAAAAAAAAAAAAATCTTGGAAAGACTAGTCTGAATAAAACGTACCGCGGTACTCTTCTACACAATTAGAACTGTTCTTGTTGCAATTTAATTTATTAACGAAATTCTAGGCGTACCTGTAAAGCCATTTTACGGTAGGAGCAACAACCCAGTCTCGTTGTACCATGAAAAAAAAAAAATCTGAAAAAACTTACGTACGGATGCTAAGTACGGGATTCGAAACTGGCATTTTCCCTTTAGCATAGCAAGAAGCTAATCATTCGCACAACCAGTGGCTGACTTCAAATTATGAGAATAATTCTCTAATCCATAAAAACTAAGGTTATAATTATGAATCTAAGTTAGAATTAGTACAACCATGTTTATCGTCGGCATATGCAACATTTCCAGTTACAGGAAACTAACATTGAAGATCTTAAAGGTTTGATTCGTTTTAAAACTTCATTTGGATTTTATATGTATATTCTTCTGCCATCTGTAGCCAATGAACGTCAACCACGTGGCTACTGATCCTATCACGAAATCCAGGGTGATAGTAATTCGTTTGTGCTTTTGGTTGGTGATAAATGATTTTAAGACGTTTCTCACAACATGCAAAATAATGCAGTTTGTAGAAATACGTCCTGACTCAGCTGTTAGTAATGAAATCTTGAGATCTGTAGTTAAGCGAACAAACGATCTGCGATTGAATCAACCTATTGCTTACATTCAAATTCAAATATTTTTATTAAAGCACGTGAGATTCAGCAAAGGCTGTTCTAACGCCTAATCTTTGTCATCACATCCGATATGCCATTATTATTAACATTCACATCCTTTCTCTAAAGAAAAGAAAAAAAAAAACTGTGATGCGTTCACATCTAACTCAAGTTGCATATCGTTTTCCTGGTATGATCCACATTAGTGCTATTCAACAGGGGTACGCAATCCTAAAATACGCATATTTCCAATATTTATTGAATGATCATAATTGGATTTCTTTTCCTTTCCGTTGGACGATTTTCGAGATGTCACACGCATCTAATATTTCCAAGTAATCGGTTAAGACTTATTGCATAGTCTCAGAATTTTGTTCCACACTCATGAATCTTTTTTTTTTTTTTTTTTTTTTACCTATGTAAATCAGCCCACAGCTTTGGAAACTAGACAAAAAATAACCAAGTCATGTGGTTTGTAATCTTTATAATTATATCTGAAGCCCGTACGCACAGACCGTAAGCGCATCTCTTTGATTCTCTCACTCTCAAAGATTCGACCAAGAATCAAGGAGTTGGCGTCCCGAAAACTAGCTCAGTCAATTTTATTAACAGGTTAGTTCTAAAGTAATTTTCAGTTTCTGAATTTTTAACATTGTCCCCAGTGTGCGAATTATCAGGAAGGATAAGGGAAAAATCCCCCTCAGTAGAACTGGATGTCTCCCATATGTTTTGGGAAATTTCCCATGTTAATTTTTTTCGGATGTGCATTTTATGCCCTTGTAAATAGTCTTGATTGGCACTCTGATTGTCCTTTTGTTGGGTCTCTATTTGTCCCCCCCCCCTTTTTTTTTAATCAACAGAACATGTGTATTCAGTTTAACAAGTTTATTTCGATTTAATTTCTTTTAAACAGCTTAAGGGGTACACAATTGGATGGCGAACTGTGGCTAGGGGTACGCGAGAAAACAAAGTTGAATAGCGCTGATCTACATAACAAAGAAGTGTTCGATTAATCCTCAATCAACATTGTTGTAAAAAGACGGTTCACTGAGTCCGGAAGGGTCTTGATGCTACCTTACATTGCGCCTTCTCAACAACATTCAAGCAAGTAGCGTCGCCTCCTTAAGAATTGGTTGGTTGCTCAACCTTCTGAGGATGTTGCAGACGACTGTTAGAATTACGCCATTGATTGTTGTGCTGCGTCCCGTTATGTTACCCTTCATCTCTTCCCACTATTTATTCTGATCCAATTTGAAAAAAGTAAAAAGGAAGCCACATTCCTTTGAGTATCTATCAAAATAAATCCCAATCGCCTCCATCTCTATTTTTTATAAGATACTACAAAACTTGGCCAACACAGAATTAAACAATGCTTCCATATCTAGCTTTAACGCCAGCTGTGAAAAGCGCATCATCCTCTATATATAGGCTGTTCAATTTGCGCTCAAAATTCCAAGAAAAGAAAGAACCCAAACACGAAACCATGACTAAGAAGCATGAATGCTGAAAGATAACGATATATAACTGTTGATCACGGTCGCTAGTTACAGGAACAACTAAAACAATTATGCATGAAAAAGCAAGCACAAAGATACGAGATGTTCCTTAGCGGTAAAATTATATAATCTTGTATTAATCATATGGATTTCGAATGGGGGAGGGATTCTTCCATTATTTTCCACGATATGTCTCTCTAAGTTTAGACTGGAGAATGCAGATTAAAATCCGTGAAAGGTTGAGAGAACATCCAAACATGTAATTCCCTTATCCGGAAAACCGATCATAATTATCTGACAATTTTTCATATTTAAAGGAAATCGTTCTAATTATAACTATTATAAAAGTTAATGAGACTTGCTGTTGTTAAAGTTCAGTGTCACTTTTCAGTAGTGAGGCTATATGATACATGAACCTACAGTTTAAAGTGGAATCCAAACCATCGTACTGCAGCCAATGCTGTCAGACCGGGACTCAATCACATACACGCATATTATATACTGTACATACCAAAGGCGGATCTACTCCTGGGCCGGGATCTGAGTGACAAAAATAATTTAAGTTATTATTTATATATTCCTGAAAGCTTATAGTAAACTGATGATATACTACCACAGTTCTGAGTTCTGGCTAGCCCCAGGTTTTACCTTCTGGATCCACCACTGGTACACAGTTCGCTCACTTTACAGCCTCAAAAACACGGAAGGAGCGTGGTATTACTTTATTTTCTTGGTGGAATAAAATAGAATCTTCGATCAATGTTACAGGAACGTGAACGAAAAATTTTGCGTCTCGTTCCCATCCGGTCACGGAAAAAAAAATGGCTATCCACCTGTTAAAAACATTGTCGATCTGAACATGGTTAAAAGTACATAAAATACAGGATGTATCAAAAAGAATATCGGGATTTTACAGTTTCTTCTTATTTATTACATTTAACGTATAACAGAGTGTCTATTGAGTTTCATTTTTAAACTTCCAGTATATTCAGTAAAACTATCAGCAAAATTCCTGTAATAAAATGATTTTTTAAAATTCTTTAGGAATAATCATACTCTTGATGATTTCAGGTTTATAATTGTTTTACCATCAAAAGAATATTTTACTTTTAATAAATTTAGTCAACCTTGATTTTCTAAATATATATACAGTGGAGTCTCGTTAATTCGAACTTGGATAATTCGAACAGAAGTCCATTCCCCTTGAAAACAATAGTAAAAAATGTGGATAAATCGAACTTTTGAGCCTATGTTTTGGATAATTCGAAGTAAATACAGTTGAAAGTTTTATGTTGGACAGATGTAAACAGAGAAATACAGTTTTAACGTGTTTTCAGTTATCCAGATGCAACCATAGGGAAGAGTAATACAAAAGATTAATAGAACATCTATGTAATGATAAAGATGAAGGTGAGTTGGGGAAGAAGTAAAGATAGAGAATGTGTGCCAATCTCATCTTGTTTCAGAATTGGTTGAAAATTTAAGATGAATTATTGATAAAATCAGCCAAATGTTATTAATATCGTATTCCACGCAATATATGAAATTCAAGATTTATTGACCGTACAAAAATAATCAAATTTAAGCAAATGAGGTTTACGACTTCTTAAAAGTGAGAACAGAATATTCAAATTGTTACTGGTGTTTAATTGTTTGGGCTATTGAATGTATGTTGCAGTGTTGTACGTAAATATATTTTCCATTGTACACATAGCTTGAATTATGTGCAGTCAATGTCGTTTGTTAGTTTGCGTTTGCGGTATTCGATCACGCAAATAATAGGTTCTAAGCTGCTTTAAAGGTAAAGTCTACACCATATGAATATGTTTTTGAACTTTACACAGTACTTTGGTTTCTTTGTTGTTATATATGTGAAAATGAATGTTGTTGGATAATTCGAAGTGTTTTCATGTCCCTTTGGACTTCGAATTAAAAAGAGTCCACTGTATATATACAATGATTTTTTTAAAAACATTTTTAAAGTGCCTCACAACTCCCCTCACAGCCCTCCACTCCACCCATTGCTTTAAATGTCTAATTACAAAATGTACACAATTTTTGCTTTGGAAAAATTTACAATCTCAATGAATACAAAATTGTTTCTAAGACTATTAAAACAATTACAAAGAAGTATTATTGACAAATTAGCAATTTCATGATTTTTCCAATATGTGGATCAAAATTCCAGGATAAAAATTTAATTCCAGTATAATTCAAGTATTTCCTGTATCAGTAGACACCCTGTATAATTACAAATAATACGCCAAATAAAAGAGAAACTCAAACAGTTTTGTTATAAGTGTTCAATGTAAGCACCATTTGCCCCACGGTGCAAAACAGATTCAAATTAGAGGAGACTCGTTCCAACCGTACCATCCCGTAGGGATTTGCTGACCTCCAGATGCGAACATGTGTTCACATCGCCAGTTAGGTGAAATGTCGATTCATCACTGAAGACAATACGATCTAGAAAATCTTCATCGTTCTGCAGCAACATTTCATTTGCAAAGTTGGCACATAAATCACAGTCTGTAGGCTTTAAAGTTTGTAGCAACTGCAAACGATAGGGGCTTAGTTGTAAGCGTCTCCGTACAATTCTCCGCACAGACAGTAACATTGTAACTCCATATTCAGTCTTTGCAAAATGTAAAACACAAAAAGCTTTCTGCTCACTAGTCGCCATCTTTACTATTAGCGCTTTCTAACGGCAGACAGAAGAAACAGTGCATGCGCATGCGTGCGTACAAAATTGTTCGAGTTGCTCATTAATCTCATGAGTTATTTATGAGTTGAGTTGATTTTGAATTTAACGTCCCCTTTCAGCAGCGAGGCTATATGAGACGGGACCTACTGATTCACGTGGAATCCGAACCACATGAGCCCCCGCTAGGAACTGAACACGGGACCCCCACGCCAAAGGCGTGTACGCTAACCGCTTAGCCATGAAGGAGCTCATGTGTTTTTCTAATACACACTACAAAGCTTTAAAACTCCGATATTCATTTTGAAACACCCTGCATTATTCTAAATTCTTTGGCTCTATCCAATCTTTAATACAAGACCAAAATAAACCAACACATCCCCTATTGAGTAAAAGTCTACAAGAAGGTATATAGCAACTTCTGAGTTTAACTTAAAGATCTTTCTAAAAACCTATATCATACGTATTTCCTTCTGAATCAACAGACAGAACACTTCATAAATGGAAATGAAATGAAATCTTTACTGTCAAAGGACACGAATGTTTAATGAAAGTTAAAGACAACAAAGAATTGGTAGTATGAGAACGTGGAAGGAAACGAGAGAACCCATGAGCAGAATGTTATTCACCACAAGCTTACACGGTCTGGGATCCAACCAGGGACCCTTTACACCACTTATTGAGTGCTCTACACTGATCCACCGTGTCTTCTACAATACTTCGTATTGCTGGTATCCACGGGCGGATTAAGGCTTTTGGGGCCCTGGAGCCGACTATTTCAACAAGGCCCTATGTTACGAATATTCCAACACTTTCTTTGCTGCCTTCCACAGCTTCATATGCTTATTATTAATACACCAAAAACTATGTTGTAATAGCTTAATGTGCTCCAAGTTTACAATAACTAATTTAATTACATTCATTATTAACAGTTAAATGTCCATATACTGCAGTGTAACACACAAATGCCAAATATATACACAATGGTCAACAGTCCCTGTAAAACCACTAATAGAGTAAAAGGAGAAAAATAATATACAAATAGGTAAAGCTGTACAAATCAACATTGTACAAAAAGTTTTCTTCCTACATTTTTGCTGTGCAAAGGATTCTATTATGTCATTAAATGACATTGAAATGGCAGAGAAATTTCAAAGGAATTGTCACCACAAGCTAATAATTTGATTTGTAATAGATGCCCAAAATACCTCACGAAATAAGTAACGTGAAGACTCTGGTGGGAGAAGACTTATCTCTAGCGATACCGCAAGCGGGGGAAAAATAGCATTGGCCTGAAGCTTATAAGTTGATTGCTATATTTTAGCATTAAAGAAAGGGATTTTTGGGGGCCCCGGAGCCTGGGCACCATTGGCTCCGCCCTCAATCCGCTCCTACTGGTATCTTTATATATTTCTCTGTATGAATCAGATACCGTCTAAGAACTTATAGATTTGGGACGTTAAATGGACGGCCATGAAACGAATTAGTACAAAAGTCTGAAAACAGAGAGAGGATAATAAAAAGCACAATCAGCTGTCAGGAGAAATCACAAAATAAATAAAACAATGCGAATGTGAGGGCTGAACTCTCGCAACTCGATGGCACCACGTTTCCTTGAGTAAGGGTTTTCACTACAGCGAAATTAAACTACCGCTAATTTTAGAGTTTGTCTGTAATATCTTGAAAACAAATAAAAATATTCGAAAAGCAGAAACGCAGTGAACTAGAAAATACGGATTTGCATGTGATACCTTTACCACAATTCACCTAACTGCTTTTGGTATGCCGCTATTTAAAGAACCCGTAAAAAATGCTTAATCTATCTACAGTTGCAAATCGAAAGCAGATGAGTTGTGATAATGGTATCACATGCAAAATCATATTGTCTAGTTCACTACGTTTCTGCTTTTCGAATATTTCCATTTGTTTTGAAGATATTAGAGAGAAAAACTTTAAAATTAACGGTAGCTTAATTTCGCTGTAGTAAAGACCCTTATATGTAACTCATAAGTGACAATATGCACAAGAATTAAGCCAAACTCAACACATGGATATTCAAACGTTGTCCTAAGACTTTGAACAGATAATCAGATGAAATTTGTGCACTTCATTAACGTGATCTATTAATTATTGACAGCACAGATAAAAAATCTTGGGATAAGTTTGATGATGTCTCATTAATCAAAGTAATGAGATTAACACAACAAACAGAAATCACCCCAGGGGTGTAGCCAGCAGGTTTGTGTAGGGGGGGCCCGTCGTCTTTGAGGGGGGGCCAGCTACAATGTACAAAGCCAAGAAAAAAGTGTTGCTGCTAGTGTTTTTGAGGTCTGAAAGAAAGGAAAATTTTTGTTTTCTTCTGGAAAACTAAAAACACTATTTTAGCTTCTTCTTTTTCTTCTTCTTCTTCTTCTTATTATTATTATTATTATCCATAAATTATATTCAAGATAGTTTTTATTATGCTTAATTAAGAACAACCGCCCGGGACCAAACGCTATACTTTTGTGCATAACTGTAAAGGTAACCAAGAAAGTTCTGTCCCTTTACGTGGAAATCTGTGTTCAATTGGACCTCACACCGTGAGTTGAATGCGAGGGTAGATAAGGCGAACGTCAGTTGTTGGTGTGAGTATATCTGGTTGTGGCAATTCAGACACACCGTGAACTTGCCTAAAGACAGAGGGAACATGGGACATCCACATGGACAGAGGGAACATGTGACATATGACATGTATGCTGAACGAGTTCAAATGGAGGTCGAACGCCGCTGTAGCGGGACAGAAGATATGCCAGGCCTTTGGTGAGGGTGTCGTGACGACGCGGACATTGCAGCGATGGTTTAAGAAGTTTAAGGACGATGACGAAACACCCGAAAACACCACGTGCCAGAAGACCAACACATGTACAAAGAGGAACTGGAACTACAATTCAGTGTGTGGAAAAAACATTCGGCAGTACATCCATCAACTTGTGAAGCACTACAAGTTGGGTCAATGGGTCTCACATATTTTGACTCCGGGCCAGAGGGCAACGCGGCAGTCGCCTGTGTTTATTTACTGTTTCGGAGCCATTTCTGGACAGGGCGTTGACATGTGATAAAAAGTGTGTCCTATACGAAGTTCCATGGCGCCGTCATCATTGGTTAGCATCCCATCAACCGATTTCAAAACAGCCGAAACCAGCACTGTACCAGAATAAGGTCCTTCTGTGTGTTTGGTGCATTCTGCATCGGAAACTGCTACCAGCTGGTCAGAGTATCAATGCAACTGTGTAGTGTCAGCAGTTGAGCTGTGCTCAACAAAAACTCAAAACTCTGGAGCCATCACATCTGAATTGCAAATGGGTCTTCGTTTACGGGACAACGCTAAGTCCCACGTGGCTAGGATGACTCAGGACACCATTTTCCGCCTTGGATGGGAAACAATATTGCAACCACTATATTCCCCGGGTATTGCACTGTCCGATTATCACCTGTTCCATTCTTTGGACAATGACCTTAGAGGACGCCAGTTTAAATCCCTAGTAAAAGTCCAAAATGCACCTGATACTTTCTTCGTTTCACGGCCCACCAAGTTCTACCGCGATGGATTGCATGGCCTTCCAGAACGTTTTCAGAAGGTCGTCGATGCTGATGGGGACTATTTTTGATCTTCCAGGTTAAGTGACATATCGATGATCGAAGGTGGTGGGTGAAAAAGCAACAAAGCTTTTCTTGGTTACCTTTGTATTTAAATTTAAGACCTTGTATACAGAACCTATATACACAAGATTGATTTTCTTTGAAATTTCACTTAATTTCTTTACGGTTTCCTGACAAAAATATTTATTTATTATTCGTGACTACAAAACATAATTATTTTATTACACTGAAAAGAAATAAAAGAGAGACCGAATGAAATCCAAATTGAACAAAAGCATTGTTTCTCACCAAATTTTCCATCCTCTATGTCTTTTAAAACACTTGTTAAAACATATAAAAATATGCTGTACTTACAAATCAGTTTAATACCTTTGTTTTATGGCTTTTTTTGTAGTACCTTGTTAAAACGTTTGTCTTCAAACTCTCAAATATAAATCGCAGTAAATTGTGTAATCTGCTGTCACGAAAAAAAAGTATCCTATTTTTCGATCGGTATAAGGAAGAGATACTATATCATTTTTCGATCGGTATGAAAAAAAAAAAAAAAAACAATATTTCTCCTTACTATTTTACCATAAATTATTAATTGTCAATGAACTTTGTTACTTTTAAATGAATGAAGCGAGATAATTTTACTATGATGTTTTAAAAGCTGGTCATTTGGGGGGGCCAGGAAACCATTTGGGGGGGCCCGGCCCCGGTGGGCCCCCCCTTGGCTACACCCCTGAATCACCCCAACTACATTATACAAAATTCAACGTCCAGACACTTGCATATACTGGTGTTGAGAGACGGAAAGATTAACTAACCACGAAGAGCTAATTAATCACACAATATTTCGATGTAAACTAATATCAAAACCAAGATAAGCATTGCCAGAAATCTTAAACAGAAAACTGGGACAGGGTCCTTGGTCATAAAAGAAAACACTGTCAGCGTTGAACAATGACAAAATGAATACGTAAATTTTACTATATTTAAAGAAAATAATGTAATCTATCCATTAAAATGCTACAATAGCAACAAAAGCGCCTGAGCTCCAATCTATAAACTTTGATTTACGGTTATTTGTGATTTCACGTTTAACAGAAACAAATATATTAAACTATAAATTATTTAAGTAGACCTTTTTTCATATAGTTTATTTTTTTAAACTTATCGTTCAAAACCTTTGTATTTTAATAAGTCTTTTCCAAAATCAATGCAAATGGATTGTGCAGCCATCTTTGGTGTTCTTTTAAACTATACATTTGTGGGCGTTTATATGCTTCTGGCCAATCCTTTCGACAATGAGATCTCGGAAACTACAGGCTCTAGAAAGATTACGTTTTCACTGATCGATTGCAAATTTTGTGTAGATTGTCCAGTTCTAATTGAATATTTAAAAAAAACATGGCCATTATTTCTTTATTACATTTTTACAGGTACATTGGAAGTTTTGAAATAAAAAAAAAATAAAGCATCATATCCTACACATTATACATTCCAACACTACATAATTGTACACGGTGGTTGCATACTTTCCGGCGTTTGTATCATGGCCAAATGATGATAAAACAAAGAATTGCCATTTCTCTACTCTAACAGTAAGTTGAATCTTTATTGTTTGGAGTGTTTTAACCAACGAAGAACATATATCACTGACGTAATTAATTGTGTGTGTAATGTATTTGCTTATTACATACTGCATGCAAGAAGAAAACATTGATCATACATGAATTAAAAACACCAACTAAAAGTAGGCTCAAATCTTGCAAACGGTGCGAGATATTGAAAAAGTAATAGAAACAATCTCCACTTTATGGTATCTCCTGCCAATTTTTATCAAGACGTCTTTCACTTGTGTCTGTAAAGGGACATGTACATATGTGAGGAATAACAAGGAGATTCATGCTTATATGTGAATGATGTGCTGTGTAGAGAGCGCAGGTCCAGCTAGTAATATTCTACAATACTAAAATGCTAGAAAAGTTTATATGTTTGTGGTCAATTCTTTCGACAATGAGATCTCGACAAACACAAGTGATAGAAACGTGTCGTTTTCGCGGGTCGATTCCAAATTGTATGTACATTTCCCAGTTCTCATTCAAAACTTGTCTGTATTTTTCTATTCCACATTTTACTCGTCGGTTTGGCCCTGCTAGTTTAATATTGCCATTAGGACGCTAAGGTTGACATCTTTGCGAAAGACAACCGGTAGAGGAGCTACGTATAGGAGGCTGCCGGACATTTCAGGCGCTTTGCTTCAATCTGAATGACAAAACAAATTGCACTCTGGCAACTTCGAAGACTTGTGGACCCACAATGAGGCGTACAGTACTCGGATATGGAATTATAAGAAAAAAAAGAGATATTTGCATTTGGTATCATCTATCACTTATCCAAGTTTGCCACAAACTCCCCCTAACATTCTATATCTTAAAATACTACATTTATATGTTGGTCTATAGCAATTCCTTCCTTTTGAGAGACTTCCTGGCCTTTACTTGTGTTCGCAAAGGAACTTACACAGATATAGCGGGAAGGAAGTTCACGCTCACAATAGAACTGTGCTCTGTGCAAATAGCGCATATTCAGCTAGTATTTCTTTTTTTCTTATAAAAAAAAGCACGATTCGCAGAAAAAAAGACTAAGGAGAGGGAAAAAAACGTCAAAAACAAATAAACAAACAATAGTGGAAAAGGATCCCACGAAACAAGTGTCTCGCACCTATATAAATGCATCTCTTCCCCTTATAGAAAGAGAAGAGCTATCGGCTATTCTCTGATTACTAATTCAGTCTGTTGATTTGACTGATTGTTGATATTACTGTCGCTTCCAAAAAAATTAATTGGAAAGACACGGTAAACGTGCTGCCCTTTATCAGTAATCAGAACTCTTTAACACTGTTGGTTAAGCTATAGTGTACACCTAAGAAATACAACTGAAATTTATAGTACTTGAATGAAATCAGTTTTCATTGCTTCTCAGTTAAAGGTGCTTATAAAAAGAAGAAATGTGCAATGTGAACTATTATTCTGAGCACAAATAATTGGACACGAAAGGACACCAACCATGTCTTCTCTTAAGGCAGCAACACCCTAAAAAAAGTCGCCAATTAATGGCTAATAAGTCCTTTCCCCAAACTTCATTTTTCAGTTCTCCTCCTCCTCCCACAGATGGTGGCTTTTCTAACCAATATTAAAAGATCAGGATGTAGTTAAGTATATTTTGGCGTATCATTAAGAAAAACAGACACATTGAAAGCATTTGTAATTTGGTTTAAAAAACACGGCAACATTAAAATACAGATCAGGGCAGGAAATTTTAGGCCTAAATCCAGTAGCCTGATCAGAGAGCTTGGTTAGCATTTGGCAAACAAAAGAAAAAGGCCTAATTCCTATTGCCACACTAGCCCTGATACAGAAATTGGAAAAAAACCAAACCAACTCTCCGACTATATCCATTTTCGGTATTAAATAAAGCAGACATATAATAAAATGAGCAGGTACAAGGAAAGATGGAAGAAAAGCGAGGAATAGGAAAAAGAAACATTGCCAAACATGGAAGAAACATTTCCAATCCCAAACTGAAAATTACGGAGAAAAAAAAAAAAAAAAACTCATCAGTCCAAGGACCTGTCTCAAGAGAGAATACTTAATAATGATATGGAAGGATGAAGTCGTTGGAGATGGTTTCCACATACTCAGACTTAGATCAAGTATTTGTGATGATGAATGAATGAAAAAAAAAAAGACATGATAAACCGCTTACCTCTGGTACAAGAGGTTTCTGCCGTTTCCTCCCACATCATCATTCCACCAATTACTTCAACATCATTCGTCCCCTTTAGCTTTAGTATATATCTCCGGCAATTGTTTCATGGCCAAATGATAATAAACAACGAAGTATAACGATTTCTCCAGTCTAACATGAATCTTTATTGTTTGAAGTTTTGCCCAATTAACACCATATATCACTGACATTATAATTATTTGAGCGTATAATGTATTTGCTTATTATATACTGCATGCAAGAAAGAAGAAAAAATGATCATATATGAATTAGAAATTCCAACCAGAAGTAGACTCAAATGTTGCAAATGGTTCGAGATAGTGAAAAAACAATGGAAAAATAAAATTCCTCTTTATGATACCCCTTTCTGATTTTTATCACGACGTCTTTCGCTTGTGTCTATAAAGGAACATGTACGAATATTGAGAGGAATGAGAAGGAGATTGATGCTCATATGTGAATGATGCCCTGTGTAGAGAACGCAGTTTCAGCTAGTGACACATGAAGTAGTTAAAGACTCACGAAGCGTTAACATTAGGAAAGAGTGATGAAAAATAAGCAGAAGCGTTAGAAAGGAGGGTCTGGAGCAGAATGAAGAACAGTAGTTGGTTAGAAAATATTAGCGCAAGCTGTCAAAAAGTCTGAAAAAAAGACTAAAGGAAACTGGTTAGGACATTATTATACAAGAAATTTACTTATTAGTACGTGATTGGGGCAGTAGCAGCATTTCAAGGTTTGCTGGATTTCCCATTTACATAAGAGTTTGGAGTATTTTTATCAGTAAGATTATATTAGTGTACAATTTATTAAAAAGCATGCTTTACTCAAACTAGGAGGATAACCGCCCTTCCCCACATGACGCCAATGGATTCGAGATGAAAGGTCCCGGAAGTAAAGAAAAAATTTTTTTTTACCCCATTCTGGTTCACATCTGGCGCACCACTAGAAATAATTGTTGAAAAATTATAACCCTTTTACTAATTATTTCTTGTCGTTCCCTAAAGGGTTTTCCGCTGAGCGACATAAAAATATCTCATTGGCATAGATGAAATTCAAGGGCGCCATAACAAGCAATTGTTGAAGAATTACAATCCCTTTACGATTTGCGCATAAATAGGGCTTACGAATATATGACATAAAAACACAAACCAACCTGTGCTAGGTTGCCACTAGCACGAATACCACCTAAACAAATCAGGGCACGGTGAAGCTTGTGTGTCCATGCGCTAGCATTCGAGTACGTCCGAAGAGAGCAGTCGCGTTAGCGATAGTAGGTATGCGCGTAAGCAGCCTTTGATAGTGAAGCAGTTTTCGTAACGACATTAGTTTCAATAGCATTTGTCATGATTTCATACTAGTAACGCTCCATTTGTAAACATAAAAAACAGGCTTTGTATACAATGAAAAATAACATAACGTTGGTGGGAAAGAACATCTAATAGGGTCATCTTTCAATCCACTTACTTAATTTATTCGTTGTTAAGCATTTGCAATAAATCTTACACTTGTAAACCGGAAAGAGTTGTATCACTTTGTATTTAACTCTCTTGCCTGCAGAAATTTCTCTTTCTTATAAGCATGTCTTTTCATGCAAAGTATTAAATTTTAACTGTAAATCTACCAAATTGTGGAGCGCCAAAAATAAACCAGCACTTTTTTTCCCCACCGTATATACAACTCGGAAATTGAACCTTTTTAAAAAGTTCAATTTCAGCAAATCTCACTTTTTATTATATATTTCAACTCGAAAAAAAAAAAATGCTGTGAAATGGGCAAAATCTTGCGTGCTAGGCCTATTTCATTTCATGTAGGATACATTTGTGAAAACAACGGAAGAAACATGTTGATTGATTTTCCAATAGGATTGTACAAGCAACGAAAATATATCGGGATCTAACCTCTTAAATGTATTGTAAGGTAGAAATTCGAAATGAAGAGTGTGGTTTTTATCACGTAATACTCCTCCATAAGGAAGACATGGCATGAAATGCTATGCAAAGCAGGACACATGTTCTCATGCCACCCTAAATTGTTTTCCCACTATCCATGTTTATGAGTTAGTGTCTGATGAAGACAACGTTATTGTCGAAACCGTAACAATGTAATTCAGTTATTAATAAACAAGTGCACATATACTCTAGTCAGAAGTGTTTATTGTTTCTTTAGTGAGTTGCAGAGTCGTAACGGATAGTTACTTATGCGCATACCTACCCTCGCTGACGTGACCGCTTCCTACAGATACTCAGTCGCTACTGCTCGAGCGTCCCTGCTGCGCACCTACGCTGAATTGATCAGATAGCATTCCAGCTTTTCAGTGACCATATACAACAATTTGGCTTGTGTTTTTAAATTGATTGTTGTTTTCACATAATGCAGTTTTATGGTATAAGCGCTCACGTTGCAGTTATACTAAGCCCTCCTAAAGTCAATCTGCACGTATTACCACAACTCCTTGCTTAAGAAACACTTTCTAGGGCAGATAGAGTGCAGTTTCTGCTAAGAGAACATAGTTCATATTTCATGAATATAATTATCCCCTGGTGCATCAATCTAGTACAGGTATGAAATATATTCATGTGTCTTGCAACTTTTCATGTCTCATGGACATTTATTTGATAGGATATTCCGCCCCCTATCCCCAAAAGTCTATTTAGCCACTACATTAGTAGAATGTTGTTATAGTGGCAGTTGGAAATATGAGAAGGTGAGGATTCATTGGTTTTGTTATTTTTAAACAGTACTAACTTGCATCACTTTAACAGTTGGAAGGTACTAATTTTGCGCAGTCATATAATACAGATGAATACGTACCTAGCGAAGAGCAAAGAAGGCATGAAATTACAAAATATCTGGGATTTACAAGTAAACAATGTAAAAGAAAGAGGAGTAGTAATTCTAGGTAAGATACATTAAAATAACAACAAATAAACAGTAATACGAAGTTAAAACCTGGTCTATGTGGGTCTAATCCGGGACCGCCATCTGCGGAAGACTATTTGGACTTACAAACGTTATTATATCAGGGTCAACAGATGTGTTTCAGTATAATCTTTACACCACTTACTAGGCATTCAAATCCCTCCCACACCTTCACATGGAATGATATAATTATCGAAGACAATGAAACTGTCTTTTTCACGCAAATTTAACTTTCCATTGAATAGTTCATACTGCCCTCGAGTATAAAAATGAGATACAACTAATCTGCTCATGGCATGGTATTCTAATTATAAGTGCAAGTGCAGAATTTTTAAAACAAGGGTAACCCATTTGTTACATACGGTCCAGATTGTACACAAAACAGTAGTACTTAAATTTCAACAGAAACTAGTGCAAGTGTAAATTAACAAATCTTACCTCTTTGACTTTATCCCTCTTTTCACGAATAAGAGGGTCACTATCTTCACCTCCCTGAATAACGGGGTAACGATCACTTACAGCAGGGGGTATCGTTACCGGTGCTAATCTCTTATCCTCTTCGAGATTTTCCACTTTTTCCTCCACATTTACATTCACTTCATTAGCATTCCTTTCGACGTTCACTTCGTTGGGTAATTCATGTTTCGCTTCTTCACTAACTACATCTTTGCTAACTATTTTCACTACATTTGGTCTCTCTAACACTTTCTGATTCTTCATATTATCTAACTCTCCATCTTCTTTAATCTTTTTTAACAGTTTCTCTTTGTCCTCTATTTTGTGTGGATCAGGATAATTTAAGTCATTATGTCTAATTAATTTCACTACTCCCGGATTTTCACTTATATCCTCACCATACGGTGGAGCAGGAATTAATAAATCTGGTCCAGCTTTATGCACTATACCTGCTGCTACATTGTATACACTATGCACAGTACCTGAACCACCACGAAATTCAGGCAAGAAAAAAAATGCACCGAAACATACTACTCCAAACGTCAAGAATACTAAAAGAATCAAATATTTTTCCCTCGGTCTAAAAGATCTACGCGAAAATGACGGCACTGGAACACCATTTACAAATCTTTGGTATGTGGGCAATATTCCTGTGGCTGTCATTTTCTTGCCCACACCACTCACACATACACACGATCGCCAGCAAGTCGTCTTCCGTCCGAATCTTATCTGTTTCACATAACCAACTGAGCATCGACATGTATTCAATGTTGCCAGGCACATAATGACAGTGAATTCTACGCAGAATCCATAAATTCCACTAACTAAATATCAAAATAAGCCAAAAGAGGCATTCCGTACCAGACTAATCTTGAGAAAATTCTGCATACAGCAACACAAAAAAGAAAAAAAAGTCATTGGGCCTTATGCAGAGTCGTTTTGAAGTATGATTAGCGTCATACTAAATGCGTGACTACTGCAGGAAACATGTTAATCTTAGTCTTTAGTGTGGCTCTAATCACGCGTCAGAACGACTCTGAATAAGGCCTATTATAACTACTGTGCCGATTAGCGTTGCATCGAATCAAGCCTTTAGGAAATGCGCCCACAAGAGGGGTCACTTCGGAGCTGTCTTTTCAAACGTTTCCGAAGCATAACACAACTTGGTTGAAAAAAGTTGAAACTAATAATTATAAGCGCTACACCGATTATCCCACTAAAACGATTGTTGCATCCCTTGCACTGTCGCAAAACGGTACGGAATGAGTCCCCAAATCAAACGACTAAAATGTTCCATACGTTTATAATAGGGATGGCCAATTCCGGAATTTTTACTTTCCGGAATCCGGAAAGTAAAATCGGAAAATTCCGGAATTCGGAAAAATTCCGGATTTCGGAAAAAATCCGGAATTCGGAAAAATTCCGGAATTTAGAAAAATTCCGGATTTCGGAAAAAATCCGGAATTCGGACAAATTCCGGAATTCGGACAAATTCCGGAATTTAGAAAAATTCCGGATTTCGGAAAAATTCCGGATTTCGGAAAAATCCGGAATTTAGAAAAATTCCTGAATTTAGAAAAAATCCGGAATTCGGAAAAATTCCGGAATTCGGAAAAATTCCGGAATTTAGAAAAATTCCGGATTTCGGAAAAAATCCGGAATTTAGAAAAAATCCGGAATTCGGAAAAATTCCGGAATTCGGAAAAAATCCGGATTTCGGAAAAATTCCGGAATTCGGAAAAATTATTTTTTCTTTTTGTAATCCTAAGAATTTTGTTCAAACGCAAACGAACAAATTTCCTTTTTGTAATCCTAAGAATGTATGATGCAAGTTAAGCTGAAACTTACATCCTAAAGTATACACTACTCAATCTTCCCATGGTTAATGAGATGTAGTCCAAAAGTACGATGTACTTCTAATATTTAATTTTTGTTTTACTGTGATATTGTCCAGAGGTAAGACATATATCACACTGAGATAAACAACTTGACATAATGAAGATGTTATCATACGTAGTTTTCTAGAAAATCGTGAGAAACTAATTTTTGTGAAGTTAAAATATGCGTCGCTTGTTGCCAGTGGGATGCAATTGATAACTTTTATGCTGGAATAGTCTTATTATTATTATTATTATTATTATTATTATTATTATTATTATTATTATTATTATTATTATTATTATTATTATTATTATTAATCGTTTATGTACTGTAAAAGAAAAATCTGAACCGTTAAGTAGTAGATTTTATCTGTTGTTTTTTGATATCTTCTAACAGTAATAACAAACTGCTTGTAAATACGCAATGATTATCAAGGACAATGGCATATTAATGTAAGGACTACTCTGCAGACTAGCAATAAACAATAACAGATAAACAATAGTTGCAAAAAAAAAAAAAAAAAGTAACTAACTTGGGCACGTCAGAATGTTCGCGAGAATATAGGGACGCATTGAGACTAGCAAAGAGCGTGCTATTATCATTACTCAAAGGGCCGTACGATGGAGGCATTAATGTTAATGGCACTAATGAGCACTTACTTGCTCTAACGGTTAACCTCATTTTTGAGATGATTCTTAGAAGTGGGCGTGTTGGCATGCAGTTAGAAGACCTATATCCATTATTTAAAAAGCACACGTTATCTGTGAAGTACTAACGATTTGCGTCACTATCGAACACTAACGTAGCACTAGCGACGTTTAAAGTCGAAATGGAGTCTGACATAAGTGGCTTGTCAACTTCACGGACATTATATTTTCCTTGAATGAGAGAATTTTGCGCCCAGGAAATTTGCGCCCTACCACAAAAATAGGAAAAAATGCGCTCGCAATATATTTGCACTGGGATGTTTGCGCCCTACCCCAAAAAGAGGGGAAAATGCGCCGGCTATATATTTGCACTGGGATGTTAGCGCCCTACAATTCAACTTATTTTTGTATTGTGTAAAGTAACTTCCACTCACACTTGAACTAGGCTTGCCTATCATCGTCTCAGTGAGTTACTCCATCCGTTATATTATTCCGAACAAATGAAAAAAATACAATTTTAGTTCACTAAAGGACAATCCATACAAATACAATTTTTCATTATACTACAAAATTTACAAAAAAGTATAAATGACTGATATATAATTATTAATATAATGAAAGAGTATAATTTAATCTACAAAAGGCTGTTTGGCTCTACCCAGATATCTCTGTTCACAATCCTTGCGAGTTGTTTGGCTTTTCAGGACACAAAATATAGAAAAGAAAATGTAAAGTGAATGTAAAATCAGTTCAGTAATATTATCAAGAAAACTATGTACAGTGTGTTTACTTGCTGGAATTCAAATACACAATTGCGTTCAGTCGTTCTTTCAGAAAAAAAAATTTTCCGGGGGGCACACTTAGAATTCCGGAGGGGGGTCACTGCTGGTACTATTCTATTTATTATTATATTATAGACGTATTATTTTGGTCTCCTCCGAGGGGGCACTCTGAGAGCTCTGGGGAGGCCCGTGTTCCCCCAAAATCATCTCTGGAAGAAGCAGTGATTGCGTTGATCCGTTGTGTTCTTTTGGCTTATATTGAAGTTTATTCTCCCCTTATATAGCCACAATGAAAATAAATCACAAATGGCATGGTTTTGGGGGGAGGATTGTTTATGCTGTAATGTCAGCCCCTCCGAGCAAATGCGTAAGCTCCAATAGGTTCTTTTATTTCGCAGAGCTCAACTTCCCGGTGGAGGTACATCGCAGGCGCAATTTTCCCTGTTCTTGAGGTAGGGCGCAAATTTCCCAGACGCAAAATTCTCGACACCGTTCGAATGACCTCGGAAAACTATATCTTTTTCAATACTTTTTTATATTCTTTTACTCGAGATTTCTTCATAGCTTCTTATTAAAATACTTACTAATATATCCTCATTTTATTGTCCTAACCAATCAATATGGGTATGTTGTCAGTAAAATATTTAGATTGATCGAGCCTCTGGTGTGTAACCACAGTATTTCATATCATCCCCCCATTAGAAATCTTGGCTAAACGAACCAATATATGTTGCCAATAGAATAGTTTAGAATGATTGAGCCCCTGGTAAATAACCACAGTATTTCGTGACAGACCCCCCCCCCTTCCTATTACCATATTCTAGCTACATGCCTGACTCAGCTAATTCTCTACATTATTTACCAAGCACACGTTTTCTAAAGCGGAAAATGCTCTCTAAATACCTAAGCTCATTATTTTCAGCAGATGTACAAATTGGGTAACATTCTATCTACATGATTACTGGAAACCGCTTCTCGCTATCTATAACCATATTTACTATATAATGATTAACGTTAAAACCGGAAATGGTTGATTTGTACCGCTTTCGGTTTGAATATTACATTTATCAGGGAACTCGATTCTTAACTATTGACTCTGTACATCATGGCCAAAATTGATTGGTAATCCATCAGATAGTTCTTGAGACTGTTTGCTTCACTGACGGACAGAATGAATATATGGCTATAGAGTTTTGATAAACTAAATTCGTTAATGAGTGATGATGGAACAAATATAAGAAAGGTAGGCCTTCCACCGGGAAAATTTTCGAACACAAAATTAGCCATCGAAAACCCACATGTCCTGGGTTAGAATACCATAGATGAAAACTCTACCACTGAGTCATCAATCACCCGCTTATTAGTTTTATTAATTATTATATTAATATAAATTAATGAATGCCTGCTTATGTTAATTATTGAACAATTACATTGTACACTTCGTAAAGTCAAAAATTATAGATTTGTATTTACTGTACATACAGTGAGCGCAGAAAGTGTTCGTACACCTATGCTATTGAAACGAGAATGCCTGCGAAAAAGAAACAGAAAATTTAAGAAGTGTAATAACACACACAATATGAATAATGAAAACTAAGCTTTATGAATATATCAATAAAGAACCACAAAGACAAGTTTAATGGTCAGAAAGTAAATAAATTCCGTAGAAAGTGTATAGAGTAGACGCAAAAAGTGATCGTACACCTGACGTACGAATACGAAACAAAGATACCACAACTGGGGTTCACTAGTATTCACCTGAGTATACACCTCTGTATAGCATGACGAGTAACAGAATGAGTTTAGTTGTGAATAGAAGTGAAAAAACTGCACGGTGGGCTGTCAAAGTGGGAAGCAACCGAACAGAAACAAATGAGGAGACAAGAAAAGTAATTATTAAATTGCATAAGAAGAGTAAGTCTTTGAGAAAGATAGCAAACCTTGCAGACAGGCCTCGTTCAACAGTACAAACAATAATTGCGATATATAATGTTTCTATCACTGTGCGAAAAAAAAAAAAAAAAAAAAACTGGAAGACCAAGAATGTTGAGTGAACAAGATAAACGTTACATTATTAGGGAAAGAAAAAAGGTTCCAAAAAATAGTGCTGTGCAATTGGCAACGGATCTGGAAACACGCGGTGTTAAAGTATCAGCCAGTACAGTGCGGAATATTTGCAAGGTATCATGGTCGGATAGCCAGGAAAATGTTCTGGGTGAACAAGACAAATCGTATAAAGAGACTAAAGTTTGAAAAAGAGTATAAAGATAAGGGATCAGGCTTCTTTCTGGAATAGGGTCATATTTTCGGACGAAAGTAAATTTAACTTTATCGAGTCCAATGGGAGGCGTATTGTATGGCGCAAGGTGAATACAGAGATGAATCCTCAAAATCTCGTCCCTAAAGTAAGACACGGAGGAGGGTCCGTGCTCGTCTGGGGTTGTATGAGTGCCTCAGGAGTGGGTCGTCTCCACCTTATCGATGGAGTGATGATCCACAAAGTGTATATTAACATATTAAAGGAAAATCTCCATACTAGTGCTCAGAAGATGGTTCTTGAAAACAATTTATTGTTCAGCAAGACAACGACTCCAAACATACAGCGGAAAATACTCGATTGTGGCTACTCTATAATACCTTGAAACAGCTTCGCACACCTCCCCAATCCCCAGATATGAACCCCATAGAACATCTATGGTCTGTTCTGGAGACAACAATCAGAAGGCACAGCTTCTCTACTCAGGGCCGGCGCTAGCAATTTTGCCGCCTTAGGCGGTGCTTTCACATGCCGCCCCTTTAATCCGCAAACCTTATTTTGACAGATAACGTTCAAGTGTCATTTAAAAACATGTATAAAATGGAAAAGTAAACAAAAAAAAAAAAAAAAAAGAACTAACTTTCTGAAATGTTCACGTAATATTTAAACGACTCTATACTGACACAATATTCAGTATGCTCGATTTCGCTGTATATCTGTAATATAGAGCAGCGCATACAGAAAATAAAATTTTTAAAATATACTTTAATCATGACTAAGAATTTTAATTTTTAGGCTTATTTTATATCAAAAGGCGTTTTCAACAGAGTATGGAGCAAGAAGATAATACAGTAAATCAGATAATTATGGTAAATGTAAGTGATTAGCTTAAGCCTTATAATGTACTAAAACACAATAGACATACATAAATTTAACATACCTTAATTGAAAGAAACTTTTCTTGCTTTGATATGAGCAAATTCCTTTATCACATCACGTAGTCCAATGTTTTAGCCAATTTGTGTTCTATTGATATCGACGCTAGACCACTCAAGCGTGTTTCAGACATAGAAGAGTGTAGATAGTTTCTAATAAACTTAAGTTTCCAAAAACTTCTTTCTCCACTTGCCACTGTTACAGGCAAGATTAACAAAATTCTACGTGCAATACTAACATTGGGAGCAAAGTCATGTTCGTAATTTTTTTTTTTTTTTTTTTGTGAACTTTCACACGCTTAATTATAGTGGATAACACTTTCAGGTCTTTCAAATCACTGGGGTTAATATCTTTCAATTCTTCGTGTGTTAAAATGATGGTAAGTTTAGTACACTTTTCAGACAAAAAGTTCAGGTGGTAGGCTATATCTTTACGATTACTTATATCGCAAAGAAAATTGAAATACTCGCTGTGATGTTTAAGTTGCTCAAATCTTTCTCTTAAAAGCTAACACAATCACTTCTAGAACTTTGTAATAAAAATCGATCTTGTATCTTGTTTGTGGCTGTTTTCAGTAGCTTCATCCTCTGCCTCGTACTGAAACTGTCTCTTCTTTCGACTTCGAGCTTGCACTGTATTACGTATCAGTGGATCACCCGTATCTAATGCTGATGCCAAGTCCATCGTATCAACTAAGTAAGATTTAAACTTTGCATAATTTCTGCTCCTCTCAAAGTACCCAGATATATTTTCAAGAAATCCTACTGCATCCAACACATGAGAATCAATGCTTTAAAGTCATATCAGACAACGAGTGAGTAAAGGAAAGAAAAGTAACTCAGCTGGTTTGCTATACACAGAGCATCGTGGACGACCATTCTATCGGTTCTATTGTCATTACTTATTTGAAGTAAGGCATCATAAACTTCCTATATTTGATAACTGAGTCAGAGCATCAATTCGGCTCTCCCACCTTGTGGTGGATTATGATTTTAAAGTGAGACTACTAATATGTTCCTTTAGTATGGCCTAACGTTGAACTGACGCAGAAAAAAAAGTCATAAACTGTTTTTTAGCTATACAAAAAATGAGACATTTCTCAAGAAATAATACGCCGTACGATTTACTATATTCGGAATGAACAATTTGTAAATTGGTCAAAAACTCGCTATTAGAACCTAAATGTCTCTAGATGCTACCAGGGGCGGATCCAGGGGGGGCGATCGGGCGATCGCCATCCCAGAAGAGGAAACTTTTTTATTTTATATATAAATAAAATATATAGTTTATTTTTTGACGCTCTTAAAAGTTTCCTCTCTAAGTAGCAGTATTAAAAGTAGCTCTAAGTAGCAGTATTAAAAGTAGCTCTAAGTAGCAGTATTACAACCCACCGCCCCCCCCCCCCAGAAGTCCATCCTGGATCCGCCCCTGGATGCTACAGGCTAGAACGGCCTGTCTCAAGTGGGAGTGTACCTTTTGCATACTTGGAGCGGAGCGTTAGAACACTATTGAATAGAAAAAAATATAAAAAGACACCGTGATAATCTTATGCACTCTAGCTCAAAATCCTATCTACACTGCTGCAAGGGAAATATTGAACGAGATACCTGTGGCTAGTAGTTTGATAATTGAAAACGAGGAGGAATGCTCTGAATTTCCTGAGAGAGTATTTTCTTGAATGTGAGTAAAGTAAGTTCAATTACATTCTCAGGTTAACACAATCTTATTTTTCCATGTGAGCCTATTACGAAGCATTATATTTTGATAGTATTCTTTTCTTTTTCAAATTTTGCCGCCCATTATACTTGCCGCTCTGGGCGGTGGCACGGCTCGACCCTCTCTCGCGCCGGCCCTGTCTCTACTAAAGAAGGCCTAAGAAAAGCTATTCAAGAAGAATGGGACATAATCCGTCCCGAAGCTACAGAACTACGAACTACTATAGGTGAAATCAATGCCACGAAGACTACAGACAATCATTAACGCACAGGGTAATCCCACAAAATATCAAATAACGTAATATACTTTATAAGCACTAATTCACGCATAAGTGTAAGGTGACATTTTGCGTTTACAAAAAAGGAATTCTCTCTTTTCTTCTGAACAAAAAGTGATTGTGTTTGTTTGGCCTTTCTGTTGTATATAGAAATAAAATGTATGAATGTGTAGTCTTAATTCTGGTTATATATATATTTTCCACCTCCCGTTCTCATGCTAGCTGTTTTCAATATAAAGTATGCACGGTGTACGAACACTTTCTGCGCTCACTGTAGGTATGTTGACAATAAGCGAATGTTATTAGAATATTTGTTGAGATTTCTTTTCCTCCACTGCCTTTCGACTGGTTAAAGTAGTTTGCAGTGCTTTGGAGCAGCTGCAGGTGGGAACGCGATAATGTTTGAGACATACCGGCGACTTTTTTGTGTGTGAAAATAAGACCTTCCTTATAAAACAGTAAATAACTGCAGTAGCAATTGTCTACGTAAGTGATAAAGACATATCCAACTACAAGAAACTAATACAGTATATATATTCATTATTGTGTTTCTGTTTTAACAGCTACTAGCTAGGGATGGCCAATTCCAGAATTTTTACTTTCCGGAATCCGGAAAGTAAAATCGGAAAAATTCCGGATTTCGGAAAAATTCCGATTTTTTTCTAAATTCCGGATTTTTTCCGAATGTCGGAATTTTTCCGAAATCCGGAATTTTTCCGAATTCCGGAATTTTTCCGAATTCCGGAATTTTTCTGAATTCCGGAATTTTTCCGAATTCCGGAATTTTTCCGAAATCCGGATTTTTTTCGAATTCCGGATTTTTTCCGAAATCCGGAATTTTTTCGAATTCCGGAATTTTTCCGAAATCCGGAATTTTTCCGAATTCCGGAATTTTTCCGAATTCCGGAATTTTTCCGAAATCCGGAATTTTTCTGAATTCCGGAATTTTTCCGAAATCCGGAATTTTTCCGAATTCCGGAAAGTAAATTTTCCGATTCCGGAATCCGGATTCCGGAAAATTTTGGCCATCCCTAGTTTATAACATGCCACATATATGAACGGTGTCGAGACAAAATAGCCACTTTAATAACTGGAATAAATATTAAACGAAATAAAGTGAAAATCTCCACCATTTGCATTGAGATAATGTAAAGAACTTCTTATCTTCATATTATCTCAATGACCATTTATAAGAAACTAGCGTCAATTGCCCGCTCCGCTGCATTAAAATAAGAATAATTAATGTTCAGTTATTCAGTCACTTTTTACTATTACTGAAGCGAAAAAGAGATATTGATTATTTTCAAACATTTCTATATATCTCCCCCTCCCCAAGTTGCGGAGTTGAATTTGGACTTAAGCGAAATCGGAAGTGTTACTGTTCATCTCAGCGACCGCGAAAGCTATAGATTCGACACCAATATTAGTCATTTGCATCATTTGTATATGTGTCTTCCTCCCCCTTCCCTTAGTTGCAAGGTCAGAGTGAAATGATAAAATTCATCCCAGGCCCGAACCTCGTCTACGTTGATTGATCGTGATCGGCCATGTAGTTCAAGAGTTAAGTCGCGAACAGTAGCTTTCATTTTTATTTATGTAGATTTAAACTGATTTCAAATTACACTTTAGACCTGTCACCACAAACTTCTAAATAGTGATGTATTCAGGGGATGGCTGGTAGAATTGAGGGGGTGGGCGCAATAGTGGTCTAAACCACACTTTTTAAAAATGGAGAAAAATCAAGTTAAAGTTAAACACATGTGTTTTTTGTACAATATACCAAAAGCAACTACAAGTAGTTGAATGTGTCATACATTGTACATATATATATATATATATATATATATATATATATATATATATATATATATATATATATATATATATATATATATACATATATATATATATATATATATATATATATATATATATATATATATATATATATATATATATATATATAGTACAAAAAACATGTGTTTAACCAGGGGTGCCCACAAGGGGGGCTATGACGCAAACTGCGTCATTGAAATATTTGGGGGGTTAAAAATCTATATAAATATGTTTGATGGGGGGTAAAATTAATCGAAAAGAAGATTTTTTTCATGGAAGAACACCTACGGATAGACAGTTGGGGGGGTGCGTCATGGACATAAGGGGGGGGCACCACTGGTTTAACTTTTCTCCATTTTTAAAAATGTGGGTTAAACTACTGTTGCGCTCACTCCCTGCATTTTCCTACTGTCATATCTCGTAACGTGTTCAACAGGGGGTTTCATTTCTGCGTTAACGCAACACAAAATATATATTTTAGTTTCCGAGAATCGGTAAAGCCTGTGCAATTGCTTCTTTCAACATTTCCATTTTCGTTGCGTTCCGCAAAATTTTGCGAAGACTGGTAAACAATGATTACCATGGAATAAAATGAAATGAAATTTCTAAGTTAACGTCCCACGCTTATGTGCTGAGGTTTAAGGAGAAAATGTTGCTGATAAGCAGTAGCGTATTTAGCCGTTTGTTTCGGGGGCGGTTTGTTAACTTCATTCTTGGAAATGTGAAAATCTGCACAGATATTTTATTTACTTTAAAGTAGTTAATAAAATTTCGGGGGGCTTAAGCCCGGAAAACCCCTTAAATATGCCACTGGTGATAAAAAATTAAATGGTGGAGTAAAAGTAATCACAGAAAATTTGAGAACCCGAGAAAACCCACTATGAAGTCTACTGGCGCGAGCTGGGATATGTTCTTGAATCAACACTGATTCAAACATTTTTATTAGTGAAGGAATGCGTGTATCCCTCTTATATGTGTTCAATATCAACTGGAAATACTTTTCAGCTCTCCTGCTGGTATAATGGCTTGAGTGGACATCGGGTCCTATCCTGGGTTAGGAAAGCTTTGAAATTTAAACGCATTGCTGTGGTTCGGATTCCATCTTAAACTATAGGTCTACGCCTCATATTGCCTCAGTGATGGAAAGGGACGCTAAACTGAAATCCAACTTGCAACCAACGGAAATACTTTTCATCCTCTGAGCACGCAAGTATTACAGGGTGATTATAAATGACCCATCGGATTTGAAAGTCTGTATTAAATATATATATTACATATATAATAACGAAAGATACATAACAATATACAGAAATAGTCCAAGTTCCATACATAGGGAAGACCGGGGCTGGTTGGCAGCAGAGGCTGGTTGACGAACTGCATATAACTCCTTCATTAATTAACATAATGAGCTGTTCCTGCTGTCATAAAAGTGCGACCTATGGATGCAGGTGCCACCTTCATATGGAATTTGTAACTTGCGGATTATGGCATCTATTAGATAAAGAGTGTTTTTGCCAGTCTGAAGTATTTTTTTTTTCAGTTCTCCGTTACAACATCACAGAATCGTCACTACTTGGAGTACAGAGGTAAGTAATATAGCATTAGTTAGATCTGAACTTTGTTTTTATGGATATTCAAACAATAAAACGTAAATGCCAAACAATTGCTGAGTAATTACGACTTTGTTTCACAACATAGGCTTGGGGTTAGTTGGCGTATAGCATTTGGGGTTGGTTGGCAAGTGCGCCAAACCACCTCGTGTGAAATTTAATTTCATTTTACTTTTATTGTTACATTGTTTGTTTTATTGTTATGTAGTTTACAGTTCTACCAATCTTTTACTTCAATGTTATAGAATAGCATGCACGTATTAGATTATTGTCAAAATTTAGAAATCGAAATAAGACTATATGCCGGACTCTCAATTTCCTGAATAGGCCTAATTCTCAGAATCAAGAATATTTTGTATGTGCTCTTTTGTTACAAAAATAGAGGCCTAGCTATTGCTTTTTCTTTCTTTGTGGAAAATAGGAAATAAACTGCAATTCTCGATAATTCAGCTAAAACATACCTTAGTTTCTCTTAGCTACTTTGTGAAGAGTGGTCTATAAACTACCTTTCTTTATAGTTCAGCTATTTTAATTACATTTTGAAATAATGTGAAAAATTAACCTACACCAAATTATATTAAAACTGATGTGGTTTGATAATCTTGTAGCTTTCAATGTCATGACAACCAAGCTAGAATGAAAGAAAGAAGTTTTGATGTTTCATAATGCTGATTCTTTTAAATGTTGTGAATAAAAGTCATTTCAAACTTCAAATAGCCTACTTCATTGCAATATATATAATAGAATTTAGAAAAATAACGTTTATTTTTAATAAATCAAATTTTTGTTTGTGTTTTGCTATATTTAAATAGTATGCCAACTAGCCCCACAGTATCAGCCAACCAGCCCCCTACTAGGGATCGGTTGGCATACTCCGTTTTGAAAGAAAGAAAAAAATATTTCTCGAAAACTGTAAGCAACAAAACAAAACCAAAAATTGAATTTATTAGAGGAAACATTGGTCTGTCTGTACACATCCATTACATTGCAATACAGTGCACCATCTGCCCATAAAAAAATAAAGACTGAAAGGTTCGCCAAACAGCCCCAGTCTCCCCTACTGTTACAAATGTTCGATGGGGCTTCCTTTTGTCAAATGACACACATATATGTCACTATGAGGTAGTGTGATTCACCGATACGCGCTCTAGTATATTTATTTATTTATTGAACAAATTCCCAGATACAACATAATTTTGCCATTTTACATAGAGTTAACAAACAGGAAAGAAAAGAAAAGGAAAACGACAAAAACAATAAAAATAAATAACTAGATCACTATTAACAGTCTGAAACAGCTATAAAGCGATCCTGGAGCTCACCGAAGTTGTTAGTAGTGGACCTACATGCTCTGTGTCTTTCACAAACTCTCCAAATAAAAAATCACCAACTTTCAAATCGAGAGATTTAGCAAGTCATGAGAAAAGCGCTAAGTTACCTTTAGCACCATGGCCAAATCCGACGGCGTTCTTCATGCAGCTAGTGACGTACTTCAATGTGCCAATGATGTGGTGCCCAATCAAGTTGGAATATGATATTATTATAATCCTCTTTCACTTGTGGAAACAACTACAACGGTAGCATATCGAGGAATGATATACCCCTCACCAAACCCGCTAGAGAAACCTACTACTCTAAATATTCGGTCACCCCCGATCAGGGACGTACGGAGGGGGGGGGGGACACGGGGGTCCGGACCCCCCCCGAAATTTCGACTTTTTAAAAATTTAGCCTAATTTTAGGGGCAATTTTAGCAATTTTAATATAAAATAGCTTCATATTTAGTTTGGACCCCCCCCCGAAATAAATTCCTGGGTACGTTACTGCCCCCGATCACAGTACATAATTATATACTATACAAATATAAATTACAGGTGCGTTAATTTTAATTTAATTTTAATCTCTTTAATAAAATAGGAGCATCTTAAATAGATGGAAAGATTTCTTTGACGATTTGCTGAACATTCAGCCAAAAACTAATGTGCGTGGAGAAAAGGAGATACACACCGCAGAACCGTGTATTCCAGAACCTAACTCAATAGAAATACAAACCGCTATAAAGAAATTTAAGAAATACAAATCTCCGGATGTAGACGAAATTCCGGCTGATTTATTTTAGCTGGAGGCGAAAAATTGTGGAATAAGGTACACAAACTCATTCCCTTTATCTGGAACAAAGAAGAATTGCCACAAGGTGGGAAAGAATCAATCATTGTTTCAATTTACAAAAAAGGCGACAAAACTGACTTTAATAATTATCGAGGCATTTCTCTTCTGTCAACATCCTATAACCGAGATTATCAGTGCGGATTTAGACGAAATCGGTTAATAATCGACCAAATATTTACCATTCGCCAAATACTCGAAAAGAAATGGGAATACAATACTCCGGTACATTAACTATTTATTGATTTTAGAAAGGTTTACGACTCGGTTAGGAGAGAAACAGAATACAACGTTCTTACAGAACTTCGAATACTGAGAAAGCTAATTAGATTAATTAAGATATGTTTAAATGAATCCCAAAGTAAAGTCCAGGTAGGAAATTTTTTGTCCACGAACCTGAAACAAGGAAATGCGCTGTCGCCATTATTATTCAACTTTGTTCTGGAGAATACTAGAAGGAAAATCAAAGACAGCAACTAGGGCCTAGAGTTGAACGGTATTAAAAAGGTTATGGCATATGCTGATAATGTAAATTTAATAGGGGATAACAGGAGAACAATTGAAAGAAATGCAAATATCCTATTAAACGCTTGCAGGAACATGGGTTTAGAAGTAAATGCAGAGAAAACTAAATATATGGAAGTGCGTCGGGACTGTACCGTAATACGGCAAATTATGGATGCGTTAAAATATTAAATAATACTTTTGATAAAGTGGACACTTTCAAATATCTAGGATCAATATTAACCCGAGAAAGCCCATGCTAATTTTACTCTTAAAAGGTCCAAGGGGTACCTCTGAGACTTCCTGCTGCATATACAAGCTACCTGAACCCACCGCGACCAATTGTATTTTCCGTCATTAATAGGAAAGGCTAGTCACTACTTTGCCATAAAATCATTTGTCAATGGTAATAAACAACGAACAGTATCAAATAATTAGAAAAGTACATACTCCCAGTAAGAGCCTCAGAGGCACCCTTGGGCATTTATGTTAGTATAAAAAAATAACGCTACTTTTCTGAGATAAAGTAAAAAAAATGCTTAGGAAACGCAATCAGAGGGTGTATTTCAAAGATATAGAAGAATTCTAGAGCACAGGACACGGGACGAAATATCTATTAAGAATAATGGCATTAAAAGTTGACCAGGGTGCCTCAGAGGCACCCCTTGGGCCTTCTCGGATTAAACACGAAAATCATATTCACGAATAAATTAAATGTCGAATGAAAGCAGGGAATTCGTGTTATTATTCAGTTCAAAATATGTTGTCGTCGCAAATCCTGTCGAGGAATTTGAAGCTTAAAATATATAAAACGATAATCATGCCTGTTGTTCTGTATGGTTTTAAAAACTTGGTCGCTTACTCTGAGAGAAGACCATAGACTGAAAGTATTTGAGAACAAGATCCTGAGACGAATATTCGGACCCAAGAGGAACGGGAATGGGGAATGGCGGAAACTTTATAACGAGGAACTACATAATTTATACGGTTTACCCAACATTGTTAGGGTCGTCAAGTCTAGGAGGCTTAGGTGGGCAGGTCATGTAGCTAAGATGGAAGAAAGTAGGAACGCTTTCCAAGTCTTGACTGGAAGACCAATCGGAAAACGGCAATTAGGAAGACCTAGGCACAGATGGGAGGACAATATTAAGATGGATCTCGCAGAGATAGGAATACAAAGTAGAAACTGGATGAAATTAGCTAAGGATAGAAGTGAGTGGAGAGCTTTTGTGAACGCGGCATTGAACTTCCGGGTTCCATAGGCCATAGTTAGTTAGTCAGTTAATAAAATAGGAGATGAAAAAAAAATATATGAGAAAACAGCTAGGAGCGAATGGTAGGTAAGGGAATACACATATTTTAAGCGAAACAAATTTCTTGGTAAGTCTTCCACGAGATCATAGAAAAACCTAGCTGGTGAATAACGCGAATTGAACCTCGGTAATTGTAGAAAGCAGACTGGCGCAAAACGCATATGGGTTAACCCTATATTGAAAACGGAAGTGGTTCAAATTAGCCATTTCCTGTTTCAACATTTACGCCATATAATTACTAAGCAACAATAGGATAGCGACAAACGGTTTTCTGCAATAAATTCAGGGTCTCAAGACAAAACGTAATGCAAATTCACAACACTTTACCACAACCGGAAATGGTTCGAATTTGCTATTACTTCCTGTTTGAATACTAATTTTCATAGAGTAACAACGGTAAGAAATATCGAGATATGTTTTTTTTTTATGGAAACTATTCAGCTTACCGAAAATAAATACTATATTTTCCATTGACCCTCTATTAAAACCGGAAGTGGTTTAAATTAAATATTTCCGGTTGCGATATTGATCTACATAAAACAGAAATGGTAGTAGATAATGATAAACAGCTTTTTGCAATCGGTACAAATTCTCAAAAGTATATATGGGCCTATTATCACAACCTGCAACACTAGATCGAAACTGGAAGTGGTTTGATTTATTACTATAAGGTAACCAAGAAAGTTACGTCTCTCTTTCACTCACTACTTTCGAACAACGATATGTCACCTAAGACGTATCTACAAGATCAAAAGTAGTCCCTATCAGCATCGACGACCTTCTGCCAACATTCTGGAAGGCCATGGATTCAATCGCCGTAGAACTTGGTGGGCCGTGAAGCGAAAAAAGTGTCAAGTGCATTTTGCACCTCTTCTAGAGATTTGAACTGGCGTCCTCTAAGGTGATTGTACAAGGAATGGAACAGGTGGTAATCGGACGCTGCAATGTCCGGGGAGTATAGCGGACGCAATAGTAGTGTTTCCTGTCCAAGGCGTAGAATGGTGTCCCGGGTCATCCTAAACACGTGGGGCTTAACGTTGTCCTCTAACAGGAGGGTCCCTTCGCGATTCAGAAGTGCTAGCTCCAGAGTTTTTAGTTTTTCTTGAATACGGCTCAACTATTGACAGTATACAGTTGCAATGATGCTCTGAGCAGCTGGTAGCAGTTCCCGATGCATGATGCCGGAAGCAGTCCACCAAATACACAGGAGGACCTTCTTCTGGTGCAGTGCTGATTTCGGCTGTTTTGGAACCGGTTCATGGGATGCTAACGAATGATGATGGCGCCGTGGAGCTTTGTACAGGACCTGGTGGAGTGGCGTGGACCTGGGAGAGTAAATATTATTTCATCATCATCCTATTCCTCTTCTTCCTCCTCCTCTTGACTAACACTAGTTGTTGGTGTTATAACTGCTGCCGGTTTCTGAATTATATTTAAATATTTTTGTAATACATCTCTATATTGTACCCATTTCTCTTATTATTCATTCATACTTTTATTATTTAAAATTTCTTTCATTATCAAAATTAGATATCGTTTGGTAATGATATAATTTTTTCGACGATTAAAAATTTTTGTGCGTTTTGCATATATTTTTTTTAATTAGACTTGATAGACATCCTAAAATAGGTGTCAGGAATGCAGTAAGAAAACCACCTTTTTGTCCAATTATACGTTTTTTCTTTTGTTATAGCGTAGGACCTTTAAACCAAATACCTAAATTCCTTTGTATATTTTTGTAATTTACATTTCTCTGTTTTATTTAACGGAACGTTTCCTTTCAATATGTTATATGAACATTCGCAGATCGATCGAATTAAATCAGGATCTGCATTTTACGTACTTCGAATACATATATTTATTATACTTTAAGACATACGAATATGAAATTTTGCACATATTTTAGAACCTCTGAAGTTCAAACTACAGTTCAAAGTTCAAATTACAGATGTTCAATATGTCCTCCATTAGCGACACGAACAATATCACATCGATGCTCAAATTCCCCCCATACTCGGGCAATCATGTCCTGCGTCACTGTTGTTATGGCAGTACGGGTCCGGTTCTTCAACTCTTCCAGGTTCTGTGGGAGTGGTGGTACACTCATGTCCAAAATTATTGTCGATGTCTATAAATATGTTGTTGTACGAATATAATTTGATACGAATTCGCCCGGTATTTCTTATAATGTTAGTATGTGTATAATCGGCAAACACATGTATGTTACAAATGTCATGTTAAAAGAGTAGTAAATAAGAACAATAAAACGAAAATAAAACTTTCTTGTTCATTTATATACATAGTATCAGTATTAAAAGTACCCTGCAAAATTATTATCAAATTATATTTTTACAAGAAGACAATTATAGATATGCGACAATCATTTTGGGTATGAGTGTATATAAACGTTGTCTTTAACGAAACCCCACAGGAAGAAGTCACAGGGTTTCAAATCCGGTGATCGTGGAGTCGCCAGCTCCTTGACGACCAATCCAACGGTTCGGTAGAGTTTTATTCAGATATTCACGCACCTGGCGACTCCAGTGAGGGGGTGCCCCGTCTTGTTGAAAAATGAAGTTGTCTTCGTGTAGCCTCGGAAACAACCAGTTTTGTAACATAGCGAGATACTGCTGACTATCAACCGTGTTTCCATTAAAGAAGAATGGGCCGTAAACAGATGATCGGGATAGCGTACAAAACACATTGACTTTGGGCGAATTTCGTATATGTTCAATGACTGCATGTGGGTTCTGTAGGCCTCAAATTCGAACATTTTGTTTGTTTACCTGACCACTAACACGGAAAGTCGCTTCATCACTGAACACGATGCGTTGTGCAAGTGTTATCATTGTCAATAGCATCCAGAATCTCGTTACAACATGCCACAAGTTTGCGTTTGTCATCAGGACGCAGAGCTTGTAACAGCTGTAACTTGTACGGCTTCATAACCAACCTACGTGTCAAAACACGACAAATTGACTACGTTTGAATTCGTGCAACATTTTCTTCAGGAACACGAGGGCGGCCAGGACTCTTTCCTTTACATAGACATCCTGTATCTACAAACTCGATACAATCTGCGAATGTTCTGCCCATTCGGAGGATCAATTTGGTACCTCAACCTGAAACGTCTTTGCACTGTAATCAAGGAATTACACTTCGCAAACTCGAGAACACAAAATGATTTCTGCTGCGGAGTAGCCATTTTAAACATATGACAGTTATCAAGCAAAACAGAAGACAACTGACACCTAGTGGCTATTAATATAAACTAGATTATGTATTCGTTTCTCCAATAGCCGAACCGAGGCGCAGCGATCGATAGTTTGGACAAAATAATTCTTCGTAATACGTATATTATTTATGAAACAGTGTGTACTTTAGGTTTTGACTTTGTCAGAATTTTTAGTAAATGTGTATTTTCTTTACTAATCATTTTACTGCTGCTATAATAGTACACATAGTTGATAAAATATAAACGATATTGAAATCAATTATTTTTACAGGTACATAAACATAATTCAAAGAATCCGTTGGAAAGATATTTGTTCGAACTCGCTGTTCATCAGGAGTATCCTGTTTTAAATCAAAAAACAAATAACCTTGAGGATTTCGAGTTACATTTTGATATGCTTTTTGAATAAATTTTGTATTATCTGGATACAAGTGACGTGCTAGGTTTGAGTCTGGTATCTAGGATTTTTAAAGCATACTAAATAATGACAATTTAGCGTCATATCTCACATACCCTTTTGCTGATTAAATATATTTTGAGCTATAAAAATGATAAATTTCTGTGTTGACTATCTTTGGTAAAAATATCCACAACATTACTATTGTATTCCCGCATTAAATCGTATATAATTATAAGATATGGACCTTCTTCAGGTGAAAATTCATCACTTTGGGGTAATCCTTTTTTAAATGTACAGTTCGCAGCAAAAACACCTGCAACATGAGCATGTAAGTTTATTGTAAAACGACGGTCTTTTGCTCCAAAATAGTGTGCAGGGGAGGACGCCGAAGTTTCGCTGCGTGATTTGTGCCACTTAGGCGTTATGTTAATTCCCTGCGCTTTTAGGCGTAGTTTCACGATAAACTTACATGCTCATTTTGCAGGTTTTTTGCTGTGGACTGTACATGTACGAAGAGTATCATATAAGGGTTGCCATTTACCATAACAGCATACTATATTTTTAATTTTTGGGGCAAAATGTTGTAAAAATGTTTTAACAAAATGATTTTCCACATCCTGTAGGACTGAGATCATACATGTAAATGGATTTTTCCATTCCATTTTCCCTTTCTCTAGCATATGCTTTTTTAAAATAAATAAATCATATATTATCGATGAGATATCAATCCAAGAATTATAATTTGATGGTAGACCTAACCATTTAACATAGGATTATTATTTTTCTTTCGCAATACTTTTTCAATTAAATATGTTTTAGGAAATTTCGTTAATAGTAATTCATTTCCGTAAAATCTTCCTTCAATAGGTTTATTATTTGAGTCTACTAAGTGGTATGTTGGAGAATTAGTGAGGAAAACTTTAGCAATTTGAAAACTTTCTGTACTCCAATTGCGTGTAAAACCTCTATCAAAGAGGTAGACGTTTAAGTTTACTAATTCTTACATATTCACCTATTTTAAATTTACTTTTTCTTCTTCTTTTCACAAAGCAAATATTTTGCACTTTTTGTTTGTCAATAGATGTTTTTTCATTTTCCTTTTTAAGAGCGTCAATGGGTATCATTTTAATAGCGGAATGAATATTATTATTTTTATATTTATTTAGTGGTTCCGGAAGAATACCAAGCCATGTATAATTTTCTCGCAGTGTAAATTGTCGCCACATTAAATTACGTAATGTTCTATTAAATATTTCAACAATACTTGCTTTAACATCACTGTACGTGGAATAATGTTTAATGTTATTTTGTTTCATTACCTTCAGAAACAAACTGAATTATAAAATTCTCGACCTCTATCAGTTTGTAAAAATTTTGGGCTTTCGTTTACTTTTTTCAAAACTGTTGTAAATGCTTGTGTAATATCTTTCTCAGTTTTATTTTTGACAGGAATAGCCAAGCATATTTAGAGAATGTATCTATCACAGTTAATAAATATTTGAAATTTCGATTCATTTTTGCTAGACCTTTCCATTTTCCACTATTCATTTCAACTAAATCAGCTTGCCAAAGATCATGAATTCCTTTCGTTATAACGGCTATTCGAGGACAGTTTCGTCTTGCACCTTTATGTAATTTTGCAACTATTTGTTCTCGAACTCATTGTGACGTTTTACCAATACTATTACACTAATATATACAAAAACTAAAATATCATATTTACAATATACAAATCTCACATGTTAATTCTTTTTTATGGCATCCCCGTGGAACAGTATTATGTTACAATTTAAAATTTTTCGTTTATCATCATAGGGATCTAGGACCACTTTTGTTACCTGATTTGTGGTTAAATTATAATGTTTACTTTTAAATTCATATTGGGTTTTGTAAATAAATTCGCTTTGAAATAAACATGATTTATAATCTTCAACCATAATTTGTTGTTAACTACATTTTTTCTTGATCCCTTTACATTTTTCAATTCTTTGTTATTAGCCGTTTTTATTGAATATTTTTTGATCTAAACAAACAACATCGCTTATTGGTACACCTTCCATCTCATCCTTTATCTTAATATCTTTTTTTTTTTTTTGGACGGAATGTTACATTGATTGGGTTGTGGATAATTTAACATATCGAAATAGTCAATCAAATCTTTTATATTCTGATACACATCTTTTGTTTTAATGAAATAAATGAATGAATCTGTGTCCATATATACAATATTGATTGTATCAGCGTAATGTGGTTTCATTATATCATAATGGAATTTATATTTGGCCAAATTGGAAAGTTACAGAACCGTTGAGCCAACATATATGGGTTTATTTCGTTGATTTGAGTTGATTTTGAGTTTAACGTCCCGTTCAGCAGCGAAGCTATATGAGACGTGGAAGTACTGATTAACATGGAATCCGAACCACATGAGCTCCCGCTGGGAATCGAACCCGGGTCTCCCACGCCAAAGGCGCGTACGCTAACCGCTTAGTCATGAAGGACCTCAGGGTTTATTTAGTGTTGAATATTTTCTGTGCATGTGGAATAGTGCTAAATTATCATTTATCTCTATTTGGGCTGCTTATGTATAGTGAGTCAGTCCCCTCGCCTCTCACTATGTCAGAACTTCACATATCCTCAATTATTATAGTTATGAATTTATTGAGAAAAAGCTTCACAGTAATGATATTTCACAAAAAAAAAAGTGTGTGATGCATAACCATTGTTTACACCAATCTTACCTTATTACAGCAATAACTGTGACAAATTTCAAAATGCTACACAATCTTCTTCCAAATAACAGTTTTTGTATTATGCATATCTAATAAGATTTGCAATTCTGGGAGAAGAAAACTGATTATGAATTAGTGATTTGGATCTAAACTATATTATTACGAACATGTAAATTTGTTTTAGTTGTAGAGGACAATATCAGTAAAATGTCTCAAGAAGTTTTTCCATGGTCTAAAGACGAACACATCAAGAAGTTGAATCCTACTAGTTGTTAGTGCCGAATGGTTTCTATTTTGAGGTACTCTTTTGTTCGTAAAATAGGTTGAAAAGTTGATTCATTATGACCACTCCACAAATCTAATAACAAAATGAACTTTGCATTAGATGCTGGGAGAAAAACCTATTGAAAACATGATCTCGCAAGACCTGATGTTAATTTTCCCGAATTTAATGCTTTCACAAGGGCATTGTCAAATTTAAAGAAGTTATTTTGGCCTATGGGGCCAAATGTTCCATTCTTTTCCTACAAAATAATTAACAACGGTGATAACAGAACACCATTTTCAGAAATTAAAGGCTGTATGTTGTAGCTGAGTCATAGAATTTATTGACTGCTACACTTTCTACTGTTTGCGTCTGTAAACGCTATAGTGAGAGGTACAGAGACTCACTTTAATTACGCATCTCATTAGAATGAGTACAGAAAGGTGTTTCAAATTGGTCTGCGACCTCCTCGCAGTAATCTCTGCCAACTATAATTGTTCTTGACTAACTGCAGAGAATTTCAAACCAGAAGACATTTTGTAATTGTAATCGTCATTGAATCCGCTATTTGAATTTTGTAATTTTGACGTCAGATTCTAAATCAGCTGTCCTAACCCCCCACCTGACAGTTTGTTTTCTTCTAAATTAAATGGTTGTTTTGTATCTATACTTAGAGATCACCCCTAACGTTCAAAGAGTGGTTTCCACCCTTAAATCTTCACCATTCTCGAAACAACAACAAAGATACGTGTCGATTATTTTTTTATGTTCTACAAGTGTGCAAAGTTTCGTTCAAATCGGTGAATGAAACTTCCGTAAGTATCCTTGTCAGTAAAATTTTGTTATGACTGCAAGAAAGGGTAACATGGACTAAGCTCTAGAAATATCACAAGAAGAAGAAAAATTAATTGGAATAAACAACAAGGAGTAGTATGAAAAAGAGAAAAAAGTTTCCAAGTAACCCCAGTTTACGGTATATATATTCAGTACTTGGAAAATTCACAGAGAAAACATGAAACCATGGTCCCAGAACAGGAAGAAAAACCTATACCATAATTTGAGGTACAAAAACAAGAATTTTCTACTTAACTCTATGTCTAAATAAGTAAACTTCTTTCTTACGTCTTTTCCCTGTTATGTGAAGTCGACATTTATGATTAGTCTTCTCCATAAAGCCGTGTTCTGCAGTCTTCCCCTGTTAAATCTTTCTCCCTCGAATCAACCGTATCCATTCGTTTCCTTCTTTGTCTCCCTCTACTTGTCTTCCCATCTACTTGCATCTGACCACATAGTTGTTTCTTCCTATTAGATACCATACCACTGCAGACTAGGGTGCATCGAATTTCCACTTTTTTAAAATTCAGCTTACCTTTAGTGATTTTTTTTTTTTTTTTTGCTAAATGGTCTCCATATAACGTGTAAAAAATTGCAAGTCGATTGGTCAATATCTTTAGGTGCCACCAACGGCCAAAAATTTTAAAATTTTGTTAAAAATAAATGTTATTTTTCAAAATGTAAAATATATAGTTTTATGAAATGTGGTTATCCTATGTGGTTTTGTTTCTCTAAAGGCCAATATTTTACGTGAAAAAAATTCAGCTTGATGAGTCAAGTCATTCAGGTGCCACCAGTGGTTTAAAATATTGACAAACGTGTCCTTACTTTTTTCATTTCTTAAAATTGTAGCATTTTTTGTGATTCATTTGGGTTATTAATTAGATAAGAAAGATTTTGTTTTACATCTGCAGCTATTTGCTTATTTCCAAACATTAATGATGGAAATAACCCAGAACTCACGACGAGGAGGTGGCTGCAGTTCGTGTGCCGCTCACCCGTATATACTAATGTTGCATATGGTAGTGCAAGTCATATTGTTACTCTTTTACCTCAAATTGTTTTCTTGTATTAAATTCTGGTATGTTTTTTCTTGATTGTAATGTTGCTAGGATAAATCTATGTCGTGCTTCTTGCCCACATACAGTTGATGCCGCTTCTGTCCCCAACTTCACCATTCTTTCTACAGCGCGAGTGTGACAGGGTAAGGATGTAATAGATTCATTAGCCATTGGAGCCGTCTTTACATTTTCTCTTAGCTTCTGTAGGCTCAAGTGTTTTGTCAGTGGTGGCTCCGTCAGCGTCACGTTGACCAATTAATCATATCAACATAATTTGTCGCTTCTTAGTAGATTTCAGGGACGACGAATTCTCGTACCGGTACGCGATCACCAGATTGGGTCGTTTGTCTTGCCTTTAGGACTCGCCTCCAGCCGAGCTCTCGTACTTTAGCATCTTGGTCAGTTAACCTTGATAGAAGTAGCTTCTCAGGATGACCGTACCACATATTTCTACAGATCACTGGATGAATTTTCCTGTATTTCGCTTCCATGTGGCGAGAAGTCGTGATAAGTTGCCACAAATGACGAGCTCCTTCTGCACACGATGGATTACGGATCACAGCAAACCAGAGGGGCGCGTAGACCATCATGATGTACTGGACGATGGTTTTAAGTTCATTAGTGCGTTCGTTTGTTCCTACATACAAACGTAAGACTCTATTTGCTGTAGTTAGCCATCTGGCTTGATGGATTTTACCAGGCTTCATGTGAGCTAACTCAATGGGCCATTCTCCTGAAGAAACCGCTTGGCAGATATTCAGCAAATATTTTTGATCCGTGTTTAATGAATCCTCAGTGAAGTTGAGGTCCCAGTCTACTGGAACGGGCTGACAAATCTGGAGTGACAACTCTTCGCAGATTGGAAGTGCTGATCCTATTGGTCCTCTAAATGTATTTGGTCCAGTAGACTTGCCGTTTATAAATTTAATCAAATGTCGAAATGGGAGCTCATTCGTGTGTATGATGATTAATTGGTGATATGATTAATTGGTCAACATGACGCTGACGGAGCCACCACTGACAAAACACTTGAGCCCGCAGAAGCTAAGAGAAAATGTAAAGACGGCTCCAATGGCTAATGAATCTATTACATCCTTACCCTGTCACACTCGCGCTATAGAAAGAATGGTGAAGTTGGGGACAGAAGCGGCATTAACGGTATGCCTTTGTTATGTTATGTGCCTTTTCTTGTGTAATATGTACTATGTTATATAGGGTTGAAAAACGTAGTCATAAAAGAGAACGAATACACCTTTAAAAAGGGTCGTGAAAGGGAACGAGTACACTCCCTATAACAGAGGGCTCAATTTCCAGACTCGTATGTGTAATATCTACTATATTAATAAGGGGTCGAAAAAAGAATGGTCGTAAAAGGGAATGATACACTACATTATTCTCTGTTATGTTAGTTGCGAAAAAATAGGTGTTCGTAGTCTCTGTGTTCATAGTCTTACGTAATTTCTGCTTTGTTAAAATAGGGGTTGAAAAAAGTAGTCATAAAAGAGAATGAATACACCCCTAAAAAGGAGTTTAAAAGAGAACGAGTACACCCCTTAAAAGGGTCGTAAAAGAGAACGAATACACCCTTATAGCGGAGGGCTCAATTTCTCGACTCGTAAATCAAGTGGCACTGGGAAATTCGTTCTCTGCATCAGTCGGGGCTGACGAAATGAGAGTGAGTTTAGTAGGGTATAACTCCCTTTTCTACACTACTGACGTAAATCAAAGATTTTATTTGAAATACTTTCCATCCAAAGAATTGCAGGAAGTATGTAATTTCGAATAAAACAAACTACTCTATAAAATTAAGTATTATATATATATATATATATATATATATATATATATATATATATATATATATATATATATATATATATATATATATATATATATATATAATTCTCGCAAACCTTATTTCTAAATCGAAGGGTGAGAAGACTAAATTCACTGTTATTGTTATAGATCCATTTCAATTGAAGCAGTTGAAATAATTGGGTAAAATTAGAAAGCCATAACCTATATTGCAATGTTCGAACCATGTGAAATGCACTGCAAACCTGTCCGCAAGCCTCCCGTAATGTTCAACATATATTATGTTTTAATGTTCATTTCAATGCAAACCTATATAGGCCTACGCACTTCAATACTCAAGGAAGCTGCAGACTATCCATGACTTACAGTATTAGACTCTCTCACCCACTGTATTCTCCTAACATGTCTCCCAGCAATTACATTTTTTGTATCTCAATCACTTCCTAGTAGGATAGCTTTATCTAGGGACCACTGAATTATCTGGTATTGTATATTTCAGTTTTTTACCTTTGGAGTTGAAAGTCATCGGATGGACATAGCAACGTTTCTTCGATAATTTCGTATCATTGTATTATTTCTTTGTATTATTGATTAGCTTTGTTAGGCTTATTTAAATACTTTTTCTTTGCACCGACGTATCACTTATACCTTAACGTTGGATGAAAATACACTAGCTCTCACCGGAAATCAAATCCAGAACCAATGCACTTGAACCATTTTGCCACAACAAGGCACATTTAAAAAGAAGTCGATTTTGTTAGGAAAACTGTGATTAGGTGTAACATTTAAGAATATATTTAAGAAAGGCATTGAATTTTCTTGCTCGAATTTCTTAAACTGGCTCGTGTTAGGCTGTAGCTATTACTGAAATATTTATTTGGGAAATGTGAATAAAATAATGTGTTTTGGAAAACTTCGTTCGAAGCAACTTTAGGCCCAAAAGTAAGGTACTCATTGGTCATATCTTTGTTAGAAATAATTTATGCCATATATTACAATTATTACGGAAATAATTGTATGTAAACTATGAGCAAAAGCGTATATTACAATTATTACGGAAATAATTGTATGTAAACTATGAGCAAAAGCGTCTGAGTATTTTCTGAGAAAATTGCCAAAAAGTCATCCTCAAGAATAAATTATCCCTTGCGGATCTTTTATGCTATTTATGAAATACGCCCAAAATTGCATGAGTCGTTCTCGACAAAATCGCAGGGTGAAAACTTAGTCCCAAAAGTAATATACCACTTCTAGATTTTCAGGATGATGGAACTATACTTTATCGTTAGGTTATTTATGTAACATTTATTTATAAAACATGAACAACAAACATCTCCTGAGTTTTTTTTGCAAAGGTCATCGTGAAAACGGTCATCGGGTAAACTACTCTATCTGTAATTTTGAGAATAAACGATTTGTTCCATATTGTAAATTATTTATAAAATTTAAACCATTTTTAAGCAACTCGTCGGGAAAAAAATCACCGTCAAAGTAAACTACCTCTTTTGGACTTTCCTTCTCGGGACAAGTGAGTTATACCATATTATAAGGTTACTATTGAAATATTTATTACCGAAATTAGAAAAAAATCGTCTCAGTTATTACCAAGAAAATTGTCAAAAGAAATTCACCCCTGGAGAAAAACTCCTTCTGGATGTTATCGGGAAAAACGAGTTACGCCGTACTTTAGGTTATTAATGAAACTTTTTTTTTAAGGAAATATGAACAAAATTGCGTCAAGCATTAATGGGAAAATCATCGGAGAAAAGCTCACCTTAAGAGTAAACTATCCCTTCTGAATGTTTACATGACGAACGAGTTGTGTCATATTGTTAGCTTATTAATGATGCATTCATTTATGAAATACGATTGAGAAAATTGTTTGAAAAAACGCATCCCATACAGTAAATTACACCTTACGTATTTTTTTCAGAGCAATGATTCATTCTACGGTGAGAAGGGGTGTTAATAAAATACATATTTGTAAAAAAAAGCAAGTAAAATCTTTACAGCTGTTTTTCAGAAAACTTAATTATTTTAAATTTTCATCCTTCAGTAAACTACTATTACTTTTAGTTGTCGGAGGATATAGATTTCGAAACGATAAAATGTTATAAACTTCATGTCTAGAATTCGATCCAGATACGGTGAACAGTATAGCCTTATTTGAGTGCATGTATAAGCGTGACGAACCGACAGTCGGGCAGATGAACAGACATCGAAAAATCAGTTTTCGATATGTGGGGGCGTGAAACTTGAATTCATTGAAATCTCGAATTCGATTTTTTTTCACTATCATCACAATTTCTTCTTTCGTCGCTCGAATGTGAAAAAGAATAAACTCGTAAGGTGATAATTTGTAATCCCCAAAATTTAATGAGTAACGTTTAATGTGTTGTCATGCTGGAAAAAAGCTTCTCCCTGTTATATCATTTTAATATCAGTTTTTCACGCTACTGTATAATGTAGAAGAATGGTGTGATTATCGTTCATTTTCATGCTTATATATTAGAAACATTCGTGTTCTGCATAGATAGATCTATATAATTTAGTTTTGTTGAAAGAAAGCATTCTTTATTCCTTACACAGACTTACTGCATTTCTTGAACTTGTGGATATGAAAAAAAGAGAATGTTACAGTATAGCTTCGAGCGTCCCGACACATCCCATCATTAGACGGTTCCCGCAGAGTACGCACAATTCTTTACTTCCAAGTAATACAGCTTTGCACTATATTACTAGTAGGTTCAGAAGGTTCGTCTCTCCGTCAATCGTCCAACGATCCAGGAAAGCGCAGTTTACCTTACCGCAACGGTCCAGATTCGGACGGTTTCACCTGTGAGAAGTCCTAAGATATAATAAAGAAAATATGTGAAAGCATCACACACTTATACAAATCAGTTACATGAAATATTACAGTTTCGTTTTACCTAAGTCATGCTTCCTGGAAAAGGAACACATAACATAAATGCTTTCAGTGGCATTTATTAATAATAGTTAAACGTACCTGTAACACTGTATAAACTTACAAAGTTACCTTGCCCCAATATAATAGTCGGTTCGTAGAAATATTTCGAAATTTCTTGCAAGAACAAAGTCTAGGCTTGTTTTAGACGGAAGCATTTATCGTAGCATTTCTCAAAGCAAAAATCGTATCATCGATATCCTACCGTGTAAAGTAGCAAATGCTATAGCATTTCCCATGCCATGGCATATCCTATGGCATTTCTTGTCGATAGAATCTGCTCTATTTCGTAGCATCTTCCCCAGCATTTCTGGTCCGATTGCAGCGCCGTGGTGTATTAAAGATTTTGTGCCAAATATCCATTGAATTGCAGTAAAGAAAAATGAGTTGGAGCAGGGATGCTCTTTGTCCACATACTTTGTGATTTTCGTTGTTTAATATGACCGGCGAGAACTGTTGTTACAATTACTATAGCTTTAGCTACTCCCGCTTAATTTCGGAGCCATAATTGCGCTCTTCTCCAGTGATTTGTTTGCTACGTCACGACAGATACTTATCAAAATGCTACCGTTTAAAAGCAACACATACTTTTGATGCCATAGAATATTATATGAAATTTTTGACAGCACATCTGCTACGAGAAATGCTACGATAAATGTTTCCGTCTAAAACTAGCCTTAGTCCGACGAAGCACGCGAACGTTCGTGATTACACGGTGTGAGTCCTTTCATTTTCTAAATCTGATGAATCTTCTCACAATAATTGTTCTTTACGTCACATCTGACGATTTATAAAGCGATTCGTTTGAAGAAACATGATAATTGTGTTATTCCACAATCAGGTCGAATAAATTCGAATAATTCAGTGACTTTGACGGAGATTTGTCTATCATACACCTTTTCTTAACATAGTTCACCCGCCGAATACTTTGTTCACCCAAAATTATCTCGTCCTCTACCACTTTTTATCACGAAGTACGTTGTAGTATAGTATTACTTTAGTAGTAGCTGATAAAAGCACTCACAAAATGCACTAATATATTATTTATCACTTATGTAAATGACGTAAAATATTAGGAATAACTTCAACCTTTTAAAGATATTACGTAGTTCACATTTTGAATAGACTCATGGTATCAAGACTTAGTTATATTCAACAAAATGTTGCTGATTCATCTTACGCACCAATACATCGACAGAAATTCTTAGTTTCTCCACACAGATATCTCTTAACTTTCTTCTTCCTTTACTTCTGCTCTTCTTTCTTTCAGTACTACCAGGTGGCAGCATAATTAGCGGAAGGCATACACAAGACGAACTGTATGAATCCAAATGAGCGTCACAGAAGTACACTAACGCAGAATTTGCGTTTAGGCAAAAAAAATATATATCAAGCAAAAATTTGGAGCAGTTACAAAAGACAATACTCTAAAAAGAAAAAGAGCACACACACACACAAGAACGATAATTTGATATCAGCTTTTTCTTTTCTTCCTTTTTTTTTCATGACAAGCTATTCTACTTCATTTGTTGTAACGTCATGTTTGATGCTAAGACTGGAAAGGCTGAAAGTCAGTATGTTCTTTTTTTCTGTTTCTGAGTCACACAGACTCGATGTAGTGAGTTGACGGAAGCACTCTGAGTTGAGGTTGGTCTGCTGCCCAAGAAGGGAAAAGAGGGGAGGAGTAAGCATACAAGATCATCAACTGAAAACAATCGTTGTTACCAATAGTATTAATCCTGAATAAATACGTCGATTAAAAGATACTATCAATAAGTTATTTCCTTATTATATTGTTTCGGTTCTTATTAACCTGAAAATTATACGCTTCCTATAATGTTTTGTTAAAAGGGTGGGATGGGATTCGATCTTGTATCAAAATAGTATAAGAACTACTAGTCCGCCACACTACCCATCTAACCACGGAGACTACTTTTTGTTTACTCTCTTTTTCTTAACAAATAATGCTCATAACCATGGTGCGTATCACTGCCAACCTTAACATAAGTTTTTTCTTGTTTTTTTTCTATATTTTCGTACGACATCTTGGTTACAGAAGCTAATTTATATTTGGCAGACAATGTAGACGCTAGGTTTAAACCAATAAATTCAGTATTTTACTCCACTTTCCACTTCCTTCTTCCAGCTCGTTCACTGTCTATTGTCAATTTCCCTCGCAATCGTGCTTTGCTACTGCAAAAATCCCTCGAAAGCACGATTGCCAGTACACACAAAACTACGCAAATTTTTTCGCTCATATTTTTATCTTACTATATTGTTTGAAAATATGTCTTTAGATGGATTGTTTTCTATTATTTCCACTTACTAATAGCTGAACTTTACCCATAAACGTAAGGGAAATAGAATAAATACGAAAAATCGTGAGCTACAGCATACACGCATTTTTTTTTTTTTTTTTAGCATGTGGGTACGTTTAAAGTAATTTTTTTTGAAAACCGATAAAGCAATCAAAACAAAAGTTGCACAATATAATGAGAACAAAATGTCCTATGGAATACCACAGACAGTTTTGCCATAGGTGAAGCAGTGTTGCCAACTCAGCATAAAAATATTTTGTTTGAAATAGCACCATATACAAGTGTGCACAGATTTAAAATGCACTATTATCACAAAACATAACAGTGAAGTGTAGTAGTAGAGTGCTGCACACTGTTGGAGCTACGTGTGCTGAAAATGTACAATGGAGAAGTCTGATATGTGGCGGTAGATGGTAATGAAGGAATGCATTAGAAAAAGTGGGAGTTTTGAATTATACTTCTGTAGCCCCGGTGCATAAGCAGACAAATCGCGAAAACAAAATGATACACGCGAGGAAGGAAACACGTGTTTTCTAGTTATGTAAACTGGTTCTCCAGATTATCTTCTCAATATTTGGAAGAGTACTTTCTTGGTTTATATCTTTCGTGTTAAGTGACATATTCTTTTACTTCGTCTCCTACATACCATATGATTATGTTTGCACATTGTAATATTATCATATTCACATTGGAAATATAATTATTTTATTATTTCCTCATTTCGTTTTTAGTCGGCCCGAATAGCCGTTCGGTCTAGAAGGATAGACAATCGACATATTAGGGATCGCGGGTTCCAATCCCGCCTCAGACGTTCTTGTCGTGCCTTTCACATTACATTTGATTATCTTTCTCTTTCATAGTGGTTCGGATCCCACTTTACAACATAGGTCCCGTTCTATATGGCTTCGGAGCAGACATAGGACGTAAAAATGGCATCACAAATTTCGTTTTTCAAATGCAACAATTGCTGTGACACTGCTGACATTTTGCTGTTATACTATCGGTGTTATGCATTTGAAGTAAATTCATAGCATTCATAGCACTTTATTACCATCTACCGCCACATAATCAGACTTCTGCATTGTACATTTTCAGCACACGTAGCTCCACCAGTGTACAACACTGTATCACTACACTTTACTGTTATGTTTAGTGATAATAGTGCATTTTAAATCTGTGCACACTTGTATATGGTGCTATTTCAAACAAAATAGTTTTATGCTGAGTTGGCAATACTGCTTCACCTATGGTAATACTGTTTGAGGTTTTCGATAGGACATTTTGTTCTCATTATATTGTGCAATTTTTGTTTTCGTTGCTTTGCTCTGTTTCATTTCTCATGATGCTCTATCAGATGTGCTATGTGGCAATCAGATTTGAACGACAACTTGTGAGACTTTCCCGTGTGAGTCAAATCCCTGAAGTCACTTCATGAAAGCTTGCTAAACTTTATTATCGGTCAAGAATCGTCGACCACCCATGTACTGTATTTCTTCAATTATTAAATATGACGGGCAATGTATTTCCATGGTTGATCATCTTACACATCTCTTCTGCCTGTATCGAACTCAGATCTGTTTATATGACATTAGCACCGTACACCCGACAAATTGGCGATGAATTTCTGATGATGAGGTTCCGATTACACTACGCACTTCCACGTTTCATCATGTTTCCAAAAGCGCAGCCAGCTTCTACCTATATTGCTAAGGTCTGACGCAACATATGCATCATCTAACGACTGTGTGAAAAGAAGCGGTCACCTGGTGAAGCTTGGCGAGGAATTTGAGTAATATGACATCCGTGAGGTATTGTTCTTACTTTTTGAATCACCTTAGTACACAAATAAATCTGAATTTATTGAACAATAAAATACAATACTCTTGGTAATTCTTGCATCCTCCTTAGACATTGTAGGGTTAATAAAATATTTAAAAAATAAAACATTCATCTTTTAACATATATTATTAAAGTTTATTTGGTCATCATTATGATCTACAATGTGTTGAGTAAATGACAATAGAAGACGGTCTGAAATTTCATTCATAAAATTTCAAAATATCTTTTGTCCTGCGAAACTATTGAATCTCTAGTAAAGCAAAATAGGTCCTAAAACGTGTTATCTAAATTTGTTTTGTATCAAAATACAAATTCCTTTCTGATCCAAATATAAAATTGAGCAAGGTGGACTCAAAGACTACACAACCCATGAGGGAAGGAACTACAATACACTAGGGTAGAAAGGGAAAGAACAAGGTTGCCATATTGCATCTTCAAGAATGTCTTTACACAGCAAAAAACGAGGTGTTAACACAAAAAACTACCACTTTAGCGTGTTACTTGTGTGTTAACACCAAACACATCGCCTTCCGACCATACCAGAAGTAACTAGTAATAGTGAGAATTTGACTTTATTGTTTGCAACGAGCAAAACTTTACGCAGAATATTTGACATTTATACCACGTAACGAATAACCTACTATGTTTTGTTGTAATCGGTCACGAAAATAATTTTGTAAGCCTATGAATATGTCGGACAACATTTACATGAGTAGCAGTTCTGTCATCTGTTGTTCTTATATTTTAGCACATAAGAAAACAGATGGCAAAACTGCTAATCATGAGCTGCTGTCAGACAATTCATAGGCTTACAAAACTATTTTCTTGATCGATTACAGAAAACATAATGCGTTACTCGTTACTTGACATACGTGCCAAATATACTGCATAAAGGTTTGCCTATAGCAAAACAATAAAAACCAACGCACATTCTCACTGATAATTACTTGTTATTTCTTATATGCTCGGAAGACGATGTCCTTGGTGTTAAATTAACACAAAATGTGTAGTTCTAACATCTCATTTTTTGCTGTATATCTCCACTAAATTGATTTCAGAATAGAGTTATCGAGTGATCTGTGACTTTTCGCGTTCAGTACAGTATCAGGTCGAGCTCTAAATGGGATCAATTTATTCAGTAGATGTGCACACTCACACACACATACCAAGAGAATAAAATCATATGGTGATACATTCTCCAAATATAAATACGACAAATTTCGATGTACTTCCGCTCACTCCTTAAAGAAAACTGGCATGTGAAATGGAGTTATGTATGACTACTGAGTCAGGTGACCTGATGTAGGGTTATCATGAAGTTACTGAAATTAAGAACCCGGACAACTTTACGAATAACGAGTACTAAAACTCATCTTACTACTTCAAGGTGACGAAATTCAAAGTGAAAAACCTTTAAATTTTATGTCCCACGATTATGCCGGCTAGGCTAAAGGAGACGGTGATGATGAGAAATGAAATGGTGGGATGAAGAGAGTGAGAGGAAACAGGCTCACCCGAGAAAACCCACGCACACGGTTTGTCCACCATAAAGTTCATTTGGCGCGAGCTGGAATCGAAGCAAGGATACCATGCATCAGATGTGAACATTCTACCACTGAGTTACCACAGCCTCGAAATTTTAAGTGAAGTAATTTTGAGTAATCAAATGATGAGTAATGAATTTTTAATATTTCGGTGCTTCTACAGTTCTATTGATGATACGCCCACGAACTGTCGTTTACAATTCATCTCCAGCGAGGAAATTGTGGATCAAATCACAATAAGCACGTAAACAGAAAAGCTTCGTGCATCTAAAAGGGGCCAAGCTACCTTCGAGGGGTCAAGGTATGAAACTTTGGAGTGCTGTGACAGATAACAAACACTGACAAGTAGATTAACTTTCAGTCAACTCATGTACTCTAGTAAAAAATATAGGGCCATTATATTACAAGGCCATTATTTGGACAATAGTTTAGTTTCAATAGCAACTAACATTTGAAGTTTGTAGTGTTTTTTGAATTTCTATTTTTATTAACTAATCTGTAACTTAACTCCCATGATTCATTGCCGCAGAAACAAAAGCAAGCCAATCGAATGAAGATTATGGTCATCCACTCGTAAATATCCTACACTTACACAGCCACATACACAAAAACTAAAAGTTCTGTGCACCGGGTCACAGGTTATGGATTCCATGTATTTTGTTACTTGGAATCGAAATTTCGAATACAAATTTCGAAATCCTAGGGCGATCGACCGTGTCAATTTTTTGTTATGGGTGAAACACTTGAGCGATTTTGGATAGAAGGAATACACGTAACACAACAATACAAAAAAGTTGTGTTCAGCGAACCTCAGGGTATATACATTCGAAGTATTTTCTTACATAGAATCCAAGTTTCGAAACCAGTGTTCGAAGTGGAAAAAAAGCAGAGGTGGTATGTCTTATTACGATTTTGACTTGACATACCGGCTTTCAAAATGTTGAAATGCAATGAGGGTATGTTGCCTAAAAGATTGCATTTCTATTTACATAATGAATAAAAGCATTGGAGAGCTTCTCTGTAGTTACTGGAAGAACATGAAGAGACTTTGATCCCACGCCAACAACTTTCTGAAAAAAAAAATCCCCTTATGTTGAATTATAGAGAATTGTACACGAAAATACTCAAGAACCTAGTGCTTATATTAACAATTTCCTGCAAGAAAACTCCCGGACCCCCTACTCGACTGAGGGGTATTAAAAACCTCCGGAAGATTCGCTTTGACAGCAGACAACCCCTTAAATTCGTCCATGCTCAAAACACAGCATTCATATACATTAAGGCAAGACACACACATACGTGAGGAAAAAAAATGAACATGGCACATTAAAATATAAACTAAATGAACTTCTTTGAAGAAACATTTTAATAAAAAATGGGAAAATATAACAAAAATGTCGGTGTTGGCAACAGAAATTATTTCTAAATAAGAAATTAAATATTTTTATGTGCAAAGCTATTCGTTAATTATTTTTTATAAAAATGGATTTATTAAAGGTATTTAACATCTACTCTCCAGTGATGGTATGTCTTGATCATTGAAAAACCAGAGGCGGTATGCCTGCATCACTGAAAAACCAACACCGCATACCGTCTCAATTCGACCATTGCTCAGAACGATTGACTTGGCCTTGATGATACATGTAACAGTTATATATATAAAACAACAGGGTGTTCATTCGAAGTATTTAGTTACACAGAATCTAAATTTCGAAACCCTAGGACAATTGGCCGTGTCAATTTTGTTTTATGGGCCAAACATGTGTGTCCTCTCTCTCTCCAAAATCGCTTAAATTTTTCGTCCTTACCAAAAAACTAACACGATCGATCGTCCTGGGGTTTCAAGATTTTGATTCTACATCGAATCCATACCCTGAGATCGAGTGCACAGAGCTTTTATATTTTATGTGACTGTTATTATTCTCCCATTATCTTCATAAATTTTCCAAAGATATCATTATAATAAAGGTTCCTGATTAGAGCTCTATGACTGTTTATAGTAGTTTTATATTTATCAATAACTAAGAATAAAAAATAACATCTGACCAAAGAAACAATTATATGTTAAAATGGCTATTTTGCTTTCCGGACTCATGCTCGCCCTTACTAACCTCAAGCTCCTCCGTGGCTAAGCGGTTAGAGTACGCGCCGTTGGCTTGGGAGACCCAGGTTTGATTCCCGGCGGGAGCTCATGTGGTTCGGATTCCACGTTAACCAGTAGATCCACGTCTCATATAGCCTCGCTGCTGAAAGGGACGCTAAACTTAAGTCAACCCTTTCTAACCTCAGCGAGACCCACGTTATCTCAGGCCCCTACTCCTTGTTCTCGTTAAGACTCGATCTTGCTCTCATTGGATTCGGTCTCACTACCTACGCTGACGCTCAGTAATCTCATTGGGGCGCCCACTCCCTATTACTCGTGCGTAAATGAATTTGGGGACCTCGCTATCCATTTGTAGGGCTCGCGAGTTTGGAAATCTCTCCTATACATTAATGCTAATATTATAATAGAAACGGAAAGTTCTTTAGCAGAAAATGTTACGTTGAAAATACTTAAAACAAGCTGGCCAGCAGTTATTATCACAAAGGAAACTTCAAAACATAGAAGTGGTTATTAAAATCATTTTGTTATGTGTTTTATGTATTGTTTGTGATAAATGCTGACCAAATTGATTTGTACGCTATCTTCGATTAAACACTTCCTGTTAAACGAAGACATGTCTCGCTTTACGTGGATTTATCCATACCAACTGCTGTTTTTCGAAGTTCGACTGATGAAGAGAGCCATGAACTGATATCGAAGATTTCTACAGGCGCAATACTGGTGAGTACACTATTTATAAGTAATTGTAGCTTTTGTAATACTATACGACATACTTTGAGATTATGGGACTTCTGGTTGATATTGTAACTCAATATCATATCTTTCCATCTGTCAGTCTCCGACGCCACGCTAGCAGTGCTCATAGCTAGAATGCAGCTTTGCACGTTTGAACTCAGATGCAGGTTTTCGTGGGGAACAAATGCGAAGTTTTTTTTTTATATAAAACATAAATAACATCTTCCACAAATGTGTATAGTTACAGATATCATAGCCAATGCGACACGACTTTTAATTGGATAACCTGTGATCAGCACATGAACTCCAAATCACCGTTTATTTTGGCTCTCTAACATGCAGTTCGCTACTTCTAATTAACCCTTGAATACCACTGACATCCATGTGGCTCTCATGAAAACGTATCCTTTATTAAGAGTCTATTAATCCTGGAGATGATGAAATTTGTTAGTGGAGGCAAAGGCAAGACTTAGTTCTATTATTTCTCCTTAGGTGGCAGCACCTTACTGGTAAAAAAGGACAAAAAAGTTGCTTCAGTAGATGGAAGGTCAAAGGGAGCACTCAATTACAACACACATGTGTTTATTTTGACAATAAACAATTAGAAACTTCGAGATCCATTTCCAGATCAGAAAAGGGGGGGGGGGACTTTGTCTTTCATCTCCGGTCAGTATTGCCAACCTGAATCAGCATAAAATCCCTTCAGAACACCATAATTTCCCTTTCTCAGTCCAAATGCTTTACAATGCAAATAATTGTTCTTGTGAATGGTCTCCTCACGCACGCACAATAACTATGCCCTATATAACGGTCTACACAATATTTTAACAGTAAATGAAACCGGTATTACAGCACACACATAGGAAAATGACACCTGGAACGCAAGGGGTTAAAGTAGATTTTTACGGTAGAGATCACAAATTGTGCTCTTATCAGAAATAGAAACTTCATCACATATAATCACTACAACTGTAATTTCTATATAATCATTCACCTATAATTACCACAAATTTCCTTTAGCTTACAAATTTACTAAAAGGAAGTAGACCAATAATATAATTTCATTCAGTATTCATCGATTTCTATGAGGAAGTGTTATCTGCTGGATAAATATTTAACCAAAAACAAAGCTAGAAACCATCACGAACTATCATCCATTTTCGTACGATAGTTGTATTCTTTCTTCACGAAATATGGCAACCCTGATAACAGTTACTATGTTAATCTAATAAAAAATGGTTTGCTCATACAACACACACGAAGAACGAAACACATACTATGTAATCATATAAAGTGACGCCATACATACTACACTGGCTTATCAATACACAACTGATATCACTCATTCGTCAGGAAATTAATACAATAGTTTCATTATTTGCATTACAAAGTGGTTGACAGATATGTGCATCTACAATATTTAAGAATGTAGACAAGAATGTGTACAATTTACTATGTTGATACTTTTTAGTACGTCTTTTAAAGTCCTGAAAGCATATTAGATTTCAGATATGTTTGTTACCACACTGCGGAATTTAGGAGACCCTTCCATACGCTTCTTCTCAAATTTTTTCTTTTCTTTATTTGAGTTCAAGAATAATTGCAAGATTTTAATAAGTCTCAAATTCTTGTAATTTCATGAATTAAATAAAATAAAATACGTAATAATAATAATAATCTTAAAATTCATAATGATCGAACAATTTCTTATTGTTTCAGTAAACAGAATTTCTGAAGAACAACTTTAGAATGTCTCCAGAAGTTGTGGAAACGAAGAATTAACTAAAACTTCGAAAAGATATAAAATTTAAATCAAAGAAAAAAAAAATACTTATTACAATTCTACGGAAAATAACAAGATGTTATAAAAAGGAAACAAGAAACAAGAAGAAACTGTAATTGATGTACCTTATGAAAGAGAATGAATTTGTTACTAAAAGACCGTTTTATATTTTGGTTTCTGCTGAAAGGGGAGTGGCTGTTGTAGTCTATGGTAGCCAATCAGAAATCAGGGAATTTTTTCGCTATCTCTTACATTAAATCTGTTTCTATCTCTATCTGTGTATTCATAGTGTTTGACGAAGCCAAAGTGGATAGTTCGCGAACCTGTTACACGTTCATATATATATATATATATATATATACACAAAAAAAGGATTGTTTTGCTCAGAGAGTGGTTGAAATCTGATTTAAGTTTGTTAAAAGCAATGCTTGTACAATGGAAAATATGCCGAGTCACGAGTCAATATAAATTACATATGGCATAATGAAAGGTACATTTCATATTAATTCATACATGCATTCAACAATAAATGTACACAAAAGTAAACTACATTACGCAAACGATGAGTATTGTTCAACATCATTGACTACCTGATGAGAAATACTAAACCACAGTGGCGGCTGGTGACAATTTGGTAGGTAGTGACAAAACTCTAATAATACACTATTAAGCCATATTCCGAGGGGGATTTCGTAAATGAGAAGGGATTTCCAACGAGCCAATCCCTGACATCATAACTAAACAGATATATCTAGTTTCCTTATATTCCATGAGAGAAAATATTCTGAATACACTATGCAATAAATGAATTCTAGCTTTACAACGTTCCAAAATTGAACATAAGCAATGAAATTAAAAAAATAAACTTTTATTTCCTGATAATACAATTTCACGAAAGAAAAAATGTATATGTATTTTGAATGATTCTGTAACCTCCCAACTTCTATTCTATAAATGAAAAAAGAAAACAGGACTATTAGCATCAAACTGACCAGCTGCATGCATGGAGTGCTTTTAGCTACGTGTTCCTTCTGAAACAAGACTGGTTCCAGAAACTTTAAAGGGAAGTAACTGGAGAAAATTACATATTTTTTATAACCTACTGTATTATAACTCCTGTTTTACAGCGTGTATGAAGCCCCTGTACAACTAAATTTGAAGTTGCTTGTCTCTTTATTTTTTAAACATAAAAATCTGGCATGACTGGGAAGATCTTTGTTCATTCACTTTGTTGCCAATCATAGCGCGGCGCACCATTATGAAAAAAAAAAAAAAAAAACTTTTTTTGCGTAATTTAGACCATCGGCCTCATTCGGGAACGGTTTGCGAAATCGCAACGCAAAATCTGCATTTTAGTTTGCGATAATAAGCATAACAGTTACAGTTACAACTGACTTTTGCCTTGCTTATGCATTGAAGGCTGGTATGGAATATATATATATATGCTATGGACCCTATATGGCTGGTATGGACCCTATATGTCTTTATTCTTGCATAAACGGATTCAGAGTCGTAGGGTACGAAAAACAGCTGCTGTAACACACAGGAATGTCAGCTAGCTTGTAGTAACAATAAACTGACAGCAGATTATTGGTCGAATATAATGACAAAAACTAATACTTTTGTCGGTTCTTCTTGTTGAAATTACACGAAAACAGTTATATTTTCCCCGTACACCCACTTTTGAATTTGCTACTCGTTAATTCAGCTTAACATAGAGAAAGATCTCGCTGCTTCTGATGTTGGCATTGGCTGATTACCAACGACTTGGAGTCTTATTCTGTAAAGGTCTTCACAAAATTTGCAGATCGCAACAGAATACAAACAATGCAACAAGTAATTACAACTGCTATGCCGACTACCGCAAACTGAAACGAAAACTTCGTTGCTTTGATGCAAAATGGTACAGAATGAGGCGTATTATCAAGAAAGATGTAGAGCGGTATGGATTTAAGATTTTTTTTTTTTAAATCGCAAGCAGCAGAACATAGTGATCGTGAAATATCGGCTATTTCCGTAAAGCTGATGAAAAGTTCCGTTTGTCATTAACTCAAAGCATATGGAAAGCGCGTTCCCCTTGTACAGCTAATATGGTGCGTATTTAGTGTTTTGCATATTCCAAATGCCATTTTAACGAGACACTGACGGAAATAGCGTTATCATCATCAGCTAAACCTGCCAGTTACACGGCGCCGAAGCCCACATAAAAGGAAACTATTGAGAAAGCAGATATGACATTTAACTCTCTTATGTAACATCTTATGACACCTTTTAATAACTCTTCTATCGTTATTTTCATGTTTGTAGGGAATAACATGTCACAGTGTCACTGCCCGTCCAGCCGCCACTGATAAATCATATTTAACTGCAATCATATTACTTTCGTAACTGTCACTCTTTTTCTGTTTATAAGTTAAAGTAATGTATTCAAGTAGATATAGAAACCATCAGCATTACAAAAAATATCGTGTTAATCTGATTGTAAGCCTTTTCTTTTCATTTTTATTTTTGGTTCAATAAATATCCCTCAGGAACAAAGTCGGTATCCTTAATACGGGCGGTAAAGTAGACGGTAACCTTTGACATCGCAGTAGCAAAATGTTTCCAAAAGTATAGACAGAATCCGTCACAAGTTAGTTTCTATCATCATGTAGATTCAGTACTGCCAAGTCACTACGTTCTAATTGTAACAGATTTTAGTTTTTATTAAGAAAAAAATGCAAATTTTATATTGATCACATTGGTTTAGCAGATATTATATTTTAAGTATTCACAGCAAGAAAAAAACGCATTTCTTTAAATAAAGAAGCGTGTTAGATTAGCAGAATTCACTAGCATTTCTGAAGGAAATTTATTCCTTGGGGTTTGCATGCTTGATTAATAAACTTCATTTTGTTTTCCTATTTTCGCTTTTGATTTCCTTAGACGGTTTACTATCAGTATCGGCTCATAATCGAACAGAACGATATAACCATATGAACGAATACAAAGCACTAATTATTATTAATTAAAATTTAAACTACTTAATAAATTATTCAACAATTATAATTCAATTTGGCCGGTATGGGGTATATGGACGGGACATAGTTTCTAAAGCATGATTTAACCCACTTCAACACATTCTCAATCATGAATTCTGATTATTATAATACACACAATAATCAATCTGATGTTTTCAGTTAAAAATTACGAGGGTGATTCAGAAAGTAATGCCTCCAAGCCCACTACTTGGCCAATAGTGCTGGAAACATTTTTAACTGTTTATCATTAATGCACTGATGTTTAAGCTATAGAATGTGACTTGTTTCATCTTCCTATCTCTTCTTATTTAAGAGTAATGGAGCAATCCATGGCATCCAGTGGTGACGTCCGGTTGAAACAGCGGACTGGCATTGGAATTTCTGACTGTGGAAGGTTGTGTGCTCAGGAACATTCATCACCGGATCACTGCAATTTACGGGGATGCTTGTATTTACATCAGCACTATCAGTTGATGGAGTACCGCCACACGCCCTATCCTCCGCCAAAAAATTCAAAGTTCTCCCATCTTCTGGCAAAGAGTTATTAACATTCTGCCTCATCCTGCCTACAATCCGGCTTCTCCCCAAACTTGAGGATCACCTTAAGGGCTAACGCTACAGTTGTGACGCAGAGGTGGGAGTATCAGTTTGGCAATGGTATTATGTCAGCCATCACAATTCTTTACCAACGACATGAAAAACCTTGTTTCGCATTGGCGCAAGTGTGTTGCCCGTAATGGGGACTATATTGAAAAATGATGCTACCATTTGTAGCTGACATTGCAAGCATTTCACTAATACCGGTATCGATGCTATCTGTCAAACACAAATAAAAGTATCACCTTGGAGGCATTACTTCCTGAATTACCCTCGTATCTTTTAAACACCTATAGTACTATTCGTGGAAAATAATAATTTTCTGTCACATTATGAAAGGAACTGAAAGCTATATCGTAAGATATAAAGTAACTTATATCTAAAAGACTCAGATGATCGATGAAACAAACTGCTAACAGAATTGTGAATTAGAAATTAACCTTAATAATCAGATATTTTTTTCAACGTAATTGATAATGAGATTTACATTATCTAGTCGAAATAATAAACTGGAACATATCACATGAAGGAAGGCATTTTCCATTATAGTATAAAGATAGTAGAATCAAAGGATACACAAACTCACATACACTTATATATAGTGTAAGTTAAATTTTTAGAAGTTGTAACTTATATGAGCAAAAGAGAAACGAATATATATACTTCACCAAATTCTGTTACCACAATTCTACCACATATATAGTATAATATTAACTGATATTTGGGGTATGATTTACCTTTCAGTTATATCAAAAGCTTCCATCATCTCCGTTGTACCAATCGGGATAGTTAGAACCTGCGGCGGCGATTAAGGGGGCAAAAGAGGGCAGTTGCCCCCCACTTTTTGAAGTGACCTCTTAATGTATATAGTTTGGAAATGTAATAAAGTTTTGTATGTATTACTGGTTCATAGAAAAAATAGTGCCTTATAATATTTGCCGTTGCGTGCGTACGTATTGGATATTTGTCTTCCCGTGGAGTTAAGAAAGCTACAGGAATTAGGTTTTAATTGCAATTCAAAACAATTAATATTGCAATTGCGTATTTCTTTAAATGTCGTCGCATATGCTTGTAGTATTTTCTAAGACTAATAACATACATTTAATGGCATGTATGGAATTAAAAATATAAATTGTTCATTAATCCCCACTTTCAATATAATTTCTACAAAACAAGCCTCATTATTCGTTACTATGATTAATATTATCCTTTCTATTTATTTGTTTTGCGAATTTGTTATTAAATAATCTGATAATACAATTTTCCAGACAGAATGTTACGATGTTCATGAGCAAGGAATCAAATCTCTTCTTACACTTTCGTTGTTTAGGAGTACATAGGGCTAGTACCTACTTGCGTTTTTCGGCGGCACTGGCGCCTGTTAATGTGACCTGAGCACTGTCGCCTAGTCTCATAGACCCAATTGTTACATTTTAAATCTTTATCTAATAATTTTTGTTTAAATGTTTTGTTGATAATTTTATTTTGTTATTACAGTAAAACCTGCCTTCAACGGACCCTTTATTAAACGGAAAACTGTCTTAACCGGAAATATTTCGCGGTCCCATGAATTTTGGAGTGCAAAACGTGCAAAAGTTCCTTCATTAAACGGAAACTGTGTTATGCGGACAACGGAAAGCAAAATAAACCTTTAACGGAAAATTCAGAATTCCAGACTACAGCGTTTAGAAAATGTTTAGACATTCTGTGAGAGGGTAATATATATATATTACATGTCTGCGATAAATTCTTCGTTCTTTTGTTAAATTTTTCTGGGCATTGTTGACCTTCCCCAAGCACTACTCATATTCACTCCCACAATTTGTCCGTAGTTCCCTCACCTTAATCAAGAATCAAACGGAAAGTCGGAAGGAGAAGACGAGGGGGAAGAAGAAGAGGAATACGGTACCGAGTTCGAAAAAGAGTGTAGAATAAAGACGTATCAAGATGATCTCAGAAGTTTAAAGGAGCTGCAACAATTTGCCTTACTGAAAAATGACTCTGATTTACTAAGTGTAGTTTCTCAGGCTAAAGTGTGTACAGAAAGTAGAACAGCCAAGCAGCAATGTATACAGAAAACTCTGCTTGACTACTGCAAAAATAAAGAAAGCATGTGCATAGCATATTTTGTATTAATTTTAAACTTAATTCGTAGAAGAAAGAAGCATTGTAATTGAAAAAGGTACGTACAACGTACGTACAATATTTTCTCAGTATGTCCGTTATAAGCATGTATTAAAAAAAAAAAAAAAAAAAAAAAAAAAAAAAAAAAAAAAAAAAAAAAAAAAAGACAACGTCTACCTTCATTAAGCGGAAACCTGACTTTAACGGAAATTTCTGCGAGTCCCGCTCGATTCCGCTAAAGACAGGTTTCACTGTACAAGGTAATAAATCATGTTCAGAAATGTCCATTGAAAAATAAAATTTTCAATTTGAATCCCAATCAAAACCAACGACCAGCTACTAGTAACAGGCTACAAAAACAGGTGCATGGGTCTGTGAGACTTGGCGACAGTGCCGCCGGGTTAATAAAATATTAAATACGATATACAGTATTTTAAGTGAAAAAGATAGTATCCTATTAGTTATACACCCTTTCGTCAGATGAAGTTTTAGAAATAATCAGGAAATTTAACATTGATATACATCGGATCATGTCTTGCAACACCCCACTTTTAACATCCAATCGCCGCCACTGGTTAGAACATTCCTACTGTAATATACAAGGTGAGTCAAATTGAGTGTCACAAGCCAATATCCCGCAAACTATGTATCAAATAGAAAAATGTGAAGAGTCAATGTACAATATATATAGGCGTTTACAAAATGGGTCAACATGAGGTTCCCCGCCCCCATTTTTGGGGGAGGGGGATGAATGTGGACTTTTCAAATGGCAACATAGATCGAGTGATACCTTGCTTCATAGGTATTTTACGATCTATCAAACAAGGTATCACTCGATCTATGTTACCATTTGAAAATTCCATGTTCACTCTCTCCACCCAAAATGGGGGAAACTCATGTCTGACCCATTTTGTAGGCCCCTTTATAGTGTACATTGACTTTCACATTTTTCTTATTTGATGCATAGTTCGCGCGATATTGACTTATAACACTTAATTTGACTCACCCTGTATAATATAATTTATTATTATTAAAAGAGCTCGTCAGTATCAATAAAATATCTTGTATTAAGCACAATAAAACGGAAGTGGGGTGATCTGACTATCTCGCTTGGTACTACACAGTTTCTCAAGAAGAAGTACAGAAAGCGTCAATGAACAAGATAGTACTGCCACGTTTCATCTTTAACTTTTTCCTTTTGACTATATCTACTAAAAACTGATTCTCGCTATTAAATTCTATTTCTCTCAAACACTGCTTGTGATAAAATATAAGTATGATAATGATATAACCAACGTGTATGCAACTAACAGAACCATACAATGACTAGATAAACCTTATTTATTACACAGTCACAACACGTTACAAAAGGTTATTTGAAAACTTTCTTCGTCTTTAGTTATTCGTACTCACTCGTACACATCATTATTTTGTTTAATTAAATAAGTCAACAATATTCGTTTATGTATGAATTAATCAGGCACTTGCTACAAATAATTGTCTTTACTTACAACACTTATAATGAGAGAGAAAAAATTACAAAATAGGAAAAGATACAAATATTACACGTCACAAATCTCAAAGAGAATGATATTTCAGTACTACCTGAAGGAATGTGGTAATAACAAGGGGAAGTTACATCTTAAGAAATAAGTTTTCAACACTCACAAGAGATCATTCTAATTTGGTGAATTCAATTGCTGACAATGATTGCTAGCACTGGATTCAGCATCAAAAGAAACAGAGAAAAAGAGGGTGTTTAGTGGAAGACCTTATACAGGGTGGGAGATAAGTGAGGACAAAGTGCGAAGATAGAAAATGTCTAGAAATGTCATGTTAATTTTGAAACGAATAGAGGGATTGAGGTCAAATGTTGGATATGAGGAATGCATGTAGAGCTCCACTAAAGAGACGTAATGTGAATCATGGGAGACACCTGAAAAGCCGCCATGTTGGAATTAGCGCAAGAAGAATATACGGGAAAGGGGTCATGTGGCATATGGCTCTTGACGCACACCGTCTATAGAAATCAATAGCGGACGATACAGTTTGAGACCTCTGAGGAACTAGAGACCCTGTAGTACGATCCACAGGTATGCACGAGGGGATATGCTTCGAAAGAGGGAATCGAATCCTGGAACATCAACAGGAATGTTCGCAACGTGTAACGGAATGAGAAGTAGTTCCACCAGATGAATGCTGGCGTGTTACATTACACAAAGACACCTCTCATTCAGAGTTTTGGTATATTAATGAGCTCTTCCCACAAAATGTGCCGGCTGTAGCACTGGTGACTCTTTTCAAAACCAGTTACATACAATTGGCAGTTAAAGCATTGTTCACATTATGCGTATTCAGTGGAGCACTACATGCATTCCTCCATCCAACATTTGACTTCAATCCAAGTAATTGTTTCAAAATTAACACAGTATTTCTAGACATTGTCTACGTCCTATCTTCGCACTCTGCCCTCATTTATCTCCCACCCTCTCTATACGACCTACCACTAAAAACTCTCTTTTTCTCAATTTCTTTTGGTGCTGAATCCAGTGCTAGTGCTAGTGCTGAATCATTTTCAGCAACTGAATTCACCAAATCGGAATGGTGCCTTGTCAGCTTACATTTGATTATAATAGATATAGAGAACAAGGTTCGAAGACGGAGAAAGATATGGCACGCAAATCTCTTTAGACTGATTGATTGATTGACTGATTCTCTCTGTATTTCATTTTCTCCATTTTTCGTAGAAGACTCCATTTTGTTCCTCTCGACTTAGCATTACTTAGAATCATTGGACAGATCATCATCGGCAAACTTTGTGCTACATTATACTTCACAGATGCACTATTTCACTTGTTTTATAGACGAACGTAGTAATTAAATACGTTTATGAAATATGTATATATATATGAACTCACAAACACACACATTCATGATAAATCTATAAAATGACTATAAACTACGTAACAATCTCTACAAAATAAATTTTATAAATAAAATTCATATGATCGAAGCGTCAACAAACCTTGTTATAAAAATGAAATTACAAAACTTCTTTTTCTTTTCATATATAAATACTTAGAGAGTCACTGGTTGTATGATTTCTATGGCAACATTATATGAGATCTTTCTTTATTAAAACATACGTTCGTCCTTTAGCCATTTGACTTGCTTCACGTGGTCACCTCCTCCTTTGACATACTTGTTTCTTTGATCTCGTTCAGCGATTGACACTGGCTGGCTTCTGGCGGAGGATGCACCAACTCCAGTTCTTTGTCTAATCCCCACGCGACAACGTCTTGTAAAGAGAACAAAATAGATTAATAAAATACACATTAAAAACTATTCGTTTAATTTGAAGCGATTTAATCAAGGTTTGTCTCTCAAGGAACGAATCTTTTAATTTTCAACATTTGAAAAAAATAAAATGAAATCTTTAAGTTTTACGTCCCATGGTTATGCTGGCTAGGCTAAAGGAGACGGTGATGATGAGAAATGAATGAAATGGTAGAATGGAGAAAGTGGGGGGAAACGGGAGAACCCCGAGAAAACCCCAACATACGGTGTTTTTCCACCACAAAATTAACTTTGCGCGAGCTGGGATCGAACCACGGACCCCATGCCCAAGAAGTGAACGCTCTACCACTGAGCCACCGCTGCACATGTAAAAGGAACACTGCAAAAGCAGATTAGTTTAGTCAAATTTCAGTTCCAACAACTACTAGACTCTCCTGGTAAAAGACCACGTGTGCTCAGAAAGTAACGCGACCCTACGAGAAAACGAATGCCATTATAACTTATTTTCTTCTTCTCGAAATAGAACGGGCACTCAAAACAGGAACTTAGGATCCATGAGCAGCGTATATTTACAGTCTCTCGCCATTTTGGTAGTTATATCCAAAGGCAGAAAGCCTTCATAGATAAATAAGAGACGGTATAATCAGAGAATATCCAAAATTAGATCGTGGTTCCAGACAGAACACTTACTATTCCCACCAATCACTTTAAGAGACTACCTTGTGCTTTAGTAAAGAAGGCAGAACAGGGTTTCTTTCCCTAAGCGACAATACGACAAGTTTCAGGGGGTTGGGAATGATGGAAACGCACTGATAAGATCGACTGAATGCTTTGACGGTTGAATGATGTCGAGTTGCATACTGAGAGTAATTAGTTATAATTCAGTCCGAGCTCATTGCACTGCCCACACGGCGTTGCCGGTTTTTGATAATGCATTCCTACAATATTCATATCGTATAGCAATTTCTCCATAGGAACAAAGACATGCACTAAGTTTACTGGCAGCTTTTCACGGATTCTGTAATGCCGATACAGGGAACTGGGTGATTGGCACTTGTGTGATCAGGCGTGATATTCAAGTTTGAGTATTTAATTCCCATAGTGAAACTAAATTCATTTATTACATAGAAATATTAAAGCACAGATAAATATACTTTCATTCTGAAGAATTTCAGAACAATCAGGATCCCACTAAAAATTACTTATTATTTGAAAGAACTAATAATAGTATGAAAATCATATAGACTAGATACTACTACTTTTACGTTCTGTAACTGAAACTGTTTCGGTCTTTACTAAGCCTTTTTCATCTACCCTTTCGAACTTTTTTCTTTCTTTCTTTCTTTTCTTTTCTTTTTTAAATGACAATCTCCTCTTATTTTCCTTCTAGCTTTTAAGCGACATTAATACAATTTTCCAATGGTGTGAAAGACATTAATCCTTCAAACATGTTGTTGCTAAATATTAAAAAAATGCAAAGCAGTATCATACACCAGGAAAATGAACTATGTATGCAATGTGTATACTATTAATCAAACGCTAATTGAGAGGGTGCATTATGTTACTGATCTTGGAGTCACTCTGCAGTCAAACCTATCAATTGATATTCATGTCAACAGAGTAGTTGGTAAGACCTTTCGGAACGTTGGCTTTGTGATGAGATTAGGAAGTGATTTTTCTAACACTAATGTCCTCAAAACAATATACACTGCCTGTGTAAGGTTTACGGTGGAATAAGCAACGACAATATGGAGTTCTAATAGTAAGAAATATATAAACAATATCGAGAACATTCAAAATAAATTTGTGAGCTTTTTGGCACATAAAGAAACAGGGATATATCCAAAATTTGAGAAGTACCAAGATCTTCGAAACAAATATTCATTACAATCACTTGAAAACAGGAGAACTCATTTTATTTCATCAGAAATCAAAATTCACGTCCCAATGAGACCCCATAATGTCATGTTCCATCTCTCACCGCAAAGGACTAATGCATTGAATGTATCGCCTGTCAGAGAAATGTGTTTATTGTATAATAAGATGTCACAAGAGCACCCAGATATAGACATTTTTAGTTATAAACAAATTTTCATTCTAAATAAATTAGTTGTATATCGTGCTATGCGTATTTTTTAACGTATAAATCATGTAGTCTGCTATAAGATTATTATGTTATTACATATATATTTTAAAGTGAATTCCCATACAATGACAGAAAACTGTAATTAGGCATTTGCCTGTTGTTTTTTCGAAATAAATAAATAAATAAGTTATTGTTCTTTAACCCTGATCTGTTCTTATTTTCTCCTCTGCAGAATATTTAACGTTCAAAGCTTCCATATCAGCACTTCGTTGCCGAAACATTTAACAAAACTACAACAAAAAGTAAAGGAAAATGTGTTATCAAGGTGTATTTGGAAGGGTTCTCAGGCAGACTTTTTGTCATCAAATAAAACATCTAATCTTCTTTCCTTCTTAAGATCAAAAATGTATTTAAAGAGGTTGTTCAGTCTACATTTGGCCAATTTCGACTTACCCAAAAATTTAGAAGAATCCATGACGCCAGGTCCGTAAGTGCTCGATGTGTTTCCCTTGGTTCCTAACACTAGCCCGACAGTGTAATTTCCACTGTAATAGGCTTCTCTAAAGAACTGGGAGGGGAATCTTGTCCCATTTCTTTTGCACAGCTTTCCAAAGTCCTTCCACGGTTGTCACACGCCGTTTTCCCAAAGCCCGCTTCAGCAATCCAAATCCACAATAGTCCATAGGACTTGCATCTGGAGATTTAACAGGTACCTCATTGAAATGTATCACCTGTATACCACTTGCCTCCTCCATCTCCCTGTAGAATGCGAGGGACGATCGTGAGGTATGTGATGAGGCTTTGTCCATGTGAATGCGCACCAGAATGGCGTCATTTCCGTACATTGTTGGAATCTCATGCTCGTAGATCGGCCGCATGATCTGCTCCTGAAAATACTGCACATTTTTTTTTGCAGTTCTTCGCCACCCTACGAATCTTCAGTTTACCTCGGTAACAGTAGACAGTAACGACATGAACCCTTTTGGAAAGGATTCTTTACAGACACTGACCCACCTTCTGAAGTTCTTGGCGACTTTCTTTCGGTACATAATGGCTCTCGGTTTGCAGCAGTCGGAAAGGTAAATCCATGCTTCATCGAGCGTTACGACGTACATCCACTTTTGTTTTGCCAGATGCCATTCGTACAGCTTCCGGGCGTTACACTTACGTTCCTTTTGGTGGGAATCCGTGAGAAGATGGCCGCGAGCTTTCATGACTTTTTCCAGTTTGAGTTGATGGTATAACGTCCGGCTCAAGTCCCCAAAGACACGTCAAGACGATTAGCCATACACCTTTGTGTTGACGGATTTCCTTGCATTGCCATTTTGCGAAGTTTCCTCTGCATGGTGGAGGTGGTCTTGGTGCATTCCCGCTTCCTAGGCAACTTCGTTGGTGAAGGTTCGTTGCCCTTGTACTTTTTAATAACATTTTTTATTCCACTTAAACTGATGTTGCAACCATTCTTCTTGCACTGTTTTCTAATGACAGAAACACTAAAAAGGGTATCATAAATAGCCGCAACATAGCCTTCCCAAAACCGACTTAGTTTGGGCGGCATTTTGGTCACAGAGCGAAAACCCACACACTTGGAAACAAATTTAACACAACATTCACAACAATAGTCCTGTTTTGTGCATTATTGTCGTCCGCGCGGAAAAACAACTCCGTTCCCAGTTTAGGTGAGTCCATTCTGCCCGGGAGGGGGAAGGAACGAAATGGGCCAAACGTAGGCTGAAGAACCTCTGTACAATATGAGTCTCAGTCGAATAAAATTTCAACTTAAAGGACAGCTCAAGATCATTGAAATCTGCCACTTGCTAGGCATTTAACATCATATCAATAAACATTAGTGACCTAACACCAATAAAAATTTTAAAAGAAATGATTACCTTGACTGGGCCTCTTGACTCCGGCCGATGAAAGAACAGGTTTACTCCAGGGCGGAGTATTGGGCCCAGAGCTTCCCACTCGCAAAGGAGGGAGCTGAGCTTTCTTGGGAGAAGTGGACACAGATTCAGGAAGCGGAGCAGTCTTGTTAATCTTCCTGAGGAATGGCCTCTTCTTCAATGCTGTCGCCTCCAATTCCAGTTGCTCTGAAATAGAGTCACGCGCTATACAAAGCACTCACTTTAAGCTACAATGAACTATGCAAATACATTAGAAAGTCTAAATACATTTATGCATTGTATAAAAGCCCATTAAAATGTAGCTGATTTTAAAAATGTAAATTTGTAAATTATTTATTGTTCTTGCCTCTTTTGGGACGCAGTGACAGAAAATAAAGATTTTGTTGTTAAAAATTTATTTAAAAAGAAAAGAGCTACCATTGAAATATTAATTATAAAATCAAGTTTCCTTTTGGTAACTGCAAGTATGGAGAATACAGCTCATATTATATATATCAAGTGCCCCGAATTTGGCTTGTAGTTAGAAAGTATACTAGTAATTTCTTGTATAAACTTCAACAGCTTTTTTTTCAAGGGAAGATATCAATCACTCTACAAGAAATTTAGCCATTAAAAAAAAATCAGAAGATAGTCGATTCTCGTACCTGTTAACAGATAGTACAAAAACTAAAAATGGAATAACCTTAAATAAATAAAAATTGGTTAGTTTTAAAGGTTAGAGACTTCTTCATCAGTGGAATGAATAGTGACATAACACGTGACTATATCTAGGTGGACTGTCAAATTATGTCAATTATGGAATAACAATAATAATATTAATAATAATAATAAATAACATCATTGTTATTAATCTAATTTTTCGTAACTAACTTATCATGCTCATCTTATTAATCTAACTGATCATGCTTATACTACAAAAAAGGGACTGATAAATGAAGCAGTGATCCCGGGTTCGATTTCCAGTGGAAGAGCCTTGAAACATTTGAAGACATTACTGTGCTTGAGATTCTAGCTAAAATAGGTCCACGTATCATGTAGTATTGACGCTGAAAGGGAACAGCAAAAAGTACTAGCAAAATTAGTGTAGCACAAATAATGAAAAATATGCAGGTGCATAGGTAAATACTCTGAGTATATTTTTTTCTCTTCACTATTGACTCAAAATGAAAGAAAAGGAAAAAATGAAATATTTATTAACCACCTATAACTGAACTGGAAACGGGCCTCCCTGGATATAAAACAATGGCATCCGCATCTGTAATCACAATTACTTTAATAACATGTAAACACTATATAAGATTCATGTCGTATATGTACTTGTTCTGTGACATAGAGCAGCGCACAAATTTCATAGGTCCCCAGACAAATTATAGTGTTGCTGAAAAAAGTGGCGAAAACGCTAGATATGGCGAGTTGAAGTTCGCGATACTGGTGATCAGTTGTCACAGCCGATGATTGATATTTGTTATAAAAATGTCAATAGTTAAATAAAATCTCTCTGTTTCTTCGATTTATTTTCTACTACTTTGAATTTAAAAACTTAAAAGATTTCTGTGGAAAAGCATTGCTGCGAAAGTTGGCCGTACGTATGATCTCGCACCACAGGCATTTCGACTGAAAATATTAAACTCAAAAATTCACAACTGAATGAAACAAGCTTAAAACAGACATGTTTATCATGCTTCCTCTGACATGTGAAACGAAATCTTTAAGTTTCACGTCCCACGATTACGCCAGCTAGACTGAGATGGTGATCATGACAAATGAAGGAAATGGTGAAATGAAGAAAGTGGAACGAAACGTGCAAAACCCGAGAGAACTCACGCACAAGGTGTTTGTCCACCACAAAGTTCAATTGGCGGAGCTGGAATCGAACTAAGGACCCCATGCATAAGAGGTGAACGCTTTACCACTGAGCCATCGCGGCCCCGGTACGTGACGTTTGGGCAGTGGACGTTTGGGCGCGAAGCCATTTGGGCGCGAGTTAAATTAGAAAGTCATTATGTTAGGCGCTGAGTACTAAGTTCTAATCAAGATATCACTAGGTGTCTACTGTAGAGGAAGTCCTTGAATTATACTGGATTTCTTTTTACATACTAGAGATACTGGAATTTCAAAATTCTAAAAACTGAATTAACAATTAAATTTTGTAAATTTAAGTTTTAACCAAAGTTAAGTGTGCTTTTTATTTGATAACTTTTCAAGCCAAAGGTAAGCAGACCAGACTAGATATGATTGACTGCATTACATACATAGTGAGCCTATTCCATTAAAAAACTTAAAGCAGGCCTTCTACTGTAGTTACGCAATAAGTGTGAGTGTAAAACACATTTCTAGTGGCTAAATGACCAATATATGTACGCTTAACTATTATTTTTCACTTTGAAATCGTTCTTTTTTTTCTTTCGCCACTTTCTTTAATGCAGATTAAATGCTTACAATGGGACGAAAAAAAAGTGTGTTAAGTTTTGATTTTTATAAAAAGTGATACCAGAAATACGGCATACTGCGTTCCTAAACTCAATGTCTTAGACATCCTGTATTAACATCTTTCCCTCAACTCGATTAGGATTTAGGATTTTTAGATTTCTGGGCTCTCGGCATCTAAGGCCATTTAACCCGTCACGTTTGAGGGAGCACACTATCCGGGGAAAGGGAAGGAAGGAAGGAAGCGGCCTGGACCTGTAAATTAGATACCACCCCGGCATTATTAACAGTCGTCTGATTCCTTCATTTCCTAGCTTTCTTATATAATACAAAAAATAGATCATTAGATCAGAAGTACAAGAATAGTGAACAAGCGAAAAACCAGTCCATGACGAGGTTAGGTAACAAACACCATAAACGCATTAAACTATTTAATTTAGAAAATATACAGATAAATGAGGTGAGATAAAAATAGAAGTGTAGGAAATGTATATATATCTTGATTCGCGCTTAGTTTTCAGTGCCTAGCTTACTTTATATGTCGTAAATTGTGATTTTTACTATGTACCTCGCGCCCAAACGGCAGCGCCGAAACGTCCTGCCCCGCGCGGCCCCTCCTCTGACATCCGTACGAGTTTCTCTCCCTATGGGCACCCCTCCAAGGAAAACGTTTCAGACAAGCATATTTTTTAACTTTATCCGTAATCTGCAACGAAAATATATATGCAAAAATAATGTTAATGCCCATACGTGCATCCGCGCAGACCTCTATAAACTGACAAGTTAAACTCACCTCTGATAAGTTCTGTGACACTAGCTGAGGGACTCTGCACCTCCAACGAAGAACTAACACTGTTCGCCTCTGTCTCCCTTTCCTTCTGCTCATTGGCTGCATCTTCTTTCGTAGGCTCCACCAAAGTTAATACGTCTTCATTTTGGACGTCTTCCACTTCACCTGGCAGCTTCAGACCATCACCGTTACCATCATCGTCTGCAACATTTACCTTCCGCACCGGTGACTCTTGCACAAAGATCACACGAGCTCCGGACGTCTTGTCAATCACAGGTTTATTCGCTTTCTACATCACAAAAAAATATTATTGCTATTTCCTTTAAATAATAATCAAAAGTTGCAACAAACATTTCATAAAAATAAATACAAGTTAAACTTTTGCTTGCAACAAACATACAAACAGTCACACCCATAAGAACTACATGCTATGGAAAAACGATGTAACGAGCTAAGGTACCATTGATAATTAAATTACACAACAACAGCATGCTTAGAAATTTTAGTCGAATATGTGACATTTTTTTGCTAATAATCGGGAAAAGTTTGATGAAAAAAGGAAGGGATCAACGAGTTACCTGTCTCGAATAATTTATAACGAAATCATGACTTTAACCGCTAGGAAGGTAAAATATGAAATTAATCATGAAGTTTAAAAAATCAACTATACTGGATTCCACGTTTGACAAGCTATGTAGGTCACAGACAGAGTGTAGGCCTGCTATACACTCTGAGATAAGTCCTAGGAAATTCTTAGGATTTATCTGAGGAAAAATGTTACGATATATCTCGTACGAAATCCTACCCTTTTGTGCCATAAACGTAACTACACTACACATCCTACTGATATTGATATCAGACGGTATATTGTTAAGTTGCACACCTCTTAAAATTAATATATATATATAAAGTAAAACGTACCTCATCAGTTCCTGCACCACTCTTCATTCTGTCGAGTATTTTTGCTCTTTCACCCACGTACTACGATCACCGATCCGAAGAGGTGCCAGGTCTCACAACACATACCCAACCAGCAGTGTTTTCCAGTGCCGTCTGTCTTGCATGTCTGTTGTGACAGAGCGTTGACTTTGTATTATATAAAAATGTATGCTCCTCGTATGCACTAATAATTGCGCAAATAGCATCTTTGCTACAGCTCATGATTTCCTCTTAAATAATCGTGCACAGGTCATTTGGTATCGTGGACAAATTATTTTCACTTTCTCTCACCTGATGTCACTTAAGTCGAAATCTTACGAACTTTCTTTCCGAAATAGAGCGTGTTCTAAATAAGAGAAATCTCATAGGATCGTTCAGAACCTAGGAAATGACATGAGATCTGATGCCATACACGTTGAGATTTTGACTTTAGGAAAAATCGTAAGAGATTTTCTTGGATCTATCCTATAGTGTATAGTAGGCCTTACATGACATTACGTTGAAGACAGTTGTGCATAACTGAAACAATTTTTGCGGTTTATCCCTATCACTGGCTACAAGTGTGAATAGCTGGAAAATGATGTGTTAATGACCATTATCATTACTGATTTGGACAAAAGTAATTGTCGTGGCCAATCGTACGACAATGCTTCCAACACGCGAGAGTTTATTCTAGATTACAGGAGAAAATACAAAATATAAACTGTGATGCTAAATTCATGCCTTGTTCTGTACCCTCTTTAAACATTATGGGAAGCTTGCTGCAGAAAGTAGTTTAGAAGAGACCTAACTTTCTAAATTTTTGTTTTTTGCAGCAACTCCTGAAAAGTGTAAAAGACTAAAATCAAGTGATAATGTGAATATTACTCTGAAATGATTCTCGGAAACGAGATGGTAAACGAAAGCTGACGAATATAAGACTAACTATATCTTGAAACGTAATTTATAAAGGCAACCATGAAAGTTCTGTCGCTTTTTGAGGAGGTCTGTGTTCCATTGGCTCTCACACCGTAAGTTAAATGCGAATGGAGATAAGGCGAAGGTCAGTTGTTGGTGTGGGTATATCTAACATACTACCTGGTTGTGGCATTTTAGTTACACCGTTAACTTGTGTAAGGACATGTATGGTGCACTGGGGTCAAACGCCGCTGCAGCGGGGTGAAAGATATACCAGGCCTTTGGTGAGGTTGTCGTTAGGACAGTGCAGCGGTGGTTTACAAGTTTAAGGACGGTGACGAAAAACTCGAAGACGCAGCACGTGCCAGAAGACCAACACATATACAAAATGATCTTCAGGCAGCAATTGAGATGAACAGTGGCCAGACATGTGAGGAACTGAGCCTACAATTCAGTGTGTGTGTTTGGTGGACTGATCGTGGCATCGTGCATCGGGAACTGCTGCTAGCCGGTCAGAGCATCAATTCAACTGTGTACTGTCAGCACTTAAGCCGTGTTCATGAAAAACTCAAAACTCTGGATTCAGTACTTCTGAATCGCAAACGGGTCCTCCTGTTACAGGACAACGCTAAGCCCCACGTGGCTAGGATGACCCGGGACACCATTCTACGCCTTGGATGGAAAACACCATTGCATCCGCCATACTCCCCAGACATTGCACCGTCCGATTATCAACTGCTCCATTCCTTGGACAATCACCTTAGAGGGCACCAGTTCAAATCCCCAGTAGAGGTGCAAAATGCATTTGATACCTTTTTCGCTTCACGGTCCACCGAGTTCTACCGCGATGGAATCCATGGCCTTCCAAAACGTTGGGAGAAGGTCGTCGATGCTGATGGGGACTAATTTTGATCTTCCAGGTACGTCTTAGGTGACATATCGATGTTCGAAGATGATGGGTGAAAATGCGACAGAACTTTCTTGGTTATTTTTATACAAGATTTTGGTTTCAACTTTGCAAGACCCTCACAAAACGTCAGTTTTGTGCAAGATTGTTGGACTGCTGAAAGAATTAGAAAACTGGAAACAGCATTTATAGCAGTGTTACCGTTCTTTATATTGGAAAGATTGGTAAAGAGCTTCACTAAGTTGATGTAGACTTATTCGTGATTGTAATATGAATCTCTCACTGAGCTAGCTAACACCATTAAATATGATTTCAACACATTTAAAACTAAAGCCACGTAAACACTGATAAAACTGACTTCAAAGGAAAAGAAATATGATGCTCTTCTTTGGTGACATCGAAGTAGAAAAGAGGAAGAAGATAAAACAGGCATAACCGAGCAACAAAGAAAAAAAAAAAGTATTTCTCATTGTAATTGAAAAGCTGGAGACGGAACATATCTGTCGCCGTGCAGCTCATATAAATCATTTGAAAAGTTTGCACTGTTTAGAAATAATCTTGAATTAGATGCAGTTGCATTAAGATTCAGTCATAGATGCTCTTAAAATACTACCCAAAAGACTTTGAAAAATTCTTTGTGGATGTGTGTGTCTATTTCCAAGCTCATACGAAATCCCTGAGTGTAAGTAAGGGGAGAAGTAGGGGACAAAATTTCCCGCTCGAGGTGAGATTGCTGCACACATATGCAACAGTGGCTACAGAAAGCCTGCTGAACGTAGTGCAAACTGAAACGCGCATGTCTGGAAGGCTACTTACAGCTACCTCTTTGCGACTAGCTTGCATCGAAATCAGTGTTGAATTCACTTTTGTACGGGGGGAGGGGGGGGGCAATAAAAATTTAAGAGGTACATTAAGAAAAGAAAAAAAACTTCCGGATTTCATAAAAAGTACAAAACACAGAAAACATTTCTTTAAAAACCAGTGTGGAAAATCCTCCATGTGAGAGACTCTCTTCTTCGACTTTTTCCTTTCCTCCCTTGCTCCCAACAGTGCAAGAAGGCTTCTAAAACAGTAAGTCTCGAAACCTATGTAATACATATGTGAAGAATTGAGTTAAAGAGAGATCCTTCATCCAAGGTGGTTTAAACCACCTGTTTTTTTTTTTTTTTTTTTTTTTTTTTTTTTTTTTTTTTTTTAAGCAACTGGTTTAAACCAAAAAAACAAAAAAAATGTTCGTAAAAGTGTAAGTGTTTGTAAAATCTTGATGAACACACATTTGTGGGTTATCACGTTTCACTCCCGTATATTATTCGTATTATATTCTGACCTAAATTCCCCATTCATTACTCAAAAAGATTATACTACAAAAGCAACTTTTTTTTTATAAGTTTATAAATGTTTATTTTGTGATTTTTTGTAGTTGTTATTATTGTTATGTAATTGCAATCGAAGAAAAATTCTAAATATTGTTTCGTTTCAATGTTTACTATTGATAAAATACATCGAAAATGCCGTACTTTTTGTGTGTGTGGGGGGGGGGGGGTCATACAGACCCCACGAGAGGCATTTAGTGAAATAAGTATCTTTGGTATCTATTTATGTATAAATGAGTCAGAGCCAAAGTGGACTCAAATATTTCGTATCTTTATTCACTTTTCTTATAGATATGCAGATTAAGTCGGTGTATTTCTTTAATTTGGACCAATAAAAGTCGTTGTTAACTAACTTGAACTAAATTAGTTCTTCTGTACTCCGTGGTACTTTGAAATTGTTCATATGTAATTCTGTGTAATGGTTTCACTTGTGCAACTGTTTATCTTTTTGTCCTTCTGAAATGACTCTTGATAGTTATATTAAGAAGCCTGTAAAGATCAGTACAACGTATTTTTTTAAATTTTTTTTATCAGGATTCCTTCGTGATTGAGTCGGCAGAATTTGTGGCCAATTAGTCCTGGTTCCGAGTTCAAATGGAGGACAAATTCTCTCGGATGTAACTCGAGAAGCGGTTTTTATTCCGCTTTAAGCTTATGTGACCCCTTCCAGCATAACCCGTTGTTACATAATAACATCAAGGCGAAACAAACTTAATTCTGTGCATATATGATATGAATATATAGAGCAAATTATTTAAACCATAAAAACCTGGTTTAAAGCAAAAAACTTTTTTTTTTTTTTTTTTTTTAATAAAAACCATGATTTTTGCCAACCCTAGTAATAATTCTATAAGCAGAACTAATACAGTCAAAGATCTAGGTGTTACATTTGAGCCGAAATTAATGTTGATTAAACATTTCGAAAACGTTACTCATTATGCTTTTAAATTATCAGGATTCATAATTAGAAGTGGTAAGGACTTCAGTAATACTGAAACACTCTTGAAAATGTGTTACTCATATGTACGCTCCAAGTTGAAATAAATATGCTGTTGTAACTTGGAACCTTCGTAACAAAGGTATCGCCAACAAATTGAAAAAGTTCCATCAAAATTTCTAAAGTATTTCATATACAAAGTAACTGTCACTTTGTTAAAATTGCCAGTGCACTGCGTTTGGGAGCAGATGTTTGCGAGCAACACAGATGTCCTGCCTGTAGAAGTGTCGTAGACAAGAAGGGTCTTCATGGACTCTCTTGTGCCAATAGTGCGGGCAGACATTCACGCCACTCCAGCGTCAACGACATTATAATGAGGGCATTAATTTCAGCAGTTGTTCCTTCTATATGTGAACCGCTGGGATGCAGTAGTGCAGACGGCAAGAGGCCAGATGGTATGACCCTAATACCGTGGAAGAAAGGAAAAGCACTTCTATGGGATTTTACTTGTTCCGACACCTTCGCCCCTTCAAATCTGCATTCTTCCTCAGCACAAGCTGGTAACGTGGCTGCTCGCCGGGAAACAGAAAAGCGCAGGAAGTATAGCAATTTACTCGACAAATATCATTTTGTCGCTATAGCTGTCGAATCGGGTGGTTCATGGGTCCCGAAGGCCTTAACTTTATAAAAGAAGTTGGTCACCGCATTTGTTTATCGTCAGGAGACGCTAGAGCAATGCATCAGTATGGCAGTACAAAGAGGGAACGTTGCATCAGTTTTGGGAACGCTACCCTCTGGTAAGGAACTGGAGGAGATCTTTTGTCTGTAATCTCGGCGAAGGTTTGAGGATGCTGTTGCGAGGCTTATCACAATAACGTGTATTAGTGGATAATTATATTTTGATATTCTGTAAAATGTAAATTGTGCACTGTCCAAGGAATGTAATCTTTTGTAGTTTTGCCAGCGGACTTAATGCAAAGTGGGTTCTGTGCGTAAAATTGTTCATGTCTGGTTCCTTATTATTTTGCTGTTTTGCTTACTGTTTTGCTGTTTTTCTATCGCTGTTAAAATTTGCATGTGTTACTACTAAAAGACGCACAGAGGAATATTTGTACCAAAAACTATTATTTACTGTTTCTTTAAAAGTTCCTGAAAAAGTAAAAGTAACTGGAATTTATCCCTCACTTGAAAATCATAATGCAGTGGTAGACAATTTTAATATTTACTCATTTGAACAAATGCGTGACATTGCCGATCTAATATTCCTCAAAATAATATTTAAAAATGAATTCGACTGCTCAAACTTTATATCAACGTTAAACTTTCATGTTTCTTCAGTTAGAACTGGAACAAATAATACAGATCTTTTCTACTGCAAAAACATCTAGGACTAACATAATGCTGAAGTCACCAATCTGGAGAATACGTTCTATCTACAACAAATTATGTCAAAAACATCATAAAATTGATACATGCATCATGTCCTGTAAGGCACTTAAAAAAAGTAAATATATATTGTAATATTTTAACATTCTAATTGGGCTTCTGCCTCTTGTATTGATAAACAAGTAAATAAATAAATACATATCAATTAACCTAAGTCGAAATAAAAAGTAAAGAATTACCGCTAACTCAGCGATGGGTTTGAAAGGATCTGTAATGACATCTCCGTCACTGGAATCATCCCTTGCGTCCCCGTTCTCATTGACGGTGGGTTCCTCTTGCTCTCTCTCCTCCCGCAGCTTTCGAATCCTCTCCATCCGCTCCCTCTTTTCCTTTTCATCCAACTCCCGTTGCACGGCCACATCCGCTTCCACGCGAGCGTTCAAGTCCTCGTAACGCATGATGATACAGTTTAACAGCCACCTGCAAAGCAAATAACAACAAATCTACATTTACTACTTTACGAAGCTCTGTTCGTCGTTCTTTCTGTTTGTCCTCAACAATACCGTTGATGCATGAATTTCCATTTTCCAAGTTTTTCATTTCGCATTTATTAACAGAAATTGAATAACGTAAATAATAGTATTTACTGAACTTATCGACTCAAGATTATGCTCCGAAGCTAAGAGAAATGATAATGAATAAAATGCTAGAACGAAAAAAGCAAGACAAAATAAGAGAACCCCGGGAAAACATATGCCCCACGAGCTGACTCACTACAACGCCCTCTTAGTGCGAGTCGGAATCAAACCAGACTAAACGTACCAGATATAATAATAATAATAATAATAGCTGAGGAGAACTGAATTGAAAAGCTCTTGACGTGCAAATTTCTGGAATACGGCTTTTGTTGTAGAGACGAGCATGACCCTCGCCAAGCGTGATCTTCACGTCCTAGGTGTTAGGCTACTTGCACATCGATTTCGTTCAAATTCGTTCAGTAGTTACTGAGAAATAAAGTACTACATACAAGACAAGCCTAGCCTGGCCCTGGCCACGCTCGGCCGCACAATAAAGGACTTTTATTCCCTACACCATAAGCTATTTGCTGATCATTTTCTTTCAGATCTGGTCAGTACTTATCGAGAAATAAAGTACCACATACAAGGCGAACTAACTTGAGGCTGTCCTTGGCCACCAAATACAGCGATCTTTAATCCCTAGGTGATAAACTGCTTGTCCACCGAATTCCATTAAGATCCGGCCAGCATTTCCTAAGAAATATCACATACAAGGCGAGCCGAGTCAAGATTATCTCTGTCCGCACTAAATATAACAAATTTCTTCCTTTGGTCATGGGTTATTTGCCCATAAACTTGGTTCAGATCCGGTCAGTAGTCTCCCAGAAATACAGGACCACATACAGGACGAGTCGAGCCTATCCGAGACTGTCACTGACCCAGCCCGGCCATCAAACATAGCATTTTATAAATTAGGCCACGGGCTATTTTTCTACCAAATGTGGTTTAGATTCAGCAGTAGTAATCGAGAAATAAAGTGCCACTCACACACATACACCTGGAGTAAAACTACAAGCTTCCGTATATTTACGTCGGGAGCTAATAATAATAGGTCCCACCAATGGGCTTTGCGGTGGACAAACACCGTGTACGTAGGTTTTCTCGGGGTTCTCCCATTCTCTCACACTTTATAATTCCATCATTATCATCCATCTCACAATTATCGTCTCCGATAGGCTAGGTACACAGTGCCGTAACCAGGAGGGCTGACTCGGCTCAACCTTTCCCTTTACTTCAGTAATATTGAAAACTGATCCTGTACTAACATCTTACATGCAGTATGTTAGTATGTTCTATTCGTTATCACGATATTATAACAACCTTTATAATGTTACCATAACACAAGCATTAGAGAGTCATGTTCATAAAACTTACTTTTCAGAAGCTCTATATTTAACCCTTCACAAAAATTTGAGTAATATGTTATATTCTTAATCTTTTTCAGGTCTTTCTTTACAGTACATGCGTCAAAATTTAGTATCTGTGAGTGGGAATCGAAGTATTATACAGGGCGTTTCAAAACAATACAGACAAAGTATGGAAGCTGATTTCTGACACCAAGATAAGACAAAAAGTACAAACCAACCTGGGCGCAGAAATCAGGTCCATAGCTCCAAGACTATGGGACCTACCGTAGTCGGGTCAAGATTTCACTTAGGAACTAGTATGTACCCTATCCAAATATCCAAGTTTCAGAATCCTCCGGTACTTTCGCAACAATTTTTATAGAGGTAGGTGGTGAGTACTTCAAATTATATGCCCGTAGCCAAATACTCTCTATGAAAATTTGAGGATTCTGAAACATAGATATTCGGATAGCACACATATTAGTTCCTAAGTGAAGTATTGATGCGACTACGGTAGGTCCCATAGTTTTGGAGCTATGGACCTTTAAAGTTCATTTTTTTCTGTTTTCGGCAGCCATATAACTTCGAAATGCCGGATTTCTGCACTCAGGTTGGTCTATAATTTTTGTCTTGTCTTGGTGTCAGGAATCACCTCCTAAACATTGTCGGTGTTGCTTTGAAACATCCTGTATATATATATATATATATATGGAAAAATGGGGACCAGACCTGAAAGTCTTCATGATATATATATATATACAGAGCACGAACTTTCAGGTCTGGTCCCTATTTTTCCTCGTATTGATCTAATTTATGTAAATGCCTATAAATAAACTAAAATATTTGGTCGTGAATGGTTTGAAAAAAATTCTTCGGTATCATCACGTTAATATCGAGATTATAGGTAAAAAGAGACCAAGATTTATAAGTATATTAAGTGTTTCCGAATCTGTTAAATCCGTATAGTAAAGCTGAAAACAGGCTGCACTTACTTGTATCCATTATGAATGGCAGGATCTATCTTCTTTTGAGCATTGTTCTCAGTTTTCGTGGCGCTACACGTTTCCACGAACGTCGGGCACTTTTGTTCATTGACTAACGTCTCCAGATTCAACTTCTCCACAATGTCCAGCTCATCTAAGGCACCTTCACGGTCTTGCTTATTGGCCAATCTGAAACGGATGATTAACTCTTAAAGAAGTTCACACTACTTCTTCGAACACGAGGGTTTTTTCAACTACTTTAAATCAACAGAAGACAATCAGGTGAAATGACGAAACAGGGATCACACAAAGCTGCTCACTGGACGATGGCCATCCCTCTTCCCCGTTAGATAAACTCCAGCATTCAACGATTATGGAGTAGTGAGCGTAAAACATATCCATCCAATTGAAGTGCCCATCAAGTAAGAACTACGTGATGAAATTAGACTTGTCCAAGCGAAAGCGGCCGCAATTTACCGTCGAATGAATAGGGATTATGGTATGAACTTTACAACTGATGGCCGTGTGGACGAGTGCTGCAGAGGATTTAAAGGACTTACTGACGTATACGACAAGAATAGCCAAGGGACACAACCTTAAGGAACGCATGAATCATGTGGTTTCGTGAATGACGTAGATTATGATTTCTGACCTGTCTTATCTTGGAATTCAACGGAACTCAGCAGCCGCCTGCAAAAATAGAGTTACATCACGTAGTTCATACTTGGAAGGCACTTCGATTGCAGTCAATATCTCTGAAATGTTTGATCTTGGAATTTCAGAGAACTCAGCAGCCGCCTGGAGAACTGAATTACATCACGTAGTTCACACTTGGAGGGCGCTTCGATTGCACTCAATATCTCAACTGTCTGATCTTGGAATTTCAGAGAACTCAGCAGCCGTCTGGAGAAATCGAATTACATCACGTAGTTCACACTCGGCGGGCGCTTCGATTGCGGTCGATATGTTTTTAGCTCACTCCATACTGATTGAAGGAAAGATTCTGTTATCGCTGTGAGGATGAACGACACCTAACAAACAGCTTATTCTTATTCTCGTTTCATCATTTCATGTGATTCTCTCGTGGCTTAATTGATGTTACAAAAATAATCCCTGTACATCTAAGGAAATATTTATGGTGTAAGGAAGAAGACTAGGTTAATAAGAAAACTGAGCTTATTATGGCTGTGTTTTTATCCAGTGAAATATACCAAGAACTCTTCTGTTTGCATGATCAGTCACGATGTACGATGAACTAACATCAAGAGCTTACATACCTAATTAATCAATAACAAATCACAGAAATTATAATTTAGTAACAACATAGAGTATAATCACTTTCTAGGAACTAATTTGTCCACTAACTGAAAGACATGAAACTATAATAGTGGGCCTGATAAATGAAGCATGAAGAGCATTCAGTGACTACAGAAGGTAATAAGGCCTGTTTTATTATTAACCTTTTAGGGTGGCTATCAGTCTTTCTTCAGAGACGCAAAAAAGATGCCCTAAAAGTCATCTCAGCATACGATTGACTCATTTGACAAAGTAAATAGGGCTTATAAATCACATCTGTCCTGAACAGAAAGATCTGTGTTTATATGCCATGCCGGTCTCTGAAGGGTTATCAATAATTCGCGAGATATTCGCTTATAACATTTTAGGTTTTCCACACATAGTATTGTGTTTTATTTTATTCTTATTCTACACCAATTATTTACTTCGATGCTCTCAGGATGAACTGTGTTGAATTTAAAACATCTGAAATATGATATGCAAGACCTAAAACGTTATTTTATTATATAACTTTGTTCAAAACGATATCCAGAAAAATAAATCACAATATCATGAATAAGATTTTAAACAAATGAATACTAAAAGAATTATCATAAACAAACGCCATGACTATTTTCACTGTATTGAGTATTAATGACAAATTTACATTTTGGCCAATTTCAACGTTTCCTTAAAAATCGTTTTTAAATCTTTGCTTCTTCTTCTCCTTTCTCTATTGTTATTACTACTACTGGGGTCTTGACGTCAGACCAGGTTGACAGTATAAATACACAACCACACTATTTCACTAACCAAGTATTATTTTCTTTTAAACCTTTAAGTGCTGCGTGAGATCACGTTGGTCTCATAAACCTCTTGTTAGCTTATGGCTTGTGGTGACTCACTGATTTCACTGTTTACATTAAACCTATTGCAGTGTATAGTAGTTGACCTAGTAGTACTAGAAACAGTTTTGGCCTGTGGAATTGTGAGTCCACGGTGGTCTGTACTACTGGAATAGATAATGTCGAAGCAGTATCATCATTTTTTTTTTTCTTAGTACTTGTAGTGTGCTTAGCTTTCTGTTCACTTGAGTGCATGTTTTTATCACTACCTTTATCTGAAGTGTGATATTGATCGGAGCTACACACATCACAGAAAAATGACTCGTTTTCACTGTTCTCATCTTCATCGGATAATATTTCCTGCCAGAGTTCACACATCCGCTTTTCTTCTTCAAAAACATCCACCATTTGGAAGAAAAGTAAAAATTGTAGCACGGTGGCTCATTCGCGTTATTATTTTACAAATCACATTATTCAAAGATCTAAGTATTATTCAAGTCACTCAAAACTGAAGCAAGATAATAATCTCATGAAGCAACAGTACAACAAAGTGAGCAGAAGTTGCCCCTATACTAAACTCGTTACTAACCTATGTATTCGCATTTTCTCGGGAAAATCCGGAACAATCGGCTAAAATTTGCGTGGTGACATGCTGGTCACATCCGACCACTAAGCCTATTCCGGGCGGTGGTCTATTTGGGGCCGCATGAGACCAACGTGTCACCACAAGAAAGTATTAATACTACACAGTACCGATAATACAGACTTACCTAAAATGACTAAATAATTATTTAGAAAGACAAACAGAAAATAAAAACTAAGTAAACACATGTTGGCCATAGGGGGATATTTTTGTGGCGATATACGTGGCACTTAACCTTTTAAAGTAAAAAATGCAACAGGATATTCGTATTTACGTTATTATATTACAAACTAAAACCTACCAAATAATTTTTGAACCGACTGAGCAACTTGACTATCCGATATGAAAACTTAGCGACTCACCAAACATTCCTTCAGGGTCACTACTTATAGAACAGAAATCAATAATCTAATTGCTTTACTGCAGGACTACCAATAAAATAAAATAATAACAACAATAAATACACTTACAGTAAAACAGGCTTCCCAGCTAGCTTCTCATGGTGCAGCAGGTTTTCCAGGACTTTCCGACATTCATCGATTCGACTTACATCACTGGCGTCAACAACAAATATTACACCATGAACCTAAAAACATAACAAAAACATTACCTTTAATCACAGAAGCTACTAACGAAGATCTTATACTACGAGCTAGTAATACCTTGGGGAGAACTGCAGTTGAATTAAATTTCACTGATAAAAATAAAATAAAATATTTCCAACAAAGTGTTGAATTAGGTATATTTATCTTATCTTGATAATTGTTTGGATAAATTCTTACAGTATAAAGTGCATCATGAAATTAATTGTGCAATGAACACCGTAGTTCTAATTCAGGTTTAAAAATTCATTTCTTTACTGTAACATATTAGTCAAGGTCTCAACGGTAGCTCTGGACATCATATATATAAAAGAAGTCGTGACTAATCAACGCCCAGGCCAAATTTTAAATTTTGACAGTGCATAGGATTTGTGACATGAGGTACTACTAGGAGAGATTTCTAGAGATTCGATGAGGAAGGGGGCGGGGAAATACGATTAGCAACTACTATAATAAAATGTTCATATCTCCGTATCTCTGAAGGGTAAGGACATGAAACTTGGCATATGAACTTCCCATTTAAAAGAATTAGACACACGTTTCTAGATATTTCCCTTTACCCACAATTCGTCTTTTTCGAAACACACAGAGGTCTGATAATTTACATCGGCATCGGCACAGTCTGCCCGCTTCAACATAGGCCTTCGTTTTATCCCATTTGACGTATAATATATATATATACAGGGGTAGACAAAAAAATCTAAAAACACTTCATACAGACACGTAAGTTTGGCCTTCCACTGTACAACGCGTGTTGCGGTTGCCGACCGTTTTTTGTTTTCAATGTGTCATGTGGACTTTCTCTTCCGTCAGCAGTAATCTGTTCACCTACGTGAGTGACGTGGTGTGAAAGTGGTGCGGTACAATGGGCGACATGACAGACTTCCAAAGAGGCATGATCGTTGGTGCCCGTCTGGTTGGAGCTTCAGTGGCAACAGTGGCGAACATTGTGGGGGTATCGAAAGGCACTGTGTGCAATGTCAAGAGGGATACATAATTCATGGTCATACGACGTCTGCAAAGCACAACAGTGGTCGAAAGACAATCCTGTCAGATAGGGACCGGAGGGCATTAAAACGGATTGTAGCAGCTAAAAAGACCACTGCAATGAAAATTACGTCTGAACTCAATTTCGGCCTACAGAACCCGGTTTCATCGAAAACAGTGCGACGGGAACTTCATAAAATGAAAAATCATGGCAGGACTGCTATCGCTAAAACCCTGGTCACAGCAGTAAATGCGAAGAGGCGTATCCAGTGATGCAAAGACCAAAAGGCGTGGATTTACGAGCAGTGGAAACACGTAATGTGGTCCGATGAATCGACCTTCACCTTGTTTCCAACAACGGGTCGTGTTTACGTATGGAGAACACCGTCACAGGCCTATGATACAGACTGTCTTCTCCCAACTGTAAAGCATGAGAGTGGTTCTGTTACAGTATGGGCAGTGATATCGTGGTTTTCCGCAGGTCCCATCATAGCCCTGCATGGAATGATGAATGCTAAGGCGTATGAGGCCATTTTGGGCGACCAGGTTCTACCCATGGCCCAAATATTGTCCCCTGATGGTGATGGCATCTACCAAGATGATTTGGCACCCTGTCACGATGCAAAAACGATGAAATCATCGTTTGAAGAACATAACCAGGAGCTATCACACCTCCCCTGGGTCCCACAATCACCAGATCTAAACATCATTGAGCCATTGTGGTCTGAGTTAGAAAGGCGTGTTCGGTCTCATTACCCTCTACCCTGACGACAGAACTTTCTTTGTCTTTCTGCGATGAGCTTTTGTAAGTCAAAAGTTTTCTGCAGGAATTCTGCAGAAATTTTCCGCAGAAGAAACACATGTGATTCTTAAAATTACGCTTTACGCTACGTAAAAAACAGTTCAAACTATATTTATGCGAGTAGTCCGTCCATTCTCCTCTGGCAATTTTTCTGCACAGGTGCGGGAAATTTTCTGCGATCACATCGCACATCGCGGCATGCTCTGCTATGGGGTCCTCCACCAGCACCCCTTAAGGAACTGGAGCATGTTTTGGAGGAACAATGGTACAAAATTCCACACATCACGATTCAGGAGCTGTATACGTCCATTCCACGTCGGATCCAAGCTGTTTTGGGCGCAAAAGGAGACCCCACACCATTCTAGATATGTTTTTCACACTTTTGCAAACGTTTTAGATTTTTTTGTCCAACCCTTGTATCTCTCTCTCTGTATATATATATATATATATATATATATATATATATATTTACTAGCCTTCGGCTTTAAAATACGTAAAGTTTTAAGAGATGCTTTTTGTGATTAATTCTGGCATCAAATAAAAACAGGAGGACTTAATAATTAAAAAGCTCTAAGTTGAGTAATTAACACATTAAAATTAAAGTAATTTTATTCAGTACTTTATTATTTGGATATAAATATTATAAAGAAATAAATCAAAAGGAGAAAAATATAGAGAAATATCAATATTCAGTAGTATATTTTGTTGTATATAAAAGCAACTGAAAGATTTTCAAATTACTTAAATTATAAATTTGCACTAAGAAGTAAGTGACAGCAAGTGCAGAACAAAGATGGAACTATAAAAATGTGACCATTGGATCGGAGACTCAAACTCCGATACTCAAGTCGTCTACCTGCCAACCTGGGATTTATTTCTTGTTCCAGGGTTGTAGCTAGTTTCTGCAAAACGCTGTGTCCTGCTGACTACATTACCTAGTTTATCCTACATGTGAGGCGTACCTTTATATTACATCGTTCTTTATCACCTATACACTTGCTGCGGGTGTGGTTTAATGATTTGTAAGGCTCGGATTTTCATGATATGTCATATTTTTACCCCGTTATCTTTTTACACATAACACATTTCTGACCCTTGTGAACACGAAAATACGGTTTTCATTGGTCATATAAGCGCATATTTGAAGCATATTTTAGCGTCAGGTTATATTTTGGGCCCGAAGTGATATAAAAGCATATTTTTGGAGAATTTCACTCATTGCTTAGAAATCTCATTTGCCAATTTTGGCCACCATGTTGAGTTTGTGTAACAAGATTTGAAGGAATAACGTAGTGTATGAGGAAGTGAAACAGTTGACTTGAAGATAAGTTTCTTTGTTGCACATTGGCGTAAAATATCTCCATCCATATCCGGCGGAGACTATGAAAACACGGAAGATTAAAGCAGTTCAGTGAAAATACTGGGAATTCTCATTGAGCATGATGGGAGATATGACCCCAGGAGAATTTCCTCCCGGGTCACTCTCTGAAATCATTACTGGTACTAAGGGTGCAATATCATAACAGTCCAAGTGAAGGAAAAGACCAGTCTTTTTTTTTTTTTTAAACTTTTACACTGACTATATGAACATTTTTCAGATCTAAAGTCAAGTGCTCTAGTATATATATATATATATATATATATATATATATATATATATATATATAGAGAGAGAGAGAGAGAGAGAGAGAGAGAACAGCAGTGTTGTTTCAGTTTTTGTTTGGGGGAGGGGAAGATTCTCTGAGTGAGTAGAGTATCATTTACCCCATCCCTACAGCCCCTAAGATTATTTTTCGATGTATTTTAGGCTATCTTTTAGGGTATAAATGCAAATATATTTTCAAACTTTTAGATCATAGAAATCCAAGCCTTAATGATCTGCCTTCCTTCTTCAGGAATCGGGACACCCTGATACCAAGTCTCGTAGTCGTCCTTTTTTTTTTTTTTTTCACTTTCCGTCAGTTTTATCACACGAATATTAAAATGGAGACAACATGTAACACACAAAGAAACTTATCAAGGCTCCCACACACTTGAAGTATGTCTAGGGTTTGGGGATCATAGCCGACTTATTTTAACTTTCTCTCCCCAATGCTTTTTTTTTTTTTTTTTTTTTTTTTTTTGTCAATGCTTGCAGTATAAATTAGCCTCATAGGATGAATGTGCAACAATAAGTAGTAATAACTGCATATAGAGCATTAAGTTTACACTCAACTATTGGTTTATATATATATATAACTGTGGTTTATATATATATATAACTATTGACGGGCAGATAATTCCCCGTCAATACGGCTTGTGGAATGCAACGTCAGAAACTAAGGAAACTACTGTGTTACTAGCAGCAAACTGACAGATCGACCTTACCAACGGAAGATCGAGGGGTTGGACTCCCAATCAGTCTAGCGTTAGAATCTTTCTGTATTATTCCATCATGAAAATATTCCCTAGTTGAGGTTATATAAGTAAGCTCGATCAATGCATTATACTTATTTCAAATAGACACATACAACTCATTACAAGATGATTTATTTATGAGCGGTTATCTTTGAATCATTTTCAGATACTACTTACATCTGTAAAATATCTGTGCCATATTCCTCTGATTTGAGGGCCTCCTCCTAAGTCGTAGATTATGACTGAATAACCTTTGTGGACAAGGTTTATGGACGAAAAGCCAACCGTAGGAACTACTGAATCCGTTGGTTCTGAAACACAAAGGAAATTTTGACAGTTATCATTAAAAGTATTTAGCATAAACCTCCTAACAAAACAGCCACAGAAAACATTAATAATTTTTAAAAGTTTGTTTTGGTTATCTCTCTGCTGTTGTTTCGACTCATGACTGTCTTCCTCATTTGGGTGTGAAAGTGTGGTAGAATGTTATCCTATTGAGGGGATCCTTTTAGGATAACTAATTGAATGCATCGAATAATCTGAACACGGGGGAAAAATATGACACACATTGATCACAGGAAGAACACATGTACTAACTCACTTGACTCTGCGAAACCAGACATCATCATCATCATCATCATCATCATCATCATATTATTATTATTATTATTATTATTATTATTATTATTATTATTATTAATATTATTAATATTATTATTATGGTGGTGATAATAATAATAATAATAATAATAATAATAATAATAATAATAATAATAATAATAATAATAATAATAATAATAATAATAATAATAATAATAATATGATTCAGATTATTCCGTGTCTGCAAATAACTATCGTAAAAGTTCCGTTACTAACAAACAGTCTTCTTTCCGCTTCAGATCTCGACTGAACTGAGTATAATATTTCCCATTGTACAAGCTTTCCTTTAGTAGACTTAAATTTAAACTACTCACTGAGCAAAGCAATACGTTTATTCTAAAAATTATAAACACGTAACAGTTTCACCAACTATCCACTTGCCTTTATCAGACACTATAAATACATAGGTAATGACAGATTACACAGTGAAACAATTCCTTGATGCTGATTGGTTAGCACAGGCTAGTTCAGCCAATCCCTTTCAGTCACAAATTCAGAATATAAAACAGAAACAAAATTCGCAAACTCCCCCCCCCCCCTGCTGACACCATATTCATACATACCAAATTTACCAAAAACCTTACAAACAACTCTTAAATATGAATACTAAATAAATAGTAAAGAATAAATAAATAAATATCGTAAAAAAATAATATAAATAATACTAAAATTTCATATATATATATATATATATATATATATATATATATATATATATATATATATATATATATATATAATACAAAAATTTACAAAAATAACATGTACAATTAACATACTCAATCTTTAAGGCTCCTTAATAATTTACTTCACTGTTCATCAATTTTAAGTCCTCAATTCCTGTCCATGATCCTAACACCTATTTCAATGAATCTTGTGTGTTTCCATTTTCTCACCAATCTTCTCTCAACTTTCACTTCACTCTAATTAATTGAATGTCCCGTGTCTCTTATGTGCTTATTAACTGCATTTCTCTCTCTCTCTCTCTCCAGCCTAATATCATTCTTATGTTGTTTTAACCGTTTTTCCGTTTCCCCAATATAGCACATATCATACTCACTGCACTGGATCTTATACAGGGTGATTCTTTATAGGGTTTACAACTTCAATCAGTTATAATTCTTTATTGGAACCACATACAGACTTGGTTTATGTCATTATACTGCAAAACACTTCAAGTTTGACTCACGTAGTGAGTAGTTGCGGAGTTGACCACACCCGGCGCCACAGGTCAGTCGTTGAAAATGGAGACTTTCACTGCTGCGGAAAGAGCTAAGTGTGTGTTTTGGTTTGAAGAAACGAAGTCAGCAACGAGTGTACAGCGTAAGTTTCGCACACAGTACAGCAAGGAAACACCCCACAGACCAACAGTGCACAAATGGCACCAGACATTTGTTGAAACAGGTTGTTATGTGCGACACACAAAGGCTCCTGGGCGCTCACCTGTGACTGACGATGTAGTGGAAGCAGTTACGGAGAGATTTTTTCCGCAGTCCTCGAAAATCTACACGATGTGCATCACAAGAAACTTGTATCCCAAAGACCACTGTACACCCCTTCCCTATCTGATAATGTTAATGAACTGAAACATCGCATCACAACAGCCATCACGGACGTTACCCCCGAAATAATGCTGGCTACTGTTTGGCAGGAAATCGACTTCCGTTGGGATGTGTCCAGAATGACCACAGGTGCAAACATTGAGCCATAATGGATTTATCACTGTGTTTTGCAGTACAATGACATATAAACCAAGTCTGTATGTTGTTCTAATAAAGAATTATAACTGATTGATGCTGTAAACTCTATGAAGAATCACCCTGTATATTACTCCTTCTTTCTACAATATATATATATTTTACAATAAACGTATTGTTTTGCTCACCGAGTAGTTTAAATTTATAAAAAGAAAATGAACTGAGCGATGTATTGTAGTGTGAGAATGTTTCAATATTCCACTTATCACCATTCAAAATCTTAACCGCTCCATTCTATGTTGAATTAGAGCTGAGGAAAGGCGGTCCAACGCCATATTAATCTGGTAACTTGTACTTTCTTTTAGGTTTTACTAATTAATTACTAATTAATGCTGAATGAAATTGTTTCTTATCATTGTCTTGAAAGCTTTGTGATACGTCACTAATACAAGACCAGAGAGAAAAAGAAAAAGAAAATTTCAGATTGGAATACAAATAGTAAAGACGGATCTATTTGAAGTTCCTTAAATCTCTGAATGCTTAACAACAGAAAACAAAAATTCGAAATTACAAATTAATTTTACCTCCTGCAAGTCCTTTTGCTGCAGTTGTTTTTCCAGCATTATCAAGTCCTACCAGCAACAGCACAATCTTCCTGCAAGAAAATTAAGAGTTTATTTCACTCACAACTTCTATTACAAAACTTTTGTATTTATTCAACATTATTTATTGCACTTCAAAGATCGTAGGAAAATGATAAAATCAATTAACATCATATTGTTATAATATTATAATTGTAGCATATAAACTGATAATACGATGGCGAAAAAAACATGTAGTGAAGATGACGAAACATTCGACTGTCGGCGAACCTCTGGTGCATGTGGTCTCTAGTTCGATCCCAGCTTGCGCCAAGTGGCCTTTGTGGTGGACAAACACCGTGGGCGTGGGTTTCCTCCCACTTTCTTCATTTCTCATCATCACTGTCCCCTTTAGCCTCGCCGGCATAACCGTGGGATGTAAAACTCAAAGATTTCATTTCATTTCATTTTCGATTGTCGTCGAAACTGGAATTTACTTAAATCACTTTACCTAGGTATATAAGAGCGGCACAGAATACTGAATAACTAAAAAATTCTGAAGTAGACTAATTGAGCCATGAGAATTTTTTCTTGATCAACAACTGAGCTTACATGTAACTGCATATGAAGTCTTATTTCTTCGTCGTTGTGTACGGGAGATTAAATCTTTCAGTTTAACGTTCCACGCTTATGTCATTTAGGCTAAAGGAGACGATGATTAATGCAAATGAAAGATGATGGAAAAATTAATGGAATGAGAAAGTGCCCCGGGAAAACCCACGGTAACGATGTTGTCCACCACAAACTTACTTGGCCGGGGAATGGGAGATCCAGATCCAATCTCCGGTGGAAGAATATGCGCTTTCGGATCTTTTGGCGATCCAATCTTACATAACCTTGGAACAAACAAGAGATAAACTCGAAACAATACATAAAACGCATATTCATTTATTCATTTTCATTTCATTTATTTACTTTGGCGTTTGGAGTTTCAACTCAGAATACATTATGACGGGATTACTTGTTTACAATAGGGATGTACCGATATATCGGTATTGGTGATATCGGCCACTTTTGAGAGTATCGGTATTGGCAAATGGACACCGATATCTACCGATACATTTTCCGAACTATTTTCAATTTGTTTAATATTAACAGTGGCACTTATATTTCATCGGTTGCTTTTCGACTTAAAATTGATCTAAATTATTATCAATTATATAATCGATTTCTTTATGCATGTGTGCGCTTTTCATTTGCACTACTCGTACTCAGTTGATATTTTTAGTCCCTCGATGCCAAGACCCAAGAAATGATGATCCTCTATCGTGATGAAAACATGCAATTATTTTTCGTTTACTTGTATAACTTGTGAATAAATATTCCAGTGCTCCCCCATCATCAGTTGAAAGTGAAACTCTTTAGAATTGGTAGGTATATATGGTATACGACAATTTAAGAAGTAGAATGATACCTGAAACACCCGAAGCACTTACGTTTTTCATTGTGATTTGCCTTTACTCAATTTCAACTATTAGAAAATAGAAATCTTTAAGTTTAACGTCTCACGGTTATGCCGGTGAGGCTAAAGGAGACGGTGATAATGAGAAATACATGAAATGGTGGAATGAAGAAAGTGGGAGGAAACGGGAGAACCCCGAGAAAACCCACGAGCACGGTGTTTGTCCACCACAAAGTCCACACGGCGCGAGCTGAGATCGAACCAGGGACCCCAACCACCGGAGGTGAACGCTCTACCACTGAGCCACCGCGCCCCCTATTAGAAAATAGAGTTAGTGTTACAAGTGATGTCGCAAATTACTAAATTGTGTTCAAATATTTCGAAACTACAACAAATGAATGGAACTTTTGAAATAGACATTTTAGTTTGTATTTTTACTAACTTTATACAAAATTTTAATAACTTCTTGTTATTTTATGTTACTTTTTCAAAATCATACAATTATAATCAAGTATATTGTAAACTTTGCATTAAAAAAAAAAAAAAAAATAACATTAATTTCAGAATTGGAAGAACGTTTTCATCAGGTTTTTCGTATGTCATTTTTTTTAATGATATAGTTTTTACACGAGACGGATGTGTTACATATTTCCTTGATATGATGAACAATCCTTTTGTAAAAACTATGAATTACGAAAAGCAAACTGGAGGTTAACAATTAGTTCATAACAATGCATATAAGTGTTGAAAATATATTGTAGAAAATTTTCACTGGTTAAAAACAATTAGTTCTAAAATCAATAAAAATAGTTGTAGCGTTTTCGACTTCGCTTAAATAACCCTCTTATTTCTTTTATGGTATACACAGCAACACCCATAATTTTGTAAACAATAAAAATTTATAACGGTAGTATCCGTTTGCATTATATGTATGTAATAGAGACTAGTAAATACAATGTAACTATCAAAGTTCATTATTAATCTAAATATTAAACTGACTCTTAGAATTAAGTTTACACTATATAAGTATTTGCTGCTTTTTACTTCATTTTATGTGAGCTGGATTACATTTAGAGGAAATATTGTGTGGAATCTAATATGAAATTCTGCTTTTTGTCTTTTGGCCATGTATCTAATATACGCTATTACAATGTTGATGATTTCATAATTCTGAAAATCCCTTATACTATATAAGAAATGTGTCCAAAGGTATCGGTATCGGCCTCTTCAGTATCGGTATCAGATATCGGTAAAAAAGTGGTATCGGTACATCCCTAGTTCATGCAAATATTTCCTTATACTATAGTTGTTTAAATAAATTGCATACATTAATTAAACATAAAATTAAGTGTAGAAAAGAAAATATATTTAATACACGAAAAGGAAAAAAATATATATAATTTTATCGTCCAGAAATTCCTTAACACTGTGATACACTTTATTTAACAGGAACTCTCTAACCTTTTTCTCAAAAATACTCAATATTGGTTTCATTCCGGAAGCATACACAAAGGTGACTACAAAAATGGATTTCCATGTTTCGTGGACCTTCGTGTACTATAGTGCGCCGGTTAAAAGTAGGTTTCACTAGATTATTATTTCTTGTGTTATACTATACTGTATAGCACTGGAAGTGTTTATTTCCCTTTTGGTGTATGAGGTTATTTCTAGGATATACAGGGCGTTTACTATGTAGTCAAAATATACTGGTGAATTCCTCACACCTAGACAATAAAAGAAGTCCATATGAACATAGGGCGAAAAGTGCGTTGTTTCAAAAGTTACGAGATGCCGAAATCGAGAAAACTGTAACTTTGAAGCTGCCTAGCTCGGAAGTTATTAGAGATATCAACGGCGGTTAAAGAAATATTAGAGCAACTAGTACACTCTCTTTCTCAATACTGTTGATACATACGATTGATATTATTTAGGAATATATTATTTTGGGAAAGGAAGCATATTTAATTATTGAATGTTATGTCAGAATAAAGAAACTCAATGTTGTCATGGAATGTAAACAAGTGTGTGTGTTTATGTGTTTACATCAATGTTTTGTATATGTGATGAATGTTATGTTTTGCTACGGCTAGACGCTAAGTCGTCAGTTCGTATGCTATTGTAATTTGTAATTTGTAATGTTTTGATTCAGGAATGAATTGTCATCAAGTTGTAATACGATAACATTGACACACATTTGACTGTGGCATAATCGTTGAGTTTGCAGAAATTAGTTGGTCTGAGAATTTAATCACGATGTAATTCGGGTGAAACCAATGTTTTACCAATAGCTGAGATATACAGAAAGTCAACGACGATGAATTCCAGGATGTCTGGAATCCAAGTATAAAAACTCATGGTTCTAAAAGATTGGGATCAGAATACGGTGATCGCATCAGAATACGGTGATCAGACAACGAGCATCGTACGTTGAGCAGCAACATCGAGAACCACTGATACGTATATCACAGTTGTCATTTAGCTGTGATTCTAGTCAACGATTAGATCAGGAGATCTAATAGTTCCAGTAAACCATTAAAGTGGATTATGGTTTCACAATAGTCAGCCACTACAGACTATTGGCAGCGAGATACTTATCATCCAGAACATCGACATCAGTTCCAGGCATCATTTACTCAAAGGTACGTGTATCTCAGCTATGTTCGAGTTATTCATGGTTAACTTCTTAGATGCTTAAAGATATGTGATCTGGCGTTTATACACAGTCGACGATCAACAACAGTATTACACGAGATTATGAAAATACAAAGATTAATTCAAAGTTAATTTAATGTTGTTTACTTCTGTCATCCTCGACCTACTCATTCTAGATGGTGAGTAGCAGCGATCTTCGACCGTCAATTATCATTCCATCCCCATGCAAACTAGGCACGACGGTGGAAGGTTGTTAATACGTATGTTTCAGAGGTGGGATGTATCAGCACCGCACATGATTTTAGAAAGAGAGGTAAAAGAGCGGAACCTATACCGCAACTCCTTCTATAAAATCAGTTGCACCGATACGTCTAAAGACGTTATTTATATAGACAGCGTACTATTTCCTCTAATATTTCTTTAACCGCCGTTGATATTTCTCATACTTTTCGAATTAGGCAGCCTTAAAGTTACAATTTAATCGATTTCGGCATCTCGTAACTTTGAAACAACGCATTTTCGCCCTATGTTCAAATGGACTTTTATAATAATAATAATAATAATAATAATAATAATAATAATAATAATAATAATAATAATAATAATAATTATTATTATTATTATTATTATTATTATTATTATTATTATTATTGTTTAGGTGTGAGGAATTCACCAGTGGATTTTGGCTACGTAATAAATGAACACCCTGTATAATGATGGAACAGTGAGGATTCCGTATTTTTTGAACAATTGTTTACATGAGTTTCTTAGCTTTAAGCCAGCAATTATACGGAAGGCTTCCTTTTGTTTTCTGAAAATGATTATGCTGTTATTATTATTACCAGAGAAGACTACCAATTATCTTTAAAAAAATGAGTGAATTCGGCTGTGATAGATTTATATTAAGGATTTTTAAATTAAACTTTCTTTTAAAATTCTACGAGTATATAATTTACTATTTATTTTCTGCGTTGTTAGCATATGGTTCAACCAATTTAAGTTTTTGTTTATTTTCAAAAACCCAAGAATTTTATTTCTGACAAAATTTTTAAAGTATCTGATGTTTGTATTAATATTTCTTTCTCTCTCTCTCTCTCTTTTTTTTTTTTTTTTTTTTTTTTTTAAAGGTTTTGTTTTGTTTTGTGTGGAAGAATACATAGTTAGTTTTGGACTCATTTAATATCAACCCGTTTTCTTCGAACCACTGTTTCATATTTTCTTGAAAACTTCTCATGTTTTGTTTTACTTCTGCTGCCTTTGCCCCTTTATCAAGCAGGCTTGTAATTTTTAATAAGCTTTCTATCCCCGGACGGGTATAACTGTTGCTATTTTCTTCTGTCTTCTTTGCATTCGTTAAATAAGTAAGTTATGACTTCTACAAAATATTTTGTACCTTGTATATGTAATTTCATTGGGATATTATCGGCAATTGAGCCAACTAATGTAAGCAGATGCTGTTTCTGTGTGGAATATTTTAAAAAGTCAATGTTGTAGTCACCGCAAAACAACACTTTTTTTTTTTTTTTTTTTTTTTTTTTTTTATGACCATTACGAATACCATTTAACCTGTCTTCTAATTTTTCAACAAATATTTCGAAAGACATGATTACGATAAACTAACGCTATTGTAAGATTTACTAGTTTCACTTACACTAACGAGCATTCGAAATCTTTACTAAAAATAAATAAATAAAATTATATATAAAATAATATAAAATGTCATCTAAAAATGAATGTACGTGTGCGTATTGTACTCCTTAGGACTATGGACTGTGCACATGTATCACTGACTGGTGGTCGCGACACCTACTGGGCCTCATGCAGGTATGCTACCAACAATCACTAGTTCATTCACTGACCAGTTGTCCCCGGAAACTGGAACTCAAACTTAGCCCAAAGAATATTTTTCCAGAGTATCTTCCATCAGAATTCGAAGGTCGGCGTCCAGGCCTGCAGCCAGTTATCTGTAACCTATCGTGAGGAAGGTCGCAAACACCAAACCATCGACACAGGTCAACCTCCCAGGTGAGTTGATAATGATGACTACCGAAACTAAAATTTTGTGTAATGGCCCTACCAGGAAAAAAAAAGAGAAAAAAAATTCATAATAACTTCTAAACAGAACTTTACCCCAAAGGAAAATAAAAAAAAAAAAAAAAAAATCCAAACTGAGAATTTTGAGAAAAAAACTAAAAGAACGAATTTTCTTCAGGATTCGGTTGCTTCTGTTTTTAGTTATGTTCAGAAAAAGCCTCTGAATCTTTCACAGATGTGATCTTTCATTATAAAACTGACAACATTTTAAGTACTGCTCTGTGTACTTTCGGTATACCAAACACCTTTGTAAACCTTACCATATTCTTGACTACATAGAACTACAGGGTTGGATTTCCCATTTCTGTTTAAAAGAAAATATTCAGTTCATGGCTTGTACGTTTTATTTATATAATAACTTACGACTTGATATAAACTTTGTTGGAGAAAGTACAAAGAAAATGAAAATTTTCTGGTAAAACGGTATTTTCCTTGAAATCAGATATTGAGAGGTTCTACAGTATAATTTTTCGATTTAAACAATAACTGTTAACACGCAGGTTTTATCTGCATCATTCCAAATTAAAATATTATTTAAACTCACTGCATTTATTTATATATTCACAGCATTTATGATGTCAGAGTGAAATTAAAAAAAAAATAAATAAAATAAAATAAAATAGTTACACAACATAATGAAAATCTTCATATCACATTAAGTATTTATACTGCGGTAAGCTAGAACTTTCATTTACTTCTTTCACCTTTCTTGTTATGTGTGAGTGTCAGCTTACATGGTTACGACCAGCTGGAGGGTTTACGCATTGTTTGCAACCTCACACATATAGCACGGTTTTATTTACCTAGTACCATGTTTATATTCACTTTCTCCTGACACATATACACATAGAACGCATTAAAACATCCCAGAAAAGACATAAAAAATATTCCTAACCTATTCTAACCAAGCTACATTATACTAACTTAATCTAATAAAATAATACATACATAGACATATTAATGAAAGTTCTAATTTAAAAAAGAAAATCACGTTTCTAGCCACCGCACTTTCTCAAAGACCAGCTGTTTCTTTATGTGGAGATTAATTTGACATGAACATTCTAAATTATTTTACTATCATGAATTATTTAATTACTAAGACCATAAAATACGACTGACGTCATTAGAATACTGTGGTCAAGAAAACGAATTACCAATGAAAATCTCATTTTACCAGTATATTAAAATGCACCCACAAAATTTACTTGCTCCGTGCTGTAGGAAAATTGATACAATAGGAATCCACTTAGATTTCATTTTCTAGCTATTCAAGATTATACTCCAAAATGAGAATTTTAAAATTTAAGCAAAGAAAAAGAAGAGGAGTACTTGTACACCGGAAATAATTTCTATTTGGTTACCCGGCCTAAACAAGGTTCAAATTTTGGGAAAACTACATACGTGGAGTACATACGTTTGTTATTATTATGACAACCGAATTGACTTCCCCCTCCCCCCTTGAATAGTTACAGTACTCACATTATACATGTATATAAAAGCAATTCCTGGGGAAACCTAAAACAAGTTCGCACATCACGATAACTTCAACTACTAGTACAGAACACACCAAAATTTTTCATTGTAGCTACCAACTAGATTTTTGAAGGTTATTGCCGAAACAGATATTTCGTCCCTGTAGAAGTGTTGACATTATACCACTTACTTGGTTAGTCTTCTCGGAAAATAGTCTGCAATCCCACCTATGATGCTCCAATCGGTGATCAAGCCATTCCAAAATAAAGTTACACCAGCTCTCAGGGAGGGGTGTTTAAAAAAACTAACTTCTATGGGTTGGACCACACGGCCATGTACTTTAGGTCCATCAATATGGCGGATCCCAAACACTCTTATGGTGACGTAAGTCGGATTGAGCTCCATTGTCCTTTGAGCATCTCAAGAGAATTTCACTGAATTATTTCGATTTAAAAGGTTAAAGTCCAAAAACTATATATAACTTTAAGTTAAATACCACTTTCCAACTTCACACTTTTCCAACTTTGACGAGATATTTTTTTTTTTTTTTAATGTCTGGTCCCTGATACTGCTTCTCGTAAAAGACAAAGGGTATGAAAGGAAAGTCACTAATTGGCTGTTTTTATGATGTTACAAAAAGGATGAAAGTTTTAATCTCTTAAGATGAATAGAACCACTCCAACAATGAAACCCGAGATAAGTCTCCACCTCAGTTGAGACTTTTATGATCCAATAACGAACAATTTTCACCCACACAAAGGGATGTGCCAAGAAGACATTATGGCTGAATTTCTAAACTCAAAAATTTTCGAAATAACGACATAAAATTTTGAAGAAGTTTCTTTAACAAGATTTCCCGCATCAACATTTTCTTGAAAATAACTAAAAACCACTGAAAAACTGCAAAATTTACTTTTACTACCTAAAATAACTTAATATTATTGACTAAATAAGCAAAATTCTAAAAAATAATATTATTACTTGTATTTTTATGAAATCCCTGCTTAAATATTATTATTTTGACAAAATAATTAGAATTTGGTAATTCAATTCTGCGGTAGAACAATGAGTTAAGTTGATTTTAATTTAGCGTCCCGTTCAGCAGCGAGGCTATATGAGACGTGGACCTACTGATTAACGTGAAATCTAAACCACATGAGCTCCCGCCGGGAAGGTAGAACAATGAATTTCTACGCACTTCAAGATTTCTACTACTCGTAACAAAATGTAAATATATACAGGATGTCCAAAAGATCTGCTATAATGTAACAAAGTTTACTTCGCAACTTTCAAGGTTAACTGTCTCTACATAGCGTAGCAAGTGCTTTTCAACTAACAGTTACTGCCCCCCCCCCTGTTGATATTATTTACTGTGATTACTGCTGGAGAAAGTATTCACTAATTCAAAGTCTACAATTTTTAACTGCTTTACATCCTCGTTCATATCCAACTATTTCGAAGACAAATTATTTCAGGTTCAGTGTAGCAACTGCATAAGTGGTTCAAGCGTGACAATTTTTCATATTAGACTTTGAATATTATGAATGAACACACTAAAACTACTGTTATTGTGAGGCCTTACCTCCAATCCTGTTCAATTTGGTGAGACCTGTCCACCATTTCTTTGAATACAGATATATTTGTGTTTTTTTGGATTCTATCTATTACCAGATTTTCTTTATCCTCCCATTTTTCTCGTCTCTGTAGATCTCTCTTAATCCTGTAAATAATGATATTGTTCCTTTTACATTGTCCTTCCAAATAATCAATCTTCCGTTTGAGTATTTTATTCTCCTTATTTAACATTTCAATGCCGCTTTTCGCTTCTACGAGTTTCTTTTCAAGACACAAGCTCCTCTCAAGAGCACTCTTGAAATTCTTTTTCATGTATTGCATTTCATTCATGATGAGTTTTTGTCCCTTTTTAAGGTCTTCCAGTATTTCTACTATATCTAATGTATCAGGACCGGGATTGGATTCAATCCCTTGTGCTACTAGTAGTATAGTAATTAACAATGCACTTACAAGACTGCACTTTAACACTAGATCACTTTGTCCTTGAGCGTCAAGTTGCACTATTCCAGCTTTATTTCGTCTTCCTGAAGTAAAGCAACCGATAGCTATTCTCCATTGTTGGATTGTTATGCCCATCTTGTCTCGTCGAAGAAGAGCGCTTGCTGACAAACTGAATTGAACTGAGCAATAACCAATTTACACTAGACAGTCACACAGAATCTGAAGAAATATAATATATATTACTACAATAATCGGCGCATATTTTTGCATAAACGATGATTTTATTCCTCATATAATTAAAAAATAATAGGCACATATCATCACTTCCCGTCCTCGAAAAGGACATACCACCACAAAGTACGCAACTCCGTTAGATTTTTCTCAGAAAAATGTTATATACCATCTATATATATATACCGGGTGCACCATTTATAATGTCCCACCTTTATAACAGAGGAACTAAGAGAGTGAGAGAAGCGAAACTTTGCACAAAGCAACTACAAGAAGGGGGACATCTATCCATGTATTGGGTAACATCACTAGGTAAACAGTGTTGCCAACCCAATATAAAGTTATGATTTTTTAAATGGAATGACCTAAATTTAATACCATAATTCGAATCAGCAATGAAAACAAAGACGAAAGAGATGACACTCGCAGATCAGTGTTGCATACTTTTTGAGAAATATTGTAAAACATATGTCAAATTTAAACACCTTTAACACACACAAGGAATGAAGTAGTAACTATTTGTGCACATTAAATGAAATACTGGAAAGAACTCTTTAAAATGACTTCAAGTTTAGAAGGATCAGTTAAACAGTGTTGTCACAACAAAAGAGAGAAAAATTGAGTTTGGAAATAGTGCAATAACTTCGAAAAAGTCCCTAGTACAGTATAGGTTTAAATGCATAGAGGGAATCAGTATGTCATAAGGAGCATTGTCACGTTTATTTGAGATCGATAAGTCAAGTACTTACCAAGATATTCGGTACTCTGTAAAAGCTGAGAATTTTGTGCTGTACAAGATGGTAACGCTGTTTCAAAATTCCCTTTTTTCCCTCAGCGTTGGAGAAATCGTGAAGAAATGATTAAAATGAAATAAAACATTAACCAATGTACATACAATGAAATGAAACCCATTTGAGTCCTTGAAGGGACTAATTAAACGTAATGTGAATATAAATTGTTCTTGAGTTAGTAATATCAATTCAAATTTTAACAGGATGGTAGAAATACGTTTACGAGACCTACCTACTAGCTATTTCGTGCAGTGAATATACTTATACTCGTGCAACTTTAGGGGAGTAATATCGAATCAATTCAATATTATCTGTAAATATTACCGACTTGTTATTATTTCTTTTTTAAACACGAATGAATGAAATAAGTAAGAGTGTTTCAATTGAAGCAATACAAAGGATGATTTGTGAGCACAATTTCTTTGGCTGTATTGTAGCTGTTGGGTGTAGCCAAGTGGTGTAATCAAGATAATTATTCACTTTCTTCGTTTGCACGTCTAAGAGGATCATTCGCAAGCATTGTTCAAGAAATTGTTCATACAAGAAATGCAAGAAGTCATTATAACTGCTATGCCGATGATCACTAACAAAATGTTAAATATTGCTTTGCGTTGACGTAACCCATATCGGAATAGTTCCCCAAGTCTTTGGCATTACCCATCAGGTCACGAAACAAATTTCTTTGTGTGGTACTTTTGCCGTACAACTCGAAATAATTGTTCAAAAATTACAATTCTTTACAAATTCCTTATTATTGTTTACTAAATGATTTGCGCTGGTCGACATGGAAACATTTCAAATGGAATAGTTAAATTTCAAGGGGACCATCATAATCAATTGTTGAAAAATTAAAAGTCTTCTAGAATTTGCGTGTAAATACGGCGTCCGGATGTATGCATAAAAACTGCAATGCAAAAAACAAGAAACAACCTTTGCTAGTAGGCCACTAAAAAGCACAAATGCTATCTAACCGAGTCACGGCAGGGCGAAACTGAAGGGAAATCTCTAGAGAGGGGGTGAGTCCGAAGGGGGCAGGTGCGTCAGCGAAGGTTGCTATATGCAAAAATAAGGATAGTGAAATGAGTGGATTTTGGTAATGATATGAGTTTCAATAATACTTGTCACGGTTTCATACTTGTAGCGTTCCACTTGTAAACATAAAATACAACTTGTGTACACTGTGCACAAATACAGCACCGGTGGAAAATAGTTTCTAATACAACCATCATTTATATGCACTCACTTATATGCACTCCCTAGTAAAGTACTCGTAAGAATTTTACACTATACTCCGCGCCACCCGAATTGGCGTGTGGCATCAACCAATAAACTCACAGTGCACTGTTACTAAACCTTCAGGGAGGAATCAAATCATTCATAATTAATTTTGTTCGTATTTGTAGACAATTATGAATGAATAGGTTCCTCCCTGAAGGTATAGTAACAGCGCACTACTATCTTGTTGGCTGATGGCACACGCCAATTCGAGGGACGCGAACTATAGTAATCTACACTTGTAAACATAAAATACAGGTGTATTACTTTGTATTTAACTCTACCGCTTGTACAAAATTGTTATTTATGTCTTTTCATGCAAAATACGGACTTTTACCTGTAAATCTTTCAAAATTTGTTGCGCCAAAAGTAAAAAAGCACCATATTTACTATAAATTCAAAAGTAAATAAATTGACCAAAATGCAAGTACTAGCAAGTAGAAAGACTGACGTAGTGTACTGTACACTGGCTCACGCACAACAATGCGTGATACGTTTGTAATATAGTGCTGATGGGATTCACTAAAATTTTGATTAGGTGTTTTTTCTTTCTTTTTGTCCTTGAACATAAAATATGAGTTAGGATACGTAGGTTGGCTTTGGTTAGCTTAGTTTAGTATACATTTAGTAAACTCCTTCTATGATACTGCAGCAAACGTAAAAATTTGTGAATTTTGCATTAATATCACAAAAATCATTGGTTCAAGTTTTCTCTTACATACACAATTGCTAGGTCGTAATTACTGAATGTCTTAAAATGTTTTATACGGCATCATTCTGCAGTGAATTGTGTTAACGAAATTTAAAATATGGCTTTATTTCGATTATCGGTATGCAATAATAATAATTATTGCATCGTTTCTGCGTTCGTTTGCGATTCGCAAATTTTGCGAACATTATTACGAAATTAGACTCATATACTGTTATTTAACGTGGCACATAGACTGTTATTTGTTATGGTACCAATAGCTTCTAATGTTTGCAATTAGTATTTAGATGTACCGCTACGTACAACATTATGTCCTAGCAACTGTTCGAAAAATTTTTTTGCAATATATTGTACGACAGTCACTTCGAAAGTTCTGCACACTGAAAGATGTTATGCAAGCTAATAATTTATTGTACAAAATATCTTTACAGGCGTTCAATACAATCTTCATACTTGTTGGCAAATTCTGTATTCTGGATAGGGCACCTTCATTGTTGAGGTGTCTGATCACTCGGGTCACCTCATTGAAAGCTTCATCAATCGAATCAAAACGTTTTCCACAGAGTGGTTCTTTTATTTTGGGAAACAATTCAAAGTCTGGTGGGCTCAAATCAGGACTATATTGGGAAGGAAAGTATTTCCCATCCATACTTGTTAAGTGTCACTCTTACTTGTAGAGCAGTATGCGGCCTTGCATTATCGTTCAGAATATACCAGCTGCAAGAATGTCGGGATTTCTTTCAATACTTTTCGGATGCAAAACATTTTGCAGAAACAGCTTGTAATATACGCCTGGTATAGACGTCCCCTATGTCACTCTATTGTAGCCATATCTCCATTCGTATCATACGTGAAGATCATCGTGAGTAAAACGTTTGATTGTTGCTAGCAGAATTTCTTCGGGAGTGTAGAGTCTGAACAGTTTTAATGTGACGACTGAAACTTCAGTTCTGGTTCAAACTCTCGTATCCAGGTTACATCAATTGCAACAGTCGTTTGAAAAGCTGATCTCCATCTGTTTGATAACGTTGAAGCAATTTTTCTGCGATTCTTTTGCAACATGCTTTCTGCTCTTTACTCAGATCATGCGGAACCCTCGTCTTCATTTTCAGCTTTTCAGTAATAATTTTGTAAAGTGAAGTGACAGATATTTTGGTCTCATATGCAATTTTCTTACATATTTTCGTCGACCCTCTCTCAAAATATCATTCACAATAATCTCAGGAGTGTAGTCTGTTGCAGTTGATGGTCTTTCACATCTTGAGGTGTCCGTAATGATTACAGGACCTTCACGGAAACGATCTGAGCACCGAAATACAGTGCTATGATCCACTACACTATTTCGACAAACCTCCCGCAAAACATTGTAAATTTCAGTTGAATTCTTTCCACATAGAGTTTCGATGTTGATATAGGAACGCTTATCATCATGCGCATATACACTGTCTCTGAAATGCCTCCTCCATACAGACAAAAGCCCGTGTGAGTTTGCAACTTCGTTCAGTTCAAATAGATGAAATGATAGTTTCTACTGACCACCATGCATGGGTTTGCACGTATTTTTCCGAGAATAATCGCTTTTCAGGCATATCATTTTGCAGTATATCATAATTCTGTATTCAATTATTGTGAACCATTGTACAAAAAACAAAAGATTTTGATTGAATTACAATAGGAAAATGCTGTGGTTAAGCCTTCTTAAAGTTAAACTGCGAGGACACGGTTGCTCAGTGGTAGAGCACTTACCTCTGGTGCGTGGGGTCCCTGATACGATCTCCCATCCAGTAAGTTTGCTGTGGATAACATCATGTCCATGGGGTTGTCGGGTACTCTCGCTTTCTCTCACATTCTCATCCCATTAATTGTTCTATCATCAGTCACTTGCCTTAATCATTGTCTCCCTTAGCCTAAATGGCATAAACGTGGGACGTTATACAGAAAGTTACGCTGCGCTAAGGAATACGATCTCGTATATAATTTGCAGAAGAACTATGGAATATTCTTTACACAGTATGTTTACACTATTTTGTTTACAAGCATACCCATCTTTGCTAACGCGCCTGGTCCCTATAGACACCTTGATTTTCCACTACTTTGGCCCAGCCTTGACTTGGTTAAATACTTCCTTGTTTTTTGTGGCCATCCAGCATAGATTTGAATTTTTTTACACTCTATTCGTTTACTCGTCAACTCACTACGGATCCAATCGTTCATGGGCCCACCAGGTTCTCCATTTCCGATCAGATACATTTCCTGTTTTTAATGAACATCTAACAGGGTTTGTTTGGTGTTTGTTCCATTATAGCATTTATGGCATATTTCTACGTGCTGTACTTCTACTCGTAACGTTTGGGTCCTCATAAGGGAATCGGCACCTATGAATCCATAAATGCAACTCACTACTTAAAAACAATTTTTACATTATTTGTAGTTAATTTCGTGGTGAATGAAATACAAAATAAGTTGTTTATGGCCCCCTAAAATTGGTCAGTACGTATAAATATTGGATGATCTGAAAAATTTTGCTACCATTTAACAGAACTTAGCCTATGTATTTTCTATTCAAATTTTACAACTATTAATATCTACGTTTTATTGTCTTTTCCAACTTATATTCAGGAGAAAGGAATTAAATTAAAGAAATATATGTTTATGATGATCAAGAAACAATTATTTGTAACATACATTACAAAATTCATGAAACAGAAAAAATATTCTGTTTCCTTATTTTAAATATTTTGCTTTAATTCAGCATGTCACAGAATATAACTTGTGTCACAGATTAGTACTTTAATATTTCTCCAAGGCAGAGGGAAAAAAGGGAATTTTGAAACAGCGTTACCATCTTGTACAGCACAAAATTCTCAGCTTTTACAGAGTACCGAATATCTTAGTAAGTACTTGACTTATCGATCTCAAATAAACGTGACAATGCTCCTTATGACATACTGATTTCCTCTATGCATTTTAACCCATACTGTACTAGGGACCTTTTCGAAGTTATTGCACTATTTCCAAACTCATTTTTTCTCTCTTCTGTTGTGGCAACACTGTTTAACTGATCCTTCTAAACTTGAAGTCATTTTAAAGTGTTCTTTCCAGTATTTCATTTAATGTGCACAAATAGTTACTACTTCATTCCTTGTGTGTGTTAAAGGTGTTTAAATTTGACATATGTTTTACAATATTTCTCAAAAAGTATGCAACACTGATCTGCGAGTGTCATCTCTTTCGTCTTTGTTTTCATTGCTGATTCGAATTGTGATATTAAATTTAGGTCATTCCATTTAAAAAATCATAACTTTATATTGGGTTGGCAACACTGTTTACCTAGTGATGTTACCCAATACATGGATAGATGTCCCCCTTCCTGTAGTTGCTTTGTACAAAGTTTCGCTTCTCTCACTTTCTTAGTTCCTCTGTTATAAAGGTGGGACATTATAAATGGTGCACCCGGTATATATAAATGAAAGTAACCATGTTTGTGACTTAATAACTCTTGAACCACCTGAGCAATCTCGATCATATTTTCAACATACATGAAGTTTGGGCCTGGGACGGTTTTTATAATTTCATTTTGACTTGCAACTTAGATAGGGGGGGGGGGCGGGAAGATATATTTAAAAATGATCAAAAATGACCGATGTTAGTTTCGAACCCATAGTTTTCGTGGTCACTGAGACGAATAGTGACACTTCTGAAGCTGTTTAAATATAAATTCAGCCCTTTATAACGAAAATGAAACGTATTCTCCCCATGCGAAGAACGGGTATTCTGCTAGTATTATATTGTTTTATATAATTGTTAATAAATTTTTGATTATGAGATATAGCGTAAACAGAATCGTTAAAGGCGTTTTCGACAAATTCACAATTTCCCAATTTTTTTCCCTCTAGTGAATTGAACTAAATGAACCTCAAATTAATGAGAATTACCGATCTTCACAAATATGATGCATAATTATTTCATATCTTGATTATAGTAAGTACTACTTGTGTACGTTAACACTTACAGAAAAATATCTAGCCCATTGTTTTGTTATAATAATTGACTTGAACGTTTCGGTTCAAATTTGCCAAAATAAGTTATTAAAGATACTCATGAACTACATCTTCACTTTTTCAAGATATGCAAGTTTTTTCAACATATTGCGAAAGTCTTTGAATCTGATACTAACATTTCTCTTAATTATTATTTAGTCAATGATCGAAAAAATTCTTCTAACCTAGGCGCCACAGTAATACGAAGTCAATTTGATACATAGGTCAACATGTTTTAGCCTTAAATTATACTTACTGGTATAAATTACTTAAGCATATAATCAAAATTACTAACCTTGCAGTATTCCTATATCGACCATCTTCAAATAGTTTGACCTTGATTTTTTCAAGTTTAGCATCCCTTTCAGCAGCGAGGTTGTATGAGACGTGGACCTGCAGCTTAAGAGCCTGACATACCAAAAATAATACAAAATTTACCATTTTTCATTTGCTTGTTTTTCATAAGTGGAAGGAGATAATGAAATGCAACTTACCACAATCATAGATAATGTTATTCTACAACAGAAAATATGAACCTCAAGAATTTTCAGTGTTGCCAGAATAACAATTCCCCCAAAATTTAAGTTAAGGCAGCGAACGACTAGAGGAATGAACTCAATTGCACTTGATTACATATTATGTTGTTTTGGAATCTTGTGAACTACTTTTTAATTTAATAACTGTATATTAAAACTTTTTTGATTATTACAAACTAAATACAACTATTATTTAAAATGTACTTCACAGGATACCAAGACAACATGATACTAATCAAATAAAGTGGAGTTCGTTCCTCTAGTCGCTGCCTTAACTTAGATTTCGGGGGAATTGTTATTCTGGCAACACAGTAATTTTTATAGGTGGCAACACTGAAAATTATTCTGTCTCATATTTTTTTGTTGTAGAATAACATTATCTATGACTGTGGTAAGTTGCATTTCATTATCTACTTTCACTTATGAAAAGCAAGCTAAAGGTATTATTTTTAGTATGTGAGGCTCTTCACGTGTGATCTGAACCACATGAGCTCCTCCGGGAATCTATCCCGAGTCTCCTAACCACAGATATGCACGCTAATCGTTTAGTCACGAGGGCGCTCAGATCCTCAAATGGTCAATATTTCTAGCAAATTCCTTGATTACTCTTCACCACGATTACGAAACAAGCTTTTATCATCATATGTAACAATATGATCAAATGCTAAAAGTCCAGTGGCCCTGTTTTGAACTATTAGATGCCAATACGTAGTTGCAATAACGAAAAGCGTTATTTTAATGTATATTTACAGGTACAGATATTAAAAGTAACGAATTGTAGACTAGGAAAGGTTCATTTTACATCTTAAATAGATTTAGATATAACTTTTGGGTTGAATAAATAAATGTCTTTAAAACTGTTACTACAGTGGATTTTGCGTTATTGCAACTATGTATTGACATCTAATAGTTTAAAACAGTTACCCATTTCCAATGCAATTATAGAACCACAGCATGTGATCAACTTGTTGCTTAGGAGGATATAAGATTCCTTTCTAATTGTTTGAGGAATTTGCTCGAAATATTGACCATTATGGAATTTTGACCACACCATAAATACTACAAGGGTAGTAGTAATTTTGATAATAAATTTAAAGATATTCCTTATATTTTGTTAAAAATTACAATTAAATGCATTTGAGTTTCACGGTAAACTGGAAACTTTCACCTTTATGTCGCAACTTTTTGTATTTAACTGATTCAAACGCAACAAAACCACAACTACCAGCACGTAAAAATTGTGAATACTAACATCAAAACACAATGGCGACCAGCCATTGAGCATTTTTCGAGTTTTGTAATTAGTATTTACAAAACACTCCTGAGCAAACTTTTTTATTGTCGAGACAACGAAGGCTTAAGACTGGAACCGTGGTGGCTCAGTGGTATGCGCTCACCTCTGACGTGTTGGCTTCCTGGCTCTCGCTAAGTGGACTTTGTGGTGGACAAACACTGTATGATTTTTCTTCGGAGTTCTCGCGTTTCCTCCCACTTTCGTCATTCCACCATTATCATAGATCTCAATTTGTCTAGGATAATCGTAGGACGTTAAACTTAATAATAATAATAATAATATAGGTTAATCTCGAGTAGGGAGAGGTACACTTATTTGTTTTATTTATTGATTTATATTGACATATTATCGATTTAATATCCTCGTAACGAGACTGTAGCTTACCTAAAATTAACTATAAATTTTATTTAAATAGCTTATTATTAGAGATCTTTGGTAACAGAATTTGATGGATAGGCGCCATGTTGATTATTTACATTTTAGTGGGAATGTGCGCGTGTAGCGGAGGATTTATACTAGTAAGTACCGGTAGTTAATTATAATATACAGGAAAATATGACAATTATTTTTCGTTGAATTTTTAAAAGTCAAATAGTAGTACGTGTAGTGAAATAAAATATCCAAGCTTTATTAAAATTACTTTTTTTAGAAGTAAAATTGTGTTAATTATTTGGAAGTGGCCTTGCATGTTGTGTGGCCACTGATTGAGCTTATCAGTGTAGTAATCGGAAGCATGTTAATTAAAACAGAACGTTCTCGAAGTACTATTTAGTACGAAGATGTTATAGCAAACAAATAAATCCATGTGGAGATGGCAGGTGGATATGTTATTAATATACCAGTTTTAAGAGGCTGTGAAGTGACTGCATATACGATCTTTGAAATAAGACACAGGTGGAAAAGGTACTCTCAAACATTACTTCAAGATCACGGAGTGATTCCACTAGATGAACTGTATAGTGGCAAGGAATCAGTTATCTTAAAAGAAAGCAATGGATTTCTTTCCCATAGATACGTATTTGGGGAATTGAGGGGAGAAAATGCGTTATGAGATTTCCTCTTCCATTTTCAATAGTATTTTCTTCGGTAGAGCAAAGCTTAATTATTTTGTGGTGATAAGGCCAGTGTCTTATTAACGCTTGAACAGTCGTTCCAGTATCAATAATGCTTGCTGGAATATTGATATCTCATCAAGAACTTGGGTTGATTGGTTTAACTTCTGCCCTGGAGTTTCCGTTTAGTGGTACTTAGATTCTTCTACTCAGTTAGGAGGAAATGAGATGAAATATTTGAGTTTAACGTCGGTTAGGCCAAAGGAGAGATGATTAAACCAAGTGAATGATGATGGTAGGATTGGTGGAATGTGAAAGTGGGAGTACCACGAGTTAACCCACGAACACGATGTTGTCCACCACAAACTCACTTGGCCGGGGATCGAACCCGGGACCCCACGCACCAGAGGTAAGGGCTCTACCACTGAGCTACCATGCCCCCTACTAAGCTTGGAGGGTTCAGGGAATAGTTTAGATAGAAGAACCTAAGTTCGGGAAGAGTAAAAATCAACACGAGAGATTGACTGAAGGAATATGTTTTTTGGGGGAGGAGGGAAGGGGGAATTGAGATAGGAGCAGGGAAAGTATTCATGAGTGTCGTGCAGAATCATTTCACTTCAGTCCTGGCTTCAGTTCTTCAGCAATGGGTTAAGACTGGTACAACTATTCATAGTGACTGCTGGAAGCTTAATAATAAGTCAAATGAGGTAGGTTATAAGCACTTCGTAATGAATTATTTCATGAGTTTCGTAGATTCAGTGACAGGCGTTCACATGCAAAATATTGAGTGTTTGTGGCAACATGCCAAGGACAGTATTTGGACGATGACATGGTAACGAGACCCACTATTTCGCTGGACATCTCGCTTTCTTTCTTTGATGGAAACGTTTCCCGCCGCATACGAAATTTCACAATTTCCTTGTGGAAGTCGAAAAACTATACTCAATTAAAATATAGGGTAAGTTAGGTACTATAGGGTGGCACATACGTCACGCATGGGTTTTAGTGCCTCATATTTTGTTTGGTAAGTTATTAATGGAAGTTTCTCTTTTTCAGGATTGTAAAGAAATTCTGGGAGATTCATCATGGAGAGATTGAGTCCTGAACAACTCACGAAACTGATTGAACTGTATTTTGAAAATCAAAGATCAATCATGCTCACCCAGAGAGCATACCGTCGGCACTTCAATATGCGCCTGACTTAACTGCTCCAGATTTTTTTCCTTTGGGGATATCTCAAAGAACGTGTATGTGTCAAGAAACAAACAACCATCGAGCAACCCAAAAACAACATAAGGGTAGAGATCTGTGCGTTACAGCCAGCAACTCTTCGTAAAGTTATGGACAATGTACTGAAAAGAGCCAACCTTTGTGAGGCTGCAAATGGCGGATATTTGAAGAACATAATTTTTCATACATAGTGTTTTCAAATCTCCCAAACATGTACTTCTTTCCTGTGACAAGAATAATTACTTGTATTTACAAACACAAACGTTATACACTGTTTCAACCCTTGCGTGACATATGTGCCACCCTGTATAATGAAAAGAAGTGAAATAAATATAATAGAATAAGTGAAAAAGATAAAAATTCGTAAGAATGTCTTTCCTTTCCTTACGTCAAAGGTCATGTGATCACGTACTCAACACATGTGATTCCATCAACATTAGAAACAGACGCCAAATAGTGGACGTCGACTAACCAGTCTTTCAAATGTTCTCCAAGCATGTCTGTCATACACCAAGACCAATTCCTCTTTCTACCAACGATCTGATGGGTTTGTTGAAGTGCATCCCACCTATGCACCATCACTACTACTAGCTAACTAACTCCATGGCCTATCGAATCCGGAGATTCACTGCTGCGTTCACAAAAGCTCCCCACTGACCTCTATCCCTAGCAAACTAGATCCAGTTTCTACTCTGTATTGCTATGCGAGATCCATCGTAATATTATCCTCTCATCTGCGTCTAGATCTTTCTAATGGTCGTTTTCCGATTGGTCTTCCAGTTACGACTTTGAAAGCGTTTCTACTTTCTTCCATCTTAGCTACATGACCAGTCCACCTAAGCCTCTTAGACTTGATGATACTAACAATGTTTCGTAAACCGTATAAATTATGCAGTTCGCGTTATGAAGTTTCTTCCATTCTCATTCCTCTTGGGTCCAAATACTCGTCTCAGCATCTTGTTCTCAAATACTTTCAGTGTATGTTCTTCCCTCAGAATAAGCGAACATGTTTCAATACCATACAGAACAAAAGGCATGATTACCGTTTTATATATTTTAAGCTTCAAATTATTCGATAGAATTCGCAACGACAGGAGATTTTGAACTGAATAATAACACGAATTTCCTGCTTTTAGTCGACATTTAATTTCTTCATGAATATGATTTTCGTCTGTTAATATTGATCTTAGACATTTGAAACTATCCACTTTATCAAAAATATTATTTAATATCTTATCGCATACATAGTTTGCCGTATTACAGTCCCGACGCATTTCCATGTATTTAGGTTTCTCTGCATTTACTTCTAATCCCATGTCCCTGCAAGCGTTTAACAGGACCTCTGCATTTCTTTCTATTGTTCTCCTAAAATTCCCTATTAAATTTACACCATCAGCATACGCCATAACCTGGTGCACCATTCAACTTTAGGCCCTTGTTGCTATCTTTGATTTTCCTTATAGCGTATTCCAGAACAAAGCTGAATAATAATGGTGACAACGCATCTCCTTGTTTCAGGCCATTCTCAACATAAAAGCTCGTGAACAAAAATTTTCCTACTCGGACTTTACTTTGGTATTCATTTAAACATATCTTGATTAATCTAATTAGCTTTTTCGTTATTCCAAATTCTGCAAGAATGTCGTACAATGTTTCTCTCCTACCCGAGTCGTAAGCATTTTTAAAATCAATAAATAGTTGATGTACCGGGGTATTGTATTCCTACTTCTTTTCGAGTATTTGTCGAATGGTAAATATTTGGTAGATAGTTGATCGATTTCGTCTAAATCCGCATTCATAATCTCCAATAATTTCATTTGCGTATGGGGTCAATAGAATGTTTGCTAATAGAATATTTGAAAGGATGTTGACAGAAGAGAAATGCCTCGATAATTATTACAGTCAGTTTTGTCGCCTTTCTTGTGAACTGGAACAATGATTAATTCTTTCCATTCTTGTGGCAATTCTTCCTTGTTCCAGATAAGAAGAATGAGTTTGTGTATCTTGTTCCACAGTTTTTCGCCTCCAGCTAAAATGACATCAGCCGGAATTTCGTCTAAACCCTGAGATTTGTTTCTTTAATTTCTTGATAACGATTTCTACTTCTATTCGGTTACGATCTGGGAAATACGGTTCTGCGGTGCGGATTTCCCTTTCTCCACACACATTAGTATTTGGCTGCGTATTATTCAAATAGTCAAAGAAATCTTTCCATCTATTTAAGATGCTGTCTGTATCAGTGAGAACTGTTCCGCCAGCTTCGGGGTTGGCAAAAATCGTGGTTTTTATTGAAACAACCAAAAAACCAGTTTTTTGTTTAAACCTTTTATAATAATAATAATAATAATAATAATAATAATTTGCTCTATGTGTTTATATCACATATGGACAGAAATAAGTTTATTTCGCCTTGGTGTTATTATGCAACAACCGGGTTATGCTGGAAGGGGCCACATAAGCTTAAGGTGGAATCCAAATCGCTTCTCGGCGTACACCTGAGAGAAATTGTCCTCTATTTAAACTCGAAATCTGAACTAATTGGCCACAAATGCAATACGTCTGGCGACTCACTCACGAAGGACTCCTGATAAAAATACGTTGTACTGATCTTTACATAATGTGTCGATAATATATAACACAAAGATACGGGAACTACATGTACGCCTCAATAGCCACAACAACGCTGTAAAGTATTACCCCCAAAAAAGTTTATTAACTCGTGTCTTGTATTCTCTAGGAAATTATACAGAGAAATTTTAACATTGTCCTTTGGTTCTTGTAATATGAGAAACAGATAAAATGGAGTTACGACTAATGAAGACATTTACCAGGTTAATTGAAGTTTCGCTGAATCGTTAAAAAGCGTCAGATAAACTTCCAAACACGATAACTTACTCTGTTATAAAATACGACAGATTTAATTTCTATGCAAATTATGCTGTGTAAACAAACTGAAAATTCATTGTAACTAATCCTGATTTCCATCAAATATAAAGGTTTAAACTTAATATAGAAACAAAAATGCATGCACCTTTTTTCTTGAAAAAACTCTTGAACATTAATTCTCATAAGAACGACATCTTCAAAGCTAGTACCACAAAAGTTATGGGTTAACTTTTAAAGTTGGTCGTCCGTTTCTAGCAAAATTTTTTAAATTTACCGGGAAGAAATGGTTAATCTGCTCGTTTCTGTGCTTGATATTATACAAGAACAGAAGTTGTGTTTATTTTTCTTTATAAGCGGGTATAAATATGGAACTCTTTGACGAGCGAAGGAAACTATTTCGCGCAAGTTTACCACATGATTGAATTGTAACGACTATTTGTATTCCAAACATGGCTGCAGGTGTACAGAGACGCTCCAGTTGGTATCCTTACGCACAGACGAGAAATTATACTCTATTAACTTTAACAAAATGGGTCCAAATTTCCTTAACCCTAAGATAACCCTACTTTACTTATCCCTACCTCACTGTACTCTACCCTAACCTAATTATTTTAAAGAGAACTAAAACCGCCATATAACTTTTAAAACACGAAAGTGCATATGAAAAAGAATCCTATTACCTAGGTAGATATTATTTTCTGACAATGTAGTCAGGGATGATCACAACGGGAGAGGGGGGGGGGGGCTATGAAGCAAACTGCGTCATTGAAATATTTGGGGGGTTAAAAATCTATATAAATATGTTTGAGGGGGTGTAAAAATTAATCGAAAAGATTTATTTTCATGGAAGAACACCTATGGATAGACAATTGCGGTGGGGGGGGGGTGCGTCATGGACATAAGGGGGGTGGGCACCACTAATGTAGTGTCTCTGAACAGTATATAAAAATTGTATTTTACGTTTTCAATTCTGGCGTTACTAGTACGACAGGAAATCATATGGCAAGTCTTTACTTTGACTCAAACAGTGACCTTAATCGGTTCTTATGAGTTTAGTCACTTCCTGGAACTGTTTGCGCGTGAGTCACTTATTGGAACTGTTCGTGCCTTTTGTGTGATGTCTTAGTTCATATTTTTCCCACTAGGTGTCTATGTACAGTCATATGGTAGGTTGTTAGTGTGATGTCACATGTTCTGTGTGCATGTATGTGTGTGCTGTTGTTGGTGGCATGTGGGAACCGCGTAATTGAATTTTCGTTTCATGGCAATAATCGAGTTAGCAAATGCGAATTGAGAAACCGTTTCATGAATTTAATACAACGAATTTGAACTTGTCGTTTTAAAATAAGTTTGTATTAGATTCGGATATAACTCATATCGCTTTGCAGCACGTTTTGGTTTAATTGAGTTAGAGAAAACCTATCATGGTTGTGGTCTAAGGTTGAAGATATTTCCGACGTGTGGTAAAAGTGGGCGTTTATTGGTTTTTCTTGTTAGTAATAATAGCAAGTGCTCGGTTTAATAAAACAACGTGTGTGCGGAAAGGAACATTTTTCAGCAATGTTGAGTACTGCTATCTTATTTTTTCGTGTGTGGAATCAGCAATTATGAGTTCATTATTCATGAGTGTTCTCCTATGGCGAAATGGTGAGTGTTTTCTTTTTAATTCCTATTATTTTTATTCTTGATTTGTTTTGCATTTGAGTATTAGGCAAAGTATTTGGTTCGCTGCTGGTTGTCCTATTGTCTTGTTGAGATTTAATTTATTTTTCTTTGTCATGCACTGATTTATGATTACTGACGAGTTTCTTTTAATTTTTTTCCCTTCTTATGTTAGCTTTATAGTAGTGGTGTGATTATTTATTGTTGTTTTGGATGTTTTTATGGTGCTTGAGCGGGGGGTTTGGAGGCGGTAGCCCCCCATTTAGATCTTAAAATTGATAGTCACCGCTTCACTTGAATTGATTTCTCGGAAGACTTTCGGAATGGTATTTAGTAACATTTTGGCCCTTGTACTTATAGTATAATTCTTAACATCGTACATTACTTTGACCGTGATAGTAACTGTAAGTGATTAATCTGATCAGGTTCCCGGAGCAGTTAAGGAATCATTCCTAAACTGTTCCCGGAACCGGATCAGATGAACGGTTGAAGTCCCTTTTTGACTCAAAGTAAAAATTTCCCAATCATATTACTGTAAAAAACCCACGTGTTTCTATTATCCTTGGTTAAGCGCATACCTACCGTCGCTGACAAGCTTGCTCCTTCCGTATGCACCTCTGCGCGAGCCTTCCATCTTCGTCCTGCCCTGACCTGATTAGATAAAATTCATGCTTTTTAGCAGGTGTCTAGCACTGGGTAGTTTGTGGTTTTTGAAGTGTCGTATTTATGGCATGTGTCCAGATACTGTATTTATACGCAAATCTTGAAAGAACTGCCATTTCTTTACAATTGTTCTAATGTCCCCCTGTATCTATGCTAAGTGGGTATTGTCATGTCGTCCAGAACAAATCATTTGGGGGACAATCAGAAGGAGATTATTAAAATTATATTTTTTCAACAATTTTTTCGAGCTGAGTGACTAAACTTGAGGTGCACGGGCATCGAACCTCTCCTTTAAGTACATCAGTTACAATTCAAAAAACGTCCTTCCAGTCACTTAATTTAAATTAACACCTATTAAGTCACATTATTAAATATGTCCAATTACTTATACGAGAAATAACACTAATGTTATTACATTTTTCATTCTGAATTTTCTTGATATTATAGAAAACAATGACAATAATGATTAGAATGAACCACACTTACTTGGAGTCGCTGTTGCGAGTTGTGCAACTAGCATGTAAACGAAATGAACGCCAGCAGTTGCCCATAACGTATTTGCTGGAGGCCGTTCATAAACATCATTCATTCCTTTTCTGTTATATGAATTCATTATCCATTGTAACAGAAAAATACAAATATCCATAACTCTAACATATTTTACATCCTTCACCGATGTAAACAAAACTTCCAATGATATGCACACTTGTGGCTCCACCTAGAAACATTTTAATTCTCATTCGACAACCATATAAACCATCTGAACACTTTACATTTTATGTGCCTTGACGTTATAGAACACTTTATGGGAAAAAATAAAGCTTAAGATAATTCTTCAGACTTCATAACGTAAAATATTAATAAATACAATTTTTGAATAATTAATTTTACATAATTAAACAATAGTAGAAAATGTTTAGACATAATTCAGTACAATATTTACGAATAAAATAAAAACTGAACAAATCAGTGAATGGTGAATGATGATGAAAATTGAGAAGTTAAAGTCAAGGATATAATCCTTGATCAATTTGGAGGTGATTGGGGATGGGGTACAATTTTAGTGCATGTTTTACTAAATTAAACTAATAATATTCTAAATGCATATATTTAGAAACAGGTATAATATCATATCAGTTACTGTACTTAGCACTTACATGTGGATTTGATGTTTTAATAGATATTTGAATTTAATATTTTAATAGATATTTGATGTTTTCTGCTAGTGCCATACGAGATCACCAGAAATTCATGAGTTACGTTACGTAGTTCTTTCCGCGCAGCTCCAGTTTTGGTAAACATACAGTGATGATATATTCATTTTTCTTTTTCATCAGGAATTTCACTTTTACTAACTTCGTGAATGTTTGGGAGAAGTTGTATTACTGGGTGCATATTCATTTTAGGAGGGCTACCATCATTATATATATAGTGTGGTGTCTTACGACGAAAACTACAGTGCAAAAAAAAAAAAAAAAGTGCCCTAGAGTGGGTCCATGAATGTGGGAACTAAACTCATATTCCCTAGCCAAAACTGACTAGAACTACATAAATCTAACGAACCTAAACTGGGTTATGTTTAGCAGAAGGGGTCCAGAAGCACGTAGAAAACAAAATTTGCAGGAGAAATAATTGATGCAAGTAGTTAGACGTAACATAACGTAACCAAAACTAACCTAATAGGCCTATAAGCAGAAATAAGCGAAATTCTATCATTTTTTGGAAAGTTATGCTGAACCCCGACACTAACATAAATTAACCTAACCTAAATTAAACTAACCCAAAGTCATCTAAACTAAACTAACCTAATGTGAACAGAAATTACCGACATTGTAACATTTTTTAGAAACAATTGCTGGACCCGTTCTGCTAAACATTAGTCCGTAAACCTTAATGTGCTGGATCTACTCAAAGGCTAAATAAAAGTGAACTTAGGTGTATACTGAAAAACGATAATTCTGCTTAACCGAGTTCGGGCAGCAGCGCAGCAGGGTTAATGTGTAAAGAGCAAACGCATCAGCGACGGTTGGTATACGCATGAATAACGATTATGGAAAAGCATTTCATATAGCATAAAAACACATGCCTTGTGTGGCACAGCTTTGGGACACTTAATGATTGTTTTGTACACTACCTTCACACAGCAGTTCACTTCGTCAAAGATTTGCTATAGAGTATCATGTGTTAAAGAGCTCTTGTTATATTTCGTGTGTCTACCTTATTATACATGTGAGAGATATATTTTGAGTACGTATACATTGGTTTTCCAAAATAACACAAAATGCGGCATCCTAACATAGGCCAAAAAACCTAACAAAAAGGAAATTGTGATAACTTCCACCAAAAACAAGGGTTGTATCTAACCTAATCACGACAGGACAAATCTGGTAGGCCTGTGCGAGTTTGCGTCGGTAGGAAGCAGGCGCGTCAGCGATGGTGTGTATACACGTTAATTACGATATTTAGAATACAGGTGTGTTACCTGTTGGGCAGTTTTAATGTTAACAAATCATGACGTAATGCACTGCATTCATATCTAAATTGAATGCATTATGGTTTCACATGTAATGTTGTTTCATGACGTATTTTTTAGCTTATATATTAATTGAACTGTCGCTTAATCTTCCTCAGAACAAAGAGCTTAAATTATTTTCCTATAGATCTTCACATTGTTGTTCCAATTACCAGCGGTACGTAATAAATTAATTTTATACTATTATGCGTCCTTATATGATATTCAAGAACATATATATATATATATATATATATATATATATATATATATATATATATTACCAGTTATAGCTTTTTACCTTTTAATATTTGAATAAACTCTCCGTTACCCTAAAGGGCATATTCGTTGGTCGGTAAACTGAAAGATTTCGTTTCGTTTGGAATAAACTCAATTATTTTTATGGGGGCCGCGGTGGCTTAGTGGTAGAGCGTTCACCTCTGGTGCTAGGGGTCCCGGGTTCGATCCCAGCTCCCGCCAAGTGAGCTTTGTGGTGGACAAATACCGTGTGCGTGGGTTTTCTCGGGGTTCTCCCGTTTCGTACCACTTTCTTCATTCCACCATTTCATTCATTACTCATCATCACCGTCTCCTTTAGCCTAACCGGCATAACCGTGGGACGTAAAACTCAAAGATTTCATTTCATTTTTTTTTCAATTATTTTTATGTTTTTTAGGAGTCGCTCAGTTGAATGTCATAGAACTAATCTTCATTATGTCCATCAACCGATGAGCGCTTCAGCATCAAAATAGTTCAGTTTCTTCAGACTATAATGTAAAATCCGTGCTAAGTGCCAAAAAATGTAAAAGTTCGGTTTAATGTAAAAATGTCGCGTATGTGCCTAACACTACTCAGTGAAAAACTGGTTATCTAGTATTCACCGTGGAAGTAGTTCAAATAATCCCCAGAAGAATGCGCGTGCCTATATATTCCATCAGTTCTGAAGTAACGTTTATTCTGTTTTCTCAATATATTCGTTTTGACACTTAACACGGATTTTATAGTCAGTTCTACAAATATTAAAATGTTAAAAACACTTAACTGGTAAAATATAGATATATAAAAATTGTTCGTGAATACCTCATATAAGGACGCATAATAGTATAAAAACTATTTACTACGTACCACTATTAGTTGCAACAACTATATGAAGATCTGTATAGGAAAATAATTTAAGCTCTTTGCACTCAGGAAGATTAAGAGACAGTTCAATTAATATATATAGGCTAAAAAAATATGTCTTGAAGAAATATTGCGAGTGAATCAGTATACTATCATCATTTTTGCAATGTGTTCTATATGCTCAATAAGTAAATATGCATCATGGTATTCTTATGCACTATTACCTGCATACAGCATACAGTTTTATTGACGTCGTAAACAATATAAATACTGAGGATAACTTTATGCATGTTTTGAAACGTATACGAATCAGTTAATAATGTTTTATAATAATAATTAATAATAATAATAATAATACTTTAGGAGTGGTTAAGGCGAATTGAATATTAGTATTCGTTTTATTAAATATGCATCTTGTCAGTATTATTAATTTTTATTATTATTAATTAATTAATTATTATATATATGGAGTATGTTTGTATATATATATATTCAATTTTTGGTGTACTGTGAGAGCTGTATTTTAAATATTCGTTTCTTTTCAGGATACAATTAAGTGAAGTATGGGGTCAATATTAAGAAATGTCAATCCATTTTTAAGAAACATTTGCACAAACTTCCAACCTGTGGTATTTCGTAAGACTTTATCTGTTACATTACGGAAATATGGTGAAGATGTTGCTAAAAGTCCAGGTTAGATCTTTTTATTCAGTTTGTTTTTGTTTTGTCTTCAGTTTGCTATTTCGTCAGTATTAGTCATGAGCAGTATGGTTCCTTTCCCGGAATCCGTTCCGAAGAAGGATTCGTTCCTCCGGACCGAACCCTTTGATTCCACAAAGTTAAATGATTCTGTGTTTTTTTCGATTTGATTCCCCCAAACAAGGATTCATTCCTCTGGATCGAATCCTTTTTTTTCCGATGAGTCGGAATAATTCTGAGTTCTCATATGACTCTCCAATTCGATTCCTCCTATCATCCAAAGTCGTCAAACCACTCTTATTGCCTGAGAAGTTGCTGCAGTGTGGTGGTGTGGGAAATTGGAATGAGTAGAAGCAAAAGGAGAGATTGCCGTGTTTTGAAACATGTTCACAAAGTTCCATTTTTTCCTGATAAGAGACATAATATTGCACATAGGACAAGAGCAGATACAGATTTTCTGTTTTATTAAGATTAAGATTAAGATTAAGATTAAAAGTAAAAACAAAAAGAGAGAAAGAAAAAATAGTGATAAGACTAGCAACCGATCTCCCCCTCTCCTCCAGTTAGGAGATCAATTGCAGTGGTCAGAATATTGCGGAAAACTGACACGTGAGAAAAATTGCTTGTTTTCAGACATGCGCAGTACGTGCATTATTTGCTTCTCTGTTGTGCAGTGCACACTTTTGAAACTGTTAAAGAGTAACAGGTGGTCTTCTTTTTCTTCTTCTTCTCATTTTTTACGTGACTATTAAACACAAAAAAAAGTAAATGTTCTGTAACTTTTAACTTTTATTCTTATTATTTATTTAAATACGTAATACCAGCAACAACAAATGAAGTCTCGGGCTTCCTTGTGTAGGAGACAGTCGTTCTTTCAGAAAAAATGTTCCGGGGGCACTCCTGGTACTATTCTATTTATTATTATATTATAGACGTATTATTTTGGTCTCCTCCAAGGGGGCACTCTCAGAGCTCCGGGTTGCAGTGCCCCCCAAAAAACATGTCTGGAAGTAACACTGGTAGGAGTGTCATTTGCAGAGGGCAGGGGGCAATTGTCTATCCTGATTTTAAGAATTACATATTTTTTAATAAACTGTATAATAATAATAAACGTTACACGGAATTTTGGTTCTCCTCGCGGGAGACTTGAGTTATATTTCCAGTGGCAACTCGTGTGATTCGGGGGGTGCAGTGGCTCAGAGGTAGAGCGTTCACCTCCGGTGCTTGGAGTCCCTGGTGCGATCACAGCTTGCGCTGTGTGGACTTTGTGATGGACAAACACCGTGTGCGTGGCAGGGTTTGAAAAAACCCGGGTTTTTCTGAAAAAGCCCAACCCACCTGGACCCATATGGGTTTTATTGGGTTTTTTCGGGTTTAATTGGGTTTTATCAAAATATTTCAATGTCTTTGGGATAAAAGTGTTAAAATGTGATGTATATTTCACGATTATCATTGTCACAACTTGCGACAATTTTCTATTCACGGCTGTTTTGAAAAAATGGCCGCCATTTTGAAATTTTACGTTGGATCATCGCCAAAATATATACAGCTAATTTAGAGTATCTCGTGCTTTTACTCTAAAAATTTCGACTTAAAAGACCGAAAATTGCGCTTTGTAGCGTGCATATCCGCTATTTTAAAAAAATAAGTCACTATTTTGAAATTTTACGTTGGTATGCCGCCAAAATCTATACAGGAAATTTAGTGTGTCTTGTGCTTCTACTCTGAAAATTTACACTTAAAAAACCGGAAGTGATTCCCTGTAGTATGTGTGGTACAAGCAGACGAACGAACAAATACAGATTGAATTATCCCAGAAGCCTCAGTGACGTTCGCCAAATATGAACACAAAATAATTTAACAGCGTAAAATAAATTGCTTTTATTGTTGAAGTTCACTTTCGATACCTTGTGCGATCAATTACGGGAATTTCCCGAGCACTTGTTGCAAGAGGGATCTTCCCAGAAAATTAATTTAAGACCATTAAGAAAGATATAATTCATATTTTATAAAATAAACTACTTTTGGCTAGCTGGGGGCTCTGCCCCCAGGCCCCCGACTTTGCCCGGCCTACAGCCTTGCATTTCTTATCTATCGCCCTTTGCATCAACAGTGAATTTCGTGAACTTGCTCTTCATATTTCCTGAATCTGCCTATCTGGGGGCATCGTTCCCCACACACTGTCTTTGCTCGGCCTACGGCCTCGCATCTGTTGAACCCACAATTCTATCATTTCTTTTTTTATTTCAACTATTTAAAAGATAAGATTTCGTATCCCAAGAAAACGCCCATGTAAATAACAAGGGAATTTCTTCACCCTTTAAACCCCTAAAAGTATTTAAAATATTCACTTTTGGCTATTTTCCTGTCGGTTAGTCCTGGAATGCTATAATCATGCGAAATTTCATAATTCTAATCATGCCGGAAGGGCCTAAACATTTTGGGGTGTAGAAGACGTCCCATACAAATAACATGGGAAAGATTTTTCAATTCCCCATAAAACCACTCTATGGTTGGAAATTTTTATTTCTGATGTTTCACTTAGGTAACGCTTACGAAAACGTACAAGCATACCGAATTTCAAGATTTTATTCCAATTCTAAGTACCTAAAAGATAAGGTTAAGTTTGTTTTTTTTTTTAAAAAAAAAAGCCCATTTAAATAACATGGGGAAATTCTTCATCCAATCTTTAGACCCCCTCAAAATTAAAAATATTCACTTTTGGCAATTTTCCTCTGGGTTTGTCCCGAAAAGCTACAATGTCAAATTTAACCATTGTAGCCCTACAGGAAGTGCTCAATAATTTGGGGGTGTAAAAGGTGTTCCATATAAATAACATGGGAAAGATTTTTCAGTTCTCTATAAAACCACTCTAAAGTTAGATTTTTAAATTTTTACTGATTTACTTAGGTACTGCTAAGAAAACGTACAAGGATACCGAATTTGAAGTTTTTATTCCAATTCTAAGTACCTAAAACACGAGATTATAGGCCCAAAAAAAGGCCCACTTAAATACCATGGGGAAATTTTTCATCCCCTTTTTAGACCCCCTAAAAATTAAAAATATTAACTTTTGGCAATTTTTCTGTCAGTTAGTCCCCGAAAGCTACCATCATGCCAAATTTAATCATTGTAGCCCTACAGGAAGTGCTCAATAATTTATGTCAGCTCATGTAGTTTTATATATAGTTAGGGTGTTTCAGAATGTCTTAAATGAAATTAAATATCTTCCAGCATAAAATACATAGTTTTATTGTTGAAGTATTCAGTTCCGATGCTTTGTGCGTTCAATTGGGGGAATTTCCCGAAAAACTTCTTTCGGAACGTTTTTTTCCCTCCTCCCTCGAAAAGGCAGCTCCCTTTACTGTACATCAAAACTTCCACTAGTACGAAAGTTTGAATTCAACACTTGAAATAGTAAGCGGTACGTAGTTTGGAGAAGTTTTACGCTTTTGTTGGTGTTGATTCTACAGAATCCTTATTTGAAGAGTACCTACAAATAACTGCACTAAACTGTTGTTGTTGGAAAGCTAAACTTTACTGAAGAATACTTGTGTTACCATCAAAGGTAAGAAATAATACTAATAGTTTTACTAATGCACTACATGTTTACTGGTAGTACCGGCATCTATGGCTTTAAACGCGTCAAACGTATGAGGGACAACGTCCCTCGGCGTCGCCGAGTTGGCGAGCACACTATTCACGGAAAATATTTTCTAAAATATAAAATTGCATTTTTTTTTTTTCAAATAGGCTACAAGCATAATCCATACATTAATTTGTTACTTAATTATCTCAGTCTAAGGTAAGGTTTTTTATTCATTCAGTGCAGTCAGAACTTTATAAAGGTCTTATGTTGAATGTTGTGTACCTTAACGGGAAAGCATTCAATTCGCCCAAGGAAAGTCCAAAATCTGATAAAAATCACTTTCAATGTGATCACCTTGGTTGTATCAATAATATATTAACAAAAAGCTCAAAAACCCAGGTGGGTTTTTTCAGGTGGGTCCAACCCGAAAAAACCCACCGGGTTTTTTCGGGCTGGGCCCACTTGGGCAAACCCTGGTGCGTGGGTTCTCTCGGGGTTCTCCCGTTTCCCCCCACTTTCTTCATTCCACCATTTCATTCATTACTCATCAGCAACGTCTCCTTTAGCCTAACCGGCATAACCATGGGACGTAAAACTCAAAGATTTCATTTAATCTTTTTTATATTATCTTGGTGTTGAAATATGCATTAAAACCTAATCAAACAACCAATTGCGAATTTTATGTTAGTATAGGATTATATGGACATTACATCAGAATATATTGAATAAGAGCTTGTGTGTTACTGCAAATAGTTTTATTATCCGTCTTGCAACAAAAATCTATAGACCTGGTAACGCTGAACACTTGTGAAAAAGTAAAAACAAAAAGAGAGAAAGAAAAAATAGTGATAAGACTAGCAACCGCTCTCCCCCTCTCCTCCAGTTAGGAGAGCAGTTGCGGTGGTCAGAATATTGCGGAAAAGTGACAGGTGAGCGCGTAAGAAAGATTGTTTATTTCCAGACATGCGCAGTACGTGCATTATTTGCTTCTCTGTTGCGCAGTGTCGGTCTATTCTTTACTACTACTGTTTTTGTCCCATCCATATCAATCTGACTCCATTCATATCAATCCACTCGTCTGTTGTTTGGTTCCGCCATCTGGTTCCACCAACCGAATCCACTGACTCAATACGTAAACTTCCTGAGTGAATCCATCCCGTCAGTGAGTCCGCCCAAATAAATCCGATTCCTTTCAGAGATTCGTTTCTTTCATTCCTCTGACGGATTCGTTCTTTCGGAACGAATCATTCCGGAACTACCTATCACTAGTCAGAATAAATTTCTCTAAAATATGTTTTATCCTGTCAAGTTTTTGTTCTTCAGTAGCGGATATTAATACGAAGAATAAGGTGCATGTTGGGAGGAGCCCTCCAAATTTAGAAATTTTTGATATAACGTCCTTACTTTACAACACTAATAAATGTGGTATTGTGGTTTTTATTTAATATGGGGCAAATCCAGGAAAGTAATAAATCTTTGGTTGACAATTTTCAAAAAATCGAAATAAATTTATGTTAAAAAATTGTGTATATATAAAAATAAGGTATAAATTTGTGTTAATAATACTTATAATGAAGTCTCAAACTCCTAATTTTTGGTAAATAATAATAACATACAAGACCTATTATGGGGAGGAATTGTATATTTTTATCAGGTCTCCCACCAGAGATATATAACTGTGTAAGTACGCGCTTTTTCACTTTTCTGGATTTTTAGTAATTTCTATAAAACAAAGGGGACACGTCTAAGGGTTGAAATGTGGTGAATGAGCACTTCTATATGAAACCTCTTTATTCAGAAAAGCTCACCTTCCTGATCATTTGCCTTCTTGCAAACATCACCTGCTCAATCCGAACTTTTATGTCAATGACCTACTTTTTCAAACCTATTTTTACCCTACTATACTTCATGGACAATAATGGCTAATACATAGTCTTGGTAGCTTACACTTTGCTGACCATTTTGGCTTTTGTTCGACATTGATAGAACAACTAGGGTTTGAGATACTTCAGATTTGGTAACCCCTTACACCACCAAATAGCACATCTTCGAAAACGAATATGGCTGCCACTCGAAACCTAAAGTCACTAAACTTAAGATAATGGTTGTTTTGAATTAACAACATGGTATCGTAATTGCACATCAAAAATCAGATATTTTAAAAATTGTTCAGCAACGTGCATTGGATCACTATGTAGATTTGAAATATGACGTAGTACTATTGAAAAAAAAAAAAAAAAAAGAACGTTCGGCTTGCAATACTGTTAGTCTGGTGCTGTTGCAAAGTATATCAAACAGTATCCTCCTGTCAGTACTTGCATTGTACAGAATTTCAGCGTTTGTCTATTAGTTTAAAAGTTGCAACGGCTTTTCAGGATAAATGGTCCACCCTGTACATGTGACAGAAAAGCTGCTGGATATTGACGTTACTTTACGAGATTGACAAAGGGTAGGGCTTCTGACTAGCAGTAAACCATTTTAGTCACGCCTGAAAGTAACATTAATTGGTCTTTTGCAACTTCCGAAATCCATCAAAGGTTATGATGTCTCCATTTCTACTTTGAACAGTGTGTAACTAAGATGATACATATTTATTATTCGTGTTGCACAAGAGCAAAATCCTATTTATCAGACGTTAACAGTGATTTATCTTCGTCGAGATAAAGAGAAACAAATAATGCAGAAGACATACAAAATGATTTTTTAGGTCGTAATAATCAATCAACAAAAGGCACTAATAACGTTAAGCCTAAGACTGTTTTATGTGTAAATAATCCAATCAATTCTACTTTTCACTGTCATTATCTTCTCTCAAAACACTTAGAAGCCCCATCATTAACTGAACTGTATTCAATAATTATCAACCGCTCAACATGGTTACGTCTTTCAGAAGTGCAATGTTAAAATCTCACGAGTAATAAGTATACAAAAGGTGTTAAGAGAGCAAAAGAGATTGTATCAGGTGAAATGTGAATGCGAAGACAGGTATATAGAAGTAGCAGAATGGATTTTTAGAAGAAGCATTAAACATATAAGGGTTTCAAAATAATGGTATAGAAGTATTGCACAGATTAAAAGGGTAACCCAAATAAGACATAACAATCACCAAAGTATTTATACAAACATAACGAAGCGGATATCGTAATATACAGGGTGTTGGAAAAAGTGTCACAATGTTTTGAGAACAGGTTCCTCACATCAAAACAGGAAAGAAGTTCGTATGGACCTGTGCTCGAAAGTGGATAGTTTCCGAGTTACAGGGTGCCGAAACCGTGAAACAAGTGAACTTTAAAAGTTCATAGCTCCACTACTATGGGACCTATCGTAGTCGGATCAAGACATCACTGAGGAAGTGGTATGTGAACTATCAAAATATTCATCTTTAAGAATGTTCCAGTACCTGCACACCAATTTTTAGAGAGGTAGGTGGAAAGTGATCAAGTACTCCCAAACATACCCTCTAAAAATGATTGTGCAAGTACCGGAGGTTCTGAAAGATGAATATTTGAATAGAATATACACTAATTCCTCGGTGATGTCTTGAGCCGACTACGATAGGTCCTATAGTAGTGGAACTATGGACCTTTAAAGTTCATTTTTTCACGTTTTCGGCACCCTATAACTACGAAACTGCATTTCCAAGCACATGTCCGTATAAACTTGAGGTGAGGAATATATTCCCAAAATATTTAGACAAATTTTTGTAACACCCTGGATATAATATTTGGAATAGATAGGCCAATCACTGTTTCAAATTCCTTTATTTAACCAAATTACAAACTTACAACGTATTAGTCGTATTAGAGACCTGGTAACTATGCATTTAAAATTAGAAGAAGGCATGTATTGCTAGACAGAATAGGTATGAGGGGAAATCGTATTGGTATACAAGCTTTTCCCCTCATATATATTCCGTCTATCAATAGAAAACTTTATATACACATTTCTTATCCCCTGTACTATTGAAATACATTTGGATTGTGTGCTTTTACCCGGGGCCATTCCAGGGGAGTCCAAAGTTGATGGGAGGGATTTCTGGAGGGAATTTCCCCGACGTTCTAATTTTCCCTGTTCAGGTACGTTGTGGTCGCCAATGCATAGCACCTCCGGAAAGATTGTTTCGTGCTGAAGAGAATGAGCTGTAAACCATGACTTTCCAATGAACAGTGTTGATGCAATAGCTATTTCATTGCAAGTTTACAATTTTCTTTATACTAACAGGGTCAATGGGCGTCAGAGACTTACTCCGTTGTCCATGGCACCTAATATTTTGTGCATGAACATATCTTTGTTATGTTTATCGAATGGACTAGGTTTGATTATGAAGTTCCGTTGACAAGTTCATGTCCTTTCCTTGTTAGCTTTCTACATACACAGAGGTCAAAAATTTTAAAAATAACATTAAAATTTTACCACGACACATGATGCAGGTGTTTACGTTAAATGACCATCTTGAAGAGCAGTGAATTGCTCTTCCCATTTTTCTCTAAGCCCCGCTCATTAGTCTAGAACCTAGGCGTAAAATGAAATCTCAAACCCCCTCATAACATACGAATTTTTATTCGTTTTGTCTGCACATATACTCTCATTGGCTGTAGCCTTATCATGAGTCTGTGAGAGCACGTTGCCAGCTCCTTCCCCACGGATGAGGATTAAACGTAAACAAAGGATCCATTGAAATGTAAAAAGAAAGAAAATGCAGAAATAAAAGAAATGCACTTCTTTAAGTCTAATGCATAAAATAAAATTAATATCCTCAAAATTAGATCATAATAAAGGTGACTATAACCTTAGTCTGCCTTGTTCCGCACAAAAAAACGGGTCCATTGACTGTTACCCTTGGATTTGTGTTTAAAATACAAGAGAACTATAGCTGAAGTAAGGGTCTTAATAACTTTTCTTTAGGAGAAAGTACAGTGTAAATCACTTTGACTTAGATAACATATGATGGCTGATGATTTAACAAATCAGTGAACTCGACATAAAATATGTACTTTAGATATGTTGATTTAAGACTATTTTCCAGCCTGCCTTAACACGCAAAAGTAATTGAAAGTTACATAGCAGTTTCACTCCCCCTTCTCGTACATTTTACTCCTCATATCATATATTTTACTCTTTGCAGTATCGTGAACTAAAAACTAAAATAGAAATATAAACATTTATATCGTTCATGGACTGAAACGAGCTGATATTGTAATGCTTAAAATATATAAATAATACAGAGGTAAATTAAATTGTTCAGAGAGAAGGTAAATGAATTTTAATGGTTATTAAAAGAAAACACAAGAGTATACAATATGTTAATTTCTTTCAGGCAGAGATACGTTTCATGTGAAAGGATTGGACAGACATATTTTAGTCTGGAGCGGAAGGTACAAGACGTTGGCTGATGTTCCTCAGTATGTACGGTAAGCACTGAATAACTTTTAGTATTTTAATCCGGAAAATATATGGTGTCTGAAATCCATTATGTTTTAATGTTTGTTTTTGAATCTCTGCACTTGTCCCTTCAGTGTTGCCAGATCTGAAGATCAAAAGATTAAGTTGTGCTCCAAAACTAGCTGATTTGAACTATTTGTAGCCCAAACAATAATGCCGGATATCTGGGTTGTCAATGGTCAGGCGGCGACCGCAGTTTCGAATTGTTGGCGATTGTGTGTTAGGGCAAACGCCATATTACATCAGCTGCAGAACCCCAGGGTACAATGAACTGGGCAGGCGGTGATAGTATAAAATGGTTAACTTTTCTGATTTTCAAGGAGACATGTTTTCTCAAGTCAGTTTTGTGGGCTCTCGAAATACATTTTACAACGTTTACAGTATGTTCATTCACAGTCAGTTCTCACTTCTTTAATTTATTTGCTAAATTCTTTATCATGAATTTTCGAACATTTATTGTAACTCCACTTACGCATTGTGTAACTTCAATACGGACAGTCTAGGAACACAATTAAATTTGCGATGTTTATATTTACAAAGCTCTGCGTAACTATTAGGCCAAGGTATTAACTGAGACAGCAACGCGATCAGTGATATTGCAACAGCGCAAACTTAACAAAAGCCTAGTATTGTCAGATCTGGAGCAAAACGAAGTAAAACAAGAATTGAATTGGTATCGAACGTGTTAGTTTTAGTAAAACTGTTGTTCATTGTGAATAGAATACTCAACAAACAAAACTTTTATTGTATTATAAAAACTAATAATTTGTGATTTCATATACAAAAGTAAAAAAAATAGCACATTCTTAAGAGTTATAGCCTGCAGATAATTAAAAGTAGCCCAAAAAGTAGCGTGTCGCCCAATGTCAAATTTTGGTAGCGAGGGCACTTAAAAAATCACCCAGTCCGCTACTTGTAGTCCAATCTGGCAACACTGCTTGTTCTAATCATAACGTGTCCGTTCCTCGTTTCTTTAAGATTGTCTCCCTCATTTCTTCTTTTGGAGATATTTTTTTAAACCCATACGCTCGTAGTAGCAGTTTCTCTTGTGCCTAAGAAGGTATTGGAAGCAAATATGCTCAAACCCTCAGATTACCTCAGCCTCGGCGATTGAGGTGGGAACTTTATTAAAGCTTGCAACAAGTTCTTACAAAGTGAGCGTCTTCGAGTAAAAATGCTCAATGGAAATTCCATTTTCTGCAGAGGTTATGGTGCCGAAATTACACACCTTATGCAGCATCTCCAAACGGGAAGAAAAGGAAGCTGCCAGTCGTGTGAGCGCCTTGGACCATTGACTGTGCTTGACAGGTATGGTAAGTGCATATCGGGACAAATGCCTTGAAAATAAGTGCTTATTGGGAGGGCTGCATAACTGCCCTTTCCGACGTGAACTACAGTTATACTGCCATTATCAAACTGTGCAAGGAGCGTGGAATGATTCCTGTGGGGCAGAAACATGCCAATCCCCGGCCTGCCACTAGAGTACGTTTGGTTTATCTCAGCACGCTTCCGCCAGTGCACTTGGTTGGCTTTTAAAGTACTTTTTGCTACAACTCACGTGAATGTTTTAATCCAATAGCCGTCTTATTGGCTTTGTCGTGCAGGTGACGTTAGTTGTCAGCCAACCCATCAAATGGCGGGTATTTGAAGTGCTTAGTTGCCACACGCGAACAAGTGTGTTACAGTGATTTGTGAGTGGTGTGGCGTTTTGCTGTGTTTCCTAGCGTGTTGTAACTCGCAACTTAACCGTGGCGTGGCAAGAACGCGTTGCAGACAGATCCATCCTTTAGGAGGAATGCATGCTGAGATAAAACAAACGTACTTTAGCCACACGAGCTAGAATTTGAAAAGTTGGGACCCTGGTCACCAGGGAGAATCCATCCACACAGAGGAGTATCATGAACCGGCTACAGGCATCACTGAAGACGTGCACACAATCATCCACCGCGATGTGAGGTTGGTAAAGCGACGGAAAGGGCATGTTCATAAGCTCTTACCAGAACACATATAGGAACGTCGCACCAACTGTCGAAAGCTGTATGAGCGGTACCTGGTTGGTGAAAAGTGGAAGTTTGTTGTAACGCTGGACGAGGTATATGTTTATCTGAATGACTGTCACAAGCCACGTGCAATTTTTTATCGATCGACAGATGCGAGGGACTTTCAGAGATGGTTCACTGAATGCACGGAAACTTTTGGTACAGGTTTCATGATCATTGCTGGATAGTCGTACCAGGACAAACTAACCATGCGTCATGTACCCAAAAATACGAAGGTGACTTAGGAATATTATCAAGCTAATGTTCTGACACCCGTGTGTCGCCACGACATTCCACATCTCTGCGGAAGGGACAAGAATCATGTGTGCATGCATACAAGGCGTCAAGTCACACATCTTGCTCAACCCGCCTCTTCCTCCAACAAATAGCAGCAGAAACTGGAATTCGTGCCAATCCGTTCGAAGTGAAGTTCCCTGATGCGTCACTGATGGACTTTTGCGCCTCTGGCCTCCTGAAACGAGCCTTATCTCACAGGAGACCTCGCACCGTTGAAGGGCTATGGAAAACCTCTCAGGAGGAATGTTTTTCAGCTTGATATGACTTACATTGCGTGCTAGTCTCTTACAGTGGGAATTCGCTGTCTGATAAGTTTCCTGTCGTGGCTCCAACTGTCAGCAGGTTACTTTCATAATATTAAGTAAGATGTATGATTAGATAGAATTAGGAAACTGTAAGTGTCGTTGTTGTTATTCCTATGCAAAATGAATAATTGTATCAAAAAAGATGACTGCGTAGAAGCCGTATTTCCATAAAAATGTTCATTATACGAGGTGGATCATTTATATTGATTCGCTGTTGTAACTTTTAAACTCTTGAACAAAAACACTGAAATTTTGTACCATGCAAATATCGGCATGGGACATTGTTTGGCATACTCTGTGATACAACAATGTTGCCAGTAATGCCGCAGAATATGGCTCGATATTTGCATGCTGCAAAATTTCAATTTGTTCGTTAGTTTAAATGTTACAAGAGTGTATCAAGCTAAAGGAATATCTGTTGAAACGTCCTTTTAACTTTTTAAAGTAGTAGCTGAAATTCAGTGAAATTTTGTGACATGCAGACGGCAGGGCCGAATTAACCGATCTGGAGGCTGGGGCTAGAAAAATTGTGACCTCTGAGGAAAGTTGGAATACACGTAGTTGTACGAAATCAACTATGCCATGCATTAGATGATGATATACCTAATGGAACTTTATAAATGCATTTAAGAAAAGTTACCCTATTGTATGAATGTAATAAAGAAAAGAATGAGTACTTCAGAAATCTATTTTCCTAGCTTTCGTCCTAGCAAAGTCCTCTATTACATCCTGGAAGTCAAGAGAACTGGTCACGGCATAGATGTGTTAGAAGTAAACACCTATTATTGTGGTCAAATATTCTACCCGACTATACGCATATAGAGTTTATAAACAGACGGAACTTGTTCACATAAAAGGAACATAGCCTATTGTGCATCTACGCAGTGAGTTAATTTTTCTGCCAGATTGGGATTGGACATTCTACAGTGAGACTGCAGAATACTTCTATTCAATGAGAAAATATAAATCAGGATTCTCATGCACTATATTCCATCTTCCTTTTTATAACTGATTTATGCTAATTTATTAAAACAGTGGATGTAACAAATGAAGAAATTTGGACGTATTTTTGGTCATTTTACCTTATGATGATGATTGTATTTTGTATGATTCTTTTTAGATAGCCAGTTGAGATTTTGATCAGAGTGGAGGCCCGGGTTTACAGCCCCTCCGTAATCCGGCCCTGATTGACGGGGAATATTGTTTGACATACTTCGCAATATCATCCAATCAATAGTGTTGCCAACTCAACATAAAGTTACAGTTTTTAAACGGCACTACGTCAGGTTGTTACATTTTTCAAATCTACATGATAAACGAAAACTTACAATACCAGTTTTATTATTCAGTGTTACAAATGAAGGACGGTACAGCGTCACGAACATACAAATTTTGGACGGCTCTACATCTGAATAATGCAATTGTTGGGAATGAAACTACATGGCTATGGGCACTCAGTGCTAGAATATTTGTTGCTAGAATAGATTCTGTGCAAACAAATCGTGGAGGATTGCAATCAGATCAGGATGGGTAGGTAATTTAGGAATCTCTTGTGTACTCTCATGTATTGGAATATCTGTCTCTAATTATGTAAAGATGGTTTTGTAAGGACGTTAAGCCTAATTCAGTGTTAAGGACGTCCTGTCATGTAGGAGGAGCTTTCTCATTTGTTATACATGCGTAGGATAATAATAATTAATAGCACAGTTGCAGTTTATACGTTACACTCACAAATTTAATATGGGCTTAAGATTTAGTTCTTGCTCTTACTCTTTGGAAAAGTTACAATTATTCATATTTCTAAGATTTAAATGCATGCGCCAGTATTCAGTAACATTTTGTGCCCATGGTCTTATAGCCTCATTCCCAACACCAAGTAAGACGGACGTGTCCATACACATCGGAAGTCCTCCGTGGCTAAGCGGTTAGCGGACGCGCCTTTGGCGCGGGAGACCCGGGTTCGATTCCCGGCGGGAGCTCATGTAGTTCGGATTCCACGTTAATCAGTAGGTCCACGTCTCATATAGCCTCGCTGCTGAAAAGGGACGTTAAACTCAAAATCAACTCATCAACACATCGGAAGTATCATAGTGTCCAATACTGGTCATGATATAACGTATTTCTGATTAGTATAAACAAAGCTACAAATTATTGAAAATTTTTACTTTCTTCAAGAGATTTTATTTCGAAAAATTCCGTAGATAAGCATCACATCCAATGAGATAGATGGTTTTTAATAGATGTAAAGATCGTGATGTCCTTTACACCAATTCGATATCTCAAATCATTCCGGAGATATGATGACCATTAGTAAAGTTTACAACAGCTTAAATTATGTAATCGAGAGATCTTGTCATTGCAGCTACCAAGAACCATTACTGGAATGCTGTAGAAGCAGTATAGCAAGCTCTGCCCCTGTTTTCGACACCTCCGGAACGAGATGGGATATCAAAACTGTAAACGGCAGTATGATCTTCAGGTCTTTTAAAAAATCTGTGATTGGATGTGATACTTAGATTTGCGTAGGTTTTCGAAATGGAACCTCTTAAAGAAAGTAAAATTTTCAACCCTTTGAAACTGTGTTCCTGCTTGTTAGAAATATCATATCCTGGTTCAGATATTCGATTCTAAGAAACTTTCGATATGCATTGACACGTCCGTCTTCGGTCCGTGACGTATATATAAATGGATGAGTATATGTTTGTATGTTTCAGCATAACTCTAGAACCTTGCGGTCTTGAAAAGGGTACTGTCGGAGTAAGACTCCCCTTCTGGCACACCTTGGGATGGGGAGACGTAAAAATAATTGAAAATGGCCGGTATTAATGTCGAATCCATAGTTTTCGGAGTCTCCAAGTGGATTGGTTCCGATTATCTTTAAGTCCAATTTCATCCCCCAGTGAGGGTTGAGTTGAATTGATTTTGAGTTTAACGTCCCGTTCAGCAGCGAGGCTATTTGAGACGTGGACCTACTGATTAACGTCGAATCCGAACCACATGAGCTCCCGCCGGGAATCGAACCCCGGTCTCCCACGCCAAAGGCGCGTACGCTAACCGCTTAGCCACGAAAGGAGCCCATCCCCCAGTGAGCATAAAACTCCTATCACACTTAGGGGAGTTACACATAAAAATGATCAGAAACGGCTGAATGTGTAATTTTCTGGGTCGCTGAAATGAACAATGATACTTCCTATTCCGTTTCAATCCAAATTCAGTCCCCATTACTCCTGAGGGTGGTGGAATGTTGAAAATGACCAATAGTAGCATCGAATCTATAATTTTCGGGGTCCATAAGTTGATTAAAGATAGTTTTAGTGCACAGGTCTGGTGCCAATTGATTAAAAAAAAAAAAAAAAATACTCCTAGGGAAGGTAGAGGAAGACATAAAAATTCTCGAAAATGACCGCTATTAGTGTCGAATCAATAGTTTCTGAGGTCCCTTAGATAAATAGTGACTCTCTTGATGACCTTTAAGTCCGATTTAAGCACCCACAGGAGGGGAGGGGGAGTGAAATTGTTACTTCATTAATTAATGTCGAATTCATAATTTTCGTGGTTCCTAAGTTAGTTGGTGGTAGTTTCTATAATCTTGAAGTTCAAGTTCAGCCTCCAGTAGGGGTAAGATTATACGTTATCCCACTCCACACCTAGGGAGACAGTGGAGTGGGATAACGTATAAAATGATACAAAACGATCGGTATTAGTGTAGAATCCATAATAGGCATGGTCGAGATAAATATGCATGGTAAAGAAATGGAAAGAAAGAGCATTCAGAATATATAGGAATAGTTAGGTTAACAAACCCACTTTAAAAAAAAAAAAAAAAAAAAAAAAAAAAAAGTACCAATGCTTCTAGCAATCTGGTTTCTTTCCCATTCTTGTTGGCGTAGTGTTTCTCATAAAATTTAGAAGGTAACACAGAAATATGATCTGAGAATACTCATAAAATCTTGAAATAATCTAGAAAAGTTCTTAACTGATGATAAAAGTTATTATGTGAATGAAAAAGTACATCCGATAATTGACCAAGTGTTTGTGACTGTGAACTCCGTATAGGTATGATAAAAAGACATATAGATCATAGGTAGGATAAAAAGATATATCAGAGATGAAAAAATGACGAACCAACAGTTGGAGGATTATGTAAACATTTAAGTGAATCAAAGCACTTCATCGCTACTAGAATTGTAAGTCTGTGAGTTCTAATTTATTAGACCCAAAATTAAATCTTGATAAAGATACTTTGGACAAATAGTGGGATTATATGATTAATTTGACCATAGTACGTACTATGTATTCCAAGATTCTCTGCAGGATTAAAAATTACTAGACATTTAACATACTTTATAAAATCAGAAATTTTGGTAACTGGCAACATCGAAATCCCAGAATTGAGAATTAGCGGTCAATTCCAATGGTGGTGTTGGTTATAGATTTTCTTGCATGGTGTTTTTACCGTTTTTCTCATCAATTATCTTAACATTTACAAGTTAAGATCACAAATTAAATACTTACCGGTACGACGAGTTGAACTGTAACGTAGCGCAAGAGAACATTCAAGATTTTTTTTTTTTCAATTAGGAAATGGAGTCGTGGAGAAAGCTTTCAGCAGTAAGTGAAAGCGAAATATCAGGAAAAATGGAAAGGTAATTCAATGTAAGAGCCGCACAGAGTTAATGACGTTCAATTTTCTCATTTGGTTCCAATGTTTGTGTTATCTGCAACTTCGATACGTTTTAAAGCTCATCTTTTTTAAAGAAATTTCCGTATCATTGTTTTATACGTGAACTTACGCATGTTTCGTGTAAACGTCTTTCATAATTCTGTCGACTTTCTCATCCGATAGGGCCGCGGTGGCTCAGTGGTAGAGCTTCACCTGTGGTGCGTGGGGTCCGTGGTTCGATACCCGTTCAAGCCAAGTGAACTTTGTGGTGGACAAACACCGTGTGTGTGGGTTTTCTCGGGGTTCTCCCATTTCCTCCCACTTTCTTCATTCCACCATTTCATTCATTACTCATCATCACCGCCTCCTTTAGCCTACATGGAATAGACGTGAGACGTAAAGCTTGAAGATTTCATTTCATTTTTTTCATCCAATACACGTAGTTGTCCAGTGTTCTTTTTCATACAATGAAACTCTTCAAACTATAACGATAAATGTTCCAACTTCTTGGACTTTTGTAACTGTTGTATTTGCCCTAGCTAATTCCAACAGAACACAGAATATCTTTCGACTACTCGCTGTGTTTCAACATCACCCCTGACCGATCGTAACAATGAATCTACTAACAAATAATTACTTGATACAGTATTCGACAGTTTTCTTGCTAATGAAACTCCAACTGACCAAAGCAGTATATATATTTTAAGAGTATACATATGAGTTACAGTTTCGGCTATGTAACATAGCCTTTCTCAGACACTTTTTTTTTTTTTTTTTTTTTTTTGTGAAAGAAAAATTACCAATTTTTTTCAGTTTAAGTACAATCTGAATGCAAGACGCCCACTTTCTCTTTACAAAACGTAAACTTTTAATTGGTTCTAAAAAATAAACACACTGCTGAACAAGACTGCGCTTATTTAATAAAAACACATTTACACGTGACGTTTCGATCTTCCAGCCAAGATCCTCATCAGACGTAAACTCAGATCAGATCCTCATCAGATCTACACGATGTGTATCTTGGCTAGAAGAGCGAAACGTCACGTGTAAATGTGTTTTTATTAAATAAGCGCAGTCTTGTTCAGCAGTGTGTTTATTTTTCTGATTTTATTTGCAAGACGTATGACTATGATTGTGTGTCAATTGGTTCTAAAAAGTAAATTTTTAATTAGATGTAACTTTCTCTTCTTGCGCACCAGTTTGTAACCTTTTACACCTGTTATAAAACTTTTAATTTGGTGTTTGTCACTTACACTTTCTGTTCACTACTGTCTACCTATTGTTGTCCATTATCACCTTTGATTAACATTGTACACCTGTCCTAATTGCTCGTGTTGATCCTTTGGGGATTTTGGTACAGATCTGTACCATGGCGTCGACCTTCGGAGTTTGCTTTGTAAATCATTAGTAAAGCTTTTCATACCGGGTGTTGTGCATTCATTCAAGCGAGGAAGCATCAAAGAATATCTTTCATTGGCATTTTGCAGTCGCACGTGCGATGCCTAGGGCATTGTCGTCACAAATATGGACGAAGGAAAAAAAAAAAGGTAAAAGTTTTTTTTTTTTTTTTTTAATCCTGACATTGCTATTAATCTTAGGATCATGGTCCGTACCTCATTGTGTTCATAATGAAGGAATGTTTCCAACTGTACCACTCAAATTTCCCTATTATGTACCAGAAGCGGGATTGCATCCCGCACAAAGTGGAAAAAAGGGGATTTTTTAGATTTTTCCCCTCATGTACATGAAAGGGACATGTCAGTGATACCGTTTAAAACCTAGCATCATTCCAAACAAAACGAGATACGAACCATGATCGTAGGGTAAATAAAGATTAAAAAAAAAAAAAAAAAAAAAAAAAAACTGAATTTTCCCCCCATTACACATATTTAATCAATGTGTTTAGTAAAGTAGCTACTGTGTCATCCCTATTTGTCGTAAGATCATGGTTCGTACCTTATTTTGTTCGAAATGATGCAACGTTTCCAACGGTACCACTACCGTTGCGCTGTCATGTACGTAAAGAGAGAAATTTCCGGAAAAGCGAATTTTTGAAAATTCGAATTTCCCGCTACTTCTTTATACATTTTGGGCGGGAATTCCTCCCCTCATGTACACGATAGGAACATGTAAGTGGTATGATTGGAAACGCTGTTTCATTACGAACAAAATTAGGCAAACTATAAGCCTAGAATAAATAATCTTGGTGCTAGAGCTGATTTACTAAATTTCCCTCCCCATTTTTGGTAATAATTACTTATGTATTGTTATTCAATAAGCTCTAGCATCAATAGTATTCATTGTAGGATCATGGTTCGTACCTCATTTTGTTTGTAATGAAGCAACGTTTCAAACTGTACAATTCACGTGGCGTTAGCTTGTACCTGGGAGAATTAATTCCCGAAAAAAGTTATTTGTTCCTGACAAAAGTCTCTTTTTCCCAATTTGAGCGGGATTTTTCCACTTCTGGTACATAATAAGGAAATTTGAGTGGTACAGTTGGAAACACTGTTACATTACGAACACAATGAGGTACGAACTATGATCCTACGATAAAGAGTCTTGACACTCGAGCTTATTGGATAACAATCGATTAGTAGTTATTAGGGAAAAAATGTTTCGGGGAAATAGTAAATGAATTTTAGCACCAAGACTATTTACCCTAGGATCATGGTTCATACCTCGTTTCGTTCAGAATAAAGCCAAGTTTGTTTTGGTAACATTCGCATGTCCGTGTCTTGTAGCGGAGGAGAGAAATTCTCGGGAAACTGGGACTTTTTTTTTAAAAAAAAATCCTTTTTCTCACTTTGGGCGGGAATTTTATTGCCTTAGATACATATTAGGGAAATTTGACTGGTACAGTTGGAAACACTGCTTCATTCCGAACAAAACTATGTATGAACCATGATCCTGCAATAGATATTCTCAACGGAATAACTGCTTGACTCTAAATCTAAAATTTTACCTAAAAAAAAAAAAAAGTGGAAGTCTCAAAAGGGTTAATCCTTTAATTCTTTCTTTCTATTTTGTCTATCTTCTTATCTTATAACTTATGTATCACAAGTCCATTAGACCAATTTATCAACTACTTCTTTCCATATTTGTGTCGGAAGATAAAGGAAACTGTAACAAACAAACAAACAAATAAATAAACACACAAAAAACAACCTACCTCTCTAGGAGACAAATTACTGAGGAACTGGTTCGAATCTGGCACCTCAAACTGGATATTGCATTGGGTGAAACACTTGTGAACATCATATCCCGTTGGTTTGCAGCATTAAGAGCTGCCCGTGGCAGTGTAACTAAAGACTGAAGTGTCATAAAGATTGTGGGGTAAACAATTTTGTTTTCTCATTTACTTTCAGTAACTTACCTACTGTTACTGTTTACCTAGCGATAAACTTTGCAGAATAATATAATAATAAAAAATATACATTAAATTTAATTTCTGGATTATAAAATCCCTTAATGAATAAAACGCAGTGTTTTCGTATAATGTTCATATACCGTATGTACTATAGTAGCACAACAGAAACATTAGAGAACTATTAAAAGATCAGTTGAATAGTGTGTGATCAACGAGGTGTATAAAATGAGGCTGGAATTAACAATATAAGTTTCTTCACAGTGGTGCTTTTTTTCTTTTTCTTTTTTTTGACAGTATATATACAGGGTGTTAATGAACTATACTGACAAACTTTAAGAGGTGATTCCTCACATCAAAATAAGAGAAAAAGTTCACATGGACCTATGGTGAAAAGTGCATAGATTCAGAAAAGGGCTGTCCAAAATCGCGAAAAAGCCACATTTCAAGGGGGCCTATTTCGAATTCGAGACTGTGGATTGTGGTCCTTATCAGCGTAAAGGTAGTCACGCATACGCAATCCAAAAATGCAGATTTCATTAATGTTCAATGAGTGTAGGGATTATTCCCTGCAGAGTGAAATTCCCAGATATGCCATCAACCGAATTTTGAGATATGCTCTGAATTTATGATTGGTTCAAAGTAGGAAAATGATATGCGTTGATATCAATGAACACTGAATCCTTTAGCGCGATGTCGCAAGTTTTAAGGATCGTCAGCAGCACGGCTTCTCGTACTCGGGAAAATGCATGGTGCGATATTTTCTTTCACACTTATAAGTGAAGAAAACATGAAATATACCGTGACGAAATACATATCATCACACGTTATTGCGAGCACAAAGAAACATGGAGCTGCTGGTTCCTAGCACTTCCGCCTTCCCTCCGAAGCATTGGATGTCCATTGTTGTCAAGGTTTACCTCCTGCCTACTTTCGACCTTCCTTAAAATCATGGTATATCCGAAAACTCTATAGAAAATATATCTGAGAATTACATCCTGTATGTAATAACGTTTACACCTATTGATAATTGATGAAATTTGCACTTTTGGATTGCGTATGCCTGGCTTTCCTTACGCTGATAAGGAGCACTATCCAGTCTCTCGAATTTGAAATAGTGGGGCTTTTTCGCGATTTTGGACTTCCCTAGCTCTGGAACTATGCACTTTTCGCCATAGGTCCATATGAACTTTTTCTCTTATTTTGATGTGAGAAATCACCTCGTAAAGTTTGTCGGTATAGTTCATTAACACCCTGTATATATATATATATATATATATATATACTGCTTTGGTCAGTTGGAGTTTTATTAACAATCTTCAATTCTCCGAAGCTACAATGAATAATTTACGAGAGTTTTCTATGGATTGTGCCTTGTGAATATTTCTAAAATGAATGATTTATTTGTAGTCATTTGTAATCACCCTGTATTAGTTGTAAATAATTTATTTTTTTTTTTCCTTGTAGCGTGGACACAATGGAGCGAGCAAAGAACAAAGTGAGAATTAAGATAAACATTCTGATGATGGTAGCGACTGTAATAGGATGCGTGGCAATGATTTACAGCGGGAAGTCTGCATCTGCGAGGGGTGAAAGTGTAAAGAAGCAAAATCTCGAGTGGCACAAGAAATATAATGAAGAGCATAAGGGAGATACAAAGTAGGAAATATTCAGAGTCAAATAGCTTCTTTGGAATTAGTGGCAAAAATGTATAGTGGCGAACTGGAAAATATTTTTGTGATAATTTATATTGTAAATACAAATATATATATGTGTACATACAAAATATTGTATTATTGAGTAAATTTGAGCGAATTAGAAGTCCTTTGTCATTTTCTGTATTATATGTTAGGTCTTTTGATACGGAAGTATTTATGCTCATGGCAGATATACTGCCAAAAGCCGCATGATATCTATTTAAAAAATGATACGATGACACAGTGATTAGATCATCTCGTGACATACGAGATGGTATGAAAAAGTTTCGAGACAAGTTCTGTTTACAAGAAAGTACTTTATTTATTTATGTTTACACACTATCACCTTCAAAATAGTCACCTTGCACAGAATACAGCGCTCCCAGCGTTTTTGCTACTGCTGGACTGTGTTCTGCAAGTTTTTTTTCGAAGCGTGTCAAACACCTTCTGCGATTCGTGCTGGATCTTCGCAATGGTGTCCAAACGACGACATTGGAGCTGGATCTTCAATTACGGAAAAGTGGCAGAAGCCAAGTCTGGCGAGTAGGGTGGGTGCAAAAATGCTATCATTTTGTTTCTGGTGGGAAAATCAAGTGCGATTATAGCATAGTAACAGGGTGCATTGTTGTCGTGGAGCTGCCATTTTTCGCGCACCACAGATCTGGTCGCTTCCGCTGAATGTTTTTTTCCCTCAGACGCTTTAAAACCTGGCAGTAGAACTCGCTATTAATCGTCTGGCTTAGGGATGAATTCGTGATGCACAGTGGCGCGAATATCGAAAAAGACGATGAGCATGCACTTGGTCGAGCTGCGGACCTGTCTCGCCTTTTTCGGTCGAAATGATGATTAACTCTTCTACTGTGAAGACTGTTGCTTTGTCTGAGGGTCGTACTAGTACACCGAAGTTTCGTCACCGGTAATTATCCTCGACATGAAAGACACATCATCCACTGGCGAACTTCGACGCGGTGTTCCTTCTGCTCTTGGGTCAATACCCTGAGGACGAACTTGGCAGCAACACGGCGCACATTCAAATCATACATGGATTCCCTACACTGTTCTGCATGACACACTGACAATGGTACCAATGTTGTGAATTGTTCTCCGATATTACTCATGCACAAGTTGCTGAATAGTTTCGATATTTTCCGGTGTTGTGCTCGTTGAAGGTCGTCCTGATCTCTCGTCTTCTTCCAGTGATGTTCTTTTGCTCTTGAAGCGCGCATGCCGTTCAAAACACCTCATTGCAACATCGCCGGACACTTGCCGAATCATATCAAGCGTCGCTGTGACAGATTTGCCCAGTCTCTCACACACAATTTCATGCTGTTCTAACTTGCTGTCCATGATAAAATCACAAATCGCAGACGTGGTAACGCACGTGATCTGCACAGCTCGCGCTGTACACAGGACGATATCTCTTGACACACTGTCGTATGAAGGTAGGCGTTCTGTGCCTGTAGCCTTGCGCTGCCATCTGTTGCCGTGTTACGGAACTAGTCTTAAACTTTTTATACCATCTCAATGACACTCTTAATGGTAATGTGTGCACATACAGAAAATAACCGGTAACCATTCTCTCGCTGTACCGAAATAGTGACCCCACCCTGCTCTGCTAGGTAAATTGAATAATATCTCCTCTTCGCGCAGGACACCAACGTAGACAATATATATATATTTGTGGTACTTGACTCGAATGTATCGTCGTTGTTCTGGCACAACGCACTAACGCCAACAGAAGTTAGATCTTTTAGCTACAACGACAATGATATATTCGCGCACAGTACCAAAGCATGTCTAAAAGAGCAGGACGGGAACATTAATTTAGTAAAGCAGGAAAACGGAAGCTAGTTATTCCAAAATCAATGCATATCTGGGGCATCATTCGATACGAAGCCTTTGCAAAAAATTATAAGTACTCTACCCCTTTCTGCGATGAGCTTTTGTAAGTCAAGAATTTTCTGCAGGAATTTCAAAATCAAAAATTGAAAAGATACTATCCTGTTTTCATTACAGCGTTACATGAAGCATGGTAAACCGTTTTCAGCGGTATCCCTAGTTCGAGTTACAACCTATGAAGATAGTTTCTGAAAGAGTTTTGCTAAAAAAGCAGATTTAAAATATTTATGTTACGATACACCGTATTTTGTAATGAGAGCAGCTTTAAGGAATTTTGTTGTTTTCTTAAATCCTGATGGAGGTCCATTTAGGATAATGTATGTAAGCTGGCCTGTTGTTCCAATATCATAAGTCCATCCTTTGCTACTAGCCTTTTCTCCATCACATTAGTAACCCACTGAATCCTGCTTTCACATATGGCCTCAGACAATGGCATACTCAAACAAAACATCATTAGCTTTACTGCAACACAGTATTTGCCTCGGAAATCTGTTACTGCAATTTAAAAAACTTTCCTTCATTTCTGGAGCTGGTTACCAAGTCCTGCATAGATTTAATGAAAAGCTTGTATTCAAATACTGAAATGGGAATATACCCACAAACTCACAAAGAAGTTTGAAGAAGACGGAAAGTCCTCCTCTGCGTGCTCAACAGAAACGCTACTTCTTGGAAAAGTCAAAAATTCCAAATTAAACAAGAATTTTGACCTAGGTACCATCTGTTTCAAGAAGCTTGCGTCAGCGTCAAACCCATGTGTATAAACTTCAAATTGTTTCAGAAGAGAATTTAAAAACTTCGGGTATTCTTCGAAAACGTGTGTTATCAGCCTCGTCCTCTGGTTTATCACTTTTTTTCCAGACCTCAGAATTTTTGAACTGATGGGCTGTTCCATAAAAATGACCAGTTTCTCATATAGAGGCGACCAGTTTTGTGTTAAAAACTGATCTGGTAGCACCTTGTAAGGCATATTTGGCTTATCTGTTGTAAGCCATATTTTACACACACACAATCGTACTAATTTCTGAAAGCTTGTTTTAAACCAAACTCAAAGAAGTCCATGAAATAGTAAGTGTCCCAAGGTAAATTATCGGTATTCTGCACAAATTTTGATACTTTACTCAACAATCAATAAGTATCACTTAACACTAGATTGGCACAGGTATTGGATTTTGAGAGAAGTCAATCTCTTAGATATATTTTTTTCTTTTCTCTATGGCAATTTTTCTGCACAGGAGTGGCAAATTTTCTGCGATCAGATCGTAGATCGCGGCATGTTCTGTTATGGGGACTCTATTATTGTTACGGTATGGACCCCTAGTTTGAACTTTGAAGTAAAACGTACGCACACAGGAGAAAAAAGAAGTACAATTGGCATACTGTGATTCTAGCTGTTTCCAAAATTAATACTACTTATCAATCCCGCTCATGTTTTATGGAAATAAAAAAATTAAAAAAAAAATCGTAAATACCTAGAGAGAGTAATTGCTCCATTTTTAGGCTGGATCACTAGGTGTTCTCGGTGCTATGCTAAACACTGCTTTAATAATGCGGCGTTGTCAGATAGTGTCAGACAATAAAGAGAGTAATCACGGAATTCTGCATGGGTACTTACTAGAGAAATTAGTTTTCCACCCTTACCGCAATTCCGCTTCTCGAACTGCAACGCTAGAATCTAGGAATTTTCTTATTGTGACTACTACAGTAAACGTACAAAGTTGACAACAACGCATTATGGCGTTTTGTGCAAGTTTCGTCTCAAAATCTATTTTCTTAAATGTAAATGAATATTTAAATAAAATATGAAACACGAAAAACGGTCAAACAATATATCTATTTCGTGATAAGGTTGTTACTTTAAAATACTTTACACATACAAATAAACATTTCATAAAATTGAGCACTTCTAGTAAGATCTAACAGTAAGTGCCATCTTGTGTGCTCATTGTAAAACAAATCAAATATTTTCTTTTATTTGTTCAATTTTTCGATATCAGAAGACACAATCAAATGAATCAGTGTCTTGTGCTGTAGTCGAAACATTACTCTATCTTATAGTACAATATTTATCATATGTAACGTTTCATTGCCCAGTAGTTAAGAGAATAAGCTAAAATGTGTACTGATTTCCGGGTGGTGATCCACCTTAATACTATCTAAAAAGCAATAGTGCAGATCTATTTTTTCTTTCGGCTAAGAGTTGATATAAATGGTTTTAATCACTTATCCTGTATCGGTTATTGTCAGGGACTTTGCGTATCAATAGTTTGTAATACTGTCAGTTACGCGGAACTTTTTTTCCCCTTAATTCTGTATACATGTTATCTTCAAGAAACAAAGTAGTGTCCATGTGAGACTCAGATAATTAATGTTCATAGACGATCAATAGAAATTTGTACAAGACTTATTTACAATAAAAGAGACTCTGATCAAAGCATATATTAACTAATAAATAATAGCGTTACAGTTTCGCAGACACATTATCATTAGTATGTCTCATAAAGGCAAAGTTTATTTTGCCAAAACTGTAACGCTATGATTTATTAGTTAATATATGCTTTAATCAGAATTTGCCTTTTATTTGTATACAAGAAGTTCCAAAGCTAAAATAAGTGGTATTCAGAAAGAATTATTTTTACAAAAATAAATTTATCGAGATCAGTTGTTCAGTTTTTAGATTTAAATTTTAGAACTATAAAGGGGTTTGATCTTCATGTGAGTACCTATTGGGAAGAGTTACAATACGTAACAAAAACAATTCACGTAAACTCTTTAAAACGCAATAAACAAAGTAGATTCATACTACCGCTTCTTCAATAGAACAATCCTCCAATGTCTGCGTAATGACTTCATATTTAGAGATTACTACTCAGCGGGATAGTTTGTGCCACTCCCAAACAACACGTCTTCGAATTAATGGCGCCGTAAGCTTATTAATGAATCTTAGCCTTTAAACGCCCATTGACGCAACTGCTGCGTCGGGATTTTAAACCTCAATAGCTCAGCCCCTAATTAAGGTAGGAAGATTATTTTGGTACCAATGTATTCATGAAGGATGCAGCTTTTCGTCGGTATGCATTTTATGTATTGGGGGGGAAGGGGAAAGGTTGCATTTTTTGTTTTTTCATCAGATTTTGGGGCCATTCCTCCCCCGTTTGTAGTACACCCATTAAAATAAGTATATGAAGCAATGAAGTAGTCTCCTACATTATAACCTTATGTGGACTTGTTGCTTATATGGGAAGAAGGGGGGCTAATTTGGCTACTTTGGCTCCGCAAATTCGATTTTGATCTTTGTTTCTTCTTTTACGAATATGGCGGAAATTACATGAATGGTACAATACGAAGCATAAAACCTGCAACATGAAAGTTTAAGTTTATTGTGAAACTACACCTAACAACATAGGCAACCAACCTAACGTCTTTGTGGCACTGATCACGCCAGGATAACCTTCGGCTTCGTCCCCCTGCACACTTCGTTTGAAGCAAGAAATGCATAGACCACGTGACTACAAACCACAAATTTCTCACAAGATGGAGTAATAGATTGAGGTTCTTCTCATTTCTCTTCCCATTTTACATCCTTAGTTTTAAAAAGAGAGAAAGAGAAAAAGGTCAACGTGATAAAAACTAAATAAAGAGGAATATGAGAAATATAAAAGAAAATAAAACGTGCGCATATATTGACAAATGACACATGCACTTCAAACGGGACCACCACAAATTTTGTTATGAACCATATATAATAACTGTGAGAATCAGCAAACCACAAATACATAATTACACATAGTAAGTGTTATATAACACATATTTATTTAAACAAATAAAAATGCTTGCAGAAAGCTGGAAAGTTCTTTAAAATCTCAACCATAACTGAAAGAAGAGATTACTTCTCTATTGGTTTTCTTCGTAGCATCCATCTACATGGAGAAATGAGAAAGAGAGAACATCTTGAGAGATTCGTACGTATACAACATCGGAAACTGCTAAATGGAAAAAAATACGGTCTTTGGATAGGATTCGAACGCAGAACCATAGCATTAGAAATCCCACACTCTACCGATGTAGCTATTCTGACATTAAAATCCTGTTCCTTCATCATTACCTATGAAAGACGGAATGGAGTCTGCAGAAAACTACGTCTAACATGTCCATGACAGACCGCCTATAACCTATGTCTAATTGGTACTTTAAAACGATAGCTATACACGTGCATAGAAATGTAAAATCAAATGAGTAGTTAGTACAAATCACTTGGTCTGTCTCACTCTATCTCTGACTATACAAATCGAGGAAGAAGAAAAATATAGAGGTGAGAACACAGAAAGAACAAGCAAAAATAAAAGTTGCAGGAAACTGAATATCAAGGAGAGAGAGAGAGACATAGAGACAGAGAGAAAAATAGAGGGAAAGAAGCAAATGATTTAATATATATCCGAAAAGAAGGTTCACAACTGTGCTATACATTTAATGAATTGAATACTCCTTTCCTTCTAAATTGCTTGCTAGGTGAGAAATATTAATTTGTAAAAACGTAGCAAATGCCCACGTTGTCTTAATTTCTTACTGTTTGAGTAAGAGTGAAAAAATGTGGTTTATGCAACATAATAGATTACTAATTTTACCACAACGACCATGTAGTTGTTGTTGATGATTTTGAGTTTAACGTCGGTTCAGCAGCGAGGCTATATGAGACATGGACCTACTTATTAACGTGGAGAGAGCGAAGCAAATGATTTAATATATATCCGAAAAGAAGGTTCACAACTGTGCTATACATTTAATGTATTGAATACTCCGTTCCTTCTAAATTGCTTACCCATTCGACTAACTCGAGATCAGGTTGCCTCTGGATCCATGATTGAACCACAGCTGAATCATGCACGGAACTATGGTCCTCTTGTAGCTGTAGTATGTCGTCACCAACATGTGCTTTTTTTTTTTTCAGGGAGCATAAAGTCGAGAAGATCAACATATTTTTGACCATTAAGCCGGCCTGTAATTCGATGGATACCACCTCCACCTGCAGCCTTGCATATCCACCTCCAACAGTGAATCGTCATATGACCCATTCGCGCTGAACGGGCCATATATTGTGGATCAAACCGTCTTCCAGATGGGCGATACACACGTGTCGGCCCAAAGTTTCCAGTGGAAAATATTTTCTCATCTGTAAAGACAACAGTGTCCCAGTGACGAGCAATATTTAGCTCTGCAAACGCCACTATATCGACTTTGTGATCATCTGTCAACTTCTTCTTAACAGCAGCCCGGAAGCACCTTAAGCCTGCGGTCCGATGTCGCCGTCGGACTGTAGTTACATCACCTGGAAAGGCGGTAGACTGCTGCAGTTGTCGGGCACACATGAAAGGCTGTCGACAGCATTGATCAACTAATCGTTGGTCTTGTGTCGGTGAGGACACTTGTGGCCGACCACTTCGAGATTTTCGAGTTAGTCTTCCAGTTTCCTCATACTTTTTCCACCACCTGAACGCTGTTGCATGATGCATGCGTAATCGAGCGCCTACTTCAGGAACACTCAATCCCGAATGTTCAATAAGAGCGATAACACTCTCACGTACAGAATGATCATATTGCGCATTCTTACACACCAAAGTAAAAGTGCTGGAACCTCTTTGAATGCACAATATTGCTATACATGACGTCGTATTATGAAAAGCATACGCAGAACAAGTAGATGTCTGTAATCAACTGTTGTTGCACGAAAAAATACTCACTCACTGTTAGTAACAAAATATTTTCAAATTTCTTAAATCAAATACATTAGAATAGACCCTATAGTGGCAGTTACTATCTTTCAAGAACATAACTTCCATCGAGTGGTGAGCATAAACACAAACTTGTAACTATGCAACAGTTTACTTCCATCAAAACCCCCGAAGCACTTTACAGATTTAATCTGATTTATTCGTGCAATTTAGATACATATAAGATTACGACTTGTCCGGGAAAATTGTTCATACTCGTCTAAAACAGTTCTATTCTATTATTCGCCACTCGTATACATTATATGACAAACAACAAAACATAAACAAGTAAAGTGGAAATACTCTAGACTATATTTATCAAAACGTAGAGAATTAAATATAGCCGAGCGGTCGCCCTCTCCGCTGGTCTAGTGGCTAGTACGTGCGCTTTGGTGTACGGGGTCCCGGGTTCGATTACCGCTGGGAGTGCCTTTGTGATTTTAACTGTCCTCGATACTTCTGTGTTCGAGTCCCTGTCGCTCTAGGTAATTGGAGAAACCAAGTTTAAAAATGAGTAAAGCAAGTAAAATTAGATATAAGTAGTTAAAGTAAGTTGCTGGAACACGTTCGGTGAGTCAGTAGAAACAAACAAACAAAAAAAAAGCTGTTTAGTAGAATAGTCTACTACCTCCGTCTTCTCGTGCTCAAACCCATCTGAGGTTTTTATCTATTCCCTGTTTTTTTTTTTTTTTTCTTGTGCTTTCACAACGAACGTTCTTTCTATAATTCCTATAAGCTATGACTTGAAAACCCTAAACAAAATACACACGTTTATTGTAATACTCTAATCCAGATTTTTATGTTGTTCTCTTCTTTTAGCTAGTTAAATTTCGTATACTTTTATAATTTCGATTAATGCATATTTCCAACAAGTTAAGAATCGAAGTGAGAACGCTGAAATCTAGAGCTAAAACCAAACCTATACGACATTGAATTCAAATAAGTAAAACGATGTGATCGACAGTTTAATATGAAGTTCTCTAATCACTTTGCGACTATATGCCGCCACATGGATGTATTGATTTTACAATAAATTCTCTTTAAATAATAGTTTGTACGTGTATCGTTTCATGTATTTTGCTGTTCAGTTTCTCCTTTTGCTTAAAAAATTTCTTACCAACACTATATATTTGCTTCGATTCCCGGCAGCAGCTCATATGATTCGGATTCCACGTTAATAAGTAGGCCCATGTCTCATATAGCCTCGCTGCTGAACCGACGTTAAACTCAAAATCATCAACAACTACATGGTTGTTGTGGTAAAATTAGTAATTTATTATGTTGCATAAACCACATTTTTTCACTATTACTCAAACAGTAAGAAATCAAGACAACGTGGGCATTTGCTACGTTTTTACAAATTAATATTTCTCACCTAGCAAGCAATTTAGAAGGAAAGGAGTATTCAATTCATTAAATGTATAGCACAGTTGTGAACCTTCTTTTCGGATATATATTAAATCATTTGCTTCGCTCTCTCCACGTTAATAAGTAGGTCCATGTCTCATATAGCCTCGCTGCTGAACCGACGTTAAACTCAAAATCATCAACAACAACTACATGGTCGTTGTGGTAAAATTAGTAATCTATTATGTTGCATAAACCACATTTTTTCACTCTTACTCAAACAGTAAGAAATTAAGACAACGTGGGCATTTGCTACGTTTTTACAAATTAATATTTCTCGCCTAGCAAGCAATTTAGAAGGAAAGGAGTATTCAATTCATTAAATGTATAGCACAGTTGTGAACCTTCTTTTCGGATATATATTAAATCATTTGCTTCTTTCCCTCTATTTTTCTCTCTGTCTCTATGTCTCTCTCTCTCTCCTTGATATTCAGTTTCCTGCAACTTTTATTTTTGCTTGTTCTTTCTGTGTTCTCACCTCTATATTTTTCTTCTTCCTCGATTTGTATAGTCAGAGATAGAGTGAGACAGACCAAGTGATTTGTACTAACTACTCATTTGATTTTACATTTCTATGCACGTGTATAGCTATCGTTTTAAAGTACCAATTAGACATAGGTTATAGGCGGTCTGTCATGGACATGTTAGACGTAGTTTTCTGCAGACTCCATTCCGTCTTTCATAGGTAATGATGAAGGAACAGGATTTTAATATCAGAATAGCTACATCGGTAGAGTGTGGGGATTTCTAATGCTATGGTTCTGCGTTCGAATCCTATCCAAAGACCGTATTTTTTTCCATTTAGCAGTTTCCGATGTTGTATACGTACGAATCTCTCAAGATGTTCTCTCTTTCTCATTTCTCCATGTAGATGGATGCTACGAAGAAAACCAATAGAGAAGTAATCTCTTCTTTCAGTTATGGTTGAGATTTTAAAGAACTTTCCAGCTTTCTGCAAGCATTTTTATTTGTTTAAATAAATATGTGTTATATAACACTTACTATGTGTAATTATGTATTTGTGGTTTGCTGATTCTCACAGTTATTATATATGGTTCATAACAAAATTTGTGGTGGTCCCGTTTGAAGTGCATGTGTCATTTGTCAATTATATGCGCACGTTTTATTTTCTTTTATATTTCACATATTCCTCTTTATTCAGTTTTTATCACGTTGACCTTTTTCTCTTTCTCTCTCTTTAAAACTAAGGATGTAAAATGGGAAGAGAAATGAGAAGAACCTCAATCTATTACTCCATCTTGTGAGAAATTTGTGGTTTGTAGTCACGTGGTCTATGCATTTCTTGCTTCAAACGAAGTGTGCAGGGGGACGAAGCCGAAGGTTATCCTGGCGTGATCAGTGCCACAAAGACGTTAGGTTGGTTGCCTATGTTGTTAGGTGTAGTTTCACAATGAACTTAAACTTTCATGTTGCAGGTTTTTTGCTTCGTATTGTACCTCGTTGGAATCTGTAGTCTCTAAGTTTTCCAAGGTGTATGAATTATGACTGTGATAATTAGGGGATCACCAGAGCCCCCAATATGAGAGTCTACGATTTTGTTAAAATCCGTGGCGGCTATCTAAAGGTTAAAAGCCACTTTAGACTAATAACTGGTGAGCTTGCAAGAACATAGAATGGATAGAAAAGCTTGGTAGCCAACGTAAATAATAAATAAATAAATAAATAAATAACTGTAAACAATCTGGGTTTGGAATTCGGACTTCTTATTAACAGTTAATTATACCATCGTTCATGAATAGCTTCCACTTACGATGGAAAAAGTATAAAACCATGGTAATTAAAAATGATAATCTATTCATAGTACATTAAGTATATTACACTTCAATACAAAATGTATTACAAAGTTAGATGTACCAACAGTCTCTGCTTTAGCAACAATGTTTATCTTCACAGTTTGTTACTTCTGATAAAGAGATGAAGACATTGAAAAATGCAGACGCATACATATGAATTCCACATGGAAGCTTTTCGATTGACGGCATCGTCCAACTACTTCATTTACCTTATATATATATATATAGTTGTAATAAAAATTCTGTTCCATCAATAAAATAATCTAATGCTCATTCATATAATTATTGTAAATATTGTAATGCTCTTAAAGGTACTTACAGCTCTATATTTAGAAAAAAAATCCTGCTGAAATTTTCCTGATTTCTACGAGCTGAATACCACTTTTGGAGCTAACAGTACAGTCTTGCTTTTGAACTTCTCATAACACCTCCTAATTCCCTCTGGGATTTACATTAAATTGAAACAACCATAATAGTACAGGAAATTTATCTATCTATTAAAATGCTACAATATTATCAACAGCGCCTGAGCTCCAATCTATAACTTTGTATTTCAAACCTTTGATTTACGGTTATTTGTGATTTCACGTTTAACGAAGACAAGTGTTTTATATATGTGTACTTAAATAAGTAACTTAAATATACCTTTTTCATAAAGTTTCTTGTTTAAATTATTGTTCAAAGCCTTTCTATTTTATAAAGCCTTTTCCAAAATCAATGCAAATGAATTGTGCTGCCATGTTTGGAGTTCTTTTAAACTATACATTTGTTGGCGTTTATATGTTTGTGGCCAATCCTTTCGACAATGAGATCTAGGAAACTACAGGCTCTAGGAAGATGACGTTTTCACTGATCGATTGCAAATTTTATGTAGATTGTCCAGTTCTAATTGAATATTTAAAAAACATGGCCATTATTTCTTTATTACATTTTTATGGGTACACTGAAAGTGTTAAAATTAGGAGAAAAAAAACAGCATCATATCCTACGCATTATACATTCCAACACCACATAATTGTATATGGGGGTTGCAAACCTCTCAGGCATTTGTTTTATGGCCAAATGATAATGAAAAACGAAGGATAACTATTTCTCCACTCTAAGTTGAATCTTCATTGTTTGGAGTGTTTTGTCCAATGACTACCACATATATCATTGACATTATAATTAATTGTGTATGTAATGTATTTGATTATTACATACTGCATGCAAGAAGAAAGAAAACACTGATCATACATGAATTAAGAACTCCAACCTGAAGTAGGCTCAAATCTTGCAAACGGTGCGAGATATTGAAAAAGTAATAGAAACAATCTCCCCTTTATGGTATCTTTTGCCAATTTTTATCAAGACGTCTTTCACTTGTGTCTGTAAAGGGACATGTACATATGTGAGGAATAACAAGGAGATTCATGCTTATATGTGAATGATGCGCTGTGTAGAGAGCGAAGGTTCAGCTAGTTCATATAAAAAATTACAGAATCTCTCCAAGTTTCTATCAACGAAGACTGACGTCGAGTGGTTGTAAACACGTAACAATAAAGATAACAGCATTTACTGGCGAAAAGAAGGTTTACTGAGCCTTAGAAAAATGAAATCTTTTTAAGTTTTACTTCCCACGGTTATGCCGGCTACGCTCAAGGAAACTGTGATGATGAGAAATGAATGAAATGGTGAAATCAAGAAAGTGGGAGAAAACGTGAGAGCCCCGAGAAAACTCAGGCATACGGTTTTTGCCCACTACAAAGTTCACTTGGCGCGAGCTAGGATCGAACCAAGAACCCCATGCACCCGAGATGAACGTTCTACCACTTACCCATCGCGGCCTCTACTACGCCTTAGAATTCAATAAATCTGATTTGTATCTTTTACGGGGTTATATCAAAGACTTATTATGCAACGTGATTTATCAGAAGCATACGTTGATATCGACTGTCATATGTCGGAGCTACGTGGCAAGAATTCCAACAGAGGATCAACGTGTGCTATGTTACCGCGGGTGCTCATATAAAGCAAGATTCTAGAACTTTCAATATCAATAAATTAATGGTTATTTCAATATTAATGTGCGAAATCCCGGAGGGAATTACGAATAAATTTGTACACGGATAATAATTCTATTTTGAATAACAGAAAAAATTGGTTCTGGGAAAGGCGTGGCCAACTTCTTTTTTTTTAATTATGCGTTATTATTCTATACTTCGTATATGGCGAAAATCTAAAGATAATTTAAAAATTTTTGTGTCTAATTATTTGGTATTTAGAAAATAACAAAGTATAATATTCGTCATTGCCAAGGAATGACAAATGAGCTCAGAGATACTGACTAGTTTACTCAGGAACATTTTGTACTTTACAGAGTTTGAAGAAACGACTGATGATCTATAGATGCGAACTGCTATTATTTTGAACCGATCTACGGAACTGAGTTCATAACTTTTGAAAGGAGAAAAGAATTGACAAAAATAAAAACTGTACATTTGCTCACTAGATGGTACAAGATTTCTTCCAAACACAATACACACGTGATACAATTGACTCGTAACAGGATAAAAAGAGTCAATGTCAGATTTCAGTCTTTAAGAACAGAAATTATTAACTTTTATCAAAATATTATTACTACAGGTTGATTAATTTGCAACAGAGGATTACGTGCCATATATTTTACTGCGTCTAAAATGTTCTGTACTGCTAGCTGTAAGGATCCGGCGCTGTCGGCTCAACTCAGAACGTGGATAAAATCAAAGGACGAAGAAAATGTCCTTATTCCATTGCCCGGATATTTATCCTGTTATGTAAAGCCGCTAGAAGTAATATAGGTTACACAAACGGAAGGCATTCTTAGAAAGAACCAGATAAACTTCCATGATGTTTTACCTCGCTGAGCCGAAACGGGAGAACACGGCTTCGTACGCGATTAGATCTGACGAATGATGAATCTAGTGAACCTGACACGATGTAACTGTTTCAAGAATCTCCTGTTGTCTTCCTTAGTGTTTTGGTTAACTGAAATACACTTGTTGCTTGTCAGAATATCATTTTGCACTTCGCGTATGATCAACTGACTACATAAACAAGAATTTCTTTGAAGAGTCATTCTAGTACAAAGGGATTTACATTGTCAAGCGTTATGTCCTCATTAATTTTCAGTTGAATAAACGCAAAGTGCAAGACATTTTTTTGAAAAGACAAGTATTACTTGGAGTACTGACGAATACACTACAGATTGTTTAAACAATATCTAATACATTTAATACTATGTGAAACTTGAGACGCAGTAAAATATAGGGTAAGTGACAGACCCTCTTATTTTTACAAATTATTACAAACATGCGTCAAATTATAACTGTTTATACATACAAGTTGATGAGTTCATCTTCGTGTGCGAACTTCAAATATTGATCCCTTACGAAAATGCTTCACTTACTATAACACTTACTTCTGCAGCCAGTTTCAATTATAATTCATTATTTTTAGAAAATTACTACACTCAGAAAAACATTCGCTAACCGCAATAAGGCAAGGCAATGACTGAAACAAAATCAATTCCATTGCATTTGCTGTGTTGAGCTTTATTAACATTTTTACATTTTTAACTAGTTCCAGTATGAATTAATTGGCTCCCAGATTTTTTATTGTTGAGGTAGCTCCCTGATATATCAACATTTCAAATGATAGCGCGATTTCCGTCGAAATAATCAAGCTTTAATACAATTTTCCCGTTCAGCCCAATGTTCTTACCAGCGATATATATATTACAGAATATATTGCAAAATAGGAATTACGTTTTATAGAACCGTTCACATCAAAGACTTTTTAATGGATCTTTGATGGAATATGTCTAGTATGAAACAGCTGTCGTAATTTGGACAACATGGATTTACAAATATGTATTATCGTCTACAAAAGTCACAATAAAATTAACTTTGTTTATGCTTTTTGAACGGTGTAGCTTATGTCCCTTTCGGCATCGAGGATATACGAGACGTATATTCTATATTTTGCAATATTGGCTACATGCACAAGTACTACCTGTTTTTGACAGATCTTCGTTTAGCCAAGTACAGACTTCACAGATGGCACTGCCAGTGCGAGATTTGGTGGAAAGTAATTTGGAGAACTTTTGAGCAGCAACATGCAGTGAATATGAACGAGATGCTCTTAGGAGGTGAGGGTGAATGGAGACTAATAAGGAACAAATCATTCACTGTTTACTTTTCGATTTCGATAAAGGCAGTACTGCGATGCAGTTCAAGATAGTATATTTCGTCACTGATTTCAAAATTTCACGGAAGGAGACAGAAATAGATTGGATGTCTATGATTTTCAAAGATGATCTGACCAAATCGTAAGAATTATTCAAAAGTAATCCGTAACGGAATTAGCGAACACCTAGATGCACGGAACAACTATCAAAAGATGACTCAAAGCACTAAGTGCCGCCACAAGGTTTGATCGTTGGGTTCCACATCTGCTCAATGCAAATCAAGGCTAGGGCGAGTCGCAACCTGTATTTAATTCCTTTCGTGCTATAAAAATGATAGAACTCTCACTACGCATTGTCAGAGACGATCAGATGTGGGTTATGTACTGCAAGCAAAGCGTTGCTAAACAAAGTGCACACCAGAGATGTATGATAGGACAGAAAAGAATAATTCACTGAGAGCTTCCTAAACAATTAATGCCACGTTCTATGTGAAAAGCTGGATAGACTGCCAACAGCATTGTGATCGAAGCGGCCACGTCTCTTCAATCACCAAGAAGTCATCATCTATCATGGTAATGTTGGACAGAATGCTGCTATTTTTGGGCCTTGCTTTTGCTCCATCCGTCCTATTGTCTAGATTTTGCCTCCTACAGACTATCATCTGTTTCGCACAATGCAGAACTCCTTTGCCCAGAAAATCTCTGATGATGTGCAAGCTATGAAAACTAGACTAAACCTAAGAACTTTTATCCACGTGGGATTCATTTCCTATCAGCAATAGGTCATAGATTGCAGTGGCACTTATCCAGTCCTAGGTATTTTTTTTTTTCGCACATTATTATCAAAAACGGGGAGATGCGCAGTCCTAGGTGACATTGCTTTCTCCTCATGTCTTATCATCAAAACGGGTAAAACTTTTGCATGTAATTCTCTGTACTTTCGAAAAAATTTATCTGAAATTTGACTACCCGTTTGAAAGCTACCGAAAAAACATAATTTATCAAATTTAAAATTACGAATAAACAAACACTAAAACGTGTGAACTAAGTGAATTAAAATACTAACATTTTTAACAACATATTTTGTATACGACACTTACATACAAACTTCTATTAATAGAACAAGCTGTAAAGCGTACACACCATTTTCTAAGGCTTCCCATAAATTAACCATATTCAGACCGAAGATTTTCGCAACATACGTTACTTCGAAAGACTGTCTAGCATTCACGTATATTTTCGATGATATAAATTTATATTCCACTCTTGTTTTGTATGGGCTAAGGAACTGATGATGGGATGACAGAAGACAAACGCATACAGTTCACAATCAAGCCTTCATTGCATGCCTAATGTTCTTTTCTATTTATTCATTTTAAAAACAAAGGAAAATAATTAGATATCAATTCCTTGTTTCTAAGGATTCTATCTCGTTCAACATTCGAATCAGTTTCTGATTGTGATTTCACAAATTGCTGGAAGATCATTCGGCGGAACGAGAACTTCAAGTTTTGCTAATATAAAATTTCAAAACAGTTCGTTTCTATATACAGCTCAAAACACGTCCTTTAAGTTCTTCCGATCATATTACTTATTCAAATTAGAGCACCTATGGCACAAATAAACTTAAGATTTCTCAATCTGTTTACACATTTTTTAGTAGTACAGGCCATATGCAATCAAGTCTTTTACAAACGCCTGAACATACATCAAATGTACACCCAGAACACAGTGTATTTTACATCCATTTGCCCACTCCATCATACAATCCCGACACCAGCAGCTATCTAACGCTATACAACTGATGCCGTGCCTGCGGTACACCCAATTCTCTTCTGAGCACCATACAACTGGTACCCGTGTGACTTGTAAACTACCAGTTTCTCCCAACTACTAGAACCGCCTTCTAATGTATACACAAATTCTTGTCCAAAACTAACAGTTCATGTTACACTCGTAGATCAGAAGGTTTATAAAACGGTCGACACCTTTCGTAGTAAATTTTTAAACTTCTCTCCTTCACCACTTCCTCTACATTAAGCTCCGCCTGCAGTAGCCGCAACTAAAAAGTACATCAATTAATCAATTAATTAATTAATCACATTATAAATATTTATTACTCATCTTTCGAATACATGAATGGCTAGCAATCTTCAGAAACGCTTTTGTATTCAGTTGCACGGCATAATCATAAGACAGGCAATTTGTCCCATTTTTGATCAAAATGTCACAGACTAATGGCACATGCACTAAGAATGCCCGTCATTTCGATCTATTAACTAGTTTTAGGGTTTTCAAATTATTGCGAAACGCAAATAATATGATTTCCTATACTATGGAGAAAATTAAAACTCAAAAACGTCTTTTTTAACATTAACATTATTATTATGATTATTATTTACAACAAAATTAAACACTTTGGACACAATGTTACAGAGGGTCCGACAAAAAAAAGGTGACACCACTGATTACTTCACATATCTTTTCTTTCTCAATTCAACAATAACTCAAAGCGTTTTGCTTACAGTAATTACAGTGCAGCCCACTTATAACGAATTTCAAAGGACCAACACAATGTCCTTTATATCCGAACTTCGTTATAAACTCTTGTATTTTTCCAAATTGATTTAGGATTTAGATTTCTGGGCTTTCGGCATCTAAGGTCATTTAGTCCTTCACGATTTGAGGGATGACGTTCCTCGGCGAGCATATAATCCGGGGAAAGGGAAGGAAGAAAAGATTGTGGAAGGAAGGAAGCGGCTTGGGACCTATAAGTTAGGTACCACCCCGGCATTTGCCTGGTGCGAATGAGGAAAACCTCATTCAGGGTGGCTGGCCCGAAAAAGCTTTTTACACTTTTTCGACCGAGTGACCCCACCGTGAATCGATCCGGGACCGCTCCCACCGAAGGCGACAGCGTTAGCGACTACACTACCCGGGGCCACAGGAAGAAACAAGGGATTAGATAACACGCAGATACATTTAAAGAAAGAATATACAGCACTTTGCATTGCATATGAAGATAATTTTATTAATTGGGTTGTTGTCTAGCCTATCGTACATATTGCAGTTCTTCCTACCTATTTAAACACGCCTGAAGAAGTCTAATTTTCTTGTGAACCGTGTCTGCTTCCGCTGTTTGTAGCACAGCCGCTTCCATTTCCTCAAATGCCCGAAATGCATTGTCCGGCATCGTGTTGCTGTGTTTGAAAAATGAAATGAAATCTCTGAGTTTTACGTCCCACGGTTATGCCGGTGATGATGAGTAATGAATGAAATGGTGGAATGAAGAAAGTGAGAGGAAACGGGAGAACCCCGAGAAAACCCACGCACACGGTGTTTGTCCACCACAAAGTTCACTTGGCGGGGGCTGGGATCGAACCTTACTGTGTTTGAGAAAACAGCGTTGCAAGTTTTCCAAACTTTGGATCGCTTCTTTGGAACTCACGAGTTGTTTCACATTTCCCACTTCTCCCTCATCATCGGACTCTGCTTCATCTTACCTTCGTAGCCTCCCTCACAATTTCCACTTTGTGAAAAGGAAATAACTTCTTTATTATTTACACTTTCTTTTTTTAAAATCGTTGGAGCATGTTGGGCGGGATTTCATACTTTTTTTAGCAATCTCATTTTTATTCAAATTTCCTTCTTCATCTTCCTTTATAATTTTCACTTCTGTCTGAAGAGATATGTCTTTCCTTTTGTTTGCCATCTTTTAATTTAGCGATGCACAAATATGAGTTTAAAAAAAAATCAACTTGCGGCGTATTCCTACCTCACAGCTATCAAAAAATACACTTCAATTTCTCTCCGCTTCTAACACAATGAGCTCCAGTGAGAACAGTTTATTTTTAAGTTAAAATTTTAACCTCAACCTTGAACTCTGGTGGACGCGCGTTGCCGGAAATATCTGCACCCCGCGGAATTTCTGCTGTCATCCGAGTGGGAGGGGGAGGAGTGAGTCATGATTGACTTACACAGCGACAACAGTTATGAAAACCAGTTTTACAGTACCTGAGTTATCCACGAGTAGAAGAAAAGAAAATATGATCCCGTTCTGAAAACTTCGCTATAAGCGGTCTTTACGGAAAATACTATTCGTAGTATACGGTGAGTTCTTCCATGTTTTAAATAGGCGGTGTAACAGGAATTTCATTTATATTCGTAATATCTAATATTTTGCTATTTCCGAGTTCCTAATAAGTGTGCTGCACTGTAGTTACGAAACGTATCGCACCTACCACTATTGAAAATTGCATGCTTTCAGATGTTTTTCTTGTGTGTGACACCTGCATTGACGACTATTGTAACACAAATGTTTATTTACCTTCTCTTTCTTTCTATTTTAAAATTCTGCAGAGGCAAGACTGTTGAGATTAACCGTGACATTCTCGAATCATTTTAGTCGCCATGAAGCGTTGGTCATCAACACTGAATATTCATTGTGGAGACGTACTTTTAGAAAAAAATGAGTCAGTGATTGAGAATCAGATGAATTTCTCTGGTGTCATTAAAATGAGATATATCCTAGAAGTTGCCAATATATGCCCGAAGTAGGAAGCTCTCCTGAGAGACATGAAATACCATCAAGTAGCACAAGCTACTGAAATAAAATGAACAATGGAGTTAGTTTTAAAATAGAAAGGCGTCGGTTTCTTTTCCTCCATGATTACCTAACTACGAGAAGTAGGAGGGGAGAAAAAGAACAGGTACCTAGTTTTCGATACCTGGGTAGTTTTATTAGCCATGACACGAAGTATGAATGTAAAATAAAAGTAAGGATAGGAATGGGAAAAGAAGCCTTTAGGAGAAAGGAAAGTATATTGTGTGGGACCCTGAATAAAGAGTTGAGAAAAAGACTCATAAAATGCTTCGTGTGGAGTGTTGTACTGTATGGGGCGGAAACGTAAACATTACGTAAAGGTGACGAAAATCGACTGGAAGCCTTCGAAATGTGGGTGTGGAGAAGAATGGTGTGAATTACCTGCGTCGAGCGAAAAACGAATGAGAGGGTGTTAGAAACGGTGGGGAGAAAAGAACAATTTTAGGTATTATTAACAACAGAAAGAGAAACTGGTTGGGACATTGTCTAAGAAGAAACTGTGTCATGAGGGAGTGCTAGATGGTATGGTAACGGGAAAGAGAAGGAGGGGGCGTAGGAAACTACAATTACTGGACGATATGAAAACAGAGAAATTGTACGTGAAGACAAAGAGGTTAGCGGGAGACCATGGAGCATGGAAGCTTCTCAGTTTCGGCAAATGTCCTGCCAATAAGAGATGGTGATGATGATGATGATTACCTAAAACTTGTAACACAAATATTCCAACTTTCAGTTTCTCTTTTTCAAATATGTTTAGCAGTGTTTGCCAAAGAAAAGAGACAGAAAATGCAATGGAGCCTGAGCACCAATGAGTGCTTGAGTTACAGAGCACGTATGTAGTCGGCGCTTATGCATATAAGTGCTCTCCAAAAGGATTAACAAAGTTTCCGTAGACTAAGGTAGATGGGTGATTATACCATAATTGGTGAGATGAGAATGTGGGAGAAGAGAACTCCGACAAAATCTAAGGACAGATGTTGGGTGATATCAATAAAAATAAGTAACTACTCCTGAGAAGTCCTGCTCGAGAATCGGAGTAACTACACCTGGAGTAATCTCCTCCCTCAATTTCGTATCAATAAAACAAGCCACTACTCAGGTCTAGTCTGCTCCAGATTTATGAACGTTTACTCGCGCTTCCTCTGCACGTAGCACTGAGTCGTATCAATAAAAGAAGTGATTACTCATTTCTCCCATTCATCGCGCAGTCATTTCGTTGTTTTTAACCTATGGCGTGTATCTTAAAAGCCATGGAACGGGCAGGTAGCAACGACAGTTTCAATCAAAGTGCATTTGTGGATATTGTAAAAGAGTTTCCAGTGATACTTTCAAAGTCACAGCTACCAGAAAGTAAACGAAGGAAAGCCGAAACTTTGAAGGTAATTACAGTGAAATGCAACGAAATATCAAATACATCTACGACTGAGACACAAATTCAAAAGAGAATCTTTAATATTCGAGCGAGAATAAAACAAAAATAAAAAAGAAGAAAAAATTAAAAAAAAAAACGGGAAAGAAGAAAGTAATACTGAAACCATGGGAATGAACCTATTTGAGCTGATGGATGTTGATTCGAATCCAGCAATATCAAGATTAACACGACAAGCGCATATCACGTGTTGTCCAAGGTCTTTGTAGATTGTTTGGCTTTAAGAACGAAACCAGACACTTGCCTCCTTTGTTTTCTTTTTGAAAAAGTCCAGCCATTCACGTCCATTTGATTGCGTTTTCCGCACCATACGTGTCCCCTTTCGCCTTGACATAAACAAAATACATTCTCATGTATACACCCTTTCTATCAACGTTGAGTTGAGTTGATTATTAGTTTAACATCCTTTTCAGTAGCGTGCCTATATGAGACAGAACCCACTGATTGACGTGGAATCCGAACCACATGATCTCCTGCCGGGAATCGAACGCGGGTCTCCTATGCCAAAGGCATATACGCTAACCGCTTAGCCACGAAACAGCTCTTCCTATTAACGTATTACTCTCCAAAATACCAGGTTTCTTTAATGCCACTTGTGTATAGTCAAGGGCTCCGATAGCACCCGGAAATGTATATTGTTCTTGCCACTCTGCCGTTGCTGTTTGCATATTACGCACACTTCCGGAAACAATCCATTTTTAGGTAGTCATAGGCACAGTACTTTGAGCCACACCAGAATCCTCTGACATTCCGACCTGGAATCCCGGATCACTCACGTAACGCAAGAAAACCAATTCCACCGATTTCTCTGTATTTTTTTTTGGGGGGGGGGGGGATTCAGATGCAGAAGGTATATATATATCAGGATTTTTAGAAATTGCACTCTAATTATGTCAAATATTGTATATTCATAAATAAAATACAATAGGGGCCCACATGAGCTTTGGGGGCCCGGGCCCCCTGGTTCCCACAGGATCGGCGCCCTTGAAGAAAACCCGCATCTTTTCATCATTACGTAGTCCACCACCCCGAATTTCGGTTGATTCTCCGTAAAAGATGTTGAGCTAACTACTCTACATTTTCTTTCATAAACTTATAATGCTTTTTGTAATCTTCATTTCCAACATTTCTATGCAATTTATAAGTTTTTCTACGTAGTAAAACAACCATATACTCTGCCATATTTCGCACGGAGTCACCTTTTTAGCTTGCTCCACAAATTTGGAGAAGTTACTAGCATCACAGAGGAGTCTTTGATTTTTATTGATATCAAACGCGGAGTAGTTATTCGGCTCGAGAATAGAGGTGTGGTTACTCTAGAGGGGCGGGGCTTCTTCGAGGTCAGCCGAGACGACTAGTGCTCAGTTCTCTTTTTATTGATACCAATGCGAGTAACTACTTCAAAATTGGGCGTAATGAGTAACTTCTCCGTTTTATTGATATCACCCGTTGTCTGCTACACACTCACATGGCACGGGATCGAACCAGGATCCCTTTGCATTAGAAATGAATGCTCTACTTTTCGTAGATGACTCAAAATGAAATATTGTTTTGCACTTTGCTGAAAGACTAATTGTACGGTAAAACTATTGAAATGAAAAATGAAACCTTGGACTTAAAAGTTTCGTGCAGTAGAAAGTCTTTGCTTCGAAATCTGAAATCTCTTAAGTTTTATGTCGCACAGTTATGCCGGCTAGGCTAAAGGAGACTGTGATAAGAAAGGAATGAAATGGTGGAATGAAGAAAGTAGGAGGAAACCGGAGAACTTCGAAAAAATCCACGCACACGATCTTTGTCCACCGCAAAGCTCACTTGCTGCGAACTGGGATCGAACCGAGAACCCCACGCACCAGGGGTGAAAGCTCTACCACTGAGCTACCGCGGCCTTAATTAATAAATACCCTATCTAAGTGAATATACGCTTTATGAATTAATGCTTTCGACACTATATTTTGCTGCAGATTAGAAAACGTATAAATTAAATGAAACAAACACTCACCATTATGTTTACATGGCACATTCTGGGTTCGAACACCCATCACTCAAATACTTTGGCTTTCTGCGTTTTCTTTATTTTTTTATTTATTTATCTTCGTCGCTTGACGAATTCAAGTAGAATGGATACTACGACCTCTTGTAAGCGTGGTCTACGGTTTCATTCTCACTGCGAGTACAACCTTCATTAATACCCACGATGTAAAATGAAATATATACCATAGTACGAATGAATAATACAATTATTGTGCTCCAAAATATTACAAATAAATTTCCGAAATCTTTAACTTTTTAATAGCAATTATCTACTGAAGAGACTATATTGTTTATTGTTAGTTTTAATATATATATATATTCAATATAAAACAATGTAATTTTATATTGTTTTACATTTGTTTGATAACGAAACATTACCAACAATAGAATGCTGTTTAAAATGTTTTAATAAAATCTAACAATTACCAGCAACTGAATAAATATTTTCACATAAAACATAACAATATATTATTTACTTTAACAATTTACGAACAATGGAACATATGAATGCATATTTTTACGATTCTAATTTAAATAAAAAAAATAACAATCTAGTTTACACTGTTATTGCTAAGAAACCAACGTTTTTGATGGGATATGGGCGATATTTCGTTAGAACCGTTTCATTGCAAATTTCCTTCCACGTCACAGTACAGAGAACTTGTTAGGATGATCAACCAAACAGCTGAGAAGACGATGAGGGACGACGCAAATTCTTTGGTAATTATTTTATTTGTCTGTCCTATATAACAGGGTAGAGTAGCTAGATGGTGACCATTCTGTCAAGTATATCTGAGTTTTGCTCTCTTTTTTAATTCATTTTTCATTTCTAAACAATTTTTACTTTAGAACATTTCTTGTTTGTGGCATTTTTTTTGGAAGGGGGCAGAATTCTTTGCTTAAAATTAGTACTTTCTTCTCATATTTTCTGTGATTTTGATGGTTTACGCTAGGTTAAGTTAGGTTAGTACTTAGTAATTACCCTTACGTAACATCAACTCATTTCTCCTGTAAACACGGTGTTTTTATCTGATTTTGGCCTCCAGACTTTTTTTTTTTTTTTTTTTTTTTTTTTTTTGCTAAATATAGCCTAATTTTGGTTAGGATATGGGATTTAGATTTCTGAGCTTTCAGCATCTATGGCCATTAGCCCGTCACGTTTTGAGGGATGACGTCCTTCGGCGAGCACACTATCCGGGGAAAGGGAAGGAAGGAAGCGGCCTGGGATCTGTATGTTAGGTACCACCCCGGCATTTGCCTAGTGTGAATGAAGAGAAGAGTGTTAGCGACTACACCACGCGGGGCCACTAATTTTGGTTAATTTACGTTACTTTCAGTTAGGATAGGTTACATTAGGTGCTTATGGGCAGTTTAACTTTGTACTTTTTTCTAAAAATTGATACTTTTTTGTTAATGTAGCTTAATTTTGGTTAGTTTATGTTCAATTAGGCTGGGTTACGTCAGGTGTCACGGAAAGTTTAATTTTGTACTTGTCTTCACGGTTTGTATAGATCGGCAACGGCTTCTGTTTATTACCTACTTTAGGCTTCCCTCCCCCTCCAAAAACATTTCGTGTTCCTTCATTATACACACTGCATTTCTATTTTATTCACTTCACAGATAACTCATATATTAATTACCCTTCCATAACAACTGATTTCTTCTGTAAACATTTTTTTTAACCTAGTTTTGGCCTCCCGAATACAGAATTATCCCTTGTTGATTAACAATATTCTTCTGGATAGTACAAGATTCAACCTACACGCAAAGCAACGTATCAACCTTTTTGAGTTGAACCAAATCTTTCTGAACTCAGAACGGTTAAACCACAGCAGGAATATGCTATTTCCGCTATTTCCTAATTTTATTATCTAATACAAGGCTCTCGAAGTCTTACTTAGAAATGAGGTACTTAACTGACTGGAATCAGGGGTGTCCATAGGCGGATTATCTGACGCAGGTCATTACTTCGGGGGATATAATTCTTCATTGAACAATTAAATTGCAGAACGGTAAATTTGAGGGGAAGAAAAGTATATTTGAGAGGAGGGGGCAGAATAATAAACTTGGGGGAAGGGAAGACTGGTAAATTTTGGAGAATTGCGCCAAAGCTCTTGGGGAATGGGCATCCCTGAATAGAGCTTAGCGAGGGTATGATACGGAATCTACTGTTCAAACTGGGCTCTGAGCCAGGACTCCGATTTTTATCCGAGTGCTTCCACTAGTGAACAATGGAGATGATTGCTTGTAGTGCCCCAGCTGTTACACTAGTTTATTTTGTTTACTGCATAATATTCCTTACTCTAACTATACATCGATTATTTACATTGAGTCTAAATTATTAGTAAGCCACGATGATAATGAATAATATATTGTGTTGCGAACGGTTCTAGACCTAACAAGAGACCAGACCTATTCGAATATATTATATAAATCTTTGACGGTTATGCTACATGAGCTGACACATTATTACATACTCTATAAGCATCAATAACTTACGTTTGAACATGGTTAAAAAAATTAACTAGACTGTACAAAACCTTGACAAATCTAAAACATTGTGTTGCAACGTACACTAACTCTGTAAGATAAACGTAATGTGCTTGCAAACTAACAATAATCCCCGACAAACCTAATTGGACATTGCTCGAGCAGACGGTTCAACCAAATTTTGACAGATTTCTTACATTTTCAGGTTAGGGTTAGAGCTTTCGGGTTGGTTTACCATTCAAAATTCATTTCAATGTGCTGTGCACTGACAACATTAGATACTTATATTCACAATCTCATTCCTTCACGAAAAATGTTTCATATTGCATTTTACTTATACATTTTTTATTTGGTAGAACCGTCTGTTCGAGTAATCCCTTTCCTTCAAGGCACCAAATATGTCTTTATGTCATGACTACTAATCTACACCGAAAAGGTATTAGATCGATTGGTGCGAATGAAAGGTTCACCCCAGCTGCGTCAATTCCAAAACTAGAAACTACAATACCCGGTTTATTAAAATAGTAGCTGTCTCCTTCCATAGACTTTCATCATTGCAACGATTGGTGTCCATGCCCAAAGAAGTCTAAGGTCCCACCGCCCGATTCTCAGGGAAGGTCTTCCCTCCCAAGAAGTGAGAGATGCCGGAAAAGGTATCAGGGGAATACGGTGGGTGAGGAAGAATTTTACACTGCAACTCATTGAGAGCCTGAACCATGGGCAAGCAGTGTCGTGTTAACATGAGAACCATTGTTGCATGCTTACAACAAGAATGAAGTTGAGTACTATAACGATATGCACTGATGGCTTCACTTCATCTGAGAAAGACATGATAGATCATTCGCACCATGGGCCAACAATATCTGTAGGTGCAGAGATGGTTAAAAAACCACCCTAGACGTTCATCACGACCCAACGATTATCCCGACCGATTACAGCTGTCATAGCAAAACTATTTGTCATCAGAAGTGGAAATCCATGTAGGAGATTTTCTCGGTTATTCCTTCATGACATATTTCAGTTTAAATTTCCACATCATTTCCTTTAGGCTAAGGGAGACGATGATTATGGCAAGTGAAACATGATGGAAATGGGAATACCTCGAGAAAACTCTCGGACACGATGCTGTCCCCCACAAACTTACCTGGCCGAGAATCGAATCAGGGGCCCCAAGCACCAGAGGTAAGCGCTTTACCACTGAGCCTCCTTACTTCTTTACAATTAGAGAACTGTACGTTGGCCGGTCCAACTTTTATCATCTTGCCGTTTGCACGAAGCCCCGAACGAACGCCGTATGGTTTGTATCTAATTCATTTGCAATGGCATAAACACTTTTCTTGCGATACGCTTCCATCTCATCCGAATATGATGTTGGTCGGTGCCAACCAAGCTCATTTTGCAATGCTGTCACCGGAACGAAATTTGACAATCCAACGCGAATGGTCCGAACATTCGCTCTTCCTGGCCCAGATCCAATGTTATCGCTCGCTGTGCATAATGTTACAGTTGAATTGTACCAAAAAAAAAAAAAAAAAAAAAATCGGAATGATGGCGCCTCCTGACTGTCTGCTTGACAGGTACAGAGAGCTTATGATTGGTCCAACCCTGTGAGGTGTTGTTGAGGTGAGTTTTCTATCGCACGTCAAAACGGATATTTCACTTTTGTGTGAACTGTAGCAGTTGATCTTAATGTTAAGGAGAGCTCAGGAGATGTATAACAAAGTCATGCTATACATTATCTGGGAGAAAAAGGTGCTACGTGAAATGAATAATATTTGTATGTACCGGTATTATAATAAACGGATACTTATGAAAAAATCAAGTGACCCACCATTATAGTCTTTAGGCTAAGGGACATGAGCATTAAGTGAATGAAAGAATTGGTGGCATGAGAAAGTGGGAGGAGCACCCAGAGAAAATCCACGAACACGATGTTGTCCACCACAAACTTACTGGCCGGGGATCGAATGAGGGACCCAACGCACCAGAGGTAAGAGCTCTACCACTGAGCCACCGTACCCCTCATGGATACTTGTGAATTAAGAAATCTCCTCTATTTCAAATTTTTCATATGAATGACGTTTCTTATTTAACACGAATATGGTCCTTAGATAATATACAAGTTATGCATCTCATTTGCTTAATTTATGTAACGCTGAGTTTTATCAACGTGGGATCCATAGTCTTCCTGGGCATTGGAGACAGGTTACTATTTGTAGAGCAAACTTCTATGAAAATAATGAAACAAAAAATAGTCTAATGATATACCTTGGTCTGTTCCTTTGTAAGCGTCTTCAAAATCTGGATATCATCCATATTTTTCGCTCTTTGGTCCTTCAAGCGACGGACTTTATCTGCAGCCACAGATATGCACCTCTTTATAGACGATTCCCTCTTCTCGTAGTTATTTTGCAACTGATCAACAAAATTAAATCAACAAGTTCGTTAGATGTATAAGATTTGCAAAAAATAATTAAAACAGTAATATAAATTAGGCTTCATTGAGAAATTACCTCAATTACCTGCGGATATTTAAATAGATACATACTTCTACTCTGCAAGATATTTTGAGAGAGGAAATATATTTGCTACTTGCTTCTTCAAATACACATATATTTGACAAAGAAGCAAAATGAAAACTAATAACTTTATATATATATATAGGCATTATCTTATCTTCAAGCAGGTCTGCATTTTCTCCGAACCTCATTCATGCCCAAACCCACGTTACACTATGGCCCTTAGTCTGATTAGTACTAACAATACTGTTGAGATAGGAAGAAATTGAAGTTAATTCAACAATACTGGTATTCATGTTACAACATGGTTGTAAATTTAATGTGGATAATTAAAAAAAAAAAAAAAAATGGTAAGTATTGCTCTTCAAGCTCAGCAAATTTTTCAGATAACATTGCGGAAATTTATTGTTGTTCTAGTAGCTGGCCCTGATCAAAAAATGTTCTTGCACCCTTTTGGATTACGGCCTACTACATTATTAATCATAATTTAAAAAATAACTTCACACAATTATGCCTTTTTAAAAAATTAATTTTGCTTCAAAAAACTGGGTCTGGCCACTGAAAGAAAAAAATAGCTACAACCCTTTGGGCACGGGACTTCCGGTATGATTATCCTTGATCTTAGCACTCGTATATCTCTTACGTAAAGAACCTACAGAGGAATCTTTGTCAGGTTTTTCAAGAAATGAAGAGAGAAAGCAACTATCTACAAGCCCTCTCCACTGTTCTAGTGACTAGCGCGGGACTTTGTCCACGGAATCCCAGGTTGGGCTCGCGGTAAAAGAGCATTAAATGAATTCCCCGTTACACTGTAGGTCCAAGTCTCGTATTCCCTTATGTTGAAAAGGGAGGCTGAATTTCAACGACAAACACACAGATTGCCGTCCACCGTGTAAGCAATTTTACACCTGCTGGGATTTCATCTTCATATTTCTCTAAGGTATGCTATGCCACTAGGCTTTACAACTGGTACAAGGCGTCTCAAGAAAGTAAGAACAGTTTTGAAAATAAATAAACAAATATACCGGTATCTATCTATCTATCTATCTATATATATATATATATATATATATATATATATATATATATATATATATATATATATATATATATATTACAACATGTTTGTTGAAGCCAAATTTATTTTTACATGGAAGATCACACCTTAAACTATTTTTTGGCATAATTTCTACCAAAGTTGAAACCCTTCTCGGCAGGTGACCAAGTTATCCAAATCTTTCTCAAAGAAACATCCCGGCAGTGAAGACCACCATAATTCCACAGCGTTTTTTTGTGTCGTCGTCAGTTTCAAAGCGCTTACTGCCTCATCCAGTTTTGCACCTTTTCCTCACTCATTGCATTTTCACCATCTCTATAATTTGACGACAAATTTCGGCCGGTTTAACGTTTCTTGCCTTCGAAAACGGATAACATAACGAATCTCACAGTCGACGGGTTCAGCAATTGTTTAAACATTGTAAACGATCACAGGACAGTACAAACGCGACAACTCAACCGTACTGGTGTCAGTGCAGAGGCAATGAACTATGAAACTAAGCGCGCATGCGCGGAGCGCCGATACTATCGCTGTAGTGGTGTTCAAACGAAACAGTGCGTATTTGCCGGATACTGCCGGAATGTTTCGTTAAGGAAGTTTTGGGCAAGTTGGTCACCCGCTTTTATAAATTTTTGAACATTGGTGGAAAGAAAGTCGAAAAATAGCTTAAGATGTGCTCTTTCATGTAAAATCAATTTACCTTCAACAAACCTGTTTTAATATTTATTTATTTTTTAAGTACCTTCCAAACACGCCTTGTAGAATGCTTTCAATATTCTGCAAACACACCCAAAATTCTGGTTCAGTCCTCATTTAGTAGGCCACTTTTTAAATAGCTTCTCATTACCGAATTTTGTTTTGTTCCGTTTATATTAAATATGTATTTAAATGCCCCGATAATCCAGAGGTTGGATCTTTTTCATCCTTTACATTTACTGTAAACTTGATTGATGATACGTTTCCTTTTGTGGTCCCTACATATGTTTCCTCAAAAGAACATGAAACTTGATTGGTTTGTAAAATTGTCTGGAAATTAACATTTATGTTCCGTTAAGTGTTTTTCTAAGATTTCCCCCGGCTTTAGGGCCTATTTAAACCAAATATTTTGAACGTCTTTTTCAGGTTATTGTTCACAAAATGAAATTTCGGGAAGTTAATTCAATTGACATTTATGTATAGTTATAGTAACGACAAATGATGCATCAGTGTCACAAAATACTTTTACTGAAAGATTTCAGAAAAGGTATGAAAAAAAAAAAAAAAAAAGATTTCGTGTTACTTCTACCTTAAAATAAACAACAAAAAGTGTACAATTAACAGAAGATGATATTACCTGATCGTAGAGATCTTTACAAGTCGCTGAGGCATTGACTTGAGATTTAAAAGAATCTGTTGGTATTGATGTATTCAACACATAAACTATTTTATCATCCAAAATCCTCATCTTCTTAAGAGTTTCCTGGAAACAATAAATTAAATTAAGAATCTAACTTTACTTTGAACACTGAACACATTCTTACAGTTTAAGACAAAAACAAAGTTTAATCAAAATAATTCACACCCCACATCACACTTGGATTTATTTTAATTCAAAATTTATCGCCAAAACTCGTATAATTGCTCTTTCAAACACCGGGTAGCTCGAAAAATTCTACACCAGTTGTTAGATGATTACAGTAATTCGGTATTTTGTATTTAAAAAAAAAAAGAAAAAAAGCGACCTCTGTATAATTGCCTATCTGGGCGAGCAAGATGCAATAGGTGCATATTCCGGGTTATGAGGGTAGGGATATGTAAGGATGGCCTTCTTGGGAATGTTTCTTCAATGTTTCTCGATTTTCAGCTTTCTCTTTTAACTCTCAATTTTTTCTTCTATTTTTTAAATCATCGTTCATTTGTGATCTTCCTATTTCCAAATAATTGATAATTGCTTCTCAGGAATTCCATATATCTGTAACTTTTTTTTTTAATTATATATTTTTAAAAACTTATTTCTGAACAAAACCTTTGTCATGAGAACTGTTACCATAACAACTGGATTACAACGTATAAACAAAACATTTACCTTAGCGGTAGCAACATAAAACATTTTTTTAAATCAAGATTATTCATGGCATTTTTATATTTCTTATTCTTGTTCTAACTCTAGATATTGCTTTTTTTTGCCCAATCTATTAAATGAAAAGTAATAAGTTATTGATGTTGTTTCAACGGTATTCTATACTTAACACTATATAGTTTTAGACAAGAATCGCTGCAGAAGGTCGCTTGGTCCTGTAATCCAACATCTTTGAAGAAATGATTCATCTGTGCACTTGACAACCACTGACGTTAAAAGGTCTCGCCCTTCATTAGCTTTGGACTGCATAAAAACACAAAAACTCGAACGTTATTGAAGTAATTCCAGGTTAGAATTCTGAACATCTGCCTGCCTAGAAGAAGCCTCTTCTTTAACCTGACCATACGTGAACCCTTTCCGCTGTTAGGTGCACGCCTTTTTGCACTGTGTCCCGGGTGCGATTCCCACTTGAAATTTCAACTCAGTACAGTGGTTTGAATTCTACTTACACTATTGGCAATTATTACATATTAAAATAACGTATATCAAGAATAGACCCTGTATGTGTCACTCTAGTTCCTTAAGTTGTAATGGCAAACGTCACTGATGAATCCACTTCAGTGTTGAATGTTATGTATAAAGAATATTTTTTAAGGAGCTTATGTATGTAGGTGAGAACATCTAAGTCATTTGTGAACATAAACTCTTTGGGTAAAAGGGTCTACTTTAACCCTGTAGCCGTTTCAAGCAACCTCGTTCCTTTATCAGGCTTCCATCTCTTTACGACCAATAGAAAGGGTAAACGTGGTGAGGATGTGGCAATCTACTTACGAGACAACTTCGTTGACGATATTGCAAAACATTTACACAATAACCAGCACTCCATAATAATGGGTGATACCAATTGGGATCTTTTAACTACGAACGATAAACTCTTGCAATATAGGAATATGATCTCGGCCTTAACTTTGCTCTCTGTCCTCTTGGTCAAATTACTCATATAAGGAATTCAGAATCATGGATTTTTCTGATATTCGTATCTTTAAAAAAATAGGCAATTAGCCATGGTCAAATCCACACACCTGGCATCTTCTATCATATGTTATACAAGAGTATATCTTACGAACTTCGTATTCCGCAATATAAATCTAAACTCACCTCATACAGAGACTTTAGGTACATGATTGTAGATCTCAACACCGGCGCTTTTGAGATCCAGTGAGAATATATATATAAAAGCACAACATACGCTCTAGCTGCGCATAAGTAGGACTGCTTTAAAAGGGTACAGTAGAATAGTGTTGAGTGGAGTACGGTACGGCAGGACTGGGTTAGTTTAGGGATAGAGAAGTTTGAACCCATTTTGTTAAAATTAATAGAATGTGATTTCTCGTCTCTGCATACGGATACCAATTGGAGAGGGCATTATTAATCCCAAAAAAAAGTTTTAATGGGTATGACGAGCATATTATTTATGGTATATAAATTCGGAATCATATTATAAATCTGTACCATACACAGCGGGTGGACAGGCGCTTAGAAGGTGCGTGTCAAGAAGGCATAGAAAATAATTAATGAAAGTATTGTATAATTTCTGACCTATTTCTGGTGTTGCCCATCAACTTTATCTGTTCCAACTGAGGTGTCGCCATGCGAAAACAGATGATGAATGTAAAAGTCATGAAGATATTAATTGCACGAATTGTTTCACTTTTATACACATTTGTTCACGTATTCTTAATTTGTAAGTTTTCCAATATATCTTTTATTATTCATATGATTTAATGTTGGTCATCGTGGACTATGTCCTCTGAAAATGCACACACTAACCATAAGTAAAAAAGTAGAGTCACGTTTGTACCCTTGTATCCCGGTATGAAATTAAACATTAATATTTTAAATTTTATGACACGAAATGTAGCATTATTTACATTTAATTTGACTAATGAGATAATCGTTTACACGAATAATTGTTTCACCTTCTTATATAACATAATCTGTAGAAAATTTAAGTTACCTGAAACTCGAGAAAATCGTCACATTCCATGTTTACGGGCGCAGACATTATTGTAAACTCGGCCCCAATCTCCACTCCCAGCATTCCGTGTGTTGGAAACGAGAGTCCTTGGAATTGAAAGTTCTGAGCTGAGAAGTTTCTATGAGATCATTTCTGTGAGTTAAACGGCAAAAGAGTATTTAAAGGTAGGAAAATTGTTTTCTTATAATACATAAATTGTAAGAAGACAAAATACAGAAATGCATTGTTTTCTATTTTTGTTCTAGATTAAGTTTTGAATATGTAATAGAATCACGCATCAATGGCGAAAGCCGACGGAATCGACACTTGATATTTTTTCGTGCATGTGTTAGCCTAGTAAGTGACAGCAAAATTATTTAGGCCTTGGTCATTTATCTTTCAGCTAGTACTGTCTTTCTAAGACGTTACAAGTAATAATAGTGCTTTTTAACACTATGAATGTTCTCGAAATGTCTATTGTTTTATTTGGAATATCTTAGTGTATGAATGCCAAAAAATCCTACACACGCAATTTACGTATCATTGCTTTGCCTTTGGGAAATGTTGAGGTACCATGTCAATTTAAAAGAAAGTATTAACCGCGATGCTATTCAATAGTAATTCTATATAATCGAAAGCAATACCAACTGTATTTTGTTGATGAAAAACAAATTCTAAATAGAATTAAAATATTTACTTGATGAATTGCGCAAGAATTAACTATTTGCTGTAGGTAATCAGATCAATCTACAAGATATACATTTATTTACGAAATAAGATAATGTGTTTTTCCTCAGTATAGGAAGGAAGGCAAATAAGACAGTTCTAATTACATTATTGACATTACCACATAAAAAAGTGGTATACGACGACAAGACAGGTACAAAGTTCTTTTGAAAATACTTACGAAATATTGCACTTCAATATAACTTCATTTTGTGTGTACTTAGGCCTATGTTTAGGAGAAGGGGTCCAGCTCTTTTCTCTAGTTTAGGTTACGTTAGGTTAGTTTATGTTATATTAGTGTAGGAGTCCTGCATAATTTTCCAAAAAAAAATCATAGAATTTCGCTTATTTCTACTAATATTACGTTAGGTTAGGTTAGATTTATGTTATGTTACGTCTAAATACTTGCATCACTCATTTCTTCTGTAAATTTTGTTTTTTTACGTGCTTCTGGACCCCTTGTACTAAACATACCCCTGTAATTATTCCACCCAAAAGAAAAAGCATTAGTTAGATGATTCTTGTTGGTCCCTCACCTCTGATAATAGGATTCCCAAGTTCGATCTCAGACCATCTGAGCTTGTGGTAATCGGCATCTTGTCAATGGGTTTTGTTGGGGTGTGTTTCCTTCGATATTATCATTCACTTTTAGGTGCTGTCCTAATTTAGGTAAACGTAGGTTTAAAATTTACGGGAGAAATGTCATTTTATTCCTGAAGATCAATGTATAAAGTTTAAAAGTATATCATCTTACCTCTCTAATGTATAATATGGTGCTTTCTTTCGCACGGAATTCTTCATATGTAAATATAGTGCACAAAGTGGCTATTGTTTAGCTTTAAGAGCCAGATTTTTCACCGACCTTTTTGCGATATTCTATTTACATTCGGTTAGGTTAGGGCAGGGTTGGCAAAAACCATGGTTTTTATTAAAAAACCAGGTTTTTTTGGTTTAAATAATTTACTCTATGTATTTATATTGGATATAGACAGAAATTAGTTTGTTTCGCCTTGGCGTTAATATGCAACAACAAGGTTATGCTGGAAGGGGTCACACAAGCTTAAAGCGGAATCCAAACCGCTTCTCGGTTTATATCCAAGAGAAATTGTCCATTTGGACACGAAACCGGGACTAATTGGTCACAAATGCGATTGCCAACTCATTCACGAAGGACTCCTGATAAAAGTACGTTGTACTGGTCTTTACATAAGCCTACTTGCTAATATAATTGTCAAGGGTCATTTCAGAAGGACAAAAAGATAAACAGTTACACAAGTAAAAACATTATACAGAATTATATATAGATAGGGAAACTCCCGCCTTAGCCATTGGGAAAATCCTGTTATTACTTTAAATGTATTTGTATGTAAAATTTTAAGGCCAACGTATCATAATCACTACGCTAGAACTGAGGTATTAAATTACAAATTTGGTATGTAGATATCATTTAATAAAATTAAAACCAAGTCAAATCCAAGCTGATGTTGGAAGCTACGTAGGCAGTTGATAAATTTTGCCAATTTCCATTAATATGTTTAAACAACCTTGGCTTCTTTATAAAACAACAGGCATTCATTCAAGCAGAAATATGTAATTTGGTTTTATTTCGTATGTTTAGGCTTAACATCCTTATGAAATACCAAGATTATCACGGAGAAGACTTTCGCTTAGAGGGACACATCGAATCGCTACTTGGTTTACACTTGAAAGATGGGTTGTGGTTCGACCGAGAATTGAACACGGGTCCCCTTGATTAAAAGGTGAAAAGTAGATAAACGTAATGCGGATGGTCTGATATGTGGAAACGTCACCATGAAGTTCACACGATTTAAAGCATTTTCTTTTTTTGGTTTAAACCAATTGTTTTTTTTTTTTTTTTTTTTTTAAACCAGCTGGTTTAAACCAGCCAACCGTGGGTTAGGGTAAGAACATTTAATTTAGATAGTGTTGTCGAGCGAGCGTTGGCGTGTAAAGGCGGGCCAGAGTCCCGCAGAGCACTTTTTTCTTTGTTAGTGTTGGCCCCCCATTACTAAAAGTTACCCACAAAGTATGCATATGTAACCATAGAAGTGTTGCAAAGTTCTCATGTAAGGCATGCCATTTCGAATGTTTCTCCACTGTCTTCGTTTATGCTCACCTGCTTTCTAAGGACCTGCGCATGTCCTCTCCTGTGCTCCTGACCCTGTTAGATAACATTCTTGCTTTTTAGTGACTACCTAGTACGGATTGGTTCGTGTTCTCGCACTGTTTTAGTATCATACGTCCTTACACTGTATTTATACCAGGGTTGGCTGGTTTAAACCAGCTGGTTTTTTCAAAAAAAACCAACTGGTTTAAGCCAAAAAACAAAAAGTGTTCGTAAATGTGTAAGGGTTTGTAAAATCTTGATGAACACACATTTGTGGGTTATCACATTTCACTCGCGTATATTATTCGTATTATATTCAGACTTAAATTCCTCATTCATTACTCAAAAAGATTATACTACAAAAGCAACTTCTTTTTACAAGTTTATTTTGTGATTTTTTTGTAGTTATTATTGTTATGTAATTGCAATCGAAGAAAAATTCTAAATATTGTTTCGTTTCAATGTTTACTATTGATAAAATACATCGAAAATGCCGTACTTTGTGTGTGTGTGTGGGGGGGGGGGGTCATACAGACCCCACGAGAGGCATTTAGTGAAATAAGTATCTTTCGTATCTATTTATGTATAAATGAGTTTGAGCCAAAGTGGGCTCAAATAATTCGTATCTTTATTCACTTTTCTTATTGATATGCAGATTAAGTCGGCGTATTTCTTTAATTTGGACCAATAAAAATCGTTGTTAACTAACTTGAACTAAATTAGTTCTTCTGTACTCCGTAGTGCTTTGAAATTGTTCACATGTAATTCTGTATAATGGTTTCACTTGTGGAACTGTTTGTCTTTTTGTCCTTCTGAAATGACTCTTGACAGTTATATTAAGAAGCATGTAAAGATCAGTATAACGTATTTTTTTTTATCAGGATTCCTTCGTAAGTGAGTTGGCAGACGTATCGCATTTGTGGCCAATTAGTCCTGGTTCTGAGTTCAAATGGAGGACAATTTCTCTCGGATGTAACTCGAGAAGCGGTTTTTATTCCGCTTTAAGCTTATGTGACCCCTTCCAGCATAACCCGGTTGTTGCATAATAACATCAAGGCGAAACAAACTTATTTCTGTACATATATGATATGAATATATAGAGCAAATCATTTAAACCATAAAAACCTGGTTTAAACCAAAAAAAAAACTTTTTTTTTTTTGGTTTTTTTAATAAAAACCATGGTTTTTGCCAACCCTGATTTATACTCATAACGGGTAAGCCCTCCTAAAGTGAATCTGCACTCTATAATGCAACTCCTTCCGTAAGAAATACTTTGTAAGGTACTGATAATGAAATTCCTGATGAAAGAATTCAATATCTCATGAATGTATGGTTACCTAACTAAAAGAGCACGCATTTTCATTAATCACCCGTCCGTTTTAATCATAACCAAAGGAACTAAAACTAAAAATTTTATTTCATTAGTTTAATACTCACAGTTTACGACTCGACTATGCTGTAATAAAGATTTTTGTGCCACAGAGTAAGTCCAAAATGTTAAGGTTTCATATTTAACCCACTTTTTTGTGTAAGTAATATATACTTTACATATTAATGTTATTACGGGTTTGATTCGAGCAGACGGTTCTGCCAAATAGAAAATTTATAGGTGAAATGTGATGCGAAACATTTTTTCGTGAAGGAAAGAGAGTGTGAATACAAGTAACTACTGTCAGTGCTCAGCATACTGAAATAAATTTTGAGTGATAGTGACAGTATTGTATGTGTGAGTGTGCCCTTCCACTATCTTCGTTTATGCGTATACCACTCATCACTGACGCGTTTGTTCTCTATAGACGCACCCCGTAGCTAACGCTTGCGCCCTCCTGCTACGCTCCTCTACTGACTCAGGTAGACAGTATTCGTGCTTTTCAGTGGCCACTTAGCACATATTGGTACTTGTGTTATGCACTGTAGTTTTTATGCCATACATACGTACATACTGTATTTATACTTAGCCTCATGAAGTCAATCTGCAATCAATGGAACTCCTCATTTAGTGCATGCTTTGCTAAAAGAAATACAAAGTTCTAACCTAACCTAACCTGAAAATGTAAGAAATGTGTCAATATTTGGTAGAACCGTGTGCTCGAGTAATACGGAAGTGTTTTTTCACTATCCTGGTTTATGCGCATACCAACTGTCATTATTGCGCGGGATTCCTGCTGTACTCCTGACGTTAGAGAGCACTCGTGCTTTTTAGTGGCTATCTAGTATAGGTTGGTTCTGTTTCTCGCACTGTTATTTTATTGGCATACATCCTTACACTGTATTTATATCCATAATGGGTAAACCCTCCTAAAGTGAATCTGCATATAATAATGCGATTCCTTTCTTAAGAAACACTTTCTTAGGCAGTGAGAATGAAGTTGCTGATTAAATAATTGAATATATTATAAATGTATGTTTACCTAAATGGGAGAGCACGAATTTTCATTAATCACCCGTCTCCTCCTCAAAGAATATAACCAAAGGACGTAAAACTAAAAATTTCATTTCGCCAGTTTATACACTCCAATTAACGACTCGAGTAGACTGGAATAAAGATCTCCCTTAGAGTAGGTCTAAGATGTAAAGGTTTAGGTGAGGTTTCATAATTTTGGACCTGCTCTCCGGCACTTAACCCCTTCTTTGTAAGTAGTCTATAGTTTACATGTTAGTGTTGTTACTGGTAATTGTTAGATGTGAGGGGAGATGTGTCTCCCCTGCTAGAGACATCCGTTGGGTTTTTTATATTAAGGTGTGCTTTTGTGTTCGTGGATTTCAGGCTGAGTATTGTGTTTTCGTCTTAATTATTGTTGTTCATTCATTGGATAGCCAACTGTGAAGTTTGCTTTCATTAAAAAAAAAAAAAAGTTTTAATTAAATAATTGTTGGGGTTCGAGTTGGAGTCGATTTGTTGTGCTCCTCGAAGGCAGCAGCTCATGATGTGCTGTCTTTCCATTTCCACCAAACGCACAGCATAACTTCCAGGGTGTCAGTGTGGGTCGCTCTTCTTGCTTTGGCCACGATCTTTTTTTCTACATTGTTGACGTAGGCTAACAACTTTCCTTCATTCGTGATCATCCACTTAACAAGTGAATCGATTTCGGTACGTTTTAGTAGAGATTCACACATAGAAATTCGATCGAGTATAGGTTTTTAAATCAGCTCATGTGGAAGCCGACCACCGACCTTCTTTTTCCTGACTGCTTTCTACAAATAGTTTAACACTCTTTGGTGACAGATGTTTAGAGCATTGACAATGTCGTGACTATTCAGGCGTCAGTCTTACTGGACTTTTGTCAAAATATCAGTTTGGCTGTTAAGTATTGTAAAGATGTTAATTATTAAAGTAAGTACTTAAAAGGAACGATTTGTTTCAAATATACTTTGCATAGCATTTAACTATTAAATATGGAAAGAATATAAGCAAATATTCATTAATGAAGACTTGTCGATTAATTTTTCCTTTTTTGTGTTTTTAGATGTCTGGCCAAACTCACAAATATCGTTATAAAAATGTCGGTTTGGATTCTCAAGAGCTAAGACGACGACGGGAAGAAGAAGGCGTTCAGTTGAGGAAGCAGAAACGCGAACAGCAGTTGTTCAAACGAAGAAACGTCAACGTTCCAGAGAATCTTCAGGATGACGAAGTATCTAGTTCCATGCAGGTACTTTTGCACTAATATATCTTGCATCTTAGAGTTATTATACTATCTGCAAGGAAGTGTTAATTTGAAATTGGAGTTCAGGACAAAACAAAATAAGATTTTTCGCTACAAACTCAATCAACGAAGTGTTTCACTTATCATTTTAATAATTTGGTTTAAAATGCGTTAATTTCTATGTTCAAATTAATAATGTGATTGGTTTTTGAACTGCGAATGCTGGTTCAAATTCTGCTTCAACAGCCCATATTTGTAGAAATACAGCAAGTACCAGCAGTTTTTTTTTTTTAAATTTATTTATTTTTTATTTTTACATGTGCACCCGGAGCAAGCAATAGAAGCAAGTTTCTACTTTATGAACTACATTAGGCTTCTAAAAACTAAACTATTCAAGAAAATCCTTATAGAAACTCACAGTTTCGTTAAGCTATCGTCTGGAAACGTACATGTTAGTTTCTAAACATTACATATGCCTTCGATACTTGTTGTATTATATTCTTAGTTGTATTACATTTACAGAGTGACGCATAAAGGTATGGTCACTGAACTGAAAGAGACTTTCGATTGCTTGGCGAAGCCACTACCAGCTGGACTATTAGACAGTTTTGTATTTTGGTGCTCTATTTCTCAAGCCCCATCCACTCGGCGTGTGGCAGATTCAGATCCGAGTCTCCAGCAGTCAGCTTTTTGTTTTTCTATCGTTATTTTGTACCTATTTTTACTTTGTACATGTGCAAATATAAAACTATTCAGATTTTGCTTGTATGCACAAATGCTTCCATTCGGAGTTATAGACTGTCCAAAACATGAAAAATGAACTTTAAAGGTCCATAGCTCCGAAACTATGGGACCTTCTGTAGTAGGGTCAAGACTTCACTTACGAACTAATGTATGCGCTATCCAAAAATACATGTTTCAGCATCCTAAGGTGCTCACGCAAATATTTATTTGGAGGGAGTTTGGCTAAGGGCATATAATTTGAAGTACTTACCAACTACCTCAATAAAAATTGTTGCGGAAATACCGGAGGATTCTGAAACTTGGATATTTAGATAGAGCATATACTAGTTCCTAAGTGAAATCGTGACCCGGTCCCATAGTTTTGGAGGTATGGACCTTTGAAGTTCATTTTTTTAATGTTTTCAGCAGGTAGCGTATAACTCCGAAAGGAAGCATTTGTGCACTCAAGTTGGTCTATAGTCTTGTCTTGATATCAGGAATCGCCACCCAAACGTTGTCGGTGTTATTTTGAAACACACTATATATATATATATATATATATAATTTGAGGTCTTTTTCTTAATGATTTCATGGACAGATACGTTTAAAAATAGTTCCATTGGGTTTACCGTCGTCTGATTAGTATCAATGGCGCAGTTAGAAATTTATCCAAGCATACCATTGGCATGAGCTGTAGCAGTTTATGAAAGTCTGTTTGCACATGATGAACTCTGTTTTCCCTCAAGTTTAAATTTGTTGGAGGAAAGGGAACTTGGTTTGAAACATACGAAAGACATGATAAAAGGAACCGCACTGCTTTTTAAAAAGCTCTCTCCCAAATTAATACTCTAAAAGTACCGTATTTTTAATCTTTAAATATTTTAACTTATGTGGATAATGACAAAATACTGATTGTTTTCCAGGAGGACTTCACCACCCCCGTTTCCCACAGTGGAATCACCCCAGATATGGTTCAGGCTTTGTATAGTCCAAACGTAGACGAGCAATTGGCAGCCACACAGAAGTTCCGGAAATTATTGTCACGTGAACCCAATCCACCAATTGATGAGGTTATCCAGACCGGTATCGTCCCTCGCTTTGTGGAATTTTTACAGAACAATAGTAATTGCACATTACAGGTAAGTAGCAATGCATTCGTTTTCCATTTTAATTTATTTCTGTAGCATTTATTAAAGCTAAAGGTATGTTGCTTCAACTCGTGAAGTTGAATGAATAAGATTATTTCCAATAGTAAAACTATTCATCACTCAGCATTGCAGGATATTATTTAGTTACATAATATGTATTGTTTTGAATTGATATTATAGTAGCGGCGCACCTAACGTTTCCACTGGACATCTGTAATAGCACAATTTTATTTAATGTTTACAAAGCACTATAAATTACGCGTAGTAATTGGGTTAATAGTATGATTATTTGATTTCTCTAAACATTTGGAAAAACAGTGTAGTATAGTAGAACCATGGCAAACTTAAGGATGCTCAACAGCTTCTAGCCCTATTTATTAAAAAAAAAAAAAAAAAAAAGGAAAAAAAATCCAAGACTCGTAAAATTATTCTGCATAATTATTAAACCACTTGGCGTAGCAGCCCATCTTGAGGGCCTGAGTCGCTCCAATGCCATCTGTCAGCGACCGGCTGAACTACGTCCAGCCTATCGGCGAGCACGTAGTGTCACTAACCGGCGCATCAGGAGCTTTGTAGACCTAGTGGTCGTCACGTCTTTCATTCGTGACTCCCCAGTTTACCTCACCACACTGAATGAAGGCCGAAAATTAGGAAGCACCAGTCAGGAACAGGGTTGAAAAAAAACATGTTTTTTTTTTAAAAATCATAAAAAACGTTTTTTATGTTTAAAACATGTTTTTTTTGTTTAAAACGTTTTTAACGTTTAAAACAAAATACTTTGTTTTAAACAAGAAAAAAACATGTTTAAAACGTTTATTTTGTTTAAAACAATAATCTACATAAGCATATATATTACATTTTTACACTCTTAGGTACTGCTTGCCATCTATATTCAATCGCTAGATCAAATTTCGGGAACTTCCCTAATCTCGATCCGCCCAAATGTTCAATTCCGGAGAAAAAATCGGGATTTTCCCGATCTCCGTTCACAGAATATGTAGTTTAGTTTCTTTGTGTTACGTTCTACTGGTCGTCTGCATTCTTCATCTTTAAACTCCCATTGACGCAACTGCTGTGTCAGGGCTTTAAACCTCAATGGCTCAGTCTTAAACCTCAAATTAAGGCTGGAAGATGGTTTTGGTACTAATTTATTCCTCAAAGATGCAACTTTCCTGGTGTGCATTTTATGTATGTGGGAGGAGGGTAAATATCGTGTTTTTTTTGTTTTGTTTTCAACAGTTTTTTGGGGGCCATTCCCCCTCTTGGGGGATAGATTCATAAAAATTGTTACATGAAGCAATGAAGTAGGTTACTACATGGTAATATCGTGTATTTGTACCAGGGTTGGCTGGTTTAAACCAAGAAACGAAAAATGTTCCTAAAAGTGTAAGTGTTTGTAAAATCTTGATGAACACACGTTTGTGGGTTATCACGTTTCACTCCCGTATATTATTCGTATTATATTCAGACCTAAATTCCCCATTCATTACTCAAAAAGATTATACTGCATAAGCAACGTTATATATATATATATATATATATATATATATATGTATATATATATATATATGTATGTTTATAAATGTTTGTTTTGTGATTTTTTTTGTAGTTGTTGTTATTGTTTTTATTTAATTGCAATCAAAGAAAAATTCTAAATATTGTTTCGTTTCAATGTTTACTATTGATAAAATACATCGAAATGCCGTAATTTTTGTGTCAGACCCCACGAGAGACATTTATTGAAATGAGAAGTCTCTTTGGTATTTATTTATGTATAAATGAGTCTGAGCCAAAGTGGACTCAAATAATTCGTATCTTTATTCACTTTTCTTACTAATATGCAAATTAAGTCGTTGTATTTCTTTAATTTGGACCAATAAAAGTTGCTGTTAACTAACTCGAACTAAATTAGTTCTTCTGTACTCCGTAGTACTTTGAAATTGTCCATATGTAATTCTGTATAATGGTTTCACTGCAACTGTTTATCTTTTTGTCCTTCTGAAATGACTCTTGACAGTTATATTAAGAAGCATGTAAAGATCAGTACAACGTATTTTTATCAGGATTCCTTCGTGAGTGAGTCGGCAGACGTATCGCATTTGTGGCCAATTAGTCCTGGTTCCGAGTTCAAATGGAGGACAATTTCTCTCGGATGTAACTCGAGAAACGATTTTTATTCCGCTTTAAGCTTATGTGATCCCTTCCAGCATAACCCGGTAGTTGCATAATAACATCAAGGCGAAACAAACTTATTTCTGTCCATATATGATATGAATATATAGAGCAAATTATTTAAACCAAAAGAACCTGGTTTAAACCAAAAAAAACGGTTTTTTGTTTTTTCAATAAAAACCATGGTTTTTGCCAACCCTGATTTGTACTTCTTGCTTATTATGGGGAGCAGGGAGGGGACAAAGTTAGCCAATTTTTGGAGTTTCAGTTTTTTGACGTAAATTACATTTATTTTTACAACAAACATCAATAGCTCAGTCCTTAATTATGCTAGAAAGGTGATTTGGTACCAAAATATTTTTGAGAGATAAAGCTTTCCGTCACTTGCATTTTATGTATATACGGGGTACGTATGTACGGCCGAGAGAGGGAGGATGAAGTTTTTTTTTTCATCAATTTTTTTTCATCAGGTTTTAGCGGGTATTCCTCCCCTCTGTGTGGTAGGAAGAGGGGGTCAAATTTGGTTAATTTACATTTATTTTCGGGACGGTCCCGTATAACACAAGCTATATTTCACTGAAGTGGTCTAGAAGCATAATTCTTGTTCGTATACATGATGTGTGCAGCAAAAATGATTTGCATATGGACGTGGTACTATAGTGGGGGGGGAGGGGAGAGAATGTCTAATTCAATGAATGTTTTTCTGCGCATATTTTTTTTTTTTTTTAATATTTCCTACATAAAACGAATTCATTACGCAATGGCAGCAATGGCTACCATTTCTTATATTATTGTCACAAGTATGTGGCCTACACATTAGCATCATTTTGTCAGCGCAGGTAACTGCAAGGGTTGCCAGGGCCCCGCAAAGTCAATATTTTCATATTTTTAATGATTTTTTTATGTCTGTTCTTTTTCTACGAATACGGCGGGAATTTCAAGCATACTATCTCGTTGGAAGTTGTGGTCTATAAGCTTTTCAATGGTGTATATCTCATGAAATGTTCAAATACTTCACTTGAACTTCTGTTGGTTTAGTTATAAGCACACTGATGTGCAGAATTTCGTTCAGTAATTGCTGTTATAATAAGAATATAACTCTGCTTGTAATTTACTCCATGCACAAACCCTGCGGAGGATGGGTTGTTTGTTAGAAAATTAAATTAGCTTCTTCAATCTGATATTTTAGTTGTTTTAAACATGTCCAACCAGCATCGAAAAAAAACACGTTTAAAACAATTTGTTTAAAACGTTTAAAACAAACTGAATAAAACAACAACCCTCGTTTTAAACATGTTTTAAACACTTGTTTTAAACATTTTGTTTTAAACATATCAACCCTGGTCAGGAATCGAATCCGGGACCACATGGGCGTGAGATTATGAGGTCCCATGCATAATTATGTATTACTTAGGAAATATCACTTAATAAAATAGTTTTTACTGTAGGTGTATTCTCCATTCTGAAAGAATAAGTTTAGGTACATTATGACGTCTTAGGCTAAGCAAGAATGAAGACCTTCTCAAAAACAGTAATTAGTTTCTATGTAGCAGACGCAGAGAAGCTATATTATTATTATTGATTTATGCAGTATTTTGAGAAAAAAATTACTAAATGGGAATGGAACCGATAAGCACTGTTAAAGTGGGGGAGAGTAGCATAGTAACGCCTTCTAAAGTAGAATTTAATAAAATAATTTAGCTTTGAAGCATTTCAAAAGTAAATTGTTATTAATCTTTATTTAGCAAAGCAGCTTTGCTACATATAACACTCATTTCCATGTTTCCTCATGACAGACACTATGAATAATTATTATAATCTTGCAAAGTAATCCTCCTGGTCTAGTGGCTAGCGCGTGTGACAGTTCAATTTCCGGTGGGAAAATAAAAATAAAATAAAAGATATAAATCATAATAATTGTACAATCATTGACTCTTATTAATCATTCATTTCCTTTAGCCTAAAATACTACAAACTTTTTTTTTTTTTTTTTTTTTTTAAATATTATTTCAAAGCCTAGTAGGACTTTGAGGCATATGTTGCTAATATTACATATTTTTAGGTTTCCTTACATATTGTATTCCTTGAACCTCCTTAGGAATGTATGTTTTCTATCAAATTTGCGTAACTTGTAAATACAAATTGTTATTTTTAGATGCGACCTAAATAAACCACCACTTTCCACACAGTACAAATAACTGTTTTTACTGTTTGAATAGATTGAGCCCGTTTTTACACTACTTAGAAAACGAAAGATAACTTTCTTTCTTGTGTGAGACAGCATTCATTTCTCGTGCAAAGAGTTTCGATCCAAAATAATGTGTGTTTAACATTAATCGTTACAGTTTTTTTTTTTTTTTTTTTTCGTTAGTTCTTCTATCATTTATTTGCCTTTGCATTCGGTGTCCTTAACCTTAACCATGCCTTTTGTTCTTGCATTTATTCTTTTAATAATGTAATTTTTGGAATGTATACTGTGATTGTATTTTTCAGTTTGAAGCTGCGTGGGCGTTGACGAATATAGCTTCCGGTACCTCTGTTCAAACTAGGATTGTAATTGAAGCGGGAGCTGTTCCCATTTTTGTCCTCCTCCTAGGATCTGAGTATGAGGATGTTCAGGAGCAGGCAGTGTGGGCGCTTGGCAACATCGCTGGAGATTCTCCCGAGTGCCGAGACCATGTCCTCGATCAAGGAATTCTTGTTCCACTCTTGCAGTAAGTAGACACAAACGAGAGTTTACATTGTCCTGCGATAGTCCACTCATACGTGTAATATGTTCTGTCCAAACATATATAACAATATTAGTTGATGTGCCTGGCGTTGGCCAACAAGAATAGATTTATAGAAAATATATAATCCTTTTCCCCCAGTACGGTACGCATTTGAATGAAAAACAGCTCGACCGAAGTGCTGAATATGTTCATAATTCATTTCAAATGATTCACTTTTTTTTCATGATGATTGACAGATAAAATCTATTATTTTTATGAGCTCCTCCGTGGCTAAGCGGTTAGCGTACGCGCCTTTGGCGTGGGAGACCCGGGTTCGATTCCCGGTGGGAGCTCAGGTGGTTCGGATTCCACGTTAATCAGTAGGTCCACGTCTCATATAGCCTCGCTGCTGAAAGGGACGCTAAACTAAAATCACCTCACCTCTATTATTTTTATATGCTGAGAAAAAAATAAAATTTTCTGTAGAAGCGGAATTTTCTGAAACACTGGGACATGTGTCCACTTAGGTAAATATATTTTTTTTTATGACATACAGGAATTGCGAAATACTTTTAGTATAAACTTTTAACATCCTCCTTTAAAACTTCTAAATTTCCTATGACCTCTTCCCTGTAGTTACCTCAAAGTGTGTCATGTTAGAGTACTGGAGACCAACGATAGGATTTGTATAACGGACTGGGTATCATTAATCCATCAAGTGGTAAAATTGGGATTTTTCAAATGAACATATTAAGTAAAACATTTTTAGTTAACATATTACATACTGTATGACTATAAATGCAAGCGTTCTCACTAATACAGTATTCTCAGCTTAGTAGAGATTTGTATGTGCTTTAGTAATAACCAGTTGATTTTCAATTATCTTCATTTCCTTCTTTCTAGCTTGATTCATGGACGATAAGTTTCTCTATATTGATTATTTCGTAGGTTCTTGAAATATTCTAATATGAATATTTAGTGTTAGCGTGGATTATTTCGTTTCGGCAAATTAATTATGCTCCTGCACTCAACACACAAAATTTGTACCCTTTAAAATTGTGGAATTGAATGGAATGTTCGTATTCTGTCGTGTAAAACATTTCCATGTACTGAGTTTCATTGGTGATAAGAGAAGTGCGTTAATTAACTCATGGCTTCGATATAGAATTTCCTAAAGACATATGCCACGTGTTCCAAAGTATCGTAGCTTTTACGTTTAATGGTCCAAAAGAACCGTATGATGATAGATTTGTTTCACCCTTTCGGAGGAATAATTTCCAAAATTCATTCAAGAAGTGACATGGTCATATTCCTTTTATGAAAGTTCCCCCGTATATGAGCTCTGTGTCCTCATACTCAACAGTTAAATAGAAAATTGACAATAAATGTGTTACTGGTTCAATAGCTAACACGAATGCTTTCTGTCTTTACTGTAAAAGTTCTGTTAGTGCAGGAGTAAGTTGATGGAATCAGAATCCGGAACCGACTCCCACTATCTGCTTATTTGTAAAAATCCACCAATAACTACAGTATTTACAGAAATACTTCAGTACAATGTTCTCTGTTGTGAAGTAGAAATTAGGTAGCCCAAGACGGTGCGGTCGTGGACACGATCTCTACAGAGCCCCGAAGCAAGCTAAGCAGAGTGGCGTAGGAAGCCCCAATGCTCCTCAGAAAGCAGTAAGGAAGATAAAAAGTTACAGAACCCCGAAGCAGGTTAAGCAACTGAAGTTGGGATCCCGACAGAGCCGCTAAGCAGGCTAAATCAGTAAGAAAAAAATAGCCAAGAGTCTTGCAGCAGACTAAAGGCTTTGAGGTTGGGTTACTCCTATTGCTCCAGGCAAGCAAGAGAAAGAAAACCAATCGAAGACTGGTGCTGTCCATTATATAGGCGTCCTGGCGGCGGCGGCGCTGCTGCTGCCATGTCGTCATGTGATTTGTAGGATGTGTTAGTGGTCCATCGTCTGCTTCTCATAGTAATCCTACGTGGTGTGTAGTACTCCATCATAAATACATGTGGTGATGTTTACAAACAGGAGCATATGACATTGTTTGTACAGAAGCACGTGGTACATCACAGTACAGTCCGAGTTAAGTACATGCCTCTTAAAAGCCCACATAGTGATTCGAAACCTACTTTAAGTACAAAATAAAATATAAAAGGTAAGTTACCTTTCGACCTCTCTCTCATGCCTTTCTGTAAACAACTACGTTTCAAACCTGGGGTACGTTCTTTGCTTATTGAAATAATACAAGTGTAAAGGAAACTAAAATTAATGAGAAATCCTGCATAAATTCTTCCGACGTGTATTCTGGAGTGGCTAGTGCATCGATACAAAAGTAGTCCGAGGCTCAGTCGTAGTTTTATCTCTATCTGTGCTGAATGCAATTTTAAAAGTTATCAGTTGTCTCCGCCTTTTCTCATATTTATATGGGATCGGAATTTCCATCTTCAGTTCTTTTTCTCCGCTCTCTTCTATTCTAGGCATCCTTTATTTTTCATCCTCTTGTATCTTATCCTTCCATTTCATCTTCAGTCTTTCTTCCTGTTACTTTCAGCTTTGCAATTCTCTTTCCAGTCTTCAAACTTTTTACTCAAGTGTCCCACCTCAGCAGTCTGTCTTTATTTAATCGTTCCTTATCCAATCCTTCCTCATCACACAAGACATCCATCTTAACATTCTCATCTCCACCACTTCCATCTTCTGTTCATTGCCGTACATCATTGCTCGTCTTACTACTATTTTATATATAGAGCTTTTCTATATGCAGCTTAATTCCTTGTCACTTTTTTTAGTCGAGTCATCCAGATTGTATTCTGTGTTGGATTTGTGTATGTTATCCTCCATCCAGGTCGTGGTACGAATTGAAATCACGTATATAAACAGAAAATGTATGTGCAGAAGAATTCGGTAGACGCATTTACGCGTTATTTTAGGACTAATAGCTACAAACTAATACGCGGTTCTCAGTCATTGACATGCTATGTAATTTTACAACCCTTATTCATTGATACCGCGACTATTAGTACCAGTATAGGTAATCACTTCCACTTTCTTGCAGATAACAAGGTACATGCATTACAAGGTAGCTTAGTTTGGGTTATATAAAATTTTTAATTACCGAACAGAATAAACAAAAAAAACTTGCGTCAGTGGTGGGTTTTGCTCGACGAAACCAGAACATATATAATTGCATGTGTGCGTGTGACCTTCAAATTTTTATCATGGTAGACCTGTGGAATTTTCCTTCCTCCTAAAAAAAAAAAGAAAAAAAAAGTAAATGAAGAAAGAACACTAAACAAGAACCACCGTAATACAAGTTTACTTTCACATAGCGTGTGTAGCAGACAATAGATACTCTCCTCAAAATATTTTGTTTTCTTTTAATTTAGTAAACCAAATTTTATAGGCAAAATCGTATGCAAGGATCTATCCTGCTATGTTCTGGAATTTCAAATATTCTGCGAATTCGCAGAACAAACAGTTTATTACAAACAACAAATATATATATAATAATGATAAGTGAAATCTCTCAAAGTAATAATAATTGTATAAATAAACAACGATTAAAGATATACTCAGAACCTTGCTGTTAAACAAATTTCCGGAGATTATGTATTTATTTATTTATTATTTATATTTGGTCTAGGAATTAATTCGTGCGGGTGGACAAGAGATGGCGCAACGAACGGAGCGTCCCACAGTTCCGTGTATCCACACATGTGTTGCAAACCCCTGTCATCGCGTATCGTTCGTAGTATAGGGCAGTGGATTAAAGCGTCAACAACACCAGTTTGTAGTTAAGTGAACATGGCGCAATTTGTGCCTGATAAAGTGTTTTTGCGGGGTGTCCTGCTGCATTACTTTAACATGCAGAAAAGTGCGACTGAAAGTCATCGTATTTTGGTGGAAGTGTATGGTGACCATGCTCTAGCTGAGCGAACGTGTCAGAAGTGGTTTGCACGGTTTAGAAGTGGTGATTTCGGCTTGGCAGACCAAGAGCGAGCTGGAGAGCCAAAAAAATTTCAAGACGAAGAATTGACAGCATTGCTCGAGCAGGATTCGTGTCAAACGCAGGAACAACTTGCAGCAGCATTAGGGTTGATCAAACAACAGTCTCCAAACGCTTGAAAGCCATGGGAATGATTCAAAAGATGTCACATTGGGTTCCACATGAATTGAAAGACAGAGACGTTGAAAGACGAAAAACCATTTGCGAATTGCTGCTTCAACGACAGAGCAGAAAGGGGTTTCTGCATCGAATTATTACGGGTGATGAGAAGTGGATCCATTACGAGAACCCTAAACGAAAAAAGGCCTGGGTGAAACCAGGTGAACCAGGTCCATCACAACCAAAACGAGATATTCACTGTGCAAAGGTTATGCTGTGCATATGGTGGGATATGAAAGGTGTGGTGTACTATGAGCTGCTGCAACCGGGTGAAACTATGAATGGAGAACGTTATCGACGACAATTAATGCGTTTGAAGCAAGCTCTGGCCAGAACACGACCAGAATGGGAGAACAGACATGATAAACTTATTGTTCAACATGATAACGCTCGCCCACATGTCGCAAAACCGGTCAAAACCTATTTAGAAAATGTCGGATGGGAAGTTTTACCCCACCCGCCGTATTCACCAGACGTTGCTCCTTCGGACTACTACTTGTTCGATTGCATGAACAACGATTTGATTGGACAGCGGTTTACTTCTTCAGAAGATATCGAAACATGGGTCTCTGACTGGATCGCTTCCAAGGATGAGGACTTTTTTCGCCACGGAATCCGTACATTGCCTGACAGATGGGCGAAAGTAGTGGCTAGCGATGGACAATATTTTTCTTAAGGTATTTATGTATTTTGTGTTTGTACTACAGCTTCAATGTGTGCGTACCAACCGCACGAATTAATTCCTAGACCAAATATATATATATATATATATATATATATATATATATATATATATATATATATATATATATATATTTTTCACGAATCATTTCACATTGAATAATTATGTATGAAACCTCCATTCAAGTTTCCAATTTGAAAAGAGATTCTCAAAACTTAGCAAGATTACTTCCCTCTTTTTCTTGTTCTTCTTAATTTCTGGTTTTACCAGAATTAAGAATCTTTAGAACCAAAGTACAAGGAAATCACTTCTCATAAACAGAGGGTGAGAGATTTTTTTAATGACAGGAAATCTCTATAATTAAAAAAATAAATAAATAAAATAAAAGTACAAAACAGGTTCGGATAATTAGTCTCTCTCATATTTTCCTTGAAAAATAGTTAACACGAAACACACAGTGGAATAAATTAAACAGATCCCTGCCATTAAAACAGACTCTTTCAATCTTTTAAACCTGTTTCACAAAATGAGAATAACTCATCCATTTGTCATATTTCTTTCTTCAATAACCAAACCAAAGTCAATAAAAGGTTTTACTTATAATGGGATTCTAGTCATGAAAAACCAAATTTCAGAGGTCCCATACTCTTTCTTTCAGGGTCTTCTGTTTGATACTACTATTTTTCAATTTTCCTTAAACCATACACTTTCAATGGGAGAATACGCCGAGCAACGCTTGGATAGCAGAAAGGAAGCCTGTGGTATTACATCATCGAACCACTCACGAAACCCGTCTTGAATGTCAATTGCTGACATAGTTACAGAACTTACTAACAGGGTTCCCACCTGTTATCTTGGAAATCCTTAAAAAAGGGTTTCATTTACAATACTAGTTTGACAATTATAATAATTAATCGTAACATAGTAAATGAACATTTGCTGCTAATAATAACGTCTTTCGGTACTAATTTAGGACTTCTTGAGATTTAAGTGTAAAATTTTGTTGCTTCACATTGTACAGATAAAAGAAACAAAATTATATTAATTAGAGAGAGTATCAATATAGTTATTTTTTTAGAAAAAAGAGTTCATATGGTACATCCTTCGAAATTTATTTATGGTTTTGCTAAGGAAAGAACAATGCACTTAAATAGAAATTTTTATATAATCCTGACAGATGTAATGGAAAAATTATGTTCGGCCGATTCTAGAAAACAGTTGATCATAGCAGTGCATATATATTATTTGTTCCTGTGTATCGAGTGACCCGAATTTTTGGAATAAAAAGTGTGGTTTATAATGTAACAATACAATAATACATTGTGTCTTTATTTAGAAACAAGTTGTGAAATGTTTCGTATGTTTCCGTAGATGCATCTGATTCCCGATAATTAATTCCTTCTTTGTTTACAGGCTGCTTAGTAAATCAACACGGTTATCAATGACGAGGAATGCTGTGTGGGCATTGTCTAATTTGTGTAGAGGTAAAAACCCTCCACCAGAGTTCGCTAAAGTGTGTCCGTGTCTACCAGTGTTGTCCCGGCTGTTATTCCATAGTGATGCTGATGTACTAGCAGACGCTTGCTGGGCCTTGTCCTATTTATCAGATGGACCTAATGACAAAATTCAAGCTGTGATTGACGCCGGGGTGTGCAGAAGGCTTGTCGAACTCCTTATGTAAGTTGCTAATTTTTTTTTAAACTAGACTAATGTAGAATTGTATGAAACGTTTCTGTAAGAATTAATGTTTCAGCATGTTATTAAAAAGAAAAACTCAAATAGGTAACAAGCTTTTATTTATATTTTCTCAAAATATATTTTGTAATTAATTCACTGCACAACGCATACTAACATGCTTATTAGTTATGCTTGTTTTGCCTTGTAATCTGATTTTTGCAAACTTAGAGAACATACTGAGATCAGAGTGCTCCTAAAAATGAACAATGAAAAATTACGAAATATTAGTCTATTCCAAGTTCGATTGGCTGAATTATAATAAGCGAATGAACCAAAACATTCGGAGGAGGAACTCCGAGAAGACAGATCAATCCGGTTTAGAATCTGATCTTTTAACATTGTAATATTCCAATTAGTAGAGCATTTGGAGTAATTCAATAAACTGTAACGTGTATATGGGTGTAACAAAGGAGGGTCGTCGGAGTTAAATGAAGTACAGTGAAACTAATTAGTGCAGACATGCCAAAAGGGTGAAGGGTCCAAAAAAGTACTCACCGTTTCCTAGTCCATGTCTCGTGATAAATTTGACATTACGTGACAGTTTTTGGCACTGAGAGAAGGTTATAGTATTTGTTCGAAATGACCACCAGCAATTTCTGTACAACGCCATGGCGCCAAACTGCATACCGAACTACGGCTGTTAGTGTATCTGTTGTAATGGCAGCACATGACTACGATTTTTTCACGTAACTCATCGATGGTTGTTAATTTTCGTCGATACACGTCGTTCGTGACGGTCCTCCAGAGGTGCCAAGTCAGAAGACCACGGTGAGTACTCCTCCACAAGACCTTTTCGACCAACCCATCGTTGAGTTATCGACATATAACCTGATATCTCGATGCTGTTGAGGTGGAGCTCCGTCTTTTTGCACATAAAAAAGTTAATCGTATAGGTTTTTGATAGCAGTCCAAATCCTTGCGCGAGCTTCGGTCAATGTTGCTACTCGACTGTCTTCTGCTGCACTGTCTAATATGGCTGGCTCGTTCCACTACCAACTGCCCGGGCTACCACGACAAATTTAATACCTCACAGTACTCGTTGCATTAGATTAGTAAGTGTAAGTCTATTTGTTCAGAAATTATTTAATTACAAAAAGAGAGTACATTTTTGAACCCCTCTGTAGTTATCAGCATTCGATAGTGCGCGCTACAAGGGGAAAAAATATTTTCATACCGAAGCAATAAACCCATATAGTTCTTTAAAAAACAGAAGGAATATAAGGAAATCCGGGTAGTAGGGGACACCTACCCCCTCCCTCTCTCTCTCTCCAACACCTGACATCTTTTTTCTGCAAACAGATTTCGAATGTCTGAAGATATGCTCCCCCCACTTGCGATTTTCAGAACAGAGTTACTGTAAGATTAATGTCTGTTAACCTGAATATTCTCGGGGACTTGTTCCTTTTCATAAATGACAAAAATTGTTCACACTGAAGTATATTTATTTTTTGTTTTCTTGGGGTGGACCGAGGGCCGCAGAAAAATTAGTCAGGGAGCGCGAGTTTGACATGCCTGAATTAGAAAATTCTATAGAGCTATAGAAATTAGAAAATTCTAAAGTAGGAGATGTTACATATATATTTTAGTCTTCTGAATCGAGGTTGACATTAAAAAATCCGGCAACGTCCAGAACTGATGAATGTCTTTTTACAGTCTCTTAGAAAAAGAAAATTAAACAATATATGAAAAGCAAATGAAATTTTACCAATCACAAACTAAATAAAAGAGTTCTACAGAATTTTAGTTTAGCCAATGAGGCTATACATTAGCAAATAAATAAAAACGAGAAGATATTGAGCAGGAGCAGGAATACCTGTTAGCATGTGCAGGCAAGAGCGAAGAACCGATTAGCCCTATTGAAACATAAACGGCACGAACACGGTAGATTTGAAAAGACACATCGAAATCCAGGAAATCTAAAGGAACCGGATTATCGGTGAGAGAAATTTTGAATGTAAGAAATTTGTTGCATTTTCTGAATTGAATCTGGAATAGAATTCTAAACATAGAACGTTAATTAGCAACACCACAACAAACAATCTACAAAATGTGAGCGAAATCGAAAGAATACGAGCTAAACAAAGGCATATATATTCGTTGTATATTTGGTTGTATCTGCATATATAAAACAACTGTCTTCAATATGTACCCGCGAGCGGAAAGTGGTGAAACAATAACGTGTCAAGAGACAGATAAAAGTGATTTTAAAAAAAACTAAGTTTTGTAGTCAATATTACAATATGAAACATTCTTTTTACTAAAAATCTTCGAAATGGTTCGGTAATGTACTTCCATAGTTTATAATATAGATTATATATATTTGTTGTGGTCAAGAACTTATGCACCACGAAATGCAAGTATGAATAGCGGATGTATAGTTGCAGTTGTATATTTAGTTCTCCATTCCGTGTACGAATTGCTATGGAAGAAAAGAATTATTTCCTAGCATCAGTCAACAAGGAAACTGTGTTACTATCTCGAATCGTTTAAATGAAGCCTCATTTGGATTAATGTTGGTTAATCTGAGTTCACAATTCGTGTTCTAAATTCTTGTTTAATTAGCTCTGTTTCATTGTACTCGGCGGCCCTTCTGTATAAAGGCATGGAAAACGGGGATTTGTAATAAAAAATATTTTTATAATGATTGTTTATTAATTTTAAAAAATCACATTTTCTTCGTAAAGTTCTAACGATAATGAGTAGTTCCAGCAACAGGCAGGTAGTAAACTCAGTAGTCTTCCTCGCTACTAAAGGAGAAAAAGAAAAGTGGTAGACATGTCTGAATCAGTGTGCGTTTCACTGTAACATATGAAAGGAAGTATCACATTGCAAATCTTGTATCTAAAATTATACGTTACTAGCAGAATACCCGTTCTTCGCACGGGAGGAATGTATGTTCTATTCTTTTAGACATAAAGGGCTGAATTTGGATTTAAATGGTATCGGAAATGTCACTGTTCATCTTAGCGATCCCGAAAACCGTGGATTCGACATTAAAATCGGTTATTTTCTACCATATATATAGTCTGGACGGATTTAATTTGCTTATAATTTTCATAAAAATGCTCATAATGAAATCAAATAAAGTGCAAACGGTAGCGGAAGGATTAAATTTTTACTTGGCAACACTGTTAGATAAGCGGCAACTCTAAACACGTTGAGAGAGGGAGAGGGAGGGCAAGGGTCAGTTTCTTACCAAATTCCATCCGCCGCCAAGATCACCCGACCTTACCCCCTAGACTTCTGGCTTTGGGGTCATGTGAAAACGGAAGTTTATGCAAAGAAGCCAAGTGGTTTGGAAAACTTAAAGGACAAAATCGGCGTCTGTGGCTGGCATTTCGGATCAAACACGGCGGAACGCTGTGAGTGGATTCCAGCGCCGCCTACGCGAATGTGTGGACGTAAATGGCGCCCAGTTGGAGTTGGAGGTGGCGGTGAATGAACTGAGCTAGTGCAGATTACAGGTAAAAATGTAATCCTTCCGCTACCGTTTGCACTTTATTTGATTTCAATATGAGTATTTTTATGTAAATTATAAGCGAATTAAATCAGTCCAGACTTTATGAAAACCCTGTATATATATATATATATATACTACCCCAAGCTGCGGTTCTGAATTTGGATTTAAACGGCATCGGAAGTGTCACTGTTCATCACAATGATCCCGAAAACTATGGATCCGATATTAATATCGGTCATCTTCGATCATTTTTAAGTTAATACCCCGCAGTGTTCGAAGTGGAAAAAAAGCAGAGGCGGTATGTTTTATTACGATTTTAACTCGACATACCCGCTATGTAAATGTTGAAAGGTGTGTTACCTAAAAGAGTGCATTTCTGTTTACACAATAAGTAAAGGCCATTGGAAAGCGTTTCTGTAGTTACGGAGGGAGGGGGGTATGGAGATACTTTGATTTCCCACCAATAACTTTCTGAAAAAAACATCCCCTTATATTGTAATATAGAAAATTATACGAAAATGCTAAAGCCGAGTTTTTAAATTAACAGTTTCCTGCGGGAAACTTCCGGATCTCCACTCGACTGAGGGGTATTCCAAACCCCCGAAAGATCTGCCCCTCTCAGCAGACAAGGTCTAAATCCACCCATACTCAAAACACGACATTTATATACATGCAGGCAAGAAGACACGCACATATATAAGAAAGAAACCATTCAATATGGCGCATCAAAATATAAATTAGACATACTCCTTTGAAGACACCTCATTTTAAATACAAAAGGTAGGAAAAAGATAACAAAAATGTCGGTGTTGTCAACTTAGAAATTATTTCTACATAAGAAATAAAAACTTCTTACGTGCAAAGCTATTCGTTAATTTCTTTGTATAAAAATGGATTTATTAAAGGTATTTAGCATCTACTCTCCAGTGACAGTATGTCTTGATAACTGAAAAACCAGAGACGGTATGCCTTCATCCAGGGACGGCATTAAGGGTGGGCGGGGGTGGGCGACCGCCCACCCGATGGACGGCCTCGCCCACCTATTCGCCCACCCCAACAGAAGTAGAGTAATGAAGGTGACATCCTGTACTTCAAAAGCAATAGGTATTACTCTGGATTGTAATGAAAAATGTTGTAGGACAGTTTAACTCAGCAATGAACAATGATTTTAAGACATATACTTGTAGTAATACTTGTATAATGACGCCAAAAGTCGTGATTAACTTTTAAATTAAAGCATCTCGTGAACTACGAAGCCATTTAATCCGATTTCATAGGGCTGGAAAAAAATGTAAAAATAATCCTCGTAATTGCCGCAGACACATGAAAAAAAAATTGTTAATATCTCTACTTGAATTTCAGTTATTGACATATACGTGATTTTTATTGTTTTATGCATTATTACTATTGTTGTTACTGTAAATTTCCTTTTAGGAAAGAAAACTAAAGTTTCTCCCCCCACCTCTCCCCATATATACTAATAGGAGGAATATGTGTTTATTATTCCTTGAAGTCCATTATTTGACATCACAATCCATGTAAACCTTCCTTTCTAATTCCTGTTTTTAGTCCAGAAGGAAATAACACATACAAAAAATAAAACTTACATGGTGTATCTAGTTTTTTCCCCATCATTCCCAGATAATTCGCAAATTGCTGAGGACCAATAAAGTTAGCACGGCTAGAATTGCTAAAGTTGTTTCCCCTCGCATGGTGTAAACGTGATTGGCAGCATGTTCCATAGGACATGAGTATGGGTGACTTGCTTTTATACAAGCTCATTTAATTACACATTTCCATATTTTGTTTCTTCATTAGCAATACAGGCTGCTCACGTTAATCCAAACCCATCCCGAATCCTAACCCTGCGCTTATCCGAATGATATTTAGCCGGCGGGGTTGATATTTTTAGACTGGTTGCTCAAACAGAAACAGTTGTTGTGAATTGTGTGACTAAATCAGGTAACTTTTCTTGAATACAAGACTGTTTCAAATTACTTTTGAATGCTTAACTACATATACGGTACTGTACATATTTTAGATTAGAAATGAACCTTGACAAATATTCGTTTGTAACTGGATTTGTGGCTTTTGAGCACTCCCTTTTACGCCAAACAATTTAATAACCCGAACAGCTCAAGCAAATATTCGAATTAACGCGTGCTTTCTGCTGTAGTTATCGAAGATTATTACTGGTCCACATTTTGTCCGCACAGTTACCATGAAAATAAGCAGATGCGAAATAATGTTGCTCCTATTGATCTTCGAGTGTCCCCGGTGAGTTCCGGATTCGATTCCCAGCGGGAACACAAGTGATTTGGATCCTACTCTAGGTTCCGTTCTTAGGAGGTTATCATCGTTGCATGGAAGGCTATGGTAAATCATCATGATTTCACTTTGCCCAGGGACCTTCGGACAGGACACTGCATCATCTTAATGACCTTCCACTAATCGGTCATCGAGTCCCTTGTATATTGCTGAGGTGTCGTCAGTGATACTACACAGAAAATGATGGCTTCTAATGTACTATCTTCGTATGGTATTCAATATATAGTATTATTTATGGCATTAAGTATCTTCTGAACCACTAACAAAATACTTTTTACCCGTTTATCTTAGGTTGCAGCTTGTGTGGCTATGAAGAGAACGTTTAGGGCAGTTATTCTAACACTTCCTGAGATAAGTAATGAAAATCGCAGTCGCTCTTCTGAAGAAAGACGTCTATTGAGTGAAGTTAATTTTCAGTTTGTGTTCCAACTCAACTTGTTCACACTTTTTCTTGGGAAGTTGAAAAGATTGCCACATTATCTACAAAATAAGGAGAGCACACTGGATGATGCTGTTTTAGTTACGAACGGTGTAGTGGATTATTTTGCTGAAATTCGAAACACAGTGGAGGAGTTCGAAAAAACTTGAAATGAGTCTTTGAGTCTTGCTGAAAATAACGGTATATCTCTAACGGGCCCAATGTCCAGAACACGATCACTGCCCCATCATTTACATCAGTATATTATGACTGAGCAAATATCTGTTGAGGAAGAAGATATCTAATCCCAAGAAGACTACAGATTTAGGATATTTCTTGCTGTACTTGACAGAATACTTGAAGAAATATTGAAGAAATGAATAGGCGTTTTACAGAAAATACAAGTATTCTATATGGGATAAGCAGTCTTCATCCTAAAAGTGAACACTTCCTCTCATTTGAGAAAATCCAACCACTTGCACGTCATTATGGATAGTGTCGATAGTGTAAACGTGGAACTGAAACTTGTCCTGAAAGTTTTGAAGCCTTATGAGGAGGAAAAGCAATGCAAAATTACCTCCGGTTCTCACTTTACTGAAGTAAATAGCCATAGATGCCGAAAGCCCAGAAATCTAAATCTAAATCAGTTTACCGAAGTAATGGATAGTTTCAAAATTGCTTTCATGAAATTCACAAATTAGCCGTAATTGTTGTCACCATTCCTGTATCTAGTTCACTATGTGAGCATTCTTTCTCGTGTCTTAGACGGGATAAAACATATCTAAAAAATCGAATGTCAAACGGTCGCCAGAAGCGGATCTAGAAGGTAAAAACTGGGGGAGCAGCCACACCCCAGACTTTGATAGGTGTATTGTGAGCTTACTATAAACTTCGAAAGATATATAAATAATAGCTTAAATTATTTTTATTATCCAGAAAACTGGGTGGCTTAGGCCCCTCCGGCCCCGGGCTAGATCCGTCACTGACGGTAGCCTAAGCGATCTTTGCTTCCTCTCAGTAGAAAGAAAACTTTTAACCCTTTGGGGATCTCATGGTACAATTTGTACCATACGGGGTGTTTCATGGTACATTGCGTTATAACTCTCCTATTTGAGCTTTTTCGTCCGGTTTTTTTTAAGTCCAGAGGCATTGCAGAAGACATTACGTATGGTTTCACACCTTCCTGTGTCGAGACATAGGAGGTGATGACGTCATAATTCTAAAATTTATATTTTCGTGTAATACTTTTTTGGGGGGGTTTATGTAAAGTATTTTTGGCGGGCTTATTTTTGCACGTAGAAGATTGAAATTTTGCACAAACATGCAGTCCACTGAGTAGTATTTATCAGATTTTTTCTTCAGATTTCTGCGTTAAAACAGGGGGGATCCAGAGGGTCAAAAAGTTGAAAAAAGGGATATATTTACCCAAAAATCCCGTTTTTCCTCATTTTCCCGCCTTAGATACATGATGGAGACAAGTGAATGGTACCGCCTGAAAGACAGTTCTATTCTGAAGAGAATGATGTGCGACACATGGCCCTAGGGTAATTAGGGAAATGTCAGGGAATTTTTATCAAAATATACTTCTGTATAGGGAAATTTTGGACATTTTCGGTACTAGTTTTGTGCTGGCTTATTTTTGCACCTAGAAGATTGAAATTGTGCAGAAACATTCAGTCCACCGAGTAGTATTTACCAGATTTTTTTCAGATTTCTGCGTTAAAACAGGGGGGTACAAAGGGGCTAAACGTTGAAAAAGGGAAATTTTTACCAAAAATCCCTTTCACGGGATTTTCCCGCGTTATATACATAATGGAGACACGTGAGTCATACCGCCTGAAAGGCAGTTCTATTTTGAAGAGAATGACGGGCGAAACGTGACCCTAGGGTAATTAGGGATGTCTCAGGGAATGTTTAAAAATTTCCCTCTGTATACGGGAATATGGGACATTGTCGGTATATTTTTTTTTTTTGGCGGGCTTACTTTTGCACCTGGAAAATTGGAATTGTGCATAAACATTCAGCCCACCGAGTAGTATTTACCAGATTTTTTTCAGATCTCTGCGTTAGAACAGGGGGGCCCAAGGGGGCTAAAAGTTGAGAAAAGGATATTTAGACCCAAAAAATCCCGTTTTTCCTCATTTTCCCGCCTTAGATACATGATGGAGACACGTGAGTCATACCGCCTGAAAGGCAGTACTATTTTGAAGAGAATGATGGGAGAAACGTGACCCTAGGGTAATTAGGGATGTCTCAGGAAATTTTTTACCTGAGATCATGGTGTTTTACGGTAATTTGGGGCATGGTGGGAATTCCTGATAAAATTTCTCCCGCCCTTGGTATTCAAGATTGAAACTTGAAATTTGGCACACACATTCAGTATACCAAGTACTATTTATCAGATTTTTTTTAGATGGCTACGTTCACACAGGGTCGCTCCAGGGGGGCCCAAAGTGCGAGAAAAAATTTTCCCTCCGAAATTTTCCATTTGACATCATTTTCCCCTCCTGGTATATGCAAGTGGTATAATTTGAAAGCCAGCTCCGTTCTGAAGAGAATGAGGTATGAACCATGATCCTAGGATAAATAGTGATGATGCAGTAGCTGCTTGACTGAAAGTCTAAAAAATAGCCCAAAAACCCCGGATCTCTTAAGGGCTAATGAATATTGCTGTAGAGGATGTGGTAAACGCATTCATGCTGGACATAAAAATCGACGCATGTTCTAGCGCAACATGCTAGTAATGAAAAATGCTCTTAATTTAAGTGCAGGTATAAAAGTTTATTGTAAGCTTGTTCGTACCATGTGATCTGCCATTCACAGTTTAAAATACGTTGTTCTTTCTGTGGATCATGATGAAGTTTTGTTAACTGCTATTTACTTATTTATCAAATTTATATATATATATATATATGCTAACTTGAGGTTCAGTGTCAAAGATATCTGTGTATTTTATGTTATTAACGAAAGGTAGAGTATTATCCGTTAGTCTGTGTTTTTTGAACCTTTTTTTATTTCTATGCATTTATGTGCATTCTTGGAGGGAGAGGAGGTAAAGCTGTCTTGAACTTCATGGACTACACAGTACATACCGTTATTATTATTTTTTTTTTTTTTTTAAAAAAACTGTAAATATATTTAGTGTGTCTGCCACGCGGAATTCGGTAGGTCGAGCATATATCCACGAACTCCCGCAGCCCATCCTAAGTCCTGAATTTCTTCAGTCCCACCAGGCGAATACCGGAATTGTGCCTTCTATAAGGCCAAGACAGCTGTTTTCCACATCGCTGTTCCTTCCCTATTTCGGTTTGAGCCTCAGCTAAATAAAGAGTATAAAAAATGAAACTTAATTATTGTCAAAAAACATGTCTACATTGCCCAGTTCTCATTTTCATTGTCCGCCCACCCGGCAACTATGTCCGCTTTTTTCCGCCCACCCCATCAAGCGTTTCTGGCGCCGTCCCTGCCTTCATCACTGAAAAACCAGAGGCGGTATGGCATACCACCGCAAACCGCCTCACTTCGACCACTCAATACCTCCCCCTTCCCTAAATTTCACCGTCAAACTGAAATGATAAAAACCATCTCAGGTCCGAATCTCACCTGTGTTCAAAATTTGGTCGAGATCGGTCGGGTAGTTCAAGAGCTACTAAATGAAATAAAATTTTTGAGTTTTACGTCCCATGCTTATGCCGGTTAGGCTAAAGGAGACGGCGATGATGAGAGATGAATGAAATGGTGGAATGAAAAAAGTAGGAGGAAACGGGAGAACCCCGAGAAAACCCACGCACATGGTGTTTGTCCACCACAAAGCTCACTTGGCGGGAGCAGGGTTTGAACCCAGGACCCCAAGCACCAGAAGTGAACGAAGAGTTACTAAGTTACAAATATAGTCACTTTCATTTTTATTTATATGGATTATTAGCATTTAAGGGAGAAAACGTTCGAAGATGAAACATACCTATTGATAGTAGTTTTCTCGAGACAATTGATAAATTTATATTGTGTGATAAGCACAGCGCACTACGCCATGTCACCTATTGAAATGAACTGATACTGAAAGTGCACTCTTTTCAAGCTGCTCATTACAATATAGTAAGACGATAGTATACAGTATGGTTAATGAAGTTGAGCCCAAAATGATTAACTTAGGGGATAGGGTGACTCAGTGATAGAGCTCTTATCTCTGGTGCGTGGGGTCCTTGGTTTGATCCCCGACCGAGTAAGTTTGTAGTGGACATCATCATATCCGTTGGGGCCACGGTGGCTCAGTGGTAGAGCGTTCGCCTGTGGTGAATGGAGTCCTTGGTCCGATGTGAGCTCGCGCCACGTGAGCTTTGTGGTGGACAAACACCGTGTGCGTGGTTTTTCTCGTGGTTCTCCCGTTTCCTCTCACTTTCTTCATTGTACATTTCATTCATTTCTCATCATCACTGTCTCCTTTAGCCTAGCCGGCGTAAACGTGGAACGTAAAAGTTAATGATTTCATTTTCATCATATCCCTTGGTTTTCTTGGGGTAGTCCCGTTTCCTCCCACTGTCTCATTCCACCAGTTTCTTCCATTATCATTTACTTGCTTTAATCATCCGTCTCCCTTAGCCTAACGGACATAAACGTGGGACGTTAAACTACAAAATTTAATTTATTTTTTAAAATTTTGTTCAGTTATATTATTGTCGAAAGAGAGGGATCCATGCCGACAAATGGCACCTCGAGCTTCACAAAATAACATGGTTGAGGGTATTTTTCGAGGGAAAAAAAAAGGCGTTAAAAAGTCTTTTGTTGCCAGCCTAATTTAGTTGATAGATTTATTTATTTGTTTACTGTATATGAACTCTTCAATAGCAGATTGAATCCACTTACTGTAACACTCAGACTAGTTATAAGTTATGTGCTGTTGATATTAGGTATTAATTAATTTAAGTAATTTTCAGGCACAACCAACACAACGTAGTGTCGGCCGCTCTCCGAGCTGTGGGTAATATCGTAACGGGAGACGACGTTCAGACGCAAGTGGTACTTAATTGTTCAGCGCTCCCGTGTCTTCTTCACTTGTTAGCATCGCCTAAGGAATCAATTAGGAAAGAAGCGTGTTGGACAATATCGAACATTACTGCTGGAAATAGACAACAAATTCAGGTATGCTTGGAAAGTCCGTGGTACCTGTGTACTTCTAACAAGGCATTGAAACGTGTACTCGAGATTTAAGTAATGATTAACTGAAATTATAGGTAATTATATTAAAAGTTAATTACAGAATTTATTACATACTAATTGTATTAATTAAATAACTTAAATCTTACCATAAACAGGGGGATCATGCTATAAATTTAGTAGAACTACAGAATATATTTGTTATAGAACTATTTGACTTTAAATTTTAGTATCCTCTAGAAGATCCATAGAATACTCGTCGTCCTCTTCATTCACTCTCTTCTCATTGAGGTAATACGGGATCAAGTTCTTTCTTCCGTTTTGCACTCTTTCCATATGTACTCCATATATCCCATAATGGGAGTTCAAATATAGTTAATTCAAATATATGATGTATGTAATGTCCTTAACATCGACATGATGCATCATTATGGCTTTCGATACCTTGAGGAGCATATGGGTGTTTAATTGTAGCATATACATTTGGAACTTATTTATCTGAATACAGTAAAGCCGCAATTATCCGCGGAGTTGGGTGGCATGGGCACCGCGGATAACCCGAAAAAAGACTTAAAAATGAGGTGCAGGCACAAAAAAAAAAAAAAAAAAAAAAGTATTTCAGCATAAAAACTGTTTTATTGTTTATATTTCTCCGTTCGTCAAGATCAATGATCACAGAATGTAAAAGCCATGACCAAAACAAGAAAGCAAGAGCCTGCCGCTCGTCCACAAATTCCGAGAAGCCTATAGGATGACGATGCACAATAAACTTATCAGTAATTTTCGACCTTCGCACTAAAGGGCTTATCGTATTTTTCCCGGTTGTTGGCTTTTTTAAAGTTGGTAATTAACCTTCCAGTTGTCGCCCGCGGACTCTCACTCTGCAGTGAACAATGAATGTAATTTACTAATCACTCTTCCCAATTCCCCTTTTTCATACCTTACAACAATCGCCTTGTGCTTATCAGAGTAAAGTTGCACTTTGAAAGTGCACTATTGTTGGAAATATTGATTTTTAAAATGCAATTTATTTTTATGTTTTAGAACATACAGTAGTTATTTCCATGCGGAGTGTCAGTCCTCCGCGACTAACTGGAGCAGGGTTTAATTTTTTTTTTTTTTCGTGGCACTCGCGGATAATGAGGACTTTGTTGTACTTCAAAACTCGTAGCATAATTGAATTTAACTACTATGCAGCAATAAGAAATTTCACTAATCAAAAAATACAGATATTGCAGGTCATTAACTCACTCCACTAAAATCTTGAATACCTTAAACACTGGATCTGGGCCTTGTTAATTGCTTGACAGAGATACTGTTATCATGCATAGAATATACTTAAATTTATTACAGTATCTCTGTAAATGTTGAGTATGATTGTACTGAAATGAATGATTGTTGTTCTTAGTAAAAATAAAAATATTCTTGATTCTTCGTGTATGTACACTCATGTCCAAAATGATTGTCGCATATCTATAACTCTTGTTGTGCGAATATAATTGGATAATGATATCGCAGGGTACTTCTAATAATGTTACTTTGTGTACAATCGGGATATGTATATTTGTGGTAAATTTCATAGAAAAAATATAAATACGAAAATTAGAATGAGTACATCAAAATGTTGTTAAGTGGACAAGAAAAGTTTTTTTTTCGTTATATTGTTTTTATTTACAGCTCTTTTGACATGAAATTTACCACATACATATCCCTGCCGATTATACACATAGTAAGTGTTAAAAGTACCCTGCGATATCATTATCCAATTATATTCGCAAAACAAGCCTGTTATAGATATGCGACAATCATTTTGGACATGAGTGTACATGAAAGGCTTGTTGACTACGTGTTATATGAAATTTGTGTATGTTGTAACTATAGGTTAAATTTACTTAAAGGATACTGGGAAGAGAATAACGTATAGGAAGGATAAACACTTATGCATAATCATACAGTTGTCTCTCTAATTTATGATAACTATAATTTATTACGAGCTTATGAATCCAGAACACAATTTCCCATGCATGTTATGAATACACACACGTGTGCAATGCAAGAAAAGGTGTATAAAGAAATATTTCACGAAATATAATAGATCTATAATAATATACTAAGCTGGATAAATATATGAAATAGTCTGCCACATAAATGCATGAACAATCCAACCTATTGAAATCCAAACAAAACTTCCTGGAGAAACTTCAACCATGTAAGACACTGAAGGAGTGGAAAAGCAAACGATGACATGAAACCCCAAAGACGAAGACAAAAAATAAAGAAAGAAAGAATAAGTTTAGTACATGCGAGGGTGCTTTAGAAAGTAATGTCTCCAAAGTGTTGTCTTTATTTGTGTTTGACAGATAACACCAATACAAGGTATCAGTAGAATGCTTGCAGCGTTGTTACCAAATGGTGGCATCATTTTTTCAACATAGTTCCCATTACAGGCAACGTACTTGCGCCAATGCAAAAGAAGGTTTTTCATTCCGTCGGCGAATAATTGTGGTGGCTGCTGACAACACCATTGCCGAACTGCTGTTTCCACCTCCGCTTCATAACTGTAGCATTGATCCTTAAGGTGATCCCTAAGTTTAGGGAAGAGCCAAAAGTCGCAGGGTGCAAGATTCGGACTATAGGCAGGGTGAGGTAGAATGTCCGTGAACCTCAGGCGCTGCAGTACTTCCTGAGTTTTGTGGCTTGTGTGGGGACGAGCACTGTCGTGGTGCAAAATTGCATGTTTATCTTTGCGTTGCGTTGCAATCTGGCCCGCAGTCTCTTTAGGGTTGTCTGACCGTTTCGCAGAAATTCAGTATGCACGACACCATCCAAATTCCAGAAGGTCAACAACACTTTGCCAGCAGATGGGACAACTTTATTTTATTTTATTTTTCGGAGGAGAGGACGTGTGGCGGTACTTCATCGACTGACAGTGCTGACGTCAACACAGACATGCCCGTAAACTGCAGTCATACGGCAGTGAATGTTCCTGGGCACACAACCTTCCGCAGTCAGAAATTCAATGACAGTTCGCTGTTTCAACCGGAGGTCACCACTGGATATATTGGATTGCTTCATTACTCTGGAACGGAAGAGATAGGAGGATGAAACAATTGACATTCTATAGCTTAAACATCAATGCGTTAATGATAAACAGTTCAAAATGTTTCCAAACACTATTGGCCAAGTAGTGGGCTTGGAGACATTACTTTCTGAATGACCCTCGTATGATTTACTATGATTAGGAAAAACATAATCGGATTGTAGGGTAACTATTCTCTTATCTCTCTCTCAAAAACAAAAGAATATTCTAGATTTATATTTCTGGTAAAACTTATGGAATAGCCGTACATACACGAAACTTCGGCAAGAGACAATGAATAAGGATCCCAAGCCAAAATTCAACTGCCTTGCATGTTTTCCTCCAGAAACTTAACAGAATTCTCTTATATATGCCTACTGGTATATCTATTACGTAACTGACTCATATTCCTTATATACGTAACTGACTCGTATATATTCCTACTTATATGGGCATATATAAGAGAATTCTGTTGAGGTTTCTGGAGGAAAACATGCAAGGCAGTTGAAGTTTGGCTTGGGATCCTTATTCATTCTGGTTTACTAAACATCTTATGTAACCCGGAAAGTCTTCACAACTGGATTGAACTGATGATCTTCCACACATAATCTATTAGTAATTACTAACTTAAGTTTTCGTCTTTTTCATACATCATGTTCTGTATAAGAACAAATTCAGTAAAATTTCAAGTATTTGGAGGAGGAAAAATGTGAGGTCTTCGTCTCACCGTGCTGGTGCGGTAAGCGTTAGCTAAGGATTACATTTTCCATACTTCAGCTCAAACATTCCAACTATACCGCAGCTGTAGTGTTGGAACAACCAAGTGTGTTCATGCAGTCTGAATACTGAGTGAGTGGCTGGGCAGAGTCGCATCACCTGGGAAGCTGGGTTCGATTTTCAACTCACACTTTTTCGTTCTTTTAATTTTGGCTGTTGTTTCATAGTTAAGGTAGATTTCATATAATAAATAACTGTAAAAAAAATATCGTGAGGATATTTGTAGGGTGAAGACAGGAAATTCAAATTGAAGATAGTAATTTGTTATCCTACAAACTTGGAACTAGCATTTGTACTAAGATATCAAGATTTATAAATTCTTTGTTTGGCTATTTTGAAAGAAATACCAAATTATAAAATACCTAATTTTTACTTCAGTTTGTATCTAATAAAATTTACTTTTCTTCATCCAGGCTGTAATAGATGCGAACATATTTCCAGTATTAATAGATATTCTAGGTAAAGCAGAGTTTAAAACAAGAAAGGAAGCTGCCTGGGCCATAACAAACGCAACATCTGGTGGCACTGCAGAGCAAATACGTTATCTTGTTGATCAGGTAAATAATATGTCATCTTTTATTATTTCGTAGTAGGCCACAAATTTATGTAATCACTTTAGAGCGTATTTATATAGACAGTAACTACGTGACCTCTTATTTCAAGATTGCGCCCACCTGGATTCTTCACAGCTTTTAAGTTTCTTACCTTACCCGCACTTCCACTCTCTCTGTCTGTTGAAGCGTTATAGTAAAAGGTGTGTAGTGTACTTTTTCAGGGTGTCTGTCGGTCACGAATGTCACGAAATTTAGCTTTTGGGTCACGATTTTTTAAAACTGTACAAATGTAATAATAGATTGGAAAATTTCATTATATAAAACGTCAAAATTCACCACTAAAATTGTCAGTGGTCGGCTTTAGACGCTACCAAATCGCAAGCAAAGTACGTTTCTATCGCATGGATGAAAATTCGGCCTAATTCGCACCCAAATTTGCTCTTGAAAATGTTAAGAAATTTTATGATTTGGTGAAGAAAAGGTCACGAAAAAGTCACGAAATTTCATTTGGGAATTTTAGTAGACACCCTGTTTTTAGTTGGAGATTGTTTTCATTATTTTCTTGTGAGTAATTTTCCTTTTCTATTTATTGGGTGTTCTAAAATTGGCGCCTACGGACCACAAAGTAGTATTCTACAAGTAAAAATAAAGCAGAAGTGCTATACAATGTTATACTCTATGAGGTCTCCTTTTAGGTATTAAGACCAACCAAATATTTGAAAATACGACAACGTCGTAGATAAACTTCGAACTATTAGCAGTGCTTTATGAATCCGTCAAGCATTTGCATCGAGTCTCACCAGATGGCAGTGAAACCGATAGATAATGATACTAACCCTGTGTGTAAATGTCCCTACAAATTATGTCGTACTGCAAGAAAAGTCAGATCTTGAAGAACGTCTGTATGTGCCTGCTTCTTTGTTAGCATGTAAGCTCTATGTTTATTACAATGATGGTAGCGAGTTTTGTATTTCTATTTTTAAAATTTTTTCTCTGTTTTGACAAAGAGCGATTATCTTGGCCAAGCTCTTTAACCCCTTGAATCGTAGCCCTGTAGATAGAGTGCAGAACCTCACTACACTGCTAAGCGGGAGCATTAGGCAACAAATGTGCAGTCACGTTGGTTGTTAATACCATAATTGTTTTAAAATTATTGCAGTTAACATTTGAGTCTTCTGTTGTGTAGTCGTTAGTGATGATCAACTACGATAGCTGGATGAAAATGATAATAGTTTTCAAATTTGTAACACGGATTGAATGGATCATTCACATACGTCCAATCTCTGACAGACTTAGCCTAGTCTTCGACATCAGATTCATCGGAATATTCAGTCACTACATTCACCCTCCTCTTCCTCCGGAACATAATCTGACGAACTATAACTTTCCTTTTCCTCCATTTTCTACTGCTTTTGTAATACAAAGTACACAAGAACAAAAACACATGTCTCATAAATATCAGGGGTTCTTACTCTCATCAACGATCGTGCTTTGCTCATTGCTTGCAAAGGTCACGTCCTCTAATGATGTCACAGCAACACGTAGATTTCGGTTTTCCCTGACCAGAATTATTCGTACGTTTTCGTGACCACTACTATGCAAGAATATTTCCTCTTCAGCCGTTGGAACAATCTATGTACGAGCCGTACGTACTAGGGATGACCACAAAGTTCCGGTTCCTTGTGGAACCGGATCTTAGGAACCAGTTCCAGACCTATATCCGAAATTCCGTTTCCAGACCTGGATCCGAAAGTCTCCAAAGACCCGTAAAGGAGGCAAAAAGTTCACCTTCAAAACATTGCAGAGAGAACCACGCGCTTGTGCCCCTCAGAAAAAAAAAAAAAAAAGGTCCACCAGTGGGTGTTTACCCAAATGAGACAAGCGGCCGGCGCCTCCCTGTCGCTTCCACCATTTCATCTAGCACACTGTTCACAGCCTGCCAGCAGCTCGGGTTTAGCGTAAGGATGGCCACAAAGTTCCGGTTCCGGTTCCAGACCTGGATCCGAAAACCCGGAACCGGATCCGTTCGGAGCCGAAAACCGGTTCCACCAGGTAGTCAGACGGTTAATGGAGTCAATTCGTTAACATGTTGATGGTTAAATTTAGGTTTCACGTCACGCTAATGTGTGAACCTGAAAACATTTAAGATTTATGTGTTGCATAAACATTCATATGTTCTTAATCGTTTGTCACATTCACAAGTGTATATTTCGCGTGATTCTTTTGTCTGCCTTCCACAGAGTTTCTCTGTTAATACGTAACTTGTCCCAATGCCAATAGACGAGGTTACTATCAGCGTCTACTCGCTGTAAAGACTCAACGAATCTACTGAATGGATTCTTTGTCTGACTTCTAACATCTCACGATTATGCACGAACGCTAAGGGAGACGGTGGATGAAGAAAGTGAAGTAAAACGGGAGAAACCACCAACAAAGACCACTTGATATGAAGACCAGAAGTGAGTGTCCTATCACTGCACCACAGCGGCCACATTGATGGATTCGTAGATCAGTACGATCGTCTCTCAACGAAATCCCGGAGAATATACCATTACAAAGCATTTTCGCTTTATTTTCATCTGTAGAATATGTTTTGTATTTCTTCGTGGACACCAATTTGAGAATATATAACCTTCCCGTGGACTCTCACCTTACCACAATATAGCATTTTGTTATGAAAGGGATGTGAGGTATTCTGGGTTCCCTCACACAACAGTGTGCACTTTCAGTGACATTGAACCGGAAACTTACTTTTCATTTAACATAGAGCACCACCTTACCAGGGTGCAACCCAAACTACTAGTCCAATTAGAAAAATTCCAGGATTTTAGATTGAAAACCACCTATTTCCAACAATTCCCTCTCTTTCCATTTATTCATGTCTTGACTCATAATGGAATTGACCTATATTCCTGGATTTTTTATACACTTGATGTATATTGACTACTAAAAATGGCGCTCATGAACTACAGAGTACTATTCTACAAGTCAAAATAAAGCAATATATATATATAATTGTATACCTTTTGGGTCCTGACGCGAATTGATTGCACTAGGTGGCAACATCGTAGATAAAGAACGCAGAGAACATCTACCAATCTATCAAATAATTACATCGATTCTTTCCACATGGAAGTTCAAGTCGATATACGTTGATACTAACACCACTTATTAGTGTAGCAATCGATGTAACTGTTTGATGGATTCGTGGAGCAATGGTAATGTTTGAAGTTAATCTGCGACGTTGCCACATTGTGAAAGTTTGATTCCTCATAGGGGCTGAAGATGGTCCCGGAGAGTATTCCATTATATAGCATTTTCACTAGTGCTCTATTGTCCGTGGGCGTCATTTTTAAAACACCCGATATATATTTAAAATATTGAATGAAATTACAGTATAGTGTTGAACATCTAGAGAGGGGAAGAAGTAGGGAGAAGATAGTAGTAAGCCATGTAGGAATGCTGTATATAAAAAATAAGTAGTAGCTGAATATTTCAGGATCATTTTAGTTTGTAAAAGGAAATACGAGGGCCACTACGAAAGTTTTGAGGTGTGAAATAACTTACATACTTAAAATTATTTAACACTTACATTTTCTCAAAGTATTCACCATTACACTGTACACACTTTTGCATCCTCGAAAACCACTTTTGGAAGCAGTGTTGCCAGTCTTTTTTTTTTCAAGTGTTGAAAGTTAATTCTCGTAAGCCACTACAGCTTCTTGAAGGCTTCAAAATCTCTTCCCACGCATGCGATCTTTGATCCTGGGAACAGGAAAAAATCACATGGGGCCAGGTCAGGGCTATACGGTGGATGTCATAAGTTTGACCTCCGTAGATTCTAAAAACTGAATTGTGTTGTTGGCCGTGTGTACGGACGCGTTGTCATGATGAAGCAAGATCCCGCGCAATCCAGTTCTTTGACGCCGTTCCCGAAGCTTCTGGAACACTTTCGTTAGGCAAACAGTGGTGTACCACTGAGCAGTAACAGTGCTTTGTTCTTCAAGTGGAACAGTTGCAACATTGCCAGATTTGGAGAAGAAAGTTGCGACCCTCTTCTTCCCCACACTTCGCGGTCGCTTCACTTTCATGGGTGGATTTTCGTCTGGAAAGACCCAAACTGTAGACTGGCGTTTATTTTCAGGGTCAGATTGATAGATCCAAGTCTCATCACCAGTAACAATGTCATAGACGCGTCGAGAATTGCCTCCATCAGATCTTGCAAGCATTTCTTCACACCATTGCACACGCATGCGCTTCTGCTGTTCAGTCAAAGTGTCAGGCACCCAACGAGATGAAATCTTCCTGAGCCGAAGATGATCATGAAGAATTTTTGTTACTCCTGCCGATCCAATGTTCACTGTAGATTCAATGTCCTTGAAAGTTGTTCGGGGATTTTCTCGAATCATTTGTTCCACAGCGGCAATGTTTTCATCTGACACAGCTGTTGCCGGACGTCCAGTCTCACTTCATCTTTAAGCGATGTCTGGCCTCTTCTGAATTCACCAAACCACCGAAAAATTGTAGCACGGAAAGGAGCAAGGTCCCCAAATGCCCCCTGTAAACGGTCAAGGCTTTGTGTCTCGTTCAAACCAGTTTTGAAATCGTAAAGGATCATTGCCGGAAAATGTTCCCTTTCGAGCTCCATTCTAGACAGCCGAATACTGCTCACATCAACATACAAGTGAAGGCGATACGGCCACGCCGATAAGCGAGGTGAGTTGAAACTTGCTTCGCTCTGGATACCACTACCGAACGCAATTGTTGGAATTCAAATACTGTGCCACAACAGTGCGTATCTCAAAACTTTCGTACTGACCCTCGTAAAGGACAAGGTTAGAATGGAGTTAGTTACAAGAATGATATAACAACAGACAACGAAATTCGTAGAACATATCAAATAGAAATGAGTAATTAGTCGAGGGGCTCCTCTCTGGCTGAATGTACTTAGCACCTTTTTCTCTCGAACCAAGAGACCCAGATTTGATTCTTGGTGGAGTACATGTAGTCTGGAACCTTCATTTAATTGTAGGTGCATATTTTGTGTAGTCTTATCTCTGAAGAAAGAAAAAAAAAATAATAAGGAGGCGGAAAGGAACAAGTAACATCAATGTAAACATATTATAAATTGACGTGTCATCCAGTACTGTCGTCTGATTTCTTTGGATAGTTTCTGAAAAATAATAAGATAAAAGTAATTAACATCAAATTATTTATAGCTAGCCGTATTTATGCATACTAGCCATGACCCGCGGCATCACATTTTCTCAAACTATTTGTTTCATACCTAGTTCTGTAAATTAAGAAAATTTGGTGGTGAACATTAATGTTAAATGTTGTTTTGTAAGTATTTCTCTTCTTTTAATGTAGAGTTTATAAACCGCTAATGGACAACATACTGTTCGTGATTCATATAATCATTCAAACAGGTTGTGTCATTTCCAGATATACACTTAGAAACAATTTAATAATCTTTTTACATGTATACACAGGCGCCTCGGTAAATATTAAACTTTCATTTTTCAAACTAAAAGAAGTTTAATAATTTTATCCATGTGACTTCTCTCAAGAACCGCCACAGCCCCTATACAAACATTTGAGCTTAATGGGCAGAGAGCAAATAACCCTGACAACATATAATTTAAAATTTGATGATGGATTAGCCACTCTGTTTGTAGCCTTAAAATATGTGAGACAAGCCACAATATAATTGGTAAGGTTTTACCAGGTCATTGAGCAATAGGAGGAAAGAGGTAGACGGTCAGTTCTAAAATAAAGTAGTTTGAAGTGTATATAGTTGTACAAGCCTCGTGGTAATCAATTTAAGTGCACGGTACTGGAAATAATTCTTACTTATTGTTTGTGGTGTTTATTATCTTTCGAAAATTATGATGCTGAATCTTTGGTGTGAAAGTATATTTAAGGTTGTATTTAGAATCTTTGCTTATGTGTAGTTGGCGTTGAAAGGAGCTATTACTTATAATAACTTGTTTCATCGTCAACGCTCGAGCAAACATCCTATTTACGACTATTTAATGTAATGTTTGCTCTATTTGGATTACCATCCTATGGAGTAAACGTTATAAGCTTTGTAGTGTAGACTTTTAAACGGTATTGATTATATGATTGGTTGTATCTTCCAGGGTTGTATTCCACCACTTTGTGACTTGTTAACAGTGATGGATGCTAAGATAGTCCAAGTTGCTCTAAATGGTTTGGAGAATATCCTTCGGTTAGGAGATCAAGACGCAAAGACTCACGGAGGAATCAACCCTTATGCTGTGCTGATTGAAGAGTGTTACGGTATGTATTTTCCTTTTAGCCAACTTCATGCATCCATCCACATTTTATGCTGTATTATGTAAAATAACAAGGGATTTGTAAGGAATGTTTCAGCATCAGAAGTGTTTCGTATCTCTCAAGACAGATATGGGAAGAAATCACTTAGGTATTACTACGTGAATTGTATTTAAAATGAAGACCTTACCCATCTGGTACACACACTATTGATAAATTCTTGTATCCTTCTAATGTTACCGTCCTACTACTATTTCGTTCCGTCTTCTCTGTTACTTATAATGAATAATTAAGATGTAAGCTAGGATTTTTAAGCACTAAAAAGTCTGAAAATAAACCCGCATGAGATCACGAAACGTTCAACAGCAAAACACACGTAATTCTAGATTTTGTTTTAATAACAATAACAGTGAAGAGTCGGGAGAGAATACTGTTGCGGTAGAGTGGCTTCAAACATCCACTTGCATTTCTTATCTCCTTCTCTTAAACTGTAGGACTTAACCGAGGGACGCTGAGCTTCTACTAAAAGCTATTCCTCGAAATACGGTTTAAATCCTGTTCTCCTGATCCATATTCTGATTCCACAAATGCTTTCTTTACTTCAGACACCCTGGTCCATTTGTGTTCAGCCTGGGGAACATGTAATTTTCATCCAACATCTGGAACAACAGACTAACAATTTGGAAGAAGATGCGTTTGAGTTTCGTCGAAGGTAGCATAAATCATTCTGAGCGTAAAGCTGTCCAAGGACATTGAGTAGATACTAGCACTGTTACTTCCTACTAACTTAAGATCAAACATTTCCCTAGTAACTTTATTTATTCACCAAAGATTTACACAAGTTGTTTTGTTTTATAATAGGGAACATTGTGGTCTAGTGGTTAGAGCGTTCGATTCCCGGCCGGTGCTTCCAAACTTTCGGCGTCCACCGAGAGTCGTGAGGCAAACTGGGGAGTCACGTGAAATCAAGACGTGACGGCCACTAGGTATAGAAAGCTCCCGATACGACGGCGACGCAGAGCGCTGACCAGGTGCTCGTCGCTAAGTTGGACATAGTTCAAGTAGTCGCTAGAGGATGGCGCTGAAGCAGGCTTAGGCTCACAAATGATTGTTACACCAAATGGTTTGTTTGGTGTGTAACTATCATGCACCAAAAATCTAAATAAGCCTTAGCATGCACAAGATTGATATACAGCAATAGATTCTATGATAAATAAAAAATCAGTAATTTTAAACTGTGCTGCTGCAGAAGGAATATCATCATACGATGAGAGGAAAGTACATATTAAGAGAGGACTGTAAGAGGCAGAAGAGATTAAGTATGCAAACAGGATGATGTCATAAGCTTTCATTCATATTCATTTTATAGCATCATTATTTGTACGTCATATTTTTTACACATACATTTTATGTAATACTTCACTGATACCTTGTGTAAACAAAGAATACTACTATGCAGATACTTCGTGCCATTATATCTTTTTCTAAATGTTCCTCTACCTAAGTTCACCAGTATTATATCGTATATGGCTATTAAATAATTCTTGCCCAGTAATCATTTTCAATTTATATTTTACTGGAAGAAATTATTCAGGAAAATACTGTCTTCAGGCTCTTCGCGAAGCTCGTCACCACTTTTCAAACATAAGACAATGAAGACTATCAAAACGCTGTTATATGAACTAATAATTGTTCTCAAGATCTGATCATAAACTGCGTACTTTTTGGTCTATATAAAAAAGGTTTCGAACCGGTTATTACAAGGGAGAATTAAGAAACTAAGGTTACAAAGCCGATATTTCTGAAATCTCGTTTGTTATAGAAGAATGAGGAGAGTGCGGTAATTTTAATACATGGAGTTGGCAACTGTGCAGTTTCAGCCACCCGCCACCTACGGCGCTAAGCTGTAGGTAAACAAATGACGACTGGTTTGGAAAACTGATCTCGTGAGTGGTGTCGAAAGTTTGCTGCTGGTGGTCAGAAACCCACCACGGCACCAACAGTTTTTTAACACAGCTCGCTGGGACATCATCGACCACCCTCCATACACCCCGCAGTTCGCTCCAAGCGACTTTCACCTGTTCGCACACTTGGAGCACCTAGGCGGACGTCGCTTCTCTTCAGACAAGGACGTGAAACACTTCATGACAACATGACTGAACACACAAGGACAGGATTTTTACCAGGAAGGAATCTTCAAATTCATCCCACGATGCGACAAGTGCGCCAACCGATATGGAAACCATGTCGAAAAATATCTAATGTGTGTACTACCTGTTGGCTGTATTGGTTGTATGAATATATATATATATATATATATATATATATATATATATATATATATATATATATATATATATATATATATATATACACACATTTCATTACAGGCTTTGTAACCTCACTTTCTGGTCACCCCTCGTACTACCTCGCTTATTTTGTATATTTTTTTAAATTCCTCTTTGTCTATTTTTTTCACAATTTTCTTTTTAAATGAAGACTAGCTTAGAAAAGAGTCTTAACTAGGATTGTATTATTCATTTTTTCTAACATAGAATGAGAGACCCCCATACTCACTCTCCTCCCCTTTACGCATACTACTTTTAATAAATAGTTGAAAAAATAGTTGAAGAGTAATAGACGCAGTTAACTGGAAATCGGATTGTTATTTTTTCAGGCCTGGACAAAATCGAGTTCCTTCAATCGCATGAAAACATGGAGATTTACCAGAAGGCATTTGACATAATTGAACATTACTTCGGAAGCGAGGAGGAGGACGCCCGAGTGGCTCCGTCAGTCGATCAGGATGCTCAGCAGTACCAGTTCAACGCCGATCAAAGTGTTCCAATGGGAGGCTTCCAGTTTTGAATGGAGGGAACGCCTCTGCCTGTGTAAATTCCATGGAAGGTGAGAACGGCTGCGAGCATCGGTCTAGCTCAGTCTTTAGTTATTTTTGAAAGAAGAAAATATATCGTTATCAGGACTTTGCAAAAAATAATTTAGTAAGCCTTCTCATTTATACTTGCAATGGCAGAAATTTTCAGAAATTTTTCTGTTTTGTAAAAGAGAAAAAGGAGAGAGAAACAAACAACCCATTACTGCTTGATATTATTGTATGCTGTTAACAGTCAGGTTTCAACAATTAAGTTTCCTGTGTGCTGACTCATTTTTGTGTAATGCTTTGTTCCGTCATCCATATTTGTTCTCCACTCTTATAGCCTGTTTATTTGTGTACAGCGTTAAACTAATCTGCAGGTTCTTTTTGTATAGCTTACGACCTTTTTATTTTTTTAAATGTAATTAAAGAGCAAAAATCGCAAGAATATTGTATTTATAATCTTGAAAAGATCCGTAAAGGCCATAGTAGCATTATTATTGAATTCCTTTACAGTTCCTTCCAATGTATTCATTGACGAAAGATATTTTGTGTGTTGCTTGCCATTATTCGTTCTTTAGGAATTATCTCAGGCAATGCTTTGTATAGAAACAAATTCTTGCATGTTAGAAACAAAACAAAAAAAGGTTGATTTTTTTTCCTTCCACAAATACTGAGAGAATGTAGTAAATTATTTAAGAAAAAAAGCAGTTTCTGCTTCATAGAGTAATGAGAACCTCCCTGTTGAAACAGAAGTGCTCTTGAAGTATCAAAACACAACTTTCCGTATTTTTAGTCAGACGATAGATGTTCGGCTGTCCATAGGAGATTTCGATAATTATTGAATCCGTACTCATGTTTTGCACAACTCTTTAGCGATACATCTAGCGATTAAAAAACAAAGAAATTAGATGTATTCTCTAAAACCATGTTATAGTGTTTCAGTAAGAAGAAAAAATCCATTTCGTTTATTTGCTAAGAAAAACAAAGTATGAGTGAGGTGATAAAATGTGCTCCCACGTGGTTGTATGATGGAAATGAAAAATATCTGGGCCTAAAAAAAGGTGATGGTCCGTGGGAGACTTGAAGTGAAGTTGTATGAGAACATGACACGACGATTTTTTGTGACAGAAGAAACAGTCGACTGTAGACACTCTCCACACCAAATGGACAACAATTACATATCTGTTGATAGACGTGTACTACGTAATGTAGGGAGTGGCCGTTTATTTGTTTTGCTTCGAATGAGTGCATATTACTTTGGTTTAATGTTTTTACATGGTATTAAGAAGTCTCGCCGTATAGAATATATAGAAAGAAAAGCGATTCCTGCGTTATTTCGAGTTTTAATATTATCTTCGCAGCAGAAGTGATGTACAAAATACTGTGTCAATTGCTTGTAAATACATTTTTTGTTGCACATTTATAGCTATTTATTATTTGTGGATATATTATGCTTCTTCATGCTCAGCTCTTTGTCCACGTTTGTAGGCCTCGCGGCTTGTTAAATGCTTTGATGCATCCGGATATTTTTTGTTCTTCTTCACATGAATCATTTATTAATAAGAATGCGAAATTGGAACTACTTCAGATTAAGTGTACATGGCAGCTTTATATTATTAGAAATGTTTTAAAAGACAAAAATATGGATCTGAGCATACATTATTTTTTCATAGGTGTGATTTGCTTTCATATTAGTTAAAGTGCTGATATGTGGAGAGAGCTTGTGCCTTTTCAATGTGTGTAAGATATCTAAATAGAATATTGGTGTATATTTATTTGTAATGAAATTACTAAACAGGTCGTTGGGTCTTTTAAAATATTTGAGTTTCGTAAATGAACTACCTCAGTTATAATCCAAATGTGATACAAAGGTCATTCAAAGTGCAGACTCCATGAACTGAAAACCCTGAATTCACTTACCAATGGAGAGGAAGTCCGCCTTAAATAGTAGTCTTTACGAAAAAAGTAAAGATATGTACCTGAAAAAATATAAATTAACGAATCTTCCTGTATTATACTTCGTTTCATGATTGGCACCATTTGAGTGACCCTTGTACTTAAACATTTCTACAAAACCGTGGCGTGAATAGTAATTTCAAAAAGTTAATATCAGTTATTGTATGCAGTAAAATATGTTAAAAGGTATTCGCTGATTCTGTTCCACTCTTTCGTATTTTGTAAAATTATATTTAGTTGGTCTTGGAGATGTTCGTCATTGACATATAAATCTGCAAGGAGATTTAATTGCAATATATGTACTTTTCAAGAATTATTTTTCAAATACTGTTTTGCAAGGTACTAATGAATTGTGTTGCTCTTAGAAAATACGTAGAGCATAGGGTGTCTCAAAAGGAAGGGGCAGTACTTCGGAAAATGGTAGTATGGGTGATTCTAAGCAAAAAAGTTCATATGAACATGGGTCCTAATCTCAACTATTTGAGAGCTACAGGTTGTGAATCATTTTTGACGTCATGTTGCTTATTGCTTACGCTGTATTCATTCTTCAGAGGTGAGACAGCTGATTTAAAAGGTGATTGAATTGCCTTTTCAACGGTATGCAACATGTGACAGTGGTGTCTTTGGAAGGGAAGTTATTGAGGGAAATTTGAAAATCAGTGTTGCCATCTAATTCCCCTTCATAATCTTAATTTTCCCTCAATAATCCCTTCTTCAAAGACACCATTGCTGCATTTTGCATATCGTCGGAAAGATCATTCCATTACCTTTGAAATCCTCTATGCCCCATCTCTGTAGAATAATTACAGGGTGAACAACACGCAACATAAAGTGAAAAATGGTTCACAACTCGTAGCTCTCAAACCGTTGAGATTAGGACCCATGTTCATATGAACTTTTTTTGCTTTGCTTTGCTTAGAATCACCCATATTACCATTTCCCAAAATATTGCCCCTTCCTCCTGGGACACCTTATATATTTCGAACTGGTGGGCGGAATCAGCAAATACTCTTTAAATGTCTAAATTAAGGAAAGAATTTGATGGAAAAACCATCTTAATTAAAGCAGAGCAGAGCATGCACTGTATTTGTTGAATATCTTCCTTGTGAATCACTACACTATGTGTTTATTTTTTCCAGTTAATGAAGCACAAGCTGAGGTAATAGAGGAAACCCTATTTTTTTCCCCTTGTGTGTATGTGGATCAAAAAATATCTTGTAAAAATATCAAATTGTTAAGAAAAAAATTTTGCCAAAAAATTGTACGAATCATATATATATATATAGCATTATATTAAAATTAAAGAAAAAAAGTGTTGTATAATAAAAGTAATATTTGTATAGTATTTACTGGATGAATTTTTGTAAGTTTTAGTGAATCACATCTATGAATTCACTTTTTTTTAAGGGGGGAGGTACTGATGTTCCTAAGTGGGTCTTCAACATGTATAAAAGTTTATCAGCAGAAGCCACTCCCTGAAACGCTTAACAGGAATCGGGAGTTTTTTTTTATTATTATTATTATTTTTTGTAGACAGAAGCAATAGTTCATTGGACAATACAGGTGAGTTCAGTTGAAGCGAAAGGGAATTTCTATTGTGAAAGAAAGTGGAATATTCTGACAGACGCTGACAAAAGAGAAAAAAAAAGTAATACTTATATATATATATTAAAAAAGACTGCTCTATCCTCCTGACCAATGACAAAGTGCGTGCGTGTGTGATTGATGCGATGGTGCGTGCGTGAATGTTGTGTGTGTGAATGAGTGCATGCAATATGCTATGCACGAATTTCTTTTGTTGCTATAGCACATAGTTTTTGCCTCATGCACTGCAAATTCTTCGGGGGGAAAGAAATATACTAGTGAATTGTTCTAATTTATTCTGTGATATATACCAAAAAAAAGCAAACATCCATAAAACGTGTTTATTATGCAGCGCAGAAAGAAGCTTAAACTATGTGCAATAGCAGTTTGAATATTATATATATATAAATAAATAAAAAAACTAGATAAGATAAATTTAAGAAATTCGCTGTTAATTTTTTTCAAAAAAGAATGTCATTGAAGCTTTTTATGTTTTAAAAGAAAGACTGTGGGGAAAGAAAGGGAAAAGGAGGAGGGAATCAACTCTTTGATAATGCTAGTCATATCTGTCCGGATTTCAAATATCGCTTTGTTACACCCTCGTAACATTCAAGTATTCCTGGTATTTTTTTTTTCTCATTATAATACAAAGAAACAGTGTTGATTTTCTCTTCCATGTAAGATGTGTATTAAAACAAAACTGGGATTCAATTCGGCCATGAAAGAAAAATTCCAATTCATTACATAGTCATGGCATGTAAAATGTTATATCTTCAAATAAATTGGAAAACAAATCAAGCTGTTGTTATATTCATTCTGTTCTTGGTGTAAAATATCTTTTTGATTATAAACGAAGCCTTTTATTCACGTAGACCTTCCCGCTGGTCCACTAGTTCAACCTAATTCCTATGACGATCCCCGTTTTATCACATCCTCTTGCCAGCGACCCCCTTATAATTTCTGGTTTGTAATAAGCTTTTAATATACCTATTGTGGAGATCTCACGACATCCATCTATTTCTATAATAGTAGAAACCATTTCTTGTATGTAGTGGATACAGTAACTTCCTTAAAAGCAAATAGATTAAAATCAAATTTGGTCAGTTCATTCGTATTACAAATATCGAATCCGATCCATCATACTGTTTCAAAATAGGCCGTTTGAAAAGTTTAAAACTTCACAATTCCGTTAATTTTGGGTCATACGATAAATTAAAAAAAAGGAAAAAAAAGTGAATGACTTGAAAATGTGCGTCAGGAATATTTGAACCGGACATTGCCACACGAGTGAAACCGCACCATGCTCAGGTATCTGATTAGCTTTTGATTTTAATTGTATTTCAATATACAGGTTTTGTTGCATTTTTCTGTTTTTTTAATATGCAGTTCTCATGAGCTTTATATCGTACCTCTTTCATTTAAAGAAATTGTTAAAAATGTTTAGTAGACCTATTTTTTTGTTCTTAAAAGTATATAGGGTGACCCAAAAATAACCCAGTATACAGTACCGTACTGATCGGCTCATTGTATTCTATATCATTTCTTATTGTTATCCATGTTTCTTTATTATATATTCTTAATGTGTTTTTACCTACATCTTAAGCTAGGAAGAACCCAAACAAACCCATAAACTAGAATGTTATACTTGATCAATGCAGGGGTGTGTACCTACTTTTGGGCCACCCTGTATATAAAAATAAAAGAACAAAATTCAAAATGATATTTAAAAATATTTTCCGGTATTAGATCCTAATTATCTCTTCCGCTTATCTTCGCGACCCCCAGGTTGAGAAACTGAGCTAGAGCATATGCCTGTGGTGCTCGTGGTCCCCGGTTCGATTTCCGGTAGGAGTGCACATGTAATTTTACTTTCATTAGCCATTCATCTGTAGCTTAAAGGATTTTACTCACGTAAGTATCCTCAGATAATCGTACACTCTTTACCGTACAGGTTTTAATGACTAGGTTATCCGACTAATGATTTGTCATCTTTAGTACAAATTTATTAAGGAAATAACATTCGGTGAATTTTCTTCTGTTTATGAACCCAAGAGTAAAGTGTGCTTATTCCACTTTGTATTTACTGTAGAAATAAAATCTTAAATGGGTTGATGTATAATTCTAGGTATCCTTCGTCCTACAATAGTGCTGCTTTCTCTTTGTATTGAGGCTGAGGTGGTAGAGCGTTCATCTCTGGTGTATGGGGTCCTTGGTTCGATCCCAGCTCGCGCCAACTAAGCTTTGTGCTGGGCAAACACTGTGCATGGGTTTTCTCACTGTTCTCTCTTTTATTCCCATTTTCTTCATTCCACCATTTCATTCATTTTTCATCATCAGCGTCTCCTTTACGCTAGCTAGCATAACCATGGGACGTAAAATTCAATTTCATTCTTTTTTTTTTCTGTGTATTGAAGCTCGCTGAAAATGCAACCTAAACTAATACATCTGAAGATTGTCCAGAAAATTAATACTCTTATTTCACTCACTCTGTTTCTTCTGCTCAAAAGAATTTATTTGCTTCCAATGTCTTAACAACTGTATAAGTTGATTATAACACGGCACTATAATACATATTTCTGCACTAACGTAATTATATCGATTTTCTGTTATAAAATAAAATATACCAAGGTTAGAGGAAATCCACTTTATGTAAGAAACTACAATATCTGAAAACTGTTAAAAATCTCCTTCTACGCTTATTTCCATAGTAAACAAGCACATACATAGTGAAAGGGAGACACTTTCGTTCTAATTTGTTTGAACATTGAAGAAAATTCACCGATAATGTAATTATTCACACAACTTAGTTCTGATGAAGATGAAACGTCCAGTCGTGAGTGCCATTGTTACCTGTTGGTGCTGATACGAGTAAAAGGCTTTGATTATATACAATATGTATTCTATGAGTACAGTGATTAACTTCTTAATTAGTTCAGTGGTTTCGCACATTTCAGTTTCTTTAAACTGAGTCATAGGCAAGGAACTTGGGATATATTAATACATACAGACTGCGGAGATGATTAATACAAGAGTCCGAAAAACGTCAGTTATAAGCAGTTTTCCAAGCTCCAATCCAGAAGAATTTATGATTGAAGCTTAAGAACTTTTACTTCTAAAACAAAACACCACTTTTTGCATATAATAATATATGACTTCCCAACTTAGTTTTTATCCAACATCGAGGTCATGAAAGACGGGGAGTACCCCACAATACTATGACTTCACACTGGAATCCTGAGAGCCGCTCGCGTGCGCTGCAGCTGCTAGCTTTACATTGTCTTAAATGTACGCCTTCACACATGCGCTTCAGTGCAAGCGAGCCGCGGCTCTGAGCTGCTATGAAGATCACCCCGTCAGTAGCTGGCTCGAGCGGGCTGCTGGCGGGGAAGAAAATAACACGCAGTCTTGTGAGAGCCCTTCACACGTGAGCGTGAATTCACATGGAATGGAGAAAAGTGTACATATATTTGATGAAAATTTTGCTCATTTTGGTATTACTCTGATGAAATGCACACTTTATACTATTATACAGTTCGTTAAACGAAGATATGAACATTCTCAAGTAATTAAAAAAAATAAAATAAAATCTTTCATCATCTCTCAGTTTAGGAAACAGACTGTAAAATGAAGATTATTCCAATTTATCTCCAAGATTAAAGCAGCAGCATGGCTGCCATTTTACTATCACGATCTTTTGAGCAACTTAGAAGTATTCAGTGCCTTCACACACAGGATCCTGGTGTGAAGGCAACCTTAGATTGTAGGGCCACATCAACAGTTTCGGCTAAATGAGTGATATACGAGGCATGTTCAACTAAGTTTTATAACGAACTACTAATCTCAGGAAGTTGAAACTTCTGAGTTCTCGACGTAATATTCCTTTAGACGTACACATTTTTTGCGTCATCGATGGGCGCCAACACCACCACTTGTAGAGGTGTGAGAACAGCAACCCCTTTGAAGTGTTTTCAGTAGGGGAAGTCAGTTGAATATAAGCATAGTTAATGAAAATACTAATATATCTCAAAAATGATGTATTACAAAAAGTAAAAAGTCCTACCAAAAGAAAGCCTGATCTTTCATCTACAAACGCTAAAACGTACAAGGTTATACATACGTTTGTTCGTGAGTATAAACAGGTTAGTAAGGTAGGTGCGCAGTACTCTTTATTTTCCGTAGTACAAGGGGGATATGAGCATTTCATAGGGCAAATATGAGCAGCATTTCTTTAATATTTTCACAAATACCAAAAAAAAATGTACAAAAGAAGAAAGAAAACGTAAATTATTGCAATAACGAGCAAAAGATAGTTGCACATGCGCGTAAAACACAGTTCATATCAAAGAGTCCTTATACTGGTTTGACGTAAATAACTAGGTACTAAATCTTTTACAATAATCACGAAGAAAGAACTCAGGGCACTGAACGTTCATACAAAGAACATGATACCAGTCTTTGCACATATCACACTTGATCCATTATTCCCGTTTGGAGTCTTCACTAAACTTTTCTTCACAAATATGGCAAATACTATCATTTTCCTCACACTGTGTGGATGAGCCTGTCCTCTTTCTTGGCGTAGCATTTCTGGCGTTTTCTTCAATAGAACTACGAGGCGCATCCAGAAAGAAGTTTCTCATGTGTCCCATAACTAGGAAACGGTATGTTGCGCGAAAAGAGTGCGTGTACGTGAGAGAGTAAGGTCTTAGCATGGCACATACACTAGCGGAACTTCCCTAGTGCTCTCAGTAGCGTCGTGGCAGTGGTTGAAGATGGACGTTCCTATTCCAGCTTCCGCCGCGTGTGAAGTGCGAGCAATGATAAAGTTTTTGAATGCACAGGGCATAGCACCGATTGAAATCCATCGTCAGCTGTATCGTTGCAAAAATGTCAATGTTTACCCTGTGCGCCTTGGTTTGTGCTCTAAGGTCAGTTGCTTCAACACACAACTTCTTGATCAACAGGCACTCCGTGACAGTGGTGTGCAGTAAGGAGCGGAAAATCTGCAGGAACTGCTTGCTCATGCTGTTAGGCCCGTGCATTCTAAAACTTTATCACTGCTCGCGCTTTACACGCGGCGGGAGCTGGAATAGGAACGTCCATCTTCAACCACTGCCACGACGCTACTGAGAGCACTAGGGAAGTTTCGCTAGTGAATGTGCCATGCTAGGACCTTACTCTCTCACGTACACACAGTCGCTTCGCGGAACATTCCGTTTCCTAGCTGTGGAACGCGTGGGAAACTTACTTTCTGGATGCGCCTCGTATTATTATCCACTTGTGCTTTAGATTTACTTATGGATGTCTGCTTGTTCACCTTTACAGGTAGTCTTTCTTTTGAAGTGCCTTTGGACCGATGCTGTTATCAGTTGCCGCCTTGATGTAAAATCTCGTGCTTTTCCTCTATATCTTCCTTTTCTGGGTTGCTTTGGCTCTGAATAGTAGACAAAGGAAAAAGTAATTTGACAATTTTCCGCGGTGTTTAAGGAATTTGCTTGATAGTGTTTCCTGACGCGCTTGATGGTCCAGGTTGAGGTTCAGTGTTTGCGACAACAGGCAAGATTTTGACCTGTGGATGTATTGGTTGGTGGTGTGTGCACCATAGCAACACTAGGTAGTGTAGACGAGCTTGTTCCGTCATTATTACCAGCAGATGACTTTAAAGTATCTTGAACATCGGGAGAATAATTCTCTGCAACATAAGCGCAACCAGGAATAGCATGTACATCTACTGCCACAGTACAGTAGCATTAGTATTCCATGCTTTCGTGATCATTTCAGCAAATTCTAATTTGATAATGCCCTGCTGTTATGAACTTGAACTTGAATCTGTAGAATTTATTTCATCCATGTTATTACAAATTATGTCATTACGAAATGTCTTCTTTAGCTAACATCTGCAAAACTCCTCAGGTCCATTTCTCTCATTATTTCTCCCCCCCCCCCCCCAAAAAGTGTCCATATTAAAATGAATTCAAAAGCTCATATTTCACCGACTGCTAATGATATTTTAATGTGTTGTAGTTGCCAACTCTGTTTATATTAAAGAAGTGAACAGAAGACTAACGTTGTGTTCCTAGACAGAACTGACAATACATGTAAATCTAGTGGCAAATTATATAAAACGCATAGATACCAAGTTTTAGCTTATTATCCATTATCCTGATTTAACTATAGCTCTAAAAACCTACATTTTTTTATTCTACGTACCTGTAAACTTGTCTTTTATTTCACAACAACTGCAGTGAACGAACTTGGGCTCTTCTCTGCAAATTCATGAAACTCCAATAAATGCTACCAATTTCATTGTTTTAATCTTGCAAGGTATATGTGCACTATGAGAGTTTAAGGTTCGTGCTGCTCATATTTTCGGACTGTTCATATTAAACTGATTTCCCCTATACATTGCAGTAACATTGTTTTTGGAAATGCACTTTGGGATACTTCTTAAGGTAAAGCAATATAAATAAGGAAGTGCTAAATAAAACTACTGTATACATTTTAAATATATTTAGAGCCATTTTGAACAATTACAATAACAGGACAAAATACAACAGTTTATTATTATCTGACTCAGTACTCAACATATTTACAATCAACAATGAATATACAATTTCTATTTCCTCTTGCTTGGTTGAATAATTGGTGGTGGTAGACTAAAATAAATTCCGACAAATCGGGCACGTGGATTTATTACTGGTGCTGAACCATTTATACTGGAATAAAACAAAAGGATTATTTTTATCATAAAATTTATGGAAATTAGGTCAGAACATAAAATTTCACGTAATTATTAACAGGTGGTTTGTTTTAAACCTTTTTAGAAGCATAACCTGAGTAGCATTTGGATAGTTCTCTTATTCAAAATGTCGTGTCACAAGGATGTCAGCACGCGTAGGTTAGCTGTCAATGTTCTTGCTTCGTAATCTAGAGGTCTCGGGTTCGAAACAGGTATCCGACTACGCTGACAGGCTTTTTCCAGATATTTTCCTTAGTTTCACTAGATGAATGCCAGTACCCTTAGATATAGATTTCGTTGTTGATTGATAATGATACCAGCGTAAATTGCCATTGCAGACTGTGTCTGGAAGTTTCTTCTATTTAAATTACTATAAGCAACAATTAAAACTAGCACAGCAGTTACATGTTACGTCAGGGTGTCTTCTAAAATTCCAAAATGAAATTTCGTGACCTTTTCTTTACCAAACCATACCATTTTGTAACATTCTCAAGAGCGAATTAGGCGCAATTTTCATGCACGTGCTTTGTTTGCAATTTGGTAGCGTCAAAAGTCGATCACAGACATTTTTGGTGGTGAATTTTGACGTTTTACACAACAAAATTTTTCAGTCTGTACTTATATTTGGACAGATTTAAAAAAAAAATCGTGACCCAAAAGCTAAATTTCGTGACTTTTTCTTGACATACCTTGGCCATTTTCTGATTTCGTGACTTTTTCATGACTTTCGTGACCGATAGATACCCTGTGCATGGTCAAAGGGGCTTAAGTCAAATATTTTTAATGCTGTTTTCTTTTTAAAAATATGAACAGATAAAATAGAACAGATAAAAGTATAAATAAATAAATAAATCTCTCTTTTAGAACAGCGTTTCTCAACTGCTGTGTCGCAGCACATTGGTGCATCGCTAGATTTTTAATATCTTGTAATATCTCATTAGTTTGACGTCTTGTATTTCTGATGGTAATATTTCTTTCTCATATTCTTTCTTAAGAGTCATAAGTTTCTTTTGTTAAAATGTTTCTATTCAAGAGTCTTACGTAATTTGCTTCTGATATTTGTATCTCATTGTCGTTCCATACTTTTTTTTTTAAATTGTGTTTTTTTATGTATTTGCTTTAAGAAAAAATCACATGAGGGTGTCGCGAAAGTCTGAAAACATACTTTGGTGTGCCTCAAAGGAAAAAAGTTGAGAAGCGCTATTCTAGAGAATGACTTCTATTTATGCATGACTGAAAGGAAAAAGATGGGGAACGTTCTAATAGACAGTCACTTGATAAGTTCTTCAAATCTGATATTTTACAATACAACGTTCTTTTTATTATTGCTATGATCTTTCATGCACGTTTTCAAATATATATATATATCAGTATATATGTTTTACCAGTATATATAAGTATATGTGTATTACAAAAAATTGTGCAAATCTCAAATTTTGTTCGAATGTGTGAATATTAACCCTAAGTACTAGATAATTCCAGTTTACTCACGAATATCGGTTGCTGCACACCAAAAGGCTGATATCGATTTTTAACCCATTAGTGCATATGATCCGAAAAATCGGATGTTGTGTTAATTACGTTTTAATTCATTATAATCTCACATTCAGAACTTCTGCGAACAAAACATTGCTACTCGATCCTTTAACAGTCGTGAGAGGGTGTTATTGTTCTCGAAAAACTTGCACTTTGGTTTTACAGGATAAATCCTTCAAAGGCGGCCATTGTTATTGAAATATCAATAATGTTTCAAGTACATGACTGTTAAAGAAATGTGAATTCGTTGCCCATAACTAAAACCGTTAAACAAAGTAACCAAGTGTTAATGTTGTACCGGTATGAAGAATAAAATATTATTTATTATAAAAACATTGCTAAAATATAGCCTATTAGTCAAGTATTTCCCGTGCATGTGATATATATTTTTTTATGGCGCTTGCTGCCTACTACAATCAAAAATTTCAGCTAGAATCCGCTACAGTCGTTTAAAATGCTCTAAAGATATACCAAAATAGTAAATTGTACGCAAATACTACCTCTAGGAAACTTCGTGCACTAATGAGTTAAACGAGAAATCTACATTGGGCTGTGTTGTCAGCTGACTTACATCACTGTAGAAAATAACATCAGGAAGCGAGTTAAATGAAAGCTGCAAGATCTAAAAACACGGCTGAACCATTGTTAACTTAAGGAAAAGCGTGTAAAAATACTTTTTCAGGAGATTTATCATTGCACCCAGACAAAAGCCCATAACACCACACGATAGATTGTTTTTCTGATTAGTATCACATATTAAAAGCGGCCTAAAATTGACTTAGGTTTCTTTAACCATGAACCGAAGATTTATTAGCATAAATGTATCACTAACATGATATAATATCTCAAAATCATGACTCAACTTTCAGCCATACATAATATATTCAGAACACTCCCACCTCCTGTTATTTCATAATACTTTTTAAGTCCTCTATATTGTCCTGAAAATGGACAATGGCGGAATGGAATTTTAATTGGAAGAACATTTAAAGAATGTTACAAATGTTGTAGTCTGGATTCGAGCTTTCCTTTGATACTTTGAAACGAGGAGTTCTCTCTCTCTTTTCATATGAACATTTATAAGCATTGTTTGTAGTCATAAGAAACTCTGTGTCGTTATCATTACATAATATTGTGCAGAAAGACGTTCTTGGTCTGTTTAACTGAATTCTCACGATACGCTACCTATCGGTATATGAAGAGCGATTTCGAAAGAAAGGTGGGTCATTTGAACATGACTATACTTACATGTTTCTTTTAATGTAACTATATTGCATACAATATTACTCGTTTGCGTGATTAATCGAGGACTTACATATGAATGTTTATTTATTTATATGTATTTTATACCAAAAGGTAAAGGACAGAAAAAATTCTCATTGGAGTGGTATGGATTAAAACCTTCATCTTCTGTCTGCACGACAGATACTCAAACAATTGAGCTACAAGTGTCACCAGTAAGTTTTCTAAAGTTTTAGTGTTTCCTTCGTCGAACCCTAGATTAACACCATTCATCTGATGCCAATCACTGGAGGCATCCCACGTATGTAGCTTCGTACCTACTGTTACAAGAGTAGATTGTACACACTAGAAGGAGAAACAAGAAAGCAATTCCTTACCAAACATGGCGAGTGAAACTTCTTCCTACACGTCTGACATGATAATTTCGGGATTTGGTAGTTGGCTCCATGAAGAATCGAGAAACAAATATAGCATTCTTCGACTCCTTCAAATCGCTTGTCCAGGTTCCTCTTCCAAAGTTGAATGCCATCCCATATTGAACCGTTCTGAAATTGAATTTATAGAAATACTGTAAGTTTGCTTTAACAAATAAGAACTAAGAACTAACATCAAAGTACAAATATCAAAGAATGGAGATATGTTAAATAGTATTAGTTTATTTTTACCACCTTTTAAAAAATAATAGAAATCAGTTCATGCGATCACGATCTCAACAATGCATAAGCCAACTAAGGTACAATGCGACCTTAGATGTTTTAGAGTACTTACAGGACTGCATATTTTGGTGCCGCATGAAACAAGTTTATATACGAACACTAGAATTATCAAGGAAATTCTCGTGTATCCGAATAGATGGCTCCACTGTCGCCAATGAACCCACATTCTTGTGCAGTATCATTACGGAGAATTAATCATGGGTTTACGAATACGGCTCTGAGAAGAAACAAATGTCATAATGGTAAAGACCTAAATCTCGAAGTCCATAAAAAGGTAAGAAAGTTCATTCCAATGTGCTACTCATACTGATTGTCTTTTATGAAATTGACGGCTAAGTGCACAATTCATCTATGGCTCCGGATCGGACTCCCATTGACGAACTTGATAGGAATGTCCTACACCTACGGAATGCTGTTCGCAGAAAACTGAGACAAAAGTAAGCCTCTATAAATCAGCGCTGAACCACGACAACGCCAAATCTTATGCGTCAACACTAGTATTGAAATTGGCACAAAAACCAGTAGTCCCCCGTTTGACTTGCCCTTGTCACTTTTGTTTCTTAGGTTGAAAGCCATCTTGAAAGAGAAAATATTCCAAGGTATTAAAGAAATTCAACAAAACAGAACATGGGAGCTAACCGCATTAGCACTGCTCCGAATACCGGCACTGACGTTGAGCTCAGTTTGATAATAGCCGGAGGAGACTACTTCAAAGCAAAGCAGTTACTAGTTGGCTAAAAACTATCAGCCTGGGAATTACATCAACAACTCCCGTATATTTCCATTCTGCCTACATAACTTGTAAACGTCTTCCCTCATCGTCTTCTCTCCGATTTTTTCCTTTCGAATAATAAAAGGAATGATAAGGGTGGTGGTTACAATTTTATCATCATCATTGTTATTTTATTTTTTCAGACCTCCCCTTACCTGTAACTTACGTTCAATTTTAAATTTTCCTCTTTTCTATTAAGTAAAACCTGTGAACTTGGCCACCTGCTCATCTTGGCCTAGTTCGTCTTGAACCTCGTTTTTTCATAAGACATTCATTACTTATTATTCTGTAAGTTGGCCACCTGTCTATCTTGGAAGTTGGCCGCATTGAAGCAATACTTATCCTATGATGATGATAATAAATTTACCTGCGTATGTTGGCCACGCAAAATACCGTTTTGTTATTTTTCTTAACTCTTTCATATTCCCATATGAGGCAGATGTTCTGTATTTGTGACTGGAGACAAAGAATCATGGATTTTCATGATTTGTTCTTGGAAGTCAATGGTCAGAACACTACCCTGATAAAGAGGTAGTGAAGGAAAATGTGAATAAGAAAAAACACGTACAGGAATTCAGGAAATGGTTATACGTATTTGTTTATTCTGTCGGTTTTGGTAAAATCATTAGTTATATCGGCTCCTTTCATCAGTGGGGAGCTTTAGTAATTCCGGACAATTCTCAAGGTTAAAGCTACCCATCTCAATTGTTAACTATTGTCACCTGATGGCTTGTCGGAAGGTAGCGGAAACACTTGTAGCTCATTAACAAGAGGTAGACGATACTATACAAGAACTACAAAATTAGAATGTGCATATCCGCCCAAAAGAATAAAAGAAATACGTTTAAAATGAACCACCATGAATAAAGGAGCTGTTTCAAAAGTGCCCAATTTTCCCGTTTGCGTCGCATGCATACAATTTGGTGTGGGAAGAGGTCGTGGCCTAAGACCTTCACATATTAACAATGGTGGCCATAGCTAAGCGGGAACATGACCAAAGATGGGTCAACAACACAATGGAAATGTCCATAAAGCGCGCATGTTTTTGATATATTTTGTTTATATCGCCCAAAAGATGAGGCGCGCTTCGATGAGGTTTTACGGAAGCGAGACTACACACCGAGCTCTACAAGCACTGTGAATTTCATCACACTCGAGCCTACGGAACAGGGAAAAAAATCGGGTGAAATTCAGGGGACATATCATCTCCGATGCTCAGACAAACCTCTCGGAAGAGAATGCCGTAACCGCGTGTCGTATTCCCGCTGAGTGATATTGCTATAGATGAAATAATTGGTTAGGATTTCGCACATTGTGCAGCATATATATATATATAAAGAGGTTTGCAGAAAAAGTTATCATTGCATTACCGTAACATGTAGTATTGAAAGGTACAAAATGATTGATGTGTTATCTAAGCTGAACAACAAGGTTTCTCTTACTCCCAGTACCGCTCAGGCAGTTGAGGTAATTATTATGCACGATGCAATGTGTTATACATAAGTATGCAAAAGTACTCAATTGTCGATTTCCTGATCCTCTCACAGGTTCATCGTTATTTTCCAAGAGCCTAGATTTGTCTTCTTGTGAATAAAATGAATGATCGAGAAAGGCAGATGACTTCGGACGTGGTGCAATTGCTTTGTCCATTCCTAAGTATCAAATAATGAGCACGACATGGGCACAACATCCAACTGCCCATGCTCCATTTGCACACTGACAAAAATATCCTATAATGCAATCGTCCCCTTCCCGATCTAGATCGTATAAAACGAAAGTGCAGTACTTTAACCGATTATTGTGCATTGAGTGGATATGTGCACGGTGTTTGCCTCATATCAAGCCAGTCTGAGCATCGGAGATGGTACATCCCCTGACTTTGATCCGATTTGTTTCCCCGTTCCGTAGGCTTGAGTTTGATTAAATTCATAGTGCTTGTAGAACTCGATGTGTAGTCTCACTTCCATGAAACCTCAACGAAGCGTGCCCCCTTTTTCGGCGATATAAACAAAATATGTCAAAAACATGCACACCCTGTGGCCATTTCGACTGTGTTGTTGACCCATTTTTGGTCATGTTCCCGCTTAGCTATGGCAACCTTATTTATATGTAAAGGTCTTAGGCTACGACCTCTTTCCACACCAAATTGTAAGCGCACAACGCAAACGGGAAAATTGGGCACTTTTGGAACAGCTCCTTTGTTATTCTATATTATTTTTTCTAGTACTGTATATTGTTATGATTACTCTATATACATTATTTAAAAGTAGCTGTCGTGCCATTGCTTATTAAAATTTTAGGATCAAATAATACTAGAAATCTTATTCTAAAAATACACCAATCACACTTATTTTGTGTAGGTTGGCCCCCTGCCTAAGTTGACCACTTTTTAACGGAACCGATGGTGGCCAGCATAGACAGGTTTCACTGTATTTTTCTTTTTTATTTATTGTCTCCCAACTTCCTTTAGTCAACTTGTTCCTTGAAACTACGATTTCTGAATATCTCTCAAGTAGAATATAGTGTCCATGGCACCATTAACAAAATGGGTCAAATAAAAAATTAAGTGGTGTCACTCAAACCAATATTTCACTATCAGGTTTCTCTCGGATAAAACATAAATCTACTGAAATTATTATGTAAATATGCCCGAAACTGACAAAAATTCAACAGCTGATGTTTTCTTCACAGGGCATTGCAAGATCCCTTCGAATTTGCAGCCATATTGACTAGATTTTCCTTTAGCTTCATCACAAATGCCTCAACCAAACCATAAACGCAAAGACTCAGACCATTTCTTCACCTTCCATTGTTAATGTTTTCTGAAACAACTGTCGTCAAATCGGATGTTCTCTTGTTATCATACTTCCTTGATATTTTAAAAAGAAAATCTTACACATTGATGTTTTATTCGTTTCTTCACTATTAAAGACTGCTAATCCATAAGACAATTTTGTAAAATGAAATTAAATCTTTCAGTTTTACGTCCCGCGATTATGTCGGCTACTCTAAAGGAGATGGTGATGATGAGAAATGAATTAAAATGGTGGAATGAAGAAAATGGGAAGAAACGGGAGAAGCCCAAAAAAAATCCAGGCGCACGGTGTTTGTCCACCACAAAGCTCACTTGGCACGAGCTGGGATCGAATTACGGACCCCTATGCACCAGAAGTGAATGCTCTTCCACTGCGCCATCGCGACCCCATGATAATTTTGTAGTCACCAACTAAAGTAAATAGTTTATTTCGTACAATGTTTTTACATTTTCCTTTTGTTGTTGAATTACTGGAATTTAAGGAAAGAATAAAAGGTTGTTAAAATTTTGTAATACTCTCTGTCAATATAGGATATAACAGCCTAAAGACTTCCGTATTGTACTGCATTCCATTAGGTGTGGTAACTATGATTTCCGATCATAAGAATGGACACAGTCTGATCAATTGCTGAGACAATTTCCTAATCGCTGCACGGTCATAAAAAGTTATAGATTAGTCATGGAATATGTTATTTGGTTAAACTTTACGCAACCATCAAATGTGAAGTTTGAACAGGGATATAAAAACTAGATACGGGTCTCACTACTTGCTGACCATTGATTCAATAATCTCGATACTGAACGCTTCAAGCGTGCCTCTTCTACACAAGATCAATCTATATGACTCATTTCAATCTGAGACAGTATCGCCCCTAAGTTGCAATTAGCACGCAGGATACCAATGTTACTTCGAAGTTTATATTATTTAATAATGAAATGAACAGTGAAAAAAATTACAATATAAGTAAAATTTCCTTTTTATTAGATGATCATACCTGATGCGTAAGGAATATGGTTAACTGCATCATCCAATTCCTCCACTGGGCGATCCCTGCTGCCTGCTTCTTGCTCTCAACCTTCACTGGTCCTAGAGGATGATTCTGTGGCAACTGAATTAACAGCTCCATTTTAGCATCGTCCACTATGTACAGCGCCACCACTTCACGAACAGAACTATGAACTACAATCTGGAACAAAAAAAAAAAAAAAAAAAAAGCAAATTACATTGTTTCATATTTCTACAACATTTTGATTATTCTCATTCGACAATGATTTGCACCTGTGGACTTTACATTGAGAAAGCCGAGGGTTTAATTTTTTTCAAAACAAAATGATTTATTTAACTGAGAAATCAAACATTAGTAATAGTATTCTGAGACCATACTCATGATATTTTGTTCACATACAGCTGTGAGAAGCCAGGTAGGTCGTGTCGTGGTGTAGAGGATGGAAGGCAGAAGGTTCCCAAAGCACACGTAAAATCGAGTGTTCTGCAAGATATCGGGAAGTGCATAAACAGGAGGATCATATGGGCGAGCGCCGATGGGAACCTATGAAGGGCGGTGGCAATCAGCGGCCGAGTACGTGTCCGTAGACAGGACTCACAACTGGGGAGCAATAAATTACTCATTTCACCTGTCTCTAGTCTTCTTTCAGGGCAGTACGATTTGTACGTCACACATTCATGACATCAATCCTGTCTTGTGGCTTTAAGTAGATACCTTCGCACAGGAAAAAGCGTATCCACCTACCGCCATCGGAACCCAGCGTGTTCTGCTCTGACCTAAGCCCTATTAAACGCGAGTGTGACTTAGTAGTACGATGTCTGACGCCAGTAACGACCATCGGCCAACTACATCAAGATATACAGCGAGCATAGGATAACACACCCCAGAGAGACATTCAGAATACGATCCTCTGTCAGCCCCAATAGCTACTTCTGTGGACGATCGGGTGGTTACAAGCACCACTGAGTTGGAAAATCCTCTTTAACATTTTTGGATCACCACTACCTGTAATATCGTTTCTGTGTACCGACTGCGGGCTACAGTACATCTGCGAACTCCTACTGGGTGTTCTTGAACGCGTTTCCACGACTGTATGTTGTATCTTCTAATAAATAAAAATAAAACTGATCTTCAGTATGATTGAACCACGGAAAATGACCGAACTGTTTGAAATATATTATCTTGGATTGTTTGGCATTGTTATCAACTTCTCGAACTACATTTTTATCATGTTACTTTGATTAAAATTCATATGTTGATGTGGAGCGGAGGGTCATAATCTATACGAGCTCATTAGATTGGAAAGTTGAAACTCAGTATGAATACCCCTTACTAAAAATAAACGGACATCTGTCTCGCTGTTCTTGAAAATATTCATTGTAAGGTAGGCATATCACACACATACAGGTAGTAAACACTGAAACTGAAATACCTTAGTAGAAAGCCATAATTTGTATTTAATGAAGTGTTGAAGCGCCTTTGGCGGCAGTACAGAAACAACATATGGAAAGGATTGACAGAGGTCCTGCACTGCTTGCAGAGCGATTTGCAGCCATTCCTCTTGAAGCGCAGTGACAAGTTTAGCACGTGCACGTGGTGGAGGGAAACATTTCCTCACTGGCTCCTCTAACAAATCTCATACAGGCTCAATAATGTTGAGATCCGTCGATTGAGAGGTAAATGGCAGATGTTCAACCTCATTGTCATGCCCATCGAACCACTCTGCGACAAGTTTAGCAGGCATGAATGGAGCTATTATCATCCTGGAACACTGCACCGCCGTCCGGGAAGAGTGTTCGAACCATAAGGAGTAAACGGTCCTCCAGAATGGTTGGCAGTGACACGACCCTCTAGACCAATTAGTGGGTTCAAGGCCTGCCATGATATTGCACCTCAAACCATTACGGATCCGTCTCCATGTTTCACTGTGTATACCAAGCAGTCTGGGTTGTATGCATCAGAGGGGCTTCTCCAGACGAACACTCTTCCTGTTTGGAAAACAGTATAGCTGGACATCTCAGAATAAAAAACGTCTTAGGTTATCCAACGTCCAGGTTTTATGCTTCTGGCACCACTGAACCCGCTTTGTGTCATATGTGCTATTGATTACAGGCTTCGGTACCGCAACTCTTACATGGTTATTGGTCTTATACAGGTATCGACGGACTGTTTTCGTGTACACAGGCTTGTGAGGTGTGTATTCACTTCTACGATGATTGCCGATGCGAGGTTTCCAGTTTTCGTGCTAACCATCATAGTCAATGTCCTGACGTCCCTTTCAGACAACTTCTGTTTTTCCCTGCAGTTGCTCCTCCTGGATGTAGTTCGTCCTTCTTGTTCATATGCACACATCACCCTGGATAGTGTAGCTCGTGAGACGTCACAAAGTGTTGCAGTTTCGGACACACATGTACCTGCTACATGCGCCCCTCTTTTGAAGTGGGACATGTCCACCATTATGCCGCTCTACATACAAGATTTGACGTTCACTAACGAACCTCTTCTACTAGAGTGACTATCAAGGACCTGCACACGTGACTCATTGCCTAAAAGTACGATATAAACTACCAGATGGCTCTGGTGAGTCCCGCGAACATACTATGCTATTTGCGCAGGTGTTTCAGTTTTAGTTTTGGCCACTTGAAAGCACCATCATCATGTACGTGATCATATCACGCCAAAACGACTGAACAGTTTAAAATGAATTTTGGAACATAATTTGGACCTCGCATGAGCTCGGATTTATCATGTCATTTTGAAACAACGACGTATCCAAAGGGAGTGCGACGAATGTAAATTTCAGCTAAGAAAAAACAAAGTATCTCAGAATACCTTCTAGCTACGACTATGAAACTTGGTAAATAAGTTCCTCATGAAAATAAGCGGTATATGCCCCAGATTTTTCAAAATTGCTGTTTTAAGTGGATGGGAAAGGGGATAATTTCTGTAATTGTTTTCGCCACATTTAAATTGACCTTGTCCATTATTTGTGATCGCATCACGGAAAAATGACTCACCGTTTGAAATGAATTTGGAATATATTTAGTACCTACCTTAAGCTGGGTGTTTATCACGAAGCTTTGCTTAACAGACACATCCTAAGTGAATGGAAAGGTTCAAAATTTATTCTTAAAATAGAGTATTTTATAGGTTTTCATCATTAAACTTTCATTGAATGCGTATCCTAAGACGCAGGAAGAGGATTCAAATACTTCCCACAACTATTCTTCCCGTGTGGTGAAAAGGCATTTCAACTAGTTATAAATAAAATTGTGAAGAAATCTATTTACCTCCATGTTTGTAAACTTCTTCTCTTCTCGTTGAATACTTCTCATTTCTTCCTGGCAGAGGAGAGGAGAAATGTAGAAGGCTGTTATTTTTTCAATTAAACTACACGTGCGTTGATCAGTCTCTGACCACCACTGGCGTACAAGCGCTGGAAGCCTTCTTAACACATCACAATACATCCAACACACGACATGCTGAAGACTCTCACATGTCACAGGGTCTAAAAGAATACAGCTAAGATTAGGCCATTTCCCAACCTGTGTGTTGGAACAGTTAAAATTTAGTTGGAATAGTTTATTATATATGAGGAGTGATCAGAAAGTAAAGTTACAACGCCTGCAGTGAAACATGCATATATTATTTCACACAACCAATAGGAACCAACAAATAGTACATACATTATGTTTTTTCGACATAGTCTCCATATCGGCTTAGGCATTTGTCGTATCATGAGATGAATCTTAAGATTCCCTCCCGGTAAAAATCCTGTCCTTGCGTGTTCAGCTACGCTGTCATGAAGTGTTTCACCTCCTTGTCTCAAGCAAAGCAACGATCTCCTAGGTGCTCCTTCGAGTGCGGGAACAGGTGAAAGTCGCTTGGAGCGAGGTCCGGGCTGTACGAAGAGTGGTTGATATCCCAATGAAATTACTACAACACTGTGGTGGTCTTCTGGGCTCTTTGTTGGTGACGTTTTCTCTACCAGTCGTAAAATTTTGACACCATTCTGTGGCATGCTGACGAAACATTACTGTTTCTCCGTAAACCTCTACCAGCTGCCGATAAATTTCAGCCGCCGTTACATCTTTCGCCCACAGAAGTCGAGTAACTGAGCGGGAGACCAGTTTCCCAAACGAGTCGCCATTTGTGTTTGCCTACAACTAGCGCCATTGGTGGCTGAAACTCTGCACAGTTGCCAACTCCACGTATTAAAAATTACCACACAGTCTTCATTCCTTTGTAACAGACAAGACTCCAGAAACATCGGCCTTGTAACTTTAGTTTCTGATCCTTCCTCGTATATACAGGGTGGACCATTTATCTTGATACCTCCTTGTAACTTTTAAACTAATAGATACCTAACGCTGAAATTTCGTTTTATGCAAATATCGACACGGGAAAATTGTTTGACATACACAAGGATATACAACGTATTGTTGGAAACTTTCGTTTAACATGTAGATTTGAAATGTGTAATACCCTAACGCAGCACTACTTGAAAAAAACATAACGTTAGGTTGGGTTAGCAACACTGTTAACCTGCTGGTATCACGGAGTCTCCCCTGCTGATATTTGCATGATACAAAATTTCAGTGTTTCTTATTCATTAGTTTAATTACAAGAGCGTATCAACATATATATATGGTCCACCCTGCATATACGAATGCAACACATTGTAATCGCTTATACAGGGCGAGCACAAAAACAGTTCCTGCTTTGTTTTGATTTGATTTCCAGTTTAACGTCCCTTTCCACAGCGAAGCCATCTCAGACATGGATCTACAGCTAAACATGGAATCCGAACCACATGAGCTCCCGCCCAAAATCGAACCCGGGATTCCAACGCCAAAGGTGCGTGCGCTAACTGCTTAGACACGAGGGAGCTCAGTTCCTGATTTCAGAAGGATATAACTTTAATACCAAAAGTAGTAGTCGTCTCGAACTTTCACAGTAATTACTTAAGCTCAAAAATTTTTGATGGTAATAATTGGAATTACCAATACGCGATGTGGGTGCCATCTGTTAAGCTAAACCATTCAGACGATAATCATGTTCCAGCCAAATCTTGTGAAGCATAGCATAATTGATTTAATGGAGTTTATAGTTACATTAATGCGTTCCTGAAGATTTGGAAGACGTAGTCTATACACCTGCACTATTCAGAAGTCTGAATGACCTTCAGAATCGCATTACTGTAGCCAAAAACTCCATTATATCCCTTACGCTACACTAGATTTGGCTAGAGCTAAATTCTCGTCTCGATGGTTCCTGCGTAAGAGATGGCGCCCACATCGCATGTTTGTAATTCCAATCAACACTCCGAAAACTTTTTGAGTTTATGTAATTACTGCGAAAGTTTGACCAAAATAGTACTTTTGGTATTAACGTTACGCCCTTTTCAAAACAGGGACTGTTTTTGTGTTCACTTTGTATGTAACCAACTCTTCTAACAGAGAAGTCAACATCAACAAATAATAAACACTTAGATCTATTCGGTTCATTGAAACAATTTATTAACCTCTTTATTTCTTATACAACCCCTGTTCACATCTTCTCATACCCTCTTCTACTTCATTTTTCTACATCTTTATTATCACGGAACCACCTTTCATCTGCCCTGAACTATTTAAAAGAACTGTACTTGTTTTTTGTATACATCTTACGAATCACTAATATCAAAAACAATCAATTCCACAATCACAGATCCGCGGAACAATTTTTAATACAGAGACTTAGTTTAGCAATTCAGCGGGGAAACGCAACTTGTATTTTTAAATCATTCCCCTCTGATCCTATTATGGAAGAAGTTTTTTTTATCTTAAATAGTTGTAGGGGACATTGAGGATGAAGATCGGCCTAAGTACCAAGAACATTAATTCTTTTAAACCCAAATGATGTTGACTAGAAAGGAGAGTAAGGTGTCACAAGATGGTGAGAGGTGATAGTAATGGTGAGAGGTGAATTCAAAAGCTATAGAGATCTTCCCTATTTAAAAGGAAAATACAAGCAGGGATTCATGCTTTTGATAAAATATGCCAACGAAGCAGCTTTTGTTACTAAATTATTTCATCATTGTTATTTCTTGTTTAGTATGTTATTTTTGTTAAATTGTTTTCCTGTTTTACTAATACTTTATTATCCCTATTGCTTTATTGTTAATGTTATATAGAAATGAAAAAAATCCACAATTATATATACATCTATTACCTTAATTAAAAATATTTTTCGCCTCGCTTTCTTCCCAACACATGGGTACACTGTAGCTCCATTATATCAAATAATAAGATTAATATCCAAATCTAATGCTAACCAGAATATAAAACGAAACAGTTACTTATTACATGTGAGTGTTGAAATAAAATTAACTTTCTAGTTTTATGTCCCACAATTATGGACCCAGGCTAAGGGAAATGGTGATTAATAATGAAGAAAATGGAGGTAAACTGCAGAACGCAGAGAAAACCCACGTACACTCATGTCCAAAATGATTGTCGCATATCTATAACTGTCTTCTTGTAAGAATATAATTTGATAATGATTTTGCAGGGTACTTTTAATACTTATACTATGTGTATAATCGGGAAATGTATATTTGTGGTAAATTTCATAGGAAAAGAATTACATATACGAAAACTAGAATAAGTAAAACAAAATATTGCTAAATGGACAAGAAAGTTTTATTGTTTTTATTTACTGCTCTTTTGACATGATATTTTCCACATACATGTCTTTGCCGATTACACACATACTAACAGTATAAGAAATACCGGGCGAATTCGTTATCAAATTATATTCCTAGAATAACATATTTATAGACATGCGACAATAACTTTGGACATGAGTGTACATGTTGTTTGTCCACCACAAACGGTTGATTAATGAAAGCGAATGATTATGAAAGAATTAGTGGAATAAGAATGTGGGAGGAAACAGGCCCAATAAATCCCACCGGCACGATGCTGCCCATCCACCACATGGCCTGGGATTCAAACCAGAGACCCCTCACACCAGAGGTAAGAGTTCTACCACTGAACCGTCGTGCTCTCCTCTATTCACAGAAAATTAAAAACAAGACTGAAGATATTTCTCACTTATTTGTGCAGTGATTTTATTTATTTATTTATTTATTCGAGGCCATTAGGAGGATAGAAATTAGCTAGAGTAATGGCCTAAAGCAACAGCATTAGGATTAAAGATACTACTTACACAAGTACTGCGTATTTAAGGCTTCACTACAAAGATATTTATTTGCACACGCCAATTGATTCTCTCCAATATTGGGCATACTTACTTCTAATGCTATAAATAGATGTATTAATCTATCACAGATAAAATATTTTTCGGGAAATTTAAATTTCCTACCATTTAACATATTTCACACGTAAATAATTGTTTGTGTTGGACTACGAATCTACAGAGCGGTTGCAAATTAACACTCTATTAATAATTGTTTATAACTTTTTTAATACTTAACCAAATTTCATGAAACAAAAAGCACTGTATTACATATCTCATTTATGTTTTGCACGTATCAGTAGCGGGCCATGGCGCAACGTCTAACTTTGCGTAAGCACTCACAGCTGGCATCTCGGTACGAAGTAAGGCAGTCCGTGGTACAAGTACAGAGATGGTGGCGAAGTGTGAAAGGACCTCGTGCCTCGGTAGATGCGAAGACCATACGAATTGCTATTCGAAGCTCCAGATATTAGAACCCGCAGTCACCCCTCCACATTCACGACGGAGGAAAATATGCAAGCAGTTCAGGAAATGTTTACTAGAAGTTATCAGAAATTACCAAGACAGGCATCTTCCAAAATGTTAATCCAATGTTCTCGGGATTGCTGCCAGAGTAGGTGTTGCTGTGCTGAGCTTTCGTTACCATACAGCGGCAACATCTTCAGAGCTATGTGTTGAAGTGTGCTGGTCGTACAGATTATATAGTGGTCTTTAAGAATCGCTGTGTTCCTATTGGCTGTTTTTGTTGGCCAATGGCGTGCTCTGATTTTTCTGGTGGAAACTGCTCTCTGATTGGCTGATGGTTCTTTTCGTACTGAGAAGCTGGAACCAGATGTCAGGTAGATGATAACCTTCGTCTCTGTTGATGGATGGCTTGTATGTACGGATGAATAAAGATTCATGTATTTTCCTGTCCCAGAACTGTTTACTTTTCTTTAGTACTTCAATTTAGTCCCACATGGCCGTATGATTGTATTGTATGCAGTGTTCGGCTATTGCAGATTTTTCGGGTTGTTTAAGTCTAGTGTGTCGCTGGTGTTCTTTCATTCTGTCTTCAATGTTCCTTCCTGTTTCACCTATGTAAGTGGCGTTACATTCACAGGTGATCCTATAGATGCCTGGTGTCTTTAATCCCAATGAGTCTTTTGCACTTGGTAGTAAACTCCTGATCTTCGGTGGAGGGCAGTGTACAGTCTTGATGTTGAATTTCTTCAATAGTCTTGCTAGTTGGTTGGAGGTTTTTCCCATATATGGAATAAGTGCAATATTTTCCTTGTTTGCCGTGTTGTCCTCTTTTGTGGTGCAATCTCTGCTACTGTATTTTCTCATGGCTGTGTTGATCTGTTTCGACGAATACCCGTTGAATTTGAATACTGTTTCCAGGTGAGACAGTTCTGTGCTTATATTATCTGGATCTGCTATTTGGTATGCTCTGTGTATTAGAGTATTTAACACCCCCATCTTCTGTGCAGGATGATGAAAACTGGTCGCATCGAGGTAGAGATCAGTGTGTGTGGATTTCCTGTAGATTGAATGGCCTAGACTTCCATCTGGCTTCTTGTATACGAGTACGCCCAGAAACGGGAGTCTTCCTTCTGTTTCTGTTTCCATTGTGAACTGGATGTTGCGGTGTATAGAATTCAGATGCTGCAGGAATTCGTCGAGTTCCTGTCTGCCATGGGGCCATATGACGAATGTGTCGTCTACATATCTGTAGAATACTGTAGGTTTGTATGTTGCTGTTTGTAGCGCTTTGTGTTCAAAATACTCCATATAGAAGTTCGCTATTACTGGAGAGAGAGGAGAGCCCATTGCCACACCATCACTTTGTTCAAAGAAATTGTCTTGGTAACTGAATTAGGTAGACGTTAGGGTGTGTAACGTTAGGGCGTATATAATCTGTACGACCAGCACACTTCAACACATAGCTCTGAAGATGTTGCCGCTGTATGGTAACGAAAGCTCAGCACAGCAACACCTACTCTGGCAGCAATCCCGAGAACATTGGATTAATAGTAGACGCCAGCAAAGCTTCAAGATCATATCTTCCAAAATGGTTCAACTTTACAAACAATCCGAACTGATATGAAGGAGGAATTGAATTTTCATCCATGTAAACCACATTACTGCCAGGATTTATTGCTGAAAGTCTGTGATCATTGGTTGGAGCATCAGGAGATGATAATTGCTTGGTATAAAGACTGGTCAGATCATTTCAGTAATATTCTGTGGTCAGATGAAGCCGTGTTGCATGATGGAAGCTTGTTAACTAGCACAATTATTATTATTCGGCAGGAGGGTATCCGACGGTGGTTGTTGGAAAAAGCCAGCATTGCCCAAAAGTCACAATGTGGTGCAATATGACACCCACGAAAGTTGTGGGTTCATACGTTATTCGGGACACAATGAATGCAGAACTCGCGGTACAGTATCCACGAGGGACAGTTACAATAACCTAATCTTTATGCAAGATGGAACCTCACCTTGCTTTGCACGTCCTGGCTATACGTGGCTCGACACTCATTTTCCAAGATGGTGGTTGGGACGTCGTGGTCCCCTTGAATGGCCAGCAAGGCGTTCTGACCTATCGTCGTGCAATTTCTTCTTCTGCGGATGGGCAAAGGAGAAAGTTTATCGCACAGAACCAAAAATTCTTAATGAATTGGAGGAGTCGGTTCTTGCAAAAGTATCGCTGGAATATCTGCAGAAGTACGTCACAAACTTGTCTAACCGTTTTCGAAAACAGGTGGATAGTTGTGGTGCTTACGTGGAATTTTAGCAACGCACAACAATTCTACCACTGTACGGAACATAATGCTCTTTGTTTCATGAAACTTGGTTGTTAAAGATTAAAAAAGTTATTCAAACTTTTCAACAGGAGTTAATTCAATAAGGAGTTAATATATCCCAGCCTTTCCTTATTTCTCTTACCTGAGAGCTCCAGCGCTGGTGGGACAGAAAACAGTTCACATATTCTTTGGGTGGGCGTAAAATTTCCTTTTGGATCAGCCAACTGAAGGATCTTCTCAGGCATCAGACGGAATAAGTTATCTAATAAACTTTTCAAATGATTTGAACGTCTGAAAAAAATAATAAACATATGTAACTTCTTACAAAGAGTGAAAAAGTGGCTTGACGGACCGGGACTCGAACCCGGGATCTCTGGCATACCGTGCTGATGCGTTATATATGTAACTTCTCTTTACAATTTCATTTATTGTCAATTTACCAATTTTACTGGAACCTACGAAATTAAATTCAAAGCAGGATCCTTTGTAATAGCAAAATACTACGAAATAGAATTGATACTAATTTCCTGTAGCCGAATGGTTAGTTCGCCTGGTACCGAGTTCGATTTTTAATGCAAATGTAATTTTAGACATTGACAATTTACGAGTTATGTAAATTAAAAGATAGTCAAGCTTATTTTTAACAACTGGGAATAATGGCTCTTGAGATATGCTGACTACGTTATTGCTGAGTTCCAACAGGCCTACAGCCTTTAGTGACTTTCACTGCCTGGAAGTTCAGCTTATTAATAATATTAGCATCCATACACAAATGTTCATAAGAATTTCTCCGAAAATAGTCAAATATGTAGAAATAAGTCATACATACGGCTTGCGGCATATGTATATGTAGGACGCATAATATGGGACCGATAAAGACAAAGTTCAGCACTGAACACACAACATAATTTAATCCCGGCGGGAGCTCATGTGGTTCGGATTCCACGTTAATCAGTAGGTCCACGTCTCATATAGCCTCGCTGCTCAAAGGGACGCTAAACTAAAATCAACACAACAACAATCAACACAACATAATTTTAAACATTTGGATATAATTATCTTTTATGGTCTCTTCGCCGATGTCACACATTCTTCGTTTGATGCTGCGAGAATTATTTAAATCGAATAAACATCCTCATAAAGGGTACCCATACTGCACCAGATGGGCCCAGCAGAATCAAGTATTTCCATCCATTAGATAGAATTCAGACCCTCGTTTACAATCAAAAGTCTTAACACTCGAGTAAGTCTATTACCCGTTTTTATTCAATGTTATCTAAAAGTAATAGTGATACGTTGAAAGTTTTCAGTGATACTTATGTAATTGTTATTTACTTCCTGAATACCACTGTACAAGTGACAGTTTGATCACCTGGTCACTTTTCCATCAGTTCAAAGAATCCACAATGTAAACATTTCGCCTACATTTACACTGCGCACCATTAAAAAAAGCAATACCAAGAAAGTCTAGAACATCGTAGAAAGTCGAAATTTACAGAATACGTAGAGCAAGGAAAGATAAATACTCGACTGGCAGGACAGCGCCGTATAGCAGCAATGACAGTAAGCGGAGGTCGGGCAGAGCCACAGTTCCGTACTAGACGAAGATTGATGTGACGTTACTGTGTGCATACCTCGCTTCGGTTGAATATGACACGTTCTTCCAGCTGGTTTCAGCCTCTGATCACGGAAGAATGGTGGCGTATCGCGAGTGTAACTTATCCTTCCGCGACACTGGTACCCGTACTTCCACAGTGCAGCGCATATGGACTCGATTACTCTAGAATGGCACTACGCAGCGACACACCGAATCTCAACGACCGTGCCGTAGTACGCGTCGCGAGGACAGACGGCTTGTACGTATAGCTCTGGCATCGGACAGTCATGTCCTGCACATGGAGCAAACTCTGCAAGCTGTTCATAACCCTCAGTGTCCCCAAGAACAGTTCTACGTCGTGGCAAAGCGGGCCTATTCATGTGGCTTCCGGTGACTGAACAGTATAGGTATGAATGATGTCGCTAACATCACAAATGGAGACAGGAATAGCAGGACATCTACTTTTCAGACGAATCCGCTTCTGTTTGCAGTTTCATGATAATCGCATCCGTATCTGCCACTACCATTGTACTAGGTTGGGAGATGCCTGCATTTTGCATCGCCATATCGGTCCGGTACTAGTGTTACGGTGTGGAGTGCATTGGATCCCGTGCCAGCTTGTGCCCTCTACACACTGACGGACATCTGACCGACTAACGCTGCATTAGCAAGGTGCTGGACCTGATTGTGGTCCCTTCAGAGCAGGTCCTACATTCCAGCATGATAACACACGCTATCATGCTCCACGTATTGTCCTATACTTCCTGGCTGGACACAATGTTCCTCCGCTTTCCTGATCTCTCGCTGATTGAACACATCAGGTCAATGGTTGCACAAAGCCTCTCATATCTGCGAACTTAGCCAGCTACAGTTAAGCTGTGCCATCGTTATCAAAGACGTATGGCTTACCATACACCAGATGGGCATCCAAAAGCATATCTCCTTGATGCCTCGCCGTATTCCACCCGTTCTGACCGCTCATGATGGACTCATAGGTTACTGGCCGTCGCTAGTTCTGCTCCGCTGTCGCTATGTGCTCATGCGTCGCACAGAATGTTAAGTTTAATAACTTGCTACTTGTATCATCAGGTCTCTGCTTGCCAACTTTGGCACTGCTATCTTATCACCTTCTAAGCGATGGATTTTTAGCGGTCAGCAGTGTAGTATTCAAGGAGTATATGTAAACTATGGTAAACTATTCCATCTGAATATAGTTTACCAGCATCTACGAGTTGAAGGAAGTATTTAGCTTGTTTTCAACCTACACTAAAAAGACGGTGGAGGTTCAATGAGAGTTTGTCGATATTACTGGATCCTTATGGCCGAATTCTTAAATTTGAGCTATAGCTCTTAGCTTATATTGTTGTAAATACAAATATGGCTAAATTAAATTTAAAGAAATAATACAAAAAGAATTCTACACGAGAAAAGAGTAGACAGAAATATTGATATAGAAAATAATTTAAGGCCAACCATTCGATAATCCAATTCTACTAATAGATAAAAATTCAGACAAATACTTTTTGCACATCATGAACAAAACATTGCCCTGGCTCATATTCAGGCTGGCCAAAACAGCTTTAAAAATCTCATTATCAATATTTTAGATCACAAAAATTCTGTAACGAAATTTCTCATGGACTACCTAACAATTAATATTTTAAGCCTTTTTTTAAAAAAATAAATAGATAAATAAATATACTCACCGTAGCCACTGGGCATACTGGTACCTCAGTTCGGAATCAGCACTCGCACACATTTCGAGAAAAATTTTCCATACAAGCAGGTAAGCCATGGTGTACGTGTAAGTATCAGTGAAGGGTTGAACTTTGCAAGTATCACCAATTCTGAAATGGGAAGCACCCAATACTTTAACACTACATTCAAACATAGAGCTGAAAGTCATTGACAGTAACTGCTTCACATTATTATTATTATTATTATTATTATTATTATTATTATTATTATTATTATTATTATTATTATAAAACCAACTTAGACTATAAAAAATCGTTCAAGTGGACTAACGTTTAAAGTACCATCCCAGCTTCCTTAACTAATGAAATCTTGTCAGGATAGTCAGCTATGGGATTCGAACCAGGGACTTCTCTACTGCAAAGCAAGTGTGTTACCCATAAGTAATTTATACGCCATTCGGTTATATACGTCATGTTGTTTGAAGTTCAATATGACATTTACGCAATCAATTTAATTCACTTCAAGAGATATTGTTCTTCTTAAAACCTCCTTTCACTTTTTTCATTTATATGAAATTTCCTGTCCTCTGCCAAAGTAGTAAGTATGGAGATAAAGATTATTATTATTACTAACTATTATGGTTCACTATTTCCCGTGTACTTTATATATACTTAGGTACGATAAAAAGAAATTATCCCAATCTAATGCCCTTTAATTCCCACAGCTTTGTAATGTGATCGTTACTCTTAGATAAGAACGTGGAGAATATTCCATGAAAATCCCCCTACAGTAAGGAAACCGTGTTAGATATGGAATTGGAAACGCAAGTTGTGGCGTTGGAAAGAATCGAGTAACACAGCGATGATGTTAGAATCGGTCGCGTGGCCTGACACCCAAGAATTCGGGCTCCACATGTTTGGGCTCTGGTCCCTTCTATTCGATATCCAGTGGCGTATTTAGGGGCTTCCGGGCTTAATCACCCCGAAATTTTGTTTACTATATTAAAGTAAATGAAATATCTTGCAAAATTTTCACATTTCCTGGACTAAAGTTAGCAAATACCCCCCCCCCCCCTCCGAAACAAAATCGTAAATACGCCACTGTCATATTAAATATATTGTGCTGTTCCTTACTGACATGTAGCATCACAGTATTGTTTTCTAATATTCGGTTGAATAACATTCAGGCAGGATAATAAGAAACATTTGTGAAGAGAAAGCATGGAGAACAGGTCCGGATTGGCTACATCGAGGTCCCCTGGCGCTGATAGCTGCTTGGGCACTACAAACTGTTTGTAACGTCATTTTACATTTAAATTGCAAATCATTGTTAGGAAAATGTAAATGAGCTAGTAACTTTCAGTAATGATCCGTTTCATTACTGCAAGTTTCAAAAAGGTAAGATACACCTGTTATAGAAACACAAAACTGATCAAGAATCAATACATTAGAACATTAAGTTTTCACGTTAACAGTACTTATTTTAATAACATCAATTTCAATTCGTCACTTGGTTTGGCTGTTTCATCAACCACCAGATCATTGTCAATATTTGAAAACAAATCTCTTTCAACTGCAATAAGTATTAGAGGAGAAAGCATCTATTTGGTCATAGAGAACCTTAAACGATTCTTCACAATTTTTAGTTTGGAAAAAACCCTCTCGCAAGTTACTTGCGTACTGGGCAGAGTCATTATATTTTTAAAGTTGAATACAAATTTGGAAAGAGACCTGACCAGGAAGAAAGCTCATACACCATTTTGAATGCACACAATAAACATTTTTGAGGAGCTCTTCTCTTGGCTGTGGTATTCATATACAAGTTCATCGCATTGTTCGGAGTTATCATGTTCTTCACTGTTTTCAACATCTTCCTTTGCCTTTGAGGGGCTTTCAATTTGTAGAAGTGTGGAGTAATATATGGCAAACTGCTTCACTTCCTGTATAAGTTTCGATCTACTGCATTTCGTGAGTGTATAGACTTTCTGAAACACTTTTTCAGGGATTTCTTCGTTAGTTAGAATCTCATATTTTTGGGGGGGTCTAACAAAGAGCAGTCAAACCAAATATCCTTGTTTGGGACAATCTGTCAAAATTGCTGTTTATAGCCGAATCTAAAATAATGAAATATATTGTTTTCAATTTTAGAATCGGAGAAATCCGCCTACTATTATCTTCAGAGTTCACCACTCAGTTTTTTCCTCTGTGGGATTCCTTTTTTCTTGAAGGGAAGTTTTTGTTTCCATTTTGATGTCATTGTTTTTTTTTTTTAAAAAAATTTGAATTAACGAATGCACTTTCCCAATTTCTTTAGCAAATTGTCAAAGTTGTTTTTTATGTTTAAAAAACATAAAATTGATTATTTTAAAAAAAAACTACTTTATTTCTATGTTCAGCATTCGGCGTTATTCGTTTTTCTCCACGTTTCAACACTAAGGCCCCTGCGATCCCCTGGTAGCCAGCCTTGCCAATCCGGGTCTGATGGAGAATATGGCATCGACATCCTTTTTGGGCCCGATTTCTTGGGCTTGGAATCCAGGGCCAGATTTACGACATCACCAGTGTGCTCAGGGGAAACAGACCCTTTCTAATGCAACCACCTACGTAAAAAAAAACACCATGCTTCACTGGTGAATACAAGGGACCTGACCCTATATTTTCGGGACACGATATCTTGGGATATCAGGCCCCGAGCTCGATTTGTGACATCGCTGCTGTGTTCAGGGTACCACGATTTTTCTATTGCCACATCCCACGTCCAAGAGCTACACTCTCATTGCTGAATAGAAGGGACCCAACTCCAAACTTTAGGGCCCGATTTCTGGAGCTTCGGGCCCGTTCTCTAACATCACCACTGTCCTTAGGGGTCCATTATTTATTGCCACCACTCGCGTCCAACAACTCCATGTTTAACACAGTTTCCTTACCGTAGAAGAATCAGTTCCATGCTCTTTATATGGTATCGATTGCACATCACATTATTGAATACATAAGTTATGGGCGAGATTACAGTTTCGAGTTAATAACTTACATGACTTTTTGAGACTTTTTAATTGTCTTATTGATTTTTCAACGAACAAGGCTACTATGGGTTCGGCAGGGGCCCTCTTTCACTAGTGCTTCCCCCTTCACTAGCACTGAGACCAGTTAGTTACGCCACTAGTTACTATGAACGAGAACAGTTTTGAATTAGTTATAACTAATTGAGCAATATCTTAAAGTTATTTTTCAAAGGGCAGGGCCCACCCGGAAATTTCCGGGTATCCGGGCGGCCCAGTCCGCCTCTGCATACGGGCATATTAAGCCAAAAATCCACGGTCGATTCTCATTTAAGCCGCACTTCTTTACTCTGAATTTTTATATAGACCAGTGGTTCCCAACCTGAGGTGAGTGGAACGGTACTGAAGTACTGATACACAGAATGAAAGAGAGAATAAATAAATAATATTCACTGTATCTCCATCTGGAGGGGCCAAAGCGTGAAATAACTAGAATAAAAGGGAGGTACTTATTTATTTTTAAAAAATATCTTTTTACCCTATGAAACACTGAAGGGTGAAACGACATCACACAAGTAAAGCGTGTGCTAAAGGTGGAGCCCTGAAGGGGCATGGACGTTGGAAATTACAAAAGAAAAACGGGAAATATAAAAAATAAAGTTATAATAATAATAATAATAATAATAATAATAATAATAATAATAATAATAATAATAATAATAATAATAATAATAATAATAAAGATAATTTTGAGCATAAATGACGAATGACATACAGGTTGGGCGGAAGTGTCTCTCATGAAAACTACTTAAAATTTCTATATTTATATTAATGAATTCTCATAAAACAAAATGTCCTTTAATTTGTGTATGTCTTACGATACCGTTAGGATCATTTTATCTTTGCAGCTGTTGAAGATAACTCAAAATAACGCTCAGATGATCTCACAGTATGAAGTGTGGAGATCAGTTGTACAAGTGTAGAGATGGAAGTAGAGCATGCATGGCCCTCGTGCTACAATGCGCCTAAGGACTATACGGAGCTGCCATTCCAAACTGAAGACAACGGTATATCTGGCAGATATTCTTAGAAATGGTCATCCATTGTGTGTCAGCTTGTTCTAAGGGACATGATGAAGTAGATCAGTACCTTACAATGCTGGGAAATGAGGTATGGCTTATTCTATCTACATCTATGATCTCTTTAATTACACACAGTACACCACAATATTTCGCTTTTAACATCCGTGCCTGGTTTGACGAGCATTTGTAAGGACAATGGTTGGTCGTCGTGGTACCATGAATGGCCAGCACGGAGTCCTGACCAATTCTTCCGACTGTCTTTCTGTGAAGTTCGGTTAAGGAAGAGGTTTATATAGCACCAAACCACAAACTCTGGATCAGCTGGTCTGTGCTCACAATATACTACAAAACTTCTAAGTTGTAGCTCAAGTTTCTAAATGTTTGCAGAAGCTCGTGGACAATGCTAATGCCTACGTTAAATTTTATTTTGTTGTTCCATTCTGAGGTTCCCGTCAACATCTGTTGTTTCACCCTAATTAATTACTTTCTATTTAAAAAAGTCACGTCATATTTTCAACAGATACTCACTTTCCGACCACTCTGTGGGTATTGTATACAAAAAACGCGAATAGAAAACTCACAAAGATGAAAAATAAAATATTTATAATTTTAGATAACGTTGTTCCCAACATTTTCAAAAGCCTATGCAACAGATACTTTAAGAAAACATGAAATCTTTCAGTTTTGAGTCCCACAGTTATGCCGGTTTGGCTAAAGAAGACGACGATGATGAGAAATGAATGAAATGGTGGAATGAAAAAAGTGGAAGGAAACGGAAGAACCCTGAGAAAACCCACTCACACAGCGTTTGTTCACCTAAGTTCACTTGGGGCGAGCTGGGACCGAACCAAGGACCCCACGCACCAGAGGTGAACGCTCTATCACTGAGCCACAGCCAAATATTTTAAGAGTACCATGATAAGGAAAATGCGGTTGAAATAAAGAAGGTGCGTGCCAGCGATCAAGTCGTCATGTTTGGGGTTATACAAATATAATACTAATTACCTGAAGTCCATTAGCATAATATCAACAACGTTCTGCGTTTCTTCCAGTATATTTTGTAATTCAAACAGCAACAACTTCTCTTTAGAAATATCTTCCGAATCAGTTCCTGCTGCACTCAGCTTCTTCATGTCACTTTCTACCACATTAGGTACTAACCTGAAATATTAAAAAGTAACATAACCATACAAAGGAATATTCAATAAAATTAACACGAACGGCGAATTTCTGTTATTAAAACCAGTGCTATATATATATTATGCGACAAAAGAACCCCAACATTTCTATATATGGGCTTTTCTTTGTAAATATAAGATTAGCATAAGCATCTTGGACGCGGAGGAACCCAGGTTCCAGGTGAAGACTCATATAATTCGGAGTCCACGTTTTATACAGCTTCGCTGAAAAAAGTATGTTCAATTCTAGATCAACTAATCGATAGTTGCATTTTAAAAATTTGGAATAAACGTTTTACTTACTTAAGGATGTTATAGAATACATATTACATTGAAGAACAAACTTGTACTGAGCTGTCCCAGCAGAACAGGAGTGAACAATGTCAGTAAGTTTCCATTCCCGTGAGTTTTAATGTTTGACAGATTTGGTTTTTTACATATCCTAATTTTTTAACCATCCTTCATGTTTCTTATCCTTTTTGAAGTCTACCACAGGCTGATGAAGGAAGTAGCAGCTTCCGAAAGCCCTACCTGTTGCACGTAGAAGGAAATTTCTGCTACATATTCTTTGCGGTGAGTAATAGCCTTTCCGCTTTTTCTCAATGTACTGAGCTCTTTATCCGTATCCGTGAAAACTTCAGTGGTTTCATACGTGGAACTCTTTAAAGGAAAAACAATGCTTAAGTGTAGAAAAAAAATTGATCATTAAATCTTCTGGAAATTTTGTATATACACAGTATGTCTACTAAATTTTAAGACTCGCATTATCAGAAAATAATGAAGAAGAGACTACCTTGATTGGCTGCTAATCTTTAATATATGACCTTTCTTGTTGTACACAGGCAACTGCACGGTTGTATAATTTCTGGGTCCCTTTCTAGAAGTCCTCTTGTCCGACAGTTTTGAGTCTCTTCGTCACAGCTCTTTGGATGTCCCAAATTGAGTCAAAATGTTTTCCTTCCAACGTCATTTTGACCTTTGGAAACAAGAAATAAGCTGTGACCAGGTCAGGAGAGTAAGGCGAATGATTGAAGCTGTCACCTGTTTTGTTGCCAAAAATGTCCGTACTTCAATGTCTCTCTGTCGGACTGTAAGGCACAAATCTGAAATAAATCTTCCTCTTCTGTAGATCTTGTTCCAAGATCTTCCGAACAGTATCTTTAGCAATATTCAAGTCTTTCGCAATCATCCTGAGGGACTGACAACGATTTTTAGTCAGTTTTTTCCACACTTTTCCAACATTTTTGTCAGTTCGAACAGTTAACCGGGCGGCCAGGTTTAAGATTGTCCGTGACTGCCTCCCGACCCTCACGAAAACGACGATGTCACGCAAAAATGTTCGCTCGAGAAAGAGCATCATTGTTGTAAACTGTTTGAAACATGTCCATGGTCTTCGTGGCTGTTTTGCCAAGTATTATACAAAACTTGATGGCAACTCTCTGCTCTACTTCACTATTTATGACGAACAAAGAAAACACGGTTCATTGAGATCACTGTAACTCAGGAAATTCGGAACACAAATCGTGAATCTTCATACAATACACCATACCTCAGTACTAAAAGCTACATACAATAATCGCTTGGTGGCTCCAGCGGTTATTTTACAGTGTTGCCAGACTTGAAATTTAGTACACACACTGTGTACTTAACTAGAATTGTTCTTCCGATTACTCATGCTCCTTTTAAACTACGATTACCTCATTCCAGATTTAGACGATGTACTACTGAAAAAGACATCAGCGAATATCGAAAATTTTAGAACAGTACGTTTCTATTAATTCAATTGTTAAGTCGGGAGAATCGGATTCAAAAGTCGATCATATTTACTTGTACAACTATTACTATTTGCAACTATGTTCCAAATGTTTAGTTCATTCAAAAAAAGAAAAAAAGAAAAAAAAAATTAACAGCACAACTGTATCGCAAGATGCACAATTTAAACGATAGTATAAAGACATTATTGCAGAGATTAACTTATACTTAAGGGTCTTCCAAAGGAAATTTTAAAATTATTTGATGTTCCCCTTTCTTAGAAAATCCACTCCTCACAAATTTGAAAGAAAATAAGTAACACCGTGAACAAATAAACTAGAAATTTTATTGTAAACTACAACTTACTGTATCATACACACAACATATATATCAGTGGTGCCCACCCCCTTATGTCCATGACGCACCCCCCCTCAATTGTCTATCCATAGGTGTTCTTCCATGAAAAAAAAAAAAAACTTTTCGATTAATTTTTACACCCCCTCAAACATATGTATATAGGTTTTTAACCCCCCCAAATATTTCAATGACGCAGTTTGCGTCATAGCCCCCCCCCCTTGTGGGCACCCCTGTATATATAGAATTTGGATATAAGTAGGGAAAAACATTTCACGTGCATACTGAGCGAATCAATGTCTGTCTCCACGCTAAGTTTGATTTAAAAATTGGACGAGTTATTGTAGGTCCTTGTATTTTTTTTTTTTTTTTTTTTTTTTTTTTTTTTGTTTTTGTTTTTGAGAAAAGTCAAATGAAGAATAAAAATCAATGAAGTAATAAAATAATTGGTACGAAGGCACACAGGAAATTTATTAATATCACTTACTCTTGGGTTTGATTCCTGTTGATTCCTTGCACTATCTAACTCTCTCATGAATCCTTGTCACGAACAGAACAGTTTAACGTCCGACTATTATGTTCCTTAAGCTAAGGGATACGAATGATTAAAATAAGTTAATGATGATGGAAGAATTGGTGGAATGAGAAAATGGGAGGAAACTGGAGTATTCCGAGAAAACCCATGGACACGATACGAACAGAAAAGAAAATAAAGATTATGAAAAGCGGGTGAGACTAAAGCGAAAAGGTAACCAATGTGAGAAACGCCAATGTTGTGCACCTCTATTAACCTTTGGCTGTCTCAGCAGCTTCAGATCAGATATGGCTATTCTGCAATCAGGACTTACGCGGACTTGGGCGACTTCAGGCTTACTATCCTCAAAAGGGTTCGCATTCACTCATCTTAATAAGGCTCACGATGGCTCAAACTTGCATTCACTCAATGAGCCTCGCCTCGCCAACAGCTAAGGGTCACTATTTTGCAAATCACTCGCTATCCATCACGAAATACGTACCGAAAGTACGTGCCGTTCTGCTACAGTTTAAAAATTAATAAGGGCAGATTCATAATTGAATAGATGATTTGAGAAACGTCAGAAGTCGCAATGTGAATAATGCCGTAAGTCAATGATTTGTGACGTTTCTCAACTCAGGGATATTTGTTGCTGCTCGATATTGCACGAACTATTAGCATGACTTCTGACATATCACTACCCAACGGTGTAGCTACCCTTCAAGATTCAACGCTGCATGTAAACTCATTTTCGACATATGGCTGACTTATGACGTTTCTGAAATTAGCGATTCAATTATGCCTGAATCAGTTTTAGACTTTAAGGCTTAATTGTCCAAAGTGTTTTAAGCTTCTTTGATATATATATATATATATATATATATATATGCATTTTGATACTGACATGAAATGACGGATTTCACCATAGACTTTCCTAATCAACATTTTGTCAACATGTTATGAAAAAGATATTGATATTCATCGTAAATTGAAAAATGTTTGTGGGAACATTGCCCTTGCTAACTGTACTGTGCGAAAGTGCGACCAGGAATTTACAGGGGAGGGGGGAAGGCGACTAAAGTTCTGCCAAGGAACGGAAACCCATTTTTTCTACAACCTTAGAAATCACTACTCCTGTTGAAACCCTTGCTCATGGAGGACAAAAAGCTAACTGTTGAGGATACCTGTAACCTTACAGGATTCTCTCTTTGCATCCTGGAAACAATGTTGACACACCACCGCAAGTCCTAAAGGTTGGTTCTCAGTAAGTTTCTCGATAGCTGGATGAAGATAAGATAGTTATTTCGATAAGAGAGCTTTTTGCAGGATAAACACATTCACTATGCTCCCAAGAATTATCCCCCAATGACCTCTATCCATTTTCTAAACTGAAAGATTCATTGCAAGACTGACGTTTTCAGTCCACAAGTGTCTTCGGAAGTGACATTTTCCAGCGTCTAAAACATACTGCACAAGAAGACTTTCTTATGCTTTTGATACTGACATCCGAAGACTGCAATGGTGTGCAGAAATGGGTGGGAATTGTGTTGAAAACCGACAGAAATAGTGAAGTCAAAAGTTGAAAACTGCGGGAGTTATGGAAAACGGCATGTACTTTTGGTACGCACCTCGTACAGCGCTCGTGGTTACACGTTAGGATTAAGATTGGGAATTAGATTTCAGGGCTTTCAGTATCCATCACTATTTAGCTCCTCAGCGATTACACTATCCGGAGAAATGGGATAGGGAAAAAGCGGCTCAAAACCTTCATGGTGCGAATGATTAAAAAAAAAAAAAAAAAAAAAAACTTTAGTCAGAATTGCTAGCCTGAAAACGTTTTTATTTTCAATCGATTGTCCCTAACAGGAACTCAACCCAGGACTGCTCGCACCAAAGGTGAGTGCGTTAGCAACTACGCTACGCAGGGCTTTGCGTGCTCATACATCTTGGACTCCGAATGAACACGTGACTTTGGACGTATCTGCTCTACGCACGATGAAAAAATCAAATGAAATCTTTAGTTTTACGTCCCATGGTTATGTCGGCTATTTTAAAGGAGACGATGATGATGAGAAATGAGTGAACTGGTGGAATGAAGAAAGTGGGAGGAAACGGGAGAACCCGGAGAAAACCTACGAACACGGTGTTTGTCCACCACAAAGCTTATTTGGCGCGAGCTGGGATCGAAGCAAGAACCCCATGCACCAGAGGTGAACGCTCTACCACTCAGCCACCGCGGCCCCTCCACACACGATAACTAAGCACCACTGTGCCGTTGATACTTTAATGCTTTTTCCTTCTACTTTTAATTACTAGTTTGGCCGCCGTTGGTGCACGGGGTCCTTGGTTCGATCCCATCTCGCACACAAAGTGAGCTTTGTGGTGGACAAACATTATGTGCGTGGGTTTTCTCGGGATTCTCCCGTTTCCTCTTACTTTCTCCATTCTACCATTTTCATTTATTTATCATCACAGTTCCTTTAGCTTAGCCTGTATAATCGTGGGACGTAAAACTTAAAGACTTCATTTCATTTTTAATAACTAGCTGTCCAAAGCTCCAAGCGAAAGGCAAAAGGTAAATAACACAAGAGACCTAAATGAAGTGAAAGCACGATTAAATAGATTAAAGATACTGAAATACTTACTTCATCAAAGTCTGGAAAGAAATTACTTGTAGCTGTTTGACGGACGAGTACAAATGAGCTGAGAAATAAGCTATCAACGGCTGCAACTTGTCATCGCCGCTGGACGCTTCATCTTTCGTAAAGAGATGGACATGCTGCACCAGCCAGGAGCTTGGGATTCCTCTCAGAGCTTCACAAACCATTTTCATTAGAAAAACGACTTCATTCGACGGCTCTACTTGATGATGGACCATTTCCACGTGATGTGCTGTTTTTCCTACGGATTTAAAAGAACTTTCTTTTAATTTAATGTTTTTGCTTATCTCACTCGCTTATGTAGGGTAAATGTGACACTAGTTTTAGAATTACTCGCAATAAGTAGAAGGCTTGAAGCTCAAACGCGTCCAATATGACGGCAACAAAAGAAGGCACTTGTCTGCAATTATTTAGTGTCTCCTTTCAACCCGACAAATGTCAAAATACGCTTGACTATGGAAACCACATCATATTGTCAATATCCAAAATCGAACTCGGATCTCCCGCAACAGGTAAATAAATGTTCGATCACAGAAAGAGGAGAAGAGATTAAACACGAAATGAATAAACAAGTGGAGCAGAGGGAAAAGTCAAAATGAAAGACAAAGTATATGCGGGCACATTTGCCAGACAGAATAGTATTCTGGAAATTTCTTTTCTTCTTCTTCTTCTTCTTCTTCTTCTTATTATTATTATTATTATTATTATTATTATTATTATTATTATTATTATTATTATTATTATTATTATTGTAGTAGTAAGCAGTACCTTCAGCTCAATTGTAGCGAAAATATTACATGACTGACGATTTTTTAAATTTATTTATTTATTTATTTATTTATTTATTTATTCTCTTTCTTTCTTTCTTTCTTACTTACACTCTCTTTTTTTTTCCAAATCGGACTGCGTTTGAAATTCTAGTATAATTTTAAGTCTCTGAGGACGATATTTAATTTACTTATTTGATATTTATTTTATTATGATATTATAATATTATTATTATTCTTTTCTTAACTGAAACTATTGTATGGGGTCCATTATTATTATTATTATAGCAATTGTCAATAATAAGCCTACTGGTAAATCGTAGTAGCCACCTACCAGCAATATGAGTGAACAAAGAGCATAGCCCAACATAAACATGTTCAGCAAAGAATTCATTCCATTCGGTGAGCAGCTGCTGAGGATATTTTTCCCTCTCCTTTTCATCTCGCTCCAACTTCTCCACAAACGCCGTGACGGAGCTGATTAACTGGCAGACTGTTCCTAAAAACGGAAGGACGCTTCTGTTGGAGGGGACGCTTTTGAGACTAAGGCCAACGCTTTTCGCCCACGATGCTAAGGAGCAAAGGATGAAGTCCCATTGATGGCTCTTCAGTGAGGAAGGCACTTTCGTTACAACGGCTTTTAGGAATTTCATTACTTCAATTATCAGGTGCAATTCTTTCCAGTCTCGGGAGCTCACATCACTGCAAGAAATAATTACAAATATCAATCATACAATATTTATTCAGATCAATTGTTCCCAAAGTGAACGATATAGAATATTTTATTGTCATTAAGTCTGTATACAGACAATAAACAACGTCAAATGAACTTATACAGGTAAATTTGTTAACCTACCCCAATATTTTTATCTTCCTCAAACTCCTTAATATTATAATAGGGTATAGCAACTAGCCAATCATACATTTTGCTTTTAAATTGAGCAATAGATAAATTTTGATAGTACGCTATACGATATATATCAACTTGTTTCGAAGATCTTGTATCATATGAATGAATATCTTGTTTATGCTGTATATCTGGCATTTTTGTTCCACACATACTAAAATGATTTCTGAATTTCTTTGAAAGAACCCTCTAAAATAGTTCCATATGGGACTAAATTAAGCCAGGAGAAAAAATAGCTCCATTGAATAATATTAAATGGTGCCTCAAGCGACCTAAAGTCTAGAATCCGATTACAATACATAGTATATGGGAAAATCTAGAATAAACTCATGCAATTTAGAGACGACAAAAGGGAATGCGAAGATATCCTGGATAATATAAATAGAAGAAGAAACATACTTAAGTTTGTATAATACTGTCATAGCGGCCATCTTGAAGTCCGCCATCTTGGATTCAGGTCAAAATTTTCAAATAGGAAGACGGTCATGTGGCATATTGTTTTGAGGTAGCGTTTTAGCAGAAGCACAAATCTGGAACTATTTTAAAGATAGCTTTAGTCGTTTAAGAATTATTACCTGTGAAAAGATTTCTTCTTTTCAGAGGTAATAATCCTTACACGACTAAAAGTAAAGACATGAGTTTGGCGCGAAAAGAACGAAAGGGATATGCATGGCTTCAAAAGGAAGAGGAACGCGAAAGAAAATGCACTTCTAAAATGAGTTGTTTCAACTTTATACACCAAAAGACACGGAGATAAGCAGTTCAAGTAATGAAGAGGAAAACCCAGTTGAGAATGTTACAGAAAATGTAAATATAGATGCGTGTGCGCCCGGACCCTCCAAGAGATATAAAAGGAGAAAAACTTATTTTATTACTTCAAGGCAGGTTGCTGCTCTTGATCAATACAAAGTCACTGATAAAGCAGCAATATATACAGAGGTTGTTCAGCCTACGTTTGGCCGATTTCGTTCCTTCACCCTCCCGGGCAGAATGGACTCACCCGACCTGGCTCGTAGCGTCCTGCAGTGTTGTGCAGTGGCTTCCTGGGAACGGAGTTGCTTTTGTGCGGACAATAACGCACAAAACAGGACCATTGTTGTGAGTGTTGTGTTAAATTTGTTTCCAACTGTGTGAGTTTCCGCTCTGTGATCAAAATGCCGCCCAAACTAAGCCGGTTTTGGGAAGGCTATGTTGCGGCTCTTTATGACGCCCACTTTAGTGTTTCTATCATTAGAAAACAGTGCAAGAAGAATGGTCGCAACATCAGTTTAAGTGGAATAAAAAGTGTTATTAAAAAGTACAAGGGCAACGAAGCTCCACCATTTGGATCACCAACGAAATTGTCTAAGAACCGGGAATCCATCAAGGCCACCTCCACCACGCAGAGAAAACTTCGCAAAATGGCAATGCAAGAAAATCCGCCAACACAAAGGTGTATGGCTAATCGTCTTGGGGACTGTGAGCCGGATGTTACACCATCAACTCAAGCTGGAAAAAGTCATGAAAGCTCGCAACCATCTTCTCAAGGATGCCCACCAAAAGGAACGAAAGTGTAATGCCCAGAAGCTGCACGAACGGCATCTGGCAAAACAAAGGTGGATGTACGTCGTAACGCTCGATGAAGCATGGATTTACCTTTCCGACTGCGGCAAACTGAGAGCCATCACGTACCGAGAGAAAGGCGCCAAGAACTTCAGAAGACTTTCCATGTCTGTAAAGAACCTGTGTCCTTCCCAAAAGGGTTTATGGTCGTTACTGGCTACTGTTACGGAGGTAAACTGAAGATTCGTAGGATGGCGAAGAACTGCAAAATAAATTCGCAGTATTTTCAGGAGCAGATCATGCGGCCGATCTACGAGCATGAGATTCCAACAATGTACGGAAATGACGCCAATCTCGTGCGCATTCACATGGACAAGGCCTCATCACATACCTCACGATCGTCCCTCGCATTCTACAGGGAGATGGAGAAGGCAAGTGGTATACAGGTGATACCTTTCAATGAGGTACCTCTTAAATCTCCAGATGCAAGTACTATGGACTATTGTGGATTTGGATGGCTGAAGCGGGCTTTGGGAAAACGGCTTTAAAAATATTTCTCTTTCGCCAATAATTTCGTTTAATGAAGGAAATAGAAACGGGTCTTCGGAGAGTATGCATTTTTCTGAACGACTATATGTTCAAGCTTGATTTAAATGTGATCAAGTATCCCATTCACCATTACAAGGCCTGCAATTTTTGAAAGGTTAGTACAGTCATAGACAAATAGATGCTGAATTATCTGAAGTGTCTCTTTCTAAATTATCTCAGCATCTTTTTTTTCTTTCTTTTGTCTGAGGAAGGAGACACTTCTGGACAGGGTGTTGACATGTGATGAGAAGTGGGTCGTGTACGAAGCTCAGCGTCATCATCACTGGTGGACTCCTCGCGGCGTTATGCATCGGGAACTGCTACCAGCTGGTCAGAGCATCAATGCAACTGTGTACCGTCAGCAGTTGACTTGTGTTCAAGAAAAATTCAAAACTCTGGAGCCAGCACTTCTGAATCGTAAAGGGGTCCTCCTGTTACAGGACAACGCTAAGTCCCACGTGGCTAGGATAACCCGGGACACAATTCTACGCCTGGGATGAAAAGCACTATTGCATCCGCCATATTCTCCGGACATTGCACCGTTCGATTATCACCTGTTCTATTTCTTGGACAATCACCTTAGAGGGCACCAGTTCAAATCCCTAGTAGAGGTGCAAAATGCACTTGACACTTTCTTCGCTTCACGGCCCATCAAGTTCTATCGCGATGGAATCCATAGCCTTCCAGAATGTTAGCAGAAGGTCGTCGATTCTGATAGGGAATATTTTTGATCTTCCAGATAGTCTTAGGTGACATATAGATGTTCGAAAGTGGTGGGTGAAAAAGCGACAGAACTTTCTTAGTTACCTTTATATTCAGGAAAGGGAAGCAGTGGTCTAGAGCTGAATTAAAATAAGGGATGATGCTGAAAGAAGCAGAATTTTTAAAAAATGGTGGTGAAACCATAAAGAAAGAACAATCAGAAGAGAACTGAAAAGGAAATGAAATCTTTAAGTTAATAGCCTTAAGCTGTTAGTAGCCTTATTGAAGGCAGAATCTACTACCCCGACATAAGAAAATAGATACCTTTAAACTGATTGTGTGGTCATTGCTACCTGCCACTGAACAGAAGGAACTATATATGATACTGAAATAAGTATTTGGTGAAGCAGGCTCCCTTTCTCAGACATAAAGCGTAAGTAAGTGACATGGTGTCCATTAAGTATAATGACAGGTGGTATTTGTCACAGTGTGTCTTAAGTAACCACTGTTTGTTTGTTGCTCTGCAATCTTAGTTGTAGGGGAAGCCTCCAAGCCACGGCACAGCTTCAATTCTATTTGACTTTTTCAGTGAGTAGTCAGCTCTGTACAACCATCTTTGAACTATATGGCGTCCTATGACAGTTCGCCTATTTGGAAGAAGGATAGCAATCTACAGTGCAACACTTTTATGTATGTATCATCCTTTAAAAAAAGATTACTACAACCATCTCTCCAGATCCCCAACACCCCAGATCCCCTACAACCATCTCCCCAACACCATGACACTTATGCTGCTGTTTCATCGCAAGTTGACTGAATTCGAGAATCGTGGTATTTGGACCGCTTCTACACTTACTGTAACCGCTACTAGAGAACTGGCAAAATCGGCTCTCATTCCAGAATGTAGCATTGTTCCAAAAGTATTGTCGCGTGCTGCAAATGGCGGCGGCCTGATTTTGTCTCCATATCATTTGTGATTTTGTACGCAGAGGCTTGTTTTTAGAGATTCGTCGTTACATTCCCGCATTAAGCAAATACCATTAGACGCTTGATGCCGATCTGTCAATCTCAACTGTAATGTCATTGGCAGAGCTCTTGGACTCCTGACGTCCGCATTTATCAGGCGTGGCGTTGATGATGGTCCAACGAATCTTCAATCAACACATGTTTCTCCGTCCCGTTTGAACTACACTATACGAGAAGTATCAAAAAGTTCGTGCAATCATCACTCTAGAGAACTCTTGAGTCCACGATGGTATTAGTCCTTCTGTATGCAGTCATGTGCCTAGCGACATATTTTTGCCAACGGTTCTTCACTATCCGCAAGCTCGTTTTGTAGAAGTTTGTAGTTTGGCTTTGAAGCCACAGTTCAACCTCAGAAATGACGTCATCCCTACTGTCAAAATGGCATCCTCTGAGTGGACGTTTCATTTCTGGGAAGACAAAGAAGCCATTAGGCCCGGTGAGTATGGGGTGGGGCAATATTTCATATCTTAATTCCACTGCCTTCATCATGGATGCATGGGCAGAATGAGCCGGTACATTGTCTGACAATGACCAATCTACGACGTTTCTTCTTCAGTTCCTCTCGTAACTTAGTCAGGAGAGGGAATAATAGGTGCTGGTTATAGTTTGCATCTGTGGTAGGCAATCTGTCATGATGATCCCTTCACAGCCCCAGAAAACAGGAAGTATCACCCTGGCGGCAGACTTCTGCACTCGTGGCCTTTTAGGGCTGGAGGAGGAGGAGGGGTGTTTCCATTGTTTGCTCATTTCCTTTGTTTCTGGGTCATAAAGATAAACCCAACTTTTTTTTAGCCATTGTCATTAGTCTGCCGAAAAAGGCCTTTTCATCCACCTCACAGCGATGCAACATTTCTCTTGCAGCGTCCTCGAGATTTCTCTTCAGGGAAGATGTAAGCAGTCATGACACCTACCGTACTGACACTTTCTGAACACTTTCTGATGCAGCTGGTTGTGGATGATATTCCAGGCAGATCCATAACTCATACCTATTGCACATGTAACACTTTCAATAGTTATCCTGTCTTGTGTTATGATCTCAACTTTCTCCGTCAAGGCGGCATCAGTGAAAGATGGTCTTCCAGACGTAGAGGCGTCGGCGGTGGCCAGTATGTCCAGTTTGGAATTACCATTTCCACTTTGATACCATCTCATAGGATGTACTTTTATCTCCACAGAATTGTTTTATCTTTTCGTGGATCTGCTTTGCTGATTTCCTCTGAAGACGGAGGAACTTAATGATGCTCCGTGCATCAAGCTTGTCAATCATCACACCTTCAGTGATTTACCTGAAAAAGAAAATTTTCTAACAAGTCCTGAATTTGCATGGTTAACATACAAAGACCTAACTATAAAATGCATGTCCGAGGAGGTTCGTACTTGGTCACCTTCTAGGTGATTGCACTAACTTTTTGATACCTTCTCGTAATTCTGTTTACAGTTCCTAACGGTGTATGTAACACAGTATTGACGGTGTGGTGACTTCTACTACACTCCCAATTATGCGATCTCGGGTAAACTCTTTCAGCCCTTCACAACCACTTTACGCGTTACCACTACTACTGCATGCTCACACAACCACCTATACCAAACTCATCGGCCGTTAGTATTCGATCGGATTTCACGAAATTATGTACTTTGGAGGTGTCTATACTTCTGTCAGGGTAGTGTACAGGTAACTGAAACACAGAAATTCCAAAGTGCACATAGAAAGCAGAATTACTTAACAGAAAATAGTAGAAACATTACCACACAATACTGAAAACATACACTACATGCTCTCTCACTTAACTCTTCACATGACCAGTATAAATGAAAGAAAGAACAACAATTTTAGGGGGAAAAATGACTCAAAAGATTGCGATCTTGTCCAATCAGGATCAGTTTTTGGATCAGGGGTCACAAAATTTTTGAACAGCCCCTAAATCGAGTTTTCGTATTTTCTACGGAATAAGTTAATCATACTGAGCTAAGTAATAGTTTGGGTTTGGCTACACTATACGTAGTTCTCCAGGTATAAGAAGGAAAAGCATTTACGAAGAATGATAGTAAAAATAAGCAATTTTTTTTTTTTTTTTAAATGGCAAGGATAAGGATAAATGTGTGCAAAACAAACCAATGGAAAATGAAATGAAATGAAATTTTTAAGTTTTACGTCCCACGATTATGCCGGGTAGGCTAAAGGAAACGGTGGTGATGAAAAATGAGTGAAATAGTAGAACGAAGAAAGTGCGAGGAAACGGGACGACCTCGAGGAAACCCAAGTACAAGGTGTTTGTCCACCACAAAGTTCACTTGGTTCGGGCTGGGATCAAACCAGAGACTTCATACATCAGAGGTGAACGCTCTACCACTGAGCCACCGCGGCCTCTTGAGATGGATATTATAGACAGTTAAAACCAAGGTAAGATTCGCTAATAGGACGGCCACGTAAGCGTCTTTGAATCTCTGTGGCCGACACGGAGGAATCTGGCGATACTTACATAGGAAGCTGTGATGAAATGTACTGTTGTCAATGGGTATGTGTTGCGGGAGAAGTTTATGAAGAATTGGGCGCTCACCGTTGATGCGGATTGACAGAGGAATCAGAATTTCGCTAACGTATAAGGCTGGACGGCGGATGCATTATGGTGTGCTCTTAAGAATTTAAGAGTGCATTTAAGGTAGTAGTGATTACGTAACTCAGCAGTAAGCACTTGTTCAGTTTTAAATCTTGCTGGCACTACTCTGCTACTGATGAAACACTTCTGGACAAAAGTACAATGGCGTATTTGTTGTTTCATAATTGTCTAAGAAATCTGCGGGTAAAAAGTTAGTGAAAATAAAAATATACCTTTAACAGAAAAAATACTTACGCCGAAAAGAGAAGAGCTTGTTCATTTTGATTTCTCCAATTCATGATGTACTCAATAACGCTACTAACGATATCATCTACATCGAAGTCTTTGTAATGTAAAATCTGAGCCAAGATGGACAAACTGGAATGGTTTTCTGGCAGACGCTTTTCTTCCTGTATAAGTTTCCCCGCCTCCACGCACATAATGTCATACAGATCAGGCCACTTTAAATGGGGGATAAGTACCTGCATTAAAAAAAAGAAGAGAGAGAGAGAGAGAAAAGTGAATAAATGTTTTTCACTTACTCTTACCTGAAAAAATAAAGTAACGAGTATTACAGTTAGTTTCGATACTACTTTCCTAATTACGAAGTACAGTGGAATCCCAGTTTACGAACCCCTCGGTTTGCAAACAAGTTTTGCAAACGATTTTTCCATGGTTCACGAACAATACTTCGGAATACGAACGCTCACACACACTTGTACCGACAATTCACAGCGGCTAGAACTGCTTCTTAGTGTGTTGGCCGTAAACATTATCTGTCAGAGCGCTCTGTGTTCAAAAATTACTTTTTGTTCGTTCCATATTTTGTGTTTTCTAGTCATGATACTGTTTTCTTTAATTTAGAGTTATTTATCTTTTAAAAGGATAACGTTATTTTCATTCTATGTTCTTCATCGCAGAAAAATACAGGGTGTTTCAAAATTAATATCTTGATTTTAAGGTTTTGTAGTATTTATTACATTTAATTTAACGTACAGTTATAAATAATACATCAAATGGGAGGAACAGTTTTGGCAACAAGTGTTCAATGTGAGTACCATTCGTCACACAGCACAAATCGAGTCGATAGGCGAGAAAGGCTCATGAACTTTCCGCCGGGATACGGAACAAAACACATTCAATTTAGGGGAGTCTAGTTGTAACCATCTCGCAGGGATTTGCTGACCCCCAGATGCGAACATTATGTGTTTACATCGCCAGTTAGGTGAAATCCCGATTCATAGCTGAAGACGACACGATCCACAAAATCTTCATGCAGCAACATTTCATTTGCAAAGTTGGCACATAAATCGTAGTCTCTAGGCTTTAGAGCATGTAGCTACTGCAAACGATAAGGACTTAGTTGTAAGCGTCTCCGTACAATTCTCGACACAGACAGTAACATTGTAACTATATATTCAGTCTTTGTAAAATGTAAAACACAAAAAGCTTTCTGCTCACTGGTCGCCATCTTTATTACTAGCGCTTTCTAACGACAGACAGAAGAAAGAGTGCATGCGCATGCGCACGTACAAAACTGTTTTAGTTACTCTTTCATTTGATGTATTACTTATTTGTTAGTTAATCGTAATAAATACTACAAAGCCTTAGAAGTCGGATAATCATTTTGAAACACCATGTACTTAAAATGTATTTAAAAAATACACATTGTATGTAACTGTGGCTAAAATGGATCAATTGTACTTACATTGATTTCAATGGGAAAAATAAATTCGGTTTGCGAACAGCGTTATAGAGTGGATAGAGTGGAGTAACCTGTGGATCCCCTGTAGTTCTAAAGTTGATTAGGATTTCAATCCAAGATCCTGCTCAGATATGAATAGAACAATGTCTTGCTATTCTTACTTTACAAATGAGCAAATAGTTACGGATGTTATGCTGCATTACGGAAATTACTTGATTAACAAATGTTTGTGATTCATATGATATGAAATAAACTGAAGGAAGGAAGTGCAATGGGTGTCGTCTCTCTAGCTGTAACAGGAAACATGAATATGTACGATATAATTTGAAATAACTTACGGTAGCTGATACCAGAAATCAGACTAGAAACTATATAATTTAAACATATCCAGGGCTTTTCCCTTCTTCACTGGGAACCTCAATCTCAAAGTAAGTTCTCAACATCTAAACTTCCCGATATAGCCAAAAATTCCTAAGAAGGATATTTAAAGGTATCATCCCGGCATTTGCCTAGCAGAAGGAAAAATAAATAAAGAAAGAAAAAAACAGTCAGTATTCGAACTTGAAAACTCCCAGCTGCACAGCAGGAATACTAACCCCTAGTTTACACCCGCTTGATGTTGTATAAAATACATGACGTAGAAACACATAAATTTTCCCATTCGCTGTACAGCTTGTATAATAACACTTAATGATGTAAACTGTCTCCTGAACTTTTTATTGATTTCTTCAACGACTTAAGATTGTCACACATTAGGTATAAACATTCATTTGATATCGCCAATACACAATGACCAGCCAAAACACTATGATCACCCGTTACTGTTTAAACGAAGTCGTTGGACTACGTAAGATGTACCGGGACAGAAGAACAGCTCGTCAAACGATCACAGTCAGCGACGTGTTTGGCACAATAGGGAAGGCTGACGATATACCAAAGTTTGATGGGGGTCAGACGACTAGCATAGACCATCTCGGAAACAGCGAGAATTGTTGGATGTTCACGAGCTGCTGTCGATAGTGTCTTCCAAAGGTGGGCAAAGGATTGTAAAAACAGCACCCAAACGTAAGATACTGGGTGGTCGTATCTCATTAAAGATGTCGAACTTTTAGACTTTCGAGATTGGTAAAACAGGGGGGCAAAAGCTATGATACAATTGACACTAGACTAACAATGAACAGAGCACGAGTGTGTATCAATACACAGTTCACCATACTCTGTTAGATACGGACCTCTGCAGCCGAAGTCCCGCATGTGTACCAGTGGTAATCGCGCAGCATTGTTGATTACGACAGGAACGGCCACGTGCCCATCGTCACTGGACCAATCAGCAATGGAACAACATTACATGGTCCCATGAATCATGATACTGCCTTCATCACATTGAGGGTGGGGTCAGAATTCATCGACTTCCAGGCGAACAATTGCTCAAGTGATGATAGCCCGACAGTGTCTCCATTATGATTTGCGGAACCTTCATATAGTCATCTATGAGCCTGGTGGTAAGTATAGAGCGCAATATGACGGCTCCTAGCTATCGGCAGGTCATTGATTACGTACAGTCATTTATGTTGGATGGCATCTCTCAGTTGAACAACGCTTCTTGTAACAAGGCCAACTTTAAGCTGCAGTGGTTTAAGGGGTATAGTGGTAATTTAAATTGCTGCAATGGTTCTCAAACTCACCCGATCTTTAACAACTGAACACCTTTGGAAACGCCAGATCCGAATTCATAGACTCCTTCCGTACAATTTACCGTAATTCGGCGACGTATGTGCAGGTCTGGTGCACAATGCCTCCAGTCAACTATCAGGGTTTTACTACTTACATACCAAACCGCACTGCTCCTAATCTGTGAGCCAAAGGTAGACACACAAGATATTAAGCAGATGGTCATAATGTTCTGGCTGGTCAGTGTATATTCTAGCAATGATAAATAACAATATTTTTTAAAAATAAAACTCACGAAACTTTGTATTTAAATATATAATTTGACGCGTATTTGAATAATTTGTCAAAAGAAAAACAAAACAAAAGAATCCAGGTTCTTTCGTTCTATTAAACTGTTTCAGCGATCGCTGCCGCCTTTGTCAGTAGCACTGTCGAAACTCACATTAAAGTATTTTCACTTGAATTCAAGTTTTCAGCAGCAATTTTAAAAAGTTACGGTAGAACAATTTTACAATAACAGTCCACACTACATACAATTAAAATCACAACAGTATATAGTCCTTGCGTAACAAGAATTTCAAGCAACTGAGCGATAAATTACAGACGCAGCATGTCATCTTTTGTTTGCAATAATAACAGAATATTTAAAACTGTTTTTCAATGGTCAACACAATTCTATAAAACTAGTTCTACACTTCATATAGGAAGCTACAGGATATATACTTATTAATTAAAATAAGCATAGACCTCGTATCCACAAAGTTTTTTTCTTCTGTCATATGATTTCGACCATCTCTAAGACCTTCCTCAATAATTCTTCTCTTGTTGCTTTCTTTCCTTAATTATTCATCTATGTAGGGGACATTCTTGAAACATAAATTAATAACAACACAGAAATGACATAACAGAAGAAACAACTTTCTGTATACAAAGCCCGTGCTTATTTTAACTTAGTTTTACATTATACATTTCGTAGCAAAACAAATTCTAATACAAAGCCTTTGCAGCAGTAGATCGTTCAAAACAAGGAGTTGTTCGAATAAAAGGAATTTTAAGTTTTTTCAACTTACCATTATCACAGGTATTCTGCCATTATTAGCAGGTAACTTGACGCAAACTGAAAAGCTTCCATGCACTACGGTTAACAGTTTCGTCTTCACGGGGAAATTTTCTCATACAATACTATCTATCACCTGCAGCCTTCTTGGTCCGCTCCTTCTCTTTCCTTCTACTGTGTCTTCTAATGCGTCCCTCATGAAACAGTTTCCTCTTAGAATCCTCAAATACTTTCCTTTTCTCTTCTCAATTATATCTAAATTGTTCTTTTTTCTCCCAGGATTTCTAACACTTTGTCATTCGACCCATTCTTCTCTTGTCCGTTCGACTAATTCTCTACATTCCTCTCCACACCGACATTTTGGATATTTTTATCGTTGGACCAGTTATCTTCATTCTTCTCCACAGTCACACTTCGGACGATTTTATTTATTTATTTTTTCTCGTCGCGTTTGCGTAGTGTTCATACTTTCTAACTGATTTTCTTTTCAGATTTTACCCCAAACGCCGTATCATCTGCAAACCATATACGTCTAACCATTCTACCTCCTCCTATATTTTTAAACTGGGCAGAAGTAAAAAGTTCTGGGAAGTGAATATATTTTCAAGTATGTTTCCCAGAGCTACTGACAAAGACGACATCAATTGCTGAAACAGTTTAGCACGCACAATTAAAGTACACAGAATATTTGAACGCAGTTAAGTTGTTATATTTATTACAAATGATAAAAATATTTTTCATTTACGATTTTTTGTATTTATATTGTATCACACATTTTTCATTTTGTTCTTCGCCGGCTTGTGGTAATGTATAACACTCATGTCCGAAGAAAACCTTTACAGATTCGTTAGTTATCGTTATGTAAAGTATACACAGATAGAGAAATGTGAATTAGTAAAATACCTGAGCAATCTGAAGATGCCATTGATCCCATTCTACTACATCCTGAAGAAAGCTGTTGTAAAGCTCAGTCAATTGAGTGTTTTCCAAAATCTGTGTGTGCCAGAAATATAGAATCTTAGTAGTTACTCCGCCTTTTTTCTTCATTCTGCGAAGGAAAATTTTCATTAAATATATTGGTTTACTGTATGTAAACTTCTAGTCTTATTAATTAACTCCATTGAATGCATTAATCAATTTACTTGCAAATACTCATCGCTTCTTAAATTTATGCACTAACATTTGAGCTTGTTTGTTGACATTTAGCATCCCTTTTCAGCGCCAAGGGTATACGGGATATGGACCTACACGTTTAAGGTGGAATAAAATCACTGTAATGGGTTCAAATCAAATCCTGGACAGGGTATCTACTATTTCAGACAAATAAAATTCCCTGAGTTTTCCAGACCAAAACAGAAAATTTTCCAGACTATATGTTAGTGAAGTTAAGTAACCGCTATTCTCTAAATACTTGTAGTTTTATAATATTGTTCTCTTATTTTCGACAGTGATATAAAAATACGAACAACGCTAAAATAAGTACCTATTTATTCCTGGCAAGAACAATATTGTTAAATACAATGTGCAGATAAAATGTAAAACCAATGAAATCAACCTATTTTTACCAAAAATTTCCAGACTATGCAGAAAATTCCCTGACTTTTCCAGACTAGTAGACACCCTGCTTGACCACGCTAGCCTAGACACACGGGAAGGGTTACTAAAATTTCAGATCTTGCTGGGAGACCAATATGGACAAATAAAACAAAAATGCCTGGAAGTCGGCAATAGCCAATGTGTTTAAAGACCCTATCCTGACATTCGCTGGATAAGAACAAGAAAAACAGGAAAAATCACTTACCACAGTGGCCGGCCGCGAAACCTCCTACAAGAACAAATTGCGAACAGTATATGTATGCACATTCGCCCTTGTGTAGGGACAGGAATGATATACTGGTAAGAGCCCTGCACGGTAAGTACGAACACACGCTGTATTTCCTTCCCCCTTCTCACCCACGTCTATGGATACGCACACGGCCCTCGCTGTATCCGAAGCAAATACGACTTTTATTGCTGAATACTCTATCCACCATTCGTCTCACCACTGGTCACCGAACATATCCACATCTTCGCTGATGAATACGATCCAGGGATAACTGTGCAAGAACAACGCGGAACGTACGTCTACCTCCATCAATACATTATTTAGTGTTCTTGCACGTCACAGTCACGGTGAATCTGACTGAAATGGGCGTCGCTGTCCTGTTAGTTAGAAACGAAAATGCAATGAAATCTTTGAGTTTTACGTCCGACGATTATGCCATGTAGGCTAAAGAAAACTGATGATAAGAATGAATGAAATGGTGGAATGAAGAACAGTACTCTGAAAGCCCCGATACACACGATGTTTGTTCACACTTGGAGCGACCTGGGATCGAACCAAGGACCCCACCACCAGAGATAAACACTTTACTACTAACCCACCGCAGTAACCCTGTCAGTTAAAGGGAGTCAAAAGGATCCTTTTGTTCAGGCACTCTCTGGTGCCTGGCAGGGTCACTGAAGGAGCACGGGTGCTGTTGAAACCCTCGTCCTATCATCGTGTACGCTATCGAGGACTACTGACACCTCACGGCCAACGCCAATTCTGCAGAAGACCACACGACCTCTCAGCCTTATTATACGATCACGCCTCAACTAATTTCATGAAAAGGCATTTGCAGGCGTTGTCTTCTCACTTCACACAAATACACTGGTTATTTTTTCGATCGACCTTCAAACTACTATCAGCAAGTCTTCTGAAGACAGCACGATCAGGCTGCCCTCTACCGTGACCAGTGTACTGAGACCTTAGAATTAGGTTTAGGATACCTCTATAGATGATCATTCTGTGATATTAATTTTATTCGATTATGTATACGACGTTTTCTTAAATCCATTTTTACCAGTGCATATAGAAATTTTAATGAGATGGCGGGAATGAGATCGGTTTCCGGTTTACAGTGCTGGTAAGCTAATGGTCCTATCACAGACTAGTCACACACTTCTAATTATCAGTTCAGTGTTCAACCAATCCAGACAATATGACTGAATTCCATTGTGTACTACAGGTTATTTTTTAGTGTGTGTAACCCTTTTCATTATTTTATGGTAAATAATTAAAAATTAGTAAAAACATAATTACAAACACTAATTCTGTAGGTGCTTTCGTGAAGACAGTTCAATGTATCGAAACAGCTGTGAACACATTAGAACAAAGAAGTAGCTCTGAAGCGTCCAGGCGGTCGGCATGCTAGAGAATGTCACTCTGTTAAATTTTCTCCTCCCTCCCCCACATTTCATCCTTTCTCTCTGTATGATCGACTACTGAAAGCACTTATAGTAAATGTAATGACGTTTTGACTATTTACTGGTGAGTAATTCTTTTCTATTCTCTCCTCATGCTTCATTTGTTCCAATATAAAGTTACGCAACCTATAGGAAATCTCGCGAATAGCTTATGTTTCGTAATAACTGCTGAATAACTGAGAAGCCATGGGATATACATTGCAACCGCGTATATTTGTTGTGACAGAGTACATGCGCACCAGCAGCTATGTTTTGACTCAGAGGGTCTACACAGAGAAGTACGGAACAGTTGCTCCAAACCCTCTATCAAGCAGCTGTACAACAAATTCCAGGAGACAGACAGTGAGGTGGACGCACCGAAAAGCGGGCGACCGAGGTTCTAACACAAGAACAATTAGTTAATGTGCAAGTTGCTTATGTTGTAAGTCCAAAAAATCAATGCGACCGACGATTTTTAAGCCAGTTCGCACTCTGCATTGGTAGTGTAGACAGAGCCTTGCAAAATTGTTTGAAACTATACCCCAATAAAGTTATGATGGTCCAGCAACTGCTGCCTGAAGACATGGATGCCCCAAAAGACTAATGTCATTGGTTCATGAAATCTATAACGCTATTGGTAATAGACTGGTAAGGCATGGTTCTATCTGGATGAATACACTAATGCCCAAAATTCTCGGGTATGTCCAGTGAAAACCCATATGTCCTGAAGGAGTTGCTCCTGCATTCATAGAAAATTGACGTTTGGTGTGCCATATCATGTAGTCGCGTATTCATTACATTCTTTGATCAGACAGTGAAAATGTAAATTAATATTAACATTGTTTTCTCATAATTTTATGTAATCTTTTAAATACTGATCACACTACATAACAAAAGACCGGGGCTATAGGCCAAATTCATTATAAGTATAAATAGTAAAACAGAGACAAAAAAGGAAAATGGTTCGAAATACGAGGTTCTCGATCAAAATTATGGAAATTTTTATAAGTGCACCACATGTTTGGGTTCCACTTTGGTAACGCACTCTTATGTTAAATGAAAAGGCAACGTTGCCAGTAGGGCAGTCTCTTTCTTTGGGCCTTCACCATACTAATAACACATTGGGGAACTGATTGGAGGTGTTATATGTTCTCTCGTATAAAAATGTGCACGTTTTCTTTTGTCATTTTTGCGTGTTATTATATTCCGTTCGAACATCCTGCTGAATTGGAAACAACGCTTTTTCATTTATCAGAAGAAGCCATACGGCTGTGGAAGCCAAACGACTGGTGCGATTGAAAAAAAAAAAATCCATCATTTTGGACTGAAAACCATACTTTTCAACTTTATATATATGGTTAGCATAAATAATTAATTTGTTTTGAAAAAGCTCTATGTTCAAAAGTATTACATGTACACACATGAAAAATATACGGAAAGAAGCACAAACTCACCAAGTTTGTACTGTGTGACAGCACGAGTCCATTATCTTTCCGATCGAATGTGGCAGTGTGGCAGTGTGGCAGTACAAGGTTAGTACCTGTCGAAAATGAAGGGAAAGCAAGAAAGAAGTTTTTGTGTGCTTGAACGTGCCAGATGTTCGTCTGTTATACCAGTGCAACGCGCTTTCAGAAGAAAGTTGGAAAAGAACCGTCATATAAGCAAAGCATTTTGTGGTGGTATTGGTAATTCAAGGACACTGGTTGCTTGTGTAAAGGGAAAAGCACCTGGCCTCCCAGATCTCCTGATTGAATGCCCTGCGACTTCTTCCTGTTGGGGGTGCGTTAAGGACCTTGTTTACATCCGAGATCCTTAGTCGAGCTCAAAGAACGCATCAGTGCTGCAGTGCAGACAATTGACAGGACTTTGCTACAAAATGTATGGAATGATCTCGAGTATCGTCTGGACGTGTGTCGTGTCACCAAAGGAGCACATATTCAACACTTGTAGAGGGTGTATAAACTTGGTGAATTTGTGATTCTTTTCATATAGCTTTCATGTGTGTACGTGCAATACTATAGAAACTATAACATTTTCAAAATGAATGAATAATTTATGCTAGCCCTGTATAGGGTATATATATATATATATATATATATATATATATATATATATATATATATATATATATATATATATATATATATATATATATATATAGGGTGTATCGAAAGTCTGCTGCTATAGGCCAACTCCGTTATAAATAAAGATACGAAATAATGGAAACAGATGAAATAAGAGCTCTCCGTACTACTCTCTCAATAACTGGTTCCCAAACTTTTTTGACAGATGACACACTTGATACATCCACGACATCGTGACACACACACATTTGATTTTTAATTAATAATATAAATTATAATAAGGTAAGCTTACAAATTTGTATGAAAATAGTGACTCAACGCAGTACTGTGCTTATGATTATTAAATGATTCATGATTTTTAAATTATAGAATTTCGAAATGAAAATGAAATGAAATCTTTCAGTTTTACGTCCCACATTTATGCCCTTTAAGCTACGGGAGACGATGATCAAAGCAAGTGAATAATGGAAGAAACAGTGGAATGAGAAAGTGGAAGAAAACTGAAGTACCCGAGAAAACCCACGGACACGACGCTCTCCACCACAAACTTACTTGGCCAGAGATCGAACCTGGGACCCAAGAAACAAGAGGTCCCATTAGCCAGCGTGTTCCCCTAGAGAATATCGAGACACATTCTACGGGGCCGAGCGACACCGGTTGGAAACCACTGTTCTAATGTCCTGAGAAACCTAAATTGAGAGTATTATCAGTGAATATAGAAACTTGAAACACCATATGAATATTACGAAAAGGTTTCATTCATCTTTACACATATTTTTAAGGCAAGCGGGTACTTAGAACCAATTCTACATAGTTTGATTAACATGAGGCAAGGATTTAAGTTTACTTCTGATATGATACTTAATCGATGCTTGTGTGTATGGCATATACAGGATTTGTCCGGGAAATTAGTAGGACTGATTTTTTTCCGCCAAAATGTGGTGAAGGAGGGGGGGTGTTACTGCGCTGGTTGGGTCATGGAGAGTCTTAGCTACCACCGCACCAGTCGCCAGTCGTTTTCAAGCCTTCACGGAGTGTAGATCGAGTTTAAGGTGAACCGCTTTCAAGGTCCCTTGTCATCTCCACAATCAATCGTTTGTTAGAGCAGCATCACGCGGTCAAGTTTTGCGTCAAACTGGGTAAAACTACGAGTGAGACCCATGACATGATCAAGACTGCTTATGGGAGTCATGACATGGATTGATCAAGTTTTTGAGTGGAACTAATTGTTTCGGTAGATCGAGCTTAAGGTGAACTCCTTTCAAGGTGCCTTGTTATTTCCACAATGAATCGTTCGTTAGAGCAGCATCACGCGGTCAAGTTTTGCATCAAACTGGGTAAAACTACGAGTGAGACCCATGACATGATCAAGACTGCTTATGGGAGTGATGCCATGGATTGATCAAGTTTTTGAGTGGAACTAATTGTTTCGGTAGATCGAGCTTAAGGTGAACTCCTTTCAAGGTGCCTTGTTATTTCCACAATGAATCGTTCGTTAGAGCAGCATCACGCGGTCAAGTTTTGCATCAAACTGGGTAAAACTACGAGTGAGACCCATGACATGATCAAGACTGCTTATGGGAGTGATGCCATGGATTGATCAAGTTTTTGAGTGGAACTAATTGTTTCGGTAGATCGAGCTTAAGGTGAACTCCTTTCAAGGTGCCTTGTTATTTCCACAATGAATCGTTCGTTAGAGCAGCATCACGCGGTCAAGTTTTGCATCAAATTGGGTAAAACTACGAGTGAGACCCATGACATGATCAAGACTGCTTATGGGAGTGATGCCATGGATTGATCAAGTTTTTGAGTGGAACTAATTGTTTCGGTAGATCGAGCTTAAGGTGAACTCCTTTCAAGGTGCCTTGTTATTTCCACAATGAATCGTTCGTTAGAGCAGCATCACGCGGTCAAGTTTTGCATCAAACTGGGTAAAACTACGAGTGAGACCCATGACATGATCAAGACTGCTTATGGGAGTGATGCCATGGATTGATCAAGTTTTTGAGTGGAACTAATTGTTTCGGTAGATCGAGCTTAAGGTGAACTCCTTTCAAGGTGCCTTGTTATTTCCACAATGAATCGTTCGTTAGAGCAGCATCACGCGGTCAAGTTTTGCATCAAACTGGGTAAAACTACGAGTGAGACCCATGACATGATCAAGACTGCTTATGGGAGTGATGACATGGATTGATCAAGTTTTTGAGTGGAACTAATTGTTTCGGTAGATCGAGCTTAAGGTGAACTCCTTTCAAGGTGCCTTGTTATTTCCACAATGAATCGTTCGTTAGAGCAGCATCACGCGGTCAAGTTTTGCATCAAACTGGGTAAAACTACGAGTGAGACCCATGACATGATCAAGACTGCTTATGGGAGTGATGCCATGGATTGATCAAGTTTTTGAGTGGAACTAATTGTTTCGGTAGATCGAGCTTAAGGTGAACTCCTTTCAAGGTGCCTTGTTATTTCCACAATGAATCGTTCGTTAGAGCAGCATCACGCGGTCAAGTTTTGCATCAAACTGGGTAAAACTACGAGTGAGACCCATGACATGATCAAGACTGCTTATGGGAGTGATGCCATGGATTGATCAAGTTTTTGAGTGGAACTAATTGTTTCGGTAGATCGAGCTTAAGGTGAACTCCTTTCAAGGTGCCTTGTTATTTCCACAATGAATCGTTCGTTAGAGCAGCATCACGCGGTCAAGTTTTGCATCAAACTGGGTAAAACTACAAGTGAGACCCATGACATGATCAAGACTGCTTATGGGAGTGATGCCATGGATTGATCAAGTGTTTTTAAGTGGCACAAATTGTTTCGAGAGGGAAAAGAGCAAGTTGAAGACGTGCAACGATCCAAATTTTCTCGACAATATTATCATCGGAGGCGAGTCGTGGCTTTTAGAGTACGATCCCGCGACAAAGCTCTGAATGGGACACCTCCGCCTCAAGTCGCAAAAAAAGCCTGCATGAGCAAGTCGAAAACGAAATTGATGTTGATAATCTTTTTGAGTGCAAAGGAGTAGTTCACAGAGAGTTTGTACCACCTGATCAGACTGTGAATGTTGCATTCTACGTAGAAGTACATGAAAGAATCAAAAACGAGTCGCCCGTGTCCGTTCAGTAATCAATGGATCATGGAAGCTTCACGACAATATACCGAGCCACACAAACCTTTGCTGTCATGGACTTCCTGACCAAACATGGCATCACACAGCTTCCCCAGCTACAGTACAGCCCAGATGTCGCTCCTGCAGACTTCATCTTCCCCCGACTGAAAAGGGTCATGAAAGGACGGCACCACGGCTCGGTCCAGCCATTCAAGACGCCGTATCAAGGGAGCTGAAGAGCTTTCCAGTTTCTGCGTTCCAGGGACCTTCTATGATTGACAAAGTAAGTGGAAATGCTGTGTTGATGCAGAAGAGGCATATTTTGAAAACTATTAAGTTGATGTGTCAAAACTGTGAACAACTTTTTTAAAACAAAATCATTCCTACTATGTTCCGGACAAACCGTGTAGCTGTGAAGCTGGATGAAAAACTTTTCGCTGGTCAATCTGAGAAATATAATAATCGAAGAAATATGGCTCTACTTACTCTTCTGTCAGCATTTGAGTCAGTGCATCCTTTACATCAGAATCCAAACCTTTGAGCAGCTGAACAGTCACTTTCCTTGTATACTCAAATTTGTTTACTAGCTTGTTATATTGTAAGGTCTGTAAAATAATATATAAATAAAATAAGACAAAAGTACTTGAAATCAATGACTTGCATAATTAACAACACATTATTATTATTATTATTATTATTATTATTATTATTATTATTATTACCAATGAAGTCAAGGAGGTATTTCAATTAATCAGGAAACTACTTATTTAACAATTCGACGGCCATTTATCATCATACTCAATCAGCATTCCTTAAGAAAACACGCTGCTTGTACAACTTTCCATTCTTGTTAGTTCCTTCATTACAGAAATAGTTTTAACTTATCTTAAATTACCATCTTTAAAATATCCTTATCAGGTAAAAAGATCTATGTATACAGAGCGTTACAAAGATTTGTTACAACATTTTGGGAATAGATTTCTTACATCAAAAAAAAAAAAAAAAAAAAAAAAAATAGTTGATGTGGATCTGTGGTCGGAAGGGCATAGTTTCGCAGTTATAGGGTGCCAAAAAGGTGAAGAACTTTAAAGGTCCATAGTTCCACTACTATAGGACCGATCGTAGTCGGGTCAAGACATCACTGAGGAATTAGTGTATATTCTATTCAAATATTCATCTTTCAGAACCTCCGCTACTTGCACAATCATTTTTCAAATGACTGTTTGGGAGTACTTGATCACTCTTCACCTACCTCTCTAAAAATTGGTAATCAAGTACTGGAACATTCTTAAACATGGAGATTTGGATAGTTCATATACCACTTCCTCAGTGATGTCTTGACCCGACTACGATAGGTCTCCTAGTAGTGAGGCTATGAACTTTTAAAGTTCACTTATTTCACGTTCTCAGCACCCTCTAACTCCGAAACTATTCACTTTTGAGCACAGGTCCATATAAACTGTTTTTCTTATTCTAATGTGAGGAATCTGTTCCTAAAACATTGTGACACACTTTTGTAACACCCTGTATATTATGTATCTGCAATGGTACTTTTTAATACACATCACTTTATACGAAGAACCGGTATGGATGTCCCACCGTACAAATGACACTTTACACTCGCTTAAAAAAAGAAAAAAAAAAAACATCAAAAAAAAGTTTTTAAGAAGTTTTGTCACGATTCAATGGAATGTTTGTCCTAGTTCTTCATACCAAGTATGCTGGGCACAGTTATACAAGATTGAAGGCCACCATTAAACTGACAAGAAATTTCGTATACAGCTAACGTGTGAAAACAGCACAGGTTTAAGAAGTTGAAGATGCATTTGTTGCACTGAGGATGAAGACATTTTGTCGCTGTACTTTTACACGAATGCTTTGATAAATTTTACTATTATAATTACTGTTAGTATTATTATTTTCAATAAATAACTTCAAAGATAACAAATCCAATATTCCGATTAAAACATACCACACTGGCTTGAATGTAGAACAAACTCGAATAACACGCTAGGTTTTCGAGATGATTTTAACAGTCGCACACCAATTTTCGGGCCAGTGACTGACTTCATACAATATTTTGATCAAAAGATCCAATATATTTCAATCAAAAATTTTCTTGTAGGCCTTATATCTGGAAAATTGCATACAGTGTAGCCAACCAAAACTATCATTTAACTCAGTATGATGTGCTTATTCCGTAAAAAATACGAAAACTCGATTTAGGGGCCATTCAAAACTTTTGTGGCCCCTCATCCAAAAACAAATTATTGGCCAAGATCGCAATCATTTGATCCATTTTTGGGATCATTCCAAAAATTCTTGTTTTGACAATATTTCTGTTAATTTTTCCAACAGTTTTGACCATTTAAGTCGTTTATTTTGAAGGTATATTTCATCTGATGGCAACTACTTTCATCTGATGACGTAATTAGTGTTGCCAAAAAATGAATAAATTGACTTATAAAAAAATATACTGATCACAATGATTTTTACGAATTATAAGATGGAAAAACAAATTATAAAAAAAAAAAAAAAAAAAAAAAAACCTTGCATGGAGTGCAGCACCGAATAACAACCGGAAGCGCAATGGACTAACAAAATGAATGAGATTATGTTGTAAGATTTTTTTAAAAAAAACTTATTTTTAGATACTTTATAAACGGTGTTTTATTTTAGGGTTGTTTGTCCTTTCCGAAACCAGAAGGATGTTGATGACTTCCTTTTTACAAACTGCAAGTTAAATTTCGGTTATGTTTAATCAATTTGAATATGGACGTATTTGGCAAAAAGTTGCTTTGGCATTATTAACACTTACACTGCGGTTTCGACATCTATGTGACTCATATGCTTTCAAATTTAAGTTTCTTAACACGAAATCATATATTTGGAAATATTTTACGTGTTTTTCCATTATCCTGTTACTCCTACTTTTGTCTCTCGCTAGTTTTTAAATATTTATATTTATTTATTTTATAATTGGATTGATAATGTTCTCAGAATTAGGGTTTTTGAAAATCGACAAACATGAACTTTTTACTTTCCAAAATTAGCCTTAATTGCTGATGCTCTTAAGCTTAAAAACATCATTATAAATGTTCAATAGCCAGCGACACAACTAGGCTAGTTGTTGCCCGGGACAAGAACTCGCCTTAGCACCCCCCGCCCCCTTAACCAAACAAACAAAAACTCTCCCCGACTACACCTGATATTGGCATCACACAGTAATTCTCCTATTCATTTTTTTCTTCAAATGGTAAAGCTTGATTTCAAAATTACAGTACATAATTTAATTTTTAGTGAAGATGAAACACCAAACGAATTAGTAGAGCAACCCACATTATGCTTTATTTTTTGTGTAATTATGCTTTATTTTTTTCCAAATTATGCTTTATTATGTTTAATTGTTAATTTCAGCCGTTGTTTTATATTAATCGTGTATAATGTAAAATATTTACTATACATTAAATATTCTAAATATCTTGATCTATTTATTAATATTTTATGCAACCAGTTTCTTTCATATTTAATGAAATTTCTACTTAATGCATTGTAAAGAGATATGCTTTACTCGAGTTAGTTTTTTTTTTTTTTTTTTTTTTTTTTTTTTTTCACTTGTGTGCGCCTTAGAGGTGCATACAGTATATACAGAAAGGGAAAGTAAAAGATATCACCACAAAATACAGAAAGTGCTCAAGTTCAAGAGGTACACTTAACAATATAGTGTGGAGTTCTTGTGTCCTATTCGTTGTTGGCGGAAAGTTTTATTCATTCCTTTTTTTTTTCCTCCACATCAAAGGATTACACCGAAAAGTTTACAGAAATAAAAACTGTAAGTTTACAGAAATATTAGCTTTTCATTGTTGCATTGTTATGTTCTCAATGATTTTGCCTTGTAAATATTAGTTTTAAAAATTTTAATATAGTATGTTAAACTTGCAGTTAAACAGAATTTTCCAAGAATTGTGCTATACATTTTAAATTATGCTTTATGCTTTATTTTCTAAAACTATGCTTTATTATGCTTTTAAAATTGGTTTCTTCTGGACCCTTAAATAACCACAACCATGTTCAAGGTACCAACCATATGTCTAAATTGCTATTATGTTTTTTATGCTTTTGGGTTGCTCTACTAATTAATATTTGATTGCCAAATAATCTGAAAGTAGCATGCTCCACATATTCTTATAGTCTTATCATAATAATTGCAAATCACTATGTCTTGGGAATTATATCGGGATGTGCATATGTGTAGAATGAATCAACAGTGTTGCTTTAGAATTGAATATTTAATTATGACAAACAGTCATACTGTTGACTCGAGTAATCGGACATTTGAAAATTTCTTAAATTGAGTAAATTAAATGAAAACACAAATAGCTGGAACTAAAATTTAACTTTGCGGGCTCTGTTGGCTGCAAAGGTTTTAGCCATTCCTCGAAAGATAGCTTTGAAGCTAATTTATCTATGGATATGATCCTATGGTTGGGGAGTCGTTGTTGTCCTCTTAAGTTTCTGAAGTAACTTTTATGGTCTTTAATTTCCTAAAACTCCCTTCCCTGCCTTATAGTGAAAATAAATATTTGCCCAGTTTTGCGCCCCCAATCCGGCGTTCGGGGCACAAGCCTCGTTTGCCCCTTCCCCAGTTACGTCACTGAGTATGGTTCTTATTCTGTCCTGACCCGCTGCAAGTTATCACTGGTTTAAATATAAGAAAGAATTCCACGTACAAGCTACTTACACTAGTGTAATGCTGCATGTAACTTTCTAAAAGATTTAGGGCTGTAACTATGTCTAAGATATTTTCTGAGAGCTCCTTCATATCATGAGAACTTGAACTTTCGCTGTCTGCCCTTTCTCGTTTGGAAGACTCATAGTCATTGTCTGTGTCAGTTTCGGACGCTTCGTCAGTATGGAAACACAAAGAAAGTTTCGATAGTAGGCGAGACATATACAGTAACATCATATTGTAGACAACTAATTTCATTGGTTGGGAAGTTCTTGGATGGTATATTGGGAAGCTGAGCGTTCCTTTGATAAGTTCTGCTTCAAGAAACATATTATCTAGCGTATTTTCATATTGCTTTAATAACGTGTTTGGCGGCCAAAAAGTTCTCATTAACTTCAAACAATTCGTCCACTCTTCATCTCCTCTTCCGTAACAGTTTATCACAGCACTACAGTAAGAAATAACTTTGTCTACAAGATGTTCTACTTGCGCAACATTCACTTCCTCCAAGAGCAACAGTTCTTTCACGGTCTCCGCAAACTTCTCACTTAACTCATCTATTTCATCCCCTGTGTTCCCAATCACTTTGGCCAAACACGAAATCCCTGTTTGCCACGCACAATTCAATTTGTTAAGCGTTGATGACTGCAAACCACTGTTCAAAGGACAACAAAGCTTAAACATAGTCAAAAACAGTTTTTTACTGGGAACACTCCTTTGATGCAGTAACGTGAATCCAACTTCCCCGCTACATACAATGGTTGCTAGTTCAGCTACAAAATATGCGCATGAGTCCAAATCTGGTGGCTCGGATAAAGTGGAAGCAGGCGACGATAAAGCCTCGCAGAACACTTCCAACACAGTAGAAAGAGTCTCTGCACCAAGAAGTAAATCTGAAATTAAAAGAAATACACACACACATTAAAGTTTCGCAATAAAGAACCTCATGAAACATTACTAACATTATGTTTCATTATACTACGTTCAGAATTAATATTAATCCTTTAAAACAAACCAATTATTTAATAAGCACTGTCTTTGGTAAATAGAGGAATCAAAGGATGGGGAAAGATAGTATTACGTGATTTATTACACACTAGCATAGCGTCAATTCCCCGCTTCGGTGGGTTAAAATTTAAAAAATAAAAAATTAGTAGTATGTTCAGTTAGTCAGTCATACTGAAGCGCTCTCTGATAGACGATGTTTTTCGTCTTGCATTCTTCAACCAGAATATATAAATTTTCGAGATTCCAAACTTGAGACACTGCCACACAAAGTATGTCATATGAGAAGCAAGGGATTCCCCTCCCTCCCCCCAGTCACGAGGTTGAATTTGGATTCAAACGGCATCGGAAGTGTCACTGTTCATCTCAGCGACCCCGAAAACTATGGATTCGACACTAATATCGGTCATTTTCGATCATTTATATATATCTCCCCCTTCCCCCAAGTTGCGAAGCTGAATTTGGAATTTAAACGGCATCGGAAATGTCACTCTTCATCTCAGCGACCCCGAAAACTATGGATTTGACACTAATATCCGTCATATTCGATCATTTATATATATCTCGCCTTAAGATGCCGAGCTTAATTTGGATTTAAACTGCATCGGGAGTGTCACTGTTCTGTCTGTGACCCCGAAAACTATGGATTCGACACTAATATCGGTCATTTTCGATCATTTATATAACTCCTTCCTCCCTAAGTTGCATCGTCAAAGTGAAATGATAAAAACCATCCTAGGCACAAACCTAATCTTCGTCAAAAATTCGGTCGAGATGGGTCGGGTGGTTCAAGAGTTATTAAGTCACAAACATAGTCACCTTCATTTTTATTTATATAGATTTCATATCTCCATGTTAAACAAAAACTTACAATATTACGCTTATTATTCCACGTTGCGAACTAAGGGCCCTACGGTATCACAGACATTCAAATTTTGAAGGCCTCTAAAAGGTAATAACGAAAGTGACACGGACGTGACAATGCACACCGAAAGTGCCTTAGTGTCAAATACTATGAATATGATGCTACTTATTTCTAACCCTCCCCCCCAAAAAAAAAAAAGTTAGAAGGAATTGAAATGTGACTTTTTTTCTTTCGAAAAACTGTTTAGATAAAAATCCTACAAGAATAACTAAAACTTTTTGACCAGAGTATATACACTTATTTATCGAAATTAAAACAAGATGTCTACGAAAATTCCCAAATGAAATTTCAGGACTTTTTCGTGATCTTTTCTTTACCAAACCATAAAATTTCGTAACATTCAAAAACTAATAACAGTACCTATATTCTTTAACCTGTTCCTTGGAGCGATAAAAACATGGTGTTTGCTCACAGTTGAATAAACTAGTTAGATGCGTAGGCGGTTTCGGAGATGCGATGCGATTTGCATCGCCACTGCTTAATGATGCCAGCTGAAGGACAGTCTCAAATGTGAATTTGAATCTGAATTAGGCCGAATTTTTATGCATGCGATTGAAGCGTACTTTGCTTGGGATTTGGTAGCGTCTAAAGCCGACATAGACATTTTTGGCAGTGAATTTTGACATTTTATACAATAAAATTTTCCAGTCTGTACTTATATTCGCAGAAAAAAAAAAAATTGTGAACTTAAAAAGCTAAATTGCGTGACTTTTTCTTGACTTTCATGACCGTGTTCTGATTTCGTGACTTTTTCATGACTTTCGTGACTTTGGTGACCGATAGACACCCTGTAAAATGAAGCGTAACAGTTTCGATAAAGAGGTTACTCCTAGAGCTTCGTCTGCCACTGTAGTTATATCTAATATGCACCAAGGGAGGACAAAGGGAAAGTGTTTAGGGTATTATCGAGGTAGATGGACACTTATAAACAACAGATGGATTGATATGAAGATAAACGGGTAGACGGGTAATTAAATTCCAGACAAGTAGAAAATTGAACAAATGTAAGCCCGAAAAAGAAAGCACAGGCCAACAATGAATGTTAGGCCTTTCTCTATTGAGTATATATTTCAATATTCTTAAGATACTTCTTTTTCGTTATTGTCTGAAGATAATGTTAAATTGTCGAAACAGTTATACTTCATTTTAGTTTTAATAAATAAGTGTATACTCAGGTCAAGACTTTAGTTATTCTTGTACTAAGTTCCAATGTCATGCTGGATAGAGCTACATAAATTTCTAATGCCGTCTATAGTAATCTGATATATTAAACCGTTCACAATATGAAATACATTGATATGGATTGCTATACTCCTCTGCTTCTATGATATTACAGAAATAGGTTTTTGATAATTGCAATTACAAGTTCTCGCAATGACATAATTTTAACCAGTGTTGCAAACTTTATCAATGTCATCATATCTCTTGAATGGTTTGAAATATTATAATCATCATAGGTATTCCACCATTATTGGTAAGTCACATGCTGCAACTGAGAAGCTTCCATGCTTCATAGTCTTCCGCTAACCTCTTCGTCCTCGCGTACAATTTTTCTGTTTTGATAGCGTCCATTAATTGTAGTCTTCTTCACTCCCTCCCTATCTTTATTTCCATCATACCCTCTAGCACGTCTCTCATGATACAGTTCCCCAACCAGTTTCTCTTCCTCTTCTTAATAATATCTGAAATTATTCTTTTCTTCCCCACCATTTCTAACACTCTCTCATTCGTTTTCCGCTCAAATCAGCTTCTCTCCATTCTTCTCCACACCAACACTTCGAAAGCTTCCAGTCGTTTTTCATCATTGTTGTGTAATGTCCATGTTTCTGCGCCATAAAGCACAGTACTTCACACGAAATATTCTATGAGTTTTTCTCAACCCTTTATTGAAAGTCTTGCTATTCATATGAGATAAGTTAAAGTTCTGTGAGTACCGACTTCGGTTAAGGAAACACCATGCTACATATTAGACTGATAATTCAAGATCACAAAATAATATAAACATATTATCTATTAGCTTGTCTTTACATTCTTTGACGGACTCGGCATTTTCTCTGAGGATTTGGAAGTGAAAATGGCGGAATACAGGCTGAGTGGACTCTTATTACAATTACATAAAAGCATTAGTGAAATAATAAGGAATAATGTTTCACCAACCTCCGTCGGGTGTTGTAGAGAAGCAATACTTCAGTATTTCCCACGTTTCATCCTCCTGATCATCTGAAGGTTCCTGGGCTTTTATCTGATATTTAGACAATTCCCTCGCACATGACAACACTTCTTGACCAAACTCTGGACTCCGCAGCCACTGCCTGACGCAAGGGTCCTTGTGGTATTTCTCCACAGAGAGAGATAAGCACCACTTCAATACGGATGGATTTTTCACCTGAAAAATACAATTATAACAACAATATTATAATCATCTTCATCAAACTATGAAAATACATCACACAAAATCATAGAAATGATACATAAATGAAAAACTGCATAGAATAATACTATGTATGTATGTATGATTATCGTCGTAATTACCAAAGTGAATTATACTTGCAACAAAACTCAGTATATCATTGTCTGTTCTTCATAAAAGAGTAGTTCTCCTTCTGGGCTTTCATCTCACACACAGTTAAAGTTCAGTGACAAGTGTACCCTCGAAAACATGACACTTCCCATTAAGTTCTCAATAACATAAACTAATTCACTAAATACTACAGACCGGACGAGAAGGAGACCATGTGCAGTTTCATATGTATTGCTGTATTTGGAAATAAAGCGTCTCGATGGGCCTCCACGATAAACAATCTCAGCTTACTTTTCCCAAAGTACGAGAGTGATTCAGAAAGTAATGCCTCCAAGCCCACTACTTGGTCAATAGTACTGCAAACATTTTGAACTGTTCATCATTAATACACTGATGTATAAGCTATAGATTGTGATTTGTTTCATCTTCCTATCTCTTTTTGTTCCAGAGTAATGGAGCAATCCATGGCATCCAGTGCTGACGTCCAGTTGAAACAGCAGACTGTCATTGAATTTCTGACTGTGGAAGGTTTGCGCTCAGGAACATTCATCGCCGGCGACGAGTCGTGGATACACCATTAGGACCCGTAAACGAAGTGTTAGTCGATGGAGTACCGCCACACGTCCTCTCCTTGGCCAAAAAAATTCGAAGTTGTCCCATCTGCTGGCAAAGTGTTGTTGACACTGCCTCATCCTGCCTATAGTCCAGATCTTGCGCCCTGCGACTTTTGACTCTTCCCCAAACTTAAGGATCACCTTAAGGGCCAACGCTACAGTTGTGACGCGGAGGTGGGAGCAGCAGTTCGGCAATAGTATCGCCAGCAGCCACCACAATTCTTTGCCGATGCAACGGCATGAAAACCTTGTTTTGCGTTCACGCCAGTGTGTGTTGCCAGTAATGGGGACTACGGTATATTGAAAAATGATGCTACCCTTTGTAGCTGACATTGCAAGCTTTCCACTGATACCTGTATCGGTGCCATCAGTCAAAGACAAATAAAGGTATAACCTTGGAGGCATTACTTTCTAAAGCACCCTCGTACATCATCAGCAAAAACAAATGACTTAACAGTATCCGTTTTTCTTGTCTTTTTATCTTTTCATAGTTGGTGCACACTCTGGAAAGAATTTCTTAAATGAAACATCTATAAACGCCAGACAATATTGAATAAGACTGAATTTTATGTTAAAAACTAGTTGAGGTGCGATGTAACTTAGCTCGAGTAACGATTAATGTATGTTTTACAGATCGACGAGGGCTGATATTCTTACGCAACATAGTAGGGAAGGACCAATAATATGACATCAAACCTTATTACCAATTATAGTTACACCAAACTTTGAATGAAATTTTAAAAGGTAATTGACAATGATGAATAATGCAAAACTGAAGCAAAACTAAGTTTACTTTATATATGGTCATTGTGTTTGCCTTATAATATGTGCATCATCTGCTTATAAAAGTGAATTATTATTATTATTTAAAAAAAAAATAAAAGTTATAAATCACATTTGATCGAAGATTATTACAACTATTAATTTGATGTACTATCAGAAAACAACTAAAGGTCTCCTTGTCGACAACTTGACTGTTGAAGTATAACAGTACATACAAAAATGTAAATATTTACCACTTAACTGTGATTTTGTTTTAACGTGATTACTTCATCGAAAATATCTGTCATATAGCTGCACCCAAACTGACTCTGAAGAAGAAAGCCCGTATTGCTTTCGAAGTTACTTAGGGTTAAATAGGTTGTAGTCAATTTTGGAACATACAAAAAAATGAAATGAAATCTTTGAGTTTTACGTCCCACGGTTATGCCGGTTAGGCTAAAGGAGACGGTGATAATGAGAGATGAGTGAAATGGTGGAATGAAGAATGTGGGAGGAAACGGGAGAACCCCGAGAAAACCCACGAGCACGGTGTTTGTCCACCACAAAGTCCACACGGCGCGAGCTGGGATCGAACGAGGGAACCCAAGCGCCGGATGTGAACGCTCTTCCACTGAGCCACCACGCCCCCCAACATACAAAAACATAGACGAACTGTCCGATATATGGATTTCTTCAAGATTAATGACAGATATTTTGCAATGTTACTTAAAACACTCAATATATATATGTATATACACCTTGTTTCTTCAATGTCCTGGTATTGTGTTAACTTTTTGCACCGAAATACCCTTTACTTGATGAAGATTTGCAATATAATTATGTAAACGGAAATTTCGTAACTGTTTCAATTGGGTGTATAGTTTACATAAAGGAAAAATGACAATAATGGAGAAGCTGTTGTGCAGAATATACTATGACACGTTTAAATTGCAAATCTCAACGTTCCTGCCATTTTACTTGGCTTGCAACAGAGTTACACCACATGTTGTTGCTTTTGTGTCTGTAGGACAGCCGTGCCAACGCATTGCACTACAAACAGACTGGCTTATGCGTCAATCACTTCAACCTGAAATACAGAATGTAATTTTGGAAGAGTATGGTGAATGGGAGCATGTTTGGAATACGGGCTGGTCATCGACACGATAGTGTAAAAGACAATAACTTCATTCACTTACGTTGTGGGTCTAGGTAAATGGCAACGTTGTGTTTTAACATTGGGCGTATAAAAAGTGTACCGCTCAAACTGCTCATCCGATTTAAAAAAAAAAAAAAAAAAAAATTCCTTCACTTTAGATTGAAAATATCATATTTGAAGACGGTTTTCTCTCTTACATTTTGTTGTAACTAGTAACAGAGCTACCCTATGTCATGCGACTTTTGAGACACATTGTATATTACGTCCCACGGTTATGCCAGGTAGGCTAAAGGAGACAGTGATGGTAAGAAATGAATGAAATGGTGGAATGAAGAAAATGGGACGAAACGGGAGAATCCCGTGGAAACTCATGCATACGGTGTTTGTCCACCACAAAGTTTACTTGACACGAGCTGGGAACGAACCAAGGACCACAGGCAACAGAGAATCTCCGGCTCGTGTTGTTTATACTACATTCATCTGTTTCAACAAAGAAATTTAGTATGATTCATACGAATTAGTTTTGATTACAGGTATTAAAACTGTCAAAATATAACACCTTGCTAACCATATGCTCCGGATGTGGTAGTTGTAGTGCGTAATGAAAGTTTAGCAGTTTAAAGCAATAAACAAGGCACTGAAGAAACAAAGTAAATATGTGAAGTGGCGATAATTGGCTCTCTGGAAGTCTACTGTTTTTAATATTCCCTTTATAATCATTTGTATACAACGTAACTTTAGAATCACAAGTAACCTATAGTTATACAAACCTGGCTAAGAGTTTTCAACACACATTGCTTATCTTCATGTTCCAGGCACATCAATAACAAAAACACCAATTGCACTAAAACTTCGGACTGTATTTTCTCGTTCTGGACCCACGGATGGACAACACTTTTATAAAAACTCAAAACTGTAGACGTAGTGTCTCCGCTACTCTTGGACGCCAAATGAAGGAACAATTCTTGGGAGTCAAATGTTACCAAAAGCTTTGCTAAATGATTGATTACGCTCGAAGAATTGTTTCTGATTGCTTCATTAAGATAGAGCACACACACAGAATAAACAAACTCTTTTACACAAGTGACGTTTGTCAAATCCGAGGTGTTTAGAATAACTGGGTCTTCAATTTCTTTGGACGAATTATCATCATCTTCGGTTTCCAATTTAAAAGTCACTCTGCGGTCTTGTTTTTTATCTACCACACTAGGATCCTTAAGGCACACTACGAAATCTATCTGATTTTTTAATATCCATTCAGATTTGTTATCATACGCAGCAACAAGTTTCTCAAATAGTTGAAACACGTGATTCACAAAGCAAACTACCAGCGCCTCATACTTCTTCCCTTCCTCCTTTTCTCTTTCTTTACACCACGCGTGCAACATAAATAGAATCTGTCGGTACAACGGGAGGACACAGTAGCTCCATTTCGGGTTGGTTACACACTCTTCTAGGAGGGGCAATAGCTGCAAAGAGAAAAAAATAATACAAATCAAAATGTACTCACTTATTCCGTTATAGAATATTACCTGAAATGCTCATTTTCCCACGGGCAGAATATTTATGAAATTATTATTATTTTTTACGAGGTGAGTTCAAAAATTATCAAACTTTATTTTTTTCGTGTAACCCAATGAAGCGCAGAAGACTTTCCTCATTGTAGATGTAGAGGGGACACTCATGAGCAGTCGTGATGTTTCCCCGCCCGCAGAAAATGTTAGTCGCTGGAAGTCGCCCAACGAGTGAAGACGTGTAGTGAGTGGTCGTTCGATTTCAGTTTGTATTTATTTTTTAGTAAAATGACAGAAAAACTTAAGCAGCGATATTGTATCAAATTTTGGCAAAAGCTTGGCGATACTTCAGCAGAAATCATTCAATCGGATAGATACATTCAATTTGAACGAGAATTTGGGCATGAGGAGAGTGTCCGAGAAATTTGATTCAGGCTTTCATCGTCAAATATTTCTGTGTCTCATGAGGCTACCTACTCACCCGATATGACTTCGTATCTTTTGGTTATTTCCCCAAGCTGAAAATGCCACTAAAAGGCACCCCACTTGAGTCAAGAGAAGACATCATACGGAATGCGCCGGACGGTTGTTTATCATTCCAGAAACTGTTCCAGAAGTGTTTCCAACAATGGCAGGGGCGCTGGGAGAAATGTGTGCATTACCAAGGAGATTACTTCAAAGGGGATCAGTGTTTTGGATTTCCAAATCAATAAATGTATTTTTGCCAACCAAAGATTCGATACTTCTTTAACACATCTCGTATGAGCGAAAAATATATATTCCCTCCCCCCCCCCCTTAGGATTCGTATTTCAATCAAAATGAAATGATAAAAACCCTGGACGAATCAAATGCTAAATACGTTCAATAATTAATTTTAAACGGCTGAGAAGCTTCTTTCCTTTGGCCATATTATACAGTGATCTTTATTATGAGCCAATTTTTAGAACATTCATTCTATTTTGTTCAATGAACTTAAAGAAGTGCACTTAGTTTTCATTTTACATTTTCTTTAGTTTTACGTTACAATAGACTCTTTGTTAACGTTTGAACCTTATTCGTAGGAACTGGAGCGATAATTGAGTCTCATAGACTTCGCTTATATGTCACGATAATGCTTGAGCCCATGAGAGCGCATATGCAGACGAAAAGAATAAAAATTTGTATGAAACGAGGCTTTCGAGAGTACTTTTTAAGCCTGGGTTCTAGACAGGTGGGCACGGTGCTTCATCTGAGAAGCAGGGAAAACGACGCATCGTTGCTCAAGATGGACAATTATTAGGTGAACTTGCGTAAAAGCTCTATTTATTTTCCGATTTGTTGTTACCATATATAAACTAAGGTAAGTCTGTAGATGTACGCTTATAAAACATATAAAGTATAATGAACTGAATCATATGTGTAATTTATTCAATATTTTCCTCAGTGCTTGTTACGTGCACAGCATTGACTATACTAGGTTTTATATTATGTTCTTTACAGTAGAATTAAATTGCTGAACTTTCATTATTGTGATTTATTGCGGTTGTTTGTGATAAGGTTGAACACAATTTTTAGTGTAACAGCATTGTGCGGATAGCTTTTTATGTATTAGATTGTTATTGGCGAAGCTGTCAATGCACGAGTGATAAATGGATTTCAAGTTCGATCCCGAGCTTGTTGCGTTTCTTTTGCCATCTGCAATAATTATGAATACAAAATACGAAATTAAGATATTTTAGAAATCACCTCTTCCCCCTCAAGAAGTGAAAATTTCGAAAATGACTGAGAATATAGTAACTCACTTTCTATGGAGAGTTTATATGGCGAGTTTCATCTCCCTAAGATAAGAGATTCGTAAGACAACTTATTTTGTCGCACATTTTGTGATCTCTCTTAGGATAAGCATGTTCATGAAAGTGTCATGATAAAAACCTAGCCAGAGTAAATTTCTATTTCTGTGTTCAAGAATTCTCTTCAAAAGGTTCATTTGTTTTTCCGTGACGATGAGATGCACAGATTCGATGTTATTTTAATATATTGAGAAAAAATATAGAAATTACGCACTTAAAGTCGAAATTTCTGAATACGTTGAGGCACAAGCCCAGTAGCTTTTAGTAAGGAGTTTATATGCAAAGTTTCATCTTCCTAATATAAGAGGCTTGTAAGATATTCTATTTTTGACACATATTTTAAACCTTCTCCCTCCCATTTTAGTGAATGTGAGATAATAAGAAAACAGCGGACAACGCTAACTATGTTCAAAAATTCATCTCAAATCGTTCAGTCATTTTTCCGTGACGATAAGACAGACAACGTTGATTTCAATGTGAAGAAAAAACTATAGAAGCTGTTATCAAGTATGTTTTTCCTATGAAAAAAAAACATACAAAAACCACAAATATATATATATATATATAAATTGACTAAGATTAAAGAACATGTACAGAACAAAACAAAGGAACATCCAATTTCTAGTCCGTCACAACATGCAACATACAATAAATCAACTGCAATTAACGGAACAAATATTTTATTTAAATCTAATAATAATATACAGAAGTTAGTTATGAAGTTAATGTTTTACTCAAAGTAAGAGCCTAGCATTAAATTTGAAAAGGAATTGATTGACTCAGGACTGGATTACAATTTTGGAGATGCTTTTAGAATACAGAAGGAGTGCTATCAATTCCGAATCTGGCAACTCTGAACCTAGCATAGCCATACCAGCATCTAAGAGGATCAGGAAAGCTCAATCTGAATTAGCTTTTTCCCTTTAATTTTCACGTTACTTCGTTTCGCCCCTTAATGTTATTTCCTTCCTTCAAAAACTTGAAGATATATCCCGTATTGCTTGAAAATGTAGTAATGTAAGGGGTTTCTATAACTAATTACGATATATAATTCATACGTTATGCATTTAAAATGTTCTACTGTTAATTTGAGACGATTTACTTTCATTTGTTACAAATATCTAACTGACAAAGAAAATTCATCTGGTAACTAAAGGTAAAAAGAAAGAAATTATAGTATTCAAGTGTTATATGAATCATTTTAAATATTACTTTCCTATTTCATAGACAGAACAAGACAGTCCTAATACATACATGACTGAATAGCAACTCCTCGCAGAGACTTTGCTCTTCTTGGCACGTGAGGACAACGTATCTCAGAGACTCCATAAAAGCTACTACAACGGCGTTGCATTCGCTGTGACTCTGTTGAACAGTTTTCTGTTCTAATCTATAAAATAAAAATAGAAAAAAAAATCATTAATTTCTCATAAGGCTATTACAAATAGTTATTTAATATAATATTGAGCTTCTGTGTTCAGCCGTGATGAGTAATTATTACTATCAAATTTCTCATCAATATTTTCTGAGTAAATATCGAACGCCCTTTATCAGAATGGTTTAAGCCATGGATGCAAATAACCACTTGCCCGGGGCGAGTAGTTCATTGGCGCGGGCGAGTATTTAATATTATACCGAAGGTAAGTAAATTATTTCTATTGTGGGCTTTTTTCTTGGGCTAGTAAAATTTTGTTGCCTATTTGCGTCCCTGGTTTAAGCTAAATTTAACGATACTGATTATTCGCACCTATGTACTGCAATGACATTCAATAATCTTAAATTTAAACTATCACAGTTCTGCAAACAGTCAAAAGATAATTTGTAAGTTACATATATACATATATACAGTGCATATACATACATATATATACATAATATATATAGATAGATAGGTAGTTCGGTCCAAAAAAAAATATCCCCACCCGTATTTTTCAGGAAGTTTTGTTCATGACCTTAATGAGAGACTATTTACTTGTATTATGTAATATACCTTCATGTTATTGCTTTACAATACAGTTTACATTATTTAACATACAAATGAACAATGTTTGAATATTTTGTGTGTCGTCCATCAGCTATTCTAAGAGGCTGAGTTCTTTTTGGCATTGATACAAGTTTCTCACATGTACTAGGCTCGATTTCATGGTACCAAACATCAACAATTTTTTCTATTAATTCTGTTGTTACTACAACATTTGAAGGGTAAGGGGAAAAAACAAGGAATATCCATGTGTGTGCTTTATCGGGTGCTTTTTCTATTTGCTGGTGACTCTTGGTACTATTTGACTGTATATGCCATGCATGCGTAGATGTAAAAATGTCCATGTAGAAAAGGCAAAAGATTTGACTAACCCTATTCTTTTTACGTGGTTTTCAATATTAAAACGACCTTTTCTCGAAAATGCAGTTTTGTGACATTCCTTCTTTTTTCCCCTTACCCTTCATTTGCTTAATTTGGAAGACATAATAGCTCACAAGTTTTCGATGGGGTTCATATCAGGTGAATTGGCCGACCACCATAACCTCTGAATATCTAATTCTGACTCACAAAGTTGGACAACTCAAGATCAGTGGCACGATGCACTATCATCTTCAAAAATGATTGGTCCAAGGTTTAAACTACTGAAATGGTCCCTATATGTATTCAAAAGCTCCTTCTTTAGTATATCACAGTACGATAAACAGTCGATTGGACCTGTGCAAACTTTAATTCTTCCTATACCTTTGGAACACATTGCTTTCCATAGTATTACACTTTCACTGAACTTTTTTTTTTTTTTTTTTTTTTTTATCTCTGTGATGCACTCTTGCTTTAACTCTTCTCCCGGTTCCATCCACAGTTTTACGTCACTATCATTACCGAAAACGTTGAATTTCTTCTCATCTGAGAAAATTACCATTTACCAATCAAACGTCCAGTTTCAAAACATAACCATGAATGTTTTTCTATCCTTGATGTGTTTCTGTATCAAACGAGGCTTACTTATGGGCGGTTTCTTTTTAATATTCATGTCCGAAAGATGTTTTAACACTGTTTGATGTGAAACTTGTAATGGTTCATACATTGGAGCCGCCACTGATGTGACTTCCCTTCGAGCCGCCACTGGATGACGCTCCTTGGGACATACTTCTGCGCTGCTTGGACGGCTTAGGAAACACCCCCCAGAAATATGGACGAGTCTATTTAACTTAATCAAGTTGAATATAAATGAATAGAAATTGTTAAATTAAATACTTATTATGGACATGAAAAGAAAGAAGAAATAATTAATGTATGTTGTGAACAGAAATAATATTGGATTATGTGAATTGAAGTAATAAGAGTTTGTAGTTATGACGATATGGCAACAATGCGTTTCTTCCCTGCCTCGTGGCTCCGTAGGTAGTGGGAGGTCAGTTGTGACCTGTCGCTGCTTCCGCTGGGTGTTGCTGCGAGTAGTTTCCGTTCGCCTTCGCTTCGAGTATTTGTTGAATGGCCGAGTCCAGGAGGGATTTTGTTGAAGGAACCTGTCGTTGTTTGTTGGTTGTTGGTTCTGTATTTCTTTCCTGAATTTATTAACTTTGGGCACAGACAGAGAAGAAATAGGAGGGTGAGCAGATTGCGGATAATTAAAGGTAAGAATCCATTTTTGTTAACTTCCTTTTCTATCCTTTCTGTGTCTTTGTGACAGTTAATGTATGTGTTCGGTTGTGTTATTTGCTCCATTTGGTTGATCAGTCTAATTTGTTAAAAGAAATTGAACTCGGATCTGTTTCTGTATTTTGAAAGAAAGTAAAATTCCAGAAATTACAAGACAAGCTTTAAGAAAGACTAACGTATTCAACTATTTAAGTAATCATTACTTAAGTTATTAGCGTATGCGGTTTATTACTGCCTCGTTTCTATTTAGTAATTAGTTCCGAAAATGCTATCTTACGTCATTTGTTGCTACATCGTTCATAAATTAGTAAGTTGTCAAATCGTTAAAATTCTTGATTAAATTGGACAATCGATCTATTAAAGGAGTTGTATATTGTATTTTGAATTAAATATTAACTATTGTAAGGTAGATTGCATAATTGAAGGAAATTATCACTGCATACATATTCAATTCAATCTTTAATTCTAATTATCTATTCAGCTGTTTTGATTTTTGAACTATTGTTAATAAATTGTTATCAGATGAAATTTTAGCTCTGATTTGCCATAATACTTTTAAAAACTGAATAATATTAAGTCTTGTTTTCTGGAAATTTTCACGGCTGCTTGCGGTAACCTTAGTGGATACGAGCCTCTGGTCTTGTGGGGTAAGGATTCCTTTTTTTTTAATTTAAAAATTCAGTGTTGAGTCCTATCGGACCGAGATCGAGGGGCATTACAAACTCTCACCTAAGTTCTTTGCAACAACCTGTCTTGCACTTAATTTTCTGTCTTGCTTCGCAAACCTTTTAATTGCCCTGCACTTTTTTTTTTTTAACGTCCACATTGATTCCGTAGACTTAATATTCCAGTTTCTTTATGACGTTTTAAAACATTACGTACTGTTTTGTGGTCAATCTCTAACCTTCTTGCGATTTCTCTATTCAATATTTCTTGCAACTTCAGTCCCAAAATCATACCTTGTTTTGTTGGCGATACCTCCTTTTTCTTTTCCATGATGTAGAAACTGAAATATATGACAAAATCACTGAATGTAACGGTTATTAACACAAACATACAGCTTTGTAATTTAGAATACAGCACCAGCAGTCTTCAAACTTGTCAATATGCACTCCTTTCCCACCACTCTGGCTCCTAGAAAACAGCTGACTGAAAAATGGCGTGAACCTAAAAATTGCGCCATCTAGGGCAAGCATTTTGGAACTTCAAACATATTTCTGCCATCTAGTATCCATACGTTACACTAAATGGCATGTCTTTGATCTCAATATGCTTCAGTTTTCTGTTTAATGAATATTTCCAAGCTTCGAAAATGTTATAGATTATAAAAGTTATAATATCCCTCTAAAAAAATACACGACAGAGAAAAATTAGTCGAATATACCAGATTTAAACGATTTAAGAATAAAACACCGTTACCCAATTACGAAAACAGTCCGTGTAGAAGCGCAAACTTGAACGAAAATCTGATTAAAAGATACTTTTGAATCAAAATTCAGTCTTTTTTCTTTTTATTTTTATTTAACCGAACTTTTTTTTTTAAATATACAGCAAATAAATCCATTACAATCCTACAGACTGCCTTGTTACCGTTTGCAGAACTGTAATAATTTAAATTTAAGATCAATGAATGACACCGCAGTGCTATATATAAAATGAGAATAACCAACACTGTTAGAATTTAGCTTAAATCATCCAGATGAAGGGCGTTCGATATTTACACATGATATATTGATAAAAAATTTAAGAATAATAGATAGTCATCACGGCTGAACACATATAAGGCTAGTATTGTACAGGGTGTCCAGAAAGTCCCGCAACCCGAACTTTGAAGTATCAGAAATTCTGAATCGCATGTGAAAATGAAATGAAACTGCCCACCAGGAAAGACTTTCCATGAAGATATTTTTGAGATAAAAATCATAGATGTGTGGGAAGTGGAGAGAGATTTGACATTTATCCTCACAAATGCCAGAAACCTACAGTTTTTTTTAAAAATACAAAACGTGAAAAATTACAAATTGAAGACAGATGTAGATAAATGGGAATGTTTGTGGAAAAATGGCAAATTTAATGAGTAGAAAAGGTGGGAATGTATCGAAACAAGAACGACGCATTGATACAAAGTATAGACATTGAACGGCAATTATAATGGCATGCTGTTAAAAAAAAAAAAAAAAAAATCCGCCATTATGGCGTAATATGGCGACACTGATGGTGTCAACACGTGTGGCTGGCTAACAACTACCCTACGGATAGACATACAAGTTTCAAGTTTGTAAAAGTCTATACGTAGGATAGTTGGTAGCTATATCAAAAATATCTACACCTTCTCTGATGGGCAGTTTCATTTAATTTACACTTACGGTTTAAAAGTTCTGATGATGCAAAATTCAGGTTGCGCGATTTTCCGGACATCCTCTATTAAATATATGTGTTCTATACGTTCAATTAGTCGTTGTTGCAAGATTTGATTAAATAACATTATCTCTTTGAATGTTGGGGTGACGAATGCACATGTATTATACGATATCATGCGGACGCAAACACTATCTTATAACCGAATTTCCATAGCCTACTGTGTATAATCATAATCCTTTATAAATGATATATGAGTACTTACCCCATCCTTAGGCTCTCGAAAAACTTAGTATAGAAGGCTTTCTTATCAGTAATCACTTCAGGTGGTATTTTGCTTAAGAATGGTAACAAAATGGGGAAAATTGTGGCCGCATTTCCTTGACCTCCTTCCTTTAAAATACGCCATAGTTTGGGAAACACCATTTTCTCAGCACTAACATATGACCAACAGTCCTGAAAGAGAAATATGGATTGTTTATTCATACATATCAACTCACAAGATTTAAGTATATTGGGTTAAAAAATTATTATTGTAAAAAATGTATCGCTTAAAATAACTACTTATAACACAGTACGTTCCTGACAGAAATAATATATTCTCTAGATGTCATTTTATCTCTAACGATATAATGAATGCATCAACTGAGATAATTTTTTCTTAATTTAAAAGGTAATTTCATTTATTCTATGCCACAGAAAACTACTCATACAGGGTAAAATATGTTCGGAAGTTATTAACGAATATGTACAGCTTAGTGTACAGTCCGCAGCAAAAAATCTGCAACATGAGCATTTAAATTTATCGTGAAACGACGAAGTCTTTTGTTCCAAAATAAGTGTGCAGGGGAGGACGCCGAGGTTTCTCCTGGCGTGATTCGTGCCATTTAGACGTTATGTTGATTCCCTGCGCTGTTAGGCATAGTTTCACAATAAACTTACATGATCATGTTGCAGTTTTTTTTGCTGCGGACTGTACAAGGACGCAATGTAGTAGAATCAAGCAGTCAATACAAAATCTGATCGCTAAACTGGTGAAAACTTCAGCCCTGGTCTCCCGGTTGCACGGTAGATGTTCTACAAATTGAACTAATCGCAAAACACGAACCATTTTCTGTATTTGCTACTTTATTCCCCAATCCACAAGAATGGATACTTGCCTGAAGATAATCAATTGGTCTGGCAAACACGAGATCGGAGTCCAATATTGTTCCACAGCCACTACAGTCCTAGGTTTTACTTTCCTATTTATGCAGCGGGATTAACCGGAGTTATATCAGCCACTGCGTTATAAGAATTTAAATAGTCTTCAAGTAAAGGGGACTTTTTCTTTATAATTGATGTAATGTATCATCATGTACTGCGGCGCACCCACTGGATCTGGACCTCCTCTCCAGACCTTCGCATTTCCTTTTAAATAATGTTGTCTCCATAACATGCGATAACCATGTGTGTACTACACGTGATAATAGTAAACAAAAACAACGCAAACGACGGACCCGAAGAGGAGTCGCCCACATTTAGCCAGCAGTCGGCAAGACGAAGATCACCGAGGGTAGCCGACACTCCAGGATAAAAGAGAGGAGCACGCATCAACAAGCATCAATCTATCCAGGTTGATCAAACCACCTAAAGCCGTAAGGCGCCCGGCCATTGGGTTTACCTTACCCTCTCACGACACTTGGTCAATTGAGAGAAACCTATCCTTAAGCCCTAAGACGCACGGTCATTGGGTTCCTTTCCATAATCTTACCCGAAGTATTAGAGGAACTAGTTATTGTATGCATTTGTATTTAAGTGGATATTTTTATAATAAAAGGTGAAGGGAAAATCCAAATTCCCGTGTACAGTAATTGCTCTACCTTACATAAACTGAGAGAATTTTACAATATAGTTGTGTTTTGTCTGCATTAGAGGCGCACTCATGAGCGTCTGATAAGTTTGGATCCATTCAAATCTTTCAACTTTGAATCGCCAAAATATTTCTGATTTTGTGGAGTCCGCACCGCTGGTTTAGTGACTAGCAATCGTCTTTGGTACACGTAGTTCCGGGTTACATTCCCGTTGTGAAACTCCTGAACCCATTACGATAGTTCCGATTTCAACTTAAATTGTAGGTTTACGTCTTATACAGCGTTGGCGCTGAAAAATATAAATTATTAATAAATGTCATATATTACTAAATAGTAAATGTCATATATTTAGTTTTTTTCAGAGTTGATCATTAATAAATTATTTTCGCACCAATGATATACTGTATCTAAATCTTTCTGCAGCATATGATTATCATACTAGTTATTAACTGCTCTAAAGAGCTTTATGTCATCTGCGTATAATAGTATTTTTAAATATTTGACTTTTCCTGGTAAATCATTGATAAATAAAGAAAAACGAAGCTATCCCAGAGGAGATACTTAAGGTATTCCCTTAACTATTTAACTGTAACTAATGTTACATTTCCTATTTTTACCTTGAAACTTCTATTTGATAAGTAACTCTCAAATAGTGATAGGCTAATTGAATTGAAAGACCTTTGACATATCAATGTATATAATAATAATAATAATAATAATAATAATAATAATAATAATAATAATAATAATAATAATAATAATAATAATAATAATATCTCTCAGTGATTTTTTTCTTGTAGGTGTCACCAGACAGGACATTTTCAGAGCAACATAAAACTTGGGGAACAGCTTTTACGCAAGGAAAACAAGGAAATATAGAAATATATGACAAAGCTTTTCCCAAAATAAAGAGGAAAAAACATGGAAACCCCAAATACACGAGAATTAGAAAAAAGGAAATAATGTAACTCATTATAGATGTCAGAACAGACAGAAACTGTGATGCCCCTCATACCGTCACACAAATGCTCTATAGATGGCAGCACAACATCCACCAATGGTTTTGTTACTCACTCTAACAGGTACAGACTTACAAATAAAAATGTCTCTCCGAATATGCTATTTTATAACGACTACCTTCGAGTTACAAAGAAGTATAGGCTAAATAAATTATCTATTATAATAACTATAACCCTATAACTTTCTTTTTGCGGTTTCTCTCACTTAGTTTGGGCTAGTAACGATACCCAACATCACTTCTACTTAAGATCATACTTCACAGGATCATTTCTGTAGTATGATTGGCATGTGTCTTTATCGAAATGATGAAGTCACTTAAACCACAATGATGACCTATCGTTACTTTTCTTGAGCGTGAAAACGACCTGTATAATCTTCTTTGATTATTCGGTCATTGATGATCGCAATCACTCCATAACGAAGTGTGGAAAGAAAAGTAACTTTCTGGGTGGTCTACATAAATTTTCACTAATTTATTTCAATGCCAAAGAATTAACAATCACTCCATCCTCACTGGTTAGTTTTTGTCGTCACAAAGGAAGTTTAATTGATTTCCTCATTATCCACACATTTTAAAGTTACGCACTTGCGAGCCTTCAAAAATGATATACACTGGTAAATAAATTTTGTACAGTATTATACAAAACTCATCTTATTTTTTTTAAAAAAAAAAACTGGTTATTTTCTGCGACATCTTTTGGTCTCTCTTTGATAATGACATTTGTAGGGATGCAGGATGAAAAACGGCTAAGCTCAAAGTTTTGAGACTTAGTAGTTCGGCAACAGCAGTAACACGCCACCTTTTGCAACTCTAATCTTTCTTTTTCTCTCTCTCTCCATATATATATTACTGATTCGCTTAATTCAGATGCTCGATTAACAGAAACTCAGTAAATATGTACATTTTTAATAAAAATTATTGTGAAGTATACTTTTGAAAGTTAGGATGAATTCATCCTTTCATTTTTTGCGAATTCCGCCTCAAGCAATGAGAATTGGGAAGCGTCAACAAAATGGAAAACACTTCGATCAAAATGAAGATCGATAAATTTTTCACCCTATCAGTTATATATATATATATAAAAAAAAAACTTCTAAGGTTGGGCAGAATCTACCTCGTTAAACACATGTTCCTGGCTGATTTCACCGCAATTAATGGGGATGATTTCGAAGGCCTAAACCAAGTATTTAGTATAACGTATTTTATGAAATTAGGTTATGGCAAAAAATCATCTTCTTCTTCACACATTATGATTATGAGTAATCTCAAAATATGGGTAGATTTTCCACTCTCTCTAACCTTATTTTGGATAGATTATAACATCAAACAATAGACTTCATTCTCTGAAGCTCAGAGAAACTAACTTCTGCAGAAGATTGATATAGGTCATGAATAAAAGTGAATTTTGATAACCATGATTAATACAGGCCATGAATTTTACTGGAAATCGGATATCTTTCTGGAACACATCGCATCGTGCAAATCTCTTGCTGAACCCACCAAAGAGGCAGGTTGTCCTGCAATATTAGGGATGTACTACCACGATGTCATTTGTCATCGTTGTAGTACGGAAACTTCGAAAATATATAACGTTAAGATAATGAAACAACAATTTACACCCATTACTTCCAATTTGACTAAACGAATAACGGCAAACATTCTTCAGACATACGAACAAAAGCAAACAAACAAAAGAAAAAAAAAAACTCGTTTCTTAGCTTCTTCACTTTGTGCGAATAAAATATTGAAAGTGCTTAAGACTTATTAGTTTCGATATCACTGAAGAAATGAGGACAGACATAGGACAACTTCCGGGCGTAAAAAAATATCTCTTGCAATATCTATAAAGAATATTGTTTGTCGCCAGACAGGACATAAGAATGACAACATTTTACACAAGGAAACTAAGGAAATTGGAGATATATACGAAAAAGCGCGTCCCAAAATAAAGGAAAAAGAAAATACTGAAACCCCAAATACACGAGAATTAGAAAAAAGGAATAATGAAACTCATTATAGATGTCAGCACAGACTGAAGCCGCGGACGTTCTTCATACAAATGCTCCACAGATGGCAGCAGAATATCTCACAGTTGTTTAGTTCATCATTGTGGCAAGTACAAGCTTACAGATCAATAGTTATCACTGAAAATAGTATTTTATAACGATTAGTTTCGAGTCACTAATAAGTACAGACTGGGTAAAGTATCTCTTATAATAACTATAACCCTGTAACTTTCTTCTTGCGGTTTTTCTCATTTAGTTTCGGCTAATAACGATACGCAACATCACTTCTACTTAGCGAACTGGCCACCTGGAATCTCTATCCAGGTAAAAAAATAGGGTATCCGTAGCTGGCGGAGAAAAATAACCAAGTCCCTTAGGTATTCCATCCCATAGGTTTATTTTAGTCGCGAACATCTTATACGGTTGGATTACTTGGCTCTTTGAGTTCAAGGAAACAACCGTCGAATTGATTATAAGCCTTCACGGAGGTAAACAGACGTGATTGATCCTAAATTGACGACCTTGCAATTTCTTTGGTTTTTCGAGTTTTGATTCTCTCCTCTTCGGAGGCAGAGCTTCTGAAAATCAGTTGACGACCTCGGCATCTCTACCGGCTAACGAATCCTTCCAATTATGGCAACGGGACTCCATCCAGGGTTACCTGCTCAGGTTCTTGATCCACCCGCTAGTGAGAAACGCAAAGCTCGCAGAAGAAATTCTGCATCATCTAATTCTTCATGCAATACCGAATCGTGTTCGATACGCTCGCGTTCTCGATCACCACTTATGTCCGATAATTTTGTGCAACCAGGTACACCTCCATCAAAACGCCATCACACCAATCGAGACGCCAATGACATCACTATCGATAACGATCAGGACTTCCCAACACTTGAGTCGACTCTAAAACCAAAGTGGTATCCATTCAAACTAACAAACTACGATACTAAGTTCGAAAATCCAAAACTTCTACTCCAGCAGATCACTAAATATCTTCGAAGGGAAGCTGTATCGGAAATTATCAAAACCCGGAATGGCATCATTATTCGATTTACTGATCCTCGATTTGCAACCATCATTCGCAATAAATTCTCTTACGAAATTTTCGGCAAGCAAGCAAAACTTGAAAAGCTACAACCACCAACTGCTAAACAACCTCCGCCGCCTAGGAAAGCACCCTTCTTGTCTGTCGTTATACGTGGCGTCGACCCTATCATCCAAGAGGGCGAAGTAGAGGAAGAACTAAAGCTAGAGGGCATTGACATCCATAAATGCATGCGTATTCGCAATAACCAGGGCCCGACCTACATGGTGAGAGTGCTAACCAATTCGCAAGATACAATTGACACCCTACTTTCCAATGGCGCATACATCTTTAAGAAACGCCACCGTGTAGAACCTTCTCGAACTGCACAACCCTTACCGATTCGGTGTGAGAGGTGTCAAAAATATAACGACCATACTACAGCTAATTGTAAGAGCGCCTCGAAATGTGGTTATTGCTCCGGTCCCCATGCTACTAATCAATGTACGAATTTGAAAACGCCCCCTGTTTGTTCTGCCTGTCCCGAAAGTCATCCTACCTACAGCTTTAAATGTAAATCACGCCCAGCACCTGACACCACAAAACCAAGTCTAGTCGTTCCAGTTAGGCTTCATACCACACAGCAAATTCAAATGCCTCCTACACAAACGGAACAAACTGTAACTGTGGCTCAGCTGCTCTCTTTCATAACCATCGCTCTTCAAAACATACACCCGTTCGATAGGCCACATGTTCTTCAACAAATCCAATATGCTGCCCGAAATGTTTTTCATATTAACCTAAATGCTACATATTCAGGACAATCTGTCTATTTCCATGCTGCACCACTCGAAACAGCAGTCTAAGCATAACGTGATTATGGAACTTGTACTTATATTTCTAAATATCCGATCGCTACTAACGCACAAACTTTTGTTTGAGCATCTTCTTGAAGAAAAAGCTAACGCATTTCTATTGAATGAAACATATCTTACAGCCAAGCAAAGCTGTAAAATCCCACATTATCAACTTCTACGTCACGATAATACTGTTCCAGCACAACGTGCGAATGGCGGCGTCGCTATTGGCTATCCTGTTTCTCTTGCCATCCGACAACATTTCGTTTCATTTCATCTTCCGGAATATCTTATAGTTACGACCTATTTTCGCCAACTGTATGTCACTCTTGCAACCATTTATATACCCCAGGTCACCATATTCCCTTTACCTTCTTTCAACACATCTCCAATAGCTTTCGTAATTATATCATTATGGCAGATATTAACATTCACAGTAGAACTGCGAGAGAGAAACAACGGTTCATTAATTTCATTGAAACCAACACGACAGGCATCATACAACAACTCCCGTCGCATACACGACCCATCTCTCAAACTACCCCAGATATTGTGATTACCTCTGCCTCCCTTTATACTCGCTGTAATGTTACAGTTTTGGGGAATCTGGAAAGTGATCATTTACCAATTAAGTTAACAATCACGTGCCCGCAATCTGCTCTAATCCGATCCGATTCTACTGCTCGACGCATTTTTCGTTTCGATAAAGCGAACTGGGTCGCCTATAGAAATGACATAACTACTGCGTTGGCAGGAAGTTCTAGTACTGAAACCGAAGAGGCACTGTATGATACACTAAATGCTATCAGTACGGCAATTAAAAACGCCGGGGAGAAACACATCCCTACTACTAAGGCTAAGTTTCCATGCCGTCCTCCGTTACCTCCACAATACTTACCTCTCATACGACGGTCGAGAGATCTTTATAAAGAATATATACATACCAGAAACAAAGAAGCTCTTCGGCATCATCGGCAGATGCATCGCACAGTCTCTAATTACCTTAAAGCATATAAACTCCGAAATTGGGTAAAAGCCTGTAACTCACTTGCTGAAACAGCTCATCCTACACAATACTGGAAGCGGTTCCATCAGCTTACAGGGAAAACCACCCGTACTTCATACCCGTTAATAGATAACGACACTCCACTACAAAATGACAAGGATAAAGCCGATGCATTTGCAACGTATCTCCAGGGAATCTTCACTCCGCTTCCGCCTGCCTTTTCTAAGCGTCATCATCCGGTTGAGAGACTTAATTTCGACACCTTCCGTCTCCAACCTGACATCCATCATACTATCTCTCACAATACTGAACTTACTAAACCAATTACCGTAACTGACATCACTCGCACTGTCCAGAACAAGAAAAATACAGCACCTGGCTTTGATGAGATTACTTATCGTCATATTAAAGAAACGCCCTATCAGTTGTTATACCTTCTAGCTATCCTTTATACGTTCATCCTTCGTACAGGCTTTATTCCTTGTGAGTGGAAGACCTCAAGGACTCTCATGTTCCTCAAACCGCACAAACCACCAAATACTGTTTCCTCTTATAGACCTATTCAGCTTACTTCCGTGTATTGCAAAATTCTTGAACGAATTATTGTCCGACGCCTCCATTCTTATCTATTAGAACGTAACATCATCCCTTTACATCAGGCTGGCTTCCGCCCCGGTTTTAGTATCAATGATCAGTTACTCCGTCTGTCTAATATTATTACCAACCAGTTTAATACACAGTTTCCATCTTGTCTAGTGCTCTTCGACCTGGAAAAGGCATTCGATAAGGTATGGCATGCAGCTCTCATATATAAACTTATCCGTCTGACACTTCCCATATCATACATCAGATTTATCTATAATTTTCTTCACAACCGTATTGCATATGTCGCTCTTAATGACACTCTCTCACACCCCATATTTATTTTCTCTGGAGTACCACAAGGGTCTGCCTTATCACCTTTGCTTTATCTTCTATATGTAGCCGATATGCCGCCGTTGCCACCTAACACACACATTTTTCAATATGCCGATGATACTGCATTTCTTACACTGGGCTGAACAATCCATCGCATCAGTACTGAAATTAATGCAGCAATTCAAAGCTTTCTCACCTGGTGTACGATATGGCGTTTGAAACTCAACCCAGATAAAACCCAAGCTATAGTCTTTCTATCGCCAAAACGCCGATCTCGTGTACATCGAAATCCTTCGCTACTTAACATCCAAGTACATAACACGCGGGTTCATCCAACTAAACATGTCACATATCTGGGAATTATTTTTGATCAACACCTCACTTGGCGCCCTCACCTTCAGAATCTAATACAGAAAGCATATAATAGGCTTAATCTTCTCAAACGTCTCACAGGTACTACATGGGGACTACGAGCTAATACTGTTCTTAATACCTACAAAGTATTCCTACGACCAGTCCTGACATATGGCTTCGCAGCATGGATATCCGCCCTCCAACCCCATTATGAAAAACTGAAAATACTTGAACGCCATGCCATACGACTAGCCTATAGAATAAAGCTCCCGAGTCCTACTCAAGAGCTTTATGAAGTCCTGCCTTTTCCACACCTACTATTTCATATTGAAGCTTTGCGGTCGAAGTATATTACTAGCAGATTTGAGTCCCGACATCCATTGCTTCTCGCAACCATGCAAGCAGACATTCCATACAATCCACCTCGCAAGCTATTGGAAACGCCTTTATCCCTTCTGTTTGCACTTTACCGATATACCCTCACTCCTGATCATCCGGATTTGGACGCAGTTGCAGCATTTTCAACATTCATAGTTCCTCCATACATAGCACCATCTTTTACTGCACAGTAAGAACCTCATGTCTTATCAGGAAACCCATTTTGTCTTCATTACGTCCAGAGTCGCCTCTGGACAGAAGATAGATCTCACTTGTCACACTAATCATTACCTATGTGTTGTGTTGTTACACTGCACTTCATGTTTCCCATTTTCATTCTTCCTTCTCTTCTCTCCTGTTACAGATAAAGGATACAAATGCGACAGTAAACCAATACTATAAAGCCGAAATCCCTATTAATGCAATCAAAATAGAAACTTCTACTCCATGTCTACGAACATCCCTTAGCCCATCGAAAATATAGACTTCCAATAATACGTTTAAATCTAGTACGGCACAGAAGGCGCAACCTTCTCACGGTTGCTGGCTAATCGCCAGCATTGGGACAAAAAAAAACTTCTACTTAAGATCATACTTCACAGGATCATTTCTGTAGTATGATTGGCATGTGTCTTTATCGAAATGATGATGTCACTTAAACCACGATGATGACCTATCGTTACTTTTCTTGAGCGTGAAAACGACCTGTATAATCTTCTTTGATTATTCGGTCATTGATGATCGCAATCACTCCATAACGAAGTGTGGAAAGAAAAGTAACTTTCTGGGTGGTCTACATAAATTTTCACTAATTTATTTCAATGCCAAAGAATTAACAATCACTCCATCCTCACTGGTTTGTTTTTGTCGTCACAAAGGAAGTTTAATTGATTTCCTCATTATCCACACATTTTAAAGTTACGCACTTGCGAGCCTTCAAAAATGATATACACTGGTAAATAAATTTTGTACAGTATTATACAAAACTCATCTTATTTAAAAAAAAAACTGGTTATTTTCTGCGACATCTTTTGGTCTCTCATTGATAATGACATTTGTAGGGATGCAGGATGAAAAACGGCTAAGCTCAAAGTTTTGAGACTTAGTAGTTCGGCAACAGCAGTAACACGCCACCTTTTGCAACTCTAATCTTTCTTTTTCTCTCTCTCTCCATATATACATTACTGATTCGCTTAATTCAGAGGCTCGATTAACAGAAACTCAGTAAATATGTACATTTCTAATAAAAATTATTGTGAAGTATACTTTTGAAAGTTAGGATGAAATCATCCTTTCATTTTTTGCGAATTCCGCCTCAAGCAATGAGAATTAGGAAGCGTCAACAAAATGAAAAACACTTCGATCAAAATGAAGATCGATAAATTTTTCACCCTATCAGTTATATATATATATAAAAAAAAAACTTCCAAGGTTGGGCAGAATCTACCTCGTTAAACACATGTTCCTGGCTGATTTCACAGCAATTAATGGGGATGATTTCGAAGGCCTAAACCAAGTATTTAGTATAACGTATTTTATGAAATTAGGTTATGGCAAAAAATCATCTTCTTCACACATTATGATTATGAGTAATTCTCTGAAACTGAGAGAAACTAACTTCTGCAGAAAATTGATATGGGTCATGAATAAAAGTGAATTTTGATAAAAATGATTGATACAGGCCATGAATTTTATTGAAAATCGGATATGTTTCTGGAACACACCGTATCGTGCAAATCTGTTGCTGAACCCACCGAAGAGGCAGGTTGTCCCGCAATATGAGGGATGTACTACCACGATGTCATTTGTCATCGTGGTAGTACGGAAACTTCGAAAATATAAGGTTTAGATAATGAAACAAGAATTTATATTCATTATTTCCAATTTGACTAAACAAATAACGGCAAACATTCTTCAGACATACGAACAAAAACAAACAAACAAAAAAACTCGTTTCTTAGCTTCTTCACTTTGTGCGAATAAAATATTGAAAGTGCTTAAGACTTATTAGTTTCGATATCACTGAAGAAATGAGGACAGGCACAGGACAACTTTCGGGCGTAAAAAATATTTCTTGCAATATCTATAAGGAATATTTCTTTGTTCTTCTGTGGAGAATGCAAAAGAGTGGTTGATTCTTAATATCTAGGGTTTCAATATACGATATAAGGGAAATGATCGTCTTCTTCAAACGCTTAAGCTACTGCTATTGCTACTATTTCTGTTGTTACTACCACCTCCACCAATAATAATAATAAACCAATCTCTTACTGGTTTCGTTGTCATATTTGTCGCCACAAAGGACATAAGAATGACAACATTTTACACAAGGAAACTAAGGAAATTGGAGAAATATACGAAAAAGCGCGTCCCAAAATAAAGGAAAAAAAAAAAACACTGAAACCCCAAATACACGAGAATTAGAAAAAATAATGAAACTCATTATAGATGTCAGCACAGACTGAAGCCGCAGACGTTCTTCATACAAATGCTCCACAGATGGCAGCAGAATATCTCACAGTTGTTTAGTTCATCATTGTGGCAAGTACAAGCTTACAGATCAATAGTTATCACTGAAAATAGTATTTTATAACGATTAGTTTCGAGTCACTAATAAGTACAGACTGGTAAAGTATCTCTTATAATAACTATAACCCTATAACTTTCTTCTTGCGGTTTCTCTCATTTTGTTTCGGCTAATAACGATACCCAACATCACTTCTACTTAAGATCATACTTCACAGGATCATTTCTGTAGTATGATTGGCATGTGTCTTTATCGAAATGATGAAGTCACTTAAACCACGATGATGACCTATCGTTACTTTTCTTGAGCGTGAAAACGACCTGTATAATCTTTGATTATTCGGTCATTGATGATCGCAATCACTTCATAACGAAGTGTGGAAGGAAAAGTAACTTTCTGAGTGGTCTACCGTAATTTTCACTAATTTATTTCAATGCCAAAGAATTAACAATCACTCCATCCTCACTGGTTTGTTTTTGTCGTCACAAAGGAAGTTTAATTGATTTCCTCATTATCCACACATTTTAAAGTTACGCACTCGCGAGCCCTCAAAAATGATATACACTGGTAAATAAATTTTGTACACTATTATACAAAACTCATCTTTTTTTTTAAAAAAAAAAAACTGCTTATTTTCTGCCACATCTTTTGGTCTCACTTTGATAATGACATTTGTAGGGATGCAGGATGAAAAACGGCTAAGCTCAAAGTTTTGAGACTTAGTGTTCCGCAACAGCAGTAGCACGCCACCTTTTGCAACTCTAATCTTTCTCTCTCTCTCTCCATATATATATTACTGACTCGCTTAATTCAGATGCTCGATTAACAGAAACTCAGTAAATATATACATTTTTAATGAAAATTATTGTGAAGTATACTTTTGAAAGTTAGGATGAATTCATCCCTTCATTTCTTGCGGATTCAGCCTCAAGCAATGAGAATTGGGAAGCGTCAACAAAATGGAAAACATTTCGATCAAAATCAAGATCGATAAATTTCTCACCCTATCAGCTATATAAAAAAAACTTTCAGGGTTGGGGAGAATTTACCCCGTTAAACACATGTACCTGGCTGATTTCACAGCAATTAATGGGGATGATTTCGAAGGCCTAAACCAAGTATTTAGTATAACGTATTTTATGATATTAGGTTATAGCAAAAAATCATCATCTTCTTCACACATTATGATTATGAGTAATCTCAAAATATGGGTAGATTTTCCACTCTCTCTAACTTTATTGTGGATAGACTTTAACATCAAACAATAGACTTCATTCTCTGAAACTGAGAGAAACTAACTTCTGCAGAAAATTGATATGGGTCATGAATAAAAGTGAATTTTGATAAAAATGATTGATACAGGCCATGAATTTTATTGAAAATCGGATATGTTTCTGGAACACACCGTATCGTGCAAATCTGTTGCTGAACCCACCGAAGAGGCAGGTTGTCCTGCAATATGAGGGATGTACTACCACGATGTCATTTGTCATCGTGGTAGTACGGAAACTTCGAAAATATAAGGTTTAGATAATGAAACAAGAATTTATATTCATTATTTCCAATTTGACTAAACAAATAACGGCAAACATTCTTCAGACATACGAACAAAAACAAACAAACAAAAAAACTCGTTTCTTAGCTTCTTCACTTTGTGCGAATAAAATATTGAAAGTGCTTAAGACTTATTAGTTTCGATATCACTGAAGAAATGAGGACAGACACAGGACAACTTTCGGGCGTAAAAAAATATTTCTTGCAATATCTATAAGGAATATTTCTTTGTTCTTCTGTGGAGAATGCAAAAGAGTGGTTGATTCTTAATATCTAGGGTTTCAATATACGATATAAGGGAAATGATCGTCTTCTTCAAAACGCTTAAGCTACTGCTATTGCTACTATTTCTGTTGTTACTACTACCTCCACCAATAATAATAATAAACCAATCTCTTACTGGTTTCGTTGTCATATTTGTCGCCACAAAGGACATAAGAATGACAACATTTTACACAAGGAAACTAAGGAAATTGGAGAAATATACGAAAAAGCGCGTCCCAAAATAAAGGAAAAAAAAAACACTGAAACCCCAAATACACGAGAATTAGAAAAAAGGAATAATGAAACTCATTATAGATGTCAGCACAGACTGAAGCCGCAGACGTTCTTCATACAAATGCTCCACAGATGGCAGGAGAATATCTCACAGTTGTTTAGTTCATCATTGTGGCAAGTACAAGCTTACAGATCAATAGTTATCACTGAAAATAGTATTTTATAACGATTAGTTTCGAGTCACTAATAAGTACAGACTGGGTAAAGTATCTCTTATAATAACTATAACCCTATAACTTTCTTCTTGCGGTTTCTCTCATTTTGTTTCGGCTAATAACGATACCCAACATCACTTCTACTTAAGATCATACTTCACAGGATCATTTCTGTAGTATGATTGGCATGTGTCTTTATCGAAATGATGAAGTCACTTAAACCACGATGATGACCTATCGTTACTTTTCTTGAGCGTGAAAACGACCTGTATAATCTTTGATTATTCGGTCATTGATGATCGCAATCACTTCATAACGAAGTGTGGAAGGAAAAGTAACTTTCTGAGTGGTCTACCGTAATTTTCACTAATTTATTTCAATGCCAAAGAATTAACAATCACTCCATCCTCACTGGTTTGTTTTTGTCGTCACAAAGGAAGTTTAATTGATTTCCTCATTATCCACACATTTTAAAGTTACGCACTCGCGAGCCCTCAAAAATGATATACACTGGTAAATAAATTTTGTACACTATTATACAAAACTCATCTTTTTTTTAAAAAAAAAAAAACTGCTTATTTTCTGCCACATCTTTTGGTCTCACTTTGATAATGACATTTGTAGGGATGCAGGATGAAAAACGGCTAAGCTCAAAGTTTTGAGACTTAGTGTTCCGCAACAGCAGTAGCACGCCACCTTTTGCAACTCTAATCTTTCTCTCTCTCCATATATATATTACTGACTCGCTTAATTCAGATGCTCGATTAACAGAAACTCAGTAAATATATACATTTTTAATGAAAATTATTGTGAAGTATACTTTTGAAAGTTAGGATGAATTCATCCCTTCATTTCTTGCGGATTCAGCCTCAAGCAATGAGAATTGGGAAGCGTCAACAAAATGGAAAACATTTCGATCAAAATCAAGATCGATAAATTTCTCACCCTATCAGCTATATAAAAAAAACTTTCAGGGTTGGGGAGAATTTACCCCGTTAAACACATGTACCTGGCTGATTTCACAGCAATTAATGGGGATGATTTCGAAGGCCTAAACCAAGTATTTAGTATAACGTATTTTATGATATTAGGTTATAGCAAAAAATCATCATCTTCTTCACACATTATGATTATGAGTAATCTCAAAATATGGGTAGATTTTCCACTCTCTCTAACTTTATTGTGGATAGACTTTAACATCAAACAATAGACTTCATTCTCTGAAACTGAGAGAAACTAACTTCTGCAGAAAATTGATATGGGTCATGAATAAAAGTGAATTTTGATAAAAATGATTGATACAGGCCATGAATTTTATTGAAAATCGGATATGTTTCTGGAACACACCGTATCGTGCAAATCTGTTGCTGAACCCACCGAAGAGGCAGGTTGTCCCGCAATATGAGGGATGTACTACCACGATGTCATTTGTCATCGTGGTAGTACGGAAACTTCGAAAATATAAGGTTTAGATAATGAAACAAGAATTTATATTCATTATTTCCAATTTGACTAAACAAATAACGGCAAACATTCTTCAGACATACGAACAAAAACAAACAAACAAAAAAACTCGTTTCTTAGCTTCTTCACTTTGTGCGAATAAAATATTGAAAGTGCTTAAGACTTATTAGTTTCGATATCACTGAAGAAATGAGGACAGACACAGGACAACTTTCGGGCGTAAAAAAATATTTCTTGCAATATCTATAAGGAATATTTCTTTGTTCTTCTGTGGAGAATGCAAAAGAGTGGTTGATTCTTAATATCTAGGGTTTCAATATACGATATAAGGGAAATGATCGTCTTCTTCAAACGCTTAAGCTACTTCTATTGCTACTATTTCTGTTGTTACTACTACCTCCACCAATAATAATAATAAACCAATCTCTTACTGGTTTCGTTGTCATATTTGTCGCCACAAAGGACATAAGAATGACAACATTTTACACAAGGAAACTAAGGAAATTGGAGAAATATACGAAAAAGCGCGTCCCAAAATAAAGGAAAAAAAAACACTGAAACCCCAAATACACGAGAATTAGAAAAAAGGAATAATGAAACTCATTATAGATGTCAGCACAGACTGAAGCCGCGGATGTTCTTCATACAAATGCTCCACAGATGGCAGGAGAATATCTCAGAGTTGTTTAGTTCATCATTGTGGCAAGTACAAGCTTACAGATCAATAGTTATCACTGAAAATAGTATTTTATAACGATTAGTTTCGAGTCACTAATAAGTACAGACTGGGTAAAGTATCTCTTATAATAACTATAACCCTATAACTTTCTTCTTGCGGTTTCTCTCATTTTGTTTCGGCTAATAACGATACCCAACATCACTTCTACTTAAGATCATACTTCACAGGATCATTTCTGTAGTATGATTGGCATGTGTCTTTATCGAAATGATGAAGTCACTTAAACCACGATGATGACCTATCGTTACTTTTCTTGAGCGTGAAAACGACCTGTATAATCTTCTTTGATTATTCGGTCATTGATGATCGCAATCACTTCATAACGAAGTGTGGAAGGAAAAGTAACTTTCTGAGTGGTCTACCGTAATTTTCACTAATTTATTTCAATGCCAAAGAATTAACAATCACTCCATCCTCACTGGTTAGTTTTTGTCGTCACAAAGGAAGTTTAATTGATTTCCTCATTATCCACACATTTTAAAGTTACGCACTCGCGAGCCCTCAAAAATGATATACACTGGTAAATAAATTTTGTACAGTATTATACAAAACTCATCTTTTTTTTAAAAAAAAAAAACTGGTTATTTTCTGCGACATCTTTTGGTCTCACTTTGATAATGACATTTGTAGGGATGCAGGATGAAAAACGGCTAAGCTCAAAGTTTTGAGACTTAGTGTTCCGCAACAGCAGTAGCACGCCACCTTTTGCAACTCTAATCTTTCTCTCTCTCTCTCCATATATATATTACTGACTCGCTTAATTCAGATGCTCGATTAACAGAAACTCAGTAAATATATACATTTTTAATGAAAATTATTGTGAAGTATACTTTTGAAAGTTAGGATGAATTCATCCCTTCATTTCTTGCGGATTCAGCCTCAAGCAATGAGAATTGGGAAGCGTCAACAAAATGGAAAACATTTCGATCAAAATCAAGATCGATAAATTTCTCACCCTATCAGCTATATAAAAAAAACTTTCAGGGTTGGGGAGAATTTACCCCGTTAAACACATGTACCTAGCTGATTTCACAGCAATTAATGGGGATGATTTCGAAGGCCTAAACCAAGTATTTAGTATAACGTATTTTATGATATTAGGTTATAGCAAAAAATCATCATCTTCTTCACACATTATGATTATGAGTAATCTCAAAATATGGGTAGATTTTCCACTCTCTCTAACTTTATTGTGGATAGACTTTAACATCAAACAATAGACTTCATTCTCTGAAACTGAGAGAAACTAACTTCTGCAGAAAATTGATATGGGTCATGAATAAAAGTGAATTTTGATAAAAATGATTGATACAGGCCATGAATTTTATTGAAAATCGGATATGTTTCTGGAACACACCGTATCGTGCAAATCTGTTGCTGAACCCACCGAAGAGGCAGGTTGTCCCGCAATATGAGGGATGTACTACCACGATGTCATTTGTCATCGTGGTAGTACGGAAACTTCGAAAATATAAGGTTTAGATAATGAAACAAGAATTTATATTCATTATTTCCAATTTGACTAAACAAATAACGGCAAACATTCTTCAGACATACGAACAAAAACAAACAAACAAAAAAACTCGTTTCTTAGCTTCTTCACTTTGTGCGAATAAAATATTGAAAGTGCTTAAGACTTATTAGTTTCGATATCACTGAAGAAATGAGGACAGACACAGGACAACTTTCGGGCGTAAAAAAATATTTCTTGCAATATCTATAAGGAATATTTCTTTGTTCTTCTGTGGAGAATGCAAAAGAGTGGTTGATTCTTAATATCTAGGGTTTCAATATACGATATAAGGGAAATGATCGTCTTCTTCAAACGCTTAAGCTACTGCTATTGCTACTATTTCTGTTGTTACTACTACCTCCACCAATAATAATAATAAACCAATCTCTTACTGGTTTCGTTGTCATATTTGTCGCCACAAAGGACATAAGAATGACATTTTACACAAGGAAACTAAGGAAATTGGAGAAATATACGAAAAAGCGCGTCCCAAAATAAAGGAAAAAGAAAACACTGAAACCCCAAATACACGAGAATTAGAAAAAAGGAATAATGAAACTCATTATAGATGTCAGCACAGACTGAAGCCGCAGACGTTCTTCATACAAATGCTCCACAGATGGCAGCAGAATATCTCACAGTTGTTTAGTTCATCATTGTGGCAAGTACAAGCTTACAGATCAATAGTTATCACTGAAAATAGTATTTTATAACGATTAGTTTCGAGTCACTAATAAGTACAGACTGGGTAAAGTATCTCTTATAATAACTATAACCCTATAACTTTCTTCTTGCGGTTTCTCTCATTTTGTTTCGGCTAATAACGATACCCAACATCACTTCTACTTAAGATCATACTTCACAGGATCATTTCTGTAGTATGATTGGCATGTGTCTTTATCGAAATGATGAAGTCACTTAAACCACGATGATGACCTATCGTTACTTTTCTTGAGCGTGAAAACGACCTGTATAATCTTCTTTGATTATTCGGTCATTGATGATCGCAATCACTTCATAACGAAGTGTGGAAGGAAAAGTAACTTTCTGAGTGGTCTACCGTAATTTTCACTAATTTATTTCAATGCCAAAGAATTAACAATCACTCCATCCTCACTGGTTTGTTTTTGTCGTCACAAAGGAAGTTTAATTGATTTCCTCATTATCCACACATTTTAAAGTTACGCACTCGCGAGCCCTCAAAAATGATATACACTGGTAAATAAATTTTGTACAGTATTATACAAAACTCATCTTTTTTTAAAAAAAAATAAAAAAACTGCTTATTTTCTGCCACATCTTTTGGTCTCACTTTGATAATGACATTTGTAGGGATGCAGGATGAAAAACGGCTAAGCTCAAAGTTTTGAGACTTAGTGTTCCGCAACAGCAGTAGCACGCCACCTTTTGCAACTCTAATCTTTCTCTCTCTCTCTCTCTCTCCATATATATACTACTGACTCGCTTAATTCAGATGCTCGATTAACAGAAACTCAGTAAATATATACATTTTTAATGAAAATTATTGTGAATTATACTTTTGAAAGTTAGGATGAATTCATCCCTTCATTTCTTGCGGATTCAGCCTCAAGTAATGAGAATTGGGAAGCGTCAACAAAATGGAAAACATTTCGATCAAAATCAAGATCGATAAATTTCTCACCCTATCAGCTATATAAAAAAAAACTTTCAGGGTTGGGGAGAATTTACCCCGTTAAACACATGTACCTGGCTGATTTCACAGCAATTAATGGGGATGATTTCGAAGGCCTAAACCAAGTATTTAGTATAACGTATTTTATGATATTAGGTTATAGCAAAAAATCATCATCTTCTTCACACATTATGATTATGAGTAATCTCAAAATATGGGTAGATTTTCCACTCTCTCTAACTTTATTGTGGATAGACTTTAACATCAAACAATAGACTTCATTCTCTGAAACTGAGAGAAACTAACTTCTGCAGAAAATTGATATGGGTCATGAATAAAAGTGAATTTTGATAAAAATGATTGATACAGGCCATGAATTTTATTGAAAATCGGATATGTTTCTGGAACACACCGTATCGTGCAAATCTGTTGAACCCACCGAAGAGGCAGGTTGTCCCGCAATATGAGGGATGTACTACCACGATGTCATTTGTCATCGTGGTAGTACGGAAACTTCGAAAATATAAGGTTTAGATAATGAAACAAGAATTTATATTCATTATTTCCAATTTGACTAAACAAATAACGGCAAACATTCTTCAGACATACGAACAAAAACAAACAAACAAAAGAAAAAAAAAAACTCGTTTCTTAGCTTCTTCACTTTGTGCGAATAAAATATTGAAAGTGCTTAAGACTTATTAGTTTCGATATCACTGAAGAAATGAGGACAGACACAGGACAACTTTCGGGCGTAAAAAAATATTTCTTGCAATATCTATAAGGAATATTTCTTTGTTCTTCTGTGGAGAATGCAAAAGAGTGGTTGATTCTTAATATCTAGGGTTTCAATATACGATATAAGGGAAATGATCGTCTTCTTCAAACGCTTAAGCTACTGCTATTGCTACTATTTCTGTTGTTACTACTACCTCCACCAATAATAATAATAAACCAATCTCTTACTGGTTTCGTTGTCATATTTGTCGCCACAAAGGACATAAGAATGACATTTTACACAAGGAAACTAAGGAAATTGGAGAAATATACGAAAAAGCGCGTCCCAAAATAAAGGAAAAAGAAAACACTGAAACCCCAAATACACGAGAATTAGAAAAAAGGAATAATGAAACTCATTATATATTTCAGCACAGACTGAAGCCGCAGACGTTCTTCATACAAATGCTCCACAGATGGCAGGAGAATATCTCACAGTTGTTTAGTTCATCATTGTGGCAAGTACAAGCTTACAGATCAATAGTTATCACTGAAAATAGTATTTTATAACGATTAGTTTCGAGTCACTAATAAGTACAGACTGGGTAAAGTATCTCTTATAATAACTATAACCCTATAACTTTCTTCTTGCGGTTTCTCTCATTTTGTTTCGGCTAATAACGATACCCAACATCACTTCTACTTAAGATCATAATTCACAGGATCATTTCTGTAGTATGATTGGCATGTGTCTTTATCGAAATGATGAAGTCACTTAAACCACGATGATGACCTATCGTTACTTTTCTTGAGCGTGAAAACGACCTGTATAATCTTCTTTGATTATTCGGTCATTGATGATCGCAATCACTTCATAACGAAGTCTGGAAGGAAAAGTAACTTTCTGAGTGGTCTACCGTAATTTTCACTAATTTATTTCAATGCCAAAGAATTAACAATCACTCCATCCTCACTGGTTAGTTTTTGTCGTCACAAAGGAAGTTTAATTGATTTCCTCATTATCCACACATTTTAAAGTTACGCACTTGCGAGTCCTAAAAAATGATATACACTACTATATACATTTTGTAAAGTATTATACAAAACTCATCTTGAAAAAAAAAAAAAAAAACTGGTTATTTTCTCCAACAACTTTTGGTCTCTCTTTGTTGATGACATTTGTAGGGATGCAGGATGAAAAACGGCTAAGCTCAAAGATTTCATACTTAGTGCATATATATATATATATATATATATATATATATATATATATATCACTGACTCGCTTAATCCAGAGGCTCGATTAACAGAAAATCATTTTGAAAGTTAGGATGAATTCATCCTTTCATTTTTTGCGAATTCAGCCTCAAGCAATGAGAATTGGGAAGCGTCAACAAAATGGAAAACATTTCGATCAAAATCAAAATCGATAAATTTCTCATCCTATCAGTTATATAAAAAAAAAAACTTCCAAGGTTGGGGAGAATTTACCCCGTTAAACACATGTTCCTCGCTGATTTCACCGCAATTAATGGGGATGATTTCGAAGGCCTAAACCAAGTATTTAGTATAACGTATTTTATGATATTAGGTTATAGCAAAAAATCATCATCTTCTTCACACATTATGATTATGAGTAATCTCAAAATATGGGTAGATTTTCCACTCTCGCTAACTTTATTGTGGATAGACTTTAACATCAAACAATAGACTTCATTCTCTGAAACTGAGAGAAACTAACTTCTGCAGAAAATTGATATGGGTCATGAATAAAAGTGAATTTTGATAAAAATGATTGATACAGGCCATGAATTTTATTGAAAATCGGATATGTTTCTGGAACACACCGTATCGTGCAAATCTGTTGCTGAACCCACCGAAGAGGCAGGTTGTCCCGCAATATGAGGGATGTACTACCACGATGTCATTTGTCATCGTGGTAGTACGGAAACTTCGAAAATATAAGGTTTAGATAATGAAACAAGAATTTATATTCATTATTTCCAATTTGACTAAACAAATAACGGCAAACATTCTTCAGACATACGAACAAAAACAAACAAACAAAAAAACTCGTTTCTTAGCTTCTTCACTTTGTGCGAATAAAATATTGAAAGTGCTTAAGACTTATTAGTTTCGGTATCACTGAAGAAATGAGGACAGACACAGGACAACTTTCGGGCGTAAAAAAATATTTCTTGCAATATCTATAAGGAATATTTCTTTGTTCTTCTGTGGAGAATGCAAAAGAGTGGTTGATTCTTAATATCTAGGGTTTCAATATACGATATAAGGGAAATGATCGTCTTCTTCAAACGCTTAAGCTACTGCTATTGCTACTATTTCTGTTGTTACTACTACCTCCACCAATAATAATAATAAACCAATCTCTTACTGGTTTCGTTGTCATATTTGTCGCCACAAAGGACATAAGAATGACAACATTTTACACAAGGAAACTAAGGAAATTGGAGAAATATACGAAAAAGCGCGTCCCAAAATAAAGGAAAAAACACTGAAACCCCAAATACACGAGAATTAGAAAAAAGGAATAATGAAACTCATTATAGATGTCAGCACAGACTGAAGCCGCAGACGTTCTTCATACAAATGCTCCACAGATGGCAGCAGAATATCTCACAGTTGTTTAGTTCATCATTGTGGCAAGTACAAGCTTACAGATCAATAGTTATCACTGAAAATAGTATTTTATAACGATTAGTTTCGAGTCACTAATAAGTACAGACTGGGTAAAGTATCTCTTATAATAACTATAACCCTATAACTTTCTTCTTGCGGTTTCTCTCATTTTGTTTCGGCTAATAACGATACCCAACATCACTTCTACTTAAGATCATACTTCACAGGATCATTTCTGTAGTATGATTGGCATGTGTCTTTATCGAAATGATGAAGTCACTTAAACCACGATGATGACCTATCGTTACTTTTCTTGAGCGTGAAAACGACCTGTATAATCTTCTTTGATTATTCGGTCATTGATGATCGCAATCACTTCATAACGAAGTGTGGAAGGAAAAGTAACTTTCTGAGTGGTCTACCGTAATTTTCACTAATTTATTTCAATGCCAAAGAATTAACAATCACTCCATCCTCACTGGTTAGTTTTTGTCGTCACAAAGGAAGTTTAATTGATTTCCTCATTATCCACACATTTTAAAGTTACGCACTCGCGAGCCCTCAAAAATGATATACACTGGTAAATAAATTTTGTACAGTATTATACAAAACTCATCTTTTTTTTAAAAAAAAAAACTGATTATTTTCTGCGACATCTTTTGGTCTCACTTTGATAATGACATTTGTAGGGATGCAGGATGAAAAACGGCTAAGCTCAAAGTTTTGAGACTTAGTGTTCCGCAACAGCAGTAGCACGCCACCTTTTGCAACTCTAATCTTTCTCTTTTTCTCTCTCTCTCCATATATATACTACTGACTCGCTTAATTCAGAGGCTCGATTAACAGAAACTCAGTAAATATATACATTTTTAGTAAAAATTATTGTGAATTATACTTTTGAAAGTTAGGATGAATTCATCCTTTCATTTCTTGCGGATTCAACCTCAAGCAATGAGAATTGGGAAGCGTCAACAAAATGGAAAACATTTCGATCAAAATCAAGATCGATAAATTTCTCACCCTACCAGCTATATAAAAAAAACTTTCAGGGTTGGGGAGAATTTACCCCGTTAAACACATGTACCTGGCTGATTTCACCGCAGTTAATGGGGATGATTTCGAAGGCCTAAACCAAGTATTTAGTATAACGTATTTTATGATATTAGGTTATAGCAAAAAATCATCATCTTCTTCACACATTATGATTATGAGTAATCTCAAAATATGGGTAGATTTTCCACTCTCTCTAACTTTATTGTGGATAGATTTTAACATCAAACAATAGACTTCATTCTCTGAAGCTCAGAGAAACTAACTTCTGCAGAAGATTGATATAGGTCATGAATAAAAGTGAATTTTGATAACCATGATTAATACAGGCCATGAATTTTACTGGAAATCGGATATCTTTCTGGAACACATCGCATCGTGCAAATCTCTTGCTGAACCCACCAAAGAGGCAGGTTGTCCCGCAATATGAGGGATGTACTACCACGATGTCATTTGTCATCGTGGCAGTACGGAAACTTCGAAAATATATAAGGTTTCGATAATGAAACAAGAATTTATACCCATTATTTCCAATTTGACTAAACGAATAACGGCAAACATTCTTCAGACATACGAACAAAAGCAAACAAACAAAAGAAGAAAAAAACTCCTTTCTTAGCTTCTTCACTTTGTGCGAATAAAATATTGAAAGTGCTTAAGACTTATTAGTTTCGATATCACTAAAGAAATGAGGACAGACATAGGACAACTTTCGGGCGTAAAAAAATATTTCTTGCAATATCTATAAGGAATATTGTTTGTCGCCAGACAGGACATAAGAATGACAACATTTTACGCAAGGAAACTAAGGAAATTGGAGAAATATACGAAAAAGCGCGTCCCAAAACAAAGGAAAAAAAACATTGAAACCCCAAATACACGAGAATTAGAAAAAAGGAATAATGAAACTCATTATATATTTCAGCACAGACTGAAGCCGCGGACGTTCTTCATACAAATGCTCCACAGATGGCAGCAGAATATCTCACAGTTGTTTAGTTCATCATTGTGGCAAGTACAAGCTTACAGATCAATAGTTATCACTGAAAATAGTATTTTATAACGATTAGTTTCGAGTCACTAATAAGTACAGACTGGGTAAAGTATCTCTTATAATAACTATAACCCTATAACTTTCTTCTTGCGGTTTCTCTCATTTAGTTTCGGCTAATAACGATACCCAACATCACTTCTACTTAAGATCATACTTCACAGGATCATTTCTGTAGTATGATTGGCATGTGTCTTTATCGAAATGATGAAGTCACTTAAACCACGATGATGACCTATCGTTACTTTTCTTGATCGTGAAAACGACCTGTATAATCTTCTTTGATTATTCGGTCATTGATGATCGCAATCACTTCATAACGAAGTGTGGAAGGAAAAGTAACTTTCTGAGTGGTCTACATAAATTTTCACTAATTTCAATGCTAAAAGAATTAAGAATATCAAACCTAGGTACTTATGGAAGTTTAATTGAATCTCTCATTATCAATTCATTTTAAAGTTAACCAGTTTCGAGTCCTAAACAGTACTATAAAAATTTTGTACTTTACAATACAAAATTCAGTGGTTATTTACTGGGACATCTTTTGGTTTCTCCTTGATACTAACTAACTAACTCTATGGCTTATAGGACCTAGAGGTTCAATGCCGCGTTCACAAAAGCTCTGCAATGGCTTCTATCCTTAGCCAGCTTCTACTTTGTATTCTAATTTCTGCGAGGTCCATCTAAATATTGTTCTCCCATCTGCTCCTAGGTCTTCTTAATGGTCGTTTTCCGATTGGTCTTCCTGTCAAGACCTTGAAGCGTTTCTACTTTCTTCCATCCTAGCTACATGATCTGCCCACCTAAGCCTCCTCGACTTGATGATCCTAATAATTTCTATAATTAACTTGAATGAACTCAAGCAATATGAAGAAGTTTCTTAACGCGTTAAAAACTACTGTTTGACAGCATAAATTTTCGTAAATTGTATAAACAAATGGATGAATTTTACGAATGTAGAGTGGACTTTACTTTTTTTTAAACTTTTATTTATTCTCTGATTAATGACTCATTTTAAAACTAACGTTGCGAATCCTAAAAAAGTCTCTATAACCCATATACAGGGTGAGTCAAAAGTGTCTTACTTTCCATTATAAAATAAAAGCAAGCATAGGTAACCGGAATTGGTAATTGTAGGGATACAGTAGACCGAGAGGCCGCCATCCTACTATCCGCTATTTTGAATCTCACTCAAAGGATATTACACCAATCTTCCACTGCCATCGTAACCAATTTGTCGTTTACATCAGGTGGAAATTTTAGCCACCACACTGACGAAAGAAAATGCCTTCTACAACGTAATGTTCTCGCTTGTTTGTTTTCCGGCTTTGGAAGGGGTGTTCAACGATACCTGGTTTATCACATGAATCCACCAGAGTAACATTTAAAATGTTTCGTCAGGGAATCTTTCTTGATACAAACGATGATCCTTCGCTACACTGTCACTATAAATCGGACAGCTACTAATTTCAATATATAATCTAAACATTCCAACGAACACACCTAACATGTACTGTTCTATTTGCGACAGATTGATAATCTACCAGCTACTGTCAATGTTAATTTCAAGACATAACCTGAGAAAGATAAAAATGCACTTATTTGTATCAGCCTCGAGAACTATCTTGTAGATATCTTGTGCTAATATCGCCCTACGTAATTCTACATTTGGATCCATTATGAGGATCTGCGGTCTGGTAGCCACGCTCACTAATGCAAATTACTTAAGATTACGTTTAGGACATTAAGACGCCGATGTGAAACTGTATCCAGGCGTGGGTGCTTGTTTACATCTCGTCTATTTTCATGTCAAGTACTACGTTTTTCTGTCATGGACATCCTTTGAAAACTCGAAAAGTATACATTTCTGGGATATATATGTTTCCACGGACCTTTCTGATAGTCTATACCTGTAGAATATGCTTCTGAATTTACATTTATTTTCCGGTCACCTTTATATAACCAGTACTGAAATACAAATAATTAATTTACGATTCTGAATTACAAGTATTTTCGGAGCACGTCGTATAAAATATTAATTCTTGCTTTTACTTTATATATATAATAGGTAGTTGTGCGAAATTCACTCTTACCTTTACAGTGACTAATGCATGAAGTGCTGCTTCCCAAACTAGAGCCATCACTGAAGGATCGCCTTCGTCTAAATTGTTAAACACAGATGGAACAAGCTGCGACGCATGCTCTGACACTAATTCTGGTATCTGCTGACACAGAGAAATCAGAGAGGAGAACCATGACCCGCGAATCTGCAACAGAATCATGCAATTATTGTATTATCAAAAGTATTGGTATAAAGGAAAAAAAGAACTCTCACACTCACTGTATTTTCATTCATATTCGTATTGTAAATTTCAGAAATTAAGTAATGTGAAGAATATAAATATTTTAATAATCCTTGACATGGGGCCACTTTATTGTCACTAAAATATTTTCATCTGTGCAACATCATTAATACCCAGACAGCAATTTAAACTTGCTGCAAGTTGCCACAAACTTGCTGTCGCAAGGTCAATTAGCTTGCCGCAAGCTATACTATGCAAGCCAATTAGCTTGCCGCAAGCTATACTATGCAAGCCAATTAGCTTGCTGCAAGCTAGTTAGTTACATCTGGACAAGGCTTGGGGCAAGCTTGTCTTCACAAGTCAAATTATCTCAAACGCAAGCCAATTATAAGCGTATTCTCATCAATGGCAAGCTTTAATAAGCTTATTGCAAGCGAAACACACGCCAAACAAGTTATATGGAAGCTTGCAGTAAGCGAATTTAGATAAAACAGTATGAAATCAGTATAATTTAACCGTCTGACTAAATTTATGCTACAATATATTGTCCCCTCAATTTCCCATTTATTGAAGCAAATGCACAACCGTGAAAACACCCGTCTCCGATCCGCTTCTGCAAAACATCAAAATAAGCATAATTGTTACGTTTTAGGTGTGACAAGCAACGTGCCGTTGCTTCTTACAAATATCTAATATGTTGTTATATTAGCCGCGAGTACTTGAAATTTCTACCTTTTTATATAAAAACGCAGAAAAATGTTTATACTTTAAACACAGCGTTCAGATAAAGTTTATACTGTAAGTTAAACTTGAAGTTTATATTAAAATATCTGCAACAGTTCTGTATTCTTTCGCTAAATAAGTAGGCTGAAACCTGCTGCCATCTATGTTCACATTTATGCTTTATACATAAATACTACAATTCGTTATGCCTCATGGTTACCAAAATATGAGGAAATAAAGAGCGACATTATAGGTACGTGGGACTAGAGTACTAGACGGCACAATTAAAAAAAAAAATAATTAAGTTTGTCCTTTATTCAAGCTGAATGCTAACAAGACGCTAACAACGCGAACACTGCCTTATCGCCGAAAGTTAAGAGGTCAGCGTCACGTGGTTTTTGAGAACAACTGAAAATCGAACGCGCGCTGCTTTTTACTTCAATCTAAAGAAAAGCGTCTCGCAAGTGAAGCGTGGGTTGCCCGCACCTTGCGCTAAGCAGAAATAAGCTTTTGTGTATAAGCCAAAGCGAAATAAAATCAAATAAAAGCGACAGGCAAGCTTGCGGCAAGCAAACATGCTGTCTGGGATACGAGGGCTGTCCATAAAGTACCAGACGTTTTGGCCTATCGCGGCAGTGGGCAGGGCTAGAGTCGCCATCTTGCTGTCAGAACGTTGCCACACTCAGTACCGTCAAATGGGGTGAATAGAAACAGAACTCCCAGATTAGTTTTGGATTTATCTGGACGATAAATTAATCAAGAAAACTGAAATTTCTTAACGTAGTCTTATACGGCTAAAGTGTTTAGGGCAGAGACAAAATGTTTTACTGAGTTGGGAACACTGAGGTAGACGGCAGTAGCATTAATGTGTTACTGAAATCTTACACGGTATTTTAGCGCTCCTCAAACTTTCTTGGTAAGTATGACATTTTCATATTGGTTACATTTGAACATATGCCTATTTTGTAGTTTGTCGTTTCATTTACTGACCCTCATAGTAAAAGTTTTAATTTTGTAAATTATTTCTAATCAAAATTTAACTTTACTGGGTTATTGTTATGATCTTTAATTAGTGGGATGAATAGAAACACTTCTTGAGGAGTGGAAAATTCTTGAGAAGCGGAAAAAAGGACCTTATAGGAATGAATCAACCATCTCCAAGAACAAATTTCCAAGTCTTCTAAAAAAAATGTGTGTGACAAACTGGAGGAGGAAAATATCAGGGCTGGATTTGAAAAGTGTGGAATTTTTTCCCTTTGTCGAGACCAAATACTGAGGATGCTGCCAAAAAGAGACAATGAACGAGAAGAAACAGAACAGCAAAAGATATCTCAGACTAAACCGTTCCCTTATGGATCTTCTCAAGAGCATGAGAGAAGATGAAAAAATTAAACAAGGGAAGAAGAGAGTACGAATAGATGTTTCTGGTAAGAGTTTTGGTTTTTGTTTTCTGAAAATGATACATTTTCATCAAATCACACGAAACTCAACCTACCCTTGTGTGGTCGGAAGAGGAGAAAGACAACTTTCCAGAAGACAACATTCCAGACGATCACGAACTAGATGATGGTTTTCTAAAGCTGGTGATTTTGCTGTGCTAAAGGTTTATGAGAAACTAAAACTCGATGAGACTATTCACTACCCAAGTGCGAAAATGTGAACATGATGGATATGTGGGAGTGTTTTATAAGAGGGCACATAAACAATGAAATTTTCAGAAACTTCTGAAGAATCGTTGTTACTATATGAGGATATTGTTACGAAACTGTTGGGTTTTATTAGGAGTTCGCCAACACGCTTTAAGTATATGATTAGTTTTGGGCTCCTTCGTGGCTAAGCAGTTAGCGTACGCGCCTTTGGCGTGGGAGACCCGGGTTCGATTCCCGGCGGGAGCTCATGTGGTTCTGATTCCACGTTAATTAGTAGGTCCACGTCTCATATAGCCTCGCTGCTGAACGGGACGATAACCTCAAAATCAACTCAACTCATAAGTTTCCCTGGTGATTTCAGTGGTTTAAATCTTATTCAAAAATCATCAAAACAATATGGTCGTTTGTACCTATATTGTGCATTGTATTGTTTTATCAGTTTGTAATTTATGTAATACTGGTCTTATTGAACTTATATCTTGCAGGTATTAAATAAATAGTTCGTTTCAACAAATACGCTGTTTCTTTTTACCTTTTCAATAGTATAAAAGAAACAATGAAAATAAAGTCATTGTTTCTATTCACCCCTACCCATGGGATGAATAGAAACATCAAGAAAAATCAAGGTGAAGGAAAGTGGAAGTGATAAATTAATGTGACGTTTACTGAACTTCATTAGCATATTAAGACCTTTTCTTTGGAATAATCTGATACGCGAAATCTTTAACATCACCAGACTTATATACTCATATAGCCAAAAATGTGTTTCTATTCACCCCATTTGACGGTACGCATCCAGTTGTGGTAGCATGAGGACTGTGACGCTCTTATTGTGCTTTCTGTGACGTGTTACAATGTGTGCTACAATAGAAAATCCCGCCTCTTGTGAGGTGCGTTCTGTGATTACGTTTTTGTTGGCAAAAAACCATAAGCTAATTGAAATCCACCGCCAACTGTGTGAAGCGTGCAAACATGGAATAATGAGTGAAGGCCGAGTGAGGCAATGGTGCATTGATTTTAAAAATGACCATTCCAACGTTCACCATGAGGACCGCAATGGTAGACCTAGCCTTGTGCCTGATGAACTAGTGAGGCAAATCGACGATAAAATTCGTGCTATCAACTACCACCTCTTCCCAGCGATAGAGAGATGGCTCGCTACACAACGCTTTGATACTGACGCCGAACTGCATGCCAGTGTAAACCAGTAGTTGAAATCGCAGGCAGCAGATTTCTACCGTGGCGGTACTGAAAAACTTGTTACATGTTATGATAAGTGTTTTAATATGCATGGCAATTATGTGGAAAAATAGCTTAAGAATGTACCTTTTAAATGTATATAATACAATTTGGTTTGTTCATTCTGTTACTTTTTTTTTTTTTTTTTTAAATTTCAAAACGTCTGTTACTTTTATACAGCCCTCGTACTAACTTTATGGACTATGGAACTCGGAAGTTCAATGCAGCGTTTACAAAAACTCTCCACTGACTTCTACCGTCAGCCAGTTCAATCCAGTTTGTACTTTGTATTCCTATAACTGCAAGAGCCATCTTAATATTTGTCCCCCTATCTGCGCCTAGGTCTTCCTAATATTTAAAAAGAAATTATAAAGAAAAGGAATATCTTTTAAACACATCAACAACAAAATGAAGTGTAACATTTCAGGAAAGGATTCATTAACATTCTCTTCTAGTCAGGTGGTAGCTTTCATTTATTCGAAAATACTTTCTTCTTGTTAATCAGAGAATTTCCTTTCAATATTATCCTGTATACATCGAAGACTTAACTCCAGTCCTTACCCAAATTACATGAATTCTTATTTAATGTTGATCTTGTGGTTTTGATTATGAAAAATCAAGAACTTATCTTTCTGTTGAAGAAGATTTTCCATCATTTAGTAGATTATATGAAATGATTGTCTTGCCCCAAATGAATAGATAATCCAAGAACATAATTAGACAAAACTACTACTTCGATAATGATAAAAAGCTTCCATCCAGTATTTTCGCATTTACTTGACTTTAATGCATCATCGATTCGATCCCATATGGATATGTCCTCATTCGACGGAAGAAAATAGACTACCTTATATTTTAGATGTAATCTGCATATATGACTTTTGCTCATGAAAGCACTGACTTAGATTTGCAAACACCGTATAATGAAGAGACTTAAACATTTTCACCAAGACTACACTTTCTCTCACACCAAAATTTACTAAAATGGCCATATACGAAGAGTGTTCAGAAAGTAAGTTGACAAAGCCTGCAGTCAATATTTCCGACAACCAATACAGCCAACAGATAGACACACATTAGGTTATTTTTCAACATAGTCTCCATATCGGTTCAGGCACTTGTTGTATCGTGAGATGAGTTTGAAGATTTCTTTCTGGTTAAAATCCTGTTCTTATGTGTTCAGCCACGTTGTCATGAAGTGTTTCACCTCTTTGTCTGAAGCAAATCAACGGCCTCCTAGGAGCTCTTTCAAATGCTCGAACGGGTGAAATTCGCTGGAAGGGTGCTCGATAATGTTCCAGCGAAACTGCTTCAACAGCGTGGTGGTCTTCTGAGCTGTATGAGGTCGCGCATTATCGTGAAGGAAGACATCATTCTGCAACATGCTAATATTACAGTCTCTCTGTAAACCTCTACAAGCTGCCGGTGAATTTCAGAAGCGGTTACATGTTTTGCACACAGAAATCGAATAACTGAGTGGACTTCTTCGTGAGATTCGTTTTCCAAACAAGTCGCCATTTGTATTTACATACAACTAGCGCCGTAGGTGGCGGGTGGCTGAAACTCTACACAGTTGCCAACTCCATGTATTAAAATTACCACACTCTCCTCATTCCTCTGTAAGAGACAAAACAGTATAAATATCGGCCTTGTAACCTTAGTTTCTGGTCCTCCTTCGTAAGTCATGTGTAAAACAAAGCTACATTATTAAACAAGGAAATAATAAACACATCTGACCAGAGTGTATACACTTGGTTTCGACAACTTAACGTTGTCTTCATCAGACACTAACTGAGAGAGATATCTTAGAGCATAGATATTTATACTAAAAGTGAAAGTACTCAAATTACTTGTGTGCATGGGAAGCCACCTTGAGATGTACAAGGAAATTGAAGAAATTAGTGGTTGAAGTTATACCTTTTTTACTTAGAATGTGTGTAACGTGGTCCCATCTTATTCTCTCGTTTCCTCCCACATTACTCATTCCTCTATTTCATTCATTTCTCATCTTCGTTTCCTTTAGTCTAACCGCATAAAGAGCTCCTTCGTGGCTGAGCAGTTAGCATACGCGCTTTTGGCATCGGAGACCCGGGTTCGATTTCCTTGTACATCTCAAGGTGGCTTCCCATGCACACAAGTAATTTGAGTACTTTCACTTTTAGTATAAATATCTATGCTCTAAGATATCTCTCTCAGTTAGTGTCTGATGAAGACAACGTTAAGTTGTCGAAACCGTTACACTGTAATTTAGTTTTTAATAAACAAGTGTATACACTCTGGTCAGATGTGTTTATTATTTCTGAGTCGTGATGGATAGAGCTGCATATTAAACAAGATTTCTAGTTATATTTCACTGTCTTTCTGTCCCTACTTAACAGATTTATTATTATTACTTAAACAACTGATAATGTATATTTGATAAAGATGTGTTAACATACCATTCCTATCGTGTACTTCGAATACTTCCAAAACTTCGCCGCCGACAGTAGTTTCTTATGTGTTTCTTCAATCTTCTTTAATTCAGCTGATGGTACTTTATGAAGGAAGCGGGAATAGGCCTGAAGACTACTAAATAAAAGTCTTTGGTACTTCGCTTCCATTTCCTCAGGAGATGTAGTCCTTTCAAGAAGAAAATGTAACCAATATATCAGAAACGTAACAATAAAAAAGCAATTGTAAATAATAATAATAATAAAATTAGCTAATAGCTCAGTCGTGAGGTATTTATATTGCATATTAAGAGAAGTTATTTTCGTTCCTTCGCACCAGAATTAATTATTACTGTCTGATATAAGGTTCTTCGTTAATTTATAGTGGATTCTCACCTCATAAAAGTCCTGCAAAAGTGTTTATACACTTGCAAGTCCTACAACTGTCATATACAGCCTGCAATATCAATTTGTACAGGAATTTTTAACGATGAACATTAGCAATAGCTGCAACTGAAAAGGAGATACAAGAATTTATATTTAAAGGTGTCATCTCGACACTTCCCTAGTGAAACTAAGAGAAAATTTTAATCAAGATGGGCCGGCCACTGGATTCTAACCCCAAGGCACCCGATTGCGAAACAAGAATTCTAACCACTTGCCTACTCCAGGTCGGTCTCGTACAATCTCATAACTTAATTTAAACCAGAAAAGAAAAAAAAAAAAAAAAAAGCTTAATACTCACCGCAGACCAAATGTTAATCTACAAAGTACTTTCAGAAATTCCTATTTCCATCCTCAGATCAGTTCGAAAAATAAATTTAAAAATGGGAAAGAAACATGGATAGATAAAAAGTCGTTTAAAAGTTAAAAAAAAAAAAAAAGAAAAAGAAAGAAACCATTTCTCATCAAACAAATTTGTACACTTTCAACCTTGTATACAAATTCCCTTTGACGAGAAGTGGTTTGGTTCTTTTAACTCCAACAGCTTTGTGTACAGCTTTTTATTTATAGTTGTTTTCAAATACAATCACCGCTCGCAATATAAAGTGATTCCTCGAAATATTTCTATTATTAATGTTAACTTACTTTGGATTGCTTAAAGACTGTTCCGTCTGATTCACCAAGTTGTCATAAATATAATTCAATATATCTTCTTTACAAAATATAATGGCTTCATTTAATTTGGCCGGAGGAAACGCATTCTGAAACGTAAAAAGCACACAATAGCTAAATTAATACAAGATTTTTTCCTACCTATGCTCTTCTAAAGTACGTAAACTTGAAAACCACAATCTACTGACACAAATAATGTGCGTTAACTAAAATCAGTGATCAATGAAATTAATTAAGTTACATATAGTGAAACCTGTCTATGTTGGTCACCATCAGTTCCATTGACAAGTGGCCAACTTACAGAAAATAAGTGCGATTGATGTACTTTTAGAATAGGCTTTCCAATATTACTTGACAGTAAAATTTTAATAAGCAATGGCACGATAGCTAGTTTTAAATAGTGTATATATAGTAATCATAACAATATGCAGTACTAGAAAAAATTACTACAGTATTTTTATTATATGTAGATACCTTTCTGTTCCTGAAAACTAATCTGGTACACTGTGCTATTCGGATTGAAAACAAAATATTTTTTATTCTTTTTGGCACATATGAACATTCTAATTTTGTAGCCCGATGGCAGAACTTTCTTTGTCTTTCTGCGATGAACTTCTGTAAGTCAAAAATTTTCTACAGCAATTCCAGAATGGAAAATCAAGATGATACCATCATACTTTTATTGCAGTGTTACATGGCACTTATTCTGCACAAACGCGGCAAATTTTCTGCGATCACATCGCAGATCGCGGCATGTTCTGCTATGGGGTTTTGTAGTTAGCTGCCTCTTGTTAATGAGCTACAAATGTTTCCCTCGGGGGAAAAGATGTTTTGAGAAAATCTTAAGGGAATTCATATCTCAAAACCTCCGCTACCTTTCGACAAGCCGTCATGTGCCAATAGTTGACAGTTGAGATGGTTAGCTTGAACCTTGAGAATTTTTCCGGAATTACTAAAGCTCCCACTGATGAAAGAAGGCGATATAGCTAATGGTTTAACCAAAACAGATAGGGTAAACACGTACAACCATTTCCTGAATTGGCGTAGCCCACGTGCTTTTTCTTTTTCACATCTTTCTTCACCACCCTTTATCAGGGTAGTATTCTGGTTTATTGACCTCCAAGAACGAATCATGGGAATCCATGCTTCTTTTTCTCCAGTCACAAATACAGAACATCTGCCTCATATGAGAATATGAAAGAGTTAAGAAAAATAACAAAACTGCAATTTGCGTGCGTGGCCAAGATACGCAGGTAAAGTTATCACTATCATCATAGCTTCAATGCGGCCAACTTCTAAGACAGACAAGTGCCAACTTACAGAGTAATAACTAACGAATGTTTTATGGGAAAATGCAGGTTCAAGACGAACCATGCCAAGATCAGCAGGTGGCCAAGTTGACAGATTTTACTGTAGTAAGAAAATGGGCCAAATGGATGGCTCAACCATGATGTACTTCCGCCATCAATGTTTCCGTGGGCTTCAAAGAAATGTGCAGCATATGAAATTTTCCACAATGTTTAAGATTTATGCTAATCTATGAATATTATATGTAGTAAAAAATACAACTGTAATTTTCGTTTATTATTTCAGACAAAAAGCTTCAAAATAAGGGATATAAAATAAGAAAGCTAAGGGAACGTATATGCATGGAATTAAAATGTAAAATCTATATTATTGTTCAAGAGTTTTCGAGCAGACCGGATTTGAGTTACCAGAACTTAGTCGCCATGTGTCACAGAGAGGTATTCCTGTCTAAAGCATAAAATTTGACGATAGTGGGATCGGGATCTGTGAGATATTCCAGATGATAAATCATTAATCATCAAATCATTAATTATTTAAACGAAAATGTGGGAGGTAACATATTAGTTTAGTTTGAAAGATACAGACATACGGAGTCCATACAGTGACCAACACTTGAAAGGATAAAAGTTCTACATCTTCTGTAGTTCACTGTACCTTGTTCGATATGTTAACATTTAAAAAGGCATAAATACCACGTTTTCAAGTGCTTACGATGGCCTATATACGGCCTTCTGTGCTCAACTGTCGCTCAGTGGGCACGTATACATAGTGATAGTCATTGGTATTCCAACAAACAAAAATTAGGAATACGAAACTATTGTAAACCCTTTTCAAAATACGTATTTTTGGCTTTTAAAATGATAACATATGAATAAAGTACAGAAAACCACAAAACATGTAAAACTTATCCTTCTTTCGAAGTTCTGTCACTGCACTGACCCGGTATGTCTATATCTTCCACACAAAACTATGCTACCTCAGCTTCAACGCTTTTGTTTATACTATGCAATATATATTTCAAATTGTTTTCGCGTTGCCCAATTTAAGATTTACAATTAAGACATATCATTTCCAGTATACCTTAGGTCCCGGTCGAACTCTCGCTAAACCTTATGCTTTAGACTAGAATACCTCTGGCATACAGCGGCAAAGTTCTCAAGCCAAAATAATACGTCCATAGTAGATACTTAGTCAAATAGGTGTGTGCGAAAATTTTTTGAGTGGTACTGTACACCGTTCTTTGCTTTCTTAACCTATCATCCAGTTACTTGGAACTGAAAATTTAACTTCAAGAAAACACATTAATTTGTAGTATTTAACACAGTACTGATAATAATCGAAATCAAACTTTAAAGCTAAAAGAGATGGGTGAATGGAATCAAGACGAGGAAACCCACAAACATGACATTCTTCACCACAAATCCACTAAAATCTCATCATGCCCCTTTTTTCCTTTGTCAATTTCTCCAACAACTCTCTCTTTGTTTGCTGTTTTGTTTCATCATTTCCCTTTACTCTTTTATATATATATAGAGCTTCCTGTTTTCTTAGGTTTTCTAAGTATGCTTTGTAGTTACGGTAAGCAGACTTAGCAGATGTAAGAAGCTTCTGAGTAAGTGGAACCAGTTCTGGCCTATTTCCGAATTTCTTCATCCCAGACATTATATTCAACTTAGCATTGAGAGCATTTATCACCTACTCTTAAGAAGAACATACAAGAAGCATAACACAAGACGAACATGATGAACGACACAAAGACACACACACAACGTTGAGCGGAGCGTTAACTATTACGAGAGAAAACAGACTATTATGATAGAAGAAAGAATAGACACAGAAGGGTTCTCAACCCCATCTTGAGAGCTTAAGCATCCACTGTCCTTTAGAAAGAATAAAAGCTGAAGTGAGGATAAAGCTGACTGTTTCACATGTGGCAGCAAAGTAATGAGTAACAAGTTTCTGCCTTTTTCAATTTATTTTTATAATATTTTTCTTAGAAAACTGCCAATGCAAAACATAAATCTCACGAAAAAGTCACTTTACCTCCCCAAAAAAGTGACTTTTAATGACAAATCTGAAAAAAAAAGTAACTTTTAGTGACCAACTTGAAAAAAAAGTAACTTTTAGTTAAAAAAATGACTCGATATGAGCCCTGAAATTATATATATGGGACAGTAAAAGGATATACTTCATCCCTACCTGAATGATTACGCAGAAGGCTCGAAAATAAAAAAAAAAAAATAAAAAAATCCGGGCGCCAAGTAACACTGATGACTGGAAATAATATTTCGACCCTCTAGCCATCCTATTCGTAGGTTTTCTGGGGGTTCTCCAGCATTATCATTTCACAAATTTCATCATCATTCATTTTCATTAATCATCCGTCCCCTTTTCAGCCAAAAAGCCATAATTATGAGAGGTAAAAATAAGTTTTATTCCATTTCATTCCTGACGTCTAGCTTTTTCCGACATTAGTATTCCCAATTTTTACCTGACAGGAGTTTTTATTTCTATATACTTGGATGGATTGAAAACAATGAATGGTACACCATTAGAGGATTCTGATTCATCCAGAAAAACACATACTGCTGCTCCGTAAAAATCCACCGATACTGTCTTCAATTGCTGTTATCTTCGAGGCACTGCCTTTGTGGTGGACGAACATCATATGCGTGGGTTCTCCCACTTCATTCATTTTTCATCATCACCATCTTCTTTAGCCTACACGGCATATCTATGAGAAGTAAAACTGAAGAATTTCATTTCATTTTAATCTTCAAGGGACTGCCTCTTCACTAAGTTATCCTTGTACTTATTTATACCAGTGACTATAATTTAATGCCAAAACACACAGTACATTTAATATTCAAATTGAATTTGTATCATTGTGGTGTTTCAGAACTGGCGCCTACGTCAGAAGAAAACTATTTGAGCCTTGATCACGCATAAGATCAAAATAAACTAATTTTCACCCAAAAAAATAATAACAATAATAATAATAATAATGTAAAATTTATTCGATTTTGATTAAAAACGACGTTTAAATTATCTTCCGATTTCTTCGGATTTTCTGAATTGATCCAACTGATTCGAATTAAAACAGACACAAATATAGAGATGAATACACTCCTCTCTACTCATCCTAAAAAAATAAGTTTTACGTAAATTTCACAGAATTCTCTTGGTCTTCACAAACGTACCGCATGTCTTCTTCGGGATAAAGGGTGAATTCACCTCAATCTTTAAAATAAATAAATAAATAAACGATGCGATGCGTATCTACTAAGAGTAAGTAAAAATTCCCATGTGTTAAAACAGTGACGGCCAATTTCTAACGCACTGCGGGACAGAACAAAATAAGAATCAAACTTGCGAGTCATTTTTCGCTCCACACCCCAAACCGTTGAGGCCAAGATTTTAAATTTTTGTTGTGTTCTCCGTATTTTTTATTTTTTGTTTTGTTTTGTTTTGTTTGTTTGTTTGTTTGTTTCACGTGCCTAGGCCAATTAGAGCGAACTGAAAATTCGCATTTTTCTAAAAATTTACCCGGTACCAACGGCCTTGTCTTGTCGAGTGAGCTTAGTAAATAAAAGATTAAGAAAAGATTTTCAGTTAAATATCAACTCTAGATTCAGGTATAATATTATGACCAGCTACACACTTTCTGTTACGTCTGGTGTTAAAACAGGGAACAAATCATACGTTGTTCATTTTTATTTGCAGCCCGGATGAAATATATTACAGTGTTACAACATTCGAAAGCCACAACATCTGGGAACAGTTTCGAGATAATCCTCATCTCTTACTCAGAGTATCTAAAGAAAACATGTTGTTACATGAAAGACATGATGTATAAATTGTCCATCTCGAACTGCAAACTTATCTGATCACTCTTATTCTACAGATGGACAAACAGAAAATTCCATCCTTCATACATAACAAGTGTTCTTTTTACATGCGCTGAGGAAGCAGTGCGAAGTACGAAGAAACCATCGCAGATTTTATGTCTTTTGTATGCCTTAACGTATGAAAATTTTATTTACTGTTCAACATCACTAAAACTACAGGATTTTCACAAAACATTTTTAAACATTTGCTAATACGGTACATTCCTTGGAATTAATATTAGCCAAGAAGAAGGGGATAAACTTATTCTCAACTTTAAGAAAACATTGTAGAATCATTTCAGTTAAAAATAACCAGATCTTTGTGAAACACAATGAATATGTTTATAACTGTAAAGCAACTGTAAGTAAAGTAATTCTAATAGCCACTGACATTACTTGGGGCTGAAATCTAACAGAGGTAAAAGATCAACTCAATTTAAAAAATATATTTTCGCATGCTTCTACCTTGCACAGTATCGGTGGTGGTGGTAATGATGGTGTGGTGATTAATAATAATAATAATAATTAGGGCTCGGAAGTTGAAGACCTAAAAATTACCTAAAAAGGACCTATAAAAAGACCTAAAAAAATCTAAAATAGGACCTAATAACTGGAAAAAAGGACGTAAAAATACGACCAAATGTAATTAGAATTACATAAAAAGATTTACATATTTAATGAATATAATGCTCAAGAAATACAAGCTTCTGGTAGGTCAATGGTATGTCCTTCTTCCACAAACTAAAGTATAAACTAAAATAAGAAAACTCCCCACCCTCACCCTCCCCCCTTGCTGAGGACATTGTTACGCCTCCTTATCTGACCTGTAATTGTTGCAGATCTAATTGTACAGTCCAGTCGTTGAAGAATGTCTTATGATTGTAATTTTCTTTACTAAAGAGAAGATGTTTAAGAGGTGGTGGTCATTCGAGTTAATGGCCAGTAAATTTACTGTCGAAAAATGAATTGCAAAAAAAGACGTTAAGCCCTATGAAAAGCTTTAAAAAAAAGACCAATAGACAAGAAAACGCCGAAAACGTAAAAAAAAAAAGAAAAGAAATAAAATCCACCATTTTTTGGCCTACAATGACCCAAAATTAACATATATTATGTTAAGCCTCGTCTTCAGGCACTCGTAAAAAAAGAGGATTTTTCCTCAACTTCCGGGCCCTAATAATAATAATAATAATAATAATAATAATAATAATAATAATAATAATAATAATAATTTAAACACAATACATTGCAATTAAAACAGGGTGTCTACTGGAATACCAGAAAGTAAATTCATGACTTTTTCATGACTTTTCATGACCTTTTTGTTCAAATTTTCATGACCACGGCGATAAAAATTTACCATTAGTAATAATAAACCCCTACCATAAGTGGTGCATGGGAACTATGCAAGTTGCTAGTGAATCTTAAAAAAAAAAAAAAAAAAAAAAAAAAAAAAAACTAAAATTCTGCCGCCTTGTGCTCGAGCACACAATAGCACTTACCTAAATACGGGCCTGCTCTTACCAGTGAATCACTCTATACTGTATTTGAAGTTTTAATTCTGAGTATAATTATCCATCTAGCAGAAATTTGTCTGAAATTAAGCACTCAGAGAACTGCCCAAAGACAAAACAAATTATAAAAGAAATTCGTTTTAAAAAATAGATCATCAAATTTAAAATCTGCAAACTCAAACGAATAATATTATTTGCATAAGTCTAAAGGCCCAAAAATACACAATTTACATTTCTTAGAAGTAAAGAAATAGCAGATCAGAAAGTTGGACAGTAAAAAGTTGTTACTATATTACAGAGACTAGAAGATGAAATGGGGAGCAGCTAGGAGGACAGTAAAGTACAAGTTAGCCAGCACTAACTGGTGGGGGAAATTCTCACAATTACTGACCTGATACAACTTTTTCAGTACATGCAGTATGTGGTATAAAAGTATGAAGTATAAAAATATACTCTGAGATTTCAGATTTTCATGACCAGTTGGGTAAATAAAGGACTTTTTCATGGCTTTCATGACCACTAAGCAAAATATATGCCTTTTTCATGACTTTCATGACTTTCATGACCAGTAGACACCCTGTAAAAACACCAGAGACAGAAAATAAGTGATATAAGCTCCCAGTGAGCCATCGCTAATGGTTACGACTATGAATGAAATTAGTCTTGACTGTTAATTATGATAAAGTGATTTACCTGAAAAGCGAGTTTCGCTGCACTTGCTGCAGGTGGATACGTGTCGTACTGAGAAACGAACCAAGGCCCAGAAAGAACTTTGAGATATGGAGCCAAATTTCGTTTGACTTGTAGGACTACTTGATTATGTGCTTGGTGTGCTGCCTCCCGAACTCGATGATCTACGTCGATGGCCAACTGACAATACAAACGAGGCCAGAAAGGGAGAACAGCCTTCACAGTCTCCACATCAGACTGTTTGCACAGGTCACCGTACTCTTGCAGCGCCTAAACAAGTAAGAAGAAAAATATTATCCATCATTAACATACGACGGAAACGTTAAAGAAAACAGCCATAAGCTGGAAGTTAGTGTTCTTGGTTTACAGTCAGGAGGCCCAGAAGTCGAATCCTGTAGCCCGGCATTCTGAGTCTGACTGAAGTTTTGCTAAGAGTTTTCCCCAGTTCTACCAGGTGAATGCCAGGATCTAACTAAATACAGGATCTGGCTCACTTATTTTCCCATTGTTGTAATAGTAATTGGTTTTGATCGTGTACAATTTCAATGTAGTTAATTTCTAGACTGTATCAGAAGTTCGTAAAATATATATAAATGACCAAATAAATTACGTAGTGCTTTTAAACAGACAATTGTGTTTGACAAAGAAAAAGCGCTAGATACTTTGTGGGATACAACTGTCTTAGAACCAATATTATACTACGACTCCGTAACTTGATTTCTGCGTGCAAAGTAATCTGGAAACTACTATTCATGATTTAAAGCCTTTGCTTAATAGCAGTTATATTTCCTGTCCACAATTATTTCTCCGCCTACTGCTCAGAGAATAATTCGAAACACAATTCAAGTGCAGTTGACAGGAAACAAGGATATATCAAAATATTTTAAAAAACGAATACTATATTTAGAGCCGTATTTGCGTGCAGATACTTTGGACATGCGTCCAGATTAATTACAAAACAAAAAAGCAAACATTAATCATTTATATTCTGATTGGATTGTAGTTTTGTGTTCGGTTCAGCACCAAGGCTCTATGAGACGTGAACCTACAACTTAACGTGGGATCCGAACTACACGGCCTTCTGTTGAAATCAAATCAAGGTCTCCCGTATGAAATAGCCGTATGCTAATCATATGACAACGAGGGAGCTCATTTATATTCTGAACTCCATATAGCCACGAGAGAGCTCATTTATATTCTGAGCTCTATATAGCCACGAAAGAGCTCATTTATATTCTGAGCTCCATATAGCTCATCTGTGACATGTATGCAGTAAATCTAACTGACGGGTACTTGAAGACACCTAAGCTCTGACATCTACTAACTAAAATTACTGCAAGCAAAGCTAGTAGGTACTCATCTAGTTCTCTACAATGTTATGAATTATTTTTTTAAAAAAGCAGCCTGTCAGGGCACAGTCAACGAAAGAAGCGTTTTAGTGGTTATAGGACAGATCATGGGAATTAAACTATGAGCACTAACATATCGGTTGTAAACATCAATTACAAAAGAACTTTTCTTTTAACGTTGTGGAAAACCTACACTAGAAGCTTTAAGATGATTACGAATAATAATAAGTTACTGTATATTAATTGTTACCTGTGTAATCCTTCCCCTAAATCCCTTTTTCTCTTTCCTATGTCTTTACAATTTTGATGATAAAGTCGAAGATGGATGATTTATTGAATGAATCTGTTAACAGTATCGTTAAGAGTAAGTTATTTTGGAAAACTCTTTAAGAGACTTAACTAACAACAATGTAACAGTCCTATTGCAAACTAAAGATTTCTAGTTCGTGGCCTATCGCAGGAGTAAGGGGTGAAAATTGAGAAGTAAACAAAACAGAAAAAAATGACAGAATTTGAGCGGTTTTAAGTTAACTTCCGAAAGAGAAAAAGAACAAAATTTAGCTTTATATTCACGACGACTTTACCTTTCTAACTCACCTTGACTTTGGTTGTAAAATCCTTCTTGGTCATCTTTTTCAGGACTAGCTGGAAGTTAGGAGGTACAGTGGCGTCTGGTTCTTCACTTGCCCCCAGGGAGAATCCAGGCAACACAGGAACATAGCCTCCATCCTTGACAGCAGAAAAACCTACAAAAGGGGCCGTACTCCCCAAAAGTTCTGCGCTGCGACCACTACTTGAAGGCTACAAAGAAATAAATTAACAATTTGGCTAAGAAGTATTTCAACAGTACTGATAATAAATGTATTTATATATATTACAGTTTGCTTTATTTATAGTCACGTTAAATTTATTGACAAATCGAAAGATTTTCCTTTTAAAGCAATTTTACATTGTACAGTGAGAGAACTGTATTAAAAAAATCAAATTATTTACTTTTTTTTTTTAAACCAAAACAATCTAAATATTTTATCAAGTCCAAAATTACGCTTACGTCCATATGGGAAAACAAGTTGTGCTTGCTAGAATTGGATCGATTTAAATTTATCATCTAACCAAGAAAGTCTGTGCACATTTTGAAGGTAAATATGAAACACGCTTAGCTGGGAGACAAGGTAGATTTATTCACTGAAACTAAATCTGTAATCTCCTGTCAACGAGTTCGGATAGAATGAAACTTCTTTCGAGATAAAGAAGCCACACACTTCATTCTCCTGATCATTTATCTTTCGGAATGATCTGTTCTTTATATGGTTATCCAAGTACACGAGAAGGAAAGTCAATTGATAAAATGTCTAGATAGGGTATAGTGTATTCACTCAGTAGGAGTGCAGTTCGGCAAATTTGTTTGAAGTCCCCCCCCCCCCATGCTGAATTTTACAACAGAATCCCTTCCTCTCTCCAAGCCTCTTTTGATCGCATTTGCGGGGTTGCAACGTCTTAACACCCACTGTGTCTGTTCTTTCTTCCCAATACTATGGCTAATATGAAACAGATGTCAGGCATTGTAAGAACAAGGATGTTAGTCTTGGAAACAAGGAATCGAACACTAACTTAAAAGACATCATTTTGAATCGTAAGAACTAAGAGTCCATGTAGAGTTGAGAAGCAACTGTTGTCAATTGTTTTAAATGGAGGGTTCTGGTTGGCCGTTTAGTCTATCGGAGGTGTTTTCCGCAAGATCCCTCAGATAATGACTCATTTATGGCACGAGCCACCACACGTAGATGGCGGCGTTCTTTATATACGAACTGCACTCCGTTTGAATAAACGAACTATTACAGTTTCCAGCCAAGATTTTAAGATCTGATGCAAGATCATTCACGCTGTAAGAGGCCGAGCACTAATATAAGAACATTTTTTTAGTGAGCAATCCCGGCTACTTCTGTCGAGTTATTCTCACAAACCGCTATAGTTGAGAACAGAATACATTCACAATTACCCATGACCAATCTATACTAGACAATTCCAACCGTTGATTCGATTCCACGTTATGTCAGTTTGCGGCGGACAACATCGTGTTGAATGATTTTTCGGGGTTCTCCCGTTTCCTTCCACATTCTCTTTCCACTAATTATATCGTCACTTTCATCAACCACGTTTCCTTTAGCCTACAGCAGTGGTTCTCAAACTTTCCGATAACGTGGACCCCCTGTGCATTCGGAAAGTGATCCGCGGACCCCTTGTTCATTCGGAAAGTGATCCGCGGACCTCCCTGCAATGCTATCTGAAATTATAAAGGAAATTCACTTGATAAACAATGTTCTCAAATGTGGGGTCACTAATATGAGGAATGAAATTCTTTGTTTTTCCATAATTGCACTGAAATCCGGAATGTTTTGTCACCATTAATCTTAGGTTCGATTCCACATTAAGACGATTTCGCTTTCAGGCTTTAATACTGCAAAGAGCAGAAATGGTCTGTTCACATTAGTAAGTGATAGGGAAAGACATCAAAGGCTGCAATGCCTTTTTAGACAACTCTTCATACTCACAGTGCAGAAATTTAGTAAAGAAAACATTTTACAAACGTAAGTATAATTTCTAGTTGCTTTCCTTTTAGTAAATGAAAAGAATATTTCTTGCATAACAGCTGTGAGTTCCATTTTATCATAAAACATTTCAATTTTTAGACGCTGCGGAACCCCAGGGTTCGTCCGCGTACTCCACTTTGAGAACCACTGGTCTACAGGATATAACGTCGGACGTAAAATTACAAATTCCCTTTTTTTTATAGATAATTCCAGCTTCTGTCCAGCGAACACACAACAGTAACTTCCTTGCCTGCAGTAGGGACTTTGATGCTGGTTCCCTAGTGTTAACAATTAACATGGCCTGTAACTATGTACTACAAAACCCACTTCCCAACCAGGGTTTGCCCAAGTGGGCCCAGCCCGAAAAAACCCACCGGGTTTTTTCGGGTTGGACCCACCTGAAAAAACCCATCTTAAAATCCACCTGGGTTTTTGACTTTTTTGTTATTGTATTATTGGTACAACTAAGGTGATCACATTGAAAGTTATTTTTATCAGATTTTAAACTTTCTTTGGGCGAATTATATCATGTTAAGATAGACAACAATATTAAACATAAAACCTTTATAAAGCTCTAAATGCACTGAATGAATAAATAAATAAATAAATAAATAACCTCAACTTAGCTTGCGATAATTGTAGAACAAATTAATGTGCGGATTATGCTTATAGCCTATTTGAAGTAAAGTAAGCGATTGTATATTTTAGAAAATACTTTCCGTGGATAGTGTGTTTCCTGACTCGGCGCCGCCGAGGGACGTTATCCCTCATACGTTGACGGGTTTAAGGTCATAGGTGCCGGTACTAATAGTAAATATGTAAATACATTAGTAAAACTATTAGTATTATTTCTTACCTTTGGTGGTAACAAAAGTATTCAGTAAAATTTGGTTTTCCAACAACAGTCATTTGTTGCTAGTCTTCAAATAAGCATTCTGTAGAGTCAACACCAGCAATAGCGTAAAAATTCTTTTCAAAATTAAGAAGTTTAATGCTCGGAGCTCTGAAGACTACGTAATGCTTACTATTTCAAGTGCTGCATTCAAACTTCAGTATTAATGGAAGTTTCGATGTACATTAAAGCAAGCTGCATTTTCAGGGGAAACCCGTCGTGAAAGAAGTGTTCGGGAAATTCCCGCAATTGAACCAACAAAGCATCGAAAGTGAATACTTCAGCTTCAACAATAAATTTATTTATTTTACGCTGGAGGATATTTCATTTCATTTTAGACATTTTGAAACATTTACTTTATAAAATATGAATTATAGGCCTATCTTTGTTAATTGTTTTAAATTAATTTTCGGAAAAGAACGGTCTTGCAACAAGTGCTCGGGTAATTCCCGTAATTGAATGCACAAAGCATCGAAAGACCATTTATTTTACGTTGAAAAATATTTAAGACATTTTGATGAATTATGTCTTTGTTTTAAATTAATATTTCTATTTGGTATTCATATTTGGCGAACGTCACTGAGGCTCCTAGGATGACTCGATCTACATTTGTTAGTTTGTCTGCCTTTACCACACAGTGTTCAACTTTCGGTCTTTTAAATTTTCAGGATACAGACCAGAGACACTCTAAATTTTCTGTTTAGATTTTGGCAGCATACCAACGTAAAATTACAAAATGGCGCGCTTTTTTAAAAAAGTAGCTGATATCCACTGGCGAAAATCCCTGGGGGATGATGGGGACATATCCCCTACAATCTTGGAATGTCCCCCTCAATAATCCGATTGGATATGTGTCTTTTAGGAAGAAATGTGATGATTTGTGTCCAACTGTCACAAAGGAAAGTGAGATGAAATTGATACCTCCCAGAATAAGCCTCAAATTTGACCGCTTCCCAATGTTGAAGACAACTCTGCTCCCCCTACCCATGTTGTCCCGGAGTCCCACACAGGGGACATAAAATATGACGATATTATTATTGCTTTACAACTTTAAAATCAGACTGGCAACATTGAGAATTGTTTACAGGGAATGATCATATTTGGATCATCCCTTGTGAACAGTTTTCAATGTTGCCGGTCGGATTTTAAAGTTATAAAGCAATAATAATGTCATATTTTATGTCCCCTGTAGAGGACGCCGGGACCGACATGGGTAATCCTCCTTAGCATTGTAGCATTGTTTTTCGCCTCCATAAATATTTTGTACATCGCATATATATATATATATATATATACCGTCTTACCCGTACCCCCAATGATGAAGACAAATTTGCGCCGCTGCTGATATCCACGCTACAAAGCGCAATTTTAAGTCTTTCAAGTTGAAATTTTCAAAGTAGAAGCACGAGAGACTAAATTAGCTTATATATTTTGGCGACATAAAATTTCAAAATGGCGTCCATTTTTCAAAATAGCGGTTATCCATGCTACAAGGTGCAATTTTCGGACTTTTTAAGTTGATATTTTGAGGGTAGAAGCACAAGACATTCTAAATTTGATGTATAGATTTTTTCGGCAATCCAATATAAAATTTCAAAATGGCGGGATTTTTTTCAAAACAGCAGTGAATAGAAAGTTGTTGCAAGTTGTGACAATAATACTCATGAAATGTAAATCATATTTTAACATTTTTACCCCAAAGAGATTGAAATATTTCGATAAAACCCAATTAAACCCGAAAAAACCCACATGGGCCCAGGTGGGTTGGGTTTTTTCAAAAATACCCGGGTTTTTTCAAACCCTGTTCGCAACGCAGTTAAAACTATTTAGAAAAGAGTCTTGTTGTGACGAAATAGTAGCAAGAACGTGTGCAGACACGACTGCATAGCTTCCATCTTTGCCAATTCAGTCTAAATGCAACCAGATGCAGTCTAGTTTTATTGGTTACCTCAATCTCCTTTCAAGATTCTGGCAGCTCTGGCGTGCATCCGTTTCAATCAATGCTTTTCGTGTATCTTTGTTGATGGTTAAAAGAACTCCTGTTATGATGTTAACTTTCTGAATCACTTGTGGGTTTTTTTACTCTCATTGCATTCTCCTCAAATGCTCTACATAGGTTTCACGCTACTATAGCTGCCTTTGCACCCAACTTGTACTCATAAAGCTGGCATGCCCAAATATATTCTTGGTACAAAATTACAGCTGTTCAAGAACTGAAGGATCCAGTTTAAACATAAACTGTAACTGCTTTTTAATGTGAACCATGCGTTATCCTGATATTCTCAAATTAACGTGGTTAACTGATGAAGCCTTGTTTCATATTTGTGGGTATACTAATTCGCAGAATACACGGTTATGGGCAGCATATAATTCACAGTCTAATGGAAATTCCATTGCATTCACTCATAGCTGGGGTATGGTGTGCTGTTTCAACATAATGTATAGTGGGACCCACCTTCAATGAAACAATAAACACAGTACTGGGAAATTTTCATTGAATTTGTTGAAAGGTTTACACAGGGTTATCAACAGAATGAAGCAACATGCCATACATCACATGACAGCATTTTTTTTTTCTCTTTCTTTCTTTTAAGAATAGGGTGATTTTAAAAGGATTGTGGCCTCTCAAGTCTCCGAACTTGCCTACATCTGATTTCTATGAAGCTTTCTAAAGCGACGTATGTACGGATACCACATTACGTCCTGGAAATGTTGAAGCAGAACATTACAACTGAAACTGCAAACATTAGCCAGGAAACATTACGTCTGACAGTCCTTAACATGGAACGGCGTATTCGACTTTGTCTACAGGAAGAAAGCGGACATTTTTAGCATCTTCTCTAAGGCAAGATATTACGTGTGTTCTTTGTGCCATTAATAATAATGTAATGTAATAATTCTTACGTTTATGGGTGTTACCAATAACAATCAATTTCTATTCTCACTAACAATTTATATTGCGTAATTGCGCTTCAAAAATTAAAAACCTCATTCCAATTGTAAAGTACACTGGCGAATATTTGCTGTTTATCTTGAGGCGTGGCCAACATTATCCGGAATGAATATACACCAGTAAACATAGTCCCATAAATCTCATTATTTCGTTGATTGTCAGCCACAAACCGCATGAAAATCGGACTTAGTAGAAATCTAGACCCAAATGAAATCCATGATTAAAAAATACACTATGTAGTACCCCTCCTAAATATATGTTGACATCTTATGCCCGCTGGGCTATTATCAATCTGCACATAAATATACGTACATAACAGGTACCAATACAATATTAAGCTCCCAAATACAACTCGGTAATTTCTGATGGTCAACTCACTCTGTGGTAGAACTTCTAATATGGAATCAATAGCTAGGTCGATTTCAAGAGGACAAATAGAGCATAAAATAAAACATTTAAAATGTTTATAGCCTGAATACCAATATGTAGTAAATTACGTGTGCTCACACAACAATTCACAAATATACCTTTGCATTGTTTTTCGTCCTTTGTGCTTGCTTATGTTTACCACCCATTTCTTAGACGATATAATAGATGTCTTCCATAAAATCTCAGTAAATTAATACTTAATTCTACTTCCCTTCTCGCGTGTCAGTTCTCTCCTGTTGCACAGGTCTTTTGTAAATTCGCTAATTTCGTTCCGTTCCTTCTTAACACTTGTGCAAATTAACTTTTGACGACTGATCAAAGTATACAAAGCAACCATGGGCCATATTTCGTACTCCTTAGCTTAACGAAACATTATGTTCCGTTTCAATTTGCGATATCGACAGTGCAGGTTTACTTATTAATTGCGTTGCGTTACGATCCACTAATATAGCGAAGACCTTTACGGAATGGGTTCCATGATCTTAAAAGTAGCTCTAAGTAGCAGTATTACAACCCACCGCCCCCCCCCCAAAGTCCGTCCTAGATCCGCCCCTGTGGGAGACCGTGGTAAGATTCTTGACTATTATAGTCTCTCAAGCACTGTCTTCTGGTACACTTTGGCTGATGTTTTGACCTCCTTTTCATAGAAATGGAGCTCCGTTGTGCCCTCGTAGCTCACACCCCACCGCAGCATGACTGAAGCATAATGTTGACCCCTCTGGATTCTTGGAGCCTTTTCACCAGATTCTCTAGAGAATGTGGCATATATTCTATCATTTTGAGTATTGAAAGTCATCAGTGAAAAGGATTCGACGGTGCCCTTTTGCTGCGTAACGCTTAAGTAAGCGCTTTGCTTTTAAAAGCCTACAGACGCTTCAATTCATTTGTCAGATGTCCTTTACGTTGTTTATAAACATGGAGTACCAGATCACTGCTTAAGGTGCAAGACATAGACATTTTCGATATCGTTAGTTCACGAGCCATAACTGACTATTTCCTAACTGGATTTCGTTGGACATGTGCTGCCACTGCTTTCACAAACTCCAGTATTCGTACTGTGCGTGGTCTTCCTTGCCGCGGACGATCTGTCACAGTTAAGTTTCAGCAAAGCGCTAGATAGTGCGGTAAAGGAGTTTTGTACTAATTTGCTGCTTCTGGAGAGTTTTGAAAATCTCCCGTTGTGATTTATCTACTTTGTGCACAGGGGCGTCGTTTCAGACTTCGCTTGAGAGAGGCAAGAGCACCGCCGACATAAGCCTCACGTTTTGTACTAGTATATTAGTAGACAATAGATTAAAGTAAATGTATTCCTCAAACTCTTGGGGGGGGAGAAATTGCCCCTCCTAAATGACGCCCCTGTTTGTGCAACGTATCACGGTCACACAATTTTCATTTTCGTCCCACTCCATCTGGAACACTTCCAACTGACAACAATACACTTCTTCAGCTCATGCAGTAATGATTTACGCTTCACTATACCGCTCTTGTGCACGTGGAAGTACTGTCAAACTCAAAAAGTTGGAACAATATGTATGGTAAGACATTCCAAAATATTCAAAATGATTGAGGATTTGCACTATTCTTTGTTTGCCTTAATTTAAAAGAGCAGCATGTGGAATAAATAAATATCCACTTCTTTCATATATGCAATATTAACTGAGTAAATAAACTTTGAAAAGTAATTTAAGCTACACCCACTGAAAACGACCTTGCTCCATGTTATAACGTAAGTGGTACCCAAGGCAACTGTTTATTTTCCATCCTTGGTTTTATAGAAAATCTCAAGAGAGATATATAGTGGAGGATCTGCCCATACTACAAAACGATGAAGCCATACGTCACAGCTTCGCCACCCTTACTCCGCTATCCTTGTTAACTCAACTTATAATCAATACCCCGTAAATTAGTTAAAACTTGCGATGCAACGTCGTTTGGACGCGTGAGTAGTGCCATACTAAAGAGTTCGACTAACATATTTCCTGCAGTAATCAGGCGTTTAGTATAATGCTAATCATACGTCAAAACGACTCTGCATAAGGCCTGCCATATCTTACGTGCTATTTCTTGAAAATTAAGTTAACAATAAAGAGGTAAGCTTGATCGCGAAGCCAATTGAAGTTAGTAAGTCTGAGCCTGAGTGAGCACGAGTCTCACTGAAAGTAATGTGTCCGAGTTCCATAAAAGGAAATGATTTCAAGCCCGAACAAAATTGTTGCTTATGAGCTCAAGTGAGAGCAGTTCTAACTGAGGGTAGAGAGCGCGAGTCAAGTGGAGGGTAATGAGCCCGAGTTCAGCTAGTGAATTGAGCCAAAGCTCGAGTCTGTTTGCGAGTCAAGTGGAGGGTAATGAGCCCGAGTTCAGCTAGTGAATTGAGCCAAAGCTCGAGTCTGTTTGAGGTTAGGGAGCTCGAGCCTGAGTGAACGTAAAACAAACAAAATTAGTTAACACGATCCAAAGCCCCACTGGAAGTATTGAATCCGAACATCATTGAAGATAATGACCGCAAGCCCAAACGAAATTGGAAGTAAGCCGAAGTGAGTGTGGTGAGCACGAGCTCCATTGAGAATAGTGAGTCTGAGCCCAGTCGAGGAAGGTAAGCCAACGGGCGAGTTATCGAGCCCAATGACAAATAGAATCAGTGAGTGTAATCCCGAGTAAGCTCAAGTCCTATCGAGGGTACTGAGCTCCAGATTAGTAAGCCAGAATCCAAGTGAGCACGAGCTCTAGTAGGATAGTGAGTGCAAACTTTGTTGAAGGATGTGAGCCCTTACCCAAACGAGTGTAACCCAATTGACATTAGTGGGCTCAAGCCCTATTGGTAGACCAGGCTCAGTTGAAAGCAGTGCATAGGTCTAATTGAGATTATTGAGCCCGAATGTAGTGAGACTGAGACCAAGTAGATGCATGCCCGAAAGAGAGTAGTGACCACGACCTCCAAGGAGGTTGAGCCTTATTGAAGAATGAGTACGAACCTGAATAAACATGAGCCTCATTGGAAGATGTGATCCCGAGCCAGAATGAATGCGAGTCTCAACGAAAATAGTGAGCGTGAGCCCCACTGAAGGTAATGAACTCGAGCCAACATGCGAGTATAGGCCCCACTGGTTGAAGGTGAAATTAGAGAACCCGAGCCCTAGTAAGTGCGTGCCTGAGAGACAATAGTGACCTCGAGCTCCAAGAAGCTTAATATGCGCGAGCAAATTGAAGGGTAGAGTCGGAGACCTAGTAAGCCCTTGCCTCACTGTAGGATGTAAGCCTGAATACTAGTAACTGCAAGCTTCAACGAAAATAGTAAGCGCAAGCCCCACTCCGGGTAATGAACCCGAGAACAAATTAGTACAATCCCTATCGATGTCAGTGTGCTCAAGCCCCACTGAGTGTAGTGAGCCTGAGCCCAGATAAGCGCGTGAGCTTCAAGAGAGCTAGTGACCACAAGCCTCATTGAAAAATGTGAGCCTGAGCTCAGATAAGTGCGTGGCAGAAAGTGGCATGAGCTCCAAGAGATCTAGTGACCGCAAGCTTCATTGAAAAATGTGAACCTGAGCCCAGATAAGCACGTGGCTGAAAGTGGCGTGAGCTCCAAGAGAGCTAGTAACCGCAAGCCTCATTGAAAAATGTGAGCCCGAGCTCAGATAAGTGCGTGACGGAAAGTGGCATGAGCTCCAAGAGAGCTAGTGACCGCAAACTTCATTGAAAAATGTGAACCTGAGCCGAGATAAGCACGTGGCGGAAAGTGGCGTGAGCTCAAGAGAGCTAATCACCGCAAGTCTCATTGAAAAGTGTGAGCCTGAGCAGAATAAGCGCGAGCCTCAACGAGAACTATGAGCGCTTGCCCCACTGAAGGTAATGAACCCAAGCACGGATGAGTACAAGCCCCCACCGACGTCATTGAGCACAAGAATTCAATTTAAATATAGATTACAATGCCTGTTTGTATTGCTGAATCCATCTGTTGAGGTGTGAAAAGTGCTCTTGATGTCATTTGGTTCATCGGTGCTGAGAGAGATTTGTCCTTTGCTATTACAAACAACACGAAAAAATATGGTTCAAGTTTAAACAGATACCACCTAAAGTAAAGTATGTAGTTTATCTGTTTCGGAAGGTCAAGAAAAGAAAAGAAAAGAAAAAAATGCATTGTCGCTTTGATTGATTGGACGAATGTGCCATGGTTTGCTCTGAACCTACAATACACTTTTTTTTTTAATGGGAGTGGTGGTAGTTTATTTTCTGGTTCTTGTCAACAACGAAACTTTGTATAATTTACTTTTTTCTACAGGGTGGTCCGTAAGTCTTAGTACAGTGGATTATTTTGGAAACAAACATGATTAAAGCAAATCTGACTAGCGGAGGGTGGACTTGGGTAAAGGAGCTACCGATTGATGCATGCGTGATGAATGGTGTTCATATTGATGGCCACCATCTTGTATCCAGGTTATTTTTTTTTTTTTAAATAAGAAGGTAAGCATGTGACACATCAGTTAACACTTTTTTTTTTTTTTTTTTTTTTTTAGGGGAATGCAGTCCTGCAAACAGAAATGCGTTATCATGTCCCGTTCCAAAGTTATGACCCCCAAAAGTTGACTGTTTTCTGTTTCCTTGCAGGCAGAGATACGTGGCATTAACACTGTAAGAGAGACTCGATGCCCCAAATTTGACCGGTTTTCTTTTCGTTGCAGGTAGAGCGAGATGGCACTGACGAAGCAGAAAAGAATTGACATCATCCTAATGTCTGGGGAAAGAAGCAGTCGTGTGATTGCCCAGGACTTCAACGCGCACAACTCCAAAACACCTGCAATAAGCCACAACACCGTTAGCTACTTCATTAGGAAATTCAGTGTAACTTGTAATGTTGCCGACAGACCACGGTCAGGTCCCCCACGAACCGCGACAGATGAGGAGACACCCACAATGGTGCTTGCTGCGAGTGTGAAAAGTCCGAAGCGCAGCACAAGACAACTATCAGCGATAACAGGCGTACTACGTGCTTCCGTGATGAAGATTCTCCATACGAACAAGCGACATCCTTCAAGTTGTAGTTTGTCCACAACCTTTCAGAGGACATCATATCATAGCACATAGCACATGGCATGGACATATCATAGCACATAGTAGTAGGGGCCGACGTATATTGCGCCGAGTCAGCAAAAATTTTTGTGACGTCATAGGTCAAAGGTCAATGACCTTGGCCCGGGGTCAATGACCGAGGGGTACCTAGGACCACCCCCTCTAAATTTTGGCAGGGGTACCTTGGCCCACCCCTTAAATTTTGGCAGGGGTACATAGGACCACCCCCTTAAATTTTGGAAATTGCCAAATTTAAAAATTGGGTATGGTAGCCTAGGACCATAGTATGTACCTCTATTAGTATTGGGGGTCTATGTCGTTCCCTTTCATGGGTAAAAAATTGCCAAAAAGTCAAATTTCGGGGTTTTTTGACCTAATTTATCCCCTTGGATGAGGTGTTATTACCTTATATAGTTATATGGGCGTATACAGGGGTTCATTACCTTTCATAAGACATGGGTACATTAATGCACCCCTTGAAAAATTTGGGAGGGGTACCTTGGCCCACCCCTTAAATTTTGGAAATTGCCCAATTTAAACATTGGGTATTTTAGTACTGGACCCTAATATGTATTAAATAAATTTGGATGGTCCACCTCGTTCCCTTCTAGGGGTACAAAATTGCCAAAATATAAACGTAAGCAATACGTAGTACCACGTGTTTGGTTTTTGGTCGATTTTATCTCCTTGGATGAGGTCCTATTACCTTATATGGTTATATGGTCATGTATAGGGGTCCATTACCTTTCATAAGATATGGGTATATTTGTGCATTCCTTTAAAAATTTGGGAGGGGTACTTTGGCCCACCCCTTAAATTTTGGAAATTGCTCATTTTATATATTTGGTATTATAGTACTGGACCCTAACATGTATTATAATAAATTTGGGTGGTCCACTTCGTTCCCTTTTAGGGGTACAAAATTGCCAAAATATAAACGTAAGCAATACGTTGTACCACGTGTTTGGTTTCGACCCAAGTTATCCCCTTGGATGAGGTCCTATTACCTTATATGGTTATATGGTCATGTATAGGGGTCCATTCCCTTTCATAACATATGGGTATATTGGTGCACCCCTTTAAAAATTTGGGAGGGGTACATTGGCCCACCCCTTAAATTTTAGAAATTGACCATTTTACATATTTGGTATAATAGTATAGGACCCTAATATATATATATATATTACTATAAATTTGGGTGGTCCACCTCGTTCCCTTTCATGGGTACGAAATTGCCAAATTGTTAGTACAACCACGTGTTTCGTTTTTGACCTAATTTATTCCCTTGGATGAGGTTCTATTACCTTATATGGTTATATGGTCATGTATAGGGGTCTATTACCTATCATAAGACATAGGTACATTTGTGCACCCCTTTAAATTTTTGGGAGGGGTACCTTGGCCCACCCCTTTAATTTTGGAAATTACCCATTTAATATATTTGGTATTATAGTATAGGACCCTAATAGAGATTACTATAAATTTGGTTGGTCCACCTCGTTCCCTTCTAGGGGTACAAAATTGCCAAAATATAAACGTAAGCAATACGTTATACCACGTGTTTGGTTTTTGGTTGATTTTATTCTCTTTGATGAGGTGTTATTACCTTATATGTTCACATGAGCGTATACAGGAGTCTATTACCTTTCATAAGACATGGGTATATTGATGCACCCCTTTAAATTTTTGGGAGGGGTACCTTGGCCCAACCCTTTAATTTTGGAAATTGCTTAATTTCATCATGTGGTGTCATAGTACTGGATCCTAATATGTATCATGATAAATTTTAATGGTCCACCTCGTTCCCTTCTAGGGGTACAAAATTGTCAAAATATAAACGTAAGCAATACGTTATACCACGTGTTTGATTTTTGACCTAATTTATCTCCTTGATGAGGTCCTATTACATCATATAGTTATATGGTCATGTATAGGGGTCCATTCCCTATCATAAGACATAGGTACATTTGTGCACCCCCGGGAGGGGTACAATGGCCCACCTCTTTAATTTGGAAATTGCTCAATTAAACATTTGGTATTACAGTATAGGACCCTAATATGGATCACTATAAATTTGGGTGGTCCACCTCGTTCCCTTTTAGGTGTACAAAATTGACAAAATATAAACGTAAGCATTACGTTGTACCACGTGTTTGGTTTTGACCTAATTTATTTCTTTGGATGAGGTCCTATTACCTTATATGGTTATATGGTAATGTATAGGTGTTCATTCCCTATCATAAGACATAGGTACATTGATGCACCCCGGGAGGGGATTCGGTATCATAGTACAGGCCTCAACATGTATCATGATAAATTTGGGTGGTCCATCTTGTTCCCTTTCATGGGTAAAAATTGCTAAAATATAAACATAAGCAATATGTTGTACCATGTGTTTGGTTTTTGGCCCAATTTCTTCCCTTTGATGAGGTTCTATTACCTTATATGGTTATATGGTCATGTATATAGGTTCATTTCCTATCATAAGATATGGGTACGTTGATGCATCCTTTAAAAATTTGGGAGGGGTATCTTGACACATCCACTCGGTTTTAGAAATTGTTTAATATAAGCATTTGGTATCATAGTACAGGTCTTCAATATGTACCACTATAAATTTGGATGGTCCACATCGTTCCCTTTTCATAGGTAAAGAACTACCAAAAATCAAATTTCGGAGGTTATTGACCCCTATTTAGCACGTTATATGGTTTATTACCTTTATATGTTTATGTTCCCTTTTAAATTTGGGAATTATCGAATAACAAAATTCGGTAAACGTTTTCTAGGACCCGTTGGTATTCCTCTTATGGCCAAATATTCAAAATTTAAAGGTTATTGACCGGCTTTATTATTGAATAAGTACAGGATTTATTACTTTTTTCATAAGACACAGGTGTATTTGTGTACCAATCTTAAATTTTGGGAGGGGGTACATTTCTTATTGTCATATCAATAATTGGTAAATGTTCTTTGGGTAAATCATTGTGATCACGTGATCAGTTATTGACCTATGATGGGATTAGGAGTCCAGGACATTGGTACATTGAAACTTTGTAGGATAATTTGAGAATGCGTCATTGGTATTGATTATTACAGCCAAATATAAACGTAAGCAAGACGTTGTACCACGTGATTGACCTTGATGAGGTAGTGTACAGGGATACATAGCTAACCTTATTGAAACTTATGACTCATAGTCTTAAGGGAATACATGCTACAACACTGGCAAAGTTATTGTTGATGCAATTTGATTGGCTGATCACTATCTTTCGTGCAATCTGATTGGTTGATCACTATCTTTCGTGCAATCTGATTGGTTGATGAGTTTTAAATCTTTGCTGTATTCAGTTTTTAAGTTTTGTTTTACATTTAAAAATCTTGTTTTTGTTCAACATTTTGCACTCAATGATAAATATGATCAAAACCGTTTATTTGTTAATCGAATAGTTAAAAACCGGATAAAGTTTGACGGTTAACCGTGAAACGTAAAAATTTTTTAGTTTGAAATTTTTTTTTGCTTGAAACATTTTGTTTGAAAATTCTTGCTTTCAAATTTTTTGTTTGAATTTTTTGTTTGAGAATTTTGTTTGAAATTTTTTTTGACAACTTTTGTTTCAAAATTTTTTGTTTAAAATTTTTTTGTTTGAAATTTTTTTCGTTTCAAAATTTTGTTTAAAATTTTTGTTTGAAATTTTTTCGTTTCCAAATTTTTTGTTTGAAAAAATTTTTGTTTGAAATTTTTTTGTTTCAAAATTTTGTTTCAAAATTTTGTTTGAATTTTTTCGTTTGAAATTTTTTATTTAAAAATTTTTCGTTTGAAATTTTTTCGTTTCAAAATTTTGTTTAAAATTTTTTTCGTTTCAAAATTTTGTTTGGAAAATTTTGTTTGAATTTTTTTCGTTTGAATTTTTTTTTCGTTTCAAAATTTTGTTTCAAAGATTTTTGTTTGAAATTTTTGTTTCAAAGTTTGAGTTGACATTTTTAAAAGTTTGTGCACCTATTAGTAAAGAACCGGAACTGTTTAGAACAAAAACCTTTGACAACATTATGGTGCAATAGTACACGTCAGAACCTGGGGTTGTACTTGAAATGAAAAAACACAATTCATTGAAATGGATCATTTTATTACACTCCACATACATCCATACCAGATAGTGGTTCTGGATATTGTCGATACAATGTATTTTGAACTTCTTGCACTAGTTTGTCTTTAGCATATAATTTTAATTCCAGTTGAAGTCTTTTAAGGTCTAATGCAATATCAATTGGTGGAAACTCAATGTCCATTTGATCACAAATAAACTGTTTATCAATACAGGTATGCACCCAAGAACGATGTTGACAACCATCACAATATCTAGATACATGTTGTACAATATGCATAACACATTTTTCAAAATAGTACTTTTTCAGGAATATACTTGTTTTGTTGCACATTTCCACTGCATGTTTAACACACTGAAATACGCTGATAAATTTGTTCCATTCAGTTTGTGTTAGATACACCATGTTACGAGGGACATGGAATGTACTCTTTTACGTAACAGCACCATCTTCTCTTCGAGGACTGTACGCAGCACCACTTCATGATTTGAGCCTAATGATTTGACTATGGTCACATTTAGCTCATCATGAAAATAATCGTTCATTTGGTCGATTCGTGAACATAATATTTGCCATTCTTCACAGGTCAGTTGTACACCAAATTGTTCTGCTTTGCCCAATCGAATTACTGGTTCAAATGTTCTAGCACTGATACCAATCATCACATGTTTTGTTTGAAATATATTTATTGGATAATAGCTTGCGAAGATGAACTCTTTATCGTTAGAAGTACACATCTTTCCTCCTGAAAAGCACTTGCTCAAATGATTTCGTGGGATGACACTGTATTTGCTGGTTTATAGTTATTGCTGACGTCATTGGTAAGGAATGTGCTGATTCATGATTTCATCACAGTTGCTGACGTCATGCCGACCAACCACATTCATACAACTACAGCTGACGTCATTGGAAAGAAATGTGCTGATTCATGATTTCATCACAATGGCTGACGAATCTGGCTGTGTACTAAATTCAAGTTGATGACTTCGACCCAAGAATCCTTTGTAACATAAAGATACAGATCCAGTATTTAAGAAACGCAGCAGTTCTTCTTGTTTTGATGCCTCCATGGGTAAATATCTTGCTGGTAAAATTATATTCTTATCATTTTCAAGCTTCACTACGATTCTTAATCCAAACTTTGTTGGGATCATTTGTCTAGCTAAGATTCTATAAGGTACATTCTGTTGTAAATTAGTAATCTTGGTAAATGATTTCATCACATCACGTGTGTTTAGAAACTGCAGACAAGTAGCCATGATGACGTTATCATGAATACTAACTCGAACGATGATGCAAAACTGATGACGTTGCATTATCATGTTCTGACGTGCACCACAACGTTGCCAGATGTTTTTGTTCTAAACAGTTCCGGCTAGTGCATACCTGTATTGATAAACAGTTTATTTGTGATCAAATGGACATTGAGTTTCCACCAATTGATATTGCATTAGACCTTAAAAGACTTCAACTGGAATTAAAATTATATGCTAAAGACAAACTAGTGCAAGAAGTTCAAAATACATTGTATCGACAATATCCAGAACCACTATCTGGTATGGATGTATGTGGAGTGTAATAAAATGATCCATTTCAATGAATTGTGTTTTTTCATTTCAAGTACAACCCCAGGTTCTGACGTGTACTATTGCACCACAATGTTGTCAAAGGTTTTTGTTCTAAACAGTTCCGGTTCTTTACTAATAGGTGCACAAACTTTTAAAAATGTCAACTCAAACTTTGAAACAAAAATTTCAAACAAAAATCTTTGAAACAAAATTTTGAAACGAAAAAAAAAATTCAAACGAAAAAAAATCAAACAAAATTTTCCAAACAAAATTTTGAAACGAAAAAAATTTTAAACAAAATTTTGAAACGAAAAAATTTCAAACGAAAAATTTTTAAACAAAAAATTTCAAACGAAAAAATTCAAACAAAATTTTGAAACAAAATTTTGAAACAAAAAAATTTCAAACAAAAATTTTTTCAAACAAAAAATTTGGAAACGAAAAAATTTCAAACAAAAATTTTAAACAAAATTTTGAAACGAAAAAAATTCAAACAAAAAATTTTAAACAAAAAATTTTGAAACAAAAGTTGTCAAAAAAAATTTCAAACAAAATTCTCAAACAAAAAATTCAAACAAAAAATTTGAAAGCAAGAATTTTCAAACAAAATGTTTCAAGCAAAAAAAAATTTCAAACTAAAAAATTTTTACGTTTCACGGTTAACCGTCAAACTTTATCCGGTTTTTAACTATTCGATTAACAAATAAACGGTTTTGATCATATTTATCATTGAGTGCAAAATGTTGAACAAAAACAAGATTTTTAAATGTAAAACAAAACTTAAAAACTGAATACAGCAAAGATTTAAAACTCATCAACCAATCAGATTGCACGAAAGATAGTGATCAACCAATCAGATTGCACGAAAGATAGTGATCAGCCAATCAAATTGCATCAACAATAACTTTGCCAGTGTTGTAGCATGTATTCCCTTAAGACTATGAGTCATAAGTTTCAATAAGGTTAGCTATGTATCCCTGTACACTACCTCATCAAGGTCAATCACGTGGTACAACGTCTTGCTTACGTTTATATTTGGCTGTAATAATCAATACCAATGACGCATTCTCAAATTATCCTACAAAGTTTCAATGTACCAATGTCCTGGACTCCTAATCCCATCATAGGTCAATAACTGATCACGTGATCACAATGATTTACCCAAAGAACATTTACCAATTATTGATATGACAATAAGAAATGTACCCCCTCCCAAAATTTAAGATTGGTACACAAATACACCTGTGTCTTATGAAAAAAGTAATAAATCCTGTACTTATTCAATAATAAAGCCGGTCAATAACCTTTAAATTTTGAATATTTGGCCATAAGAGGAATACCAACGGGTCCTAGAAAACGTTTACCGAATTTTGTTATTCGATAATTCCCAAATTTAAAAGGGAACATAAACATATAAAGGTAATAAACCATATAACGTGCTAAATAGGGGTCAATAACCTCCGAAATTTGATTTTTGGTAGTTCTTTACCTATGAAAAGGGAACGATGTGGACCATCCAAATTTATAGTGGTACATATTGAAGACCTGTACTATGATACCAAATGCTTATATTAAACAATTTCTAAAACCGAGTGGATGTGTCAAGATACCCCTCCCAAATTTTTAAAGGATGCATCAACGTACCCATATCTTATGATAGGAAATGAACCTATATACATGACCATATAACCATATAAGGTAATAGAACCTCATCAAAGGGAAGAAATTGGGCCAAAAACCAAACACATGGTACAACATATTGCTTATGTTTATATTTTAGCAATTTTTACCCATGAAAGGGAACAAGATGGACCACCCAAATTTATCATGATACATGTTGAGGCCTGTACTATGATACCGAATCCCCTCCCGGGGTGCATCAATGTACCTATGTCTTATGATAGGGAATGAACACCTATACATTACCATATAACCATATAAGGTAATAGGACCTCATCCAAAGAAATAAATTAGGTCAAAACCAAACACGTGGTACAACGTAATGCTTACGTTTATATTTTGTCAATTTTGTACACCTAAAAGGGAACGAGGTGGACCACCCAAATTTATAGTGATCCATATTAGGGTCCTATACTGTAATACCAAATGTTTAATTGAGCAATTTCCAAATTAAAGAGGTGGGCCATTGTACCCCTCCCGGGGGTGCACAAATGTACCTATGTCTTATGATAGGGAATGGACCCCTATACATGACCATATAACTATATGATGTAATAGGACCTCATCAAGGAGATAAATTAGGTCAAAAATCAAACACGTGGTATAACGTATTGCTTACGTTTATATTTTGACAATTTTGTACCCCTAAAAGGGAACGAGGTGGACCATTAAAATTTATCATGATACATATTAGGATCCAGTACTATGACACCACATGATGAAATTAAGCAATTTCCAAAATTAAAGGGTTGGGCCAAGGTACCCCTCCCAAAAATTTAAAGGGGTGCATCAATATACCCATGTCTTATGAAAGGTAATAGACTCCTGTATACGCTCATGTGAACATATAAGGTAATAACACCTCATCAAAGAGAATAAAATCAACCAAAAACCAAACACGTGGTATAACGTATTGCTTACGTTTATATTTAGGCAATTTTGTACCCCTAGAAGGGAACAAGGTGGACCAACCAAATTTATAGTAATCTCTATTAGGGTCCTATACTATAATACCAAATATATTAAATGGGTAATTTCCAAAATTAAAGGGTGGGCCAAGGTACCCCTCCCAAAAATTTAAAGGGGTGCATCAATATACCCATGTCTTATGAAAGGTAATAGACTCCTGTATACGCTCATGTGAACATATAAGGTAATAACACCTCATCAAAGAGAATAAAATCAACCAAAAACCAAACACGTGGTATAACGTATTGCTTACGTTTATATTTTGGCAATTTTGTACCCCTAGAAGGGAACGAGGTGGACCAACCAAATTTATAGTAATCTCTATTAGGGTCCTATACTATAATACCAAATATATTAAATGGGTAATTTCCAAAATTAAAGGGGTGGGCCAAGGTACCCCTCCCAAAAATTTAAAGGGGTGCACAAATGTACCTATGTCTTATGATAGGTAATAGACCCCTATACATGACCATATAACCATATAAGGTAATAGAACCTCATCCAAGAGAATAAATTAGGTCAAAAACGAAACACGTGGTTGTACTAACAATTTGGCAATTTCGTACCCATGAAAGGGAACGAGGTGGACCACCCAAATTTATAGTAATATATATATATATTAGGGTCCTATACTATTATACCAAATATGTAAAATGGTCAATTTCTAAAATTTAAGGGGTGGGCCAATGTACCCCTCCCAAATTTTTAAAGGGGTGCACCAATATACCCATATGTTATGAAAGGGAATGGACCCCTATACATGACCATATAACCATATAAGGTAATAGGACCTCATCCAAGGGGATAACTTGGGTCGAAACCAAACACGTGGTACAACGTATTGCTTACGTTTATATTTTGGCAATTTTGTACCCCTAAAAGGGAACGAAGTGGACCACCCAAATTTATTATAATACATGTTAGGGTCCAGTACTATAATACCAAATATATAAAATGAGCAATTTCCAAAATTTAAGGGGTGGGCCAAAGTACCCCTCCCAAATTTTTAAAGGAATGCACAAATATACCCATATCTTATGAAAGGTAATGGACCCCTATACATGACCATATAACCATATAAGGTAATAGGACCTCATCCAAGGAGATAAAATCGACCAAAAACCAAACACGTGGTACTACGTATTGCTTACGTTTATATTTTGGCAATTTTGTACCCCTAGAAGGGAACGAGGTGGACCATCCAAATTTATTTAATACATATTAGGGTCCAGTACTAAAATACCCAATGTTTAAATTGGGCAATTTCCAAAATTTAAGGGGTGGGCCAAGGTACCCCTCCCAAATTTTTCAAGGGGTGCATTAATGTACCCATGTCTTATGAAAGGTAATGAACCCCTGTATACGCCCATATAACTATATAAGGTAATAACACCTCATCCAAGGGGATAAATTAGGTCAAAAAACCCCGAAATTTGACTTTTTGGCAATTTTTTACCCATGAAAGGGAACGACATAGACCCCCAATACTAATAGAGGTACATACTATGGTCCTAGGCTACCATACCCAATTTTTAAATTTGGCAATTTCCAAAATTTAAGGGGGGTGGTCCTATGTACCCCTGCCAAAATTTAAGGGGTGGGCCAAGGTACCCCTGCCAAAATTTAGAGGGGGTGGTCCTAGGTACCCCTCGGTCATTGACCCCGGGCCAAGGTCATTGACCTTTGACCTATGACGTCACAAAAATTTTTGCTGACTCGGCGCAATATACGTCGGCCCCTACTACTCACATGGAATTCACCCATTGGGCGTTGTAACAATATCACCGAGATCCGCATTTTCCAGTCAGCGTTCTCTTCACAGACGAGGCAAACTTTTATTTGGATGGGGAAGTGAAATGCCAGAACATGCGATATTGGTCGGATGCAAACCCACATGCGATCAATCCCTGCAAGAGGATTACCCCTGCTCATATCATGGTGTGGTGTAGCATATGGAACACGTCGATCATAGAACCCTTATTCATTCCTGGTACCCGATATTGTGTCCGATATCTGGACATGTTACAGGAGTTGGTGTTTCCGTTTCTTCTTCGCTCTGATGCCACCTTGCCGTGATATTTTCAGCAAGATGGTGACCCACCGCACTATGCGCTGCGTGTGCGGGAATGCTTGGATCTGCATTTTCCTGGACGTTGGATCGGTCGCCGAGGTCCTGTGGAGTGGCCAGCCAAGTCGCCGGACCTCACTCCCTAGGATTTTCTTTTTGGGGACACTTAAAACACCTGGTATATCAGAAGATTCGGGATGTTGCACACCTACAGGGACGTATTCAGGACGCCTATGATAGCAAACCCCTCGCTGTGTTGTTACGGGTTCAGGAGGACTGGATTAAGAGACTCCGGTTATGTGTTTGGGGCGTCATAACTTTGGAATAATACAAGATAACGCATTTCTACTTGTGGGACTGCATTTCCCTGCAAAAAACAGTGTTAATTGATGTGTCACATGCCACTTTCACATTTGAAAAAAATAATCTGGATCCAAGCACGCATGCACCAATTGGTAGCCCCTTTACCCAAGTCCGCCGTCTGCTAGTCAGATTTGCTTTAGTCATGTTTGTTTCCAAAATAATCCACTGTACTAAGGCTTATGGGCCACCCTGTAGTTTAACAATACGAAGAATAACTTCATACTTTGTATGTTTATTGAGTTTTTCTCAAGTGAGATAAACTATTCTTTCTGCTTAGTCTAACTTTTTTTTTTCTTTTTAATATGAAGAATCACTTCATGCTTCGTATGCTCTTTGTTTATCTTAAGATTCTTGTAGACATAATTCAAAATAATTAAATAAAAATGCCTATATGTTGATTTCCTACTTCGTGTATTTCAGCGGACGTTTGCCTCATTGCGATAGGATTTTGCCCCCTATACTGGGGTAAAAGTCCGAATTTGTTCATCCTTTTTTAAAAATTGGTGTATCTTATTTTTAAGTAATAATTTGGTAGGCTTTCCAGCACCTTCAAAATATAGAGGAATGTTCACTTATACTTCTGTGCGAGATTCGTTATTTTGTCGTTATATCTTTCTGCTCCAGCCCAATTCAAACACCAAACTGCGGATTTTTGCCCCCACTTACTCTGTCTCTATACATAAAACCCATCCTAGAGTTTGGAGCTCTTTAAAGTAGCTCTGAGTAGCAGTATTACAACCCACCGCCCCCCCCCCCAGAAGTCCGTCCTGGATCTGCCCTGGCTCATTGAAAAATTAGACCAAATGGAGGAAGGCTATTTTGCATGAATTTTATATACCTACTCTATATTATGTTACTCCTTGCAATAGAGGCACACACAGGGAAAGGCACCAGATATCGATGTTCTCGCTCGACCTACACTCAAATTATTAATGAAATAGTTCAGTTTAACGTCCCATAAGGCCAAGGATGTTATAAAATAGAGGATCTGCCCATACAACAAAATCGTCACAGTTTTGCCACTCCTACTCTGCCCACTCCGCGCCACTAAGATTGCAATGTTCCGAGCCAACAATCATGGAGGAAACGAGAGTAGCTAATCACACGTGCCGGCTCAGATGATGCCAGGGGCGGATCCAGGGGGGAGGCGATCGCCCCCCCCCCCAGAAGAGGAAACTTTCTTATTTTATATATATAAATAAAACCCATCCCAAAGTTTTGAGCCCTTGAAAGTAGCAGTATGACAACCCATCGCCCCCCCCCAGAAGTCGGTCCTGGATCCGCCCCTGGATGATGCTTAGTTGTTTTTTGGCTTTATTGCGTTCATATGATGAAGATACGTATGGGCAGATCCTCTATTTTATGCTAAATGATCAAGGCAAGTGAATGATGATCGAAAAATAATTAGGAGAATGGGGGAGGAAACGGGAGTAGTCAGGGACACGATGTTGTCCACCACGAACTTATTTAGTGGGGATCAAAATAGGAATCCCCCCCCCCACAATTTACACTGGAACAATGCTGCAGTGGTGATTAAATCTCTAAAACATTTACTTGAGAGTTACTTGCACTGTGATTTTAATAGGCAGGCCGCGCGCACACCAGTTGAAGTAGACGTGTGTTGGGAGACAGTTGCAAAACAGGAAACGTTACACGTGACACAATAGCAAATTTGAGGACGTAAACTTTCATTTGAACAGATTCTAGCTTAATTCAGTTGTTTTCAGTGTTCTTCGTCTTGTTTCGTGGATATCCACATCGGTAAGTGACCTAAAAGGAACGTTTCTATACCACTCTTTTTTTTTTTTTTTTTTTTTTTTGTTTCCCTCATATCAACATTTAGAAAACCCCTAATCATTTTCAATTCGTTTTGTGTAGTGTACACGTTTCTACATCATGAAGTACAGTATCCAATGCGAAACATTTCTAGAGTTTTTCAGTAACGTACAAAATATGCTTTTTTTCCCTCTTACACAATTCCTTTGCCATCAAGGAGTAATCTACACCCCCCAACACCGCTCCAAATTTCTTTACACACACCCCTGGATGGAAAAGGAATACTCCCTCAAATCCAATTGTATCAATCAGTATCATATAGGTTATTTATTACATCAAGTTAAAAAAAGGCTTAGCGTTTAGGAAAGAAGGCAATATTCTTTATTTATTTATTTCACTTCAAAATACGAAGCGACATCGTTCTCATGTACGGCTTCGAGAACCACATGACGTCATTGTTTCGGGTGGTGTTTCTCTCAAAACAATTGACAAAACAGACCCGCTCATACCTACCCTCCTGGGCTCCGAGGTCGTTTCCGAGGAAAGAGATTGATGGACAGATGCAGATGACTGAAATTGGCAACGTCTTGAACGGTCATTCACCTACCTCCTATTTTGCTATCTTTGCTCATTGTATTTTTTTTTTTTTTTTTTAGGAACTGGGGGGACGCCGTACACAAATTTTGGTGGGAGGACGGCATCCTCCCGCGTTCCTCCTCACTTTTACCCCCTGTTTGTATATGAAGAAACAATCTTGCAATAAAATAATGAATCCCTGTACCGGTACATAGAATCATACTTTTCTCCCCTAATTATTTAAAAACTATTTTATTTTCTTCTAAACATACACTACCATTCGATTAACAAAGACATTTGTGAGTACAAATAATATTTCTCCCAAGCATCGAATATTAGACAACCTCGCGTAACTTTCATTGGGTATTGAAAAAAAAAATTGTCAAGAGGTTTGAGCCAGACAGTAGTATCTCTTTTTCAATAGATATTAGTGAGAGGTATCTTCCATTTCCCTCTTCACATTTCTTTTCTTATGTTAATTCGTATTTCATGCCTAAGTGCTTTTGCTATTCTCGCTGATTAATATGTGTTGCATATTGGAATTGGAGTATCATCATTGTGTATACGATGCGTAGTAAATATTTTTCTAAGTGGAGTCTTACAGTGTTGTTTTGTCCGCCAAGGTACAGAGCATCCGATTTCAAAGGAATATACAGAGGCTGCGGTGGCTCAGTGGTAAAGCGTTCACCTCTGGTGTTTGGGATCCCTGATTCGATCCCAGCTCGCGCCAAGTGAACTTTGTGATGGATAAATACCGTGCGCGTGGGTTTTCTCGGGGTTCTCCCGTTTCCTTCCACTTTCTTCATTCCACCATTTCATTCATTATTTCATCATCACCGTCTTCTTTAGCTTAGCCAGCATAACCGTGGGACGTAAAACTCCAATATTTCATTTCAAAGGGATATATAGTCAACTCTCGATTAGTTGCGGAATTGGATGGCGCAGCAACCGTGGATACTCCGCTAAATGGGCAGAAAAGGATGCAAATCAACAACAAAATACTTTATTTACACATACAATTGTGACGACTTAATAAACAGTAGTTTTCTGCACTGAAAAATTTGTTGGTTTACTTTTTCACAAACAAGGTCAATTGTTTTTGCTTTTTGTAGTAAAATATCTCCCGCCTCATGCAGAGTAGTTCTGTTGTGATTAGCGTCATACTAAAGTCCTGACTACTGCAGGGAACATGTTAGTCGAACTATTTAATATGGCACTAATAACGCGTCAGAAGGACTCTGTGTAAGGACCCTCTTCTTTAATTGTGTTTGAAGTTCTTTCAACAAAATTTTCGGGAAGAAGACTGTGGATATTTGATAGTTTACTCTAACTTGAAAATTGATAATCGCATTTAAGTGAAAATCTAGTTGGAAAGAGGGCAGTCCAAGGTTGATGGTTGGCATATGTCACTTGTATACAAGAGTGACATCTGCCAACCATCAGCCAACTTGGCAACTCTCGTTAGTATTCAAGGTATAGAAAGAGTTAGAACGGTCATTTTCTACTCCCGATAAAGTATGATATAGGAGACTGTTACGATCAGAGGCCGAAGGAAGAGAACAGGTTGAGCAAAAGGGAGTGTTAACGAGGTAGGTGAAATGCAATGAAAACAACAACGTTCGTAATGTTCGACTAGTCACGAATCCATGAGAATAGACTGAAATAGTGTGACGTCACATCCTTTTCGTTGCCATGGTGATCGCCATTTTATTTTCTATACAAACACAAGCGAAGGCTGAGAAACAACGTATAAATGGTGATATGTTATGTATTTGATTGTAAGCATTAATGTAATTGAGCAGAAATTGAACAAGCAATATCCTACAATTCTTTACTAAAGATTTTCGATATTCTGTAGGCAACATAAAATTCTTAATCGTAAACGTAAAATTACTAAGGCAAAATAAATGAGCAAATATGATTCGATCAGAACACACAACTGTAATATTACGTGATACAGACAAATCAACACGATCTTTACATAAGGTTTGTTCCCCTTCTGTGCAATACATCGAGGCATTTATATTAACAAATAATGGATACAAACTTGCCTCAACTTCAGTTCTTCATGTTTGCCTCCACTCTGCACTTTTAAATATATAAATTCACCATCATACATTACGGAAGACACGTGATTTGATTCAAAAGCATTTTCGCCTTTTTCCACCAACTTTACTTCGTTCTCAAAGTATTTAAAAATTCTAAATAATTTCACAGGCATTGTTTACTCAACACCTCATTTACACACTCACGTTTGTATAGAAAACAAAATGGCGATCACCATGGTAACGGAGAGGAAATGACGTCATCACTATTCCAGTCTATTATATTTGCGAAACCATCGACTACACTTTCTCTGCTTATCCCCACTGTTGTCTGTCAACAACTGCCCATCTTTTTGCTCTGTTAGTAGTTTACTGAGAAATCGAGCACGAAGCTGTGACGTCACACACCATCCAATTAGAAATGACTCACGTGAAGCACTGTTCTCTATCAGTAGCTGCCTTCTCCTTGCTCTCCATAATAGTTTACTAAGAAATCGAACAGCAAGCTATGACCGAGTTAGACAATAGACTGAAAGTGTGGATTGGAGCAGTAGGAGGCCACTGAGCTGAAAACTTAATGTAACTAACAATTGTTTTGAACTTTGTAACAAGTAAGTCGTCCAGTTTCACAACTGCTCTTGTCTATTTACAGAAAATAACAGAAAACTTTTACAAAAATGTAGGATCTACATGTTTTGCAGAGCTACGAACAAGGGTGCCCATCAGGGGGGGGGCAAGGTGGCGCGCTCGCCCCCCTTAAAAAGAAATTATATTTGGGAATATCGAAAACCCAATAGAATTTTTACATTAGTTACAGCAAAATTTGAAACTATATTTGAAATGTCGCTTATACTTGCCCCCCTTGGAAACCACAACATGGGCGCCCTTGACTACGAATACTTCAGTGTGTTCACGTGTAAAATCTCAACATCCTCAAATATTTCCAGTTCTACAAAATGCATCGATCGTATAGGTTTTCTCAGTTTTCTGTAAATGGGCAACTGGGCGACTCAAATATTTATTGTTTTCTAAAGCCAATACAACACTTGGAAATCGGATGTGTATGAACTTGAACCATTCTTCTTTCGAATTGTACAAGTTTCATTCAAACACAACAGTTTTCATGCTAACAACGCCTTGAAATCGGATGACGACTTTACAGTGTATTAAAATATATGGACGGGTAATTAGTTGTAATACTAATATGAAAATATAAACACAGTTGTTATTGATTTACCGTTGTTAAAGAATATTTTACAAAAGCTGCCAGTATATTTGTTAATGATACAGGATACTCACCTTATTTCCAAAACGATTAATTCTTCTTTATATAATATCAGCCTCTCTGAAGCTTTCTTGAATTACAGTACCTTAGCTCTACTTCCTTTTCTTTTCTTACAGACCTGTTCAAATTATTAGACTCACGCTCGAAAAATGCAAAATTGATGCAGGAGTTTCAATTTCAGAGTTCTAGAACATTTAATTTAATGGTTTAAACCACCAATATAAGATCCTTCATTTGTTTACTGTACAGTTGAAATGGTGATGTCACCCTTGAACATCAAATTGTATTAGTGACCGGGGGGGGGGGAATTCTGAAAGTGGTGTTTCAGTTGTAGATAGCTATTGTGGTTCCTATCAACAAGTTACAGTCTGAAGTGTTGTGGTTACAGTCTGAAGAAGTTACAACATTCAAAGCGTTCAACAGTTCGAATGGGCAGTTTAAAATGATCATAAAGTGTTTTGTGTATCACTCCTTGTTCTGTGTAGTCCTGTAATTGTAGCATAATGGGAAAAGCAAAAGACCTTTCTCCGCGCAAAATGGAAGTTGACAAAATACTTCTGGTGGAAATAAGATATACACGGCAATACATTACTAGTAGAGTTGGGATAGAACAAAAATCTGTAAGTAGAATCTCTGTTGAAATGAACAAGAGCCAAAATAGGTTTGGGAAATGTGGGCGAAAACCAAAGCTATCGCTACGACGTATCAGAAAATTAAAAAGATTGGCTCTGGGAAACAGAAGTGCAACTTCTAATAGACTTAAGCATAAAAATGGCTGAGTCACATTGGCCTGAAAGTGTTCGAAAGATTCTTTGTGCCGAGAGAATAAAAGTACACGGTCAAGAAAGAAAATAAAACTTAGAGTTTACTCCAACCATGGCAAAGAAGCGTCTCGAATGGGCACGAGGCCTAGAATATTGGACTGCTGACGATTGGAGAATAGTGTGTTTCAGTGATGAATCATGTATCTTTGTGTCTGATGAATGTTCATAATATGTGCGACGTTGACCTGGGAGGGATTCAAGCTGGAATGTCTTTAATAAACCATGAAGCATCCTACTTGTCATGGTCTGGGGTGTGATCTCTGTCTTCGGGCCTGGAAGACTGTATATAGTAGAAAGAACAATGAAGCACGACTAATACCTACAAGTTCTTCAAGATGAACTGCTTTCCCAGATTGCACTCTGGTTTGATGACGTACAATTTATCTTTATGCATGATGGAGCCCCATGCCACCGGGCCAAAGCTGTCACAAAATTCTTCGAGGACAACGAAATTAGTGTTCTTCCGTGGCCAGGCACTAGTCCTGATATGAACCCGATTGAAAACTTTTGGAGCTTCATGAAAGAAAAGCTAGAGAAGAAGCACATTAGAACCAAATTTCAATTGATCAAGATCAACAATTTGTGGTATCACGATGCTGACTTGCAGGCAAAATGTGCTAAACTCGTACATAGGATGCCACAAAGTATAGAAGACTTAATAAAGAATAAGGGATTTCATAAGAAATATTAATACTTGTGTGAGAGAGAATTTTCTTGTAAGTATTCCATTTTATTTTTTGTTTCCAATTTTGATATACACACTTTACAGTAATTACATTTGAATGTTACGTACGCATTTGTTTTATTGATATTGAAAAGCATATGCCCCCCCACTAGAAATAAGGACAGAGTTACAAAGTAGTAATTTGGACTAAGTTCGAACGCATTTTCTCACGTAATATTGTAAAAACAGTAAAATATTCAGAAACTGAATGTTGAGTCTAATAATTTGAACACATCTGTACATACTCATCGCCGATGATGATTTTCCTGAAATACTGAAGAATACAGGATCCATCCGAAACCCGTTTAAATCTTTAATATCACTTGTATATCCTCGCACTTCCCGTTATTCCAGTCAGTAATCGTACTGACAATTTCCTACGCAAGAGACCAGGTTCGACTCCTGGCAGGAGCTCATATGGCTCGAATTTCATGTTAAGTTGTAGGTCTCCGATTCATGTAGCCTCGCTCTTGAAAGGGACGCTAAATCCCCCCCAAAAAAGATCAAAAATCTAAATATAATATAAAAAAAGTGGTTTATGTGGAGAAACAGTACTTGTTATTTGATAAGATCCTCAGAAGTAGCAGTTACATTAGTTAACAAATGATACCCGTATCTAAGTTTACGCTGCGTGCCCGATTCTTCATTTCAATTAAATATTCCCATTGAAACTTCCCCAGTTCAGTAGTGATTTAGCGGTAGAGCGTTCACCTCTGATGCAAGGGGTGCCTAGTTCAATCCGAAGTCATGTGGCTTTATGGTGGACAACATCGTGTCTGTGAGTTGTCTCGAGGTTCTCTCGTTTCCTTCTACAGTCTCATTCCACCAATTATTACATGATCACTGACTTTCATTAATTATTCATCTCCTTAGTCTAAAAAGAACATAAACGTTAGACGTAAAACTATAAATTTCATTCGATTTAATTTTTCAGATCATTTGATCAAAACGGAGGCGCAATTTATTCTTCACGTTGCACGTTTGCATGAAGCTGAACGATTGTCCACTCTCTAATCCTTCAATTATCATGCCGATATTCACTCTAATTTATCACTGTATCTTTTAACCTGACGGACAATCGACAAACATTTAACCTTTCTACGCTCGCTAGGAATTTGAACAAAATTGTAGGCTCTTACGTTGGGGACCTTGGTAACCACCCTAATTATCACAAAGTTATGATTAATATACATCGCTGAAAGCTATGGAATATAGATTCCAAAGAGGTGACATTTGTGCCATTTCCGCCCTATTCGTAGAAGAAACAAAGAAAGTCCTAAAAGAAATATGAAAGAATAGAATTTGGGGTGGCGCCCTGGCAACCTTTGCAGTCACTCTACGCTTACAAAATGATGCTAAAGCGAGATGAAACTTCAGAACGAAGTTACTGCAAAAGCGCCCTCTATATTATTTTCGAAGGGCTGTTGCAGACCTTCGCGTTGGCGGCACTCGTGACTCCTCTAATTACCAGAGTCATGGTTCATACATCGTTGGAAAGCTTATGAAACAGAAATTCCGACATTTGTGCCTCTTATATGGAATCATCCTGAAAATAAATACGTAAAAAAAAAAAAAAAAAAAAAAATTAAGACTCAAAAGAAAAACTGACACTTTACTCCCCTTCCTCCCCCACACTTTACTCCCCTTCCTCCCCCATATACACAACAAGAACACGTACAGGGCATTGCCATGTAGTGGACTACTTCACTGCTTCACATACCAACTTTTGTGTTATCCCCAAGGGGGAAATGGTCACCCAAAAACTGCTGAAAAAAAAAAAAAAAAAAAAAAAAAAAAAAAAAAAAAAAAAAAAACGCTCCACCAACATACATGAAATGCATATCAGCAAAAAGATTCATCTTTTAGAAACACATTGATACCAAAATTATTTTCGTAGCTTAATTAGGAGCTAACCTATTGAGGTTTAAACCCTTAATGCAACAGTTGCGTCAATGGGCGTTTAAGGGTTAAACCAAATGTTTAATTTCATTGAGATATTGCTCTGGAAATCGTATCCGGCACTATGTGCAGCACAAGCTATACATGAGTGCCTTAACTTACCTATATATTGAATTTCGTGAAACAACAGGGTGTTAACATTATAACATTTCCTGAGAAATGAATGGTCGGAAGGAAAGCATGGTTGATGACTGCTTGTAATTCGGTTTTCTGGTTTTATACAATACAAAAACAAAAAAAAAAGCTCTCAGCGTTAACAATCGATACTTCGTTATTGCCAACAAATACATAACAAAAGCCATTCATCGATCAGGATGAGCTTACGGACACTTCTTTAAGCAAAAGAAACAAAGAGAAAGAGGAAGCAAGAGATCTACACCCTTTTACATATTCACAATAATGCAGATCCTCTCTTATATTATGTTCATTCATTTTATCCCCTTTTTTGTTTATTTATTGAAGTCTAGTTCACTCACACAAGCATCCATACACATACAATCACTTATTCTCAGGAGTCGTCTTCCAAGTCGCTTAGTTCATATTCTAAATCCAAATCATCAAGTTCTTGAAACAAAGATTCGTCCACCTTGACTGCTTCCTCGCCTGCAAGAATAAAACAATCACTGTTAACTTAAAAAGGTAGCTTTGTCCTTACCTTGGGATTCTACAAGTTGTCCGTCAAGTTACTGTGAACCAGGGTTGGCTGGTTTAAACCATGGTTTAAACCAGCTGGTTTTTTCCAAAAAAAAAAAAAAAAAAAAAAAAAAAAAAAAAAAAAAAAAACAATTGGTTTAAACCAAAAAACGAAAATTGTTCGTAAAAGTGTAAGTGTTAGTAAAATCTTGATGAACACACATTTCTGGGATATCACGTTTCACTCCCGTATATTATTCGTATTATATCCAGACATAAATTCCCCATTCATTACTCAAAAAGATTATACTACAAAGGCAACTTTTTTTTTATCTGTTTATAAATGTTTGTTTTGTGATTTTTTTTGTAGTTATTATTGTTATGTAATTGCAATCAAAGAAAAATTCTAAATATTGTTTCGTTTCAATGTTTACTATTGATAATATACATCGAAATGACGTACTTTGTGTGTGTGTGTGGAGAGGGGGTCATACAGACCCCACGAGAGGCATTTAGTGAAATGAGAAGTATCTTTGCTATCTATTTATGTATAAATGAGTCTGAGCCAAAGTGGACTCAAATAATTCGTATCTTTATTCACTTTTCTTACTGATATGCAAATTAAGTCGTTGTATTTCTTTAATTTGGACCAATAAAAGTCATTGTTACTAACTTGAACTAAATTAGTTCTTCTGTACTCCGTAGTACTTTGAAATTGTCCATATGTAATTCTGTATAATGGTTTCACTTGTGCAACTGTTTATCTTTTTGTTCTTCTGAAATGACTCTTGACAGTTAGTTATATTAAGAAGCATGTAAAGATCAGTACAACGTATTTTTATCAGGATTCCTTCGTGAGTGAGTCGGCAGACGTATCGCATTTGTGGACAATTAGTCCTGGTTCCGAGTTCAAATGGAGTACAATTTCTCTGATGTAACTCGAGAAGCGGTTTTTATTCTGCTTTAAGCTTATGTGACCCCTTCCAGCATAACCCGGTTGTTGCATAATAACATCAAGGCGAAACAAACTTATTTCTGTCCATGTATGATATGAATATATGGAGCAAATTACTTAAACCAAAATACCTGGTTTAAACCAAAAAAAACCTGGTTTAAACCAAAAAAACCGGTTTTTTTGTTTTTTTTTAAAAATAAAAACCATGGTTTTTGCCAACCCTGCTGTGAACTATGAACGCACGTTTCAATGTAAATAATGTATTAATTAAACCCAAATTTCATACATATCAGTTTTTTTTTTTTAAATTTCAATTTGTGTAAATTTTATATTGCATTTTCTATACTATAATGAGTAATTATAGAATAATTACTAGCTGAACCTGCGCTGTCTACTGAGCGCATCGTTCTGTTATGACTGAATCTCTTTCGCACTGTGCATGTCTCCTTACTCACACAAGTAAAGAATAGGAGACTTACAAAGGAAGTTAATTGCTATGTATAGATGTTGGAGTGAGTTCGTAGCAAATTTGTAGTAGTAGCACGATATCAAGTGGAAATTTTTTTTTTCCTAATAAATTCATAACCGTCCGAGTACGCCTCATTGCGTCTCTTGAGGTCTTTGAAGTTGCCAGCATGCAACAGATTTCGCCATTCAGATTTAAGCAAAGCGCCTGCAATGTCAGTCAACTTGCCACACGTAGCTTCTCTACTGGTTGCCTAACACCGTGGTTTCGGTTTGCAACAATATTAATCTTATGGGCTCAAAACGGTCCCTAAAATGTTGAATAGAACAAAAACGATACGGTTTTTGAAAATTTGAATGAGAACAGGACAATCTACACAAAATTTGGAATCGAGCAGTGAAAACAGTATGTTTCTAGTACTTGTGGTTTTCGAGATCTCATTGTCGAAAGGATTGGGGACAAACATATAAACCTAACATTTTAATATATAGACAGAGATAGTCCCTTTGGTCGCGATGTTTTTCAGTTAGGTTCGTGGTGTCTCGCGAGGAGAAATCTTGCAAATACTGTGTGTTGGTTTTTAGAAGGAGCGTACATGGGCATCCGGTGTATCCGTCAGTATATCAGTACTTCAAATGAAAAGCGGAAAGAAAAGAGAGAAAAAGACGAGTGTATTTTTCTATATTTTCGGCGCTGAAGAATGCCGTTATTGTTTCAGTGATTTAGTGTACGTACTTCTGCGTTTTACTAACCATATCCAAGGCCCCTTCATGCTGCACCATGAATCGTCTAGGTCCAATGTAGTTTGAACTTGTTTTCTCTGCTGCCAATGCGCTTGTTCTTCAATGGACATTTTTTTTATTATTATTATTACACATTCAGAAACAATAATGGGATGACCTGAAACATGAGAGATCTGAAGGATGACCTACCTAGGTACTAGCAACAAACCGACAAAGGGAAGGAAAGACAGAGTGGAAAACTGTTTTGTAACCCAAAGTCGAGGCATTTTTTTCTTGCAGCAATCGATCCTTCAAAGAAAAGTTTCTTGATATAATAGTAATATTATTCTCAGCTTACTCTTTATTTTAGCTTCCATGGTAATAATGTAAGATGCAAAGATACATTGAAATTTGCGATACATTTTTTCAATTGGTATGCATTTCTATGTTTTTGCTCCCAATCTGCGATGCTATACTGCTTTTAAAAACGCTGATTTATTTATTTATAATAGGTTTCAGATACAGCACTAGACCATTTTACACTGAAACATTTTAACAATTATGTAACATAACAATAGAATAACAATTTGAAATCAAGATAGTACAGTACAATGGCAACATTACAAAGATAAGTTTATTTATATATGATCTGAAGTTTTGCTCATTTGAAAAGAAAAAAAAAAAAAAAAAAAAAAAAAAAAACGTCTACAGTTTCTTTGGCCCAAAGGCGCGCTGTTGGGGCAAAGACAAGAGAAGAGAGAGTACTTCAGTCGGTGTGGTACTGATAGAAGACAAAGACTCAGAACAAACCGGTTAAAGAGGGTAGGGGAAGGAAGGTGAGGTGGGAGGGGAAGCAAAGCTGCTAGCAAAATATTCATTGAATACCTTTGCCCTGTCTTTTTCATTGACACAAGCATTTTTGTAGGTCAGTTCTGACGGAATGCGAGAACTATTTCTTCGATTGTTTATTAGGGTCCAGAAACACTTAGGGTTTTTACGTGTATCAATTGTGATGTGTTCAATGTACTCATACTTTCTTTTCATAAGATATTTACTATGTCTTCTCATATCTGTAAAGTTCTTGTAAGTATACTCACTGGGAAAATCCTTCCATAGCTTCCATGCACTTTTTTTGTTGCGAAGTATGCACTTTAGTTCCTCATCAAACCACGGAGGAAACTTTGAAGAATGTCTTTTTCGGAAAGGCACAAAGTCTTTAACTACAGCCTGAATGACGTCAATAAATAAGTCAGCTGTATCATCAACTGAGCCTGAGGCAAGTAAGCACCATGGGAAAATATAAAGAGCTTGACGTATTTCATCCCAAGGGGTCTTTTTCCACTGGGGTGTATATACGAAGAAAGATCTTTGCTACATTAGTATGCAAGAGGGTGTGCACGCATGTTTGTACGTCCGAAGAGATGCGTTTTTAACATTTGTTTATACAAAACATTTTAAAATTGTGTTATTTTCTGTGCACAGAAATATTACGGGCACCCTATGTTAACTTCTATAATATAATATGAGATGTGTTAGAGGAGTAATGAGAACTGGCAACATACTGCACAAACCGTCAAGCTTCTGCCTCCACAGTAAAGTTACGTTAATTCCTACCGTTAAATCAATACAAGTTTGAACCTGCTCCAGTTGCTACACAACTGTTGAGAAAGCCTAAATTGAAGATTTGTTTGTAAAGTGCGTTACGAAAATGGACCGACCAAAAATTGAGCAATGTGCCATCAAATTTTGTGCAAAGTTTGGTGTATCCGCGACTGTGACTTTTGAAAAATTACAAAGGACTCATGGAGAACTTTCCCTATCCTGGGCACAAGGTTCAGATTAAAAGGCGGAAAACAAGTGAAAGACGAATCTCGTGCACAAAAACCTTCAAACTCAAAAACAGACGACAATGTGGAAAGAGGGAAATCCTCGATTGACGGTGCGAATAATCAGTTGAGTTATACTTGAACATGTTTACCGTCCATCGAATTTTAACACAGAATTTGGACATGAGAAAAGTGTAAGCTAACATGGTTTCAAAGAACCGTATCTCATGACAGTCTTCATCAATTAATTTTTGGCAGAAAAAGCATTCCTGTGGTTCCACTGCCCTCTATATTCGCCACTCTCAGTCCCTGTGATTTCATTTTATTCTCCTTGCTCAAAAACACTTAAAAGAGCGCCATTTTGTTACTTTTAATAACACCAATAAGAGCGTAACCGATGAGGTGAAAGGTATTTCAGCAGTGGCCTTCCAACACTGCTACAAAGAATGGAATCAATGCCTCTATCGCTGTGTAGCTACCTAAGGGGACTGTTTTGAAGGGAATAATCTTGATTTGTACAAATAATAATACAGTATTCATCGTTAAAAGAAAATCAGTCTCATTACTTTTCTAACACACCTCACAGAGGAAATTAATTTACACAAATGATTACCTCAACATATTATAAAATACAAGAGATGTTCAAATTGATCACTCACGCTGTAAAAGGTCATAATAAAGGTTCGAACAGCTAATCAGCTATTCGGATTTTATGAGCAAAAGGGACGGCACCAATTCAATTTATTATGAAAGGACAGGTATTTATGACCGAAATGTGGTGTCAGTAAAGCCTATGCATAAAATGTGTCGCGAATTTAAAGGTCGAAGCATAATTGATATAAAGGTGGGACGGGCTATGTCAGATCTAATCTCTTGAATTAAGAAGAGTTCGCGGGCTAGTAGCAGAATTCACATGAAGAGTTGAAAGAACAGTTTAAATTCTCACATGGAACAATCTGGAGTATCTTTCACTACTTTTAAAGTACAGAAATATGTACAGAAGTTGGGTCCCTCACGGACATTTTTTTTTTTTTTTTTTTTGATTAGAAAAAAAAAAGCATCTCATCTACTTCGCTGTAAAAATCACCGCTCAAAGATGCTTTGCGTGGTCGCCGATTTGCCTCAGATTTAAACGTGCAAAATGCGGTGCAAAAGTGGCTTCACGACCAACCGAAAACCTTTTATTTCAAAGGAATACGTAAGCTCGTTGACCGTTGGGTCAAGTGCATTGATAAGGACGTAGAAAAATGATGTGCATACTATAACCCTAGCTTCATGTAAATAAACTGTAGAATGAAAAGTGTAGATAATTTTTGATTCGCCCTCGTATATATAATTTTAATAGATCTACGTGATACAGAATTATACGTGAACATATACAGAGTATTAAGGCTTACAGCTGTTGAAGAGTTTCATGGTCCAACTCCAAAGACTGAGGTGGTAACGTTACTTACTTACTACCTTCCCCTCGTATACAATACGAACTAATATGTAGACATTTAGTTATAGCATTAGAAATGCGTATACCGTGTTATCATTAGTGTTGTCAACGGCTCGAGCGGCTCGGCTCTCAGCTCAGTCACCACCGAGCCGAGCCAACAGCTCACCAACCGAGTCCTCGGCTCATTTGTGCCGAACCGAGCCGGTGGCTCAGGTGTCGAGCCGAACCGATTTGGCACAACATCGTCCTGATTAACAAAGAAAAATACAAGTTCGCTTAGAAATATTTTTTTTCAGTTATTGATAAACAGATGGAAGTAATAAAACAAGTCTTAATAGTTGTAGGCGTACTCGAACTTTTACATATTTCTACTATTATTTCATTAGTTTCTTGAATGATATTCACAACAGAGATCAAACTAGTGCCCACTGATTTAAGAGATTGATTAACAAATCAGTTACTACAAACTCAAGTATAAAATATTTTGTTTGTCTTCACGTAATCTAAGTTCGAAATTTGGGCTTTTGTTTTAACATTTCGTAGCACGTAGTTAGCAACTTTAATCTAGTGTTGTCAACAGCTCGAGCGGCTCGGTTCACGGCTCAGTCACCACCGAGCCGAGATATGAGCCGAGCTAATAGCTCAACCATCTGAGCCGGCTCGAGCCCTCGACTCAGTTGGACCGAACCAAGCCGAGCCGATGGCTCACCTGAGCTGAGCCGAACCGAACCGATGGCTCATCGCAACCGAGCCGGCTCGAGCAGATGGTCACCTGAGCTGAGCCGAACCGGTTGACATCACTAATTATCATCTATAATGGAATTTCTTTAAAATACAGTAATTTATTGTGGGCTGGTCACTTTTTAAAGGAATCAAAGGTAGTTAATACAAAACAGGTTTCATTCTACATAAAAAAAAGTAAAAACTCACCTTCTTCAAGGAACTTGAGATCCGACTCATTTAATGTCTTGTCTTGTAAGAAGAGTTCTTTTCCTGTCAACTTCCGAGAATCTTTGTCATCTTTCTCCGGCTTCTTGTGAACTTTTGTCTCTGAATCAAATTTCCTTTTCCATGCGAGAAAAGTCTCCACTGTTACACGAGTGCCCTCGAACTTTTTCTACAATGTAAGACAAATTTGGTTAGTGAAATAATTCTTCTTATTTACCTATAATAACATAATATAAGTTTAATTGGTGTAAAATGTATGTGTGAACACTCAATGGTTCAAAAAATTACGACTGATTACAATAAAATTTTCATCAGTTTCTTTATTTGAATGTCGAAAAGTTCACCTATCATCATGCTTTTATTCCACAGGAACTGACGAACAGCGTGGAAGATGGAACAAGGTGTGCAAAGAACTCATTGCAAGCCACAAAATGAAATTTGGTTACAAATCATGTGCATAACTATTACACGGGCAGTCAAGAAGTTGTAGTTTTGGCATTTCTGACGCAATCACAATCAATCTTGTACAGTACAGTCCTTAGGTTGCATAATTATGAATTTGATCAAGGTTCCCCAATCTCTTTCCCAAAAGAATTTCAAGGACGTTTCCATGACGAAAGACCAATTTTCCAGGACTTCGATACAGGAAGATATAACAGAATTGCAACTCTAGGTTCGAAACTCACAGCAGTGAAATGAAAAGTACAGCAAATTATGTACTGAATCTTAATGCAAGTACAGTATTACTGCATAATAATTAAATACACAAAGAAGAGTGTTATGTGCTTTTCTTCTTCTTCCAACTCCTCTTATAGCCACCCGATCCACCCATATCCAACATATGTATTTTCATTCTTTCTACATCACATTTTAATTGCGCACCTAACAAATTTACAAACAACAAAAATCTTATTTTTCGTACATGGCATCTTCATTACGTGACAGTGCGACAGATATAATTAGGGGGAAAAAAGGAATTGCATTACAAGTTTTTCAACTGAGTATGGAGTTGAGTGATTTCCTCATCTATAGAAATAATCTTTTCTTTAGCGAAGGTGCTCTACGGATAGCATTTGACTTTTTCAATAAAGTAAAGCAACACTTCTGCTCTGCTTCATGTGCAAGCTGGTTTGCTTCAGTCTCCAAAGCTTCACTTGTTTCCATCAATTTCCTTTTCTTTCTCTGCAGCTGCTGTACATTTTCACTTCTCTCTTTCCTCTTGCTCTGCACTTGACTTTCTCTTTCAACAGTCCTTATTTTCTCCTGCTCTGCTTCATGTGCAAGCTGGTTTGCTTCACTTGTTTCCATCAATTTCCTTTTCTTTCTCTGCAGCTGCTGTACATTTTCACTTCTCTCTTTCCTCTTGCTCTGCACTTGACTTTCTCTTTCAACAGTCCTTATTTTCTCCTGCTCTGCTTCATGTGCAAGCTAGTTTGCTTCAGTCTCCAAAGCTTCACTTGTTTCCATCAATTTCCTTTTCTTTCTCTGCAGCTGCTGTACATTTTCACTTCTCTCTTTCCTCTTGCTCTGCACTTGACTTTCTCTTTCAACAGTCCTTATTTTCTCCTGCTCTGCTTCATGTGCAAGCTGGTTTGCTTCAGTCTTCAAAGCTTCACTTGTTTCCATCAATTTCATTTTCTTTCTCTGCAGCTGCTGTACATTTTCACTTATCTCTTTCCTCTTGCTCTGCACTTGACTTACAGAACTCATTACCTTCTAATGAAATCCTAATATAAACAACTTAAAAGTTTATTTGGTATAGCAAGCAATTGAGTTTCACCTAGATATGACCTTGTCACAAATAGCATTTACATGAAATTTTACTGAAGCGTAAGTACTGTTGCGAAAAGAGACTGATTATGGAGGATTGATACTGGTACAAAGCACAGTTTCTGGAGGATAGTGCTACTGAAGACAGCATCCAAGAATGGGTTGACAGACTAGTGGATGAAAGAAGAAGATTGAAGTTCTCGCAGCCAACCACGCTGTTGGGATTAAAAAAAGAAAAAAAACACCAACCACGTACACATGCAGGAACATAACAAATTATTATTCAGTACAAAAACAGGAATAACAAACAAAAATAGCAATCAATTAAAATCTTCATTATAATTATCAAAAATCTGACATTCAGTATTTTTATGAATTTCAAGGACAAAAATGCATTTTCAAGGACATTTCCAGAATGTTTCCAGGACAAAATCAATTCAAAGACATTTCCGAATTTTCCAAGATTTCCAGGACGAGTGGGAACCCTGTTTGATAAGTGTGAATAGGTGATATCAGGCAGTGTACGAGAAGTATAGGTGAGCCGAGGAGTTGAGTTGACTTGATTTTGAGTTTAACGTCCCTTTCATCAACGAGACTATATGAGACGGGACTTCTTGATTAACGTGGAATCCTAACTACATGAGCTCCCGCCGGGAATCGAACCCGGGTATTCCACGGGAAAGAGCTGAGAGGAATGGTGTGTGATATCAGTTGGCACAAGGTCGCTTCTCAAGCAACGAGCAAACATGAAGTTCATGTGCAAATTGGGGAAATCTACTTCAAAGACTTTGATAGTCTTAAAACACTTTACGATGATAATGCTTTAAGGAAAAACTGGCCTAAAGGTACCAGTTTCACCACTAGAAGACGATCAAAACCGATGTGACGGCTGAACTTCGGAAGATACCAAAAGAGCAAGGGAGCCGATCCTGGGGTTGGGGGGGAGTGCCCCCCAAAGCTCATGTGGGCCTCCTATTGTATTTATGAATATACATTATTTGGCATAATTTACATGCAATTTGTCTCAAAATCCTTATATATATGCACCTTCTGCATCTGAATGGGCCCCCCAAATTTACAGAGAAATCGGCTTGCAAAAGAGGACTTTCGTCTGTGTTCCAAACAATGGCAAGAGCAAGTGTGTGTATTCCGAAGATGCCTACTTTGAACGCAATTAAGTAAATGTATACTTATATTGTGGGAATACAAAATTCCGGGAACTTTTTGACTGCCCAGGTATGATTATCTAATGTCATTATTAGGAGTGTGTGTGTTACATTAGGAGAAGACGCATAACAATAGATATAACGTGTTAGTTAACAGCGCACACTTTACATATACATATAAGAAAACCATCTATCCGAGCACAATAAAAACTATTACTGTAATTATTTCTGACATCAAACGACAAATTTTTATCAGCGTAAAAATTTGTTTTTGCTCAACTTTCTCAAAAATTACGCATGAGGATTATCCTCACGAATCTCATTTTGTCTGCTTGATATGTTTCGGTTGATATTAGGTTGTCTATAAAAAATACTGAGCCTTTGGTGGTAAAAATTGAGATGATGTTTACTGTTATTTTGAATATAACATTACGACACACATATGCAACATTTTGTTTGATTACCTTCTGTCATTTTTCCCAGAACGCCATAATCCCGTCGTTACATAACTTCTGTGGTTTCTAGTATAATAATAATAATAATAATAATAATAATAATAATAATAATAATAATAATGATGATGATGATGATGATGATGATGATGATGATGATGATGATGATGATGATGATGATGATGATGATGATGATGATGATGATGATGATGATGATGATGATGATGATGATGATGATGATGATGATGATGATGATGATGATGATGATGATGATGATGATGATGATGATGATGATGATGATGATGATGATGATGATGATGATGATGATGATGATGATGATGATGATGATGATGATGATGATGATGATGATGATGATGATGATGATGATGATGATGATGATGATGATGATGATGATGATGATGATGATGATGATGATGATGATGATGATGATGATGATGATGATGATGATGATGATGATGATGATGATGATGATGATGATGATGATGATGATGATGATGATGATGATGATGATGATGATGATGATGATGATGATGATGATGATGATGATGATGATATGATTTTACAGGCCTCTTTTGAAATTGACTTAACACCGTTCAGGGAGTTCTACAGAGACCGAAACAAATGGTAGTCTGACGGTGCCAGCTCCGGACTATATAGTGGATGCATTAAAATCTTCCAACCAAGTTCTCTCAAGCTCTGACGAGTCGTTAAAGATGTATGTTCTCTGGTGTTGTCAGTGTGGTATACAATACTCTTTCTGTTGACTCCTTCTAGCAGTTTGTTTTGAATTCCCAGATGCACTCACGCTAATTGTCGAAAGAACACGTCTTAGTCCATCGTTCTACCCAGCGGCACCAAACTGTAATGCATAATGCCCTTCCAATCCCATCAAAAGCACAGCATAACCTTTCTAAACATCTGTGTGGGCTTTGAAGCAGACTATGGGGCATGTCCTAACTTCGACCACGATCTTTTTCGTGTATTATTGTTTCGTATCCATTTTCATTACTCGTGATCAACTGCTTAAGAAATGGCTCGAGTTCGTTACGTTTCAGTAGAGATTCGCAAACAGAAATTCGATCGAGTAAATGTTTTTGAGTCAAATCATATGGCACGCGCGCGTCAAGCTTCTTTTTGTAGCAAGCTTTCTCCAAATGGTTTCGTGGTGCACAGTGGCTCAGTAGTAGAGGGCTTACCTCTAGTGCGTGGGTCCCTGGTTCGATCTCCGACCAAATAAGTGTTCATGGATTTTCTTGGAGTACTCCCTTTTTCTCCCACATTTTCAAAGCACAAAATACTTCCTTAATTATCCGTCTCCCTTAGCCTAAAGGACATAATCGAGGGACGTTCAAATTGAAAGATTTTCTCCAAATGGTTGAACACTGGTGATGTCATGAGACTTTACATGTCGGTCTTGCTCGACTTTTGCTACAATATCATCTACTTTTGCTGTAATGGTCGCCCACTGCGAGGAGCATCTTGGGCATCGGAATTTCCAGAACGAAAGGGATTAAACCATCTTTTAATAACGTATCCTGCCCATAAGAGCATATTTCTTTTCGTGGGCCTGTACAGTATTTGCGCCTATATCGAAATAAAATTATAAAATGCGGCATAGTTTGGCGGAAAGTTCACTTCTCTTCACGGCGCAATCCAACATTTCTTGCACATCTACTACTGTCAACTGTCAGTTGTTACATGACATTAGGCCTGACCCGAAGCGACTCACATACCCTGAAATTTAAGACACTAACGTCATCTCATGCGCAAAAGGCTCACTACTTTTTAGACTACCTGATAAAGTCTAATTTTGGGACAATAATTTAACTGAAGAGAAAGTTTAAAACATAATGATGAATTTGGGCTATATCTCATTAACCATATTATGTGTTGTCATGATGTCAGTAGTTGTCATCTTACTATTCATGAAAAGCACTATGAAAAGCACTTACTTCCGCTGCTACTGACAGGGGAAAGTATTCTCCGAAAATGGCTTTAGACTCATCGTGTAGATATAGCTACCTGTACACAACAATCGGTTCAAAGTATGTTAACTTTTTTTTATTAAGAAAAAGTGTGTTCTACCTCATTTTAACAAAACAAGGTTCCTACTGATTTGGATAAATCTATTTCCCTGACTTTCCTTGACCTTTGGCAGGAGTCGAATGACGTTTTGACATATAAATAAGAAATAAATGACGGTGAATATTTATATATTAGAATATTTACTCTATAGACACAAATAGTAATCAATTGTTCATACGCACATGCCACTTACCTCCCATAAAAATCTGAACAACGTTCCATACTGTGATCATTAAGCTGAAATTGGTGTACAATTAATGTTAGAAAAAAATATATTTTATAAAATTTTTCTGACTTTTACCGGTTTTCAGTCTTTTTTCCTGAGTTTCTCTGATCTGCTCCATTTTCCCTGACTTCCTTGACCAGTAGGAATCCTGCAAAATGACGAACTCCGCATTCTTCTTCTTCTTATTATTATTATTATTATTATTACTATTAACAATGGGAAATTGCAATTTGCTAAAGATAATTCGAAAATGCCACAAAAGAATCTTCGCAAAAAAACGCAATAACTTCCAGGTTAGAGCTTAATCTCTACGTGTAAGTTTGATATATATTATAAACCACTGTTAATGCTTTCCTGTTTAAGACTGGTCTGTAAAATAATAAAGAATGGATTGTGAAGCACTTACCCTTTCCGCTTCTTCGTCTTCCTGAAGTTTGCGTATCCTAGCTGCTTCTCTGTTCTTCTTGATTTCGTCCCATCTAGTGTTCAACCATTCTTGAGCGGCTGATACAAGTGTAAAAACCATCACCATTCCAAGGTTTTCTTGGATCTGCAACCAAAATGTCATTGCTTAAACACATAAAGAAAGCAGATCATTTAAAAAAACATAAATAAATAAATAAAAACTGACGAAAATACCATCCTGCAAAGACTGCAAATAATACAAATTCCGCTGGTCTAGTTGCTGCACTGGGTTCGACTCCTGGTGAGCTTTGAAATTTGAACACATTACAGTGATTCAGATCCCACTCTAAACGAAGATCACGACTTACATTGACCTGGTGTTGAAAACGAACGCTGAATTCCAACCAACCTTTTCCATATAGTTCATATAATAAAATGAAAAATGATCACAACACAAATCAATGCATGCCAATGTCATATTACTACATATATATCGTCATCCTACGGAGAACTAACTAACTAACTAACTCTATGGTCTATGGAACCCGGAGGTTCAGTGCCACGTTCACAAAAGCTCTCCACTGACTTCTATCCTTAGCTAATTGGATCCAGTTTCTACTTTGTATTCCTATCTCTGCGAGATCCATCTTAATATTATCCTCCCATCTGCGCCTAGGTCTTCCTAATGGTCGTTTTCCTATGGGTCTACCAGTCAAGACTTTGAAAGCGTTTCTTTCTTCCATTCTAGCTACATGACCTGCCCACCTAAGCCTCCTAGACTTGACGACCCTAACAATGTTGGGTAAACCGTATAAACTATGTAGTTCCTCGTTATGAAGCTTTCGCCATTCCCCATTCTCGTTCCTCTTGGGTCCGAATATTCTTCTTAGGATCCTGTTCTGAAATACTTTCAGTCTATGTTCTTCCCTCAGAGTAAGCGACCATGTTTCGCAACCATACAGAACAACAGGCATGATTATCGTTTTATATATTTTAAGCTTCAAATTCCTCGACAGAATTCGCGACGACAAGAGATTTTGAACCGAATAGTAACACGAATTTCCTGCTTTTAGTCGACATTTAATTTCTTCATGAATATGATTTTCGTCTGTTAATATTGATCCTAAATATTTGAAAGTATCCACTTTATCAAAAGCATTATTTAATATTTTAACGCCTCCACAATTTGCCGTATTACGGTCCCGACGCACTTCCATGTATTTAGTTTTCTCTGCATTTACTTCTAAACCCATGTCCCTGCAAGCGTTTAATAATATCTCTGCATTTATTTCTACTGTTCTCCTATCATCCCCTATTAAATTTACATCATCAGCATATGCCATAACCTGGTGAATGCCGTTCAACTCTAGGCCCTGGTTGCTATCTTTGATTTTCCTTATGGCGTATTCCAGCACAAAGTTAAATAATAATGGCAACAACGCATCTCCTTGTTTCAGGCCATTTTCTACGTGGAAGCTCGTGGACAAAAATTTTCCTACCCGGACTTTACTTTGGGATTCACTTAACCATATCTTAATTAATCTAATTAGCTTTCTCGGTATTCCAAGCTCTGTAAGAACGTTGTATAATGTTTCTCTCCTAACCGAGTCGTAAGCCTTTCTAAAATCAATAAATAGTTGATGTACCGGGGTATTGTATTCCCACTTCTTTTCGAGTATTTGGCGAATGGTAAATATTTGGTCGATAGTTGATCGATTTCGTCTAAATCCGCACAGAGATGGTTAACAAAATAGTTAGCACTGAGAAACTATATGGAATGGAAATCAACATCGAAAAATCGAAAGTCATGAGAATATCCCATGGAAACGCGCCCTTACGGGTCAGAGTAGAACAAAGAGAACCTGAAGAGGTCGATAATCTCAAGTATCTGGAAAATATTTTCACGAGAGACGCTTACTGCAGCAAAGAAGTTAGGTCTAAAATTATCACAGAAGCATTCAACAAAAAACGATCACTTAACTAGCAGGCTTAATACAGAAGTAAGGAAAAAGTTATCAAGTGCTACATGGAGTATTGGACTGCAAAATCAAAAGTTTGGACATTACAGAAGTTAGAGAAGAAATATTTAGAGAGTTTCGAAATGTCGTGTTGGAGGAAGATGAAGAAGATAAAATGGACACAAGAGAGAGAGAGAGAGAGAGAGAGAGAGAGAGAGAGAGAGAGAGAGAGTAACAAACTACGCTAAATGAGACGTCCAGGATGAGAAATGAATGAAATGGTGGTATGAAGAAAGTGGGAAGAAACGAGAATCTACCACAAAGCTCACTTGGTGCGAGCTGGGATCGAACCAAAAGAACCATACACCAGTGAACGCTCTAGCACTGAGCCACTGTAGCCCAGCGAGTGTCTTGATTTTGTTAGTGTCCAAAAGCAGAATACATTCACTGAAAATTTTACGCTTTAGACATACTGGCATTTGATTTTTCAATATGAAGCTGTTCCTTTAGAATAAACTCTATTTTAAGTTTTATCCCATATTCTACAGATCTGTGTTATTATTTACAAAGAGAACGATGTCATAAGCGAAACAAAGATGGTACAGATGTTCCTTATTTACATTCATTCCTTATTCTTCCAGCTGAGAGGAAAAAAGTCATACTCAAGTACGTGTGTAAAAAGCTTGGGAAAGATAATATCACAACATCGTACTGCCCTCTTTCGTGTGTATGTCGAATAATAATGCAAAAATATACCTTTTTCAAATTTATGTTTTTCAATACAAATATCGTACGTACAAAACAAAGATATTTTTTTTTCTTTTTTACATTACTATGAACTTCCGTGTTCTGTAATTTTTCTCCATTAAACTGTTCCTATGTCTCTTTTGCCACAAACAGTTCTCATCAAGAGTTTACTCTTGTATATCCTTGCCTTTTATTCATCCATAGTATTAGTACGAGGCACGTTCAGAAAATAAGTGTACTAGATTTTTGTGAGTTTCAAAAAAATTATTTAAAACAAAACTTTTACATGCTTACATCAGTACATATGTAAACTATTTTTCCACGTAGTCACCATCCCTCTCCATACATTTAGTGAGACAGGAATCATTTGTTTTATGCCTTATTCAAAGAAGACTGCCGCCATCTCTTTTACCCCATTCTTCATCTCCACCTTCGCTTCCTCTCCGGTTGAAATTTTTTCCCCATCTATGTGCATCTTCAGAGAGGTGAACAGATGATAGTCTGAAGGCACCAAATCAGGGGAATGCGCGAGGTGGTTCAAAACATCCCAAGTTCATCCGAAGAACTCCAAAAGTGGTTTTGTTGCATTGGCCGTATGCGGTCTGGCATTGTCGTGCAGAAAGCAGACTCCCTTCCTCAGCAGTCCCCTCCTTTTGTTCTGAGATGCAATTCTCAATTGTTTTGATCTCGTTAGAAACTTCAGACGAAGATTTTTCCCTTCACAACGAGATAACGGATAACGCTGCAAATCTCGCACTTGGCGATAGATTTTATCAACATCTTTCATGGGAGATGTTACTGTAGTCACAGTTTTGGTCGTACTCCGCATGACTGAGCTCGCAGGAAAAGGTAGGAGCTAAGCTACACGACAGTGTGACCAACACAGAAAAAAAAATCCTCTGCCCGCAAGGGCCCTAGTATACTTGTATCTGTGTCTCGTACAATGGAATAACTAACCACTCATTTTCAACCACAGAGTATTATGGGCAACACTACACAATCATTGTTACTGTTACCTGTACCTTTCGGCTCTATCTCGAACTTCATGGATAAATAGGTATATGAATATGAAATATATAAATATGGATAAACATATATATATATATATATATAACTCGAAGCTTTGTCAACTACCTACCTCTTGTTCAATATGTTTCTGCAGTAAGGCCACTTGTTCATCGTCAAAGTTTTCATTGTCTACTATTTCCACCAACAGAGGTTCATCTGGGTACGAGGGTGTGTACGTGAACTTCAAAGCACAACCAAGTCCATTCTCTGTCTCTGGTTCATACTCCTCGGAACGGATTCCGATTTTGAATCTATGATGAGGTTCCGTCGCTAGAACTACAACAAACAAATTAGCAACTAACAATATTACAAAATATACAGAGTGAATCTAAAATTTAATAATCTAGAATTCTAGATTTAGAAAGTGAAGCCAATAACTAACTAGTTCATATTAGCTTTGCTATTTTAAATACAGTTCACCGACTAGTTTACAGTTTAACTAGATATACAGTTCACCAAAGAAAGCAACGTTTATTTAAAAATAATAAATATGTTCAGTTAGTTGCCCATAGTTGATTATTTTTAAATAAACGTTTTGATCAGTGAATTGTATTTCTAGTTTAAAAGTGAAGCCACCGTAAATTTATGGTAGTCTAGCTTTTGTTTTAATTTGATGTATAAAAAAGTACTTTTTTTTTCAGATACCTATATGAAGCTATACCATTGAAAAGATTTAATGCAAGTTGTCCTAACATGGCAACTATCGAAGATATGTTGCCATGAATCGATCTTTATATAAACTTTCCGGATACAGTGACCATGGACCGTGAAAAAATGAAATCTATCAGGTTTACGTCTCATGCTTATGCCGTCTAGGCTAAAGGAGACGGTGACGACCAGAAATGAATGAAATAGTGGAATGAAGAAAATGGAAGGAAACGGGAGAACCTCGAGAAAACCCATGCACAAGATGCTCATCCATAAAGTTCACTTGGTGCGAGCTGGGATCGAGGTAGGGACCCGATACACCAGAGGTGAACGCTCTACCATTAAGCCACCGCGGGCCTCGAGGACCGTGAGTTCCAATCTCGTCGCAATATGTGAATTCTGGGTTTCGTGATAAAGAAACACTGCGTTCATAGTCTTTCACCGGTTTGTGGTTCCTTCCACCACGAAGCTTTAAATATATAAAACGATAATCATGCATGATGTTCTGTAAGGTTGCGAAACATGGTCGCTTACTATGAGGGAAGAGTGTAGACTGAAAGTATTTGAGAACAAGATCCTGAGACGAATACTGGGACCCAAGAGGAACGGGAATGGGGAATGGCGGAAAGCGGAAACTTCATAACGGGGAACTATATAATTTATACCGTTTACCAAACACTGTTACGGTCATCAAATCTAGGAGGCTCAGGTGGGCAGGTCATGTAGCCAGGATGGACGAAAGTAGGAATGCTTTCAAAGTCTTAACTGGAAAACCAATCGGAAAACGATCATTAGCATGACCTAGACGCAAATGGGAGGGCAATATTAAGATGGATCTCGTAGAAATGCGAATACAAAATAGAAACTGGATTTAGTCTTCTAAGGATAGAAGTCAGTGGAGAGCTTTTGTGAATACGGCATTGAACCTTCGGCTTTCATAGACCATAGTGCTAGTTATTTGTTTTGGAGTACATCGTACTTTATTTGCTTACACAACACAAAGTTCATGAGGACTAAATCCAGTATTGAAATGGAACCTAGTCGGCTTTCTAATTGAGTTTTTAAACTAACTAACTACTGTGGCGCTTAAAAAATATTACCACCCTTATAAGAAAGTGGTTTTCGACTATTAAAGCCATTTTTTTTTAAATAATTACATATTCTGAAAGAACAAGTCATTTTACATCAGAAATCACTGTTTTGAGTTGGTTTTTGGTGGTTTTCTCAACTTTAGGCGGGACTTTTTACTTTTGGATAATTTGGCGAAAATAAACAAACTCTTGTCTTCTTAGATGTAGACACATGTATATTTAATATCTATCTATATATTAAACTGCTACAATAGTAATTAAAAGCGACTGAGCTCCAACCTATAACTTTGGCTTTCAAATCTTTCATTTACGGATGTGTGAGATTTCACGTTTAACAGAGACAAATATAGCATTTTGAGTATGTGTACTTTAAATAAATTAGTTAAATAAATCATTTTCATAAAGTTTAGGTTTTAAAATTATTGATCAAAGCCTTTGTACTTTAATAAGCCTTCTCTAAAATCAATGCACGTGAATTGTGCTGGCATCTTCCGAGTTCTTTTAAACTATATGTTGTGGACGTTTATATGTTTGTGGTCAATCCTTTCGACAATGAGATCTCGGAAACTACAGGCTGTAGAAAGATGACGTTTTCACTGATCGATTGCAAATTTCATGTAGATTGTCCAGTTCTAATTGAATATTTAAAAAACATGACCAATATTTATTTATTACATTTTTACGGGTACATTGGAAGTGTTGAAATTAAAAAAAAATACCTAAAGCATCACATCCTACGCATTATACAGTGAAACCTGTCCATGTTGGCCACTATCGGTTCCATCGAAAAGTGGCCAACTTAGACAGGTGGCCAACTTACAGAAAATGAGTGTCATTTGTGTATTTTTAGAATAGGATTTGTCGTATTACTTAATTGTAAAATTTTAATAAGCAGTGCCACGACAGCTACTTATAAATAATGTGTATAGAGTAATCATAGAAAATATTACTATAGTATGCGAGAGCGCCGATTTCTCTGTAATTTTTTTTTTTGGGGGGGGGGAATTCAGATGCAGAAGGTATATATATGAAGATTTTAAGACAAATTGCACTCAAATTATACCAAATATTGTATACTCATAAATAAAATAGGGGCCACATGAGCTTTGGGGGGCCCCTCGGTCCCCCTTGGATCGGCGCTCTTGATAGTATGTTTATTATATATGCATACCTTTCTCTTCCTGAAAACTAGTCTGGTACATTAGATTATTCGGATTGAAAACACAATAACACAAACATCCATGAAATAGAAGTGTATGTACGCAGTTTATTGAAATTGATATTATAGCACACTGAGTTATTCAGACTGAAAACAAGAAAAGCTAAGTTATAAATTGAGAAATTCATATGTAATTTATATGACTTCTTTTCAGTTGTTACTGAATGGTGGTTCATTCTAGACATATTTGCTTTATTCTTTTTGGCAGATATACACATTCTAATATTGTAGTTAAGTATCTCTTGTTAATGACATGGAAGTGTTTCCTTCGGAGCAAAAGATGTTTCGAGAAAATCTTGAGGGAATTCATATCTCAAAACCTCCGCTACCTTTTGACATGCAGTCAGGTGCCAATAAATGACAACTAAGCTTTAACCTTGAGAATTTTCCGGAATTACTATAGCTTCCCACTGATGAAAGGAGCCGATATAGCTAATGGTTTTACCAAAACAGACAGGGTAAACAAATACGTACAACCATTTCCTGAATTCCTGTACGTGCTTTTTCTTATTCACATCTTCCTTCACCACCCGTTTATGAGGGTAGTGTTCTGGCCATTGACCTCCAAGAACAAATCGTGCGAATCTATGCTACTTTGTGTCTAGTCACAAATACAGAACATCTGCCTCTCATATGGGAATTCGAAAGAGTTAAGAAAAATAAGAAAACTGTATTTTGCGTGGCCAAGATACGCAGGTAAATTTATCATTATCATCATAGGGTAAACATTGCTTCAGTGTGGCCAACTTCCAAGATAGACAGGTGGCCAACTTATAGAGTAGTAAGTAACGAATGTCTTATGGGAAAATGCAGGTTCAAGACGAACTAGGCCAAGATAAGCAGGTGGCCAACTTAGAGAGGTGGCCAAATTGACAGGTTTCACTGTACATTCCAACACCACATTGTTGTATATAGGGGTTGTATATGCCTCAGGCGTTTGTTTCATGGCCAAATAATAATGGAAAAGGAAAGATAACCATTTCTCCAGTCTAAGATGAACCTTTATGTTTGGAGTGTTTTGCCCAATGAACACCATATATAACTGGCATTATAATTAATTGTGTATGTAATGTATTTGCTTATTACATACTGCATGCAAGAAAAAAGAAAACACTTGTCATAGATGAATTAGAAACTCCAACCGGAAGTAGGCTCAATCAATTCAATACCTAATGCCGTCATGTCTAGCTTTGGTATAAAGAATTTCTTTTGTTGTTTCCTTATAGAATCTGTACATGTCAAAAGCATAAATGATTTATTTCTTAAGGAGATTTTGCAAACTACTTTTACTGTTTCACCAGTACTATCACTAGTTGTATAGAATGACTATTGATAATTTAAATTGTACAAGTTTTTCTCATGCATTCAAGTTCTCACAATTCTTATACTGTGCTGAACTCAGATGGTACCTTTCCTTCTTATTTTCAATATAGTGGAGCCCCTCTCCACTGTGGCATTGATCTGCGTTGATGGCTCAATGCATGATTTCCAAGGAAATAGATAACTCGCCATGGTCCCGTACAATGACCGTCCAGATGACATAACCTCACACCCCTTATTTCTGTCTGTTCGGGTTATCTAAAATAGAAGGTGTATGCTGAAAAACCCCGCGAAATAAGGCACCTACAGGAAGTATGCGGATGATCATATTTCACCGGACATTCTCCTGCGTGTGCAATTGGAGTGAAAAGATAGATGGCCACAGCATATAATATGTGCTGTAATGTGTCGTTGGTAGGTGTTTTCTAACCTTTAACTGCTCATAAAAGTACAAAACATACAAGATATAAAAGAAACAATTAACTTTTTTGGATCCCTGAGCTCACGCTAATGTTACTTGATATGCAACATGCCCACTTTCCACCTGAAATTTCGAACTTTCATTCAAAATGGTGGACATTGTCGTCATAAACGGTACAATTTGCACGTTACACCCCTCACCCTACTATAGGGGTTGCCATTTCTGGAAAATAAAATTACCGGCACCCCCCTACAATTTCCTATGATATAGGCCTAAGTGTGAAATATCTCTGTTCGGACCCATCCATGGGAAGGAAATGTACTATCGTGGAGAAAAGTGCATTAGTACCTGTATTCTGCATATCCTTAGTACATTCACTTATAAAGTTAATGGATAAGTTGTGCTAAAATGAGAAACTGGAGTCGGTATCGATCATTTTATTGTATTTACCAGTAACTGCAACTTCTTTAGAATTATAGAAACAGATAAACAAAAGTATATTAATCCTTACGATAAGTGACAATTTTGGATTTCGAAAATGAAATTTATAGTAGCTTAAACTTATTACTTCAACTACAGAAAATTGCTTTAAGTAGTCCTAAGGAAGGAAGTTGGAAGTTTAAGAAAAGTTGTCGTATGCAGCAGCTAGGGACGTGATAATAAACAATGCAACAAACATTGTACTAGCGAAATGCCTAAGATTCATTTGCTAACAAGCGGTGAGCAATTGAAATTCATCACTATATTTATGCCGCACAATTATGACAAATTATATACTTCTGCTCTATTGCTGAAAACAATGTTTCAGAATAAAATCAAATTGTTATCAAATTTCTTATGTTAAATAAATGAACAAAAAAAGTGTCATAGATTAATTCTGGATTACAGATTCTAAAAATATCGGTCATAAAGGGACTGGTAAGAAGTCTGTACCGGTCGTCGGCCTTACTCAACATTTTCGGCCAGGCTGATGAAATACCGGTACGGTTGTGTTGTCAGAGGACCTGATTATATAATGGACTGTGTCCATAGGATTAAGCTCAATCCACAGATACACGTCGGGACGTTAGGCTGATATATATTTAACACTAAGCAAAATCAATTATATACAGTTTAACTACTTGACAATACACAAATGTTGTCAAATTATTATGATAATTGTGTCATGGCTTGATATAGTTCATTAACACTTGATGGTGATTGTATTTGCGCTGTTCCGCCACGATATATTATGAATGATATTTAACCTGAACTAAATGCAACGTTTTGAGCGCGGCTGAGCTGCTTGCTCCCAACCAACGTTCTCACGTTCACTAGCTAGCTTGTTTACTGCCCTTCTCTCGTTTCGGTTAGATTTTAAGGTCCATGTTCCGTTAAGGGGATCCAAAACTAACCTAATATAACGTTATATTATGTAATCAAACGAAAATCAATGGAAAAAACGTGGAGAAATTGCAAATTTCGTGTGCAAGAAATTACTGGACACCCTTAACGGAATATTGACCGATTTTAAAAAGAACCAACCAAAAAGAAGAAAATGTCCCTTGCTTATTCCCTTCTTTTGTCCACTACTCCTGCTATGAGGGCGAAATTCAATGGATGGGGGTGAAGGTGACCGTAGTTCTTGTGAGGAACCATCGGGAAAAAGAACTGTTAGCTCTCTTGGTTACAAAACACACACACGAGACAGAAAAACAAAAAACGCATGATTTTAAAAATGAACAAATTCAACTGCTATACACAACAGATACCGACCACTTGATACTCCTACTTTACTACGATCTTCCAGTAGAGGTTTCATATTTTCCTTTCAGGTTTCAAAATAAAGGGTTATCCAAAGATATTTGTCTCACTTTCTACTGTAAAATACACTTTTTTCCACAGGAACCTCCCATTTCTCTATGGCATTTATTCTCTAATAAAGACTGCTATAAAACTTATCAGATAAAAAAAAAAAAAAAAAAAACTAAGCAATTTATTTTTTTCGTACATCTTCGTTTATGAACATGCTTCCTACGGACACACTCTCGCGTGGGCCCCTCAGGTTTACTCTTCATGTATTCAGGTTACATACAATTCTTGTAGTTATTGCCATCTAGCTGACTGAGGCTAGTTAGTGTTTTCTATAGTCTTTTTATGATATTTTACGAAAAAAATATTTATTTATTTCAGAAACGCACGCAGGGATTTTTCCAAAGGCAGGCAAAAGACAGATACAAGCGAAGTCGCGAATATACACACCTTTATACACATATTTTTTTGTAAAACAATTATTATTGGCGGCTATTGCATACCTTGACAAGATTCTAGAAAACTGGTTCACGATCACTGAATTGTAATAAAGAAAGTAATCAGACTGGCTACTAACCCGCCTTCACTCGCTATCGCTCGCTCGGCATTACTACTATGTGAACTCAGTATTCAGATTTACTTAAAAAAAAACAAAAAAATGGGTACTAACTCATCTTCACCTATGTGTGCGGATCCGCATTCTAGAACCTTTCCCATATTTTTATTGACTTACTAAATATCGCAGTGGGTGAGAAAGAAAATCTAATGTGTTTTGTCATGCATTTCCAACCCCTTTCGAAATTTCAGAAGGGCAATTACCCTTTCATGCCCCCCGCTACAGACACCCATGTTTCTACACATAACAATTAAGCCCTTCTGAAATTAATCTGTAACCAGGTGTGCAAGTGGCCCACCAGAAACAATGTTTACGTACTAAGAACACACTTCCTGAAGAAAGAATATATTAATTCATGTATGATCCCTGATTCTATACCTGCACCGTTATCATTTACCTTATTATCTATAATTTGCGTAACCAATATCGCAAGTTTAACATATCGTACTTGATAAATCCGATATTTTCCCTTGTACTAAAAACGATGCGGTATTTTAACACTTGATGAGCTCTCAAATTGCCTTATTTCATTATATATTGATTAATGTATATACTGCAACATATACACGTATGTGTTAACCTATAATCTATGTATTAATGACATGTAAAAAAAAAAAAGCCGATTATAGATTTTACCATACACTTGATAGTATAGCATATCGTGATAACTCACTCTCCATTTCTCCACAATAAATGGAATCCAGTGCTTCTATTTCGTTGGTTTGTTCCTCTTTATAATCCATGCTCAAAGATGGGTAGACTCCGAAAATTACAATTTTAAAACTATATATTTACACTTATATCAGCAATACATCTTAAATTTATTCTACTTTACAGGCATGTTGGACACATTTTTCAACCATGATCAACGTTGCCAACCTAGTACTCAAGATATCAGTAGAAAGCCCTTTAAAATTTCAGTGTATTTCAGTAGATACATTTAAAATTAATGAAACATCGAACAACCTATCTATGCACTGCAGGAATTAAAATACGAGAAGAAATTCTAGTGTTAGTATACTCGTATTTTTTTTCTTTCTAGCATTATTTCAAAAGTCTTGATCGCTATTACCAATTGAAATATTACCAATTCATTGTATGCCACGATCAGAACTTTCTTCACTCCTACACAGAGAAAAAAAACGTATTTGGCGTACGTAAACACGTAGGTTACATGAGTAAATCCTGTAGTTTTTTGGACTTAACGTAAGACTATTTTAGATAACTTAGTACAACAAACATATATCTGAAAACCTGTTTTATAATACTTTCGGCATTTGTACCACCTATTGTACTTTCCGTGTGTATATAGGTGGTAAGGATCTCACATACGGATGAGCATATACCGTATAAAATATAGCTGAAGTCAGGGGCGGATCCAGGGAGGAATCGCCCCCCCCCCACAAGAGGAAACTTTCTTAGGTCAATGTTCCGTTAAGGGGATCCAGCGCCTTTTGACACCACTTCTTTCTATTGATTTTCGTTTGATTATATAATATAACGTTATATTAGGCTAAGTTAGGTTAAGAAGGGTCAGGTTAGGTTAGGTTAGCTTAGCTTAGCTTAGCTTAGCTTAAGGGGGTCCAGTGTACTTTTGGACCCCCGTAACGGAACATTGACCCTTTCTTATTTTATATATAAATAAACCCATCCATAAAAAAGTTTGGAGCTCTTAAAAGTAGCTCTAAGTAGCAGTATTACTACCGACCGCCCCCCAGAAGTCCTTTCTGGATCCGCCCCTGGCTGAAGTATGTAACATACGTATACATATATAATATACGGAAGACTGTTAGATGTCAGACACCCTGCAGCGACATGATGTAATATCTAAGCGGAGAAAAAGGTAGTACGTATGTAGTATATGAATAATATATATTCGTACAGATTTCCCTAATAAATATATGGATTCCGTATATTAGTACAATATACCGTTATCCGGATCAGGCCGGTAGCCAGCCCCAAAATTTAGAGGGGGGCGATCCAACCATATTATAGTTCATTTGCAAGCCTATCGTAAAATTGTTAGAAGGGGCAGCAAAAATTTAGGGGGAGCGGCCCCCCTAGACCCCCTGGATACGGGCCTAATCCGGATTCTTCTCAGTGTATTATTGTCACTTGAAAAGACTGGCCACCCACCAGTCATTCAAAAGCCATGTTTAATCAGCTGTATGTATGAAATTATGATGTTATAGCTTCAAGAAAGATCTCAGATGTCCAAAAGAGATTTTCATTGTGTCACTCACTCCATCATGAGTATGATTGATGGATGTCAAAGAGTTAGGAGAGTGACCAGACATTTTTGAAGCACACTGTACAAGACGAAATTAATGATTGAACAAATTAATTCGAACCCAATAATATTGTACCCTTCTGTGCTTAAATTGAACACATTCTCCTTTGCTTATACTGTAAACGGACTTAGCCTGAAATTTGAAAACTTTTTAAAAAAAATCAAAAAGCAGTTTGCTTCAGTACTTTCATATTTCAGTATAATTCTGAATATTACAAATATTTTACGTTTTGAATTTTAAAAAGAAATGTGAAAATTAGTAAGGAGACAGTTATGCTCTTTTCCCAATCACTTGACTGTTATGCTCGTGCTGTAAGAAAAGTTACATTCTGTGTGCCTCAATCTATTTTCAGATTCGAGATGGAAAATGACTAAATAATATAGTACTTCAATAACCTGTAAAGAAAAACAAACTTCTGATAAGCATTTCGTGTAGGGAGACAGAACAACGCGGGTAGGGGAGAGAGAAAAACAATTCGATTCAAAGATGTTATAAAACAGAGGATCTGCCCATACGTAAATACATCATATGAACTCAATGAAGCCAAAAAAACAACCGAGTAGCGTCTGAGCCGGCACGTCTGATTGGCTACTCTCGTGTCCACCACGACTGTTGGCTCGAAATATTTCGATCTTAGTGGCTTGGAGTGGGCAGAGTAGGTGTTGCGAAGCTGTGACGTATGGCTTTACGATTTTGTTGTATGGGCAGATCCTCTATTTTATAACATCCTTGATTCGATTGTTTTCCGTGCGAGCAGCAGCCAGTGTTATTGTGCGGTTGTCAAATTTAAATGATCAAAGTCTACTGTAAAATGAAACGGGATATCTACAAAACAGCTCAATCATTTTCTTGAGATTGGTCATTGAAACATCCAAAATTACAATGTTCTACGTACAATAGTTCCTGAAATAATCATGACCAAAATTTCCATGCTTTTAGATAGGGAGAAACTCAGCGCGCTCCAAGGGTTAGAGACCGCCTCAAAGAACACGTTTACAGCTTTCCAGATGAGAACTAGCAAATCGTACGTGATAATTCAACATTGCCGGATAACTTTTCTCCATATAGAAATACAAATTAATTGACAGGATTGTTAACAATGCAAAAAGTGTTATTCCAATAAAATTTAGAATAACCACTGTCCATGTTGGAAAAATAAACATGAGCTAAATTAATTGTCTTTTAATTTGCATTATTAGAACTGCTGTTAAAAGCCCGTCATCTATTTCAGCCTGCTATTAAAATTGCCTATGATAGTTTCTATGTTGTCGCTTTGTTAGGCTGTGTTAAATTTTTTGTAACAGGTTTCAAATTTTGTTAATCACTAATTAATGACATCTTTTCTTGTATTTTTTTTTCATATATTGTGCTAAGGATCGCTCCCAGTCTTCCTATTACGTGGTTAGTTTCCTCGTTAGTTAAGAGAGGTCTTCCTACCTGAAGATTTTCCTGCTTCAGCATAGACAAAAGAAATTAATTCTAATATCTCTGATTTTATGGAAAATTAAGCTTTTGCATTTCCTCCTCTGGTGTGAATTTCTATCTGAACTTTTCTTGATATATATAACAGACAAAACTTATGATATTATCCGCGATAAAATTGACGAGACAACCAATAGTTTAGAAAACTGTTTTTTGCCCAAAACAAATTAAACACAGACAAATCTGCAACCCTAAATTTGCATCACATTCAAAATAAATATTGCGTACATATCGATATAAAGTTAAATAATTAAATAATAATGTATTCAAACTCAACCAAATTTTAGGACTTTGGCCAAAACACAGTCTTTCTTTGAAAACACTTCATTTTGGGAAAATCTTTTTTGGGCAATAGGCCTATCTTAAATGGGACAAAATCTCAATAAAATACTATATGCAATAAAATCTATCAAACACGTTTTAAATCTAGATACGCTTCGTGACACATTTCAGACTCTTTCAGTCTTTACGGACATACAGCATAATATTCTGGGGAAATTCCCAATAAAAATAATATGTTGTTCGTGATTCAAAAAAGGGTTTTAAGAACTATAACAGGTGGCAAAATAAGCGGCTTGTTTAGGCGAATATTCAAGGAACTTAAAATATTCACTTTACTCTTACTATACATATTTCGCATGTTGTCTTTGATAAAACCAACATTGAATTAGTTAACCACGGCCAGGAGTTACGTAATATGTGAGCAGCTCCTTACCTAAGTAGGTTCGGACGAAGCAACAGGAAAACATTATTAGTGCCAATTCTATTTTTTTTAGAAATTTCTATGTTAATGATTTTGGAATTACCCTATCTTCCTGACCTTCAAAACATAGGTTCAGAAGCAAGTAATAAAAACCAGTGGTCAAAAATTTAGAAATGCTGTATATGTAGCAAGGAATATTTTCCAATTATCACTTCTTTTTAAGTTCACAATCAAACAACGATGGATAGCAATGCCTCTTTCCGATATCGTCATTCTTGCAAGTATTTAAAATAAAATGCTTTCTGTACATTAATGTAAGTGAGAAATATAAAATAAAGTGTTTTAGCTTGTTATTAGTACTTAGATCTGGGAAACTGAAATATTTATACAGACACACTCAAGAGTAAATCTTGCGAAGAAGAAAAACATTAAAAGTAAGTTTTCTCTGAAGAGAAGTTTTAGAATCAGTGATGATTTCAGAACATTCTCCCTAAGCGGAATATTAATACACAAGAGGGGAAAGAAAATTACAAACCATAAATGTCCTACAGCAGTTCCCGCTATAATCCTTACTTGAAGAAGGGGCATAAATATTATCGACTCTGGAAAGGGCGACAAAAATTTTGAAAAACTATTAAAATATGTTACAGTTAAAGTTTATTAATAGAGAGCGAATTTTTAAATTTTAGAAAGTTGGGTTGTCGATATTCCTATATAATTGAACTGACAATTCAAAGGCATACACACACATACAAACAGGCTCGTATGCACGGGGGCTAGCCCCCATAAAATTTTCACGGTAGGCTTGCAAATGAACTATAATATGGTTGGGTCGGGCCCCCCTAACTTCTACCGTCCCCCCCCTACATTTTTGGGCTGGCTACCGGCCTGCACACAAGAGTTCTACATTGAGCATAAACGAGGATATGACGTAAGGAAATTTTGATGATATATAAAGAACTTTTACACTTTTCTGGTCATTCGTACAGCTTATAATTGTATCTCATACAAGAAGACAAATCTGCACAATAGTTACAAACTTGCATATATTATATCATAATATATTAATAATAGATAATATATTATTCTTAAACTTAACACTATTCTTGAACTTCAAATTTCAGTATTTCCACTTTCTTTCTAACTGACAATACCACAATTAGAGGTAATAAATGGCTATCAATATGAAAAAAAATATTAACTGAAAAATCTACAGCATTGAAAATCTTAAATTACACTGAAAGACAAGTGTCGAGCTTGACTTATTTAACTGATAGAATGTACTCACAAATTCTGCAAATGAAAATGATTTATTGTATATGTTTAGAAAGAGCTTTGTTGAGTTTTCCAATCACAAACTATTTCAAATTATTATAAAACGTACAAATTAGAGCAGTCACATTTTTTTTTAATTATATCAATTGAATGCGTCTGGGTTTCTTTACAGCATACCTGTTGATAACCTCGTGAATAAAATCTTCTGTAGGCTCAATGTCTCCTTCGATCGATACTTTTAAACATGACTGAAGATTATCTTGACCGATACGATTTCGTAATTTTGTCATGATTCTGTTCATAGCACTGAATGGCCTTTCTACAGTAACAGTAGAAATAGGGATATACAACACACACTCAATCAGAGATTTAAGAGCCTCGTAACCAATACCAGCTTTTAAAATAAAAGAAACAACATCTGTTCCAGAATCTTCAAGTTTGCTGTGTGCAATATATTTAACAGAACGTGCATCCGCAACATCATCATCATTAACTCCAAATATAGCATAGAGTTCTATAAATTCATTCTCACTAAGCTGTAAAATCAATTCCATGGCCTTATTGAATCTTTCCTGCATTTCGTTAACGATACTTTCCACAAAGTGTTTCGCATTCTTTAAACATTTCACTTTATCCTCATTAAAATATACACTTTTGACTTCTGATGCATCTTCCTCGTTTCTTGATTTTGTTATTCACCTCATTTTTTTAATCTCTTGAAGCGCAGAGAGGCTATGCTCTTTAAATGCTATACAGTTCTAGATACAAGAGCAGGAAGAAACGAAAGTTTTATAGTTTCCTTTTGTAAAAGTTGCTGAGGTTACTAACTTCACTAAATGTCTCATCCAGAATCACCAAACCAACAATAAAACTGAAATCCATCATTTCCCCGTGTCAAAGTAGATAGATCGGCCCCATCCTTATGAATCTGCTCACATGCCATTAATATGAATTTGTAGCAGACGCATACTGCGTGAACCATATGATAATGACTAAGCCAACACACATCACCAGCTTCGGGAATCATTATCACAGGCTCTTCCAAAACATTCTAGATTTCATGTAGAATTCCTTCTCTTTTGGGGGAAGCGTGAGTACAACATGCAGCGTGCGTCTGATAATCGAATGCTTGTTTCTACAATTTGTGACCGCGATTGACAAAATGTGTGCTCTACAGTATATATATGGTATTTCTTGTCCCTTTTTCCTTCGATAGTCGACCACGAACACCTTTAATACAACCACTGAAGTTAGCTGTCTCATCAAATGCACAAGATATTAACTTTTCATAACAAAGTTTACCCTTTTTAATTCATTAATAATCGTAAAAAATATTGACCCTGCGTCTCTACCTCTGGTATTTTATATTTACAAATAATAATAGTAATATATATATATATATATATATATATATATATATATATATATATATAGATAGATAGATAGATAGATAGATAGATAGATAGATATAGATATATAGATATAATATGGGTGTGCCGCGAGAATTCAAGCTACACCTATAGTGTGCCGCAAGTTGAAAAAGGTTGGGGAACGCTGTCTTAGATCAACCACGCACAAAAATCTCTCTCGAACTTCAAAACAAACTGGATCAACATAACGCACACACAAAGACAACTCACTGTGATTTTTAACATTCGTTGATTCGTCTGCCATTAGGGAACAACGTCTATTGCGAAGAATGAATTCATTCTGACTGTCCAACACCCCCCAATGCACCTTAAAAGTTATGAAGCTCTATTTCTACTTGAATATGTAGAGCCAGTGGCGTATTTATGATTTTGTTTCGTGGGGCTTTGCCTGAAAATATGAAAATTCTGCAAGATATTTCATATATTTTACTATAGTAAGTAAGATTTCTGTGGAGCTTAGTGTCTTGGTGCTAAATGTAACCAAAACGGGGGGAGTTAAAAACACAATAGTAACCCTTTGTATTCGTAATAGAGAAGCACCAGCGGGTCGCCCCCATACATGGGTAGAGAGTATAGTTGTATAGAAATACACTATTGTTTAAATAACATATGATGACAGGTAATGGCTGGTGTACTATTGTATGTATAGTAGTGACATAAAAGAGAATAATAAAAGATGTCAAAGTTGTAAAGATAAATGATTTTAAAAAACATTGGAAACTTGTTGAACAATGGCATCTTGTTATAAAGAATAATAGAACTACACAATACATTGCACCTGTATGTTTTAAAATAATAAAAGAGAAACCTTGGAAAATCATTGAACAAGGGTAAATTGTTATAAAGAATAATAGAACTATAGAATACTTTGCAGCTTTATGTTTTAAAATAATAAAAGAGAAACCTTGGAAAATCAATGAACAAGGGTAAATTGTTATAAAGAAATAATAGAACTATAGAATACTTTGCAGGTGTATGTTTTAAAATAATAAAAGAGAAACCTTAGGAAAATCATTGAACAAAGCTAGTTTGTTATAAAGAATAATAGAAGTATACAATACATTGTAGTTGTATGTAAAGAATAATAAAAGAGAAACCTCGCAGGTGTATGCTTTAAAATAATAAAAGAGAAACCTTGGAAAATCAATGAACAAGGGTAAGTTGTTCTAAAGAAATAATAGAACTATAGAATACTTTGCAGGTGTATGTTTTAAAATAATAATAAAAAGACCTTGGGAAAATCATTGAACAAGGCTAGTTTGTTATAAAGAATAATAGAAGTATACAATACATCGTAGTTGTATGTAAAGAATAATAAAAGAGAATCGTCGCAGGTGTATGCTTTAAAGAAGAATAATTTAGGTGATGAACAATGGTAGATTGTTAAAAAGAAAATTAAAAGACTTTTTAAACTGGCGGCGGAAACGCGAACGCGGCGCGGGAAGGGGCAGGGCGCGAACGGTAAAACAAATGTGGGGCGGATGGCAATAAACTTGAAAATGAAGAAAAAGAGAGGATGATTTAGAATTTTAAAAGAAGACAATAGTATTTACCTTGAACGTATATATATGAAAAGAATTTTGGGATTTTTTTTGTTTTTGTATTGTGTTAATGAGATGTTTAAATATTGTTTTGAAAAGGAATAGGTGACTTGTATGAACTTGATGGTATTGGTGGACGCCATTTTGTTTGTTTGAATTGTTTAAATACGGGAGTTTTGGAAAATGTATGTATTTTAGCTATGGCTGCTATGCAGAAAGAAGATTTCGTGTACGCGTATGAATAGACGTTGTTTTCTCCGCCATGTGTGGAGAATAAGCCGAAGACCGAGAATAGCGATTTATCGGTAAACGGCAGAGCAGACTCTCCAAATAGTGTGAAAACTATTTATTTATCATCATCATCATCTTCGGATGATGATACTGATATTGAAGATGAAGAATTTGTGCCAGGATCACCATCCTTATTATCAAGAACGGTACGCTTTTTTCTAGATTACATTGTACGTGTGGAAATTTTAAAGTGGACAGAAAATGCATTTTAAATGCTATTAAAAACTGGGAAACAAATAAAATGTTAATTTGTAGTGGTTGTTTTGAAAGTGTGGACAATCAAATGGCCGACGAATGTTTATTTATGACTGAAGAAGAACTGGTGGAACGAGCCATATCAACTTAGTAGTATAGTGCCCTTTTTTTCACAAGAATTGAGAAAAGTGCAAATTTCTCACGAGAATTGGTATAATTTCGCCTTATTTCTTACGAAAATTGATACAAATTTCCTTTATTTTCACGAGAATTAATGTATAGTGCAAAATGCTCACGAAAACTGGTACAAATTTCCTTCATTCTCACAACAATTGGTCAACAGTGCAAACTTCTCACGAAAATGGGTGTAAATTTCCTCTTGAATGTTTTATCATATATTTTAATACAATTTTATATTAATTTATACAATTTATGCTGATTACTTACCGTTTTTCCCCAAGCCTTTAAGAAACTTGTTTCTTCCTTGCTTATTCCTCCTTCAAATGCTGAAAATACCTAAAGGAACTTCAGAACATGTCCACACAAGTCTTTTTCGTTAATCTTGAACGCAGTTGGTCTTGGTATTCAAGAAACTAATTCTAAAGAAAGAAGGCACATATAATAAAAAAATGGGATGTTGTAAGGTGACGTAACTAAAGGAGAAAGACGGAAAACAAAGGATAAAAAAGTAGGGATAGTCCTATATGTAAACATTCCTAAGCTACGTGATACCTTTGTTTAATGAATAAGAAGCTTTTGTAAACGTAAGAGAAGCTCTTATGGAGCTGTCACGTAATTTCATCATTCTGTCAATTAAAGAAATAAGAAACTGTCAGTTGAAAGTGACATATAGATCTCGGAGAATACTTTAACCATGGGAGGTGAGAAAAAACATGTGAAATGACTTTTAGAAACATGGGAAACATAAAAGAAAAGGTTAGAATTTGAAATTGACAAGCTTTCTGTAACACTGTTATAATTTGAACCTTCTGTCAATTAAAGAAAGAATATATTGTTACTTAAACGTGAGATATAGATGTCGGATAATACTTTAACTGTTGGAAGCCAGAGAGGCATGTCAAATAACTTAGTTTTATGTATTTAGAAACATGGGAAAATGTCGATAAAGAACAAATGTTAAAAGACATTGACTGTTTAAGATGGAAGGCGTAGGAGGGAAAGAGCCCTTTGATGCCTACTAAAGAAAGAAACATAGACACCTGTTTGTATGTGTGTGTTCCAGGGTGATGGAGGGGGCGAACTCTAATGTCGTTTTTTTGAGTAAAAGACGTTGTTTTATTGTGATTGTGACTTGCAACCTAGGGAAAGATACCGCTCATTATTTTGAGGACAAAAATTTTAAGAAAGAGATAGTTAAATGCGACATGTTACTTTTAAAAGTTAATGTATTGCTCCCCATACTGAGAGACCGCACGTAGGATTGCATGAGGGAACTGTAGTCTCCTTTTGAGCAAAGGACCAGTTTAAATTAGCGTTAAACTTGTTACGCATTTTGTTAAGACCTTGCCACATACGTAGAGGGGAGAGAAAGGGTGGCCCTTCCTACCTGAGTTCCAAAGAGGAAAAAGACTGAATGAATTGTGTACGTAAGGGAACTTTCACTTTTGTGCTTTTTGGAAGAAGTCTTCAAACAAGATTTTTTTTAAAAGGTATTTCCGCATAAATGATTTTATCCTTTTAAAAACTAGATTATTGAATTAATTATTTATGAATATTAATGAAATGATAATGAATATTAATGAGATGGTAATGAATATTAATGAGAGGGTATTTTTTGTATTGATATTGTATTTTCAGTAGCTGATAGGGGATTTTAGCATAGAATATCATCTTTTGGATACTGTATGGGTCTAATGGTGTACGAAGCTTAGACGAATAAGAAATTGCATGTATATATGAATATTTTGTAAGTGGGTACATGTATGTGTAGCTGATATGTGATTTTAACATAGAATATCATCTTTTGGATACTGTATGGGTCTAATGGTGTACGAAGCTTAGACGAATAAGAAATTGCATGTATATATGAATATTTTGTAAGTGGGTACATGTATGTGTAGCTGATATGTGATTTTAACATAGAATATCATCTTTTGGATACTGTATGGGTCTAATGGTGTACGAAGCTTAGACGAATGACAAATTGCATGTATATGTGATTAGTTTGTAAGTGGGTACATGTATGTATGTATGTATATTGGTTTTGATATCAGGATAGGAATATATGTATCATAATGTAGACATATTATCTTTCGTTTGCATGTAAGTGTTTTAAACATGTGTTGTTGGTTGCGTAGCTTTAGGGGCTATACTAGGCTGGATGCAAACACCTAAAGTGTTTCTATTGTATTAATATTGGATTGTAGCCTTATTTTATCGTATTGTAGAGTTGTATATGTTGTTGTGGTGATATGCTATGTGAATGCAAACACATGAACTGATTATATTGTAGGCTTATATTCTGAATCCGTATGTATATAAGTGTTTTAGATTACCTTGAATACCATGTTAGAATGTATATATTGTGATTTTTTACGTACGCAGATACTTGTTAGACATGTTGTACTGATATTTTAACCACAAAGGATATCACTATGATATAAGGCATTTACATATACACATGTTTTCACTAGAGTATTCTAATGATATATATTTTGGATTTTACGTACGTAGATGCTTTTTAGACATGACCTAGTGGTATTTGAAGCACAAAGGATATCACTGTGTTATAACCCGTTTACATATAGATATCTTTTCACTACAGTATGCTAATGTCTTATATTGCTACCTTTACTTACTTTTAAGATGTTTGTTCACCTTGTAGAAGACATTATGCCATCATTATGGTTTCCAACTTGGGATAATTTATTGTAGGAACATAAAATATGATATATACGTATAAATAACCTTATATGAAGCATACGTATTCTTCCTTTATCTTATATAGAATACAGATACTTCGTATTATATGAATATTTGTTTGGAGAAATAAAACATATTATTATAAATTGTAACGCTTTATTGTATTTATATAGTCTACAATATTGTATTTTCCAATATTGGCATATTGATATACATATATAGATATATTTGAATAAGATATTTACTATACTTAGAATATTCTTAATAACTTATTGACATATTTACATTATATATACGTAGAAGTACCAACTGATAGGTCTTGTGAAAACTTATGGACATATTTGATGATATTATGACCATGTTATGACATTATAGTACCTTTAGACAGTCTACTATTTACATATATACAGAATACCAATCGTTTCACACACTTAATACTTTGATAACCATATGGCAATGTTCTATAGTCAGTAATACTGTTATGATTTAATCGCCGTCTTTTATTTTGAACTTTCTGATGTGTTTTAGTTTCAGACTTGGATACGATGACAAACCCAGGCTTACGTACAATTCTTCCTGGATTGTGTAACTGTTTTTTCTCAGCTTTATCTCGAACTAGTTGATAAAAATGATCAAAGTTAATTTCTTGTCGTGTACGATGATTTAAAGTTATTCCTCTAATTTTAAATACATAATCTACTTTCCCTGTTTGAACTTCTTTCATTCTATAGGCATAATTTTTTGGCCCTAAGCCTATAAAGGCATCAATTTCCCAGCCATCAGGAACTTCATTAGTTAACTGACCTAAATAGGAACCCAAAGAAAGTGGAGGCTTTTCATTACGTTGCTGCACAAACATAATACTATCAGTGTCGCAGTACAATACACGCTCAGGATCTATAGCTGTTAGTAACTCGTAAAGTTTTAGACGCGCCCAAGAGGTGATGAAGGCTGCAAGGACAACATTGGAAAATTTCCATGGTTTGTTTTTGTTCTCATTGTTTTTATATGATAGAATGAGATGCTGCTCTCCAATAGGCAATACAGTTTGTACCTCATATTGTGGTGCCCATAGATAACTTAAAAATTTTTCTGGAGTATCTACAATTACAGATTGAGATAAATCTGTTCGCTGTCCCCATTTTCCATACAACGAATTGAGAAATATTTTGGAAATATATCTTAGACCAGGATTTGATTGAATGTTATTTTCCGTTAACTGAATGCATTCATGTTGATAATAGTCTGCAATATATTTCTCTTGATCTTGTTTACTTTTGCACCAGCTAGGAAATCCTGAAGACTCCTGTTTCATTTTTAAGAAGGAATTGACATAATCTTTAAACAGATTATCTTCTGATCCAGATAATTTGAATTCCCAAATTTCGATAATTTGTAGAATTTTGTATCCGAGATCTAAAGCTACATGAAGTTCAGGAGTACAGTATGTACCAGTAAGAACACGTTCAGTATCATTATGCATGCACTTGTTGTCACTTTGTTCCATAACCCAAACAAAAGGGGTTCATTACATGTATATGGTAAAATTGGAAAATATAAGTCTTTCGTAGGTACATTTAACTAATCCATGAATACTTTGCACTTGTGGAAAGTCAGACCCCTTGTATATTATAAGTTTACCTATAGGCAATGGCTTACGTGCCATCACCCAGGGGTAAAAACTGGTAATATCATAATATGCCACAAACTCTTCGCTGGCACATTCGTACAACGCATTAAAACATTCCACCATGAAAACTATCTTTAGGTACCAAATGATCAACAAGATCATGACACTGTGTTTGAATAAACTGTTGTAATTTTTTATCATTTTTTACCATGTGGTCCCATTCACATTCCCACATTTCAATGACATTAAGATTTAATTTTTTAAGAAATGCTATTTTTGTAGTGGTGTTTTCATACCGATCTTGTAGTGATGTACATTGCTTAGAAGTAGAATCTAGGGACACGTGTCGTAGTGTAGGATAACAGTTTAAACACCCGTGATAGTAACATCCATGAAATTCGTAAACTGTATTTGTTTTAGTTTCAAATCCATCAACCTTATACCTCCCAAATCGTTTTTCCAAACCATTTCCAGAATGAAGAATTTTATTACCAGTAGTACGTTCTAAGTATCGCAGCCAGTACATTGCCTTTAGACTTTGACGATCACGATGGTCAAACCCATAAGGCGGAATAATTGGAATAATTTCTTTGGGTAAATATAAGGTACGATATGTTAGTATTGCTAAACTAGCAATAGTTGACGCGACGATAAAACATTGGATACCATTTGTTTTGTCTTCAATTAAGTTTGAAAATTTAATGACAGCCTCTGCTAAAATTTTAACATCATTCCGACAATATTCAATCATTTCCTTTTGGAGATTATACTCCTCATTACTTGGAACACGTTCTTTGTGCCATATGATAAGTTGCTCTCGATCTTCAGTGCTCCTTGAATCAGGGTCAAAATATTTTAGATCAGGAATTTTGCCTATGTAATTTTGGTTTTCTAATGTATTAAACAAGTACGGAAAATCTCCCTTTTGTAAATTTGCAGAAAGACCTAACGTCTTAGGTAATTTAGATAATTTAACTCCCATATACAAATATGTGTCACGGAAGTAAATCTTTTGTCCTAAACGCATTTCAATAATTTTTTGCCCTGACATTATTACTTCAGGTGTAAAATGATGGTTTATGATCAAAGTTTTAGCACAGAATTGCATATCATAATTACTGCCATTATTGGAAAGCACAATGATTTTTTTAAACATTGGTCGAGTTATTAATACATGATTAACAAATTCTTCAATGTTGTGAAAATCAAACGAACGGAACCCATTTTTATCACCGCATACAAAGCATGTATCATCAAGTTTCATGTCCTTACACTTGTAACAAGCATGAATACAATTTACAAAATTTACATGATGTTCTTGTTCTCCCTGTTCATTTTTAGGAAGCAACATTGTTTCTACATCAAAGATAATGTACAAAAAGGTATCTACATGTTGCACTATAGCCGTTTGAATAAAACAAATATGGTCATCGCTTACATATGTGTAACATGTTTTACAATAACGTTCACCACATTCATGTTCAGACTTGCGTGAACGCATGTCATTCATAGTACCACAACGGACACAAATTTTCTTTGTTTCGCATAAACTTTTTCCGCAAACATTTATCGCTTTATGATTAGCAAAACATTCTTCTGAAGAAAACAGTCTATGACAATCAAGGCATTCAACTTTAATATTATTATCATTATTACAAACATTATGATACTTTTCGCACATTGGACATTTGAAGTTACACTTATGATTTTGTGTATGATAATAACCTTTCAAACAATACTGACAATATTTCCGTTTGTTTAATAGTGTTGTAATGTTGGTAATTAATTCGTAGTGTCCTTCACTGTACAAAATCAAAATTTTCTTTGATGCATGTATTCCAGGATAAATTACATTATAGTTTCGAGTGAATCCACTCTTTTCGTAAACAACAATTTGATAATGAGGCGCTAACTTATTTTGAAACTTTTTTACATCATCAATAGTACACCCATTACGGATTTCAATGTCAACTTTAGCATTGACACACAATTGCTTTGCTTGTTTCATCAATCGTTCAGAATGATTTTTCAATTCCTATACGTAGTTATAACGATGATCAGCCTTACCCATTCCAAGAATAATACTCTTGGGAAGACAATAAACATCCTTTTCTACAGGAATAGTACATTGTTCCAGGTGTGTTACAAGATCAACAAATTTTGATGAACCCTTGTTCGTCCCCTACCTTTACGTGAATCAACAATATGAATTTTGAAATTTACTTTATCACCTAATAAATAATTTTCATTACTATTTAAAACATTTTCAATTTTACGAAATAGAATGTCGGAGCTTAAATCCGACTTTTGACGCCACGAAATGTATATTGGTTTATTAATCGTAGAAGCAGAACTTTCTATTGTTATACCAATATACATATCATCATCGGCACCATTTAAAACGTGATCCTTTACAAATTCAAATAACAACTGAATATATTTTTCAGGATCATCTATTCCGCTAGTTTGCATACGTTCAATTGTAACTTCCTTTCCTGTAAGTCCAAAATAAGTATATTGTTTGATTCTACTATTAACAATACGAAAATATTCATTTGTTTTACCACTTCCATATATGTTAGGTTGTGATACAGTATTAGTATTAGGACTTGGAAAGTTTATAAAATTTTCCATGAACACGCTAAAGTCATGTGTAGTTAAACTATTAGCTTTTCCTTCAGACACAAGTTCCATAAACTTTTCACGAGCTAAATTCTTTATATTATCTTGACGAAAGAAGCCTATATGATATAAATCAATAATATCTTTTGCAGACTTACATTTTTTCAAAACAACATGAGGATCACAACCAAAATATATAAACAACGCTTGCAATAGCTTAGAATAAGCTTCATTGCTTACCCTTGCACCCGTAGCATGACATTGTGTTATCACTTCCCATGTAAATAAAACTTCGTTTGGATTTTCATATCCACGTGCTTCTTGTGCTGACAACATGGTACAGATGACAGACTGTCCTTCCATTGTATTATTGACACACTAAATATGTAATTGCAATTTGAATTATTGTGTTTTATACAGTAAATATTTTACACAATGATGTACACAGAACTTTGATAATTGTTTTCACAGTTTTTTAAATGATAGGGTTTCGTAAGTAGACTTTTATGATATGATTCACAATGTGTTGACCAAAGATACACTTTTTAAGAATTTTACACTTACCAGTAAGTATAATAATAAAACTTTCCCGAACTTGTTTTAGTTCACAACAGATTTAGTTGTAAGTTTACCGACACTACACTTGAAAGCTTGTTGGGAATTGCACTAACACTTGCCGTTAACTACAATCATAAAACTTCCCGTAACTTTTTTCAGTTTAGTATCGATGCACTACCAATTGTCACTCACTAACTATATTTTAGTTCACCGAAGATATACTTTTAAGTTTATCGGTTAATCCTTTAGCACTTTCCGATAATTGTAATTTACAAATTGCCGTAATGAAATTGTTTTAGACTAATTACAGCACGCAAAGTACAAACAGGAAGTGTGTTTACTTTTTATTGATTGTTTATTATCAACACTAATAAATGGAAATTCCAAGAACTCCACACGAAGATTCCCGAAAATTGCCGAAGGTTCCCGAAGTTTCCCGAAGTTTTCCGAACATTGCTGAGCCTAACCGAAGATGAACATGAGAGTTTATTCACAATTCCTGTACATGCTGGTTAATGTACCACACGAATGGTTCCGAAAATTGCCGAACTTAACCGAAGATGGACATAAGAATGTATCAACAATTCGTGTACACGTTTAGTAAATGTAACTTGCAAAAGTCTTGTAACTTTAAAGATCAGCAAAGATATATTTCAAAGTTTATTATTAGATGTAACTTTATAACAAAATTGGTATTTTAAAATAAATGATTTAACAACAGAGTATACCAATGATTGGCTTTACTTTAACAGTAGTAATTTTATAGTGCGCGGCGCGGCTTGCTGCGCTGGATTTATTAAAATTTAATCTCGTACCCAAACGCACTTAGTTTTTTGTAATCTCGTACCCAAACCCATTTAGTTTTTGTAGTCTCGTACCCAAACACATTTCGTTTGTAATCTCGAACCCAAAAGCATTTGGTTTTGTACTTTCGTACGCAGGTGCTTTAACATATTTTAAATTAGTAACAGTAATATTACACAATGAGATGTAATTTGTAAATGCACTATTAAAGTTTGCAACACTTCAAATAATTATAGATACTTGTTTTGTATGCTTTTCCACTGTGTTATTGGTTTTTTTTAAAAAAATTGCTTTCTTAGTAGTGCTAAGAATTTGTTTTGTTTGCATTGCTACAGGTGTTTAAACTGGTTTAAACTAGTTTATTGTTTTTGTTATACAATTATTCAGTTCTGGAAGAACTTCGTTGTTAATTTTTTATTTGTTTGCTTCCAGCGTAAACTCTGAACAATCTTTGATTGTGAAAATATAAAAATTCCTGTGCAAACTCCTTATTTATTTATTCTCTCATATATTTTATTCTATTGTTTCCTTTGGAAACTCGTTGTTAAAAATGTGAGCATACCAAAGATAATCCGAAAATAATAAAAGTTGTGTCAACCTACAAATAATTCCAATAGAAACACAAAGTAACATAGTTACAAATATTTTATTCGTTCGCTTCATTAGCAGCTCAGAGGAATTACATTCCAAAAATATTAAAATTAACAAAACATAAACATAAGAAAGTTATTTTAGCACGACACAAAATGATTAAACTTAAAATTTATTACATGAAGCTCTGTGATTGTTAAATGGAGAAGTAAAATTTAACTCAGTGTTGCAATCTAAATTGCAAGAGAAAATTAAAAGTACAACTTACAAAAAAAATGTACAAATCGAAAATGAAAAGTGCAAAAACAAAATTTTAAAAACAATGTTGCAATCGAAATCCAAAGCTAAAAAATACATAACCAAAACTTAAAGCAGTGCTGCACTCAAAAATACAGGAAGAAAAAAATTAAAACACAATGTTGCAATCCAAATTGCAAAAGAAAAAATTAAAAGTACAAGTTTAAAAATTGAAACATTCAAAGCTAAAATACAGAATCAAAACGCAATGTTGCAATCCAAATTGTAAAAGAATATTAAAAGTACAACTTTTAAACAAAATGACACATTTTCAAATTTCGAAATAACATAAAAATTACAACTGAAGAAATAAAAAATGCAAACTGAAAACTAAAAAATGCAGAAGCAAAACACAATGTTGCAATCCAAATTGTAAAAGAATATTAAAAGTACAACTTTTAAAAAAATGACACATTTTCAAATTTCGAAATAACATAAAAATTACAACTGAAGAAATAAAAAATGCAAACTGAAAACTAAAAAAATGCAGAAGCAAAACACAATGTTGCAATCCAAATTTCAAAAGAAAAAATAATAATACAAACATGAGACATACGAACATTAACTAGTAGTATACGGACCTTATCTTCCGAAAATGTGTTGCAAACTCATGTCATTAAAATAATGACGGTAAAAGTCCAGGTCCGTATACTACTAGTTAATGTTCGTATGTCTCATGTTTGTATTTTTATTTTTTCTTTTGCAATTTGGATTGCAACATTGTGTTTTGCTTCTCATTTTTTTAGTTTTCAGTTTGCATTTTTTATTTCTTCAGTTGTAATTTTTATGTTATTTCGAAACTTGAAAATGTGTCATTTTGTTTAAAAGTACTTTTAATATTCTTTTACAATTTGGATTGCAACATTGTGTTTTGCTTCTGCATTTTTTAGTTTTCAGTTTGCATTTTTTATTTCTTCAGTTGTAATTTTTATGTTATTTCGAAATTTGAAAATGTCATTTTGTTTAAAAGTTGTACTTTTAATATTCTTTTACAATTTGGATTGCAACAGTGCGTTTTGATTCTGTATTTTAGCTTTGAATGTTTCAATTTTTAAACTTGTACTTTTAATTTTTTCTCTTGCAATTTAGATTGCAACACTGAGTTAAATTTTACTTCTCCATTTAACAACCACAGAGCTTCATGTAATAAATTTTAAGTTTAATCATCTTGTGTCGTGCTAAAATAACTTTCTTATGTTTATGTTTTGTTAATTTTAATATTTTTGGAATGTAATTCCTCTGAGCTGCTAATGAAGCGAACGAATAAAATATTTGTAACTATGTTACTTTGTGTTTCTATTGGAATTATTTGTAGATTGACACAACTTTTATTATTTTCGGATTATCTTTGGTATGCTCACATTTTTAACAACGAGTTTCCAAAGGAAACAATAGAATAAAATATATGAGAGAATAAATAAATAAGGAGTTTGCACAGGAATTTTTATATTTTCACAATCAAAGATTGTTCAGAGTTTACGCTGGAAGCAAACAAATAAAAAAATTAACAACGAAGTTCTTCCAGAACTGAATAATTGTATAACAAAAACAATAAACTAGTTTAAACCAGTTTAAACACCTGTTGCAATGCAAACAAAACAAATTCTTAGCACTACTAAGAAAGCAATTTTTAAAAAAAAAACCAATAACACAGTGGAAAAGCATACAAAACAAGTATCTATAATTATTTGAAGTGTTGCAAACTTTAATAGTGCATTTACAAATTACATCTCATTGTGTAATATTACTGTTACTAATATAAAATATGTTAAAGCACCTGCGTACGAGATTACAAAACCATATGCTTTTGGGTACAAGATTACAAAACGAAATGCGTTTGGGTACGAGATTACAAAAAACTAAGTGCGTTTGGGTACGAGATTAAATTTTAATAAATCCAGCGCAGCAAGCCGCGCCGCGCACTATAAAATTACTACTGTTAAAGTAAAGCCAATCATTGGTATACTCTGTTGTTAAATCATTTATTTTAAAATACCAATTTTGTTATAAAGTTACATCTAATAATAAACTTTGAAATATATCTTTGCTGATCTTTAAAGTTACAAGACTTTTGCAAGTTACATTTACTAAACGTGTACACGAATTGTTGATACATTCTTATGTCCATCTTCGGTTAAGTTCGGCAATTTTCGGAACCATTCGTGTGGTACATTAACCAGCATGTACAGGAATTGTGAATAAACTCTCATGTTCATCTTCGGTTAGGCTCAGCAATGTTCGGAAAACTTCGGGAAACTTCGGGAACCTTCGGCAATTTTCGGGAATCTTCGTGTGGAGTTCTTGGAATTTCCATTTATTAGTGTTGATAATAAACAATCAATAAAAAGTAAACACACTTCCTGTTTGTACTTTGCGTGCTGTAATTAGTCTAAAACAATTTCATTACGGCAATTTGTAAATTACAATTATCGGAAAGTGCTAAAGGATTAACCGATAAACTTAAAAGTATATCTTCGGTGAACTAAAATATAGTTAGTGAGTGACAATTGGTAGTGCATCGATACTAAACTGAAAAAAGTTACGGGAAGTTTTATGATTGTAGTTAACGGCAAGTGTTAGTGCAATTCCCAACAAGCTTTCAAGTGTAGTGTCGGTAAACTTACAACTAAATCTGTTGTGAACTAAAACAAGTTCGGGAAAGTTTTATTATTATACTTACTGGTAAGTGTAAAATTCTTAAAAAGTGTATCTTTGGTCAACACATTGTGAATCATATCATAAAAGTCTACTTACGAAACCCTATCATTTAAAAAACTGTGAAAACAATTATCAAAGTTCTGTGTACATCATTGTGTAAAATATTTACTGTATAAAACACAATAATTCAAATTGCAATTACATATTTAGTGTGTCAATAATACAATGGAAGGACAGTCTGTCATCTGTACCATGTTGTCAGCACAAGAAGCACGTGGATATGAAAATCCAAACGAAGTTTTATTTACATGGGAAGTGATAACACAATGTCATGCTACGGGTGCAAGGGTAAGCAATGAAGCTTATTCTAAGCTATTGCAAGCGTTGTTTATATATTTTGGTTGTGATCCTCATGTTGTTTTGAAAAAATGTAAGTCTGCAAAAGATATTATTGATTTATATCATATAGGCTTCTTTCGTCAAGATAATATAAAGAATTTAGCTCGTGAAAAGTTTATGGAACTTGTGTCTGAAGGAAAAGCTAATAGTTTAACTACACATGACTTTAGCGTGTTCATGGAAAATTTTATAAACTTTCCAAGTCCTAATACTAATACTGTATCACAACCTAACATATATGGAAGTGGTAAAACAAATGAATATTTTCGTATTGTTAATAGTAGAATCAAACAATATACTTATTTTGGACTTACAGGAAAGGAAGTTACAATTGAACGTATGCAAACTAGCGGAATAGATGATCCTGAAAAATATATTCAGTTGTTATTTGAATTTGTAAAGGATCACGTTTTAAATGGTGCCGATGATGATATGTATATTGGTATAACAATAGAAAGTTCTGCTTCTACGATTAATAAACCAATATACATTTCGTGGCGTCAAAAGTCGGATTTAAGCTCCGACATTCTATTTCGTAAAATTGAAAATGTTTTAAATAGTAATGAAAATTATTTATTAGGTGATAAAGTAAATTTCAAAATTCATATTGTTGATTCACGTAAAGGTAGGGGACGAACAAGGGTTCATCAAAATTTGTTGATCTTGTAACACACCTGGAACAATGTACTATTCCTGTAGAAAAGGATGTTTATTGTCTTCCCAAGAGTATTATTCTTGGAATGGGTAAGGCTGATCATCGTTATAACTACGTATAGGAATTGAAAAATCATTCTGAACGATTGATGAAACAAGCAAAGCAATTGTGTGTCAATGCTAAAGTTGACATTGAAATCCGTAATGGGTGTACTATTGATGATGTAAAAAAGTTTCAAAATAAGTTAGCGCCTCATTATCAAATTGTTGTTTACGAAAAGAGTGGATTCACTCGAAACTATAATGTAATTTATCCTGGAATACATGCATCAAAGAAAATTTTGATTTTGTACAGTGAAGGACACTACGAATTAATTACCAACATTACAACACTATTAAACAAACGGAAATATTGTCAGTATTGTTTGAAAGGTTATTATCATACACAAAATCATAAGTGTAACTTCAAATGTCCAATGTGCGAAAAGTATCATAATGTTTGTAATAATGATAATAATATTAAAGTTGAATGCCTTGATTGTCATAGACTGTTTTCTTCAGAAGAATGTTTTGCTAATCATAAAGCGATAAATGTTTGCGGAAAAAGTTTATGCGAAACAAAGAAAATTTGTGTCCGTTGTGGTACTATGAATGACATGCGTTCACGCAAGTCTGAACATGAATGTGGTGAACGTTATTGTAAAACATGTTACACATATGTAAGCGATGACCATATTTGTTTTATTCAAACGGCTATAGTGCAACATGTAGATACCTTTTTGTACATTATCTTTGATGTAGAAACAATGTTGCTTCCTAAAAATGAACAGGGAGAACAAGAACATCATGTAAATTTTGTAAATTGTATTCATGCTTGTTACAAGTGTAAGGACATGAAACTTGATGATACATGCTTTGTATGCGGTGATAAAAATGGGTTCCGTTCGTTTGATTTTCACAACATTGAAGAATTTGTTAATCATGTATTAATAACTCGACCAATGTTTAAAAAAATCATTGTGCTTTCCAATAATGGCAGTAATTATGATATGCAATTCTGTGCTAAAACTTTGATCATAAACCATCATTTTACACCTGAAGTAATAATGTCAGGGCAAAAAATTATTGAAATGCGTTTAGGACAAAAGATTTACTTCCGTGACACATATTTGTATATGGGAGTTAAATTATCTAAATTACCTAAGACGTTAGGTCTTTCTGCAAATTTACAAAAGGGAGATTTTCCGTACTTGTTTAATACATTAGAAAACCAAAATTACATAGGCAAAATTCCTGATCTAAAATATTTTGACCCTGATTCAAGGAGCACTGAAGATCGAGAGCAACTTATCATATGGCACAAAGAACGTGTTCCAAGTAATGAGGAGTATAATCTCCAAAAGGAAATGATTGAATATTGTCGGAATGATGTTAAAATTTTAGCAGAGGCTGTCATTAAATTTTCAAACTTAATTGAAGACAAAACAAATGGTATCCAATGTTTTATCGTCGCGTCAACTATTGCTAGTTTAGCAATACTAACATATCGTACCTTATATTTACCCAAAGAAATTATTCCAATTATTCCGCCTTATGGGTTTGACCATCGTGATCGTCAAAGTCTAAAGGCAATGTACTGGCTGCGATACTTAGAACGTACTACTGGTAATAAAATTCTTCATTCTGGAAATGGTTTGGAAAAACGATTTGGGAGGTATAAGGTTGATGGATTTGAAACTAAAACAAATACAGTTTACGAATTTCATGGATGTTACTATCACGGGTGTTTAAACTGTTATCCTACACTACGACACGTGTCCCTAGATTCTACTTCTAAGCAATGTACATCACTACAAGATCGGTATGAAAACACCACTACAAAAATAGCATTTCTTAAAAAATTAAATCTTAATGTCATTGAAATGTGGGAATGTGAATGGGACCACATGGTAAAAAATGATAAAAAATTACAACAGTTTATTCAAACACAGTGTCATGATCTTGTTGATCATTTGGTACCTAAAGATAGTTTTCATGGTGGAATGTTTTAATGCGTTGTACGAATGTGCCAGCGAAGAGTTTGTGGCATATTATGATATTACCAGTTTTTACCCCTGGGTGATGGCACGTAAGCCATTGCCTATAGGTAAACTTATAATATACAAGGGGTCTGACTTTCCACAAGTGCAAAGTATTCATGGATTAGTTAAATGTACCTACGAAAGACTTATATTTTCCAATTTTACCATATACATGTAATGAACCCCTTTTGTTTGGGTTATGGAACAAAGTGACAACAAGTGCATGCATAATGATACTGAACGTGTTCTTACTGGTACATACTGTACTCCTGAACTTCATGTAGCTTTAGATCTCGGATACAAAATTCTACAAATTATCGAAATTTGGGAATTCAAATTATCTGGATCAGAAGATAATCTGTTTAAAGATTATGTCAATTCCTTCTTAAAAATGAAACAGGAGTCTTCAGGATTTCCTAGCTGGTGCAAAAGTAAACAAGATCAAGAGAAATATATTGCAGACTATTATCAACATGAATGCATTCAGTTAACGGAAAATAACATTCAATCAAATCCTGGTCTAAGATATATTTCCAAAACATTTCTCAATTCGTTGTATGGAAAATGGGGACAGCGAACAGATTTATCTCAATCTGTAATTGTAGATACTCCAGAAAAATTTTTAAGTTATCTATGGGCACCACAATATGAGGTACAAACTGTATTGCCTATTGGAGAGCAGCATCTCATTCTATCATAAAAAACAATGAGAACAAAAACAAACCATGGAAATTTTCCAATGTTGTCCTTGCAGCCTTCATCACCTCTTGGGCGCGTCTAAAACTTTACGAGTTACTAACAGCTATAGATCCTGAGCGTGTATTGTACTGCGACACTGATAGTATTATGTTTGTGCAGCAACGTAATGAAAAGCCTCCACTTTCTTTGGGTTCCTATTTAGGTCAGTTAACTAATGAAGTTCCTGATGGCTGGGAAATTGATGCCTTTATAGGCTTAGGGCCAAAAAATTATGCCTATAGAATGAAAGAAGTTCAAACAGGGAAAGTAGATTATGTATTTAAAATTAGAGGAATAACTTTAAATCATCGTACACGACAAGAAATTAACTTTGATCATTTTTATCAACTAGTTCGAGATAAAGCTGAGAAAAAACAGTTACACAATCCAGGAAGAATTGTACGTAAGCCTGGGTTTGTCATCGTATCCAAGTCTGAAACTAAAACACATCAGAAAGTTCAAAATAAAAGACGGCGATTAAATCATAACAGTATTACTGACTATAGAACATTGCCATATGGTTATCAAAGTATTAAGTGTGTGAAACGATTGGTATTCTGTATATATGTAAATAGTAGACTGTCTAAAGGTACTATAATGTCATAACATGGTCATAATATCATCAAATATGTCCATAAGTTTTCACAAGACCTATCAGTTGGTACTTCTACGTATATATAATGTAAATATGTCAATAAGTTATTAAGAATATTCTAAGTATAGTAAATATCTTATTCAAATATATCTATATATGTATATCAATATGCCAATATTGGAAAATACAATATTGTAGACTATATAAATACAATAAAGCGTTACAATTTATAATAATATGTTTTATTTCTCCAAACAAATATTCATATAATACGAAGTATCTGTATTCTATATAAGATAAAGGAAGAATACGTATGCTTCATATAAGGTTATTTATACGTATATATCATATTTTATGTTCCTACAATAAATTATCCCAAGTTGGAAACCATAATGATGGCATAATGTCTTCTACAAGGTGAACAAACATCTTAAAAATAAGTAAAGGTAGCAATATAAGACATTAGAATACTGTAGTGAAAAGATATCTATATGTAAACGGGTTATAACACAGTGATATCCTTTGTGCTTCAAATACCACTAGGTCATGTCTAAAAAGCATCTACGTACGTAAAATCCAAAATATATATCATTAGAATACTCTAGTGAAAACATGTGTATATGTAAATGCCTTATATCATAGTGATATCCTTTGTGGTTAAAATATCAGTACAACATGTCTAACAAGTATCTGCGTACGTAAAAAATCACAATATATACATTCTAACATGGTATTCAAGGTAATCTAAAACACTTATATACATACGGATTCAGAATATAAGCCTACAATATAATCAGTTCATGTGTTTGCATTCACATAGCATATCACCACAACAACATATACAACTCTACAATACGATAAAATAAGGCTACAATCCAATATTAATACAATAGAAACACTTTAGGTGTTTGCATCCAGCCTAGTATAGCCCCTAAAGCTACGCAACCAACAACACATGTTTAAAACACTTACATGCAAACGAAAGATAATATGTCTACATTATGATACATATATTCCTATCCTGATATCAAAACCAATATACATACATACATACATGTACCCACTTACAAACTAATCACATATACATGCAATTTGTCATTCGTCTAAGCTTCGTACACCATTAGACCCATACAGTATCCAAAAGATGATATTCTATGTTAAAATCACATATCAGCTACACATACATGTACCCACTTACAAAATATTCATATATACATGCAATTTCTTATTCGTCTAAGCTTCGTACACCATTAGACCCATACAGTATCCAAAAGATGATATTCTATGTTAAAATCACATATCAGCTACACATACATGTACCCACTTACAAAATATTCATATATACATGCAATTTCTTATTCGTCTAAGCTTCGTACACCATTAGACCCATACAGTATCCAAAAGATGATATTCTATGCTAAAATCCCCTATCAGCTACTGAAAATACAATATCAATACAAAAAATACCCTCTCATTAATATTCATTACCATCTCATTAATATTCATTATCATTTCATTAATATTCATAAATAATTAATTCAATAATCTAGTTTTTAAAAGGATAAAATCATTTATGCGGAAATACCTTTTCAAAAAATCTTGTTTGAAGACTTCTTCCAAAAAGCACAAAAGTGAAAGTTCCCTTACGTACACAATTCATTCAGTCTTTTTCCTCTTTGGAACTCAGGTAGGAAGGGCCACCCTTTCTCTCCCCTCTACGTATGTGGCAAGGTCTTAACAAAATGCGTAACAAGTTTAACGCTAATTTAAACTGGTCCTTTGCTCAAAAGGAGACTACAGTTCCCTCATGCAATCCTACGTGCGGTCTCTCAGTATGGGGAGCAATACATTAACTTTTAAAAGTAACATGTCGCATTTAACTATCTCTTTCTTAAAATTTTTGTCCTCAAAATAATGAGCGGTATCTTTCCCTAGGTTGCAAGTCACAATCACAATAAAACAACGTCTTTTACTCAAAAAAACGACATTAGAGTTCGCCCCCTCCATCACCCTGGAACACACACATACAAACAGGTGTCTATGTTTCTTTCTTTAGTAGGCATCAAAGGGCTCTTTCCCTCCTACGCCTTCCATCTTAAACAGTCAATGTCTTTTAACATTTGTTCTTTATCGACATTTTCCCATGTTTCTAAATACATAAAACTAAGTTATTTGACATGCCTCTCTGGCTTCCAACAGTTAAAGTATTATCCGACATCTATATCTCACGTTTAAGTAACAATATATTCTTTCTTTAATTGACAGAAGGTTCAAATTATAACAGTGTTACAGAAAGCTTGTCAATTTCAAATTCTAACCTTTTCTTTTATGTTTCCCATGTTTCTAAAAGTCATTTCACATGTTTTTTCTCACCTCCCATGGTTAAAGTATTCTCCGAGATCTATATGTCACTTTCAACTGACAGTTTCTTATTTCTTTAATTGACAGAATGATGAAATTACGTGACAGCTCCATAAGAGCTTCTCTTACGTTTACAAAAGCTTCTTATTCATTAAACAAAGGTATCACGTAGCTTAGGAATGTTTACATATAGGACTATCCCTACTTTTTTATCCTTTGTTTTCCGTCTTTCTCCTTTAGTTACGTCACCTTACAACATCCCATTTTTTTATTATATGTGCCTTCTTTCTTTAGAATTAGTTTCTTGAATACCAAGACCAACTGCGTTCAAGATTAACGAAAAAGACTTGTGTGGACATGTTCTGAAGTTCCTTTAGGTATTTTCAGCATTTGAAGGAGGAATAAGCAAGGAAGAAACAAGTTTCTTAAAGGCTTGGGGAAAAACGGTAAGTAATCAGCATAAATTGTATAAATTAATATAAAATTGTATTAAAATATATGATAAAACATTCAAGAGGAAATTTACACCCATTTTCGTGAGAAGTTTGCACTGTTGACCAATTGTTGTGAGAATGAAGGAAATTTGTATCAATTTTCGTAAGAAATAAGGCGAAATTATACCAATTCTTGTGAGAAATTTGCACTTTTCTCAATTCTCGTGAAAAAAGGGCACTATACTACTCAACTTTAATAGAAAGAGAAATTGAAGAATTGTTTTATACTTATGCCAAATCGCATATAATTGGTATATGTACCCAGGAGATGTTTTACGAATTATATTATGATTTGATTGAAGAAAGGGATGACATTTTTAACTGAAGTGATTGATATTTTAGAATGAAAGACAGAAAACATGTGTGAACTGATCTACAGATATAAAGTGAACTTTGTGTTTGTGTTTGTGTAAATAGTGTAAAGACACACAAAAAGTGAAACAACGAATTATACTTTAAACTTTTGACTATGTATGTATGCACATTATGTATTTCAAAAATAATTTTTGTGTATCATGTAGTGAAGAACATATTAGTGAAGTTTATATTTTAAAAACTATAAGTGCATACTTGCGCTTTAATAATATTTCTGTGAACAATGCTTGCTACATCTTGAACATCAATGTATATTTCATCATGATATTGGAACTTTTGCTGTAGAATATTTATGCAACAACATAAGTGTTATTGATTTATTTGAACTGTTTGAAGAACAGCATAGTGAAATTTGAAGTATAAACTTTATACGCAAAGCGCGTGAACACTGAATTTGTTGGACAAATTATACCGTTTTTCTTAGAACGTATACATAAAATTTCACCATGTGTTAATGAATACATTATTGACATAGAAGCTTTTAAGCTTGAATACAAAAATAAGTTATTGCAAAATTTAAATTTAATCACACTCTATGAGTGTTTTGTTAAGAGAAAAATAAGCAGAGCTTGCACAAAAATTAGCAAGTTATTTAGAACTTTAAATTTTTATATTTTCACAATCAAAGATTGTTCAGAGCTCCCGCAGGAAGAGAGCAAATAAAAAATTAACAAGGAGTTTGTGTAACAAACGAATTATTTACAAGTTCACAGCTTAGCTGCGCTTACGATTTTGCACATCAATTTAAATATGATCACACTCTATGAGTGTTCTGTTAAAAATTATTTATAACTTCACAACAATTTTAATATGTTGACATTCAACAATGTTAACAAAAATAAGTTGAGCTTCTAATGAAGCGAACGATTAAAATAATTGCAACTATGTTACTTTCAGTTTTTTATCGGAATTATTTCTAAGTTCACAGCAATTTTAATATAATCACATTTTAGTATTTTCAAAACATAGTTTCTCTTTATGAACTTTTTGAAAGCAAATTATTTACAAGTTCACAATTTTTAGTATTTTCGGACCATCTTTGGTATGCTCACACGAAGTGTTCGAGTAATTTATTACCAGAGGTTAAATAAATAAGAAGTTTGAACCGCAATTTAAATACGATCACACTCTATGAGTGTTATATTAAAAAAAGATAAGCACCTAAAATTGTTTCAAGTGTTACAAACTTTAATACGACATTTACAAATTACGTCATATTATGTAATATTACTGTTACTAATTTAAAATATGTTAAAGCACGTGCGTACGAGACTACAAACTAATTGCTTTTGGGTACGAAATTACAAAACTAAATGCGTTTGGGTACGAGACTACAAAACTAAATGACTTTGGGTACGAGATTAAATTTCACGCAACAAACTGTGTTACATCCTATACAACTAGTAGTGTTATACTTAGTGTTGATATAATTATTTTCGTTATAAAATTACAATTAATGCAAAGTACACGTATACCTTTACCAATCTTTAAAGTTACATTTACCAACATGTACAGGAATTGTGTATAAACTCTTATGTTCATCTTCGGTTAAGTTGGTAAAACTTTGGTAATGTTCGTAAAACTTCGAGAAAGTTAGGTAATCTTCGTGTTAACTTGTTCAAATTTCCAATTATTGGTGTTTATAATAAGATAACACAATATTTTAAAAATAACTTTTACTAGGTTAATTGTAAATATTTCAAAGTTATACAATCCAAATAATATTATTATATGTCATATACAAATATTATAAACCTTATTACATATAGTGCATATCATTATTGCAAAGAAAACACATTAAAATCCAATATAGCGACCGCCATGTTTGTTTCTTGAAACAACGTTATCTGTGCACACAACATTGTCATTAGTGTGTATAAGACTGTGCGTGTGTGTACATGTACCATAGCAAGATACCGAGTGTTGTTTTTTTATAACCGGCAATACCCCGCGCAGTTTTCCGGCGGTAATATTTTACGCGTCCCGCGTCGCGAAAACCTTTTTCCGGGCGCAAATACCACGCGGCGCGCACCGGTCGCGGTAAAAAGGCGCAAAAATGGTTTTTATTTTAATAATATCATTCATTTTATCTATTCATATAAAAATATATAATTTAATAAGCATATTTCCAAAGTTTCAAAAAAATCGACGACATATTGTTTATGTAAATTCATCAAATTTTTATTTTCAATTTACAATGTTCTAACCTGTATCGTAGTGTTCGTTAGGTCGTAAGCTTCAAGAAAATATCTTTTTTTACATTCTACGACCAATAGTTTGCCATAAAAAGACAAAAATAAAAAATACTTTTTGATCAGCCCTCGTAATAAATCGAAAAAACAAAAAATATTCAAGTTTATCATGTAGGGTGTCTTTCTATATAGTTTTTGACCTGACAAATCGATTTCTGTAGTCCATTGTGTCCTACGATCAATCGTTTACGAGATATGATCATTTAAAGTTATTATACGGAAAAATCTTACTTTTTTATCAGCGCCATCTATATAGTAACAAATGTCAGTACTAAACAGGCTTTTGTGCGCTTAACATCAAAATTTACCGGCTTAGTGTTATTTGTAAAAACGGCAATGCCTCATACGTTTACCGGCAAAAATATTTTGTCGCTTCCCGTGTTCTTTTCCCGCCATATTTTAGTTGTTCCTATACAGTTCCCGTATGTGCTTCAAACATAAAAGAAGACATTTTGTTTTAGGTAAGTAACAATGTTTTAAAATTTGTATAATTTGCATGTGCTTTGCAATACAGTATAATGTAGCTTTACATAGGCAAATATCATACTCAAAACCTAATTTTTTCCCCTTTCAAATGGCTAAAAATATCTTTAAAGTAACGATACATCGCTAAAAAATCACTCAAAAGCATTTACATATTCACTTACAATCTAAATTTATTCTCAATAAGCCGCCCGCATAATCATATTCTGCATACGCCACTGTTCACAACAAACAAATTATTCCTTTTCGTTAATTCAACTCAATCATTTGCTATACATTTTTTTAAAAAATATATATCTTAGTTTGCGAAAAACTTGTGGTTTTGCTCTTCAAAAAACAAGTTTTCTTCCTTCATTTGGAATGTCTTAAATTCCATCTTATTCACCTAGCAATAAAAATCGCCCCAAGCGTAGGTAATAACCAGCCCATTGACGCTTTTTTCCTCACCTCTCTCACACACCAACGCATTTATGCGTGTTTCGAGCATTCTCTCTCTCTCTCTCTCTCTCTCACACACACACACACACCAACGCGTTTATACATCCTTGCGGGCATTCTCACACACACACAGCAATACAAAAATACATTCTCTTTCCCCGTCTCTCTCTCCATCCCGCTCTTTCCTTCAAACTAGCAACAGAAATATACCCAACCCCGCCCCCCGCTCCTAGTGTAATCTGCACGCAAACCAAACTTTTTTCTTTTTTCCCTCTCTCTCTCTCGTTCCTCCTATCTGTTGCCTTTCATACTTGTTTGCAATGCTAGTTAACCTGTTTGTCCCCTATTCGCTTCTCGGTGTTTCAAATTGTATCTAAACCATTTTTTTCAACATTCATAGCATTCATTGACACATTTTAAACGGCATCTTTTACACATAAGAAACAAGTGTTTATATATTTTCTCTCGAGCGTTCTTTCTGTTGTAACTCACACACAAATCCTATAGAACTCTTCAGGAAATACACAGCATTTCCGCTTCCTCTATTTCAATCTTAAATTTGCCGTAAGGAAATCCCAATGTCTTTTTTTCGCGCATAACTACGCTTACAAAAGCTTTTCATTGAGTTTTATTCTTACCTAACTTTATCCATGTTCTACTTTCTATGACATTCATTTTAATATTGCCCATTTATGTTCGTTTATGTGATGAGTTTCACTACTGAAAAATGTTCATAGTATTTTCTTTTTTAAATACATTACATATTGAGTGGAGTCTTGTACAGTTAATGATTTTTGGTTTAAATATATATATATATATATATATATATATATATATATGTTTATCTAATAATAGAGTACCCTTAGATAATATACTTGGTAACGTTCATTCAATTAAAATTTGTATACAAAACCAATAATATAAAAATATTTTTTCAGTTTCTTTTTATGAGATATTTTTGAAATCAATCCATTAAAATACAACAATCAAGAAAATATGGAAATAATCCCTAAATTGTGGGACATAAAACCTATTCAAAAAATCCCATGGAAATCATGAGTTATCTAACACAAATTTAAAGGCTTACAGCCTTACATTTTTTACTTTCCCCCAAAATTTTCATGGAACATAAATCAAAGAAACCCTATAGCCAAACAAATAATCATTTTAAGTAAATATTGCACTTAGAAAGAAGTTGGTCTCAATCTTCACTGCTCCTTTAATCAGAATCAAAATACTTTAGCAATACTCATATTATAAAGCTTCAAGAGTGTTTTTTAAGGGGACAAATAACCCGTATATATTGACAAACAAACTTATTTTAAAAACGGGTAGCAAAGACGATGTGGGTTTTATTCATCTTTCTTTTTGTTAATAATATTATTTTGATTGTAAATAGTTTACGAAATTTTTTTTCTTCATATGAGTATAAAAGGAAAAAAGTAGAAGGAAAGCAAGGGATAGAAAGAATAAGATAAGCATAATTTTAAAAACAAATGAGTCAAAATCAAAGCGTAAAAAATTATTTTCCAGGTCTGTCAAATGTGTAATAATAATAATAATAATAATAATAATAATAATAATAATAATAATAATAATAATAATAATAATAATAATAATAATGAATATTTAGATAGCTGAATGCTTAGTTGGATTCCAGTTCGCATTACCTAAAATTTGTCTTTTATTCGTACATTTTCTAATTTAATCAAGTTCAGAAACCATATTTAACCATCAACTGGAAATTATATTTTCAGCACTCTTCTTCTTATAAGGTTTCTAGACTTTTTTCCTGTAATTTTAGCAAAGAAAAATTCTTAAATTCCTATGAAACTAATATACTTCGCTGGGTCTTAAATAAAAAAATATACAATACCTTACTCCACTGCATTTGTTCGTTCCAGTCTTTCTACAATCCAACGGAAAACTGAAAAAGAAAACCATAAAAAATGTGGTCGCTATAAAGCTTTCCAACCAACCAACCTTAAAACTTCATTTTTTCACAGTTCAAATTACCTAAAGTAAAACATCGGAATTAATAAAACACACAAATTATAATTCCTAATCTAATTTTCTTTTTTTTCTTTTTCTTTTTTCATATTTACATTTTTTTACATTTAATTGTCTTCCATATTTACATTTTCATATTTACTTACTATTTTATCAAATGTTTGTATTACTCTGCAGCAGGGTGCGAAACCATTTGAAAATGGTGGGGGGGAAGAAGTTCAGCGATCCACATTAATGCTTCGTGAGGCCTGCAAAAGGTTGAAATTTTAATGGATTGTTATTATTATTATTATTACTACTATAATAATAATAAATGTTTCAACTAGTCGACATTGTTATTTAAAAGTACTTTAATGTTATTTATTCCATTTAACCAAAATTGATAACTTATCTAATGCACTTAATATACATTTCGGTGCGTATGGTCCAAGACTAGACTTTCGTGGGAGCACAGTACCCTTGTGTCTACCATCATATTGAAGACTGCATTTACGAAAATAGCGGTAGAGATCTATAAGTCAGAAATAATAGTCCCTGAGAACCGATGTCCTAACCAAGCATTAGAACTACTAACTTGAAGCGCTTTACCTGGCCAGCCATAGATCCCCATAAGCTATAAAGTCAGAGCATAGTTTTTATTATTTATGAAATTCCCGTTTCTTCGAAGAGTATTTAGTATTTCAGTTTGGTCGCTCAGATATCCGGTCATTTATGTAAGTCTAAATAATACTATGTATTTATATTGTATTATTAGCAAGAATATATTATTATAAATAACAGATATGATTTCAATACAAATACTTGATAGGCAACAAAAAGCCGTGTTGCCTCAGTGGTAGAGCGCTCACCTCAGGTGCGTGGGATCCTAGCTCGCACCAAATTCTGCTTGTGGTATACAAACAATTGTGTGTGGGTGGGTCTCGGGATCCTCCCGCTTCCTTCCACTATTTTAATCCACCATTATAATTCATCTCATGACCGTCTTCCTTAGCCTTACTGAATATTCGTAGGATGTTAAACCTTAGAAAATGAAAGCACAAATACAATAATACGATTGATTTGCTGATTTAAATTTAGTGTCTCTTTTCAGCAGCGATGCTATGAGATGTGGCCTTACAGTTTAAGGTAATGCCGACAATTCAAGTTTATGATAAACAAATACCGTACTCATGTGTTTTATCGGGGTTTTCCCGTTTCCTCCCACTTCATTCCACCATTTCACTCATCTCTCATTATCACCATCTCCTTTAGCCTAACAGGCATACGCAGCAAAGGTGTGCGCCCTAGCTACTAGGTCAGTGTAAAAAGGCATCTAAGTACTCTCATCTTGCATTTTCTTGTCTCCTTAACACTATACAATAACAGCGTGAGCGTGGGTTTTCTCGCGGTTCTTCCGTTTCCTCCCACTTTCTTCATTCCACCATTTCATTCATTACTCATCATCACCATCTCCTTTAGCCTAGCCGGTATAACCGTGGAACGTAAACTCAAAAATTTCATTTTCAATATTCTAACTATAAAAATATAAGTTTGTAATCATCAGTATTATACCCATATTAATCACTAAGTCCACGTCTCATATAGCTTCGCTGTTCAAAACAATGCTAAACTAACATCAAGTCAACTCAAAATCCATTCAATTCATATCGTGTTCGTTCCAATTCTCAAAGTACTTATGTTTCGTCCCAACAATATTATTCAATTTATGACATCACTAGTAAAATATTTATCTTTAATGTTTCACACATCCATGGTTTAATCCTCAGCTCGCACCATATATATTTTCTCACATTTTAATCTATTTTTTCTCAACTATAATATATTATCGAAGCAGTCTTATCTCTTCTCATCTTCATCTTTTCAACTATATGGCATAAAAATTCAAATAAATTAAAACTCCAAACAAATCCATAACCCCGAAATATCTATATTTTTTACTACAAATATTATTTTATTTTCCACGTAAGTTTCTCACACTCCTTTTCAAAACTACAAAAACCCATTCACGGCACTAACCTAACATCAACAATACTTTTTTCTTTTTTTCATTCTTTTCTTCTTCTCTTCAATCTCTCTCTTTTTTAAAGCAGTACAATAGCTATTCTTTAAAGTTAACAAGAATGTTTTCCACAAAAAGAGCTTTTTCTTTTTCCTAGTATCAGTGTAGGTACCATGCTAAATGCAACATTTATCTGTCTAACAAGTCAAAAAATATTTTTTTCTAAAAAGGGTTACAGATACAGGGGGTCGCAATTAACATGACCTTGTCTCCCCCGTCAACAATAAATGTCACATACGTTTTCTCAAATAACTTTCACAAACTCGCATCTACAAGCTAAATGGAACATTTATCTGTCTAACAAGTCAAAAGATCTTTGTTTTCTAAAAAAGGGTAAAAAATACAGGTGGACAAAACTAACATGACGATGTCTCCACCGTCAACAATAAATGTCACATACGTTTTCTCCTTTATTCTGTTCGCTATATAGCTTTCGCTTTCCATCGCAGTAATTTCCACATTTACCTCTAGGTGGCAAGGACCTTAACAAATGCTTAACAACTCACAACCCCCTATTAAAAAAAGTGGTCCTTTGCTCACAAAAGGACATTACAGTTCCCCCTGCAATCCTATGTGTGCTCCAACAGTATGTGGCAATGCAATAACTTTCACAAAGTGACATGTAACATTTAACCAGCTGTTTTCTTAAAATCTCTGTCCTTCAGAATAATGAGTGCTATTTCTTTTTTTCCCACATATTTTCGGTCTCCATAGGGTAGAAGTCACAACCCCCTATTAAAAAAAGAACATTACACTTCACCTCTCCAACAACCTGGACCACCCAAAAATACATCACAGCTGTCTATGTTCCTTTCTTTACTTGACCTCAAAGGATTTTCTCTCTCTTTTCACTCTCCTTAACACATCTTAGCTATCATTTAGCTGTCTTTTAACAATAATGTAATATCGACATTTCCCCTGTTTCTAAAAGTTTTTTGACATGTCTTTCTGACTTCCTACGGTTAGACTATTCTCACACACCTATATGTCACTTTCAAGTGACAGTATCTTCTTTCTATTAATGACAGAAAGCTCCAATTTATGTGACAGTAACAAGGAGCTTCTCTCTTTCGAATACAAAGGGTTTCTATTGTCTTTACCTCTCCCCGTTTTGGTTACATTTAGCACCAGGGCTACTGAGCTTAAGTCCGGAAGCCACCCTAAATACGCCAATATGTAGAGCGTTCATTTTGAGATTGAACCTTTTTCTCAAAATCACTGTTATTTATCAATAAAATCCTCTGAACTAAGGGTTCATACTTACTTGTGTGAGATATTTCCTCCTTGGCCAAAAAGTACACACTTTGAACCAACGTACGTAAAGCCTGTCGATGCACTTCTTTTTCGTTTTCTCTTTGCTGAATTATTTATGAGTGGATAGGAGTTTTAAGTCCTTATGAAGTCTATCATTATCCATTGAAACGGCTTTTGCATGTTTTTTTTTCTGAATGGGAATGTTTTTCTAATTTTCCAGTGTTTAATGTTGCCTTTCGAAAGTTAGTAAAAGAGTAATAAATACGCCACCTGTTTTCTGTAGAGCTTCTACATCATTCCTTAAGTGCTCTTCACAAAGTTAACAGAAAGCACCAGCTCGTACACGATCAAAATAGTTACTTTCCCACTTTCTTTGATATTTGCATTCCCGTTCAATGTCACACTTACTTGTAGATGGCTCCGACTCGATATCACCGCTCACTGATATCTTAGAAGATACAACTGGAATTGATTCTGCGCTGTCAACTTCACTGCGAATGTTTCCGCTTGTAAATTACGGGTTACATTCAACACATCGTCGTTTCTTTTAAAAAAGATAATAATGTCGGTTGTTTTGACATTTTAGGAAAGTGAAATGTCAACTGTTTCACACGCGTATTGAGTCTTCAAAATATGTACTACATCACCACATACACAGGTACGACTAATCAAACACTTACGCCATCTCCCAATTCAGTAATGGACTCGAATCATGCAATAATATGTGTAGATTTGCGATATATCTTTTCTTTCGTTACAATCAGTAGATAAGTCAGGTTCGCTGTAGGCTCGTCCCAAGCGTAGGTTGCTACTCGATAGATCCAAGGATCTTATAAAATAGAGGATATGCCCTTACAACAAAATCTTGAAGCCATACGTTACAGTTTCGCCACCCCTACTCTGCCCACTCCGCCCAATAGAATCGCAATGTTTTGAGCCAACAATCATCGCGGAAACGAAAGTAGCCAACAAGACGATGGCGAAAACGAGAATAGCCAATCAGACGTGTCGGTGCTCGGTTGTTTTTTGGCTTCGTTCATCTAATAGGATGAAAATACATATGGGCAGATCCTCTATAAGATCCTTGGATAGATCAGTCTTATTTTATTTTCAACATCTTTACGTTTTCTTTGTTTGTACAATATAATGATAGTATGCAGTGGCAGTTCTAGAAGGAAAAACTGGGGGGGGGGCAGCTCTCAATATCGAATATATATATATATATATATATATATATATATATATATATGTGTGTGTGTGTGTGTGTGTGTGTGTATGTATGTATATGCGGGTGGGTGTAATATAAAGTGTTTCTATTTTGATGCTGTCCTGCTGTCCATAATTTACATTCTTTTTCTTTCCTCTTTTGTTTCCCACCGAATCTTCGTTCCAATGTGTTTTTCCGTAAGCTCTTTTCAGACAATGACTGAACAAACACATTACTCATTTTTCTTAAATTGCTTATCAATTCCCCTCAGGTATATCTATGAAGGAAATACAAATATGTACGTTTAAAACATTTTTTAGTGTAAGAAAACAGTAATTAGTTGAAGCAAAAGTGTGAACATTTCAATATTCGAATAAACATTGGATATATATATTGTTTGCTGCAATACGTTTCAATGAAAATTCATAAAATAAAGTTTACATTCTAGGTAGTGCTATGTAATAATTATTGCACAAAATAAATTCAAATAAACCTAACATTATATTTTTACAAATGTGAAACATTTTTCTCAATTTAAAGTAGTAAACGCTATGTTATTTTTTACCACTGAATGACAATAAATTATTTTTTGATTTCCATTGTTTATAAGCAAGTTTTATCCTGATCGGAAGCTTAGAAGAAAGAAGTCCTGTTGAAAATATTAATTTTGTAATTACTCTAAAGTAGAGCCTAACAATGGAATATTACTTTGTTTGTTTTTTAGAAATAAAGTAAAAGCAAACATATTTATAACCAAAGAAATATGTATTTAAAAGGTTGATTCTATGGTTTCCAATATTCGCAAACTGATCCACTTTCCTGTCGTTAGCAAACACACTCTTAGCCAAATCCAGTTCCGATTTTAATTTGTTAATATCCTGAAAAAAGTCCTTGTACTTCTCCACGAAGATCTGAATGAAAGATGGATTAAGGAAGGAACCACTTCTAGGATTGCATGCGTCTATAGCATCACACACAAAATCACTTTCAGTAAATCTGCGCTTCAGTTCACTGGTCACATTATCAAGCACTTAAAACAAGACCCTTTTATATTCTTCAGCCAAAGGTGTAGATTGGTCTCTTCTTCACATTGGAAATCGATGCTGTGACTACATAATCATCCAATTTCTTTGATGTAGTTTGAATTCTGAAACTAGCATCAACTTGAAGATCAAAAGATCTGAATAGCTCCCATGTTTTCTTCCAAATGATAGAAAAATAATCATCATTACGTTTATCTTACAACGAACAAATCAGTCCATTAACTAATCGTTTTGCTCTGCCGAAGTCAACGTTTTTTTTTTTCTGTAATGTCAACGAAGTACCATTTGTAAGGGCCAAAATATCGTTAAGTATTTGTAGCACAAACATCACTTTAAAGTCTCAGAACTGTTTCGATAGTCCTTGCGCCTCTACAGCTTCTCTTTTGTTGAGTTTGAAAAATACTCAAGGCCTGTTTTAACTGATGCAAAGCGTTTTATGAAATACACGATGCCCTTGTATTTACATACGCAACGTGTGTCACTTAGAACTGGCACTTCTAGAAGTCGCTCTTCAGGATAAAGTTCATTCTGCACTTCAATAAATTGTTCGTGACGTAATGTGGACACCGACTGGAAAGAATAGATGGCTTCTAACAAGCCTTAAGTATATCACCAACCACATCAAGTCTTTTAGAAACGTCTACTAGCACTAAATTTAATCTATGTGCATAACAATGGACGTAAACACACGGATTTTTAACTTTCTGACGAAATACGTTCTGTACACCATTAGCACATCCTGACATTACCGATGCACCATCATAGGATTGGCCGATGCGTTTCTTTGGGTCTAAGCCTACAGTAGCAAGATGTTCCAAAGCTTTACTCGCGAGTGATTTTGCACTCAAATCTGATAGTTTTATGAAACCAATAAAGCGTTCTTCTATTTCATCATGTTTGACGTACTTAATGCAGACAGACATCTGTTCCGTTTTACTAATGTCTCTTGCTTCGTCTAGTATCAAGGAAAAAATACCGTTGCTGTACTTACAAACCTCTTCTGCAACATGCTTTGTAATTATTTTCGCAGTTATATCAAGATACTGATTTTGAGAATCCTTAGATGTGTATGTTGCATTTTTTGGCAAGTTCCTTACGTTGTTTCTAGCTGTATCACTCTCCAAAGTAACCAGATTTAGAATCTCCAAAAAATTTCCTTTATTTGAACACTCATAGCTCCTAGTCTCACGATGACCTCTAAGTCCAATGTCTTGCGGCGCACATACTATAGCTACTCGCGCCATTGTTGCCTACTACCGAGCGATTTCGTGAAATATCTGTTTTATGTTTTGCACTCAGCATAGATGTTACAGTCCCGTGACATTCAGTGCTTGTAAAATTTTTCCATTTAATTATTGATGTTTTGTGACACTCACTTTCAGCATGTCTTTGAAGTTCTTCACCAATTTTCTTCAATTTGAAAAGCCAACTTTCACAAAAGTGGGATCTGCATTGCAAGAGGTGGGTGGAAAATGGCGGCAAGAAAAACAGAATACTGCGTCTCCCTGTTCCGAATATTCTATAAACTTGTATTTATCGTACCAACTACTATTAATACTTCTTACCTGGTTTTTATTGTAGTTTGCTTGTAAATAGTCCTTCGAGACTGAGAAGGTCCATCATACATTGACCGACTCAAGTCATGTATAAGTGGAACGGGACTGTTTTCAGTCACACTATTTATTTGAACACTGCACACAGATTCTGGTAATAGTTCACGTTGTTCATTCCCATCCAACACCACTCCACTTGCATCACTTGAAATTGATACATACTTCTCTGAATTTGAAATATTTGAATTAGGATCATCACTCACAGTCTCTGAAGCAAGTTTGGATCGTTTACAGTCAGGAGACTCACAATTGTTCGAAAAAGGAGATGAAACTAAGTTTTCTGTAATTGCACGCTTTTTTCGCAAAATATTTAATTGTTGTACTTTGTGATTTAGACATTTTACCAAATCATTACGAGCACACACTGTCATCACCCGCAAAGACACACAGCAAAGGGAAAACTGATTATTACACTAAGAAATAGAATTTAATTCAGCGAATGACCGTGTTGTTTTCATTTTTTTAATTGGTAATTTCTTTCAAGGCGGTATAAGATCTCAAAGAGTAAAGCCCCATTGTTGATGTGCTTTTGAATACTATATTTTTCTCTCTCGTTATACACGGTGTAGATTTCTGCTGCCAAACAGTACAGTACAATGTAGTTATAAAGAGTAAATCGAATTTCATAAGAACGAAAGAACAAAGTGAATATTCAAGGTGGAATTTAGCGGAGAGAAGGGGAAAATTCCCGCTTGCTTACTTTTTATCCCTCTTACATACAAGATTTTTTAACGACCCGCTCGGGAGAGTAATACTCCCGGAAGTCCGTTTTTCCGCGCGCTACTCTAGCCAGCTGCTTTACGCGCTCTTCTAGCCAGTTGTTTTAAGTTGGGCACAAAATTTATATCATGAAGTACAAGGGGAACAAAACGAGCCCTATATCATGGAGTACAAGGGCATAAGTACTACAACTACTTATCTGCACAAAAGTAAATAAATCACTTTTTTAAGTATTATTTTCATATTATTTTAATTTAATAAGTGTTATACAAATTTTAAAAAAATATTAAAAAATACTTTCCTCGGGCCGGGTGTGAACTCGCGCCAAAAGATACTCTTATTACTAGCATATAGCGCTAGCCCACTCTGCCATGAAGGCCGACAGCAGCAAGCGTTTGATTTCTGCTATTTTAATGCAACGTGGCTAGAAGTGGATAACGCCAACCAATCAGAACTGTGTTTCTCGTTTCTACTTCCGGGAGCATTACTCTCCCGAGCTAATCCTATCTTTTATATCTGGGGGGACAGTATAATGGAGGGAACATTGTTTTATAATGAAAGTCCATTTTACATCTATTATTTTTGTCGTACCCTAACCATCAGGCTACAGAGAAGCTCATCGGTAAATGGAATTCATGGAATTTACAGACGGAAACTTACAGTAAGCTGTCAAATTTACGCTGGATAAAATGACTTGATTGGATTTTACACTACATAAAACGGCATTAAGTCTATCCCTCTTCACACACAAGAATCTATAAATACCAGACTGGATATATTGGTATAATTTAACACCAGTTTAGACCTAAATAAGATGATTTAAAAAACGTCAACTTCGATTTCTACTTTTTATTTGTAGGTCAGACTAGAATTTCCTATATTATTTTTATGATAAGAAGTAAGTCGGACAACGATAACATTCTGTCGTTTTCGGTATAAGCTACTAGTGATATAATTTCGATATAACACCGCATTGTGTATAAGCAATAAATTAAATTTTCAGATGATGTGGTCTTTCCTTTAACACAACGTTGTTGATAGTGAAGACTTCTACAATGTTTTCAAAAGAAAAAATACTGTGTTACAGTAGTAGTATTGGCCTGACTTGACCTAACTCTTAATAATCCAATTTTGGGTCTCCATGGACCATAGTGAATGAATCAGGGATGCTTTGGCCCGGGATTGCGTCACCTATTGAAATTTTGCTTATGCTTATTCAGGGGCCGCATGTTGGTGTAAATGAATCAGAGGTACCTTGGTCCTGCTATGACGTCATTGAATTGGGAGTATTGGATCAGAGGTCATGATGATTCTTTAAAATTACTAAAAATATGGTCTTGATGATTCATTATGTTATGAAATAGTACAGGTTTACGAATGCTTTCGTTCCCTTTTATGGCATAAAATTTGGAGATTGTTATATCTTTGATGAGATGGACTAACACGGATGCAAATGAAATCTTTTAGTTTTACGTCCCACGCTTATACCGTTTAGGCTAAAGGAGACGGTGACGATAAGAAAGGAATGAAAGTGTGGGAGAAAATTGGAGCATAATGTTGCCCACCACAAAACTATTTGCGGGGTTTGAACCAGGGACCATATACAGCAGAGGTGAACGCTCTACCACTGAGCCACCGCACCTCTACTGGTATGAATGAATTAGAGGTAGTTGGTTCGAGCTAATATGTTCGTTTGACGTCACTGAACTGGGATTATTAGCTTGGAACTTATGATGACTTGTTTCGTTCCCTTTTATGGGTATAAAATTACCAAAACAAGGTTTGATCTCTTTCTTGATGACCTATTACATTATGAATTAGTAGACCTCAGTAATAGTATAAATTAGTATTAATATGAAACTCGAAAACTTTGGAGTTCCTTTGTGGCTAACCGGTTAGCGTATGCGCCTTTAACGTGGGAGACCAGGGTTCGATTCCCGGCAGGAGCTCATGCGGTTCGGATTGTTATCCCTTTGATGAGATGGACTAACACTGGTGCAAATGAAAAATCTTTAGATTTACGTCCCACGATTAGGTTAAAGGAGACGGTGACGATGAGAAGGGAATGAAAGTGTGGGAGGAAACTGGAGCATGGCAGGGATTACTCAGGACACATAAGATCACATTGATTTACATCAGGAGTTGGGGAAGGGGGGGGCGTATAGGACCTTGTACTCTTTGATAATTATAAAAATATTAAAATTTGGACGTTTTTAACTTATCCTATTATCTTTCACGAGACATTTTTGTTGTATAATAGAGTACAATGGTTTACTTTTTTGGGAGTTATCGTTCCCTTTGGAGCCTTATTACGTTATATGGAGGCGTATTTAAAATGATTCCCTTAAATTTGATAAGTACTTTGTGATCCATTTTGTTCCGCTTCAGGGGTGAACATGGATACCTTGCAATCGTCCCGAGTTCAATTCTTGGTGCTAGTTTAGGAAATTTTGAATTTAACGTCCCCCCGCGAAAACGATGGTGATGAGAAATGGGGGAAAACATGAACTTCCTTGAAACGATAATGAGAAATGATGAAATGAGAAAACATCATAAACTTACTTGCTTGCGGATTGAAGCAGAGACCTTACACATCAGAAAAAAAAACGCTGAGCCACCATGCCAACTTCGGTGCGAGCAGTTTTTGCGTATGAAAAAGAACATGATCAGATTATGTTACATTACACATTTCTGCTCGTTGTTAAGCATTGAAGTTTGTTATTGTGAAATTGCAGCATGTGCTTATACTACATCAGTATTTTTCTCAGCTGACGGACTTTTAAAGATCAACTTTACATTTATGTCAAAGACAGTTTCATAACATATCGATGAGTGTTACATTTTTTCAATCAAGTTTAAGGAAAATGAATTACATTTTAGATGTGGTAATTTGAATGTCGTAATAAACTAACGAGTCAACGGTATGATGTCATGATCAAAATTGCGATACTAGATATCGTAACGATTGATGTGTAAGGAGAAAAGACGTGAATAATGTCACAACCAATCAGATTGCTTCTTACATCATGTTTCGGCTCATGATACATGATGAAAGCTGTGTTTTCATTGGTTCTCCGTGATGTCATTGATTTATTTTCCTCGTTTCTGATTGGCTGATAGTGATGTCACTTTATAGTTGAACCCGTTTCAGACCTAAATAAAATTCTTAATTTCATTTTCAAGTCCTACTTCCACGAAGATCGTGAATGAACGAAGGTGTACCTCTAGTGACAGCGTGACTTTACTCCGTTCCTTGAATTTGAGGTAAGTTTCAACCGTGTTTTCTTAATATCAATGGAGTGCTTTTGCATGAGGATAACATTGTTATCACTGTTTTTATTTTAGCATGAAATATTTAGCAAATGGAAGAATAACCCTCACTTACTTGACCGGGGATCGAATTAGGAATCCCACACATTAGAAGTAAGCACGAGAAATATGATTTATTGATTTTGGTTTAGCGTCCCTTCAGCAGTGAGGCTAGCAATACAGCTTAATGTTGAATTTGAGCGCATACTGGGTGTTGAACCCGGGCCACATCCCACACATTAGAAGTAAGCACGAGAAATATGTTGATTTTGGTTTAGCGTCCCTTCAGCGTTAATGCTAGGAATACAGCTAAATGTTAAATCTGAGCGCATACTGTGTGTTGAACCAGGGCCAGAGGTGCGTAACGCTAACCACTTAGCTCAGTTTCTGAAAGTTACCATTAACGTAAACGAAGAAACTACGCACGAATTTGTTCCCCTACAACGTGAGACGTGGACCTTCAGTTTAATGTGGGATCTGATGTCCCGCCGAGAATCGAATTCGAGTATTCCTTGTTTAACCGCTTGAAAAAAGCAAGCGCATGAGATTTTGTTTTCCGTTTCATGTTCGTCATACGTTTAAAGTTCAGTGTGAGTGGAAAAATGCTTACTACAATGATTTTCTTAGCACGCTTAGAAAAACAATTTCATTCATTCTTTTTATCACTACAGAAACTTAGGTCATTTACATGTTGATGTTGGTCCGGGTTTGATTTCCAGTATGACGACAATAAAACGTTTCAGTAGTAGAACTATTTGAGATATGATAATTCTTTTAGGATTGATCGTGTAGTCATTTTGATAACATAGTGATCTCTGAATTCAATTTTAATTCGTGCTTTTTTTTCTCTTCTCGTTTTAGATATTTGTTTTCTTTGCCTATTCCTTTTTTGCTTACCTTACCTTTTTCCTATTTGAATATGGCTACTTCTGGCTTTACTGTCTTGCGAGAAATCAATAGACATTATCGGCGTTTTAATCTCGAAGGACGAATGCTGGAAATTCAAATTAATGCTCCGACCAGTGGCACCGATATTGTTGAATGGGTTCAGGCCTCCTTTCAACAGATGCTGGATTACTTATTGGAAAATGTCGACGAATTATCGATGGTTGGATTATCGATTTTATCTCATGATGAGAAGAACAAACCGTTTTATTTATCTTTTCGGCGTGCAAGTAATTTGACACTGCAGACTTTATGGGCTTCCTTTGATCGCATCCTTCAAAGTAACGATAGTTTTCTCATGAACGAACCGTTCATTGTACATTTTCATCATGTGGATGTGCCCCGTGGATTTGGATTAGTGCGTCGAGGTCTTTTATTAAACGACGAGTTATTAAAGTGCAAGAAAGGCATTTTACGAGTAAAAAACACCGACAAGAAATGTTTGGCTTATGCAATTGTGATTGCTATTGGCTTAAAGAAATATAAGGATACGAACAAGAAACTGTACAGACAATATCACAACCAGAGCAAGTGTGTTGTTCTCCCTGACGTACATGAACTTTTATCCAGATCATCAGTGAATTTAGATCATGGGGGATCCGTGGAAGAATTGCGACAATTGCAACGCTACTTGACAAATTATAAACTTACCGTATACACCAGCTTTTCCGGAGAAGATATTGTGTATGAAGGACCGGGTGGCGAAGACAAGATTCCAATCAATTTAATGTGCATCAATTCTCATTATGACATCATCACGTCATTAACGTCGGTTTTTTCTACTAAATACTATTGTGCTGCATGCCACAAAAAATATGATCATCGTATTGCACACGTCAAGAACTGTTCGGCCATGTGTGAGAAATGTTTGCAGAAACCGCCATGCAGTAAGATCAATACGGAGAAACAGTGTCCAGAATGCAATCGTGAATTTTATGGTGAAACATGCTATACAAATCATCTGACTGTACCATATCATAAGGGCCAACCAATATGCAAGATGGTGAAACAGTGTTCCAAATGTCTACGCATTTATTCGTTTGTCCATACAGGGGAAAGAAAACATGATTGTACAGATTATTTTTGTAATGTGTGCCATAAACACGTTACGTCTACTCACCAATGCTACATGAAGCCTGATACGACTCAATTAAAACCTGGAGTTCCATCAGTGTTACATGCCAAGAAGGCTATGATTGTTTTCTATGATATCGAAGCCACACAGGATACTTTCTTCATAAGCCCAATTTACTGGTGGCCCAACAAGTATGTTACAACTGTGTTCAAGATGAAAATATACATCATCCATGTGAAGTTTGTGGACAGCGGGAACATATTTTTCAAGATGATCCGATCAATGCCTTTCTTGCGTATTTACGTCAACCACGACCCAACATCAAACTTATTGTATCTTTGGCACATAATTCTAAGGGATATGATGGTCATTTTATTCTTAAATCTTTAGTGGAAGAACATGAATTGAAACCTACCTTGATCTTGAACGGAGCAAAAATTTTAAGCATGAAAGTGAATCACTTATCGTTTATTGACTCTTTAAATTTCATGCCAATGGCTTTAAGTAAATTATCCAAGGCATTTCATTTACCAGCGACCAAAGGATATTTTCCACACTTTTTTAATACTGCTGCGAATCAAGCGTATGTGGGAAAATTACCGGACATCCATTATTATGGTGCAGATGAAATGAAAGTGGATGAACGAGAAAAATTCATGACATGGTACAACGATCACCAGAACGATACGTTTATTTTCAAGAAGAATTGGTGAACTATTGTGTCCAGGACGTCAACGTACTTCGAATGGCTTGTATATCTTTCATGACCACTTTTGAACAAGAAACTCACCTCAATCCTTTCCTGGAGGCTATCACTTTGGCGAGTGCGTGCAATTTAGTATTTCGACGAAATTTCTTAAAACCCAATACTATTAGCATTCTTCCTGCACGAGGATACCGTCACAGAAACAATCAGTCACGGATTGCTTTGCAGTGGCTTGCCTACATGGAAGAAAAAGAGGGCCATCCAATTCTACATGCGGCCAAAGGGAAAGAAGTTTATGTTGCTGGTTTTCATCTGGACGATTACTACAAAGATCCCGACACTAAAGAGGAACACGTGTATGAATTTGAAGGCTGTAGATTCCATGGCTGTCCTCTATGTGTCCCTACAGGCCGTGATCAGCCCATTTATGAGAACTCCGAAGAAACGATGAACTATCGCTACGAGAGAACACAGCGTAAAATCAAATTATTACGATCCATGGGATATAAAGTACATGAAATGTGGGAATGTGAATTTCGTCAAGTGTTAAAATCCAATCCAGCATTGGCCTCTTCTTTAAGCACACATCCTTATATTAATAAGACACCATTAAATCCAAGAGACAGCTTCTATGGTGGTCGTGTTAATGCCATTAAATTGTATCACGTCGCAAATGAAAATGAAGGCGAAGAAATAAAATTCTTGGATATCGTTTCCCTGTATCCTTATGTGAATAAATGTGGACGGTATCCAATAGGGCATCCACGAATATATCTACAGGGAGATCCAGAAATGCCCGACATTCAAGATGTCAACGGATTGGTCAAGTTGAAGATTTTGCCTAGCAGAAATGTGTTTCATCCAGTGCTGCCATTTCGCTCAAATAAGAAGTTGTTGTTTCCACTTTGTGCTGCCTGTGCCACAGCATTAAATCAAGATTCTGAATGTACACATTCGGACAGTGAACGAAGTCTAACAGGAACGTGGGTGTCCTATGAAATTCAAAAAGCCATTGAACTTGGGTATCAAGTCATTGAAATTTACGAAATTTGGGATTACGACATCACCGTATATGATCCAGAAACCAAGACTGGCGGATTATTCAGCGAATACATTAACACATTTTTGAAATCTAAGCTGGAAGCTTCTGGTTGGCCTGCCAATTGCGTCACCGAAGAAGAAAAGCAGCAGTATATTCAAATGGTACAACAACGTGAAGGCATAACTTTGGATGCAGCAAATATAATGACAAATTCAGCACGTCGTAGTCTTGCAAAACTCTGTTTGAATGCCTTCTGGGGACGACTCGCTATAAGAGACAATTTCAGCCAAACGACCATCATTAATGATCCCAAAAAACTATCAGAAATTAACTGCTCCAGACATAAAAGTCAACCAAATTTTACCTGTTAATGATTCGTTGTTATACCTTTATTGGCAGTATGAAGATGATGTTCCAGTACAAAATCACAATGCTAATGTTGTCCTTGTAGCATTTACAACGTGTCAAGCTCGTCTGGAACTCTACAAATATTTAGAATTGCTGCAAGAAAGAGTACTATATTTCGATACAGATTCCGTGATATTCACGCAGCGACCATCACAGCCCACAATAGAACCAGAAGTATTTCTTGGTTCAATGTCAAATGAACTGGAATCAATTGGACCAAAAGCATACATTAAAAAATTCGTGTCTGGTGGCCCAAAACAGTACGCCTTGGAAATCTACAACCCCGACACGAAATCAACCAGTTATGTATGCAAAATTCGTGGGTTTACACTCAATTATACTGCAAGTCAAAAGTTAAATTTCAATAGTCTGGAGCAAATGATCATAAATCAATCCAGTGAAAAAATCTCCATTAGCACGCTGCACAAAATTTACAGAACCCACGATCATCATCTTGTCACAAAACCTGAAGAAAAGAAGTACAGTTTCAACTATAAAAAACGCCGATTAGTACCAGACACATACGAGACATTGCCCTATGGGTATAAAAAAGCCAGAACAGAATAACAGCCATATTTTTTCCTAATACCACCAACATCACTTCCCAAAGACGGGGCAAAGAATCAACCGCAACACGGGACATGCTTCAACGAGGCCACAGCGGAGACAAACTCAGATGACATCACCTTGCAAAAACCAGTGGAGAAAAAAAAAGGAATTCAGGTACGTCACATTTGCTTTTCTTTTTCTCACATTACTCTCTTGATCAGTTAGTTTATGTTAATAATCTGTTTTTCTTCTTTCACAGGAAACAAAATAAATATTACCATGTATATTCATATGTTTTTATTTTCTCTTTACAGAATTTGTACCCGTCACGGACACGTCTTCCTTTGAAGAAAAAGAAATTCTGTATTCTATTTCACATGCTAAAATAAATGTACAAAAACATGATTCTGTGTTTTATTTCACACCCTAAAATCAAATTCTTTTCCTGTACTGCGATTTCAATTTCTTTTTTCTGAATCAGTTTACCGGTAAAATAAATCAATGTTTTACGAAAAAAAATCAAACTAAATTTTTGTTTCAGAACTTTTTTTCATGTACGAAATAAAAAAAATTGTGTACAAAATAAAATTCTGTTTCAGAAAATTTTTAGTGTACGAAACAAAAAACTGATTCAGAAAATTTTTGTGTATTTTACGAAAAAAAAATGTTTACAGAAAAATTTTTTGTGTACGAAAACAAAATTCTGTTTCAGAAATTTTTTGTGTACAAAACAAAAACTGTTTCAGAAAAAATTTTATGTACAATCAAAATTCTGTTTTAGAAAAAAAATTTATGTACAAACAAAATTCTGTTTCAGAAAAAATTTTCTGTGCAAAACAAAAATCAGTTTTCGTCACGAAACTGCTCCGACTAAATGAATCGATTCATTCTGATAGTGTTGGCAACAGTGGAAAATTTCGGTAAGTATCGCTCAGGCACTGAGTTACAGCGAACACAACTAGATTCGAACCAACATCCTTAAATGTCTGATTCATCTCTAAATACAACCAACTAAACAATAAGATTATGTGTATACGCCAATGCTTAGCACTGAGTCAGCAAGGTTTTTCTTCAAGGTCAAAGTCGCACACGAAATAAAAAGATGACAACACAGATCTTCCATCTTTCTATATGAAACATAAACCTAGTGTAAACTGCTCGCACTGAAATGTGTAATGTAACATAACCTGTACATGTTCTTTTCATACGCGAAACTGTTCGCACTGAATGGAGTACGGCGGCTCAGCGCTTGTCTCTAACGAGTGAGGTTCCTGCTTCAATCCACAACGAAGTAAGTTCATGTTTCCTCCTATCATTTTTCATCATCGTTTCAAGGGGACGTTAAACTCAACATTTCCTGAAACTAACACAAAAAATCGAACTCGGGACCATGACATAGTAATCAACAAACTGAACTTCTCAATGGAGTATGGTGGCTCAGATGTGTGAGTTCTCTGCTTCAATCCGCAAGTAAGTAAGTTTATGATGTTTTCTCATTTCTCATCATCGTTTCAAGGGGGACGTTAACATTTCCTGAAGCTAACACCAAGAATCAAACTCGGGACCATTGCATAGTAATCAACACACGTGTACGGTCGCTTAGCGCTTGTCTCTACTGTGTGATGTCCCTGCTTCAATCCTCAGTCAAGTAAGTTCATGTTTTCCCTGTTTCGGTCTATCACCATCGTTTTCGCGGAAACATTAAATTAACTTCAACATTTCCAAGAATCGAACTCGGGACAATTGCAAGGTATCCATGTTCACACCTGAAGCGAAAAAAATGGATCACAAAGTGCTTATCAAATTTAAGGAAATCATTTTAAATATGCCTCCATATAACGTAATAATGCTCCAAAGGGAACGATAACTCCCAAAATAAATCATTGTACTCTATTATACAACGAAAATGTCTCGTGAAAGATAATAGGATAAGTTAAAAAAACGTCCAAATTTTAATATTTTTATACTCATCAAAGAGTACGAGGTGCGATACTCCCCTCCCTCCCCCAACTCCTGATGTAAATCAATGTGATCTTATGTGTCCTGAGTGATCCCTGCCCCTGAGTAAACATAAGCAAAAATATTTCAATAGGTAATGCAATCCCGGGCCAAAACATCTCTAATTCATTCGCTATGGTCCATGTGTGGGGGATCCCAAAAGTGAAATAGGGTCATCCCGACGTCAAACAATCACATTACCTCAAACCAAATACCTCAACTTCATTCGCACCAGTAAGGGAGGTGGTGGCTCAATGGTAGAGCGTTCACCTCTGCTGTATGGGGTCCCTGGTTCAAACACCGCAAAAAGTAGTTTTGTGGTGGGTAACATTATGCTCCAGTTTCCTCCCACACTTTCAATCCTTTCTCATCGTCACCTTTAGCCTAATCGTGGGACGTAAAACTAAAGATTTCATTTGCACCAGTGTTAGTCCATCTCATCAAAGGGATAACAATCCGAACCGCATGAGCTCCTGTCGGGAATCGAACCCTGGTCTCCCACGTTAAAGGCGCATACGCTAACCGGTTAGCCACGGAGGAACTCCAAAGTTTTCGAGTTTCATATTAATACTAATTTATACTATTACTGGGGTCTACTAATTCATAATGTAATAGGTCATCAAGAAAGAGATCAAACCTTGTTTTGGTAATTTTATACCCATAAAAGGGAATGAAACAAGCCATCATAAGCTCCAAGCTAAAAATCCCAGTTCAGTGACGTCACACGAACATATTAGATCGAACCAACTACCTCTAATTCATTCATACCAGTAGAGGTGCGGTGGCTCAGTGGTAGAGCGTTCACCTCTGCTGTATGGGCCTTTAGCCAACCGGCATAATCGTGGGACGTAAAACTAAAGATTTCATTTGCACAAGTGTTAGTCCATGCATAACAATCTCCAAATTTATACCATAAAAGGGAACGAAAGCATTCGTAAACCTGTACTATTTCATAACGTAATGAATCATCAAGACCATATTTTTAGTAATTTTAAAGAATCATCATGACCTCTGATCCAATATTCCCAATTCAATGACGTCATAACATGGCCAAGGTACCTCTGATTCATTCGTACCATCGTGCATGGCCCCTGAATAAGCATAAGCAAAATTTCAATAGGTGACGTAATCCCGGGCCAAAGCATCCCTGATTCATTCACTATGGTCCATGGGGGACCCAAATTGGATTATTAAGAGTTAGGCCAAGTGGGGCGATTACTAGTGTTACATAACCAAAACACAATAAAATAACTACTTGAAACTTGTTCTAAGAACTACAAAATCACTTAATACTCAACAAAATGCAGTTTCTCCAGACTCTTTTAAAGAGGCTACTCGTTCCCACAAACTTGATTGAAAACAAAAACATGTATCTATAGCAAGACGATATTTCTTAAACTATGCACACAGAATGAAAAGTCTGTCTTACTAGTGGTGTGAAAAGTATTAATTTGAATGAACAAAATATAACAGAGTAAGTAGCTTTATTTTAATTTGAATAACAATTTGTACAAATTGAATTTGTGTGGCAAATTTCTAGTTTTTGTTGCAAATTTCAACACTATCCTCAAATAAGCATAATGGGAAGGAGATTTATCCGACTAAAATGAATACGAGAACAAATACTTAACATTTAAAAATGTTAGGAATATAATAATAGGGTTGCCGGCGAAAAAAATACAATTTTTGCATCAGCATAGAAAAAGAAACAGAACTCTTCTAATAGAAACAGGTATACCTATCAGCAGACCTTTTGGACTCGAGACAGCTCCAAATCTTGTCTCATGGACAACATTTATAATATTAGTAGAAGGAACGAATTGATTTGTTCCATACAACTAAAATGATAGCGCTTATACTCCTAATTCGTCTCCAACCCCTTAAACTGAACACTGGAACGTTACAGTCTTAGTAACAACATTTAATACGGACAAAAGATTCTGTGATATCCACCCTGGAATACTTAGAAGGTGTAAAACATTATTTTAATTGCATTCACTCACTTGGTTTCTAGGATTTCTTCATTAGGATTTTTTTAAATAAATCTTTTCTCATAGCTTCCCTTACAAAAAGGTACTACAAATCGATCAGGCGTATTCAGTTAACAAAATATCATTTATCACACAAAACACAAACACTAGACGTTTAAATCTACAGTATATTCTATTTACAATTGATATAGATAATACTACAACATATATTATTACCACACGCAGATATAACAAACAGTCAACATCTCGAAGATCAAGCACACAAACTGGTTAATAGCTAAAAAGATCCTAAACGGAGAAAAGGAATTTTCTTTGGAAAGATGCGCAATAAATAACTACCCCAAGATCTCCCAAAACAGAAGGGTGACAGCAAGGGTTGATAGCGAAGTGTAAGATTTTTGGACCATACAGAATCTAGCAGTGTGACCTTGTGTCTATGTGCTGTCGGCCGGATCGGCACTGGACACTGGCTTCGATGATATACCCTTTCGACTAGAGACCTGGACGGGCCGATTTTTTCGGCCCGAGCCCAATCCAGCCCGAATGTACCTAGGCCCGGCCCAGCCCGCCCCGAAGTTTTCGAGATTTTCGGTCCGAACCCGATAAGTTTTTTAAAATTCTTGGCCCAAGCCCGCCCCGGCCCAAAAAATTTTAAAAGTCTCATTTTGTAACATTTTTCACGGGCATACTTATTCAACGTTTGCCTTTATTCTAATTATTGTTTAACGAAAGTCAATAATTATTAAAGAATTGCAATTAATAGGCCCTAGTCCAGCCCGACTTGAAGAGAAATCAGTGTCGGTCCGCCCAATCCCGGCCCGTGCAGGTCTCTACATTCGACCTATGCACGCTTTAAGTGTTTGCATTTCAGAATTCAATCAAAAATTGTTTTGTAATAAATAGCAAAATTTGTGAATAACATGAAAATCCGGGGATCTTCAACCATCATATGTGAATTTAAATTAGCAAATATGATGAAGAGAGCTGTTTTCAAAAATCCATCAGTTCAGTGGGTAAAGTGATGTCCTGTAAAATATGCACTGAAATATTAGTATGGTTGGCAACAGAGACCATGACATCTTCTTTTTCTTCTTTAATTTATTATTTTTATTTTTTTTTTCCAATTCTATGAATTGCAGTCTAAATTTTACATAATATGGAAAGTGTAGTAGAATTTCATACAATCATCAACGATCAGACAGCATTTTTAACTATTAATGACAGAACTGAACGGACTAATGATACATGATTGAAAAACAAATATGATCATCATTGTTTCACTTGGTTGCAAAATGGCACTATAAATTAAATTGCAAACTAGGAAACAACAGGTAAAATACTGTAGGTATATTCGATATTCATTTGTTCTGACTTCAAAACAAACGTGAAGCAGACGGAAGGTCGAACTGTTTAGAAATTGTAATATTTCGTGAATTCTTGTGTTTATAGCAAGTGAACAAATATTTTCTTTCTACTAATGCAAATCTGGATTAATTTTAAATCTAATCGCTTTCTAATTAAGCAGGTAAACAGTCATTTTAATAATGAATACTGGAAAGGTTCTAGAACATAGGTCCCCCTTCCCATTTAGCTGTAATGACAGAAAACAAGTGCCCTGCAGGACTCCAACCCGCCTTCACTCCCTAACTCTCGCTCGGCAATACCATTTGAATTAAATATTAAACGTTGGTATAGAAATAAACCAACCTATCTACTAACCGATATGGGGGGAACTGTGTTCTAGAACCTTCCCACGAATACTAGAACAGTTTATCATTGCAGGTTAAACACAAATTAAAAAGGTCGTAAGGATGATGTTAGTTTTGAAATATACGTCGGATTGTGCTATTTTTGTTAATAAATCCAGACCGGATCGTAAAAACATGAAGCTATTCTAGGATTCGAATCGACGGGGAAAAAGCGAATTTCTTGCTCGTTAAGTAATTTCTCCGGCTATTCAAAGCAATTTCTTTGTTGTCAGGGAAATATTTCCCCCATTTCATGTATCACTGTATTAAAGAAAATTCTCCTGGGAACAAGCCATCCCAAGTATTGGACACTTTTCAGTTTACAGATCCAGTAGATCGGCTTCTAAATCCAATGTTTGATAGTTTGCTTTTCGGAAGAGATAAAACAATTACTGTTTAGTTGTTATCACATAAATGCATACTTTAAAAAAAAACACAAATTTTGTTAATTTATAAAAGAATAATATTGAGGAACTTGTGTAGGTGGTAAACATTGAAGTCATTTGTGAACATAGAGCAGCATTAAGAGCTAGGAGCTATTGCCGTACAATTGCAATGCAAATCTTGCTTCTAGTGACCACTTAGCACAGGGTGGTGGGCCTCACTTTGTTTCGTTTATGAGCTGCAACTGCGTGAAGCTCCATACAAAAGTTCTGTAGTGCATGCATCTGATCGCAGCACGAGTAGTGCTTTTCTACTAAACTGCTACGACCAATGTTTGTCTGGCTCCAAAAATAATAAACACTGGACAGGTCTGATGATCGAATTGATTGTACAATGTTGCCATATTGTGAAACGAAGTATCTTGAAGAGATCCATGCAAGATCGCCATAGACCTTGTATGCGACGTTCTTGGATATTTCTTCTCTTGGTTTGAACCTCTTGTTCAGCATTGCAGACCCGTAACAGTGTAGATGGAGCACGGTACCTCAGTGGTTGAGCGCCTATTACTGGCCCGTGGGAGCTCTGGTTCGATCCCCGGCCAATAAGTTTGTGGTGGACAACATCGTGTCCGTGGGTTTTCTCGGGGTTCTCCCGTTTCCTTCCACTTTCTTCATTCCACCATTTCATTCATTTCTCATAATCACCGTCTCCTTTAGCCTAACCAGCATAATCGTGGAACGTAAAACTCAAAGATTTCATTTCATTTTTTTCGTTTTCCGTAACAGTATGGGTTTCTTCTCAGAAAGTCTTTCGTGTTGATCTGTAAAATGGGTACGAAATTGCCGCTGTGTGGTAAAACAACAAATGAACAATGTTCACCAGTCCATGCCAGGATGATAAGCGAAATAAAGGGACATCGTTTGCTCAAGATATAAGTGTCACTCAAGTGGCATTAAAATCCAGGCACCGCTAATTGAAACCAGGGAGATCATTCTATTGGACCCTGTATTTTTATCTGAGTATAATACACGCATATGAGAAGCGACATTGTATGTGACAGTTGCGGGAAGTTGACATTCTGTATATTTCTTCTTCTAACATTTTTCAATGGCTGACTGCAGCTGTCGCACTTTCTTCTGATCAAACATTTCTTTCTCTTTCTCTCAGAGAATGACAAAACGGTACTTTCCAAAAATGTATGCTGTTTTAAAAAATGGCGTTTACAAAGTGTTTACTTTGTGCCGAATAGTGACTGAAACCGATTCATCTGACCTGGTTCCCGGAACAGTTCAGGAATCAGTTCTCAAGAACGATTCGATTCATCGGAGCACTCTCGCAACTAGTTCCTCGAAACAGATAACCTGTCACGAGGAACTTACTGCTAGACTACTCCGAAGAATCAAAGCATATTTAAGAACGGCTTCCTGAACTAATCCGGAAACCATATCAAATGAATGAATTATAACCCACGCATATCAATTAAAATCATAAGAAACTTCTAAACTAACCACACGAAATTAACAACAATATTACAAAATAACATCTAAATTAGCAACTAAGAAAATTAAACAAAAACCACAGAATAACCACGACTATTATTTTCTAATCTACATGGGGGCTGCCCCCCCAAAGCCCCCACTAAAAGTGATTTCACTGGAAAAAAGTAAGGAATAATTTTAAAAAAGCTTCCAAAATATTGCAAAGAATTCAAATATTACTCGCCATTAATGATACAGCATACCAGCATGCCGAAAAAATAAAATATGTTGCTCTCCAATCGACCAACCTACTAACTAACTCTATGGCCTATGGAACTCGGAGGTTCAATGCCGCGTTCACCAAAGCTCTCCACTGACTTCTATCCTTAGCCAACTGGATCCAGTTTCTACTTTGTATTCCTATTTCTGCGAGATCCATCTTAATATTGTCCTCCCATCTGCGCCTAGGTCTTCCTAATGGTCGTTTTCCGATAGGTCTTCCAGTCAAGACTTTTAAAACGTTTCTACTTTCTTCCATTCTAGCTACATGACCCGCCCACCTAAGCCTCCTAGATTTGACGACCCTAACAATGTTGGGTAAACCGTATAAATTATGTAGTTCCTCCATTCCCCATTCTCTTGGGTCCGAATATTCGTCTCAGGATCTTCTTCTCAAATACTTTCAGTCTATGTTCTTCCCTCAGAGTAAGCGACCATTTTCGCAACCATACAATACAACAGGCATGATTATCGTTTTGTATATTTTAAGTTTCAAATTCCTCGACAGAATTCGCGACGACAAGAGATTTTGAACCGAACAGTAACACGAATTCCCTGCTTTTAGTCGACATTTAATTTCTCCGTGAATATGATTTTCCTCTGTTAATATTGATCCTAGATATTTGAAACTATCCACTTTATCAAAAGTATTATTTATTATTTTAACACATCCATAATTTGCTGTATTCCGGTCCCGACGCACTTCCATGTATTTAGTTTTCTCTGCATTTACTTCTAATCCCATGTCCCTGCAAGCGTTTAATAAGATCTCTGCATTTCTTTCTATTGTTCTCCTATCATCCCCTATTAAATTTACATCATCAGCATATGCCATAACCTGGTGAATACCGTTCAACTGTAGGCCGTGGTTGCTATCTTTGATTTTCCTTATAGCGTATTCCAGAATTAAAGCGCACAAAGCCGCAAAGCTGCGAAAACAATTCACGTCCGAATTCAAAACGCAATTATTCAAGAAAGACGAGTTAACAAGCTCCACATTAAATTCGTCGAACGGCTTTTGAAGTTTTAAAACTAACTGCTGAGTCGCTATGAACACACTCACACAGACATATACACAAAAAAGACAAGAACAAACTTCAATTAGACCACACTATACTAACACATGCTCAATCAACTACGAACTGCCCACTTGATAAACTAGCGTTGTACTAGGGAGACATCTATTGGCAAAAATCGAAATTACCAAAGCACACACAATATACATCACAGTTCGATTCCATCCAGTGATTCGAATCACTATTAACCGCGCCAAAAGTCACTGTTAAGCACAAAGTAAACTCTTACCATTATGCCAATCACGAGCAATTACAGCACACTGCGAATATGGAATACGGCATTCGCTTTAATTTCAAGAACGAAACAAAAATGTTTTATTTATTCATTACGATTTTAATTGCAGTAGTTATTAGAATTCGCATTGGGGGATGATTGTCGTTCAGATGACAGGGATTTGAGGTTCCCGATCGATAGATAATTGAAAGCTAAGGGAATTTTGTATATACAATATGTTTCAAAACAACACCGACACGAATATGTACCCTATTTAAAACTTTGTTTCAGAATCCTGCTGTACTTACGCAACTTTATATATATATATATTAGGGAGTTTGGCTACAGACATGTAATTTGAAGTACTCACCAACTACCTCTGTAAAAATTGATGCGGAAGTACCGCAAGATTCTGAAACTTAAGTATTTGCATAGGACACATACTAAAGTTCATTTTTTTTTTTTTTTTTTTTTTTTTTTTTTTTTTTTTTTAATGTTTTCGGCAGCCTATAATTCCGAAATAACAAATTTCTACATCCAGGTTGGTCAATACTTTTTCTCTTATCTTGGTATCAGGAATCACCTCCCAAACATTGTCGGGACATGATTGTAGTCCGTGGTCGCCATTATTAGAACACCCGATATTGTACATTATTATTATCATTATTATTATTATTATTATTATTATTATTATTATTAAGTATTCTGCCCCTTGGCAGGTCCTGGAACATATATTTTTCGTGGGTATATATGAAACTCGTTATGTAGGGTGGGCACAAAGTCGCTTTCCCCAATATATACAGAAATAAAATAAAAGAAGCTAGTTAACTTTACAAACTTTCTTATACTTACAAATACTGTTCAAACTGCCCCCCCACAATGTTCAATGCACAAGGTACATCTCTTCAGCACTGATTTTCAAATATCATGACACATCCAATCTCTCGAATGAGTGTTCGATTAGCTGTTTCTGGATGTCCAAGACACCTTAACTTTGATAATATCCACATGAAAAAGTCGCATGGTGTGAGGTCACATGAACAGGGTGGCCAATCTGTCGTACCACAATTACCAATCCATTTATCGAAATGTTGATCCAAGAAATCCCTTACAACAACACGGAAATGAGGCTTTGCTCCATCATGTTGCCACGTGAAGTGAATGTTTATGTAACGAGAGTTATTTTCAGGTTATGGAAATGACAACTTTCTACAACATTTGAATATATGTGTCACTGGTAACAGTTCCTTTTAAAAAATGGCTTCACTCCAAATAGCACTCCAAGCAGTGACACCAGAGACGTTTACTCTTCTGTCACAATTTCGTGTGGGTTAGCATCATTCCAACAAACACAATTGTCTTTGTTTATGAGATTATCATCTTAAATAAGGCCTCATCTGTCCACAAAGTTCGTTTCCAAAAGTCTGTCAACTTCGTTCCAAATGGGAAATAACTCACAGAACTCAAAATCCCGTCCGGATCACGTTCATGTAACGCTTTTGGCAGGTAAGGTTTCATCTTCAAATCCTTTAGGTGTTCCTTAAAAAGGTACGTGTTATTCCAAGGTCATATGTGCACCTTCTGATAGACGTCTTCGGGATAGCTACACACTGTGAGCAAGTTCAATGTTTAATTAATTTCGTACACTTCGTGGTAGATCATACACAGAAGCCGTAGCCTCGAAGCGTTGGTTCAAGTTTCTCATGGCTTGAACTGATGGCGGTTCCATACCTGGAGAGCTTCTCCTGAAGTCTGCTGTCAACACATTTGTGTTTTTGTTGTATTTTCACCAAGCACAAAAACATGTTCCTTTGTTAATTTGCGATTCATCTCAGCACATATGCTACTCGCTAAACAACTTAAACAAAACAAGTACGAAAACATGGTTACCAATCCCAGCCACACTAAGAGACGGCCAGTTCCAGTTAAAAAAAAAAAGTGCTCGCTTATTTCTCTTGTTGTTTTGAGGAAAGCGACTTTGTACCCACCCTATATATATACCTCCAGTGAAACGTGTATAAATTATTTCATACAAGCAATGAATCCAACAGATAGTACATACATTAGGTTATTTTTTGACATGTTCTCCATATCGGTTGTGGTACTTCTTGCATCCTGGGATGACTTTGAATCACCTGTCTTTGCGTGTCAGCCATGTTGTCACAAAATGTTTCACCTCCTCTTCTGAAGCGAAGCGTGTACAATGTTACGAACGCTTCCAATTCTGCCGTCAGATGCCGTAACGTGATCCTCCTCTTGTTCTGAATCAGCTCCTCCATGAGAGCTGTGTCCTAATCCGTTGATGCCGTACTGGATCGGCCACTGGGCTCTTCGTCGATGACGTTTTCTCTACCAGCTGCGAACTTTCGTCACCATTCTGCGACATGGTGCCGAGAGATTACAGTCTCTCCGTAAACCTCTACCAGCTGCCGGCAAATTTCAGCCGTGATTAAATTTTCGCCGACAGAAATCGAATAACTGAGCAGACTTCTTCGCTAGACAAGTTTTCTAAACGAGTTGATTTTAACGTCCCTTTCAGCAGCGAGGCTATATGAGACGGGATCTACCGATTAACATGGAATCCGAACCACATGAGCTCCTGCCGGGAATCAAACCCGGGTGCCCCATGAAAAAGGCGTGCACGCTAACCGCTTATGTTGCAAAGGAGCTCAGTTTTCCGAACGAGTCACCATTTGTGTTTACCTACAACTAGTCCCGTAGGTGGCGCGTGGCTGAAACTCTGCAGTTGCCAACTCCATGTATTAAAGTTACCGCACACTTCTCGTTACTCTATAATAGAGCTCCTTCGTGGCTAAGCGGTTAGCGTACGCGCCTTTGGCGTAAGAGATCCGGGTTCGATTCCTGACGGGAGCTCATGTGGTTCGGATTCCACGTTAATCAGTAGCTCTAGTCTCATATAGCCTCGCTGCTGAACGGAACGTTAAACTCAAGATCAACTCAACACGTTAGTCTATAATAAACGAAACTCCAGAAATATCGGCCTTATAAACTTAGTTATTGGTTCTACCTCGTATATACATGCACTAGAGGAGGACATGGGTAAAGTTCATAGCTTCTCTTTCGTATCTTCTAAAGCATAAGGTTTTCAACGCATGTATTTCGCGAAAGATAAAAAATAGTGAAGGTTATCCCAGTGCATATAGAAGGTATTCTTAGTAATGATATAAATTGTCTTTCTAATTTGGAACTGTTAATATTTTTAAATATATTTCAGAAAGCAATAATAAGTAGACTAAAGAGATTCTAATGAAATGAAATCTTTTAAGTTTTACATTCTACACTTATGCCGTCTAGGCTTCCGGAGGAAATGGCGGAATGAAGAAAGTGGGAGAAAACGGGAGAACACCGATAAAACCCACGCACACTGTGTTTGTCCGCCACAAAGTTTACCTGTCGCGAGCTAGGATCGAACCAAGGACTCCATGCACCAGAGGTGAACGCTCTACCACTGAGCCACCGCGGCCCCAACTATAGACATGTTTAAATAAGAACAATTCCATATGGCGACAACCACCTCATCATGACGTCACAAAAGATAAATCGGTGGATCAGTGGTAGAGTGCTCATTCCAGAGTTAGGTATCGTTGGTTCGATCTTAGATCATACGAATTTCTGGTGGAGAGCATCTGATCCATGGGTTTTCTCGGGATTGTTCCACTTCCACATTCTCATCCCATTAATTATTTTATAACCATTCACTTGCATTAATCATCCGTCTCCTATAGCCCTAAAAGACATAAAAATAGAAATTTCATTTCATTTCAAATCGATGGATTCAATCCTGAGTGATTTTTACTCGTGTAGTGTGAGCAGTGACCAACAACTACAGCGATTACAATAATTTGAATACATACCCTTTTATTTACTGCATCTAATATTTAATTTACTATTAACTGCTGTTTTCGGTGTTCTCTGATACCTTGCCAGATTACGAAACCCACCTCTCACAATTTACTCTTGCACTCTTTGGTTAAACCTTTTCAGGACGACCGGCTCAGGGGCTGAGCCAGCAATTTAAACCTCCGTAGCTCGGCTCCTAATTAACGTAGAGAGATGGTTTAGGTGTTTATCTCTTCAAGAAGGATGAAACTTTCCAACGGTGCGCATTTCATCCACATCGGGGGTCCCGCAGTGGAAAGATAGGGGAAATTTTGGATATGTTTAGTTCCTCTCTCCCTCACAATTTATGTCCCTAATTGTCACAGAGATGTAAGTTGTACCTCGTTGGAAAGCTTATAGGGCACAGATTCCAGCAAGGTTACTTTTGTGCCCTCCTGCCGAACCCCTAAAACAAGAAGAAAGTCCAAAAAGTCGGTATGGCTCATATCTCTGTTTCAAGGGCTTCCAACATCAGAGGAGACGACATTGCATCAAAAAATATACAGGATGGTTCACGTAGGTACGATGTTCGGAACTTTTTACTCCGTTTTTTTTTTTTTTTTTTTTTTTTTTTTTTTTTTTTTTTTGTGCAATGATCACTAATGTCTGGCGTATATGTGAGAACTTTTTTCCTTGCGTACGACAAATAGCAGTGTTGCCATAGTCCCACAAACTTCGATTTTTTTTTCTTCTTTTACGAGTTGAGCACGGCTTGGGCACGAGGGTCACAAAAGTTACCTCGCTGGAATCTCTCTCTCATAAGATTTCCAATGAGGTATGGCTTATATCTCTGTGACAATTAGGGGCATTGCTGAGGCTGCCAACATCCGAGTAGACCAAAATATATTTCGAAAAATATGTACAGGGTGATTCTCGTAGGAAACACGTTCAGAACTTGGTATTGACATTTCGCCCTTCATTTTTTTTACATAATTGTACCCAATGTCTGGCGTACTCGTGAAAATATTTTTTCCTGCGTACGACAACTGACAGTGTTGCCAGCCTCACAAATTTCTAAAAACAAAAATTTTCTCATTTTTTAAAAAAGAATTCTTTTTCTTCTTCTATATGTTCAGCACGGAGTGCAGAAAAGTTAGCTCGTTATAATTTGTGTTCCATAAGCTTTCAAACGAAGTATAGTTCTTGTCCCTGTGACAAGTAGAAGGGGTACTAGGGCCGCCCACGTAACGGTCTACGATTTTCTTGAAATCCCTGTTCGTTTTAAAAAGATTAATATGAAAGTGTAAACAACGAAACAGCAGTTGACAGTATATTATTAGACTTATTAAACAAAAGAGTAAAAATACAAATTATTGTAAATATGCGTCAATTCATATCCTTCAATAATTGCTATGATTACTAATTGATACGGTGTGATGCAAATCTACTAACTGTCGGCGTATCTAAAGAGATATTCCTGCTACATGAAAGACACGTCCATCTTGTACATTCAGAGTGATGAGTTTACCATTTAAGAGTAAGATATTCTTATTCTTGTTCGATTTTATGTGTGTAATGAAAAAATGAAATGAAATCTGTGAGTTTTACGTCCCACAGTTATGCCGGTTAGCCTAAAGGAGACGGTGATTATGAGAAATGAATGAAATGGTGGAATGAAGAAAGTGGGAGGAAACGGGAGAACCCCGAGAAAACCCACGCACACGGTGTTTGTCCACCACAAAGTTCACTTGCGGGAGCAGGGTTTGAACCCGGGACCCCATGCACCAGAGGTGAACGCTCTACCACTGAGCCACCGCGGCCCCGTGTGTAATGAAAAATCCTTGTATGTATTTCAATATGAGGCTCATTTAGATAATGGGCATAGGAGTTATTTTTGGTATATTATTTCCATAATTTAAGCACAGAGAAGCATTTAGATAATGGGCATAGGATTAAAGTTAAGTTGGTTCTTCATCAAGGAATTACGAGGGCCATTCGGAAAGTAACATATGATGGGTTAAAAAAGATACACCGAAGTAAACAAGAATAATTTATTATATATACATCTGAAAACTACTTCTTTGCTCTATTTTTCAACATAGTTTCCATAAACATTCAAGCACGTATCATATCCCTGCACTAGCTTAGAAATTCCATCAACATAAAAATTCCCCGCCTGTGCCTTGAGCCAGCATGCGACCGTATCTTTCAGCTTGTGACCAAAGTGCTGAGATCCAAGCCACTTCTTCATATGCATGAAGATATGATAATCGGAAAGCTGCGAGATTGTGAAATGTCAATTTTCACGAACTTTTCCAACAGTTTTCTGAACGAGGTGAGTTGATTTTAGTTTAGCGTCCCGTTCAGCAGCGAGGCTATATGAGACGTGGACCTACTGATTAACGTGGAATCCGAACCACATGAGCTCCCGCTGGGAATCGAACCCGGGTCTCCCACGCCAAAGGCGCGTACGCTAACCGCTTAGCCACGAAGGAGCTCTAGTTTTCTGAACGAGTTGATCAGTGACCACTGATGCCCTCCGACCCCTCTCTTCGTCATAAATGTTTGTTTGTCCACTTTTAAATGAACGAACCCATTCATGAACAACTCCTTCACTCATCACACTTGGTCCATACACAGCATAAAGTTCCCGATGAATAGGTGCTGCTGAATATTATTTTGACGTAAGAAAACGTATAACAGCTCGCACTGAGCGGGGTTTCTATTGCAGCACACATTTTGAGACTACAAAAGTGGAAATAGTGATCAGACCACTTTCACTCTACCACGGCTGAATGCAGACTGATCTACCGCGCAGGTCTGTGTCTGACCCGCGACTTAATGCACAGTGACCAATCGGAGGTTACTTTAGGAACACGCCTCGTAACTTATTAAAAATGTAACAGAAGGCCCATTGTATGATGCTTAAGTTTATCAACCCTTCAAGTGGTTTATAGAAGTAATAAATTCTGTTATGTTTTTTGCTGTTAAAGAAGTATATTTTTCTTTCTTCGTAAGAACATATATTTTTATCATAAAGTGAGTCCACGATCTCCTTAATTCGCATATCAATGATGATGACAAGCAGTCATCGAATTGTACTAGCCTCTCTTTCAGTACCACGGCTATATGAGATGGATCTATAACTTACAGGAAACAGTAACATTGAATTCCAAAATTTGCATTCTTCAGTGAAAATGTGTACATATTGCTCCTGACAGTAAAAGAAATTTATTACGCGTTGAAAAATAATAAAAAAGCTTCCCACATATAAAAATATTTATTTGGATTTAAACAACGGCTACTAATAAATAAGTATATAGATGACAAAAATATCTATAGTATATATAATTTACTTAAATATAAACTGTCAACAATATTACGAGGGCGATTCAGAAAGTAATGCCTCCGAGGTGATGCCTTTACTTGTGTTTGACAGATAGCATCGATACAGGTATCAGCGGAAAGCTTGCATTGTCAGCTACAAATAGTGGCATCATTTTTCAACATAGTCCCCATTACGGGCAACATACTTGCGCCAATGTAAAACAAGGTTTTTCATGCTGTTGGCAAAGAATTGTGATGGCTGACAAAATACCATTGCCAAACTGCTACTTCTACTTCCGCGTCAAAACTATAGCGTTAGACCTTAACCCGCCATCGGTCCGGCCGTTAGAAAAAATTAACAAGAATACATTTTTAGCTATAACGTTTTTTCTTCTCTTTTCTTCACTAAAATAACTCCCGTACACCTTCATTGTTGTATCGGTGCAATCGGTAGGAATGGGATAGCTATACGTGAATGGATTTCTTGTTTGCTTTAAAGATAAAATGATGTGTTAGAAAAATCTATACACGCGACCGATGGCGTTACTCCATAAGACGCGACTGATCGGGGTTAAGGTGATCCTTAAGTTTGGGGAAGAGCCAAAAGTCGCAGGCCACAAGATCCGGACTATAGGCAGGATGAGGCAGAATATCCGTGAATCTCAGGCGCTGTAGTGCTTCCTGAGGTTTGTGGCTTGTGTTCGGACGTGTATTGTCGTGGTGCAAAATTACCTGTTTATCTTTGCTAGTGCGTTGTAATTAGGCCCGCAGTCGCTTTAAGGTGTCAACGTAGCGACCTGAGTTTATTGTCTTACCGTTTCGTAGAAATTCAGTATGCACGACACCATCCCAATCCCAGAAGTGTGTCGACAACACTTTGCCAGCAGATGGGACAACTGAATTTTTTGGCGAAGGAGAAGACGTGTGGCGGTACTCCATCAACTGACAGCGCTGATGTAAATACAGGCATCCCCGTAAATTGCAGTCATCCGGTGATGGATGTTCCTGAGCACACAACCTTTCACAGTCAGAAATTCAATAACAGCCCACTGTTTCAACCGGACGTCACCACTGGATGTCATGGATTGCTCCATTACTCTGGAACGAGAAGAGATAGGAAGGTGAAACAAGTGACATTCTATAGCTTAAACATCAGTGCATTGATGATAAACAGTTCAAAATGTTTGCAGTACTATTGGCCAAGTAATGGGCTTGGAGGCATTATTTTCTGAATCACCCTCGTAGTTATAACCGTAATGTGGAACATTTTCTTAATATTAATCTATTTCACTTTCATATTAATGTAAAATAGCTGCTCTTTTGTATTTGACATGTCATTAATATAGTATAACACTGGAACCACATTCTAAAATTTATGTTAATGTTCCTGTAATTCAGGAAAATTGTACGCTTACAACAGTTAATAATTCAATATATTTCGAGTAATACTCAAAATCCCTTGAATTCATTGGTGGTAACAGATAACCCTGACCCCGCAGTCGTTTTTATTCAAACGATTTCAATTTTTGATTCCTGGTGTTCAGCTGACTTTCAGATGAGCGGGCATTGTGGGGCTGTTTATTTCTGTCTTTATTACATTAGGGGCCGTGCCAAAGAAAAAAAGTTCACATTTATTTCTTTGGCTTCCGAACACCTTGTCATATGAAAATGGAACTTCCATCATTGGATACAACAAAACACTCCAAATTCACTGTCTTTTAAACTGAAGGAGACGAATGATCATAAATGGGTGGAATAATAATGTGAGAGAACCCACGGACACGTTGTCCACCACAAATCTAGAAGACCGGGGATCGAACCAGGGACCCCTTGCACTAGAAGTGAGCGCTCTAGAACTGAGTCACTGTATCCTCAATTTACTGTTGGAACTCTTAACCTCCACACATATAATAAAAAAGCTCGTATATTTATGTTTTATTATGACATAATACCCAAATGGGAATACTCTGAAACTGAGTAGTAGGATCTCCCAGGGAGCACCCCCATCTGAAAAATTTAAGATTTTATTCCTCAGATTGGATGAGCTGTTGGAGTGTGAAATTGATCATTGGGTAGTCCGTATAGTCTAGTAGCTTAGCAGCATAAAAGGGCCGAATTCTGCAAAATGTGATACCAACATACCACTTTCAGGGATGATAGGTCTATTAATAAGAAGTAAATCCTGATATAGAACCACCTCGGCGGGGGTTTTGTTTTAGGTATATGACGTCATCAATATGGCCGCCAACGAATTTCGACTTAACTGAGTTTAAAAATGTATAACTCCATTACCATTCAAGGTAGAAACTTCGTTTCTCCTTTATTTTGCAGAGAATACATTGTACCTCTATTGTCATTATAAATACTTGCCTTATATTGCCGCCATTTTTAAATATGGCGTCTCAAACTGGAAAAATTTTTATTTTCAAAACGATTTTCTATGTTTTATAGCAAATAACTTTGAAACAGCTATGATTATGGAAAAATGCCTTGAAACAAACATCAAAGGCCATTTCAATAGCTTTCGAACACGACCCGAATCATTGATGTATCTCGACAAATAACTGAGATAATCAATTTTTTGTAGGACTAAATGTCGAACTTTCGTGAATAATGTTCGAATGTATCCGTAGATGTAGTTATATGGCATTTGTTGTTCCATTGGCCCTTTGAAAATAGGAACATAGTATCGCTACCAGTATGTTTCTTTTAATGTGGAGAATAGCAAATCACAAGTGTTTATCTTCTGTCCGTGCTGAAAACCCTTTATAAAGTCATAAATCCAAGATGGCCGCCGCGGTTTATCTCCGGTATGAGAAGTGGGAATTTCTCGCCACAGAAAAATAATAGAAACATGCAATAACCGCCAGTCTCTTTCTTTGGATGTGAAGAATCTTGACAACATGTGATTGACTCCCCTATGTGTCTAGAAGCAGTATATGACGTCATAAACACAGTATGACGCCATGGCTTACATACGGATTATGAAAATTATTTATTTCTCGCATTAGAGAAACGATAGAAACGTGCAACAACCACCAATATCCTTTTTCATATGTAAATCATAAAGTAACATAAGTTATTGTCTTTTCTTTGAGGCGAAAGGCGAGTATATGACGTCATAAACCCAAGATTGCTGTCGACTCTTAAATATGCATGAAGAAAACTATGCCTTTCTCACCTAAGAAAGGTGATAGAAACATGCAAAACCACTATTTTTTCTCCTTAAATAAGTTGGATCATGAAGTAACACAAAGGTGTATCGTGTTTGCGCCCAAAGGTTAGTATTTGTCTTGTTTAAGTGTATGACATCGTTATACAAAGTAGCCGCTGTAGGTATTTTGAATATTATATTATGCATTAAACTGAAAAACTAATAAAGCTGAAATTATGCATTATTCGAAAATAAAATTGAAATATACTCTCTTTAATACTAATTGTCCGAAAGTGAATAGTTTTATGTTATTAAACAAGTATTATGCGCTATATGAAAGTATATGGCTTACACTTGTATTTGCGCTATATGAAAATTCCAAGGAATATGGGAACTGTTCATTTCGAAAGACATATTTTACATTTAAAACATTTTTAATCAGTCCAATGAGAATGTAATTGTCTGAAAATTATGCTTTTCATGTTATTTTCCAAATAGTTCGAGGCACAAGGCGTCATATTTTGAAACCACGGCCCAGAAACAGACTCAATGTATAAATTTAACAGTATATCAGCGAGAGATAAATTTACAACACAATAAACAGTTATATAATTAAATATGTTAAGAATTTAGAAGAGAAAATATTAGTGATATAGTATGACTATTAACTTAACATCTGAAAAGTACTTCAGAAAACTAGGGGAAGTAATTTTTGTTAATCACATTTCTTATTTAAAAAAGATCAACTCACAATAAAATGATCTACTCGATCACACTGTCCATCGCAGGTACACAATAAAGTGCACACTAACCCCAAGTTTTGACACTTGCAAGAATGTTAACAAAGAGTCTTGGAACCACAACGAATAAGTTCTCTACAGTGCGCAGAAACTTCTGGAAGTAAAGACCACAGAAAATAATAACCACAACCCACCTTCTTCCAACCCCTTTACAAATTTCGGGTATTATGGGCACTTCCTGGAGAGCTTGAGACCAGTAATACCTGGCCTGTAGGGCAGCTCGCAGACAGTGTTGAAATAAGGCTGCCTCTGTAGGTGGGATTTCTTCGTAAGAACAATTCTTTTTCGTCATTAATCTTTGTCGACAGTCGTTAACATTTAGTAAAGAACCAGAGCGATCGTACAGGAGTACGGTGAAGCGTTGAAAAACTGCAAAGTCCTGAGCTGAAATTTCAGCAGGAGTAACTGAAAGTTTGACGAATGTATCCGTTTTTCAGGGAATGCTTGCCACACCTGCCAAGCTGTCTTCTTGCCATGACCATCAAAAGCGGACACTGTCACACCCTGTAAATGCGTGCCAAAAGAGCAGGGCTTTTGAGTGAGACTTCCCTAGGCTTGTTGCAATTTCATGGACAGGAATATATCTCTTATTTTTACCAGTCCCATATTCAATCCACAAGTGTGATACATTTGCGCTCAAAGAATAAAGCAACGGCAATAACAACAACATCAGAATCGACAGTTTTAATTGAGATATTCTTATGTCCGTGGTTGCTGGTATGCAATGCATTCAAGAACATGCGTGTGTCTGCTTCTTATTGTTTGCAGGACGTAAGGCTTGTTACGTCCATATTAGAGTTTACTGATGCGGTATCATCACATACACACACAATCTCTCTCTCTTACCATCAGAATCACTTATGTTCTTTAAGTGTTTACACAGAAGTCGAAATAAATCAGTTTTGTTTTCAGAATTATTCAAAAACAATGTCCATCTTTGGGAGTCAGTGTGGAGTCTTTCACAAGTGTTCTTGGTCCTTTTCCTCGTTGGTCTCGTTCTTTTTTTTTCAGACTTTCGGGATCATGATTGTCAAAGACTATGTCCATTCTGACGACATCACTCGCAAACTTTTCTAAAAATGATTGAAATGTGTTAGTGTAATACATAGAAAACGTCTGTCCCGGAATAGGCTTCAGCATGTGAGCTAATACTGCTCCATCAAATATCACACACGATACACTGGGTATATCGTATTGTGATGTTCCAAGTGGTTCTAAACAAGAAATAACATCTGATTTTGTTCCCTTGCACAATTGACCATTTAAAGAGAGTGACGGAGGATACGAAAGGTTTTCGTGAGCAAAGAAATCTTTGATGTCTCCACCTCGACTTTGACAAGCTATGTATAAGCGAAAAAAGAGGTTACAGTCACTTTTTAAAATTGACTTTTTGATTCCTTTCTTCGTTCCTCCTTTCTGCGATGTGTGTAAAAGCGAAAGTTTATTTCTTTTAATCAGTTCCCTTAAAGGCGTCTGGCATTTGATGAGCCGTTTCCGAACAAATGTTTTGTACTATTGCTTTCCCAATTCTTCTGATTTGAATACAGACTAATCCATAACAGCATCTGCTTTCTCATCCATAACAGCATATGTAGCAACGCATATTAGGGCACCATTTTCTTGAGCAAATGGATTTCTGTCATCATCTTCACATGCATTTATTAAAGCTTTCACATGTTTTTTGAACCTAGAGGAAAAAGCGTCTGTATCTTCATGATGACTTGATAATCTGAATCGTCACTTATTCCTGCCTCTTTCTCAAATTCGGTTAGTACTCCTGCAATCACTGGCCCCGAAACCATCCAACGCAGAAGAGCACTTTCATTATCAAATAGACCAATGGCACCTCCTTCACATTTTAGATCCTTATTACATTGTTCATGTAACTGGTCGTGGGACAGGAACGAATATTTACTGTTTGTCTTTCTTCCCACAAAATTACCTTTCTGAAATTCATCATATATTTGTGGGTTTCGTACATTCAATTCTCCCAAAGGCTTTACAAATACTGACATCCAACGGGCATAATTGTTATGATCCAGGATGAACATCCAGGGATAAATCTAATCCAATGCACTACAATAGGAGGAAAATTTCGCCGATCGAACACTGTCCAGCAAATAAAAAAGAAGTGATTCAAGGTTCATGGCCGTGTACCAAAATCTCAATTGGGCCGAGAAAAATAAACCATATAATATTATGCATAACACACATTTAAGAGTCGACGGCAATCTTGGATTTATGACGTCATATACTCGCCTTTCGCCTCAAAGAAAAGACAATAACTTATGTTACTTTATGATTATACATATGAAAAAAGATATTGGTGGTTGTTGCACGTTTCTATCGTTTCTCTAATGCGAGAAATAAATTATTTTCATAATCCGTATGTAAGCCATGGCGCCATACTGTGTTTATGACGTCATATACTAGCTTCTAGACACAAAGGGGAGTCAATCACATGTTATGTCAAGATTCTTCACATCCAAAGAAAGAGATTGGTGGTTATTGCATGTTTCTATTATCTTTCTGTGGCGAGAAATTCCCACTTCTCATACCGGAGATAAACCGCGGCGGCCATCTTGGATTTATGACTTTATAAAGGGTTTTCGGCACGGACAGAAGATAAACACTTATGATTTGCTATTCTCCACGTTAAAAGAAACATACTGGTAGCGGTACTATGTTCCTATTTCCAAAGGGCCAATGGAACAACAAATGCCGTATAACTACATGTACGGATACATTCGAACATTATTCACGAAAGTTCGACATTTAGTCCTACAAAAAATTGATTATCTCAGTTATTTGCCGAGATACATCAATGATTCGGGTCGCGTTCGAAAGCTATTGAAATGGCCTTTGACGTTTGTTTCAAGGCATTTTTCCATAATCATAGCTGTTTCAAAGTTATTTGCTATAAAACATAGAAAATCGTTTTGAAAATAAACATTTTTCCAATTTGAGACGCCATATTTAAAAATGGCGGCAATATAAGGCAAGTATTTATAATGACAATAGAGGTACAATGTATTCTCTGCAAAATAAAGGAGAAACGAAGTTTCTACCTTGAATGGTAATGGAGTTATACATTTTTAAACTCAGTTAAGTCGAAATTCGTTGGCGGCCATATTGACGACGTCATATACCTAAAACAAAACTCCCGGCGAGGTGGTTCTATATCAGGATTTACTTCTTATTAATAGACCTGTCATCCAGTCACTAAGCTAGTAGTGGCTTGTATGGTAAACGGAGAGGGACGTACTAGGGAGAAGAATATTTTCTTAGAATCTCTCAAATCTCGTGGCTTATTGGGATGGAATTCTTATGAACGAGTAGTACCTAAAACTCTGTACATTCTTTGTTGATGATGTTTCTTTTTATTCCTATGGGGCTGAGCAGTCTTTAAGCTAATCAGGCTTTGATTGAGTTTTAATGGGGACGTCCAATCAGGCTTTGAGGTGCTTAATCGATAGATAGTCCATTGAAAATTAGACAAGTCGTATTTATATTATTTTTGTTTCACTGCATTGGGAAGCGTAAATTCAATTTTGGCCCCATGGAGTCGACGTCCCCACTGCAAAATATCTACTAGCGTTGTGCCAATATGTTGTTGATGTAGGAAGTTTCTGGAGATACGCATTCTTTCGCGTAATGTGATTCGTATATTCTTTAATTATAGATCACAGATAATGAAATTTGGTCTACAACAAAATTCTACATGTTTTGTTTCTGTTTGCAGTGATGATTGTGGTCCTGGGAGGAGGGCTGAGTGGGCTGGCTGCTGGATACTACTTACTCCGCAACTCCAGAATCAAAGCCTCTCAGCTTGTGTTGTCTGAAGCGTGCCCTCGCGTGGGTGGATGGGTGAAGACGACACTCAGCCCAAAAGGAAACATCTTTGAACACGGTCCCCGCACAATAAGACCATCGGGTCCTGCAGGTGCCAATACTCTGGCCCTTGTGGAAGAGCTGGGCCTTACGAATAAAGTGAAGTACATCCCATCCAGTCACCCGGTCACCAAAAACAGGTTCATCTACGTCGGTGGAAAGCTCCATAAACTGCCCTCCATAATAGACTCACTGCTGTTCACAAAGGAACCATTCACGAAGCCTTTGATTTCTGCAGTGATGAAGGATCTACGGACGCCAAAGAAAACCTGCGACGATGAAAGCATTTATGATTTTGTTGCGAGGCGCCTGGGGAAGGACATAGCTGAGTACGGTATCGATCCTCTGGTGAGAGGCATTTGTGCGGGAAATGCTCGGGAGATCAGTGTGAAATTATTACTCCGAGATTTATTTCATGCGGAACAAAACCACGGTTCCATATTCCGAGGGATGGTCAGTAAGTTATCGAAGAAGAAAGAAGACGTGGACGAACTCACTGCTTCAACTAATTTGGTGCGGCAAGCTCGGGAAGAGAAGTGGAGCATTTGGTCTTTGGAAGGTGGGTTGCAGACATTGCCAAGCACTCTGCACAAGCATCTGGAGCAGGAAGGCGTCCGAATGCTGACGGGATCCCCGTGTACAAAGATAACTTTCCAAGACAACAACAAAATACAGCTGAAAATACATGACAAAGTATATATATGTGACCATGTGTTGAGTACTATCCCAGCGTTTCAATTAGCGACGTTGTTAAAGCAACAACATCCCGAATTAAGTCAGGTATTAACCTCAATCCCGTACGTGACTGTCGGTGTTGTAAATTTAGAATTTGAAGGGAATTTAATTGAAAACGATGGGTTCGGGTTCTTAGTTCCTTCGTCCCAGGCTGTTCCAATATTAGGTGTTGTCTTCGACAGTTGTTGTTTCCCACGGGAAAACCACACAGTGCTCACTGTTATGATGGGCGGGTTTTGGTTTAAAAAGTATTTCGGTGAGAATCCAGAGGAAGAATACCTTTTAAAGGTTGCGTTGAAAGAAATCCATGACATTCTCGGCATTTCAAGTACTCCTAAAAGTTACAAAGTTTCTATTTTGAAAGATTGTATTCCTCAGTACAAGGTTGGACATGAGGCGAAAATAAAGTTTATACGGGACTACATTCAGAAGCATAATTTACCTTTGTCTGTTGCTGGATCGTCGTATGATGGACTTGGTGTAAATGACGTTATATTATCTGCGAAGAAAGCAATTAACTCCTTGGAATTGGTTTGACAAATATGTGACGGTGTTTATATACAGAATGGACTGCAATTGAGACGAAATGTTTAGTTCCGTTTTTGTTTCTGACCTTTTCAATTACGCTATACGATTAAAATAGCTGATTAACTATGGTCTTCTTCATATACGACGTAGTTATATAAGAACGACATGCACAGAAACACGCATTTGCAGATTCCCATTTTATCTGTGAAATGAAGAATGTTTAGAACAGGAATTATAAAGGCCACAAATGTTTACATAAATCGAGCAAAGAGAAGTGCAGAGAGCAATGCTTCGGAATGACTCTTAATTTCAGTCCATCCTGTATCACTTTAAAATGACAAGGAACAAAGGTAACTGGTAATGTAAAATATTGTATTAAGTGGAGTAGTATGTTGAAATAGTTTCATGGACAATTAAAAAAAAAACATACAAAATTATTTTTGTTTATTTATAAGTATTGTTACAGAAATAGTTAAATAAAATTTTACAACGAAATTACACGTTATTTTCTTATAAACACAAAAAAGTCTATTTTGACGAAGGTCTTGTGTAAAATTCTGAAATTTTATAAGACCAATACTGAGCTATGTCCCTTCACATTTTCACAGCAGTTTGTATGCATTTCACCAACCATTCAAGAGACTCCTGCATATTTAACTTCATCGAACGCCTTCCTAGCCTTCTTCAGTTCCTCATTCATCGTAAGCAGATCCTTGACACGAGCATACTTACGCTGGTCCTTCCTCACCAGAAACACTATGTCCTCCACTTGGACTCTGCCTGTCCTTCCGATTTCCATCGCTCGGTGGGTCTAAAAACAAAACCGTTTATTTTTATTGACAATGAAAGCCATTTAGAAATTAAACAAGAATAAACATCTTATTTTAACCCTCGCACTATTTTGTGCGTGTATGTGTGTGTGTGTGTAACGCGGACTGCCAAGGGAGGGTCATTTTGTGCTCACATATTAAGATTAAATGTATCTGGCAAAATACACAAATTAGAAACTCTCACAAAAATCTACAGTGACTGAAGTGAGCAATATACGGGATAAGACTGACAGCTGTTTATTATACTACCATCTAGGAGTGACATTTCTAAATGTCAGTCACATCTCCTACTAACGAGGGGGGGGGGGAGAAGTACTTTCTTCCCACCAACTTAAAATAGCAAATTTTATGAGACGCATTAACGTTCAATTTGAACCACCGTAAGCTATTCGCTTCAGCGAAACAAGTTGAGCAATGAAATTTTCTTACAATTTTAAAGAAACAATTAGAAAAGTAATTACAAAAAAATATACTATGGTGGACAGAAAGTACTCCTTCCCCCACGTTGATAGTCCGAGGGTTAACTGCTCTCAATATAAAATGTCAACAACAAAAACCTAATATTTCGTCTAATACTGTCATATACAGTCGCAGAGAAATTGCCAATTTTTTTTTTTTTTTTTTTTTTAATATTATTTTCTAGTTTAACATCCAACGGTTCTGCTAAAGGAGACGGATGATTAATAAAAGTGAATGATCATGAAATAATTTTTTGTGTTCTCCGATTGGGAATCGAACTCAAGACCACGTGCACCAATTAGAAAATGTGTAAAGATGAGATGGACACCTGTTTCTCTCTATTCACGGTCTTAATGCTATCTCCGTTTGGTTAAAAAGATGAAAAAGAAAGTACGAGAGACAAGATTACAGTGGTTATGAGAAGAAATTATGATTATGTCGGTAAGAAAGTAGCGAAAATAGAAGTCAAAAGAGAAAGAGCAAAACGAACATGTATAATTTTATGACTACGGACGTAGAAGAAAAGGGGTTAACAGAAGATGATGTTGGGGAGCGCGGTGGCTCAGTGGTAGAGCCTTCACCTCCGGTGCTTGGGGTCCTTGGTTCGATCCCAGCTCACGCCGTGTGGACTTTGTGGTGGGCAAACACCGTGCTCGTGGGTTATCTCGGGGTTCTCCCACTTTATTTATTCCACCATTTCATTCATTACCCATAATCACCGTCTCCTTTACTGTAACCGGCATAACCGTGGGACGTAAAACTCAAAGATTTCATTTCAAAGATGATGATCGGGAGCCAACAAGAAGGAAGCGAATCATTAAGAAATGAAATGAAATGAAATCTTTCAGTTTTACGCCCCGCGGTTATGCCGGTTAGGCTAAAGCAGACGGTGATGATGAGAAATAAATGGAATGATGGAATGAAGAAAGTGAGAGAAAACGGCAGAACCTCGAGGAAACCCACGCACACGGTGTTTTGTCCACCACAAAGTTCACTTGGCGCGAGCTGGGATCGGATCAGGGACCCCATGCACCAGAGGTGAACGCTCTACCACTGAGCCACCGCGGCGCCCGTGAATAGACAGAGTAAAAGAAGTCGATTAAGTTAAAGCGAAGAAACAAAATGTGTATATGATAGCGACAATCTATTGTTAAAAGTACAAGAGAAGAAAGTGGACCGGGGTACCATAGTAAGTGAAAGGTCACATGACGTGCATACTTTAATAAATGAAAAGCTATAAGGAGGCTTGTCTCCCTTAGACTCAGTATATAATCATAGGACGCTAAACAAACACACAGACAAAAAGCTATAAATGATTTACTTAGCTTTACTCAGTTCATTTTCCGGACGATATTACAGTTAGTAGATAGTTACAACAATAACCGAAATATCATCCAGAAAATGAGACGACCGCAGCTAGTAATTTACAGCTCTACCAATTTCTGTTGTAAAAATCAGGAAATTCAAAAATTTAATTATGTCACATTTACTTAACGTGCGTTATTAAATTTCATGTATTAAAAAAAACATTCAAGCCTAACGCAATAACCACTAGATGGTTATGTATCATAGGCGCCGATCTTAACGGGGGGGGGGGGGGGGCTCCCACAGTTACTAATTTAAAAAAGAAGTTTAAAAATAACTTCCAAACAGACCTAATTCATATGAAAGTTCACTTATTGTTGAGAGACTGGCTCTTTCCATTTGGAAAATACGGTATTGTAATGGATTTACATATGTAATGGATCTTTATTAAAATAACTCATCTCCATTTGGGGTTCCACACTGAGATATGGAATAGCTGATACATAGATATACATCCAACAAAAATGGTTGGGAAAGAAGTTTGCAGAATTGATAATGTGGTTATAACAACAGCTCTAATATTTCTGGAGAAATCAAAGTTGATCGTCCCTTTCCAGCATCGAGGCTATATGAGACATGGATTAAAATTCCAGGTGGGATTCCAGCTACCGTAATACATTCAATTTATTTCTCTTCTACTAGTACATCATTTTTTTTATTATATATTTATTTTTAAGTTGAAATTTTGCATGTCAGAGTGTGTCCCGAATCAATACAATGTTTAAACTAACTCTACCTCAACTTGACAGATTTTGATGAAATTTGGTAGGTGCTTGGTATGACTGGAAAATGATAAACCCTGATATTTCCGGTTGATATGTGAACTGGTTTTGATGTTATTGGCCCCCAAATTTTGCAAAAATTTACCATAAATTGCGTGAGTCACATCTGTTTGATTGGCATTTGCGGCTGACCTAAAGGACTTCGGACGTTAGTTGAGGTGTTGATTTAATGCTTATGAAAAGAGCTCTCAGACTGTATGTATAACAATGTAGAATTTTAAATTCTTTTTGAAAATTTTAAAATTGATTGTCTCCGAAAATTTTTTAAAAATATGCATACCATTAGAAATGTATCCTCAAAGTTATATTTTGTGATCATCATGGTACCATTTCCTACAATAGTTCCCACATCCAAAGGTGGAGTTGAAAATCACTTTAATTTAAGTTCTTGTAAAATAAATGGAAATAATAATTTTGTAGCACATAATGAGGTGCAACGCTATTACTGGATTAGTGTGGAAGCCACTGTTCATCCATTTACAGTCAGTAACGACGCCAGAGGGGCAAGGTGGCGGGCACTCTCTGGCAACTATATTTACACCTATACATGCGTTGTTGTAATGTATGTCAAGTAATGTAAAACTATCCTTTTTGGTATACAAAAAAAAAAAAAAAATAAATAAAAAAAAATAAAATAAAATAAATAACTGCCCCCCCAATATTTTCTTTGTCCTCCCCCTCCAGGAAATTAAAGCTGCCGCCGTAACTGTTTATGGTGTACTCAGTTATGTTAGGGAGCTGTCAGTTATGTTGAAATTTTAGACGGTCTCGAACACATTTGTCTGTCAAGAGCTCACCGAGTCAGAAATATTCCTACAAGATCGCTTCATCATCATAGCTATTCTGCCATTACTGGCAGGTCACTTGCTGCAACTTAGAAGCTTCCATGCTCCACGGTCTTCCGCTAACCTCTTCGTCTTTAAGTACTATTTTTTATATTTTGATATTGTCCATTAATTGTAGTCTCCTTCGCCCTCTCCTCTTTCCTACCATCATACCCTCTAAAACATCTCCCATGATACAGTTCGTTCTTAGCCAATGTCCCAACCAGTTTCTCTTCCTCTTCTTAATAATATCTAAAATTGTTCTTTTCTCTCCCACCGTTTCTAACACCTCTCATTCGTTTTTTCGCTTGACCCAGGTAATTCACACCATTCTTCTTTACACCCACATTTCGAAAGCTTCCAGTCCTTTTTCATCACTTTTGCGTAATGTCCATGGTTCTGGCCCATACAGAACAATAATGCACACGATGCATTTTATGAGTCTTTTTCTCAACTATCTGTTCAAGGTCCCACAAAATAGTATTTTCTTCCTTCTAAAGGCTTCTTTTGGAGGGTGTAAATCGGGCAAGAAAGTCACGAAATCAGAAAACGGTCATGAAAGTCAAGAAAAAGTCACGAAATTTAGCCTTTGGGTTACGACTTTTTTTATCTGTACAAATGTAAGTACAGGTTCGAAAATTTTGTTCTATAAAACAACAAAATTCAGCACCAAAAATATGTCTATGGTCGGCTTTAGACGCTATCAAATCGCAAGCAAACCACGCTTCTATCGCATGGATGAAAATTCGGCCTAATTCGCACCCAAATTTACACTTGAAGAGTTTTACGAAATTTTATGATTTGGTAAAGAAAAGTTTACGAAAAAGTCACGAAATTTCATTTTGGAATTTTAGTAGACACCCTGTTTGCCATTCCTATCCTTGCTTTTATTTCACGTTCACATTTTATATCATTACTAATAATACTACCGATATCGCTTCAAGAAACCACACACAATTCCTGGAAAGAAGAAATTTCAGGCGTTCATTCCTCTGGTTTCAAGATACTCCCCAGCTTTTTGACGTATGTTTGTAATGCTCATTGGAACAGATTCACAAGTTGGCAGTGGCAAACAAGAACATACACAATAACTACAATCTATAACAACAGATAGTGGATGGCGATATGTTTGGGAAAAGATTAAAGAAAGTGAAGTTTTTCTATTCAGCTGGCCCATCTCAACATTTTGCATATCCTGGAAGCTAAATGTTCTTTGCATTCGTATAATGGTTGTACGATGTACGGTGAACCTTCTGACCTCAGAGGCCGAATATATACTTTGCCTACAAAGATATAGTGACCAGTAAGTACGCCAGAAATTTTTACTTGGGGGGCTGTTCAAGATAAAAGGGGGGGTGCTCTCAGAATAGTGATATAATTTTTAAATAAACTCAAACAACAAAGCAGTACATTTTGTTACGCAACTATTGCAATACTACTACTACTAGTACTAGTACTACTACTATACTACTACTACAAATAATAATAATAATAATAATAATAATAATATCAGCTCTTCGCAATGGTAGGTTCAACAAAGTAAGTTCACACATTTGGGAAGGGTTCTCTCTCATTACACCACACCACACATATTTATGGAATGGAAGAATAAGAAAGTTTGTCCTCTTATGAAGATGTCTGCTATTGAGAGATGCCCGTTAAGATAAGTTTCACTGTATTAGGAATTAACCTCTACTATTTTACCCCGTAATTACACGTGAATTGATTACATACGAATTATTGTAATTATTTTGCAAAATTCTGCTATTATTTCAATTTATTCACCCCCAGCAAATTTTAGTGGTGATATTTTTCCAAAATATTAATTGTGAAAAAAATCCCTCGTTCCATACTGAAATCACATTCGTTTAGTAATTTATATTCTACATAGTTCCAATTTCATTATTTTAATATTCTAACCCTTTTGTTAACGTTAATTGTTGAAATATTATTTGATCTCTTAATCTCCGTTCCTGCCGCTTCCTGGCTACGTTATTGGCTCTGAATATCTTTCATTGATTTAGTTGTTTTTCAGAAATTTTTAGTTTTTCAGTTTACAAATATTTTGTATCTTTCTGTGTTGTCTTTTTTAATGTATCCTAATTTTAATAATCCCAGGGCTCATAGTGGACTGGTCTCTTGTAAATAGTTGGTGACCAAAAATGGCCAAAAGCACACGAAAAAGTGACCAAAATCTCATCATGCCCCTTTCTTTCTTTGTCAATTTCTCCATCACCTCTCTCTTTGTTTGTTGTTTTGTTTCTTCTTTACTTCTTTCTGAGCTTCCTCCTTACTTAGGTCTTCTAAGTATGCTTTGTAGTTACGGTAGGCAGACGTAAAAAGCTTCTGAGTAAGTGGAACCAGTTCTGGCCTATTTCCGAATTTCTTCATCTCAGACATTATATTTAACTTAGCATTAAGAGTTCTCAAAAACGTGAAATATTCAAATTCATCACCTAGTCTTAAGAAGAACATACAAGAAGCATAACACAAGACAAATGATGAACCACACAAACACACACACACAACGTTGAGCGGAGCGTTAACCATTACGAGAGAAAACTAAAAGATTATTATGATAGAAGAAAGAATAGACACAGAAGGGTTCTCAACCCCACCTTGAGAGCTTAAGCATCCACCAACCGTCCACTGTGCTTCAGAAAGAATAAAAGCTGAAGTGAAAATAAAGCTGATTGTTTCACATGTGGCAGCAAGTAATGAAGCTTACAGAAGAGTAATGAGCAGGGCCCGGATCTTGTTGACCTAAAAAATTTTAAAAAGTGACCTATAAAATAACACTAAAATTCCTGTAAAATGACCCTAAAAATCACAAAAATTGACCTTAAAACTTACGTTTTCTCAAACTTTTATTTCATTAAACATTGACATTTTTTAATATCCATCGGATTTTTAATTAACATTTCTCACTCATATTCAAAAAGTTTTGTTTCAGTTAGTTGCAGTCCATTTATCACTTATGTCCATTGATCAGTCCATTGTACGGCATTGTAAGTATTGAAAGCGTAAGTTCACTCCCGAGTTGAAACTAGAAAGCACTCTTAAACAATAAAACTTAGCAAGTTTAGACTACATGAAAATAATAGATAAAAACACGTTTAAAGCCCTTGTACGCCTTCTAATGCATTTTTAGTTATTCACGTGATAACATTCTTTGTGGTCAATAACCCAAAACTATCTGTTTGGCCATCTACCAACCCCCGCCTTTCGTTAACTAGCTACAGTTTAGTTTTCATTAGCTTGTTAAGAATGCAGTTTTTCCACTCCAATAGTCAGGAAGTAAGAAAAGAGATTATTCAACTTCGTCTTTTCCACATCCGTAAACCGTGTTCATTTAAAGATTTCCTTATGTAGAAAAAAAGAATAAAAAGACCATAAGTGTCCTAAAAGTTACCTTAAAATATTAAAAATGACCTGAAATTTCAAAACAGCAAAAAGAGACCAAAAGTTGATCCTTAAAAACTCTATTTTTAGAACCTAGAGTTGATGGATAACGTTTTTACTTGAACTTGCCTTCTCCTATGCGGAACAGAAGAAAGTTGACTTGTCAACAAGATCCGGGCCCTGGTAATGAGTAACAAGTTTCTGCCTTTTTCCATTTGTTTTTATATTTTTCTTTAAAAACTACCAATGGAAAACATAAATCACACGAAAAAGTCACTTTACCTCTGAAAAAAGTAACTTTTAGTGACAATTTTTTTTTTTAAAAAAAAAGTAAGTTTTAGTGACCAACTTGAAAAAAAAAATAAATTTTAGTTAAAAAAGTGACTCGCTAGGAGCCCTATTCTACTCTATGAATTTACGTGAATAAAAATATACTTTTAAAAAATTAAGCTAGCGCCAAATGCGTTCCTGCATAACACTAGACTCAGTCTATCGATCTGTTCATTTCTAAAAACGTTTTGACTACACTCTTCTAACGCCCGTCTGCTGATACACCACTTGCAGAGCAGGCTCGAAACCAGCCACAGAGCTCTGGGGGGTCATGAATATATTAGGAGGGGCCAAGTCGTTAAAAATTCTCTTACAAATATCAAAATTGTGCATTTTGTATTGAGGTCTGAAGGGGACATGAAAAATTAAGAGAGGGCCAGGCCCTCCCTAGCCCCCCCCCCCCTTCCCTCTGGTTGCGAGCCTGTTGCAGAGTAACATTTACAACTGAATCTGATATAGGCTCATTACTATATTGTCACATTTTTCCTTATTGAGGTAGGTGAATGACCGCTCAAGACGCTGCCAATTTCAGTCATCCGCATCTGTATATCAATCTCTTTTCTCGGAAACGACCGCGGAGCGCAGGAGGGTAGGTATGAGCGGGTCTGTTTTGTCAATTGTTTCAATCGAAATACCGCCCGAAACAATGAGGTCATGTGGTTCTCGAAGCCGTACATGAGAACGAGGTCGCTTCGTATTTTGAAGTGAAATAAATAAATAAGAATATTGCCTTCTTTCCTAAACGCTAAACATTTTTTAAACTTGATGTAATAAATAACCTATATGATACTGATTGATACAATTGGATTTGGGGGAGTATTCCTTTTTCCATCCAGGGGTGTGTGTAAAGAAATTTGGAGGGGTGTTAGGGGGGTGTTGAGGGGGTGTGTAGATTACTCCCTGATAGTGACAACCGACAAAAAGCTCCTCAAGTTCACTCCAAACTGACAGAGAATACTTGAACTTCGAAACATGGATAGAACCCTGGTCAATGTTCTTTTTGACATTGTGGCATGTTGTTAATTTGATTTTGAAATGAAATGAAATCTTTTAATTTAACCTTTTAAAGACCAATGTTCCAATATTGGAACGCGTTTTTAATTTTGTGAAACGTAAGATATATCAACTAGAGAGTATAAAAAATTGATTTGTAGGTAAGAAGAGATACTAAATAGACAAAATCAATAGAAATGCAATACAGTTCTCTATTAATAAGTTACTTATGCACTTCAAATTTTGGTAAAATTTTAAACTTTCGTACCTACCTCGTATTAAATATATATATTTTTTATCAAAAGCCTATTAGTACAAAAATCTATAATTTGTAGCAAATGGTAATTTTCAGTCCTTTTAAAAGGCTGATAATGTTTGTTCGCTATATAGTTTACATAGTACTTCGTAATTACATGCTAATTTAGAATGTTCCAATTCTGGAACATTGGCCTGTAACGTATAATGTCTTACTTAGGATGGGACCTCTAACATGGTTTATGTTATTGTTATTACTTGGCGTTCATACTCATTTATTTATGCTTGGTACAAACATTTCAGTTGTCCAAGTGAACACTAGGATGACAGATAAATCTGTAGGGTACAAATATGTCCGATTTTCTATTTTTCAAAATAAAGTATTTATCTGTATTACGTTTTCTCGTTATATATGTTGTATCGAAGATTCTACAATTTTCTTCTTTTCTATTAGTGAAAAAACATTTTTATTTACTGGAAAACAATTTTTATTTCGGTTATCTGCAAGTACTCATGGCACGGCTGCCAATATTCACTAAAGTTAGTAGTACTTTGAGGAATTCCAAAGGGAAAAATAGATAAGATGATCTATGCACTGTAATTACAAAAAAACAACGAGAAAATGGGGTGTGTGTATTTGTTTGATAGACTACTTGCTACATACAGACCGCTTTTGAGAAGTAGACAGTGATGGTAGAATTTGTTGGCAAACTCTCTACATATTGTTTTGTTGCAAGCTGGTTGCTTTATGAAGAGGTTCATAACGATGATACCAGTAGTATGACACACCTGGCGTTTGGAAAAGAGATTACATTATAACTTCACCAGAAATAAAAAGTTCCCTCAAGGCTAGGACCAAGAAAGCACCTTTCCAAAGAACTAAGATTTCTGATAACTATTATTTGATGACGGGGCTCAAGAACACCACTACATTTTTCAATGAGTGTGCTTAAGAGACAGCGAAGTATGCTTTTCTCTATACTATGGGGAAGTGGAGTCAAGTTTGGAGAGGATGTTTATGGGTCACAACAAGAGAAATATTTGTGTTTTATGCTATTATACCCTGTGTATTAGCACAAATAGTTTACGAGTATTTTGTATGTATATTTGACATGAATCCTATATAATCCATTATTGTATTCCTGTATAATGAAATTTATTTGCTATTATATTGTAACCATATGTATCATAAAAAATAAATTACATCATTTGAAATCCTATAATAACTAGTAGAATCAGCTACTTAAGTTCGAGGATTGACATAAATTATAACAATTTTTGTAACATTTATTATCAATTACTCGATATAAATATATTCCAAATAGTAAACTAGAAGTTTTCGAAATACGAAGGAATATACACTATAACAGGCCAATGTTCCAGTTTTGGAACATACTCAAAAACTACCTTCCAATCATCGATTTTTTTTCTTTCTTTATGGATGGTCAATAATACATCTAAAACAGTAACATATGCAAAAATTAACTAAAAATAACAACGGGAACATAATTCGGCCTGTAAAAGGTTAACGTCCACGATTATGCCCTTTAGGCTAAGGAAGACGATCATTAAAGCAAATGAATGGTGATGAAATTGGTGGAATGAGAAAGGGGGAGGAAACGAAAGTAGCCAGAGAAAGCTGACGAACACGATGTTATCTACCATAAACATACTTGGGCGGAGATCGAAACAGAGACCCCACACACCAGAAGTAACTGCTCTATCACCGAGTCTCCGTGCCCCTGTTAATTTGATTTTAATACATCGGGGTTATTTCTTTCGTATGATTTTATATATATGGTAATGAAGAATAATGATAAATCATTATATGTAATGAAGAACCTAAAAGAACGTGATTTTCAACTTCCTATTTTCAAAGGTCTGCTGGAAATGTAAATCGAATATCACTCACGCAATTTTTGGTAAATTTTAGATTTTTGGGGGGCCTCTAATTCGAAATCGGTTCACAAATCAACTTGAGCTTTCCGCTTATTCCATACACACTGACGATAGCAGTCAGAACATAGAGTACCACTGCAATCTGTAAGCCGTATGTTGATTTGATATGAAATAGCTCTGCATTGACATTTCTTTTGTCTTTTCTCACAATGAAAATTCACTTAACTTATACATCATCTTCAATAATACTGAAACTAAAAACTACAATTTTGTCAATATTTAATTCCATCCGAAGTTTCACATTGAAGTGCACCTGTGAGGGCCGCGGCGTCTCGGTTGTAGAGGCGTTCTCTCTAGTACATGGGGGTCCTTGGTTCGATCCCAGCTCGCGTCAAGTGAACTTTGTAGTGGACAAACACAGTGTTCGTGGGATTTCTCGGGGTTGTCCCATTTCCGTTACTTTCTTCATTGCACTATTTCATTCATTTCTACTTATCACCGTCTCCTTTAGCTTAGCCGGTATAATCGTGGGACGTAAAACTTAAAGATTTCATTTTTAAGAGGATCTGACAAACAAGAAAGAGAAGGAAACTACTTCACTACAAAAAGAACGAATTTCTTTTTACGGTCAAATAACAGTTACTATAAATATTCAATTTTAAAAAATGTTCCAGATAAATTTCTTAAAGTGATAAGCATTACATTATTATAGCGGAAGTTCATCAGATATGAAAATACTCTAAAAGCGCAGTATTTCTATATTTTTTTTCTTTCTAGTGTCTTATAAGAAATTTTTTTAAAAAATCTCAGTAGTGGAAGATTCTTCAAGTTTTTAGATTTATTTTTATCACACCTTGCATCAAAAAAGTAAAGTTGTTTTTATAAGAAGTGATCTGATGTTCTGTCCATGTAGCTGAGCAAATAAGTCCTGCTGGAAAAGACAGTAGCGAGAACTGTCGAAACTGTACAGGTTTATTTTTCGTGAAGGAATTCAAGTAAGTACCTACTTGAATGCCTATCATTTCATTATTTACACGATACTTCCATTTCTCTCCGCAAGCAAGGAAACACGGTCGCTCAGTAGTAGACAGCTTACACATCTGATGCGTGATGTCCCTGCCTTGATCCCCGAACAAGTAAGTTTGTGGTAGACAACATCGGGTACTCTCCTTTCCTCCCACTTTCTCATCCTTCTTCTGTATGATTGGTTTATACGATTGTATATTTTAACTCATACATGGTAATGGCAACTATTGTTGTACAGCGGGGGACACTTCTAAATGGTACACCTTAGCCGTAAATCTCCATATGGCTGTACCATTTAGAAGTGTCCCCCGCTGTACAATGGTAATTAGTGCTCCTTCCCTAGAGCATTGTGCATTCTGTTCTTTTGTAAATAAATAAAAGTATACAACTCTCTACTAGACACTAAAAGATTATTAGAGCAGGGTTTCTACTGATCTGGAAAAATCTATTTTCCTGACCTTTGTCAAGAAATTTCCTGACTTCCATGAAAGATATCCGTTGACGTTGACATATAAAAAAAGGAAAAAATAACGGTGAATATTTATATATGAAAACATTTATTCTATAGAGACAAATACTAGTAGCTCATGCGTACAGTCCACTTACCTCCCATAAAAATCTGAGGAACATCCCATACTGTGATCATTAATGTCTGAGAATCAATTATTTTGATTGTGAGATACTATACTTCTCGGCAGATACGATACTTCTTATACATTAATTTAACTATGACAAGGCTCTTTTAAAATATCCATATCCATATCCTTATGCAATATTGCAATTATTATATTCCCTACGAACATCTGACACTGAAACATCTTATACATTCATTAATAAAGTGACAAGGATACACTAATAAATATCCACATTTTGTTTCAATTAAAATCTCAGAGTTGTGCAATATTACTTATTTCCTTTTTAATTTCATCAATTTGAGTTTTAATCTCCCTTTGTTTCACGTCTGTTTCTCCTTTAATGCTTGGCTAAGCTGAAATTGGTGTACAATTAATGTTAGAAAAAATATTTTTTATGAAATTTCCCGGATTTTCTCTGATTTCCAGTCTTTTTCCCTGAGCTTCCCTGACCTGCTCATGTTCCCTGATTTTTCCCTAACCAGTAGGAACCCTGTAGAAACAGGAGTAAACTCTTGTTTTATCTTGTCCGAATCGTGTTTCTCGCTGAATTCAATTCCAAGAACATCTTGCATTCAACATGTCTATCTCCGTTCCTTTATTGTCTGTTGAACTTTACTGTTCCTTTTCAGCACCGAGGCTATATGAGACGTGAACCTACAATTTAATGCGGAATTAAAGTAGCTGGAATGCGTTCAATTTTTTTTCTTTTTGTTCTCTCACTGGGAATCGAATCCGTACACCAAAGGCACACACGCTGGCTCCATTCATGTTAGCAGACAAAGAGATTATTGCTTTCCACTTTACTTCTTCGACATTCCATTTCAGTTTGGGAACTTTTGAGGATTACTCGCTATAATGAACGCCGATTAACAATATTTTATTGCGTATGCATTATAATCATTATCAAGCTTACAGTTGCCCGTTTTGAGTACTTGCAAATGAAATGAATTTTTTTGTTTTACGTCGCACGGTTATGCCGGTTAGGCTAAAGGAGACGGTGATGATGAGTAATGAATGAAATGGTGGAATGAAGAAAGTGGGAGGAAACGGGAGAACCCCGAGAAAACCCACGTACACGGTGTTTGTCCACTACAAAGTTCACTTGGCGGGGGCTGGAATCGAACCCGGGACCCCAAGCACCAGAGGTGAACGCTCTACCACTGAGCTACCCCTCCCCACCCAAAAACAAAAGGTATGGCATTTCAATAAATTTTATCAATAGTAAACGGTATTCAAACGAAACAATTACAAAACAATAATAAACTATAAAAAAAAAAAAAAATCACAAAAGAAACATATAAAAAAAAGAAAAAAAGCTGCTTTTGTAGTATAATCTCTTTGAGTAATGAATGGGTTGGGTCTAAATATAATACGAATATATGGGACTGAAACGTGATAACTAGAGACCGGATGCTAGGCAAAATGCCTATTCTTTAATATTAAAAATGATCAAAAATAACGTTTTAAAGTTTATGTGGGGGGTTATAGTTTCGATTTAAGCCAATTTTATTTTGCCTATTTCGACCTAAGCCTTAATTGGGAAAATATATAATTTATACAACATAAATAATATACACGTATATACGTATAATAAGTGTTTGTAAGTACAAGCAAGTGCTACGTTACAATGTACATACAGAGTGAACTTCACAGATGCGCACATACTTTGGAAGGTGATTAATGTCATCAAAAGAAGACAAAAAGTCCTCTTGCATTTTGTCGAATTCTGCGTCGTGTACGAGTGACAGTGGTGCCAACTTGTAATCGAAAATCAAATCTTGATAGTTGGAACGGAACAGATAGATGTGCACATACGTTGGGAGGTGATTCGTGACATGAAAAGAAGATAAAAAGTCCTGTTGCATATTGTCGAATTCCTCGTCGTGTACGAGTGACAGGGGTGCCAACTTGGAATCGAAAATCGTGCACATACTTCGACAGATGATTCGTGACATGTAAAGAAGACAAAAAGTTCTCTTGAATGTCAGGAAACACCTCCCGAAGTATGTGCACACTTTTATGTCTCGTTCCAATTGTCAGGATTCGATTTTCAATTCCAAGATGGCACCCCTGTCACTCGTATACGACACGGAATTCCACAACATGCAACAGGACTTTTCATCTTCTTTTGATATGCATCATGCAACAGGTCTTCTTTAGATATTACGAATCACCTCCTGAAGTATGTGCAGATCTTTTAGGTTCACCCAGTATGTATGGAATGCATAACAAGCTTCGTTTTTATGTGTACAATAAAAGAAGATATTAACAAACAAGTATGTTTCTATATTCTTTGAACATTATCTATGATCTGAATCTATTTTTTAAAATTTTAGTGCCTATTTGCCTGCCTATTTTACAGGTTTTTAGTGCTTAAACATCCGGTCTCGAGTGATAACCCACAAATGGGTGTTCATCAAGAGTTTACGAACACTTACACTTCTACGAACATTTTTCGTTTCTTGGATTAAACTTTTTGGCGGGGGGGGGGGGGGGGGAACCAGCTGGTTTAAACTAGCCAACCCTGATATGGAGTATTGGACTTTAGGGTTCAGAGACTTGTACATTACGGAAGTCAGAGAAGAAATATTTAAGAGAGCTTCGAAATGTGGTGTTGGAGGAAGATGAAGAAGATAAAATGGACAGAAAGAGTAAAAAACGAATATGCTTTAAAATGGATAGGAGAGAAGAGGGCGCTTCTAGCCAACATCCTTCATAGAAAGGCCAATTGGACTGGACACATCTTGCGAAGAAATTGTCTTCTTCATACTACCATAGAACGAAAGATGGAAGGAAAGTGAGGAATAGGAAAGAAGAAGAACACAACTGCTCGATGAATTGAAAAATATGTGAAAAATATTGGGAGTTAAAAGAGGAAGCTGAAAATCGAGAAATATAGAAGGAACATTTCCAGGCCCAAACTGAAAATTGAGGGGGGGGGGCGGGGAGAAATGGTCCCAGGACCTGGCAAAAGGAAAAATACTTAATATTTTCCTAATAAGATGAAAGTTTATTTAACAATTGGAGTAAGTATAACGCTAAAATATTTACTTAAAGAACGTAATAAATATTTCTTTATATTTTAAACTCATTTCCATGCTCCCTAGGAACAGGTTTTTGTAAATAACCATCTGCTATATTTTAAAAATAATCGGCTTACTGAGGTGCACCTAGTAATAGATTTGACAGAAAATACACACATTAAAGGTTTGTAAATCAATCAAAAAAATGTGAGGAAAATACCAGTAAGTGACATTCGCAACTTGTCAGTGCCAGAAGACTAGTCTCTGAAATATTTCAGAAAGCTGCTTATAACTATTTCCTCTTGTAAGGTGAGAGTGAATGCTTCACTATTTTTGATTCGACATGCCGAAATAAAAGCACCAATTCTGTCTTTTAGAAACAAGATTCGCATCTAGACACAACTTAAACACGCAAACCTATCAAATACACTTAAACAAATATATATCAACCGACAAATGAAATAAATTTGACGAAAAACGGATAATTGGGAAGTACAGTTTACTACTATAATTAATTACTCACTTTCTTTCCTGGAAGGACATCCACACCAATTTTATTATTCGTCACCAGATTCGTGCTTTTACATCTCCTATTGTAAGTTTTGTTTTCTTGAAAGAATAATTAGTGCAAAGTATTCACTGACTTAATTTCAATTTTTGATTGCTCTTGCTCTTGTATTTTGCGTCAATTCAATGCTTTTAAAAAACTCTATTCACATTAATAACTTATGCGGAATTCCACAATATGTCTTTAGTTTATACTCTCTGTGGCTATCTTTTAATTTACTTTTGGTTGTTGCAAACATTAATTTCACTGGCAGACTTAACACTTCACAAATTTGTGAATTTTACGACTAAGTAACTGAACAGTTATTTTGGCCTGTGCAGTTTGTCAATGGGATTTCTTCTGAAAACTAGTCCTGCACTTTTGTTGTTACCCGCTATGACTTTGTGAAATACTTTTCAATTGACAATTCAACTCCAAGTAAGGGCAATGTGTCTTGATCTAATTTTTGATCTAAGTAATGTAAATATCCTGTCCTGTTGAGATCCATTTAGATCCATTAATAACACTGCTAATCTTTTTAACGGCGAAGTTGTGTAAACTGAAAACAATCTGTCGTGGTGCTGTTAAAGAGTTCCATCAACATCAAATAAACAAATTGTTTTCTTCTTCGGAACCATCTTCTACCATGAAATTCTTGACCTTAAACCTTTACTTTCAAGGAACATTTTTTCTTCAGGAAATGTGAGTCAAGAAAAACGTATTACTTTTACAACATTAAGAACTCTGCAGTCAACACGAATATTACAGACGTCCACGTTGCATCATATTCACAGTTGAATGGTACTCTCCAATTTAGCTTCAAAATTAGTCAATGACAGGGTACATGACAGTGAAAGAATTGGATAATATATGTTTTCATCCGATTTTTAATTACTCATGTCAAATTCACTATTAATAGAGTAATGTGTTACATATAAAAAGTTGAACGTAAAATTGTTTACAATTATGCTGCTCTGTGTGATTGTGAATAGTGTTTTTATAAAAACTGAATTGGCAGGAAATACAGAGACAATTATTAAGAGCAATCAAAAATCGAAATTAAATCACTGAATACTTTGCACTAATAGTTCTCTCTCTCTATATATATATATATATATATATATAACTCACAACAGGAGATGTTACAGCAAGAATCCGGTGACACAGTAATAAAAATGACACGATGACGTTCCCAGAGAGGAAAGAGATATCCAATTAACGTAATAAACACAAACGCACAAAGTAAGTCACATAAGAATATGTGCACCACAGCTTCTAAGTAAATGGAGTGTAAAGTTATCATCATCATAATTTCTCTGAAGGTTATGGCTACGTCATGTCCAAAATACTAGCAATAAGAACAAAAATTATTTTACCATCTCCGTAATGAATTCAATGACAAGGTCTTCCAATAAATCGACGCTCTCTGTGTAAGGATTCTGATCATCTCCAAATCCAAACATCATGCACCGCAGCTCCTTCGAAAAAAGCCTTTTTCTTCCTGAAAGGGTTGATCCAAGAGGTGCCTCGGCCTCCTCCTCTTCAAACTAAAAATGAGAGGAAAACATCAACTACTGTAAGTAAATAAATGACAAAGATACTTTAACCCATATCTTTCCAAATTATTTTTTCTTGATTTTTTGTAGTTTTAGTCTATTTAGAGTCCAAGTAATATCAAGAAGGTGACAATTTATTTTTCTGAACGTTTACTTGTGCGCAGTAGACCGCTCCAAAAATGGGTGAGGTCACTGGAGGGTAGATGACTTGAAAACTACCAATAAAGGCTAGCTGCACTTTTAGTATATACTTACAAGCAAAAGAAAAAAAAGCGAATTTGAATTGTTTGTTTTACTTAGCACTTTGTGTCTTATAATTTATAAACTAGAGTAAACAAATATTAATAACATATCATTCAGAGGAAAAAAGCATATAGTTACACTGTTTTTCTACCTTTTAGTATTTGAACTTTGATCAGTATCATTTGCTTATTATATTAGGTCCTTTTATATTCAAAAACAATATACAAGGTGTTTCAAAACAACACCGACAACGTTTGAGAGATGATTCCTTACACCAAGATAAAACAAAAAGTATAGACCAACCTGGGTGCACAAATGCTTCCTATCCAAATATCCATGTTTTAGACTTCTGCAACATTTTTATAAAGGTAGTTGATGAGTACTTCAAATTATATGCGCGTAATCAAACAGGCTCTACAAAAATTGTTGCGCAAGTACCACAGGATTCTGAAACATGGATATTTGAATAGGGCACATACTAGTTACTGAGTGGTCTTGAACCGACTACGGTAAGTCTCATAGTTTTGGAGCTATAAACCTTTAAAGTTCATTTTATCATGTTTTCGGCAGCCTATAACTCCGAAAGGAAGCATTTGTGCACCCAGGTTGGTCTATACTTTTTGTCTTATCTTGGTGTCAGGAATCACCTCCCAAACGCTGTCGGTGTTGTTTTGAAACACCCTGTACTACGCCTCAATAATGGAACAGTAGGAACTGTATGCATAGTGGGAGTATAATCTGCAGAAGTGGTTTGTTTGTATAACTTTAACTGAAACTTGTAATCTGGGTGCAAATAGAAACATATTTACAATATTTGTTTCTTGTATCTGCATTACCCACGTGTACCTAGGAATTCTTGAAAAATACTTTCTAAGGCAATGACAGTGAATTTCCCGATAAATAACACAATTCTAACGGGTCTTTGTGCCGCAGTAGATCTAGTATTTTCAGACTGAAGAACGTGAATTTTTTGTCATTTATGAGGAAATTCATTATTATTACTAGAGCAACCCACATTATGCTTTATTTTTTGTTTAATTATGCTTTTTTTTTTCAAATTATGCTTTATTGTTAATTTCAATCATTGTTTTACATTAATCGTTTATAATATAGAATATTTACTATACATTAAATAATCTAAATATCTTGATCTATTTATTAATATTTTATGAAGCAATTCCTTTCATATTTAATGAACTTTCTACTTAATGCACACTGTAAAGAGAGATGCTCTGCTAGAATCTGTATTTTGTATCACTTGTGTGCACCTTAGAGGTGCATATATACATAAAGTATATAGAAAGGTGCATAAAAAGTACAGAAAGTGCTGAAGTTCGAGAGGTACACATAACAATATAGTGTGGAGTTCTTGTGTACTATTCATTGTTGGCAGAAAGTTTTCTTCTTTTCTTTTTTCCACATCAAAGGATTACACCGAAATATTTACAGAAATAAAAAAAAAAGCTTTTCATTGTTGCATTGTTATGTTCTCAATAATTTTGCATTGTAAATATTAAAAAGAAAATTAATATATTATATGTTAAACTTGCAGTTAAATAGAATTTCCAAGAATTATGCTATATATTTTAAATTATGCTTTATTTTCTAAAATTATGCTTTTAAAATTAGTTTCTTCTGGACTCTTAGACAACCACAACCATGTTCAAGGTACCAACCATATGTGTAAATTGCTATTATGCTTTTCATGCTTTTGAATTGCTCTAATCATTACCCTAGAAAATGCTCTTGAGAATTCTCCGGTGCATATTCACTGTAAAAGGACTTTAGAGTTTTGCATGTAAATACTGCGTCACGAAGTATGCCATAAAACCTGCAGTGTAAAAAGAGACAAACCAACTTGTACTAGGTAGCCACAAAAACATGAATTCCATTTAACCGAGTCATGACAGCAGCGCAATAAGGAGGGGGGGTTACCAGATCAGGTGCGTAAGCAATGGTAGGTATGTGCATAAACGAAAATGTCATTAAAAACACAAGCCTAGGCATCTTCTATATTAACAACTTTGTGTCCTCGAAAAAAAGTACCCTCCACTGCCGACTTTTGTCAATGGCATTTCAGATCATCAACAAGATATTCACATTTGAAAATGTTACTGTAACTCCATTTGTTTCTTTCCAATGCCTTTCTACATTTGTCACACTTTCTGTCCAATTTCAATAATCCTGCCCTTCCAGACAACATAAGAACCTGTCACATCCATCACACGCAACTAATATCTTTGAATGCTCATTCAAATACTAATTTCCTCATTACACCATAATGCCTGACGTCAGCATGCCTCCACTCAAAACAGTACTAACAGTACCTAGCTTCTAATACCTAAAAATACTATATTACAATCCTTCGTTAGAACGAATTTCATGAAAAGTAACCACCTTTTCCCTCCTATAAATTTTACTAATTTTTTACATTTCTGGATCTAATTTGCGGCACAAAGACTGTAATATTTCATCAGTTACTTCTGTTCATTAACGACGGAGGCTTCCCAGAATCAATACTATACCTAAGATAATTTGAGTCGATTTCATGGTGCATGAAACGAAAAGCATGCAGATTTACTTTTCGCACACCACTCGACATATTTGTTGAAAAATTATAATTCTTTCCTAATTTCCCTTTTATTGTCTTCTAAGTGATTTGCATGAAAATATCTCACTTGGTGTAGATAAAATTCAAGGCGGCCATCAGAAGTAATTGATGAAAAATTACAATTCTTTTACGATTTGTATAAATGACTTCCGGATACATGGCATAAAACTACAGTGCAAAACACACAACCGAACCTTTGCTAGGATGACCAGTAAAAAACATGAACCCAGCCGGGGCAAGGCGAGGTTGGTGGACCCGCGCGAAAACGCAGCGGTTCGTCTGAAGGGTGCAGGCGCGTCGGCGACGGTGGGTATCCACGTTAGCAAAGATAACAAACAAGTGGGTTTTGGCAATGATATGAGTTTCAATTGCACTTGTCATAGTAGTAGCACTTCTTCTAAACATACAATACAGCTTCTGTACACTGTGTAGAAATACACCGCCCGTAGAAAATAGTATTTAATACAGTCATCTTTCATATGCATTCACTTATTTTACCCGTCGTAATGATTTTACACTAGTAACCCTACTATTGTAAACCTAAAATCCAGCTGTATTACCTTATATTAAATTCTATCCCTTGCAGAAATTTTAGCAAGTTTTTACTTTTGTCATTTCATTCGATACAGTGATTTCCATCATTTGGTTTCGGTTTTGAGAACACATATGTTCTAGATTCGCTACCAGTATCGAGTCACACGATGACTTGCTGTTGATAGTTAGGTCAAGTGAAGTGAGGAACTGGTTTCTAGTTCCCTGTTCCGATGAACACTGTTGAATGAATTGTTCCGATGAACTAGTTCCCTGTGAATCGATTGATTGAACGATTCATTGAATGAATTAAAGTTAAAACTTGTCGAAATTTGTTCTTTCTAAAACGTCTCTTCATGCAGAGTATTGAATTTTACCTGTAAATCTTGCAAAATATGCTGTGTTAAAAGTAAACCATCACACAAAAAAGTAAGAAATATATGCATGGTCCCCTATAGAGGACAGTATGATAATTATTAGGAAGGTTCTAGAACACAGGTCCCCCTCATATAGGTTAGTAGCTAGGTTGGTTCCTCTCTGTACCAGTTTAATATTTAATTCACACAGTATTGCCGAGCAAGCGTTAATGAGTGAAGCCGGGTTATTATCGTTCAATGGGAGGGGGGACCTGTGTCCTAGAACCTTGCCATTTTTTACTACTTCCAGCGTGAACCTATCTTGTAAATCTGTGAACGTAAAATAGAGTGCAAAGTGCATATCGATGACCAACTAGCAGACTTTCGTCGTCATTATCTTCTGGCATCCGAAAACTTAACGCAAACCTTTAACTAAACAGAATCTTACCTGGTCAAAACTATCATCAACATTAGCCATTATTATAGTTATTACTTTCTTACAGCACCCGTATGTTTCCCTGCAGCTACACAGAAGTATATACTTCACTGTCAAAACAGCTGTTTGCACTAAAAAGCCACAGCATGCAAAGTTCCCTTCTTCTTCCTCTTCTTCTTTTAATTTTGAGCTTTAACAGGAAGACGATTGCTAGCCTCTTTCGTAGCGATTCACGTCAACACCACAGATTTTGTGCGTTCTAGTTTCTCCCTAGTCGGCATAACGGACATCTCTAGCGGGAGAGACACGTCCTCCCAAAACTTTTCTGTGGAAGGGCACACTGATTAAGGCTGAAAGTACTTATATGCAATGGTATCATTCATCTGATTCACTCTAACTGTTTGTTAAAATTATATGTCCTCCTCTAGATCCAGTACTTGCAAGAAATCTCCAGCAGTATTTTTGAATATCTAATAGGCCTATGGGTAAATCCATTTGAAGTGGTCCAGAAAAGGAATAAATCGTTGCTCGACAATTTTTAAAAAATCTGATTTTTTATGTACAGGTAGCTTATCATGTCGTTAGTTCAAAATAAGCATTACTTTAATTTTATTGGCTTTTGGTTTCGAGTGACAGCCATATTTGTTTTCGAAGATGTGCCATTTTGTGATATTGTAAGGGGTTACAGAATCTGAAATATCTCGGTCCCTAATTACCCTATCGATGTGAAACCAAAATCAAAATGTTTAGTAAGTTCTACACTTTAAGAGTGTATATTAGTTATTGTCATTCATAAGTTATGAATGGGTAAAATTAAAATATGAAAAAGTAGGTGATTGACGTTAAAAATCCCAACTTTGGCTCCTATTATTTTTAAGAAGGAAATTGGTCAGGAAGTTGAGCTTTACTGAATAAAGAGGACTGATATGGTTCTTATCACTCGCCAAGTTTCAACCCTTAGACGTGTCCCCCTTTGTTTCTAGAAATTATCAAAAATTCAGAAAAATGTGAAAAGTGCATATTTTACATCTATATATCTCTGGTGGGGGACCTGATAAAAATATACAATTCCTCCCCTTAACAGGTCTATATGATATTATTCTATATCCAAAATTAGGAGTTTCAGATTAGACTATAAGTACCTTTTTATGAACACAAAGTTACACCTATAAATAAACATAGGCAAAAGTACGGATAAACGGAGTTTACTGTATATCCATCATAAATCGGTTGGCAATGGATGAATAGTAGTAATGGCGTTACTTTAGGAAACTTTTTGGCCCCTGGGTCCCTGCCTCAGGACCCATGGTCCCTGGCCCGGGGTCAATGACCTAGGGGTACCATGGCCCACCCCTAAAATTTGGCAGGGGTACATAGGACCACCTCCAGGACCCATGGTCCCTGGCCCGGGTCAATGACCTAGGGGTACTTAGGACCACCCCCTCTAGAATTTGGCAGGGGTACATAGGACCACCCCCCTTAAATTTTGGAAATTGCAAAATCTAAAAATTTGGTATGGTAGCCTAGGACCATAGTATGTACCTCTATCAGTATTGGGTGTCTATGTCGTTCCCTTTCATGGGTAAAAAATTGCCAAAAATTTAAATTTCGGGGGTTTTTGACATAATTTATCCCCTTTGATGAGGTATTATTATCCTATATGATTATATGGTCGTATACAGGGGTTTATTACCTTTCATAAAACATGGCTATATTGGTGTACACCTTTAAAAATTTGGGAGGTGTACCTTGGACCACCCTTAAATTTTGGAAATTGCCCAATTTAAACATTTGGTACAATAGTATAGAACCCAAGTATGTATTACTATAAATTTGGGTGGTTCACCTCGTTTCTTTTTAGGGGTACAAAAATTGCCAAAAATATAAACGTAAGCAATACGTTGTACCATGTGTTTGGTTTGACCTAATTTATCTCCTTGGATGTGGTCCTATTACCTTATATAGTTATATGGTCATGTATAGGGGTCCATTACCTATTATTAAGACATAGGTACATTTGTGCACCCCTGGAGGGGTAAAAAAAATGCCAAAATATAAACGTAAGCAGTACGTTGTACCACGTGTTTGGGTTTTGGCCCAATTTATCCCCTTTGATGTGGTCTTATTATCTTATATGGTTATATGGTCATGTATATAGGTTCATTTCCTATCATAAGACATAGGTACATTTGTGCACCCCCGGGAGGGGTATCTTGGCCCACCCCTTAAGTTTTAGAAACTGCCAAATTTAAACATTTGGTATTATAGTATAGGATCCTAATATGTATCATGATAAATTTGGGTGGTCCACCTCGTTCCCCTTTAGAGGGCATTTTGTTCCGCTTTAGGGGTGAACATGAATACAGTGGTCCACCTCGTTCCCTTTTAGAGGGCCATTTTTTGTTCCGCTTCAGGGGTGAACATGGATACCTTGCAATCGTCCCGAGTTCGATTCTTGGTGCTAGTTTAGGAAATGTTGAATTTAATTTCCCCGCGAAAACGATAGTGATGAGAAATGGGGGAAAACATGAACTTCCTTGACTGAGGATTGAAGCATGGACCTCACACATTAGTGACAAACGCTAAGCGACCGTGCCCCATTGAGAAGTTCAGTTTGTTGATTACTATGCAATGGTCCCGAGTTAGATTCTTGGTGCTAGTTTTAGGAAATGTTAACGTTCCCTTGAAACGATGAAATGAGAAAACATCATAAACTTACTTGATTGCGGATTGAAGCAGAGACCTCACACATCAGAAAAAAAAAACGCTGAGCCACCATGCCAACTTCTGTGCGAGCAGTTTTGCGTATGAAAAAGAACATGATCAGATTATGTTACATTACACATTTCTGCTCGCATAGAAGTTTGTTATTGTGAAATTGCAGCATGTGCTTTTACGAAGAGTACTACATCAGCATTTTTTTCTCAGCTGACGGACTTTTAAAGCTCAACTTTACATTTATGTCAAAGACAGTTTCGTAACATATCGATGAGTGTTACATTTTTTCAATCAAGTTTAAGGAAAATGAATCACATTTTAGATGTGGTAATTTGAATGTCGTAAGAAACAAACGAGTCAACGGTATGATGTCATGATCAAAATTGCGATACTAGATGTCGTAACAATTGATGTGTAAGGAGAAAAAACGTGAATAATGTCACAACCAATCAGATTGCTTCTTACACCACGTTTCGACTTATGATACATGATGAAAGCTGTGTTTTCATTGGTTCTCCGTGATGTCATTTATTATTTTCCTCGTTTCTGATTGGCTGATAGTGTTGTCACTTTATAGTTGAACCCGTTTCAGACCTAAATAAATTTCTTAATTTCATTTTTGAAGTTCTACTTCCACAAAGATCTTGAATGAACGTAGGTGTACCTCTAGTGACAGCGTGACTTTACTCCGTTCCTTGAATTTGAGGTAAGTATCAACCGCGTTTTCTTAATATCAATGGAATGCTTTTAAAATGTGGATAATATTGTTATCATTGTTTTTTATTTTAGCATGAATTATTTAGCAAATGGAAGAATAACCCTCACTTACTTGACCGGGGATCCCGCACATTAGAAGTAGGCGCGAGAAATTTGTTGATTTTGGTTTAGCGTCCTTTCAGTAGTGGGGTGCTAGGAATACAGCTTAATGTTGAATTTGAGCGCATACTGGGTGTTGGACCGGGCCACATCCACACATTAGAAGTAAGCACGAGAAATTTGTTGATTTTGGTTTAGCGTCCCTTCAGTAGTGGGGCTAGGAATACAGCTTAATGTTGAATCTGATCGCATACTGGGTGTTGAACCCGGGCCAGATGTGCGTAACGCTAACCACTTAGCTCAGTTTCTGAAAGTTACGATTAACGTAAACAAAGAAACTACGCACGATTTTGTTCCCTACAACGTGAGACGTGGACCTACAGTTTAATGTGGGATCTGATCTCCCGCCGAGAAACGAATTCGAGTCTTTCTTGTCTTAGCTCGAGAAAAGCAAGCACATGAGATTTTGTTTTTCGTTTCATGTTCGTCATACGTTTTAAAGTTCAGTGTCAGAGGAAAAATGCTTACTACAATGATTCTCTCAGCACAGTTAGAAAAACAATTTCATTCATTCTTTTTATCACTACAGAAAGTTAGGTCAGTTACATGTTGGTCCCGGGTTTGATTTCCAGTATGACGACAATAAAAATTTTTTAACAGTAGAACTATTTGAGATATGATAATTCTTTTAGGATTGATCGTGTAGTCATTTTGATAACGTAGTGATATCTGAATTCAATTTTAATTCGTGCTTTTTTTTCGTTTTAGATATTTGTTTTCTTTGCCTATTCCTTTTTGTTTTACCTTACCTTTTTCCTATTTGAATATGGCTACTTCTGGCTTTACTGTCTTGCGAGAAATCAATAGACATTATCGGCGTTTTAATCTTGAAGGACGAATGCTGGAAATTCAAATTAATGCTCCGACTAGTGACACCGATATTGTTGAATGGGTTCAGGCCTCCTTTCAACAGATGTTGGATTATTTATTGGAAAATGTCGACGAATTATCGATGGTTGGATTGTCGATTTTATCTCATGATGAGAAGAACAAACCGTTTTATTTATCTTTTCGGCGTGCAAGTAATTTGACACTGGAGACTTTATGGGCTTCCTTTGATCGCATCCTTCAAAGTAACGATAGTTTTCTCATGAACGAACCGTTCATTGTCCATTTTCATCATGTGGATGTGCCCCGTGGATTTGGATTGGTGCGTCGAGGTCTTTTATCAAACGACGAGTTACTAAAACGCAAGAAAGGCATTTTACGAGTGAAAAACACCGACAAAAATTGCTTGGCTTATGCGATTGTGATTGCTATTGGCCTAAAGAAATATAAGGATACAAATAAAAAAGTTTACGATCAATATCGCAAACAGTGCAAGTGTGTTGTTTTCCCAGCCGTACATGAACTTTTGTCTCGATCCTCAGTGAATTTAGAGCATGGGGGATCTGTGGAAGAATTGCGACAATTGCAACGTTACTTGACAAATTATAAACTTACCGTATACACCAGCTTTTCCGGAGAGGATATTCTGTATGAAGGGCCTGGTGGCGAAGACAAGATTCCAATCAATTTAATGTGCATCAATTCTCATTATGACATCATCACGTCATTAACAGCCGTTTTTTCTACTGTGTATTATTGCGTTGCATGCCACAAAAAATATGATCATCTTAATAGACACGTTAAGAACTGTTCGGCCATGTGTGAAAAATGTTTGCAGAAACCGCCATGCAGTAAGACCAATACGGAGAAGCAGTGCCTAGAATGCAATCGTGAATTTTATGGTGAAATATGTTATACAAATCATCTGACTGTACCATACCATAAGGGCCAGCCAATATGCAAGATGGTGAAACAGTGTGCCAAATGTCTACGCATTTATTCGTTTGTCCATACAGGGGAAAGACAACATCATTGTACAGATTATTTTTGTAATGTGTGCCATAAACACGTTACGTCTACTCACCAATGCTACATGAAGCCTGATACAACTCAATTAAAACCTGGAGTTCCATCAGTGTTACATGCCAAGAAGGCTATGATTGTTTTCTATGATATCGAAGCCACACAGGATACTTTCTTCGATGAAGACACGTTCATTCATAAGCCCAATTTACTGGTGGCCCAACAAGTATGTTACAACTGTGTTCAAGATGAAGATATACATCATCCGTGTGAAGTTTGTGGACAGCGGGAACATATTTTTCAAGATGATCCGATCAATGCCTTTCTTGCGTATTTACGTCAACCACGACCCAACATCAAACTTATTGTATCTTTGGCACATAACTTTAAGGGATATGATGGTCATTTTATTCTTAAATCTTTAGTGGAAGAACATGAATTGAAACCTACCTTGATCTTGAACGGAGCAAAAATTTTAAGCATGAAAGTGAATCACTTATCGTTTATTGACTCCTTAAATTTCATGCCAATGGCTTTAAGTAAATTATCCAAGGCATTTCATTTACCAGCGACCAAAGGATATTTTCCACACTTTTTTAATACTGCTGCAAATCAAGCGTATGTGGGAAAATTACCGGACATCCATTATTATGGTGCAGATGAAATGAAAGTGGATGAACGAGAAAAATTCATGACATGGTATAACGAACACCAGAACGATACGTTTATTTTCCAAGAAGAATTGGTGAACTATTGTGTCCAGGACGTCAACGTACTTCGAATGGCTTGTATATCTTTCATGACCACTTTTGAACAAGAAACTCACCTCAATCCTTTCCTGGAGGCTATCACTTTGGCGAGTGCGTGCAATTTAGTATTTCGACGAAATTTCTTAAAACCAAATACTATTAGCATTCTCCCTGCACGAGGATATCGTCACAGAAACAATCAGTCACGGATTGCTTTACAGTGGCTTGCCTACATGGAAGAAAAAGAGGGCCATCCAATTCTACATGCGGCAAAAGGGAAAGAAGTTTATGTTGCTGGTTTTCATCTGGACGGCTACTACCAAGATCCCGACACTAAAGAGGAACACGTGTATGAGCATGCCGGCTGTTTTTATCATGGCTATCCTCTATGTGTCCCTACAGGCCGTGATCAGCCCATTTATGAGAACTCCGAAGAAATGATGAACTATCGCTACGAGAGAACACAGCGTAAAATCAAATTATTACGATCCATGGGATATAAAGTACATGAAATGTGGGAATGTGAATTTCGTCAAGTGTTAAAATCCAATCCAGCATTGGCCTCTTCTTTAAGCACACATCCTTATACTAATAAGACACCATTAAATCCAAGAGACAGCTTCTATGGTGGCCGTGTTAATGCCATTAAATTGTATCACGTCGCAAATGAAAATGAAGGCGAAGAAATAAAATTCTTGGATATCGTTTCCCTGTATCCTTATGTGAATAAATGTGGACGGTATCCAATAGGGCATCCACGAATATATCTACAGGGAGATCCAGAAATGCCCGACATTCAAACTGTCAACGGATTAGTCAAGTTGAAGATTTTGCCTAGCAGAAATGTGTTTCATCCAGTACTGCCATTTCGCTCAAATAAGAAGTTGTTGTTTCCACTTTGTGCTGCCTGTGCCACAGCATTAAATCAAGATTCTGAATGTACACATTCGGACAGTGAACGAAGTCTAACAGGAACGTGGGTGTCCTATGAAATTCAAAAAGCCATTGAACTTGGGTATCAAGTCATTGAAATTTACGAAATTTGGGATTACGACATCACTGTATATGATCCAGAAACCAAGACTGGCGGATTATTCAGCGAATACATTAACACATTTTTGAAATCTAAGCTGGAAGCTTCTGGATGGCCTGCCAATTGCGTCACCGAAGAAGAAAAGCAGCAGTATATTCAAGTGGTACAACAACGTGAAGGCATAACTTTGGATGCAGCAAATATAATGACAAATTCAGCACGTCGTAGTCTTGCAAAACTCTGTTTGAATGCCTTCTGGGGACGACTCGCTATAAGAGACAATTTCAGCCAAACGACCATCATTAACGATCCCAAAGAACTGTATCAGAAATTAACTGCTCCAGACATAAAAGTCAACCAAATTTTACCTGTTAATGATTCGATGTTATACCTTTATTGGCAGTATGAAGATGATGTTCCAGTACAAAATCACAATGTTAATGTTGTCCTTGGAGCATTTACAACGTGTCAAGCTCGTCTGGAACTCTACAAATATTTAGAATTGCTGCAAGAAAGAGTACTATATTTCGATACAGATTCCGTGATATTCACGCAGCGACCATCACAGCCCACAATAGAACCAGAAGTATTTCTTGGTTCAATGTCAAATGAACTGGAATCAATTGGACCAAAAGCATACATTAAAAAATTCGTGTCTGGTGGCCCAAAACAGTACGCCTTGGAAATCTACAACCCCGACACGAAATCAACCAGTTATGTATGCAAAATTCGTGGGTTTACACTCAATTATACTGCAAGTCAAAAGTTAAATTTTAATAGTCTGGAGCAAATGATCATAAATCAATCGAGTGAAAAAATCTCCATTAGCACGCCGCACAAAATTTACAGAACCCACGATCATCATCTTGTCACAAAACCTGAAGAAAAGAAGTACAGTTTCAACTATAAAAAACGCCGATTAATACCAGACACATACGAGACATTGCCCTATGGGTATAAAAAAGCCAGAACAGAATAACAGCCATATTTTCCCCTAATCCCACCAACATCACCTCCCAAAGAAGGGGCAAAGAATCAACGCAACACGGGACATGCTTCAACGATGCACGAACGGAGACAAAACTCAGATGACATCACCTTGCAGAAACCCGTGAAGAAAAAAAAAAAGGAATTCAGGTACGTCACATTTGCTTTTCTTTTTCTCACCTCACTCTCTCTTGATCAGTTAGTTCGATGTTAATAATCTGTTTTTCTTCTTTCACAGGAAACAAAATAAATATTACTGTGTATATTCATATGTTTTATTTTCTCTTTACAGAATTTGTACCCGTCACGGACACGTCTTCCTTTGAAGAAAAAGAAATTCTGTATTCTATTTCACATGCTAAAATAAAGGAACAGAAACATGATTCTGTGTTTTATTTCACATCCTAAAATCAAATTCTTTTTCCTGTACTGCGATTTCAATTTCTTTTTTTCTGAATCAGTTTACCGATAAAATAAATCAATGTTTTGCGGAAAAGAAATCAAACTAAATTTTTGTTTCAGAAAATTTTTTGTGTACGAAAAAAAACTGATTCAGAAAATTTTTTGTGTACGAAAAAAAAAATGTTTTCAGAAAAATTTTTTGTGTACGAAAACAAAATTCTGTTTCAGAAATTTTTTTGTGTACAAAACAAAAACTGTTTCAGAAAATTTTTTATGTACAAACAAAATTCTGTTTCAGAAAAAATTTTTTATGTACAAACAAAATTCTGTTTCAGAAAAATTTTTGTGTGCAAAACAAAAATCAGTTTTTGTCACGAAACTGCTCCGACTAAATGAATCGATTCATTCTGATAGTGTTGGCAACACTGGAAAAATTTCGGTAAGTATCGCTCAGACCCTGAGTTACAGCGAACACAACTAGATTCGAACCAGCAACCTTAAATGTCTGATTCATCTCTAAATACAGCCAACTAAACAATAAGATTATGTGTATACGTCAATGCTTTGCACTGAGTCAACAAGGTTTTCTTCAAGGTCAAAAATCGCACACGAAGTAAAAAGATGACAACACAGATCTTCTATCTTTCTATATGAAACATAAACCTAGTGTAAACTGCTCGCACTGAAATGTGTAATGTAACATAATCAGCTCGTCTTCTTTTCATACGCGAAACTGTTCGCACTGAATGGAGTACGGCGGCTCAGCGCTTCAATCCACAACGAAGTAAGTTCATGTTTCCTCCTATCATTTTTTCATCATCGTTTCAAGGGGACGTTAAACTCAACATTTCTTAAACTAACACAAAAAAATCGAACTCGGGACCATGACATAGTAATCAACAAACTGAACTTCTAAATGGGCCATGGTGACTCAGCTCTTATTTCTGATGTGTGAGGTCTCTGCTTCAATCCGCAAGCAAGTAAGTTTATGATGTTTTCTCATTTCATCGTTTCAAGGGAACGTTAACATTTCCTGAAACTAGCACCAAGAATCTAACTCGGGACCATTGCATAGTAATCAACACACTGAACTTCTCAATGGGGCACGGTCGCTTAGCGTTTGTCACTAATGTGTGAGGTCCATGCTTCAATCCTCAGTCAAGGAAGTTCATGTTTTCCCCCATTTCTCATCACCATCGTTTTCGCGGGGAAATTAAATTCAACATTTCCTAAACTAGCACCAAGAATCGAACTCGGGACGATTGCAAGGTATCCATGTTCACCCCTGAAGCGGAACAAAAAATGGCCCTCTAAAAGGGAACGAGGTGGACCACTGTATTCATGTTCACCCCTAAAGCGGAACAAAATGCCCTCTAAAGGGGAACGAGGTGGACCACCCAAATTTATCATGATACATATTAGGATCCTATACTATAATACCAAATGTTTAAATTTGGCAGTTTCTAAAACTTAAGGGGTGGGCCAAGATACCCCTCCCGGGGGTGCACAAATGTACCTATGTCTTATGATAGGAAATGAACCTATATACATGACCATATAACCATATAAGATAATAAGACCACATCAAAGGGGATAAATTGGGCCAAAACCCAAACACGTGGTACAACGTACTGCTTACGTTTATATTTTGGCATTTTTTTTACCCCTCCAGGGGTGCACAAATGTACCTATGTCTTAATAATAGGTAATGGTCCCCTATACATGACCATATAACTATATAAGGTAATAGGACCACATCCAAGGAGATAAATTAGGTCAAACCAAACACATGGTACAACGTATTGCTTACGTTTATATTTTTGGCAATTTTTGTACCCCTAAAAAGAAACGAGGTGAACCACCCGAATTTATAGTAATACATACTTGGGTTCTATACTATTGTACCAAATGTTTAAATTGGGCAATTTCCAAAATTTAAGGGTGGTCCAAGGTACACCTCCCAAATTTTTAAAGGTGTACACCAATATAGCCATGTCTTTGAAAGGTAATAAACCCCTGTATACGACCATATAATCATATAGGATAATAATACCTCATCAAAGGGGATAAATTATGTCAAAAACCCCCGAAATTTAAATTTTTGGCAATTTTTTACCCATGAAAGGGAACGACATAGACACCCAATACTGATAGAGGTACATACTATGGTCCTAGGCTACCATACCAAATTTTTAGATTTTGCAATTTCCAAAATTTAAGGGGGGTGGTCCTATGTACCCCTGCCAAATTCTAGAGGGGGTGGTCCTAAGTACCCCTAGGTCATTGACCCGGGCCAGGGACCATGGGTCCTGGAGGTGGTCCTATGTACCCCTGCCAAATTTTAGGGGTGGGCCATGGTACCCCTAGGTCATTGACCCCGGGCCAGGGACCATGGGTCCTGAGGCAGGGACCCAGGGGCCAAAAAGTTTCCTAAAGTAACGCCATTACTACTTGAATAATGCATAGAGTGGTTAAGCACAACATACAAGAACAATATTGGCTCTTAGGTAACATTTAAACAGTCTCTTCCACAAAAAGTTTGGATATTTGATCAGACAACTGCGGAGTGATAGTATGACACCGATCCGTTGCTGTTGTAAGCTTATTGGGTGTAAGCTTTCGTAAAATGTTCTTGAAAGGTACCCATGTCTTGTCGTCTCTTGAAATTTTGAATGAAGTTCATGGTCCTGGGGGTTCGTAAAAATGCACTTTCACGTCATCATGTTCGATACTCACATCTTTAACAATTCCAATGTACCACTTTTCTTTAAAGATATATGCAACTGTGTCACCTATTTGGAGGCAGTTCAAGGACGCTTTTCTCACATTTACTTCCTGAAAGTCAGTAGAAACTGAAGGCCTGATTCAACATTATTGTTTTCGATTTTGCTTTTTTCTTGTACTATAAAGATTTTTGTGTAGCATGTAGCACATAATGATTTTCCAGGAATCAGATCTACTGCATAATTATTGTCCTTTAGTAAATGTGCACTCAAAATTTCTGAAAGTCATTTTGTTATAGTTTTTATTTATGGAGTTTTAGAGGGTTGCAACACGAATTACCAAAAAGATGATGATACTTTCGAGAAAACTTCACTTCATGGTAGTTGCATATGTTTGCAATGCTACTGCTTGTTCGCATTAGCAGAAGATTCCTCTTCTCTTCACTGAAGTCACTAAGGGACGTAATGCATTTTGCTACCGGTCCATATACACATTTATGACATTCTTCACCAATACATTTGCCTACATCACATTCCATTTTCTTCACTAATTTGATGCAGTATTGATACACAGATCTGCAGAAACACAATCGTCGTGTTGCGCTGTAATCATCTGAGTGAAGCACTGTTAGTGAATTCCTATCTGATGATGTTTGAACACGATTGTGCATGTTGGAACTAGGGCTGTTCCGATAATCGAGTAATCGATAACAATTTGATAAAATTTCAAAACCGTTTCATCGATAAAGAATTTTAATTTTATCGAATTATCGAACTTTTGAGACTCCCGAAATGTTTGAGACTCCAAATGATTGAGACTCCCGAAATGTTCGAGACTCTCCAAAGGATCGAGACCCCCGAAATGTTCGGGATTCTCGAAGTGTTCGAGGCACTCGAAATGTAAGAAACATTAGACAACTTCGAGACACTCGAACTGTTCGAGAATCTCGAATTGTTTGAAAGCAGCAAATACAGAAATATATTAATATGATCGCATTTGTCGAGTCGCTTGAATATTCAGAAAAGTTCGGGAGTGTTCATTTTAAAACTTCTTTCCTTAGCAATGTAGTGAAGGAAAAGTTTTTTCCCCACAGATCTGTACAAGGTTTAAGCAGTCTGTCAGAAGAGAGAAAGAGAAAACATGCATCACCCGAAAGGAATTGGAATCCAAGACAACATTAGTCTACTAATAGTCACTTTGCCGATTGCCCCAATAACGGGGCAGGCAGAAAAATAATTTTACATATGATTTCGACAAATACAACTTTGCAATAACTTATCAGATAAAAAAAAAGCTGTTTGACTAGTTTGGCTGCAAGAAGAAAACATTGGAAAGGTGAAGGAACCGAACTGTTCATCACTACTTTTGATAATACCCGAAACTTCGATAATACTCGAAATGTTGATAATACCCGAAACTTCGATAATACTCGAAATGTCGATAATACCCGAAACTTCGATAATACTCGAAATGTTGATAATACCCGAAACTTTGATAATACTCGAAATGTCGATAATACCCGAAACTTCGATAATACTCGAAATTTCGATAATACCCGAAACATCGATAATTTCAAATATTCGAACGGTTTCGAGTAACCGATGACAACTCGATAAATTTTCACTCCCGAAGTTCGATAGGTCTTAAGCCTTATCGAACACCCCTAGTTGGAACAAGAACTCTGCTGAATTGTGTTTTCAGTACATTTGTTCTGTTTGCTTATTAACAGGATAACACTTGTTCTTTTATGTTGTGCTTAATCACTCTATGCATTATTCATTCATTGCCAACCGATTTATGATGGATATACAGTAAACTCCGTTTATCCGTACTTTTGCCTATGTTTATTTATAGGTATAAATTTGTGTTCATAATAAAGGTACTTATAGTCTAATCTGAAACTCCTAATTTTGGATATAGAATAATATCATGTAGACCTGTTAAGGGGAGGAATTGTATATTTTTATCAGATCCCCCACCAGAGATATATACATATAAAATATGCACTTTTCACATTTTTCTGAATTTTTGATAATTTCTAGAAACAAAGGGGGACACGTCTAAGGGTTGAAACTTGGCGAGTGATAAGAACCATATCAGTCCTCTTTATTCAGTAAAGCTCAACTTCCTGACCAATTTCCTTCTTAAAAATAATAGGAGCCAAAGTTGGGATTTTTAACGTCAATCACCTACTTTTTCAAATTTTAATTTTACCCATTCATAATTTATGAATGACAATAACTAATATACGCCCTTAAAACGCAGAACTTACTGAACATTTTGGTTTTGGTTTCACACCGATAGGGTAATTAGGGGCTGAGATATTTCAGATTCTGTAATCCCTTACAACATCACAAAATGGCACATCTTCGAAAACAAATATGGCTGCCACTCGAAACCGAAAGCCAATAAAATTAAAATCATGCTAATTTTGAACTAATGACATGTTAAGGTAACAACACACAAAAAATCAGAATTTTTAAAAATTGTCGAGCAACATGCATTGGACCACTTGATATGGATTTACCCCTATATATTTTTCATTTCCAATTTTTAAAACCTACTTCACTTTGAGACATGATATTTTCTACGGCATCTTATCGATGGAAATGTGATTCTTTTGATTTGCAATCTCACTGCCAGTTCGTGATGTGTTTATTTTCCTATCAGATCAGCAAATTTTGTGTTACATTGACTAGAAGATTCATACATTGAATAAGTGAGGTTTAATGGGGACATAGCACGAGGCTATTTGTCCCCGGGACTTAGAAAGATACGAAATAAGATCCATATTTTTACGTTCGGCGAATTAATAGTATGACCTCTTATTAGAATCTACTATTATTATTATAAACTGTATTAGATCATTAAAATACTATAATATTATACTTACTATTAAATCAGCTTCTATATCAGCCGGCCCGCAGGCCATATGCGGCCCGCCTAACCCTGTGTTCCGGCCCGCTGGTCAGTTATTGAAAACAATAATTATTATATTTTTTCTTTTTTACAAAACCTGTTAAGAGTGAACTGGAAATTTTCCATCGATCACACAGTGCGAAACGTGGTAATGCCCTGAAGACAAGCACTTGGCAAGCGCAGGTACTTGAGGTAAATTTCCCTCGGTATAAGGATTGCTAGATGTACCGACAAAGTTCTAAATACATTATTCTGCTCCTCTTTAGTGAGCAAATACAGTATTTGGTTACCCGTGTAACAGTTGTTTTGTGTTATTGTTATGTAAATTACAATGAACATGTTCCATCATTTAATACTATGTTACTCAATTGTCGTAAAAATGATATACCTACAGTGAGGCCCGTGACGCCATTTAGTGCTCTGTGATTGGCCCGCTCACTGTTCCAAGTTGCACACCCCTGGTCTATACTAATCATAGAGCCGGTTGTTGAATGAAATGAATGCCACCACTGCTTATGTAATAAATGTCTTAACTTGTTACGTATAATACTAGTATTACATTGTTTTCCTACTTCTATGAAAGTTGTCTTCTGAGTACCGTGGTATGGTGGAAGGAAGAAATAGAAATAAAGAAAGATTTCAATTAATGGATAGTATTGAACCACATAATTGCAATATCAAGATGAGATTATGTAAGCTACCTACCGATCTTTGCGTATGGAAAGTTCCAAATTTATAGCACAGTATAGTAGAAAATTGTTATGAATGTCAATGCAAGAGTAAACGTAAAAGTTGTCAAACCACAATCTTGTGCTGGAGTCCAGCTGGGAAATACAGCAGGGAAGGAAAGTGAGACAACAAGTTAGATACTGGAAATTTAAGTATGGAAAAGTGAAAACAGATTTGTTTGAAGTTTCGAAGAGCAGTACAGCTCACAGATGACGAGAAGAACCCTAAAACAGGGACAGCGGGGAAAGGTCAACGACACGGTCAAGTCCATTTTCGGTTTTTGTGGTGTGGTCTATACTTAGATGTCGTCTGCTACTCCGGGCAGTTATCTGTGTGCTATTCCGTGGTGTCATTTGAAACCCACGTGTGAAAAGTGGGCGAGCCCATACCTACGTCACACTACTTCTGCTAGGGTTCTTCTCGTCATCTGTGAGCTGTATATAGGACCTAAGGGGAGAGAAGCTACATACATGAACTAACTTACTGTTTTAACTTCGTCATGAAAAAAATAGAAAGCTACATCACGAGTAGGACAGCTAAGAAGCATGAATTATAGAAGAAAACTAGAAAAAGAAAAGTGTGGAAACCAAGTTTCACTTAAGAATGTAAAATAACGTAATGCTATAGAAAGATGAATCGCGAATTAAGACAAAAGCAGGGAAATTTACAGTAGACGTAAAGATGACAAGAGTAATTTTAAAAGATAGAGAAATGTGAATGATATATTTATGGGAGTAACTCTAAAAACTACTACACTGTTTTCCCCTTAAGAGAAAACTACTACGCTTTTTCTCCTTCCCAAAGAAAGGATTTCTGGAAATTCAGCGGTGAAGTGGAAACAGGGGTGGCAATTATTATCTTAAAATGTCCATATCTCGGAACCTCTGAACATTAGAGACATGAAATTTGGTATATGGACTTCTCACTTAAAATAATTAAAGTATGGAAGGTATAACGTCGTTGGCTTCTCGCGAAAAGTTGTTGTGACGTTTATGGGAAGTGCCCAGCTTGGTTACTCGTGGCTCGCTGAGCGCGGTATATGGTGGGTGGTGATTGGCTATCCTCTTACCACACCCCCAGTGACGAGCAAGTCCAAGCGCGTTATACCTTCTGAACTATAGACACGTGTTTCACCGTTTTTTAAATATTTCAATTTTGAAGAAAGAGAAAAGATGGAGTTACAATTGTTAGGCTACGAATTCATATCTCGAAATTCGTAAGGCTTAGAGATATGAAATTTGGTACTTAGACTTTTCATTTAAAACAATTAAAGCCGTGTTTAAACTTTTTTTGATAATTCTCCTTCGAGGAAAAAAAAAAGGCGAGAAGTAAATATAATCGAGATTGCAATTTGTAAAATAAGATGTCCAATCTCGGAATCCCTTATAATTAGAGGCATGAAAATTGGTATTTAAGCTTGTAATTTAAAATAATTAAAGGTGTGTTTCAGTGGCTTTTTAAAAATGTTTCCCTTAGAAGGAAAGAGAAAAGGGTGAGGTTGTTTGATAAAATAAGATGGACATATCTCGAAATCCCTTAAGATCAAAGACATGTTAGAAAGAAACATTGTTTTAAAAAATTATTTATTTATTTATTTATTTATTTGGATTGAAGGCCCATAATACAATTCTACAACTTTGTGACAAAATTCTAACGTGAATATACACTGCAATGAATACAAATGAAAGTGAATAGGTACACTAATAGGTTCATAATAAATGTATTTTTTCCTTATGATAGAGTGGAGGGTGCATTATTGTTCTCAGCCTCTTTTAAAGCTTCTTTCCGTAGGCGGCAGAATAATTGTAGAAATTTCGCAAGATTGATAATTTCCGCTTGTCGGTTGTATTTATTATTTTCAAGAGGCCCTCTCAACCACGCCCCAGACGTAAAAGTCCAAAGGGTTGACTTCAGGGGAACTGGGGAGCAACATGTTTGGGATGACATGCTCGTGAAAATTCGTGGCCAACCATTCTTGGGTTGAATGGGCCGTATGATGGGAGCGGAGTTCTGATGAAAATATATGGCCTGCCACATGCTATAGCAGTAATCCAGGGCTCCACAACATCTTCAACACATCGGTGTAAGCAATGGCGTTGACTTTGGCACCTTGACTAAAGAAATGTGGAGGCATCACGTCGCCCTCACTGCTCAAGACCCTCAGAACCATCACGGAGGCGGGGAACGTGGTGTGCATGACGGTCGGAACCTCTTTGGGTGTTTTACACAGCCATCGATGATTTCTGCGGTTCACCTTCTTGTCCTAGACGAAGACTTTCTCATCCGAGAAGAACCAGAGCATTTCTGGCTGCTCGGGATGTTTCAGCTTGTTGAAAAGGCCACGGGTCACTCTATTTTCCCTGATTCTCGCGTCACTTATACTATGTATTTTTAAATAGCTGCCGTACACCATAGTTTGCCGCTTTATCCAGTGTATACCTGAGCGTCAAGGGGGGATTAGTTCTTCCCTTGGATCCGCGCCTGTATATATATTTACCTATTTATTATACCTATTTATAAACAATCAATCAATATATATACCTATTTATCGAGAACCAAGAGAAACGCTGTAGTGGACAAAGACGAAAAGGGAGTAATATATAGAGTAAGATGCGCGGAGTGTAACAAAATTTACATAGGTGAAACAAAGAAGAAGATGGAAGAAAGGATAAAACAGCACAAGGATGATGCAAGATTGAAAAGGGATAACAATACGATATATAAATATCAGAAAGAGACAAACCTCAGAATAGGGTGGGAAGGAGCAGAGGTCATAGAAGTAGAGAACAGAACTTTGGTGAGAAAATGGAAAGAAGCCAGGGATATTATGAAGGCAGGAGACAAGGTGATGAATTGGAATGCAGGATTCTTGATAAATAAAGAGTGGGAGAAGATTCTGCTTAAAGAAGAAGAAATAAAGAGATCAAATTAATAAGAAAAATAAGGATAATTAAAGGCAGAATGTATCCAGCGAAAAAAGTAAACTTTTAATTGGACACGTGTGCAGCTAAAAAGTGAAAGTGAAAACCACACAAGTGTTGCTTTTTAACGAAGGGCGGAGCCTAATTAAAAGTTGATCTCAGGGGAGTATATAAAAGGTGATCAACTCCAAAACAGCCAGAAGGAGTGGAAGTCTGATGAAGTCACAGACTGTTACGTGATTGTGTGTTTTGTTACCTATTATCACATAGCATTGCTCAGTGTATTGTTGTGTTTTAGTCAAAAAATTTGGTTGGATGAGTCCAGAGTTTGGAGGGTCCAATACTATATGACATTACATCTATATACGATTGTTCCGATTTCCCAGCGGAAGCTCATGTGGTTCGGATTCCATGTTATTCAGTAGGTCCACGTCTCATATAGTCTCGCTGCTGAAAAGGGACGTTAAACTCAAAATCAACTTAACGATTGTTCTTATGTAATTCTACAGACGAGAAATGGTATTTAATTCTAAAGTTCAGCCATCTATATTCTAAGAAAAAATAGTTTTAGATTTTTTAAAGAAAAGAAAGAGTACAGATGAAATTTAACATCAAATCTTTAGGCAACATCAGTCATTTCTCTAATAAACAATTAAAGTTTTATTATGAAAGTGTACAAGCAAATGTCGAGTTAAGAAGTTTAGGGGGGGGGGTCCGAATCCGGTAGACTCTCCGTGTGGGTGCGCCTCTGGTGCTCACACATGTTAAATTCAGAGTAATTTTAATGTGTTTAACACAGTTCTCATACTTCTTTACTTTTTAAATCAAGTATCCCAAATATATTGCACAATTCAGGCCCAGTGCTAATTCTCTTCATATAAGTAGCGAGAAAAGTAAAACAATGATATTTTCATTTCATAATCAGCCATTTATTGTTTTAAATTAACTTTGAAATTTCGAAACAGTTTAGTTTTCACCTGCAGATGATAAATAACTTTGGTCGATTATCTTCTAACTTCTTTCTAAACTTTCATAATTCGTCTGTGCACTAAAAGATATACAGTAGTTCGCAATCACTCAACAGAATCCTCTCGAAAATAGGGTAATTATAGTATTTTTGTTACAAGAAATCTTCCAAAAATGCTTCTGTATTGAACAGGCCTTAGATTCACTAGTATTGAAAAAGTATTTTGGGAAAACCTAACATTAACTGAGGAGGGTATACGAGAGTATAGGAATATATCCACCTAATTTCTTTATAGTTCAGCATATATTTACTTTAATTGAGAAATGTAATGGAAATGTAAGGATGAATATAAGCTATAGTTTTGAAAACATTTGAGAGTATATCTACCAAAAATTCTAGCAGTACATAGCTGATGGAAATTATAGACAAGAAATAATAAATACTAGCAAACACATTTATAAATCAATCAATATACCACCACACAACACGTTTTCCCTTTTGTCACTTTGAAATGAACTGAGAGAATAATGTTTTTGCGCATAAAGTACGATCTCCGAAGTAAGTTCTGACCCTCTCCAAAGAAAAAAAAAAAATTCCGCTTTTTTAGAAGTGTTACAGCTGAACGTACATTACTGCAAATACCAATAGTTCAATTTTCTATTTTGCATGTGTTAAAGATTGAATGTTGAAAAAAAAATCAGTTCCAAAATTTCCTTCAGGTTCCCACAATACAGAAGGTAAGATTTTACCATTGTAGCAATAATACCAAGTACAGCATATTTTGATAAGCTATTCGATTTCCTTACAAACATTTAGTTTATTTAGGGGGGAAACCGTAGCCTAAAAGAAAAGTCAGAGATTATACGTATTTTTAAAAAGTCTTGAAAATAAATTAAAATGTAATTTTGTTCTACGTTAACTTAAGAATCTCTGGAGAAGAATTCTAAACCTCCAATTCCCCTTGGTATGACCTCGAAAAGCCGTAATTTTGTTTGTTCCATTATGTATTTTCAGTGGCGTATTTACGATTTTGTTTCGGGAGGGGCTTTGCTAACTTTCGGGGGGGGCTTTGCTTGGAAATGTGAAAATTCTGCAAGATATTTCATTTACTTTACTATACTAAGTAAGATTTCGGTGGGGGCTTAAGCCCGAAAGCCACCCCCCTAAATACGCCACTGTGTATTTTCATTATTAGAAATTGAGCTAAAAAGAAATGTAGATAACTAATTGAAAGAATGAGTTATATACTATTACTATATTCTTCTATTTTAAATTTTAGTTCATTCTTTGATTGTGTTTAAAGCGCTACCTTACTGGAAATAAGTCAACAACAGGGCTGTCAACGCTGCTCGCGTTCAAATCAAGATTTGAACGTCAGAAGACCGCAGTTCCTCCCCTCAGCTGCTCGCGTTTCCCTTCTGTACTACACATAGAGCAATCTATCACGTTCGCTGCTCTATTGTGAACGTGGTGTGATGATGGAATGCATATACGCAAGGGGTAAAGCACGCGAAGAGTAGAAATGAAAGGGCAATATAATAATATTCTAAATATTATTAAATATCTTAAGGAGCAACAAGCAGCGCACGGTATTGTATTGTATTGTATTTATTTTCGTCCTTTTTTTCATGCATTTAGCACTATAGTACAATGCATGTGAAGTGGACGTCATTTATATATAGACACAAAAGTAAAAAGAAATAATAATAATAATAATTTAAATTACATACATTAAGTTACTAATTATGGTTACATTTTGGATAATATTATTATTACAAATAAAGTTACAATAAGTAATGATTACTTGCAGTATATGTAGAAATCCTTCCGTCTAATCCTAAAGACAACTAGTGACACTGATTTAATTAGATCATAGATTTTTTTTCAGTTAGCTATTCATGTATTCCTCTACCGAGTAAAAGCAGTGTTGTAATAAATATTTCTGAAGTTCTTTTTTAAATTTAGCAACAGAGTCCTGAGTCTTTATATTTTGGGGAAGTTTATTGTACAGCATAATACCCGCATATTTACACCCTTTTTCGTATAATACAGTTGTATGTTCTACAATGGAAATGTTTTGTTTGTTTCTTATATCATAATTATATTGTTGTTCTACTCGCGTAAGGATACCCTCCAGGTGTTTCTTTACAAATATCAGTAAATTTAAGATATACAAACAGGATACTGGAAGTATACGAAGTTTCTTAAATATTGGTTTGCAGCGATATTTGGTCTAGCAGTTGCCATCATTCTTATTATTCGTTTCTGTATTGTAAAAATTACTTTGACCTTGTGTGTATTTCCCCAAAATATAATACCATATGTTAAATTCGACTCGAATAATCGAAAGTAAATTGTTTTTAAAGTAGAATCTTTTAACACGTTTTTAAGTATTTTAATTGCGAAGAAAGTTTGATTTAATTTCTTACTAAGCTTTGTTATATGCACGTTTCAGGAAAGATCTTAATCTATACAAATTCCTAAGAACTTCGTTGAATTCACGTAGTCTATTTCATTATTTTCAATTAAAATATTCACAGGCTGTGCATCTTTGTTGCGCAGATGATGAAAATTGATTCAGGGTCTTTTCAATGTTTATTTTCTAGAATCCAGTGAGATAGTTTACAGAGGATTTCGTTTGCACTACCTTTAACTTCCTCATTTGTTTTCCCTTTTACTATAATATTAGCATCATCTGCATAAAGTGATAGTTCTGCTGGAGCAACATTACTTGGTAGGTCGACGGACTTAATACGGATCCTTGTGACACTCCACATGATATTTCTTGTTTCTCCGATATGTGGTATGTAGTTTGGTTTGTTTCTCTGTTGTTGTATTTAATTTCTACTACTTGCTGCCGATTTTCCAAATACGATTTAAACCATTTGTACGCAATGCCTCTTATTCCATAATCTTGTAGTTTTGATAGAAAATTACTATGTGACACTAAGTCAAATGCTTTAGAAAGATCAAGGAAAACACCTATACATTTCTTCTTACTATCTAGACTTTTATGTACAATTTCTAGGAAATTATATATTGCAGTTTCAGTTGATTTACCTTTTAAGAAGTCATACTGTTCTTCTGTTATTATATCATATTTGAGTAAAAAAGATGCTATTCGGACACTCATTGTGGTTTCTAGAATTTTTGAGAAAGTTGAAAGAAGTGAAATAGGTCTATAATTTGTATGCGCTGATTTGTCGCCATTTTTATATCTTGATTTTACTTTTGCAAGTTTTAGTATATTAGGGAATTCTCCATTTAAGTGTAACTGTACCAAAATTCTGCTTAAAATATTTTTCGTATAAACGCAAATTTTGCGTTAAAGTTTTATGTGACGTTCATCTGAATTCGTACACTTTGTGCAGTGTATGCTTCTTGTTGATCGTGCTGCCGCCTGGTGGTGCTAAAATTCAGATAGAAGAAGAGGAAAAGGAAAGAATGGAGTTTTTAGTTGGACTTCAATGTGTGTTGGTGTGTGTGGGCGCTATGAATGATTCAGCTAAAATTTTAGAATAACGCTGAATCCTGAACCCAAAACATTTTGAAGAATATAAATAGTGATATTCTTTTTTAAGAAAACTTTAATATTCGTGATATCGCGTAATCATCCATTGAAAACAGTGCTGTTAATGTGGATGTTTTGGTAGTTTTAAAACAAAATATTATTAAAGTAAATCGACCCTAAGTGATATTTCATAACAACGGGGTTGTGTGATCAAGATTAAAGGTGAAAGAAGGACTTGGCGGGCGGTATCCGAAGACAATGGTCATGTAATCAGCGATTAACATAAAATTTGGTAGAAATAAGTCAATACTTTATTAGAAACAAGAACATAATGTTGTCACTGCGTTCACTTGGAATGACTGTCTGTTAAATTCTCAATATCGGAAGAAAGGACGATTTTTGTGAGTGGATTCGACGGATATATAGTGCCTCAACTAATATGTGATCACAATTTTCCATTGGCCATGGCGGACATAAAACATTTAAGTGAGTAGTGAAAGTATACTTACGAATTCATTACGAGAATGGGGCGATAAATGTATAGTAAAACTTGTTTATCTCAGGTACGTTTGTTCATTTCCAATAAATAGCACTGTTATTTGTAATTTTGTCAGTTTTTCTTTCACAGATTGCATGACGTAACGAGAACGTGGTTGTTGGATAACTTGTGTTCGGTTCATGAAAGTAGGTGATGCTCTCGTCTATTTTCGTAATACGCCTTAGGTCTTCACCCAGGTGATCCGTCCGAATCTGGACCGTAACGGTGAGGTGTGTCGCGTCTTCCTCAAACAATCGTCGCGGGAACAAACTTTCCGAACCCACAAATAAAATGGTGTTAAGCTGTATTATTTGAGGGCGAGAAATAGGGAGTTCTCCGCGGAGGCAGGTTGAGGACGGTGTGCACTATGCAGAACTATGCTGCTCGAACCCAGAACCGTAATAGAATGGCGCCCAAACAGGGACGGATCAATTAATAATAATTCACGTTTTTATTAATTGATTCGTAACGGATGTGACATCTGGGAGAAGATCTAGGTGTAATATTCGTCTGGTTTCATTTCTCATGATATGCTATATGCGCTAACTTGAAGATATTATTGATGTTTGTTGTGTTTGTATATTTGTAACTGGTAATCATGGCAGAAAGTGAAAATTTGAGTTTGCAAACTTTGCTTGAAGCTATCAATAAAATTAACGCTGCTGTTAACGATACTAAAGAACAAATACAATCACTTAATGGTAGTGTAAATGATACTAAAGAACAAATGCAATCACTTAATGGTAGTGTAAATGATACTAAAGAACAAATGCAATCACTTAATGGTAGTGTAAATGACACTAAGCGACAACTCAATGATGTCATTAACGAGTCGAAAACTGAAACCCAAGCTCAGATAGAAAAGTTCTCTAACGATCTTACAGGTAAATTAGAAATGTTAGAATATAGGATGGATGGGCAAATTCAGACACTGTCGACTGAGTTAGTACAAATGAGAAGTGAAATAGACAGGGTTAGTCGTACTTGTACGGATAACTTTGAAAAACTGTCAGCACGGTTTCAGGAGAAATTAAATGTGCACGAAACAAAGGTTGATGAGGTTAAGCTTGCCGTAAAAAATAACGAAGACAAAATACGTTTAGTAAATGCTAAAGCTAATCAGTTAGGAGAGCAAGTCAGGGGCACTGAGGAACGTATTATAATGATTGGGAATAACGTTAAGGATTTAAGTTCCGATGTCAACTTAGTAAATGATAAAGCTGAGCGAGCGCAAGAAAAAGTGGGTGAACACGAAAGTAGAATCATGAAGTTAGATCAAAATGTTCGTGAGATTTATGATGTTAGTATTGCGACCCGTGAAATAGCTCATCATACCCAAACCATGATAGACGATGTTAAGGGTGAAGTAGAAAGTAAGTTCGAGATAGTGAATCAAGAGGTCAGAAACTTACGCGTGAGTATGATTGAAAGCCAAATTAGGTCATCAACGTTTATGGGAAATGTAAAGTCCGAGGTAGAAATTAAAGAAGAAAAAGTTGATACCAGTGTACGTAAAAACACCAACCCTTTTCTTGACTATGATGTTAGTCCGGTGTTAAGTGAAAATGATTCTTCGGATTCTCACAGTGATAATAGCCTTGTGGGGGTAAAAACAATCAAACGGAGGAAAAAGCGAGAAAGAAAAGTAGCTTTAAAATTACGAGATTTAGAATCTTTCGAGAAATTCTCTGGTCATGAAAATGAATTGACTGCCACTGCATTCTTACGTAAGTTTGAAGATCAGGCTTCGCTTATGTCAATTTCTCGTAGTCAATATTTAGATATTATCAAATTTTTGTTGACTGGTTCTGCGCAAAATTGGTACATTAACAATTGTGGTTTTTTCACTTCTTACGATCGTTTTGCCGAATTGTTCAAATTAGAGTTTGAGAATGAACAGGTTCGTGCTAACAAGTTAATGGTATTGCAATACAAACCATATGATGCAAAAGTCGACGGAAGTGTGTACAATTTTGTGTCATATAGATGTAATAAGATTCAAGAAATTAATCCCGACATAAAAGAATCGTTAGCTATTAGTATGATTCTCAATTTGATTCCACCTTACTACCGACGTCAGTTAACAACTTTGTCCACTATGAATTTGTCTTCTGTATTGTCCGTCATACAAAGATTAGAAGCAATTCCCAGGTCTGATAACCGTAATAACAGCAATAATCATAGGTTTTTGAAAGTCAACCAGGTATCTGTTGATAAGAACGGTAAGCGTAAAAGTAATCAGAATAACGTTAGTGACTGTGATGAGTCAGATCAGGTACATTCGAACGAAAATTCAAACAACAGAAATAATCGGAAAAGAAAAAATTCCTTTCGTAGAAACAAAAAGAAAAAATGGAATAACAATAGTAGTTCTGATAGGCATGAAGAAAGTGTGTGTTTTTGCAATCATGGTTCAAATGTAAGTAATAGCAATGCTAATGTAAATCAATATGAAGCCACTAGTGATGTAACTAATAGACCAGCAAATGGTAATTCCCAAACAAGAAATTCACCTCAGACTGGTTACAGTAATGGAAATTTTGTAAATCCTTCGAACTTTGGTAATCCTACTGGCTTTAGGCCACCAAGACCGAATTTTACGAATGTCACTGCAGGTAATTTTGGGTTTCAAAATAGATTTCCTCCCCCAAACTAGAAGCACCCTGCCTGAAGAGTGCTCATAGCAGGGAATTAATTCAAACGTGTAGTAATGAGTTAAATAATGCACTCCTTCCAAATAGTCAGACTGTTTTTGTAAAGCTTGATAAAAATCTAATAAACTTAGTACAGTGGGATGATGTTTTCTCATCTGACGAAGAGGAAACTAAAGATTTTTGTAAAACTAATGTAAATTCATGTGCCACTGCTGAAATTCTTGTCAAAATCATGAATGAGAATCTGTACGCTCTGTGCGACTCAGGTGCTTCGGCTAGTTTGTTAAGTTATAATGCGTGGAAAAAAATATCTAATATAGTGTCAAACGCTGTATTACAACCCGCTCCTCAAATTGTTCTAGTAGATTATAGTGGAAAAAGAACAAAATCAGTTAAGGGCGAGGTTATCCTCTGTGTAGAAATTGGACCTGTAATTTGTGATGTTAGATTTATTGTTGTCAGTGACCTTAATTGTAATTGTCTGCTAGGCAGAGATTTCTTATCGCTAGCTAATGCGAAATTAGACTTTGGCGAGAAGTCCGTTACTGTAGGTTACGACCCTAACACTTGTAAGGTACCAATGAAAGAGTATGAGCACGGATTTGGTAGTGACCCCCTTCTGAGTAATGAAAGTAAAGGTAAAGTAAAAATACTTACTAGAGAGAGTGTTAATAAGGTTGGTTTTCATTTAAATAATGCGAATTGTGTTGACACTAATTCAGCTATTGAAAGCGAAAACGAAGATGTAGTCGAACCTGTGCTAGAGTGTCCAATAGTTAAGAATTTAGAAATGCATAAGAAACAGCTGACGCAGGAATGGATGGATAGTTTGTTTGAAAACAGTAAAGCATTTGAACATGTAGAAAGGTGTAATATCAATAATGATTTAAACATAGAGCAAATAAAACAAGCACGTTTGAACGAAGCTGCTGAAGTAAATTTTTTGTATCATTTCTATGGGGAACAAATTCATAAATTGGATGAGGAAATTCAAAAATCTCATAATAATGTAAAAATAAATCAGGATGTTTGTAATACAAGTAATATTACTCGTAATACCCAAAGTCACTTTCCTTCTGTTACTGAAATTAGAACAAAAGTTCTTGAAATTGAAAATTTATCTAATGTTCAAAAACAACGACTTTATGATTTGTTATTGAAACATAGATTGGTTTTTAGCGATTTGCCAGGTAAATGTAATAAATTTGAATACACCATCGAAGTTGAAACTGATCAACCGATTGTAAAACGTCAGTACCCATTACCTTTTAAGTACAAAGAAAATATCGAACAGCAAATAGCTGAATGGTTAGAATGTGGCGTAGTGGAAGAATGTATTTCTGTGCATTGTCATCCTTTGTTGTGCGTAGCTAAGAAAAACACTAGTAAACTTCGTACTGTCGTAGATTTAACTCAATTGAACAAATTTGTGAAATTAAAGCAGTTAAAAGTCAATAAGATCGATGACCTTCTCATCAAATTTCAAGGAATTCAATTCGTGTCTTGTTTAGATTTTGTGGGAAGTTATTTACAAGTATGTTTAAGTAAAGAAAGTAAACAATACACAGCCTTTTGTTGGAACGGTAAAATGTATCAGTATACTCGAGTTCCGTTTGGTTACATAAACGGAGGAGCTGCTTTTATGTTGTGTCTGCAAACTGTCCTTGGGGCAGGTTTATATGAAAAAGTAGTCTCGTACATCGACGATGTCTCTGTAATTTCTATGACTTTTGAAGAACAGTTGCAATTTTTGGATCAAATATTTCGAAAAGTTTACGAGGCTGGCATGACATTAAATCTACAAAAGTGTACTTTTTGTAACACGAAATTTAGTTTTTTAGGGTTTGATATCAGTCTGCAAGGCATAACAAAAAATCCTTCTTATGTACAATGTATCAAAGACCTACCAAGGCCTAGAAATTTGAAAGAATTGCAAAGAGTTTTAGGTTTGTTCCAGTGGTGCGCCAAATTTGTTGAAAATTTCGCTCAAAAATCCGAACCTTTATTTGGTTTGTTAAAGAAAAATAAAAAATGGATCTGGGATCAATCTTGTGAAGATAGTTTTAACCAATTGAAAAGTGATTTAGTTCAAGAGGTAATGCTTGCACATCCTTTGTTAGATCATGATTTTTGTTTAATTACAGACTGTAGTTCAGTTGCTTTAGGAAACATTCTTTTTCAAGAAGTAGATGGTAAGAAACATATTTTAGGGTTTTATAGTAGAACGTTAAAACCTGCTGAGAAGAATTATACTGTGACTGAACGTGAGTGCCTTTCAATTGTAGTCGCGCTTAAACGTTGGTCTCAATTGTTGTATGGAAGGCATGTAAAAATTTACACGGATCATAACTCGTTGGTATATTTGCACAAAATGAGACAGCGGAATTCTAGACTTGCTCGTTGGAGTTTACAAATTCAGGGATTTGATGTACAAATTGTATATATTAAAGGTCAAGATAATCAAGCTAGCGATGCATTGTCACGTATCATTCTGTTTCCTGAGGTTGAAAAGTATGAAGTTAATAAGTACGAAGTGTTGCCATCTTGTTTTAAAAATTTGACTGTTCAAGATTTAATTAGCAAGCAAAGAGAACATCCGGAGTATGAAAATATCATGAAGTACTTAGAGAATCCCAACGATCCTTATGTTAAGGTTAAGAATCGAAATATTGGTGAATTTTACAAAATTGAAAATGGAATTTTGTTGAATCGTAGTTACCATTTTCCTAATCAATGGAAAATTTGTATTCCTCCTTCACTTGTAAATGATGTAATTCAAAATTATCATGAACAGGGTCATTTTGGTTTTGAAAAGGTTTTAGGCTTCGTGAGTGATTGTTGTTATTGGAAGTCCATGCGTAGAGATATCAGTAATTATTTGCGTGACTGTGTTGTTTGTAAACGTACGAAAGTTGAAACTTCGCCACCAGCTAGACCTTTACAAACTGTGGCTGTAAAGAATGTAAGAGACATGGTCTCGATCGATTTGTTAGGACCTTATCCACCTTCTCATACTGGAAATAAATTTGCATTGTCAATTTTAGATGTATTTAGTAGATATTACACAATGTTCCCAATCAGAAATGCAACGACTAAATGTGTTTTGAGATGTTTAGAATATTACTATTTTGTAACCATGGGAATTCCAAAATCCATACTAGTAGACAATGGTGGATGTTTTGTATCAGCAAAATTTAAATCTAAAATGGAAGAATACGGTATTAAAATTCATTATGTAACGCCTTACCACCCAAAGAGTTCAGTTGTAGAGAGAATCCATAGGGAGACGAATAGGTTGTTCAAATTGTTGTGTAACGAAGAACATACTTCTTGGGAAAGATACATACCTCAGATTGTCATTTTGTTAAATTATTCCGTGTGTAGTAGTTTAGGTGTCAGCCCTGCTAGTCTTCATTTAAATGTAAAAGCAAATTATTCTGTGTTGAAGCATTTTGGCATTGTAACAAACGAAAGCTATGATGAAAGTGAACCTGTAAATTGGGAAAATAAACTCATAATGGCTGACTACCGTAGAAGTGAAAAAGTTAGAAAAAGAAACGAGAAATATAATGCATCCCAAGAAAGAAAATACAAAATAAAAGAAAATGATTTAGTATTTCTGTTGCAATCGCATTTGAGTTCAGCAGTAGACAAAAAGATTCGCAAGTTTTTCATGCTTTACAAAGGTCCACTATTTTGTAAAAATAAAATTTCAGATAAAGTCTTTGAACTTGTAGATCCTTTAACTGGAGAATCTTGTGGCGTACACTCTATCGATCGTATGAGAGTGTGGAGACCCACTCAAAAAACTAGGAACATCTGGTTAGAATTAGCTAAGAAACATATACATGAAAGAGAATTTGATTCTGTAAAAGAAAATAGTGAAAAAACCGATTCTTGTGAACCAGAAACTTTAGTAAATGTGAATTCTTTGAATATAACGAAAGTTAGTTTATCTGTATTCAACAAGAGCGAAAGTAATAAGTTCAATGTTCAGTTGTTGTTGAAAGAGCTATTGAAATGTGATATATATTTGCAATATTTAAACGATAAGCTAGATTGTCGGTATCGCACTCTTATGTTAGCTTTAAATCATTTGCTGAATCCTAAGCTAAACAGACGTGACGTGTAAAAACAAAAAAAAAAAAACTCTCGTTTACATGAATAATTGTATTGTCTTGTTAATGCTTTGCGATAAGTTATCAAGACTAACTGTAAGATTTTAAACCACCTATTGTGTGAGGTGAGTTGTCTAGTATTTATGTATTACTATAAATGTAAACGATAATGAGCTCTGATTTTGTCAGAGTAAGTTTTTATGTGTCAGTGGAACACTGTGACACAAGCATTGAATTATGAATGGCAACTCCCCCCCTCATTTATTTTTAACCTTTGGGTTCATTTTTCTATGTTGTTTTATATTCCTACCTCACTAGAAGGTCTTGTTGCCATTCCAAAGGGGTGGGATGATAAGATAAATGTAAAATGGGGAAGGGAGACTTAAAAATTTAAGTGGATAGGCGCTTATTAGCGTAAAAGTGTGGCAGACTTACTTCTATCCGGCCTCACTCTTATTGTAACAGTACAAAAGAGTGGTAATAAACTTATTTCATGTAATTATTATGTTTAAGTGATGTGTAATCTTTGTGTTTGTATAACAATTTTGTTTTCATAACTTCTTTGTCAGGATAGAGTGAGAAGTGCGAGTATGTTTTGTCATTTATGCAATTTAAGTATAATGTGTGTAGCATAAGCTTGTTTATTTCCTTTTGTGGAATATGGAAATATATTATTCAAATAGTATTTGTTCTGTCTATTCGTTGAAAAGTTGAGTTGTTCATAATTATTAATTGTTTATGTTTTGTAGTTTTTTGCATAATGTCGTAAAGTAAGTAATGTGAATATATTATGTCTAAATGATGCCATAATTACGTATAATGTTTGTGTTATTTTAACAATAAGAGCGCATATAGCAATATTGTAATTCGTATATTAAAAGTATATCATGAGAATTATTTGTATATTAATTGTGAGTCATGCATATATAAATGTTTAACTTAGTGACAGTGCCGAATGTAAAAAAAAAAAAAAAAAACTTTAAAGACTTCACACGTAAAAGCCCCATGAAACTTTTATGTAAGCGTATTAATGCCCCACGCGTTTGTCGTTTTTCTACGTTAAATGAAACTTAATGAAACTTTTTCATCTGATGAGGTGTAATTCGACGAAAGTTCTTATAAGCTTCCTTGTGAACTAGTGCTCGTCTTCACTTTGAAACAGTGATGATTGTTGAAGTGGAACTACAGTCAGGGTTCTTGAACGTTTACCATTATCCAATGGTGCACGTACATTCCTTTCGACCGCCAATGTAACTGTACCAAAATTCTGCTTAAAATATTTTTCGTATAAACGCAAATTTTGCGTTAAAGTTTTATGTGACGTTCATCTGAATTCGTACACTTTGTGCAGTGTATGCTTCTTGTTGATCGTGCTGCCGCCTGGTGGTGCTAAAATTCAGATAGAAGAAGAGGAAAAGGAAAGAATGGAGTTTTTAGTTGGACTTCAATGTGTGTTGGTGTGTGTGGGCGCTATGAATGATTCAGCTAAAATTTTAGAATAACGCTGAATCCTGAACCCAAAACATTTTGAAGAATATAAATAGTGATATTCTTTTTTAAGAAAACTTTAATATTCGTGATATCGCGTAATCATCCATTGAAAACAGTGCTGTTAATGTGGATGTTTTGGTAGTTTTAAAACAAAATATTATTAAAGTAAATCGACCCTAAGTGATATTTCATAACAACGGGGTTGTGTGATCAAGATTAAAGGTGAAAGAAGGACTTGGCGGGCGGTATCCGAAGACAATGGTCATGTAATCAGCGATTAACATAAAATTTGGTAGAAATAAGTCAATACTTTATTAGAAACAAGAACATAATGTTGTCACTGCGTTCACTTGGAATGACTGTCTGTTAAATTCTCAATATCGGAAGAAAGGACGATTTTTGTGAGTGGATTCGACGGATATATAGTGCCTCAACTAATATGTGATCACAATTTTCCATTGGCCATGGCGGACATAAAACATTTAAGTGAGTAGTGAAAGTATACTTACGAATTCATTACGAGAATGGGGCGATAAATGTATAGTAAAACTTGTTTATCTCAGGTACGTTTGTTCATTTCCAATAAATAGCACTGTTATTTGTAATTTTGTCAGTTTTTCTTTCACAGATTGCATGACGTAACGAGAACGTGGTTGTTGGATAACTTGTGTTCGGTTCATGAAAGTAGGTGATGCTCTCGTCTATTTTCGTAATACGCCTTAGGTCTTCACCCAGGTGATCCGTCCGAATCTGGACCGTAACGGTGAGGTGTGTCGCGTCTTCCTCAAACAATCGTCGCGGGAACAAACTTTCCGAACCCACAAATAAAATGGTGTTAAGCTGTATTATTTGAGGGCGAGAAATAGGGAGTTCTCCGCGGAGGCAGGTTGAGGACGGTGTGCACTATGCAGAACTATGCTGCTCGAACCCAGAACCGTAATATAAGAATGGCATATTTATAAGGAAACACAGGGGGGTCGGAAATATATTTAATGCTTTTCTTTACAATACTTGGCGATATACCATCTACGCCAGCTGACCATTTACTTTTCATTCTCTTTACCACTTTTAATATTTCTGTGGGGGGCGCGGTGGCTCAGTGGTAGAGCGTTCACCTCTGGTGCTTGGGGTCCCGGGTTCGATCCCAGCCCCCGTCAAGTGAACTTTGTGGTGGACAAACACCGTGCTCGTGGGTTTTCTCGGGGTTCTCCCGTTTCCTCCCACTTTCTTCATTCCACCATTTCACTCATCTCTCATCATCACCGTCTCCTTTAGCCTAACCGGCATATCCGTGGGACGTAAAACTTAAAGATTTCATTTTTAATATTTCTGTGTTGGTAACTGGATGTACATACATTGTATTATTGCAAATTTTTGAGAATATTTTCGAAGTGGGCAATGCTGGCCTATTATTGTACGTTTGTGATAACTTGCTGTAATAATTATTAAATAGGTCAGCTATTATACGAGGATCTTTTATTATGTTGCCATTTTTAATTATCTCTAAATTACCGTCAACATTACGACAGTTTATATTTAATTCGCTTTTCACTAGTTTCCACAACCCTTTCGACTTATCTGAATTGTTAATGATTGTGTCCTCGTGTAACTTTTTTGCTGCTTTCAGCACTACATTATATATGTTCGTGTATCTTTTGTAATATGTCTCTGTACATGGTGATAGATTTACTTGTGATTTAGCCTTGTTAAGAAGTCTCATTTTTTTACTTGCTATTCTGATCCCTTGTGTTACCCAGGGTTTTCACTGTTTTCTTGAAGTTACACATTTTACAACAGGGAATGCTAGATTGAAATAGAAATTTATGGTGTCAATGAAGGAACTGAAAGCTTCATTAACCTGGTTACACATATAGATCTCGTTCCAATTTTCTTCCCTGAGAAGGTGATTAAAATATTGTATATTTTCATTACTAAATTTTCTTTTGTAAGTTACATTACTTGCTCTTGTATAACAAAAAGTTTTATTGAGGGTTTCATGTATATTGATATTTGGTGATTGGTGGTTCACGTGCTCTTCCGAACTGCACAAGGTGACGCCATAGATGAAATGTGGTATTTAAGAATTTTTTTATTCAAGATAATTAAATATTTGTTATAGTGATTTTTTATACTTGATCTAGAAGAAAAATTATTCTTTGTGTTTCACTAAAATACACATACGAGATGTTCGAGTTTCGTGAACGACTTCGGCTTCAAACGAATTCTTCCGAAGGAGGAAGTACAAGTACACATTCAGAATACATTGAAGAATGCTTATTGTAGAAATAGTTCTTCTCTTCAACACAATACATTAGTTTAGCTTCAATCATCCTCATGTGTTAAGAAACCAAACTCTATCCTTGATTCTGAAGAATTGTTTGGATCGATAAATTAAAAAACGGGAATCAGGAAGGTGAGAAACATAAATAAATAAATAAAATAAAATAAAAATTATTTTATTCAGAAGAGGATGAAGTTCTATTCTGTTCCACAATGTCATTGAGTTCAAATCTAGAACAGTGCATTAAAAAAATAATTTAATTCAATTTACATGCAATGAGCGCTTCATGATTTTATGTTTAATAATATTTTTCTTCCCTGGATGCAAGGATTGACCAACTAACACCCGTTCGTTCACCACAACTGCAGTATTGTGTGGTAAAAGGGATGTATGGTTGTAGTCCTATGCCCTGCGATATTTCCTTTTTCACAAACAGTAGAAATAATTCCCATGTTTTCTTTCGTTGCAGGAATAACCGTTGAAAGATATCGTTCCGCATTCACAATATGTCCAGAAGAGATCAACGTGGTGGCATACAGTCTCTCACTGCATACAGTCTCTCAAGAATGTCGGATGAAGGACGTGTGTGGCGACAGATGCGTATCAAAGACAACAGTGGTCCATTAGTGAAGACTGTTTTGGAAAGAACGTGAGAAACAAGTGGTTATTCCCGTTCTAGTCAAGCCAATGCTGTTGCCACTGAGAACAATTGTGCATAGGTGCGTGCAAATAGATGCAAGAGCAGTTGATCTATAGCGAAACAATTCAACATGTGATAATGTTACTACCCACAAGACTGAAACACCTGGGATCAGGGGCGGATCCAGGACGGACTTCGGGGGGGGGGGAGTTGTAATAGTGCTACTTAGAGCTACTTTTAAGAGCTCCAAACTCTGGGATGGGTTTTATTTATATATAATTAAAAAAACTTTCCTCTCCTGGATCCGCCACTGCCTGGGATATCATAAATTCAATGGGTCGAATGTCAAACATACAAAGTTTTATATGACGGCATTTAGATTAGTCACACAATGGGATAAATAGTTTCAACGCTAACGGTAACTTCTAGACCACAAATGTTGTGACCCACTCATAATGAATACCATTACACTGTTTATCAAGGGTAGTTAATTAATACTTTGATATTGTCTGCTAATAGGTTTTAGTTGGCCACACCATGTATTTTGGAATTAAATCATGTTAATTATTCTTTTATACTTTATTTTTTTATTCCCTTAACATATCGTTGAACCATATCTGCGAAGTGACACGGCACACCTTTTAGGAATACCTGGTGTATACAAAGTGATTTTGGTCAGTAGGTAGTACCTGCTTAAGGGTGCTAAGTACCTCCTTTGATTTTGGCCCACTGATTTATACATGGAAGTGTTCTTTGTTCCTTGGAAATGAGCTGGAATTTCATTAACTAATACTGCAAATGGAATACATTCTTCAATTAATATCAGTACTAACGTTTTGTATATTCCTAAGAAAAGAATTATCCCATATATTGGATACTTCGTCGAGTATTGAGGACCGTAGAGGCTTAATCCTTATGCAGAAACAGAATATCCACATGCTTAACCTTTCTACGTCCGCCAGGGATTTGAACGAAATCGTAGACTCTCAGGTTGGAGTTCTGGTGACCCTTGTAAGTATCACACAAAGTCACGATTGATACATCGTTGGAAAGCTTATGGAATACAGATTCCAACGAAATAAGAATTCAGTGAAAAGATATGAAAAGTCTTATAAGAAATCGTCCTGAAAATAGATGTAATTTACGTCAAAAAACTGAAACTCAGAAAATTGGCCAACTTTGCTCCCCCATATAAGCAAGAAGTATTACCATGTAGTGGACTACTTCATTGCTTCAATTAAAAAACATGAGCAGTCATTCGTTTCATAATAAACAAAGTATTTAATATTAAATGAATGAAATTTTCGTTTAACGTCCCACAATTATGCCATTTAGGCTAAATGGGATGGGAACGGATGATTAATGAATGCGAGTGATTGAGAAATTAAATTGTTATGCTCCCCCACCGGCAATCGAACCCAGGACCACCCACCAAAAGTGCAGCACTAGCTACTAGACCAGTGGAGATGGCATACAAATGTGCCATGAATGTTCTGCGCACTCAATTTTTTCAAGTAAAAACTTCATATTTCTGTATGTTTTTTTTTTCGTACCTACAGCATAAGCAGTCGGAATAGCAGGGTGACTATTCTAATTGTATAATAACACGGCTTTTCTATTGGATTTGGAAGAATCAACGGTTCTTGATAATGGATACTCGATACGGTATCCGAAATATTGATGTTATTTCCTTATTCATAAAAAAAAAGAAAAAAGGTGCTAATTTTATTTGAAATATAATGTTCAAACCATTAATTCCATTCAAGCAATTTAGTTCAAACAATTTCCACTCATCTAAAACAAAAAGAGGAAAGTATTATTCCATATAAATCAATGAAATAAAAAGAGGATCGAGCAGGTATTGAATACTCTTAATAGATCAAAAGAGATGTATCTATCTATTTATCTCTCTCTCTCTCTCTCTCTCTCTAAATACAGTGGTGCTATTCAGCCAGTTCGCTAGAACCAGTTGTTAAAATATTTCGAGTTCGCAGAACCGTTTGTTATACTCAGACATAACAGTAGACTTTACCCAGTTCTACCCAGGAACAGTAAATTTTAGTTTTAGCTATTTTTGTTTTTAGAAATTCTTACAGCTTAAGGTTAAACATATGATCTCTCAGAACAAGGTATAAGCGTTTATTTCTTAATCTCAAATATTCAGATATCAAGAATGAGAACTGGGTTCACATGAGTGTAGTTGTGAGGATTATTTATATTTAAAATGCATTCATACCATTATCAAATATTGTCGATTCATTGCTGGATTGAAGTCTTTCCAATACATTTTGAAAACCATCTATATCGGATAATTTGTTTCCAAAATATTCGCAGTGCTACCTAATTTCGTCACACTACGTTGTACTTATGATACTGTGTAGGTCTCTACTTGCTACTTGTGGATCCAGTAAAATATTTGCTTTTGTCTACCTTGTACATATATATATGTACAGAACCAGTCGTTAAAAAATTGGAAAACACCACTGTATATCAGTATTTCCGGAGAAGAATCCTGCCCTTCATTATTGCTTATCCCGGTTAAAGGTTTTTCGAATTATGTTAAAAGAATCAAGAAAAGACAAACAGCTTGGATTTGTAATGTTTTATTGCAAACACAATACAGTGTAAGATATTCAACACTTTATTTAGAAAATATATTTGATCATATAACATAAGAAATTTAATTTAAACAATATATTAGGCCTGTTTTATAATATGTAGTTATTATTATCATCGTCAATTATACATATATATTTATTTATGGATTCACACTTCTTTTTACATATTTATTATAATAATAACTTTTTAGAGACACAGGTACATATACATACTTCATTTGTTTAAATGTCAGTGTTTAGGATGCTGTGGAAGATTATCTCCCATAACCCCTAGTTTCACTATTAACTCTAATTAGCACTTTTATTACAATACGTAACAAAGACACATTCTGTTCTATAGACAAGCATCGTAGCAGGGAAGTTCTAAACAGCCCATATGCTACAGCTATTAAATATAAGATTCATGGAATCTACATAAACGTACGTATGATATTATTTTTCTTAAAGATATAGGAAAATTTGTAATGTTATCACTAAAATCATATACTGGCAAAGAAATACTAAATATTAATTTATTTATATGTAAATAAATCTTTGTTAAGCATCTATAGTTCCTAAAAATTATACTTTCTCTCTATCTTTTCACTCACCCGATGTTAAATATAACTTAATGATTTCTTATGAGGAAAACAATATTGATATGACTAAAACACACTCTATTAAGGAACAACTAAAATTGATAATCAGGAAGTGCACAAATTAGCCTCTTTTGCAATAATTACTTTATAAAATCCCTTTTAACATAACTATCCTATCGAAATTACCCTGGCAGTTACTGAATATTGCAGTCCAAATATTATTTATTAAACCTTGTAAGTTTATTGAAGACTAGAAATAATTAAGAATATATATATATATTAAAATGCTGTAAATAAATATGGAATGGATCTTTAACTTAATAATTATTTGCTTCTATTATAAACTCTTTAGTTGAATATAAACAAACAACACACTTAACTTTGTACAAATAAAGAACATCTGTTTGTAATTGGAACCAAAGCAGAAATAGCTAAGACATATTGTAAATTACACTTCAAAAAGTCAATTGAATACTGATTTACAATAATATATGATTACGAAAAACGATCAAACGCTATTTCAGGAAAAACTGGTATTTCAGAAATTTGTATTTTTTAAACTTTGGATGAGGTAGTTTTCTGCTTTACGTCAGCAATTGCAACCTCTAAACAACCATTGGAATAAAAAATGATGGAATTAGCATTTTCAATGAGGTTGGGGAACAGAGACACCACTTGATAAATAAAAACGGCAGTACACAGAACTGAGGAAAAGGTTTCACTAAATAAAGTTACATGAAAACTTACGGATGTGTTTCCTATTACTGACATTATTTTGGTAAAGAGCGTATGCTAAGTCTTCCTCTAACACTAGCAGAAACACGTAATTTCTGTGAGGAATTTATAAGCATAGCTCTTGCTGTTTCATTGACACTAAAGCCAGTGGAGTTCCATTTCCTTTATAGGTCATTTCACTCACACTGTACATGTTACATTAATATCTGAATGAAAGTCAAAGTTGGGAAATCTGTCGTCAACTTTTACAGATCTTTATGAACAAAACTACTACTTTCACTTTTCTAAAGCAAAAGGAAAGTGTAGATAAAATCCATAAGAATCACATCCTAATACAGGGAAATTAAAAAAAAAAAAAAAATGAATATTGAAACTAAAATTTCTCTTATAACAAGAACAAAGAAAAACGTATGACTAGGCGCACACTCAGAAGATTTTGTTATGAGTGGTCCGAAGTTGGAAAGGTATTCTGTCATATTTACTCTAATAAATGTATATTCTTATAGCACGTTACTTACCACTATGATGGGTTTAAGAGGTCCCATCACAACGAAATTAATATACCACTAATTTTACAATGATTATGTGATATCTTCAAATAGATAAAAGATAACCGAAAAGTGAAACAAGAACTCGCTAAACGATATTATTTTACACGAGATACCGTAATCACGACTCAATTATCTGCTTTCGATTTCCAGCCATTTAGAAAATTGGCATTTATTTTCGCGTTTATAAATGGCAGCAAACGGAAAACTAAGTGAGTCGTGATAACGGTCTCTCATGCAAAATAATACTGTCTAGCGCGCTCTTGTTCCACATTTCGATTGTCTTTCACATAATCATTGTAAAATTAGTGGTATTTTAAATTCGCAGTGATTAGGCCACTTAAACAATACAAACTAAATTTCTCATGTGGTGTTGTTTTGAATGTAGTATCAATAGTAGTAGAATTTTTATACTTTTTTTTTTAAAAAAAAATATTGCTTTTTTCTGAATTTTAACACAAATGAATCAGCCTCTGATCAAGGGCGAATCAAGTGTGTTTCTTACACCCATAATTATTAAATTTTTATAGAACACTCAAAGTAACAGGTTGACATTCGGATTCATAAGACTAACTGCTTAAGATACGTTTGCTCTCCTATACCTAAATAACGTAGCTTCCAACTTGAGCAACGTTATTTTCAAACATTTAAAAGGATCCCAATATGTTTGTAATTTTTGTCTTTCAAAAAAAAAAAAAAAAAAAAAAATGTTGCTGCCCTATAACGAAAGAGCAGTAAATGTATATCTTTAAGTTACATCAAACATTTCTGTGCTCAAGTATATGTATTATTCGAAAACTGTGGACATGTGCCACTTAGAATGGTCCGAACCTCCTCAGTGTCCCCTGCTAATGACACAACACAAGTAATTACAATACTTTAAAGAAAGTACTTGAAGAACTAGTCAAAATAACGCTTATAATAATTAAAATAAAATAGCATAATATATTACGGTAGTTCTTTTTAGCATCTTATCAACGTGTGATGACAAAATTTTACTAGCAGAACTTACGAAACTAACAATTATTTTAAATTACTTGTTTTCCTCACAATTGTAACGTATATACAGGGTGTTACAAAAATGTCAAATGTTTTGCGAATTGATTCCTTACATCAAAATAAGAAAAAAAATTCATATGTATCTATGTTCAAAAGTGAATAGTTTCGGAGTTATAGGGTGCCGAAAACGTGAAACAAGTGAATTACATACTATAGAAAAGTTGATAGCTCCACTACTATAGAACCGATCGTAGTCGGGTCAAGACATCACTGAGGAACTATCCAAATATTCATCTTTCAGAACCCTTGGTAGAATCATTTTTAAAGAGGCTGTTTGAGAGTACGTGATCATTCTCTACCTACCTCTGTAAAAAATGGTGTGTAAGTACTGGAGCATTCTTAAACATGGATATTTGGATAGTTCATAAACTAGTTCCTCAGTGATGACTTGACCCGACCACGATAGGTCGCATAGTAGTGGAGCTATGAACTTTAAAGTTCACTTGTTTCACCTTTTCGGCACCCTATAACTCCGAAACTATGCACTTTTGAGCATACGTCCATATGAACTTTATTTTCTTATTTTGATGTTAGGAATCTGTTCCCAAAATACTGTGACACACTTCTGTAACACCCTGTACAATAATGTCGAAGAAAATCTTGGATTGGCGGAAGTAGATTAGTGGCTGAATATAATTATTAGATGCTCCGTTTAATTACACTAGAGGTATAAGAAAGAAAGAAAGACAAGCTAATTGTGTTGCTTCTAGAACTTTCAAATGGCAAAATGGAGATCTAGGTTCAAATCCTGGCCAGTCCAATATGTTTCTTGTATGTTTGTAACAATAATTTATTTACTGAGACTCCCCTTATTTTTATATTACTATTAAGCTTCTCCCTTTCATAAATACGATTAAAAATATATAAATAATAATCCGAATGTAATAACTTACGTAACGAAAACATTTACTTGTGATTAATACTGAAAATTTTTCTCTTCACTAACCTCTAAACTTTCTATTTAAATTACCGTGAAATTCTAACTAAAAGTGTCTGATATTATGAACTAAATGGAGTTAAAATGCACTCACAAAAATGCTTTTGATTGTTTTTATGTCTTACGGTATCCTATTCCTCATTGAGGAAATTACTCCAAATCGAATTTACAGAAAAGTATTACCTTTTACTCTTCGTTTTAAGCTTTCTGTAAGTTATATTTACTATCCTTTCTTTATCTGAGAAGTTAATGATTCTTTTAATCGTGCTTTGGATCGCTCCAATTCCATCATATGATAATTCAATGTTGCGTGCAGTGCGGCTTTGAGAAACCTCTGTACTTATTATCTGACTGTCAGTATTGATACGGTCCAAGTAATTATTGAAGTTTTGTATTTGCAATCAGTTTATATATACTTACATAATTACGAGGTTTTATATACTGCTGTGGTGGCCCGTGTGTATTTTGCAGGTTTACACTATCACCATTGAAATGTTTTCTGTGGTTTGTTCGTAAATGTAATCTTTATATTCTTATATATTATTTTTTTTTTTTTAATTTGTTGAGTGAACTGTATTTACTTTTGAATGCTTCTTGTTTTACTCATTTTTCAGAGAAATTAATTAGAAAAATTCAGTATTTTCTACTCAGATTTCGTACCAATGAACAAATCCACAGAATAAGTACATGGTATGAGAGGGAAACGTTTGTAAAGTAGATTGAAATACACTTTGCATTTTAATCTAGTAAGGTTGTATACTAGAGGCGCATACTAATGAAATGTAATTGTTATTTGGTTTCATTTCTAGGTTTTACATAATATTGCCGAATTCTATATTTTGGGGTTCAAGTATAGACCATGCAGAAAGACAAGTGAAGAATTTCTAATATATTGTAATGGCAGTTTCAAAACTTATTAGTTTCAGTGGATATACAAACGTTTGAGGATGCAAACTATTACATCTGTAACCCACGGGCCACCATTTGTTTTACTCTAGTAAGACAAACTTCACACTGTAATCATAAAGCTGTTTCTAATGCTACTTTCGACCCTGATTTCGATTTCGATGCCTCAATGGAATTCAAGATTGAAATGATGGAGCTCTCATCGACAGTTGTGTGCAGTGGCCGCTGCTTTTCTGTTTTCTCCAACAAAGCAGATACGCGAGGTGAAGGAGACTTCAAGATTAAACTACTTTTACACGTATTATTATTATTATTGTTATTGTTATTATTATTCTTTGATGCTTCAGTGTCTGGAGAACCCCGCAGTGGACTTACAGAAGAAGAAAGGGAACTATCGCTAGCGGTTTTAATAGGTGACGGTGAACTCGGAGCTGCATCTTTTATAGGCGATAACGTACTGAAAAATAATTGTCTTTTGCTTGCGATTTCTGATCTTCGAGTGGCCACTGTTGGAGCTGGAATATCGTTCTGGGACTTAGATGACTGAAGCTGCACTGGTTTATTGGTTGGCTCAGCAGTCTTGGGTTTCTCCTCTTTTTGATCAATGCTCTTTGCTGGTGATTTGGAGGAGACATCTGACGCATCTTCTTCAGCACAGTCTTCCAAAATGGTGGATGAAAGCACGTCTGACCTTGGGGAGAAGAATCTCCATCCACTAGAGCGGCTTGTTAGTCTGGAGCCATTTTGATAATAAGGGCTGATTGGAGATACGGGGCTTCTCGTCTGGGGCTGCTGTGCATTTTCTGTTGTCGGTGTGCCCGGATAAACCTTTCCTTTCGAAGCCTTCAGCAGTTCCACCGCGGAAACTCTTTCTCGTGGATTCGACTTGCTGTGTTGCAACAGTAACCGCTTAAAATCATTTCTAGACGTTGGCTGTACAAGAGATAGTCGCTCGCCAGCCCAACTCTGTCGTGATCCAGCTGTGGCCTGCTGATTAGGAGGAACTTTGAAATTATTATCAATTGACGCTTTGCTGTTTTCAGAAGAGTCACTGCTAGACACTGGGGACCAACTGTGGCGATTACCTGGAATGAACATTCCGTTTTTGGCTGGGAATCCTCCCATTTCGGGGCTAATGAGTCTCACTGGGGTACACCTTCCCAAAGAAGATTCCGAGCTGCCGGGTGAAATACTTGGGTTTGATGTCGGGGAACCACTTCTACTAAAGCTGTCGGAATCTAATTTAATGTTCATCTTTTTCTTTGATCTATGGATAACAGCGAATAACTCCTCGGATGTCATCGTAGTTCGCACAGGGGACACCAGGGGCCTTGATTTAGATGTCGAAGGAGATGAAGTTCTGTTAACATTAGCAGGTGCATTGGGAGTTAATGGTGACAGTCGTAGATTCTGTCTTTTCTGGTTTTGAATCGGTGTAAACGTACTAAGGTTTCTTGTGTCTTTCGAAAGCACAGGTGACTGGTTCTGTTCTTGTTTTAACTGAGGATGGGTTATGTTATGATTGGAGTCTAAAATATTTTGTGGTGAATATTTCTGACAGGGAGAATTACCACAAGAACTTTGCACGGGTTGTGGCGCTAAGTAATTATTTCTACTAGGGCTGTGAACATTAGTCTCACTGCCATACCTCTGCTGACTAGTAACATAAGCACCATACGCTCTCTTCTCTGGAGCTACAACTGCAGGACAATTACGTCCTGGAGCGACAGTATGATACCAACTGTATCTTTGATATTCATTGGGATATGTTCTCGACACTGGTGGAGTCACACTACGCGCGTTAGAAACAGTTGAATCTGGTCTTCTTGAAGGCAATGTATAGTATCCAGGCATCTGCTGCGCCGCGTTTCTTGCATAATTAGGTCTGGAACCAGGAAATCCATTGTCGAAATTCGAATTTGGCTGTTGCATCTGGTGACCATATGTAGGCCGTTGGTATCCAGTCATTGGACCGCTGAAGAGATTCCGAGGCCGTTCTGTAAAAGAATAATATTTTTTTAATTATTACAACAAATACATTATTGTTTACTTGAACTTAAAATGGGAAATATCCAAAGAATAAATTATCCAAACTTGGGAAATGATAATGATAGAAATATCTTTTCGTCATTAAAAAGTACATAATATGTATGCTCATACGACTGAACATTTTGTTATAGTAGTTTCTTGTTGGAAATTTGACAAACGCATCTAACTCTACAAGAATTGTATGATAATATTACCCTTAAAAAAATGGTGAAGGGAAAAAACAAACTGAATTTTAAATATAAAACTATTAATTGTATATTGTAATTTTTATGAATACATTTATCTTTTTGTGAGAATACTTAATACTTTTTGTGTTTATGCGTAAAAATTATAACTGAACGAAGTGTAAAGAGATGTCCCATAACTTAAAGTCAAAATATGATCATTTAAAACATATTTTTTACCGGTTATTTAAGTCAATTTTTAAATACCGAGTAGTGCGAGAGTATAGATCGTGGAACGTACTTCCTAATTTTAGTTGAAATAGTGAGCTATTACTCGCATCAGAAGATAAAGTGAGAAAAGTAAGTAATTTAACTTTAATAATTGCTAGCTTACACGCGAACAACGACATTGCTACCAATCTTCATTCAAATGTCCCAAGTTTGATTGACGATTAGCAATGCATGATATGTTGCCCTAGTGAGAGAGATGATTGTAAACTCCATATGTATCTTACGTCTTTATTATAGTATAATGATGAGATTGACGTAGCCTCTAACACTAGCGATAGCAACATTATACCCACTCGCTACTTTTTGAACGAAGTCGTTGGGCCGACTTAAAATTCACGATCGCTCATTAGACAGTGACAGGGATCTCACTGGATCAATCAGCGTGATCCTTATGCGTAGAATGAGGACGCGTCGAAGTTCGATAGAGTCCAGATTGTGATAGCTAGAGAGCTGGGAACGAGCATCTCGGAAACACCACGACTTGTCGGATACGTTCGCGAGTTGTTGTGGTTAGTGTCTTCCAAAGGTAAGAAAATGTCCGTAAAACCAGCACCAAACGACAAGTCTAGGTCAACCATACCTCATTAAAGATGTCGGACGTCGTAGAGGTCGATGTTAGTACAAAAGGATAGGGCGTAAATTGTGGCACAATTAACAGCAGACTTTAACAGTGGACAAAGCACCAGTGTGTCTGAGCACATAGTTTACCGTACACTGTTAGATATAGGCCTCCCCAGCCGAGGTCCCACACAAGTGTCACGGTATCGTCGATTACGAAAGGAATGAGCACATGACCATCACCATTGGGCCCCAAGGAATAGAATAACGTTGGATGATTCTATGAATCACGTAGCTGCACTATGGCTTAGAGAACCTTCACATGGCCATCCATCGGCCCAGTAGTGCGCATGAGAAGCACCAAGATGACTCCTAGCTATCGACAAGTCACTGCTACTCGTGAACATCCATTCATGTTGGCCATGTTTCTAGCTCGCAATGGTATCCTTCGTCAGTGCGTTTTGAAATGGAATTCGTAAAACTATTAACAATGAGTAAGGAAGTTGCTAGAAATCGCAAATATATTTTTCTTCTATCCTATATGCATCTTTCGCTTTAAGTGAAGAGAAGTGGAATAGCGTTTAAATATGCTAAATATTGCCGAGTAGTAAAATGTAAAAACACGCACTTTGATTTGTATTAAACTTGATTTCAATTGGAACAGAAACAAGAGACTACAATTGGAATTACGTTGTATTCATTGGTTAGTATCTGACAACATTTAACATATTCAAATTGTGTTACCCGTTTCATACAGCTCGAAGTAAATCTAAGAATACTATATATAATACAGGAGGAACACTTTGCTTAAATTTCTAGCAAGTACTTTATTCGTCTTTACCGTTTTCAAACGATCCTAATTAAACCCATCGCAAACAATCTGAAGAAGCTCGTATGCTCTAAAAGCTTTGTAATTTCTCCGGATTTAAAAAAAAGCTATGAATATTTATCCTGTACGTTTAATTACTAACCCCGATATTTTATTTGTTTTTAGTTTAAAACTTTTGTGACCATATTTGATGTGGACCTACAGTTATTTCTAGACCTGAACTAGATGTGCTCCCACTAAGGGAAAGTTTAATTTTTATTTTTTATATAGGATACAAATGAAAAACATTGACTGATAAAATATATAGAATACCTTCTACAAGATAAAAGTACAAATGAAATACTTTTTTTTTTTTTTTCATATTTTTTAATCGATCATCTTGCGTAATCTTTTGCCTCCCAGCTTGGATGTACTATCCCAACTTAGATTTCCTATGGGTCTTAAGTCATACCCTTCGTAGAGTTGTCAAAAACTCCTGTTTTGAGACCACATGGTGCATTTGAGACTAAAGAATGATTTTCATTCAACAAAAAACTGGTTACTTATCAATAAATCCTTCCGTGAGAAAATTAAATTCTCTACATACGTTTCGGAACACCAAGCAAATCCCATCCTCAGTGGTAGGGTAACAAGAATAAAAAACGGATGAGAGAAAAAAGTGAAGGAAAAAGGAATACATACCACCAATAAATATGACATAAAGAATGGATGCCATAATATCACAAGCAGAGCACGGTGTGAAAGAATGAGCTGAGTTGAAGGAAGCGCAATGTCTTGCTACATCACTATTGCCAGTTGCCAGATATATATATATATATAAAACACCAAAGGTAGATAACCAGATTCTATCAATGTTGCCAATATCCAGATTTAATGTCGGTTTGTATTTATGAATAAAGAATGATTCTTTAATCTGCCGTTGTTTCTGTTTTTGCTGAACCCATTGCATTAATGCGTTTTATATTATGTGTATGTTGTTCTAAGTAAAGCGCCAATCCCGACATGCCCTCTTCTTGTGACTTTTTTTTTTCTTTTTTGTCTAGTATGTTCTTTAATTCGGGTGTTAATATTGCGTTTTGTTTGACCTATATATGAGAAGTTACAATCGCATTGAACGCGGTAAATGCCTGACTTATTTAGTGGATCAACAAAAAAACTTTTGAATCCCGTAAGATAGGTTTCTAAACTTTTTGGATGGAAACTGGTAGCAAGAATACGTTGAATCTTTGTTGATAATTGTGGAAAGTAAGGAATTCCTGTCCAAGTTCTGTGAGAATAACTGTTTCAGGGGCTTGCACCGTTCTGTGTGTTTGATTAAACCATTTTTGTACGGTACGTAACTTAATACTTTTTCCCCCTCCTATTTGATATAAAAACTGTATTTCGTCATTAAGGTCATTTGGACGATCACAAATTAATACGAAAGAAATCTTTTCCAAATATTTGCCTTGTACAATGGTGGATGGGTTGACTGTTGATGTATGTAAGTAGTGCCCGCAGCAGGTTTTTGATTTAGTTTTGTACCACTAATGACGGAAACATGAAGAGAGTTCCGAAACATGAAGAGAGTTTAATTTTCCCACGTGAGGATTTATTGGTAAAAAAAGCATTTTTTTGTTGATTTGAGTCACTCTCTCATGCGCCTACATAATTTTAATGATTTCCGTTGTTTGAGGTTGAAATCTGTAATGGATAAATGAATGAATTCAATCCTCACCACTTGACTTTTATGCAAACTGAGATGTTGAAAAAACTTATGAAGCTGAAGCGTTAAAAATACGCTTGTATAAATAAATAAGAAGGAATATATTGAATTCAGAAAATTATTAAATATTTATTTATATACCTTATTTACATCTTATATATTGTCCTTCTCACTGGTCTAGTGACTAGCACACAAGCTTTTAGTTCACGAGGTCTCGGATTCGATTCCCAGTGGAAGAGCATTAAAAACACATTAGTTGAGATCCCACTTTAGACTGTAGCTCACGTCCTACATAGCTTGGCCGCTAACAAAGAATGTAACTACTACAATCAATCCAATCTTATATATATATATATATATATATATATATATATATATATGTGTGTGTGTGTGTGTGTGTGTGTGTGTGTGTATTCAAATGTGGCGACCTCTAGGACGTTTTCAGTACATTCTTCAATTTTCTTTTTCTTCCTGTCTTTCATTCCAGACGAAGGTTTACCAAAAGTGCTTATATTGTATCTTTTCTCGTTATTGTGTGACAATACTTTTGCTATTTGAAATGCATTTGTTTGACCCTATATATATATATATATATATATATATGTCAATTACTTTCGCTGAATGTCTCATCAGATAAGGAAAAGATGTAAGAAGAAAAAATGAAATAAAGAACTGAAAAATAACAGTGAAGCATTCAGTTAAGCACCATACTGGAATGGCATAATGGTGCATTCCTAGTATATTCTATAATTTGGAAACACTTCTGCTAATTTACTCTGTAAAGCAGTGATCGCCAAACCGTCGATCGCGAGCTACTAGTAGCTCGTGGGAACATTTTAGGTAGATCGCGTTAACGCTCCGTTTGGCTAACTTCCATTCCTCCACTGAGCTGACACTAACGACAACAACTGCTTGTTTCTCCCATGCAACTGCCATTGTCGGTCTCATTTTACAGTTGGAAGCTCAGAAGCTTCACAAGTTTGGCGACTACTGCTGTAAAGTAACTAACTAACTCTATGACTAACAGAACATGGAGGTTCAATGCCGCGTTTACAAAAGCTCTGTATTCACTTCTGTCCTTAGCCAAGTGGATTCAGTTTCTACTTTGTATTCCTATTTCTGCAAGATCATAATATTGTCCTCCCACTTACAAAACCTTAATAATGTCCTCCCATCTACGCCTAGGTCTTCCTAATGGTCGTTTTTCGATTGGATTTCCAGTTAAAATTTTGAAAGTATGCCTACTTTTTTCCAGTCGACCTAACGACTTGAGCCTCCTAGATTTGATGACCTTAACAATGTTTGGTAAACGGTATAAATTATGCAGTTTCTCGCTATGAAGTTTCAGCCATTTCTATTTCTGTTCCTCTTGGGTCCGAACATTTGTCTCAGGATCTTGTCAAGATTTGTCTGTCTATGAATTCTTCCATCAGAGTAAGCGATCATGTTTCGCAACCTTACAGAACAACAGTCATGATTATCGTTTTATATATTTTAAGCTTCAAATTCCTCGATAGAATTCATGATGACAAAATATTTTGAACTGAATAACAACATGAATACCTAGCTTTCAGTCGGCATTTAATTTTTACGTGGATATGATTTTGGTATATTAAAATTGATCCTAGATATATATAAAAGTATCAACTTTGTCGAAAGTATTATTTGATATTTTGACGCATCCATAATTTGCATTATAACTATCGCGACGAACTTCCATGTATTCAGTTTTCTCCGCATTTATTACTAAACCCATGTCCTTGCAATCGTTTAATAAGACCTCTGCACTTCTTTCTATCATCTCGTATTAAATTTACATCATCAGCATACGCCATAACCTGGTAAATACCATTCAGGTCTAGCACTTGGTTGCTATCTTTGATTTTCCTTATAGCGTACTCAAGAACAAAGTTGAATGATAATGGCGACAATGCATCTCCTTGCTTCAGGCCATTCTCGACGTGAAAGCTCGTGGACAATAATTTTCCTACTTGGACTTTACTTTGGAATTGATTCAAATACATCTTAATTAAACTAACTAGATTTTTCGGTATTCCAAATTCTATAAGAATGTTGTACACTGTTTCCCTCCTAGGCCAGTTGCAGGCCTCTCTAAAATCAATACATTATTGATGTACAGGGTATTGTGTTCTCATTTCTTTTCAAGTATTTGTCGAATGGTAAATATTTGATCAATAATTGACCGATTTCGCCTAAATCCGCACTGATAATCTCCAGTAATTTCAACTGCGTATGGGATCAATCTTACTAATAGAATGTTTGGGGAATTTTATAGGAAGCTGACAGAAGAAAAATACCTCGATAATTATTATAATCAGTTCTTTAAGTTTAAATGAAATGAAATCTTTAAGTTTTACGTCCCATGCTTATACCGGTTAGGCTGAAGGAGGGTGATGATAAGAGACGAATGAAATGGTGGAGTGAAGAAAGTGGAGGAAACGGGAGAACCCCGGGAAAACCCCACGAGCACGGAGTTTGTCCACCACAAAGTCACACGGCGCGAGGTAGGATCCAACCAGGGACCCCAAGCACCGGAGGTGAATGCTCTACCACTGAGCCACCTCGCCCCCTTATAATCAGTTTTGTTGCCTTTCGTGTGAAATAGAACAATGAATGATTCTTTCCATTCTTGTGGCAATTCCTCCTTGTTCCAGATAAGGAGAATAAATTTATGTATCTTGTTCCACAATTTTCCCCCTCCAGTTAAAATTAACTCAGCCGGAACTTCCTCTACTCAGAGATTTGTGTTTCTTTAATTTCTTTATAGTGATTTCTACTTCAGTTCGATTAGGTTCGTGTTCATTTCCCTTTCCCCACGAACATTAGTTTTTGGTTGTGTGTTAAGCAAACTGTCAAAGAAATCTTTCCACCTATTCAAGATGCTATCTGTATCAGTGAGAATTGTTCCGTCAATTTATTTAATAAATAACCGCGGGGTAGCCTTTCCTAAATTAGTTGATGCCCTTATACATGTTCCGAATGTTTTTGTTTTTACAATTATCTTCATTAATTTTAGTTTTCAAAAAAAAAATATCTAAAAAATTAGGAAGTACCCGGCAGATGTCAACGAACTTTTGTGCAGTTATATTGTTCGGATTTTGTAGCCAACGCAGTTTTGCCTGTTCTCTCTTCTCTGCTCATATCTTTAAAAAATGAAAATTTTATTTATTTTGTATATTTTTCCGAAATAGTACGATTTAAATTAAATTGGTTCGTAATCACTATTCAAAGCCGACTTTTTTATGCTTAAAGTACAAACAAACCAAATTACCTCTTTCCGAGTCTCACAGCAATGAAGTAACATGTAAAGCTATGATACATATGCAGCCATCTGTAGGCAAAGTGCTGCATCTCTTGACAAACTGTCATATCAAGTGTCCAATGATACTAGATGCTGAGGTACACACTCGCCTTGTAACACGAAGCAAGAACAAAAGTGGATTCTTGAAGGGAACTTGTGGCGTGGACAGGTACATCACTGGGGGTAGTTGGCTCAATCACTGCTATAGGAGGGGTTAATAATAATTCTAGCGCTTCATTTGATATGGACAGGTGAAAATTGCAATGGTGTAAATAACTTTGTAAAGAAAGAAAAATAAAGTGTACGAACAGTAGGAATAGCGTATGAAACCTGCATGCTGAAGAAAATACGTTATACAGGAATGATAAAAGATTTATAATACGTCGGAAAGAGTTCGAAAAAGGTATATCCGAGAAGAGGAATAAAAAGAAAACCGAAATACATAACATATCACTCAAATTCGCTAAAAATAAGGAGAAAAATGGGAGGAAAGAATTATTCTGACTACGTAATGAAATACATAAAACGGGACAGTAGCCAAAAATGAACTCTCGTAGAAAACAATGGAGCATTTGGAGAGACATTGAACCTGCATAAATGTGGGGATTATAGAAGTATTAATCTCATATCGGATGCGAAAACAATGTTTCGAATACTCAATAGAAGGCTGCATGGAGGAATAGATAAGGAAGTTGAAGTTGTTATAAATGGAAAGTATTGAGAGACGGAACCTATTTATTCACTGATGTTCGGTTTTATTTACGATTTAACGTAAGTTGAATGCAAACGTAATTCAGTTATATTATTGCTGTTATTAGTCACCTTGAACGTTTTGAGCAGCTCTGTTTAGCACACTCATGATTCAAGAGGAGAAGGAAGTAACACATTTTTCAGTGTGTGTACTGGACACTAAAAGTTTTGAAGAACTCTCTAACTTGATGTGGTCAGATGCTTCAGCCAAGAAACGAGGAAGGGCAAAATATACTATTGGCTTATTAAGAGTACTACAGTAGGAAAAGGAAAGGAAATGCTTGTTGCTTATTGATCTAGAAAAAGGATTTTGACTAATTATATTAGGAGTTGTTAAGAAGGTTTAGTTAGAGTGGAAGAATCCATGACTCGTAGCTCACTTATGAACCAAAAACTAAGTATTTAAATATGGGAAGAAATAACATAGAAGAGAATGCAATTGGAAGAGGAATTATGAAATCTTTATGTAATATCTATCTAGAAGAGGTAGTGAACAAGGCCCTAAATTAAAGGCATTTCGATATATTAGGTGCAGAAGCATCCGCAAAATTTCATCGAAGGAAGGAGTTGAACCTCCCAAATTCATATTCTGTCAGGATTTTTTCATATCTTGTTTAAAGAAGGTTAAAGCCCTGAATGCCACTGATTAGGTGTATCTAATTTACAGACGATATGGTATGAAAATAGATGTTAGAAAGACAAAAGAATGATAACTGGAAGAAAGCCGTCCATATCAAATATAGAATTGTTCTCGGTACCTGGAAGCATTATTAGTAACGATATGAAGTGTGAACGTGAAATAAAAGCAAGGATAGGAAGACAAAGTAACATTTTAGAAGCAAGAATTTGAAGAAAGAATTAAGAAAAAGACTCATAAAATGTTTCGTGTACACTATTGTACTCTATGGGATAGAAACATCGACATTACGCAAAAGCGACGAAAAAAAAAAGATTGAGAGAGTATCCGAAATGTGGATATGGAGAAGAATGCAACATTACCGGATCGAGCAGACAACGCATGAGGAAGTGTTACGTCCCAGTAGTGGAGAAAGGGACAATATTAGATGTAATCTTTAGGGGGAAAAAAAGGAGGAAAGAAAAAAAGAGAAACTGATTATAACAGTCTGAGAAGAAAGTTATTCTAAAGAGAAGAGAAAAAAGAGTGAGAAATAGGATACAATTGATGGAGGCATTAAAAAAGAAAATTACTACTTCAAGACGAAGATGTTTGTTGAGGACCGCAGTTCGCGGAAACTCAATTTGCGGCACGTGACGTAATGGCTAATTTTAATGATTATTACTCAAATTTATTTATTGGAAACATCTTGGTGAAGTATAAAGTTCTCTCAGCAATGAAAACGATAATTTAAAAGAGCACGGATTATCCTCTATGACTGAGTTCATTTGTCTTTGGACAAAGCTTCAACATCCTTCTCTTGAATGTGGTTGCATGATGATTATTATTGGTCCGTAAAAAATACATTAGAAGAAAGGAAACATGTTGCCATCTGTCGACGATTCTCAACACTCACCTAAACCTCTACTTTCCAGACTTCTGCTGTATAAATTACAGTATTCCCTGTACGTACAACAAAATATGTCTTATGTTTCTGAATAGTTATATCCACCAGCATTATCGTACAAAAATTCTTTTAGAATAACATATGCATGTTTATGAATGACTGTTTTAAGTTTAGATTTCAGATGTATCATCTGCACTTCAACTTTGTGCGCATTTTTTTTTAACAGTGTAATATCCTGTACATGGTTCTGTTTACAATCAACGTATGCTTGTATTTATAAATAACATCATGTGTGTCCTACTATAAACTACTGCAGTGGCGGACAATAGAAATATCAGTGTTACCACTAGTAATGTGACGAAGAAATCTATCAGCGCCACCGCTACACCGTAACAGCTATAAAACCAGGAAGACTTTCATATGTGGTATCAGATTCCGGCTGGTCAAATCCACTCTCTCAGCTTGCCTGGAGCTTTGGGAGGTATCTAACCTAAGCCTTCTAGCTTGCCTGGAGCCCTAAGGCTGCCTATCCACTCCGCTCTCCTTGCCTGACGCATTGTGGGATTCCTAACATCAACCACCTAGCTTGCGTGGAGCTCTGTGGTTTTCTAACCTCTCTTTGCTTGCGTGCAACATAGAGAATCCTAAATCCACTCCATTTAGTTTGCGTGGAACTCTGTGGGGAACCTTCCCTAGGCTGACTGGGCCTTGGAACACTTATTTATCCTAGTCATTAGAGAATTTTATACTTTTTTATAGTGATATTGTATCATGCTGTTTATAACAGGAAATTACGTAATAAAATTGGTAGTGGAAGAAAACGATTACCATGTGTGACTACTCTACCTTCTACCTGCTTAGCAGAACTTTACAATAGTGTTGCCCACGAGATGAGAAGTACATTTTCAAATTCGAGACGAGACACGAAATTTCTTGAATTTCACGGGCAACACCAGTTCATCCAAGTTTTGGACCTCAAATACTGTTTGAGTGTTACACGATTCATTGGATAAAAATTATAAATTAATAAAGTGAATGAATGAATACAACAAAAATCGTTTATCAATGTTTAAAGATACGCAAATCATTACACAATAGATTTCAATAAGAAATATGAGCTCCGTCGTGACAATGTGGATAGCGTATACCCCTTTGGTGTAGGAAACTCAGGTTCAATTCCTGACAGAAGCTCATGTTGTTTGGATTTCCCGTTAAGCTTCCTTCAACATCATAGAACAACGTTAGAGCACTTCTTTCTTTCGAGTTTTTGTCTATATTCTTCTTTCTTTATGTGAGAAGCCTTGCCTAAGCATAATTACATTGCAATGGCATACACAAAGCTATACAGACAAAATATCTTTACAAAAATTTTCAATTTTAAGATCTCAACTTGTGAATTTCGTGGCGAATAATCTTGGTTCATGTTGTTTTAGTATAAAAGTTTAAAATACTGTAGAATGAATTCCTATCTTTGAGGACTGAAATACTGGCTGGAACTTTCAATTATATACCAGCATCTTTGAATGAATGAACATTTAGTTTTATTACTATGATTCTTTCTTTAAAATTTAATATAACGTTTGGCAATATAATCCTCATCTCTAAAACTATTCGACTTTTCTCTTCTCTTTCTTCTATCTTCATTACAAGATGGGATGTACAAGGTTTGTTATGTCATCACGAAATTCTTCTCTGTTCTACGACAAATCATTAAGAAGCTGGGTGCTTTCAATGTACGTTTTGTGTGGAGTACCACTGCATTTCTGAACAAGTAATTGAATTTTTCATGGCCATGTGATTTTAGTAACTCCTCCCGGGCTGTCAGCCAAGTGAATATATTGACATTCGACGTTTCGAATGCAGACATCGCATTCATCTTCAGGGATTGTAATAAAGAGACCGGAGACATGAGCATGTATATATAAAGACTACTTAGGGGCAGATCCATGATTGGGGGGCTTGTGATTGGCTGAGGAAAATGCTGGTTTCTGATTGACTAATGGATGCTGGCTCCTGGTTGTTATTCTTGTGGGTACGAGAAATGGCTTTGTTGAATATCCCTTTTTGTTCCTGAAACTGCCGACCAGATAAGGCTGAGTTGAAACTCATTGTCTCCATCGAGAGTATTCCTTTCCCATGAGATAGCTATGACTTTCCTTATTGTTCTGTCCCTAAAATTGCTGGACTTGGCTACTATGGTGGCATTTGTAAAATCAATTCTGTCCAAGCTCTAGGTTATGCTCTGCTAGTCCAGACTTTTCAGGTTGCTGAAGTCTTATGTAGCTCTTGTGTTCTTTGCATCGTTGTTCTATTGTACGCCTAGTCTGTCTTATATGCTCTGCCACATTTACACCAGGAGTGCGCAGGTGAAGATCGTCTTTCATTTGTTTGAGTAGTGATCTGATATAGGCTGGAGGTTTATGAATCACTCTTATACCATATCTGGCAGATTACTACAGTAACAACAGCAATATGTCCGTTCTAATTCGAATTTCATGACTGGTGACGAGAAGCGCATGCATGGGTATGACGCAGAAACCATCGCGATTGTTGATGATCGAAAGACGCATTGCTGAGCAATGATTCTGATAACTTCGTTTTCTAATTAACTAAGAACGCTCTTTCACCAGCATGCAGTGGCGTATTTACGATTTTGTTTCGGGAAGGGGGGTTGCTAACTTTATCCCTGGAAATATGAAAATTTTGCAGATATTTCATATAGTAAATAAAATTTCGGGGGGCTTAAGCCCGGAAGTCCCCCTCCCATTAAATACGCCACTGCCAGCATTTTACGGCATATCCAAATATACAGCTGTCTAATCGAAGAATCTGTCTTATTTGGTTCAATTTTCTAAATTCCTTTATATACTTTTTTTCTATTGCGATTTTAATCCTATATAAAACACTCTCATACTTTAGAACCCGTATCATTTGTTACTTGTCCGTAGCCTTTTAAATATTTATTTATTTTTAAATATATCACTTGTTATACCTTTAGTATGATATCATATCAAGAGTAATTTTTTCCTGACTTTCCTAGGCCTTTCTTTCCTATTGTCTCTGTGGTGATGGTGATAAGCAATACAATCAACTTAATCTGAATAAAAGACGATTAAATTACAAACAACCAACACATACTTGTACTTAGAAATGACACCACGTGCGTCCTACTATAAACTACTTCAGTGGCAGACGACAGCGACACCACTAGTCATGTGACGAAGACTGAACAGCGTCACCGCCACATTAGTGGAGCTATAAAATCAGAAGGACTTCCACATCTGGAATCAGTCTTTGGCTGATCAACTCCACTCTCTCAGCTTGCCTGGAGCTTTACGAGGTACCTAACCTAAGCCTTTCAGCTTGCCTGGAGCTCTAAGGCCTTCTATCCACTCCATTCTGCTTGCCTAGTGCATTGTCGGATTCCTAATATCAGCCACCCCTTGCATGGAGCATTGAGAATCCTGAATCCACCCCATTTAGTTTGTGCAGATCTTTGTGGGGATTCTTCCCTAGGCTTCCTAACCCTTGGGATACCTATTTATCCTAGTCATTAGAGAATTTTATACTTTTTTTTTTTTTTTTTTGCTTTTTGTTTTTTATAAAATTCAAAGTTCAAATCAGAGAGAAAAATGAGAGTAAGATCATATGACATATCCTGATCGAATCAAAGTACGTTCAAAGAAGGCATTTTCTTATAATTGTGCTGTAATGTTTTAGCACAAAAAGAATTTCGTATGTTCTCCCTGTTCCAGATAAAACGAAATACTTCCTTGTACTTCAAATCTAAACCAAATATTTTGTTAGACAGAGAGAAGAAAATGGTTATAATTAAGGAAGAAATGTTTAAGAGAAAGAAAATCAGAGAAGACCTAAGAAGGAAGTTCTTATGAAAATATATACATAAATATTGACAAATAAAAATATATGTACACCTGGAATAATAAGTATATGAGAATTTTTTCCAGAGAAGTGTTGCTTTGAAATAAAGTATGTCCAATTAAAGGAATCACCAGTACAGCTGTTTCATATCATTCACAGAGAAACTTCTACAGCAACGAGACTTGAGTAGAGTTACCCGAGTTTCAGAAACTTTCTTTCAAATATTGTCCATAAAATTCCTGCAGATTTAAGTTTTAAAAAATCTATTCCGATTCTGTATGTTTTCATAAGTATAAACCATTAAAACACGACATGAAGCTTACAATGTGACTCTCTGTATCTATTAGAGACTAAACTACTATGACAATTAAAGGGCGATTGTCTCTGAAATGTGAAAAAATAAATAAAAATATTATCTAAAGCTTATTTAAGTCCCTCGGACATGCCTCAAACAAGACGATAAACGCAAGTGGAGAGGCGATAAAGGATTAGAAAGCACAGGTAACTCAAGAAAATGTATTGATGCGATCTTCACCTTCATTACAATCTTACAATGCTCTGATTAAATCTGCATCCTATCATACCAGTGTAATTATTTACTACTATGCGACCATACCATGTGAGATTATTTATTGAACTATCCGCGTTGATAATGTAATAAACCTATTGGTCTTGCTTCTTCAGCTTTTATAATGTAGTTTAGCAAATCATTCAGAACTGAAAATAATTAAACTGTACACCGAATTTTAGCTTTTTTCCGAAATATAGTGAGGAAAGAAAGGCCTAATTTTAATTTAAAAATAAGCAAGTAAATGTACAGTTTCAAAACAAAGTACAGTTTGATAATCAGAATCTAGTGTATAATTAAAAAATACATGTCAGAAGTGTTACAACATCTAAAGTATGACGCAAAATGCCTACAATCCAGCATTAGAATATATTATACGATATCATTTGAAAAATTCTGTTACAGCAATAAGAATCAAGTAGAAACTTCCCGATTTATCTTATAAAGTTGTACAAATTATAAGTGCGCATACAGTAGCTGTATATTTGGTCCATTAAATTCAATAAGAAAAGCTTCAGTACGAATAGTCCAAGAGACTGAAGCATATCTACTGCTATATAATCAAACATAATCATTTTCTTCTTCTTCTTCTTCTTCTTATTCTTATTCTTATTATTATTATTATTATTATTATTATTATTATTATTATTATTATTATTATTATTATTATATCTTGGTTTAAACCGGTTTCAGCTTAATAATCTGACGGCAGTTTCTAGCAAGTGCAGATTATTTGAGGAGTTCTTCTCCAAACAACTTCCTGGGTGCCTAATATTACTGATTTTCATAGATTTGTTAGATGATGTTTTGCGTTTATCTGCTCAAACTGCGTTACAGTACTTTTAGGGACAATTGCTGTAGCTGAGATAATGATTGGTCTTATTGTAACTTTCTGAAATTTCCATAATTTTTTGATTTCGTCTGTCGGGTGTTTATATTTGCTTAGTTTCGTACTGAATGTTGTACTACGTTATGAGTCAATGGTACTTCTACATCTATGAGGGTTATTTCTTGCTCAATTTTATTAATAACAGTGATGTCAAGTCTGTTTGCAGGTATACCGTGACATACGTTCTTATTTCTCGATCCCAGTAGAGTTTCTATTTGTTGTTTTCAAGCACTCGACTTGGGTGGTATTTGTAGTATGGCTTGGTATCGGCAAGTAATTTCATGTTATTGTTATATTATTATTAATTATTATTATTATTATTATTATTATTATTATTATTATTATTATTATTATTATTATTATTATTATTATTATTATTATTATTATTATCTTTCTATACCTCTATGTAGCATGTTTTGCATACTTTTTATTGTTTTTTCTGATGTATTATCTGATGTGCGTACCATGTTTCTGCATTTCCAGCATGCTTTGTATGATTTTTATTGTAATTTTTTTTTTTTTTTTTTTTTTTTTTTTTTTTTTTTTTTTTTTTTTTTTTATCTATAAGTACATTTTTCATATTACATATTGTATTCTTCTTGGCGTACCGGTACTTGTGGTTGACCAAGCTGTTTGCGATTGACTTTTTGTTTGTTTGTAATAACAAGGATAATCGAAGTGATTACAAAATTCAAACCCCATTCATGACGTTTAAATTCTAAAAATGAATACTTTTAGATGAAAGGTTAAGTGTTGAATATTTCCGACTATTCTAAATTGTCTTTTCTTTCCTCTGCAATAGGCACCACCATGTATATGAATTGTGTTAGAAATGAAATTTTTGAGTTTTACGTCCCACGATTATGCCGTTTAGGCTAAAGGAGACGGTGATGATGAGAGATGAATGAAATGGTGGAATAAAGTGGGAGGAAACGGGAGAACCCCGAGAAAACCCACGCACACGGTGTTTGTCCACCACAATGAATTGTGTTAGGTTGTATAATAAACTTCGCATGCACTTAAAGAATATGACTAATGTTACTGTTTTCCGTCAGAAGTTATTTAACCTACTTGCCGTAAAATTCTATTACATTACTAAGGAATATTTAAATAATTTATTAAATGAAGAATTGGAAGCAGATACTTACTCCTGATTACATGTCAGGTGTGGTAAAAATGGTTACCTAATTACGATCTAAGTGATCATGTTTACATACTTGATATTTCTTATTTTATTGTTTTGTATTTAGAAAGATACATAGGTACAATATTATGTATAACTTCTGCTCCCTGATAATGTTGTATGTATTTTATTGATAACTGTAACGCTTACTTGAGAATTTCTCGTGTTTTGTAAGCTAATGAAACAGGCAAATAAATGAAATGAAGTGGATTGATACTCCTCTGTTAGGCAGCGAACGTGTAATGAAAGTGAAACGCGAAGTGTAAAGTAGTAAAACTGGAGGTATAAAATGCATAGATGGCACAAACAGTTATACGCATGACATCCACACCAATATCACTCAATTCCTTTAGGATTATTCAGAATATATATCTCGATAGAAATGATAATAATATATAAAAATCCTGTTTCTCTGTGTAATTTTCTTCCTTTAGATAATTAAAAGTATGGGTAACTCCCTGTGATTTAACGCGTTTACTTTTGAGAATTAGTAGCTCAATTGGGCTATGTTGGAGCTGCTATTTGACGTCACTCGGAGGAAGTGTTGCTCATTGTAGTTTACAGTGGTCGTGAAAAAATCTGATCCAATCTGGTGTTGTCTGATATAAACGAAGCCCAAATCAATCATTGTGTAAAGTGGTATATGCAGATCACGTCCACAAGCATAAACTTTTGGGACAAAATATATTTTGTTTCAAAGAGTAGCCCTTTAACTCGCGGCTCCATCTATATTCTAAATAGCCAATATTTTATACTTAAATTGCACAGATCACTACAATTGACTTAGACGTGTTTGACATAATAACATTTTGTAAGCGTCACTACAAGACAGTGGCGGATCCAGGGGGGGCGATCGGGGCAATTGCCCCCTTCCCAGAAGAGGAAACTTTCTTATTTTATATATATAAGTAAAAACCATCCCAGAGTTTGAAGTTCTTAAAAGTAGCTCTAAGTAGCAGTATGACAACCTCTTCCCCCCCAGAAGTCGGTCCTGGATCCGCCCCTGCTACAAGAATTGTATTCTTACGTTTTCCTTAGTTCTCACAATAGTTTATAAAAGATATGTAATTGTTTAAGACATATGATACGAATGTGATACCTTATTTGCTTTCTGTTTCTCATTATATTCATTTTAGAAACACCCTGTGTTTTATCATCAGAGTAGAAATAGTTGAAACTAAAACTAACAGCGTGAGAAGGGAACATATACCTGAGAATTTTAGGGAATATTATCAATAAAATATGCACGAAAAATCCCAAATTTGCTTTATCCTAATTCCACCAAATTCGCTGTAATTCGCTGCCAAGTTTTATATTGGAAAAGGATGTTCAATTCCAAAACAAACCATTCAAAATTAACATTAAGTATGTGAATCCTGACTACTCTTTCCTCTTCCTACGTTCTAAAGTTATTAAAATATTAAAGCCATATTTTTCCAAACTAAATCTAGATTCTGCTAGATTAGACAAAACATAGAATCCACATTTCCGTAACCTCAAAGTCTGATCAACAGAACATGTAACTGTAACTGTTATATGATCAATAGAAGGAATAGTCAATTTTTCTCATGTTATAGGTGCGAATTCGATTAAAGTAGAAAATGAAGTCATAGATTGAATAGTCATAACAAGATCTTTTCCTTCCTAGATTGTTATCTCTCAGAGAGAGAACAACGCGTTACTCTTCATGAATCCCTGTCTCCTTACAGTCCAGTCCTTTTCGGAGTGCCTCAGGGGAGCGTGCTGGGTCCACTCTTGTTTTTATGTGTATGAATAATTTACCTATCATCTTTTCAACTTCTTCATCAAATATTTTTGCTTCTCGCTAATGTTTGTAAACTCATTAGAGTTATTAACACTACAGATGATGCTTCTTCACTGCAAGTTGACATAGATATGTGAAGTAACTTGTGCTCTAACTGAAATATGTCCTTAAACCCGAACAAATGTTCAATCCTCTCTGTTTCTTTAAAAAAGAACGCACTTCGTCAGATATACAATGTCAACAATGTACCCATTACACGAGTTTCGTCTCAAAAATATCTAGATGTTGTCTTTGATGAAAACCTCTCCTTTGCGGATCGTATCAGTTGTATGAAACTACTTGGTCTTTTTTAGATTTCCTGAAATACAGTCTCGCTGACTTCGCAATGTTTTATAAGGCTTTTATTTCCCCCGATCATTGAATATTGTTCACTTGAATGGAATATGGCAGTACCTACTAATCTATCACGCATTGACTCTTTTTTAAGTTTCTTTCTTGCCAGAGTTAGATTTAGAATTCCTGAGTTACATGATTACTCGAGACAGGAACTTACGTACACCTGACAAACGACATGCCCTCCTGATTTACTTTACCTATACAAGATTTTCAATGGTAAAATTAATACTGAATTCTTACTATCGCAGATTAACTTTTGTGTTCCTCCGCAGCAAACTCGTTCTTTTAATTTAATAACTTACGAGACACTTAGGTTATCAATCCTTAAGCGCTCTTTGTTTTACACACTAATGCATGATTTCAATACACTTTCAGGAGATTTTAACATTTTTACTTATGAACGAAACTTTAGAACTCAACTGAAGAGAATATTGTAAATTGAGAGGTATACATTCTTCTTCTTCTTCTTCTTCTTTTGTATTTTTTCCTTTTTTTGGGGGGGGGTCTTTTTTCTTATGTTGTTACTTTCAGCCAAATTGCCTTGTGCTGTACGAAACTTAGTGAATAAATAAAATAAAATAAAAATTTCTTCCTACACAGGATATGACGTGACAAAAAATGGTTGTTTTCTTTATTTGTCTTGAAATATCTAGTTCATTTACCATAGGCGTTCAAGAATATAGACACTACATCGTCCAAACACAACAGGATTATTCAGTGTTATGCGGAGTCTACAGTCTATGTGGTCTGAATGGTTAAGCACCGACCTCAAAAATGACAAAAATGTGATTAATGAGAGAGCAAACTGGATTGCGTAGTGGCCAGATCAGTAGCGTCAGATCACTAGCACAGCAAACCGAAATATCTGACTTCGATTTCCGGCACAAACATTTGTTTACTTTTTTTTTTTTTTTTTTAAGTAAATGATCCATATATATTTGATGTCATGTTTAAGCAAGACTACTCAACAAGCACCGATTCTATTTTATTGTACATACTTTTCCGTTTTGAATCCGCAATATCCTCACGCATCTGGCCCCTTGCCTTGATTTTTAATCTTTTCGTTTTAACCATTTCCACCCTGATGGTAAAGTATAAGGCGTTCTGAAAATTCGTATTTTTTGTTTCTAGTGAGAAATGGAGAGCAAATAAGGTTCAGCTATTGCCGTATTTCTCACGATGACAGTTTCCAGTGTGACTTTAATGACCTTAAAAGATGCTCGTCAGTCCTGTCTCCGCTTTTTCACTTGTTTTAAAAGGGTTACGGAAATCACAGAATGCTTACTTCAGAATATAGACAACATAGACTATTTCACTACGTATAATTTTTAACATCAATCTTTTACTTTCTTTTAAAAGAATCAATCACAAAGATTATTTTAATCATGTATAGAACGTATCTGATTTTGACCAAAGTTGGAGCAAAAACAGATCCTGACTTGCTTGGTACGCACGTGGAATATTTTTTTGTGCAGTTCTTTGGCTCCCGAAATACCAACAGTCAAATTTGGGGCTTTGAATATACAGGGTGTTAATGAACTATATCTGCAAACTGTAAGACGTGATCCCTCACATCAAAATTAAAAAAAAAAAAAAAAAAAAAAAAACCCATATGTACCTGTGAGGAAAAGTGTATAGTTTCAGAGTTAGGGACCTCCAAAAGGTTGGTAAAAATACATTGCAACATGCATTGTTTCGAACACGATGAATCGTGGAGCGGTACTCTACAGAAGAGAAAAAGAAGTTACAAATACGATATTCAAAAATGTGTATTTCAGCAATGTGCAATGGGTTTCGCAGGGGATTTACCACTAAGCATAATTCCCAGATATGCTCCCAACAGAATTTCCAGATATGCTGGAAATTAAAAAATGGATCTTAATCAGGTAAAAAGTAAGTCTTGACAGGGGTGAACACTGAATGTGTCTGTGGGAAGTCGGAAGTGTAACATTCTGCCAGCTTCACGGTTTCTCGTCTTCGGAATAACGCGTGCTGCGAAATATTTCTCTTAACATTTTTTGGACGGCTTTAGCTCCGAAATTATGCATTTTTCTTCACATGCTCACATGAACTTTTTTTTCTTACTTTGATATAAGGATTCACCTCTTACGGTTTGTCGGTATAGATCATTAACACCCTGTATATCGTATACGACCTACTCAACTCATCCGATCTTAAACAAACTTGACATGGAGGTAAAACATCACTTGCTTACTATATGCATGTGACACATTTCCTTGTGCAGAACTTTGCAGTGTGTTCTGTACTGTGCAGTTATGGGCAGCACACTTGTAGTTTAGTTTGGCCACTTTTGAAACTAATAAATAAATAATAATAATAATAATAATAATAATAATAATAATAATAATAATAATAATAATAGCTTTTTTACAAGAATTAGAAAATCCATAGAACAAACGTTTAAACGTTAAGTAAAAGGAGTGTGTGTTTAGAATGATTTGCTAAAAATCAGAGAAGAACGATTTTCCCGAAAATAGATAAGTTCTAAGTAATTACGCAAACGATGATCTCTAAAATATTTAAATGAGAAACAAAATGGACGCGTCACTGAAAAGCACCTGTGAGAGCTAGTAATACTTCGACCAGAGTCGTACTAGAAAAACACTATTTTTTACCATGAAGTTGGACATGATTTTTACTTTTATCTCAATTGGATTTAACACATCTTGCGAAGAAATTCTCTTTATCATAACACCATAAAAGAAAAGATAAAAGGAACACGAAGAGTAGGAAAAAGAACACAAATGACTGATGAATTGAAAAATAGAAGAAAATTTTTGAGAGCTGAAAAAGTAAGCTGAAGATCGAGAAACATGGAAGAAACGTTTTAAGACCCGAACTTAAGAAGAAAAAGTTATTTCCTATTACTTTCAAGATCTGCAGATAATAATAATAATAATAATAATAATAATAATAATAATAATAATAATAATAATAATAATAATAATAATAATAATAATAATAATAATAATTTTTTATTTTAACTGTCCACAGTCATGCTGAGAAAGACTTTGATGACTACAATGAATGAAATTATAGAATGAGAAAGCAGGAGAACTTCGAGAATACCCATACACATGTTGTTCGTCGACCACAAAGTCCACGGCGCGAGCTGAGATTGAGCCACAAATTCGACGCACCAAAGATGAGCACTCTACCACTGAGTTACCACGGCCTAATCTCTTTTTTTATTATTATTATTGATAACGATAAAACAAAATACCAAAATGTTACAACAGAAACATGTATGTATCTATCAGATGAGAATTAATACATTATTTCTTCCTGTTTTCTTCAAATTTTGCACGAAATTTAATTGAAATCCCGTAAGAATTTACTCAAAAAATTTCCAACCTTTCAAGTAAACAACGTGGGTCTACAATTGACATCACATAGTGAGATTCTTGAGGAAATTCACATCGGTAAAAATTAAACTTTTATCTGCATAGAAAATAACGGTTTTTATATACTTTGCGTTCGTTTATTTGAATTCGAACCCAATATTTCTCTTCCTTACACTGAAACCTTTATCTGGGGATAGAGCTATGAAGAAAATATCACAATTCTGTTTACATACTTCACATTCTGTCTTCTTCCTTATATTTGATGATACTTATCATTTTGAACTTCAGTTGCAAAAATTCTCTTTACTCTTTACGCACTAAGAATCGTTTTGGAGCTCAAGTTTAAATGGACTAAAGGAAGAAGACAGAACTGAAAGTGTGTACATAGAATCGTGATATTTTCTTCAGAGATCTATCCCCAGATGAAACTTCTAGTGTAAGGAAGAGAAATATTGGGTTCGAATTCAAATAAACGAACGCAAGGTATGTAAAAACCTTTCCAATTTATACAGAATGAAGATGGGTAACATATTTCTATCGCTTAAAACCAAGGGAATCTTACCTAATATCCTAATTATTACCATTTTATCGCTACAAGCTAAAGGAAGAAAAGGGCTTATCGGTTTGCAATAAGGACCAGACTGTCACGTGATCAGATCTTAGTCATGTTGCGCGCTAAATCGAGTCTGGAGATTCCAAATCCACATGTGTAATATTTCAAGCACGTAACCCCCATGTGAGGCACCGTAAGTAATACGAAGAAGATGCATATACTTTATCACTATCATTGATTTTACTCAACCAGCTTGACTTTTGACAGTATTCCATCCATATTTACCTTACGTGCTATACATCGTTTCTAAGCTCTTCATTGTATCTTTCCAATAAGCTTTCAATTAGCTATCTCCTTATTATAGATTTGAGATATGTAGACGACTTCAGTTTTTTCATTAATTTTCCATGGATTTCAATGTTCATGTTTCGTGTTATGTGCTTTTTGTTATAATCCATCCACTTTAGGACAATCTGCTTTTGGAATGTAGAATCTACATAGTCTGTTCTTTGCTTAAGCTGAATTTCAGCCATCTCCCTCTTTTGGTTTTCGAGATAAGGGGAGGAATTGTTTTTCATTGATTTTCCATTGACACTAAGTTAATGTTTCGTGCTTTTTGAGTATGTTCCATCCAATTTAGGAAAATCTGCTTTCGGAATATACTATCTACATAGTCTCTTCTGTATTTAAGCTGAATTTCAGCCATCTCCCTCTTTTGGTTTTCGAGATAAGGGGAGGAATTCTTTTTCACTGATTTTTCCATTGACACTAATGTTAATGTTTCGTGCTTTTTGAGTATGTTTCATCCAATTTAGGAAAATCTGCTTTTGGAATATACTATCTACATAGTCTCTTCTGTATTTAAGCTGAATTTCAGCCATCTCCCTCTTTTGGTTTTTGAGATAAGTGGAGGAATTATTTGTTTTTCATTGATTTTTCATTGACACTAATGTTAATGTTTCGTGCTTTTTGAATATATTTCATCCATTTTAGGAAAATTTACTTCTCGAATATATAATCTACATAGTCTCTTCTGTATTTAAGCTGAATTTCAGCCATCTCTCTCTTTTGATTTTTGAGATAAGTGGAGGAATTATTTGTTTTTCATTGATTTTCCATTGACACTAATGTTAATGTTTCGTGCTTTTTGAATATATTCCATCCATTTTAGGAAAATTTACTTCTCGAATATATAATCTACATAGTCTCTTCTGTATTTAAGCTGAATTTCAGCCATTTCCCTCTTTTTGTTTTTCGAGATAAGTGGAGGAATTGTTTTTCATTGATTTTGAATTAACGCTGATGTTGATGTTTCGTGCTTTTTGAATATATTCCACCCATTTTAGGAAAATTTGCTTTTTGAATATACAATCTACATAGTCTCTTCTGTATTTAAGCTGAATTTCAGCCATCTCCCTCTTTTGGTTTTCGAGATAAGTGGAGGAATTGTTTTTCATTGATTTTCCATTTACATTAATGTTACTGTTTTCTGCTTTTTTTTTTTTTTTTTTTTTTGTGTGTGTGTGTGTGTGTGTGTGTGTGTGTCAATGTTCCATCCATTTTAGGACAATTTGCTTTTTGAATATACAATCTACATAGTCTTCTACATTTGAACTCAATTTCAGCCATCTCTCCCAAAGAAAGTTGTTCACATCATTGCAACCGGGTGAGCCCTTATCTAATGTCCTAATTATTACAATTTTATCGCTACAAGCTAAGGGAAGTGAACTTACTTAATATTCTAATTATAACAATTTTATCGTTACAAGCTAAGGAAAGTAAACTTACCTAATATCCTAATTATTACAATTTTATTGTTACAAGCTAAGGAAAGTAAACTTACTTAATATCCTAATTATAACAATTTTATCGTTACAAGCTAAGGGAAGTAAACTTACCTAATATCCTAATTATTACAATTTTATCGTTACAAGCTAAGGAAAGTAAACTTACCTAATATCCTAATTATAACAATTTTATCGCTACAAGCTAAGGAAAGTAAACTTACCTAATATCCTAATTATTACAATTTTATCGCTACAAGCTAAGGGAAGTAAACTTACCTAATGTCCTAATTAGTACAATATTATCGCTACAAGCTAAGGGTAAAAACTTACCTAATTTCCTAATTGTTGTATACGAGAGTTAGAACATTATGTACATTTTCTGTCCTTAGGTAAGCCATGAAAGTTTAAATTTTTACCGACGTGACTGCTCTCAAGAGCCACCACTGCTCATATACAAATTAAGTATGCATGTTTGCATTGTAACATTCTGTATGAATGTTCTTTGTTTTTTTGTTGTCAATATTATATTCAATCTTAAAACTTCGTCCTTTTTTGTTGCAGTACTCTATCGAACAAGAAATTTCATTCTATTCTGTGAAACGAATCGCCCTTCTTAAATTCATTACCTGGCATTTTGTCTACGTCGTTTTAACACACAAACATATGAACAAAAATATTTAATTATGGATGCTACAGGATATATATTGATTATAATATTCTAACCTTGAATATCCAGTTGTGTGAATTATTTATTTGAAGAATTTCAGCGTGCTTTGATATTTTCATCAGTGAGTTTTTAAAGACTGCTTACACCGAACTGTTACCCTGCTGGCATCTACACTCTCTCCTGTGGACCACCTCGAAAAATGTAGCTGAAGTTGATAACACAGAAATTCCATTAAAAAAAAAATCAGCCAAAATTTCTTCACTTATGTCGCGTAAATATGAACATTGACTTTGTAAATATTTCTTGTTAGTGACGAGAATAACGAAAATCAAGAAAACGTTTTATCACTTTTCTTATCTCATTAAAACGTTTTCTTGAAAATAAAAGTGTAAATACAACACTGTGCTTGTGATGTTTGTCATCCAGCACCAAATCCATTGTAAGTAATTTTTTTAACAGGTTAATGATGAAAGCCTCAGAACACGCTGAAATTGTTTACATAAATAATTCATCTAAATGCATACTCAAGGTAAGAATATCATACGTGAACAAGAAATATGTTTTAACTTTACACTATTATCATCAAAATATACAGGAACTTTTCTGAAGACACGCTGCATAAGATGTTTGTAATGCATGCACTTTGTTACGTACAGAAGGAGATTAGCCATTTACCCATTGCAGATTTCTTCACTCTGTTCAACTACAAGAGTACAAAACAGTGATTGGTACTATATATTTCTCGCTACGTGTGATTATTCATCTTCTCAAGTTGAAATAATCGTAAGTGGAAGAATTTGTGCCATCTAACGGAACTACTTTCTCAAAACTCCTTTTGTGAAAAGGTCTATCTTTACAGGTATAATGACAGGAAAGGTGGTAATGCACAAGGATCACCCATAAAAAGTAATTAATAAAAAAAACGAACCATTAAACAGAGAAAAAGATGCATTTTATACACAAGAAATTTCAGTGCACACAAACACTAGTTTTTTCTTTGTACTTCATGCATTTAAAAAAAAAATATATTCACACAGAAATTTATATCACAATGCAGAAAACAATATGCACATATACATATTTCTTGCTTGAGGACAAAAAAAACTCATTCATAAGCAAACTACCAAAGCAAATTTCTATAAATTATTAAAAAGCATTGCAGTAATAATACTCAAATTAGTTGCATTGTAAATATTGTAAACTAACATAATTACTATAAAAATATTCTACTGAGGTAAACTTCACACATTATTTTAATGGTATTGGTGAACACCTCTCAAAATGTATACACTATGTACATGTTTCGGTTCCAATTGTTCCATCGTCAGTGATTTTCACGAATGACTAGCGAATACTACAAAACAACACTGATTTGACTTTTAGAAACTGTAATGCACCAGTTAGAAAGAAAATAATGTTCTTTGAAGAAGAAGAAAAAAAAAATACAACAACTCTCTGTAACATTTTCACAAAATTGCTTTTTTTTTTAAGAAAAAAACAGTAACGTTTTAATGAAGTTGAAACTATTTTCTGTTGCTTTTTGTTAAGAATCTTAAATTAGCCTAATAAACACGTACTAGGGAATGAAGATTCATTTGAGCTTCCTCTTTCACTACCTGTGAAAAGCTGTCAGTAAAAGCTGAAAAGCAGAATATAAACAGTAATATTTCGTGGTCTAACTTAAAGATAATACCGGCAAGATTATACACAATGACTGTCTTTTTTATTGAAGAATTAATGTTAACAGAGAAAAATACTATGTAAAAAAAAAAAAAAATCATATTCCGTTATGCCAAATATCTCTTGGTAACTTCACCTTTAACACATTTATTAACCAATCTATTGGCTGAAAACATGTAAGTGATTGCAAAAAAGAAGAACAAAAAGAAGAATAAAAAGAAGAATAAAAAGGAGAATAAAAAGAAGAAAGAAGATATTATATTTGTACAGCAAGAGGAAAAATGAAGCTACAGATGTGAAATATAATATACGAAAGCCAGAGGAAGTAATTAAAATAGTTTGCCGTACTGACTATGCCTAATATTTTTCTGAAATGAATTCTTTTGATAAAATCTACAACTAGGACGCCATCTTGTATTCTTACAGTATTAATTTTATAGGGGAGTCGTTCTTTTTATGTTAAAATTACGATTAATATCCAGCTCATTAATATGTTATGTAGAGAATAATACAAGTACCTAACATATCTTTATAATATATTTGAGTATGAAAATAAACTCATTAATTTTCCTAAACTTTATACGAAAATACGTGTAACACCAAATAGGACGTAGATGAGACTAGTTTCAAGTTCAAATATATGTTCTAAATATAGTATACATTGATGTAGTTGATATCCTAACTACATATAAAACTACATGAACTGACAAAATAAAGGGGTACTTCCGGAAAATTGAAATTTGGCATAACTGTAGCTTTTCGGAATTAACCAACAGAAAAACTGCCAAAAGTGAATATTTTTAAATTTTAGGGGGTCTAAGGTGGGGGGATGAAGAAACTCCTCATGCTATTTAATTGGGCGTTTTGTTTTTTTTTCCTATAATCTCATATTTTAGGTACTTGGAATTGGAATAACAACTTGAAATTCGGTGTGCTTGTATGTTTTCCTTATCATTACCTAAGTAAATCATCAATAAAAAATTTCAACTGTAGAGTGGTTTTATGGGGAACTGAAAAATCTTTCCCATGCTATTTATATGGGACGTCTTCTATACCGCAAAATGTTTAGGCAATTCCGGCAGGATTAGAATGATGAAATTTGGCATGATTGTAGCCTTCTGGGACTAATCCATAGTAAAATGGAAAAAAGTGAACATTTTTAGTTTTTAGGGGGTCTAAGGGCGGGGGGGGTGAAGAAATTTCCATGTTATTTGAAAGGCGTTTCTTTCAGATACAAAATCTTATCTTTTAGATCGCTGAAATAGGGGGGAAAAAGCTTGAAATTCGGTACAATTGTGGGTTTAAGAGGTGCGAAGCCGTAGGCCGAGCAAAGGCGGGGTCTGGGGGCAAAGCCCCTAGCTGGTCAAATTCAGTAAATATATCAGAGCAAATGAACGAAATTCACTGTTAATGCAAATGTTGATTCATAAGAGATGCGAGGACGTAGGCCGAGCAAATGCGGCGAGAATCTGGAGAAAGAGCCCCCAACTAGCCAAAGGCTAGTTCATATTTATAAAAAATATATTAATCAAGGAATATATCAAGCTAATTGTGCAGATAAAACGAAAGGTTAAAAATTGGTCCTTATTACAACAGGATAAAGAATACTCTATGTAAATCAAAAGATTGACAATCTAAGATGGCGCCCCAGTTTACTGAAGAATTTAATTTCGTCGAAGAGCTGTTATAGCATTATTTCTAACACTGATACATTTTGAATATATCAAATATACAAAACAAAAGACAGTCATTATTACTACGATGCCGTGAACAACTTAAAACTTGAATTTCTAGTGGTAAGCAAAGAATATCCAAAATTAATCAAGAAGTTTCCATTGAATTATGTTACGGTCATACTTGTTTCGAAGCAGCATCGATAAAATTTGAGCCAGAAGAGTGTTAAGAAAGAGAAAAACTTTACAAACCCAACCCACCCTACCCTTCTGCCCTTATCAAATACCTAACGTCCTACAATTCACAAAATAAACTGCACCTTCTGTCTACTTTAATGTTGTAGGCATGTGCTATTAATCATAGATAAACTGATAATTCTTTATTTCATTTGTCTGTACGCTTCCTCTGTGCAACTTAATTGCCCAACAACAAAAGAAACTATTAATTTTACACTGTAAATGATGTAATAGCACCTAAAACTTGCAGTTGTAAAATATCACTCATAGTTTATTTGGTAACTTTTACTTTGTTCCATCGTCTGGAAATACTTTTTTTCCTTCGCAGTGGTAACTGATTCGAAATGTGACTTTTATGGTATCCACTTAAAAAGACACAGTCATGCTAAATAATAATAACCTTGGATAACAATATCTTTTTCCGAGTTCTACACTCTTATCATAAAAGACTTCGCATATATGATTTCCTAAAGATTTTCTTGCAAAACTATATGAAAATAAGCTCTGAGAGTAAAGGGCGTTAAAAAAAAGACGGAAAAAGAAGGAGAGAAATAAAACACTGAACTGCTCAACAAGACTGTACTATTCATAAAAATAAATACTCTACAGAGAGTGTATGTCTGATGAGGATCTTGGTTAGAAGATTGAAACGTAACATGTAAAGTATTTATTTTTATGAATAATACAGTCTTGTTCAGCAATGCAGTGTTTTATTTCTGTTCTTATTTGCAAGACGTGCAGCAATGTTGTGTTGTCAGAAAACAAGGATTATATTCTTTTCTTTATAACACAATATTACTAAGCCAGCCTTCTCTGCTGTTGTAAAATTTTCAATTAATTTTTCAACCACTGTGCTATCGACGCGATTTGCTTAAAATTTTTAATGCACCCTGGTCTCCAATGACAATAAAGATTTGATCAATTTTATCTTTAGTGTTTACTCGTTATTTATGCATTTATTAAACTTTTGAGAATTCAAGGTGTTTAAGAATTACTATTTATTTCTAACACTAGATGTCATTAAAGTTTCAAGAACTGAACGTGTTCAGAAATGTCTCCCATGGAATTAATCGTTATGTCCAAAATAGGATGTCATTAAATTTTTGAAGAATTAAGACTGCTCAGGGATAATTTGTATTCACACGTACATGAATAAGTGATATTTTTTTCCCCCGAAAATTCAATTTTGATCCGGAAAATTAACGAAAATCCACGATCCAAAATTCCAGGTTTTCGTTAATTTTTGAGGTCAAAATAGAGAAATTTCGGGAAAGTGGAATATCAGTTATTCATGCACGTGTGAATACGAATCAAATGATACCCATTTCGTCCCAGTCAGTTACTGGTCCCCATTGCACAAAATCCCGAATTTTCGTTTATTTTCGGGGTCAAAGTAGAATTTTTGGAAAAATCGCATATCGATTATTCATGTACGTGTAAATATGAATCGAATGACACTCATTTCGTCCCAGTTGGTCTCTGGTCCGCATTGTCCAAGGGGTCCCACTTTTTATTTTTGACCCTTAATTTGACCTTGAAGCAGTCGGTTTCAGAAATCAAAAATGGTACCATCGGAGACAGGTGATGGAAATCTCCATTTTAAACCCAAAAAAGCTGAAAACTACGGGGCCACGGTAACTCCCTTTTAACCGAAACATGCCTTATTTCCAACACACGATGTCATATGATGTGTATTTTAATAAGACTTAAACATGTTCAGCAATAAACGTTATCTCCCAACTCAGTGTGTCATTAAATTTACAGGAGACAATTTGTTCAAAACTAGCATACTACGATTTTTGTTCAAAAGTTAATATATAACTATTCTATCAGGCCTTGTTTCCATTTTGTACTAATACTGTAATGTTTTTTACATATTATCACATAGCCTTGCTTCAGTGTGTTATTGTGTATTAATATATATATATACACATACAGATATGCAACCAAATTAAGAAAAGTGAAATGGACAACCTACTTTATATTTTAAAATAACAAAATGAAATTTGCAATTTTAAATAAAAGATGTCACTTTAAATCATCTTTTATTATTATTATTTTAACATGACTGTTCCTAGGGATTACAACTGATTTCTCCAATTATCGCGCATGGCCTTCAAAGATTATCTTGGTTACGGATATTTTCCGAATTATGGCACGAATATTTCTTTGTAAATTTAATACTATTATGGTAACTCTGCTTTGTATATGGTAAACAGCAATTTTTGTTTGTAATAAACAAAAAATTCACTTTAAAAGCAACGAAAAGGTTTATACACAAAGCAATACCAATACCACCAAAGATTACTTCTCGTTTTTTTATTTAAAAAAAAACGAGATAGAAGAAAAATACCTTTAAAAAAATCCCTTCAATTTCTCAATTCTTACATTAGCACCAGAGAAAAAGACATCCAAAAAACATATAAAAGCACAAACACCTTGAAAAAGCAATGCAAAATGCTTTAAGAATCAAATGACTAACAATGAACCATTTTCCCAACAGTTTTTTTTTAACACTTGATAATTACCCGGATATGTACTTGTACATAAAACAGAATTACTTAAGAAACCATAAACCAAACCAGTGATTTAACTGAAAAGCATGCCACTGTGTTGACAGACAGGCAGATTGCACACAATATTTTTTTTAACAGTACAACTATGTACATGACACTTCTATATCATTGCTAATTAATGTCAAGATTTAAAAAAAAAACGTATTTACATCATACTACAAACACATACAAAATATATTGTATTTGAAAAAACACAACTATTTAAAAAATGTACATCACTTTCGAGAAAAAAATTACAAAAGATCAGACATCACAGTTGTTTACAAGAAATACTTTTTAAAATCACTGCAGTCAATAAATAAATTTTAAAAAATCAAATAAATAAATTTCTTTTCCGTAACTTATTTGAACGAAAGGCTTCAATTTAAGTACATGAAGCAATCAAAATGCAATGTCAGTCACTCTTCAAAAAAAAAAAAAAAAAAAAAAAAAAAAAAAAAAAAAGTCTAGTCTATTCACATACACGGAAAATAGCTTTTTTCTATAAAATAAAATATCTATCATTTTTAAAGGCATAAACGAAAAGAAGATTGCTTGATTTAAGACACACAACACCCTCTGATGTTAGCAAGCATCACTAAAAAACAACTCATGCAGTCTACAGTATTAATAGCAAACGAAAAAAAAGGTTGTGCTTTTTATTTAAAATCAAATTGTGCATATCAGTGGTGCAATTTATTAAACTTTCATTTTTCAGAGTTGTAATGACTGTATATTAGAAAAATAAATGTACTAGGTGATGTGCAGTGCATTACCAAATTTCTGTGTCATTACCTGTATTTAGAACTCTTGCCCTTTCTGTATCTCGAGGCACTGTGACCTTATTCGGATGAGTCACTGTTGACGGCTGAAGAGGAACCGCTCGCGCTGATTTCTGAAAAATTCTTGGATCTACTTTAATCTGTGGCCCGTAAACCCTGCGTCCTAGAACGTTTGGATTAAACACGACTTTCGTTTCTTCTTTGTTACTGTTTTTCGTCGACGATGACGACTCAAGCGATAAATTGCTGCTGTTTGTTTTTGTATCGTCCGCCACGAGTTGTCCAGCGTCTCCGGAGGACGTTTGTCTTTGACTAGTATCCACCTGACTGATGCCGCTGTCCCTGCTGCTGGAGTTTGGCCCGCGAGAGATCCTCGTCAGCAGAGGGTCCAACGCCTTCAGGCTGTTGTTATTCACTATCTGTTTTGGGTGTTCGTTGTTGTTGATTTTCTTGATCTGCATTGGGGAATTGGCTAATCGGTAACTTTCGTTCCTTCGTAACTTATTCTGTTCTTCACTTGATGCAAAATTATTTCTAAGGACTAAGGAAGGAGACTTAGGATGACAGGAACTCGTGTCTGGTTGATGATTAGTCGGTGGATATTGATGGAGATGATGATGACTATTATTTGTGGTAACTGAATTCTCAGTCAAGCAACTCTTACCTTCGTGTGTGGCCGCCCGTCCATCTAGCTGTACATTTGACTGGACATTGACATAAGCACCACGGTGGCTTGATTTCGGAGACATAGGGCCACTCGATGCAACTACTTTGGTTCGCACATTGTCTGTTGGTGACGCGACGCGAACCACTGAACTGTCTCTGCTTCCAGCTTTTATGATAAGCTTTCCCGACTGCGACATAGCTGGAGAAGAGGGTTTCAGTAACGGTTCCTGCGATGCGTCGCTTCCTGATATGGTTACTGGTCGAATATTGGTTTTCGTCACTCTTGCAGGAGTTGGGCTAGTAGTGTACTCTTTGACATAAGGCCCCGGTTCGAACGTCGTGTGGGCACCTTTGTTCCTCGGAAGACTGTCAGACGAGTAGACGACCTTCCCTTCGGAATCTAAAGTCACCCTTGCGCCCTGCCGCCTCTTTCTTTCCAGGGAGTTGGCGGGAGAAATCACAGTGCTTGACGCTGGTGAAGTAGTGAACGGTGACGTGTTGGTAGCGTTGTTCACTGGTAAATCATTCCATGACACATATTCAGTCTCTCGTTTGGGGGAAACCGAACTATTTCTAGTCGTTTGTACACTGGTATTTGCATTCAAACTAGAACCCCGATTGTCAGTCTTGTAATTGAGTTTTTGGTTAGTTCTAATGTCTGCAAGAGTCACATAGTCACCCCCCGCACTGGTATTGTTATTCTGGGCATTGTTATCCTCTGTTGTTGTTGTACTCTGCTTTGCTTGAGATCTTCGGCCACCAGACGATAACACTTCTTTCACTTTGTCCACAAAATTAAATGGCAACAGAGGAGTCTTGAATATAGGCTGAGAAGGCTTGGTCGAACTCTCTGACCCTGAAGACTCTGTGTTGTTTACTGTGCACGTTCCTCCGCTGGGAGACGGCGCTCGAATGCCTTTCCCGTCAGGTTGTTGCTCCCTGCTATTGATGGTGCTGACTGTAGCATATCCGGAGGAATCCACACTGATTACTTGCATTTTGGAGGAACCGCTGATATTCGACATCACCACACGAGAAACGTTACCACTACTCAGCTGCTTTGATGTGTGTTCGTCGTTTGAGGGCCTCATGAAATGTTGCTGCGGGTACTTGGCGGTAGAACTTCCAGAATTCGATTTAAACTCGCCTAACTGGACCTTTTGGTAAGGTTTACTTGATATATTGTCCGAATCCGAACTGTTACTACTGACCTGTGACGAAGGCACTGACGGCGTGAAATGTGTCTGATTCCGTAAGAAGCTGTTGGCGAACAACTTTTGGCACTGCTCACTAGACTTAACACTCTCGTCATCACTCTGCGGGGGAGTAATTACGCACATGGAGGGGATGCGACTGGAATTGATGGTTGTCTTCACGCGAATCCTCTCCAACCGCTCCACCCCTTCCAAGTCAGACTCTGAGAACTCGTACTCAGAATTAGGAGCAAGCGTCTCTTGGGGACTCGTCGATTCGATGGGAGAGCTGGAAGTATTGTGGCCACTATCTCCTGGGGAGCTGTCTCTTGCATCCGTATCAGTCACAATCTGAAGACTTTCGGTCACTGGCTTCTGACCGTTCTTTGAACGATCCAATGAACTAACTCGTGGTGGCGGCGACGGCTTATCCCGACCACCGATATTGAGCGTTGTGCACACAGTTCCTGCCGAGCTAGTGGTCGTACTTGTACTACCTTTACCGAAAAGCTCATACTCGTTCTCAGCATTCAATGTCCGCATCGACTCGGCGCGAGGCTCCTCTTTCAACGTCTTCAGCCCACTGTCCATATGGAAAGACGTGTAGTACCCTTCGGTATCACATGAGTACACAGAACTGGTTTCTCCGTCATCCACAAATGGTATGTCGTGAATGTCAGGGGTTAAGGTTCCCTCACTGGTTCTAGACGACGTCGATGCCGAAGTAGTGATGCTGATTTTCTTGTACGGGCCGTGATTCAGGTGTTGCTGAGGGTTGCTACTGCTCGAGTTTGAAGCACCAGAATCGAGTCCAAGTGAGATGCTGGACGCAGATGAAGAAGTGACAATGGGGGGAGACGATTTAGACTGGGTGTTGTCTGACTCTAACGACGCCCTCGCACTAGAACTGGCGCTCCAGTTTCCAGATGACGAATGCAGTCCGTCATCTTTTCCGTTGCGTAGTGAACTCTCCCGAAGCTTTATAGCCATATTCATAGCCGCTGACAGCGTTGAGATAGGAATGCTCAACGGCTGCTTTGTCTTCCCAGAATCCTCTTTGTTGGAAATCATTTCGTAAATATTCTGCTCTTCCACTGGTCTGCTCCTTCCTTTGCGTCGATCCCATGTCCCTGCACGGGGCTTCCCACTGGGGTCTACTTCGATGTCGACTCTCACGCGGAACTCTGTTGCACTGGCACTTCGAGGCACTTTCTCCTCTTTGGATGAGCGCTGAAGGTTTCGCTCTGAAGCAGCTGGGGCTGGGATAGCGTCCTTGCTTTCGTCTTGAGTATCCCTGAAAGTAAACAATATTCATTATATATTCGTTCAACATCTAACAAATTATTCATATACATAGAAAGTGACATGAACTCATAATAATCTATAGAGTTAAACACTAAATGAAAATCATAATTATTCTTATTCTGAAAGATAAATGTTAAGTAATTCATTCACTAAGTAAACTACTTTTTGGAGAAGAGGTCTGGATACAGTTTTAAGATTTAATTCAGATTCTCAATGAATAAAAGATGAAGTCTTCTGGTCACTCGCTAACTGAAGCCGTGACTTCCAAAACCACACAAGCCCAGCTGAAGAAATATTGAGAAAAGCAATAAAAACTGAATATTTGTTGGAAATGTGAATTTGGAAATCAGACTTTTTTTTTTTTAATACTTAAGTGACATTTGTTATTCAGCAAAGCGTATGTATGAAGAAAGTCTGAATTCCAAGTTCACATTTCCAACAAATATTCAGTTTTTATTGCTTTTCTCAAAATCTCTTCAACTGGACTTGTGCTGTTATGGAAGTCACGGTTTCAATTGTACTTTTAATTGTTCTATTCTTATTTTCTTTCTTTTAGTTTAACGTCCCACGATTATGCCCTTTAGGCTAAGGGAGATGGATGTTTAAGACAGGTGAATGAAAAAATGAAATGAAATATTTGAGTTTTACGTCTTACGGTTATGCCGGTTAGGCTAAAGGAGATGGTGATGATGAGTAATGAATGAAAATGGTGGAATGAAGAAAGTGGGAGGAAACGGGAGAACCCCGAGGAAACCCACGCACACGATGTTTGTCCACCACAAAATTCACTTGCGGGGGCTGGGATTGAACCTGGACCCCAAGCACCAGAGGTGAACGCTCTACCACTGAGCCACCGCGGCCCCACGGCAGGTGAATGATGACGCAAGAGCTGATGGTATGAGAATCTGGCGGAAACGGAAGTGACGACACGATGAAGACGTAAATAACAGCATGTGACTCTTAGAATGAAAAGAATTCAATAAGTAAGTTTGTTGGCCTTCCAAACTATCCAGATCCAATATTGAAAACCAGAAGTGGAGGACACGTCATATCTGGTTGAATATAGGGGAAGGGTGGATTTGAAACTATTCTTGAAATGTTGAATCTTGAAGAAAATAACCTTTCAGTGGACAAACACTTGGACAAACACTGTGTGTGGGGGTTTTCTCGATGTTCTCCCATTTTCATAATTTCACCATTATTACACATCACACCAACACCGTCTCCCTTAGCCTCGGTGGATAATCGTTGGACGTTAAACATTTTAAAAAGAACACATAATTGATAAATCCCTTTCTATGTCGCTAAAGTAACAATTTATAGAAAAATGTTCTTTGTTTTCTTGTTTACCAAACAGAAAAAAGGTCACAAGTATAGGTTAAAATTGAATTTAACCACTTCATTGTTTTTTTTTTCTTTCTTTAATTTTCATTTTTCAAAATATTGCGGAAATGATACATACATGTAATACTAAAATTTCTCTGAATAGTTTTAAAGTAAATTGTAAACATTACTGATTGTGAGTAAACAAGTCTATGTTTTGAGATACTCTTTGTTCTTGGCCAGTTTGTTCTCAAAACCTGCAACGTAAGGATCAATCTGAAGACATTTGTTTTTCCACAATGGGAAAGCATCGACAACATGAATTATTCCACTATGTAATATTTTAAAACCTTATATACGGTATCTAGGTATATAGCTGGAAGATTATTTCCTATAGCCTGCATATCTATACCGTTCGGTTGACATACTTTTAAGAAAGAGATAGATAGGAAAGAGATCGTAAGCTATGTAGAACTTTTAAAAAGCACATCCTAATGATAGGAAGGGGGTTTAAAATCTATTAAAAATCGAGTATGCCACGAGTCCCTCAACTTAGGCAGATGAAACTTGGTGTATATAAACTTCTTATTAAAATATAAGTTGATATGTGTTCAACTGTTTTCGAAAATTCAGCATCTAAAGAAATGGGGACAGTTTATACAATATTTTTTTTTTGCGCGGGAGACCTGAGTTCGATTCCGGTGGAAGTTTATGTGCTTTGGATCACACGCTAAGCTGTAGGTCCACATCTCATATAGCTACGGCGCTCAAAGGGACGCTAAACAAATCAACCAATAATATTTTGTAACTTCTCATTTGTCTTTATAAAATGGCAAATATAAAGAAACGGTTGAACAGGTTAAAGTCAATTTATCATTACAGTTTGATTGTAATGCGTATCCTAAGGGGGAAGGGAAAGAGAGTGTTTAAACTGCTCACAAGGAGAAAGGACTACACCGCTTGAAATGAAGTTTTCAACATAGCACTTGGATCGAGCTGAGTTTTTATCTTTTGATCTCAATTCAAATACGGATCATAAGGAAGGTTCAAACATAAATGTCAAACATATTCGATAAACCTATTCTTCCTGTGCTAAGAACGGAATTTCAGTTAATACTAACTGATTATACAAATTCATTTTAGTAGTATTAGTTTGGTTAATTGAAAAAAAAAAAATCTTAATTTTGGGTCAGACGTTCAACAAGCAAACGTTTACTCGGTGGTTGATCTACCTACACTTTCCTTCAAAGAGCTTCTTCGTGGCTAAGCGGTTAGCGTACGCGCCTTTGGCGCGGGAGATCCGGGTTCGATTCCCGTAAGGACCTCATGTGGTTTGGATTCCACGTTAATTAGTAGGTCCACGTCTCATATAGCCTCGCTGCTGAACGGGACGTTAAACTCAAAATTAACTCAACTTTTCTTCAAATTGTTTCTCTAGTCTTTTCCAGTGATGCCAACCCGTGGGGAAAATACTATATTGTGGGATTTTTGACATTGATTTCTTGAAATGTAATAAAGGAATTTTCGTTTAAAAAAAAAGGAAGGATTTTTTCATATATTTATTCACTGACGCCATCAAAACTGTCTATGAGCGAATACATAAATAGGTCTTCAATAAACGTGAAAATAATGCTGTCAAATTTTGTTATTGAAAAAATGCATGTTAGTGTAACGTTAATTGTACTTTGGTATTTAAATAAAAAGAGAATTAACGGAAGAAGGTAAAACGAGAAACCTACAGCTCACAGATGACGAGAAGAACCCTAGCAGAAGTAGTGTGACGTAGGTATGGGCTTGCCCACTTTTCGCACGGGGGTTTCAAATGACACTACGGAATAGCACACAGATAAGTACCCGGAGTAGCAGACGACATCTAAGTATAGACCACACCTCAAAAACCGAAAATGGACTTGACCGTGTCGTTGACCTTTCCCCGCTTCCCCTATTTTAGGGTTCTTCTCGTCATCTGTCAGCTGTACAACTTCCAAAACGTTCCATACGAAATGACTGAAAATGAAGAATGAAGTTTATCTCGTTTTATTATGTTCAGTGGAAGATTATGACACAAAACTGTGATGGAAATGCTAAACTCATACCAAATGTATTTATTTTCATCAGCATTTTCAACTGTCTCTTTCAATTAAGGAAAATATGTGTTCATAAGCTGTTTGATAAACGTAGACAATCGGAAATTTTGGAAAATTCACTCAAATGTTGAAGAAAATGATTGATATATATATATGTATACTGATTTGATTGTTCATGTATTCAAAACTCTGAAAATTTTGATAATAGTGTAACATGGGAAATTCAAGAGCAAAATCAGAATTTCTGCCTCTCAAGATGGAATTTTATAATGTTTCAGGTTGGCATCACTGAGTCTTTCTGATTTTGTTGTCTTAAAAACGACCGAAAACAAACATAATGAATGTGCTTTTGTTGGTGTTCTTTTCTTTCCGACAAATATTCTGTCATTATATCTGTTATATAAAAATAGTCTTGTTTGTAATCGCATCACGGGAAAACGACTGAACCATTTGAAATGAATTTTTGGATGTAGTTATCACATACCTCGAATTGGGCTTTTATCACATTACTTTCATTAAAATGCGTCTTATAAAGGGAGGAGAGCTCATCCGTGGCTAAGCGGTTAGCGTACGCGCCTTTGGCGTGGGAGACCCGGGTTCGATTCCCGGCGGGAGCTCATGTGGTTCGGATTCCACGTTAATCAGTAGGTCCACGTCTCATATAGCCTCGCTGCTGAAAGGGACGCTAAACTAAAATCAACTCAATTATAAAGGGAGGGGAGGAGGGACCGGAGGGTCAAAATCTATGGGAAAATTTTAGTAGCTAAAGTACGTCCAGCCGAGCGACTAACACGCTGAGTCCCCTTGTCTCTAACAGCTTTCTATACCAAGTGGTCATTGTGTCTTTTAGTCACAGAACTCCTCATTTTGCCTCACGACGCTCGGTGGATGCCGAAAATTGACAAGCACCGGCCGCAGTGGTCGAAGTGACACGGTATGCGATGGTATGCCATACCGTCTCTGGTTATTCTGTAATGAGGACATACCGTCTCTGGTTTTCAGTGATCAAGACAATATCTACGAGGGTCATTCGGAAAGTAAAGAACGTTTTTGTATAAACACTTTAATAACTGATATACAAAGGCGAAATTTGTGTTACATACTATGTGATACTTAAGTTACTTTTCGACATAGTCGCCGTGTAAATTTAAACACTTGTCATACCGTGGTACAAGTTTTTCTATGCCTTCGGCATACACAGTTGCCGCCAAACTGTTGAACCAATCACTAACAGCTTCCTTATGTTCTTGAAATTTCAGGAAATAATTCGTGCAGCCCATCAATAGTGAATCGCTTATCTTCTTGAATTTTCCACTCAATTCTTCCTTTGAGTTCGTCAGTCACAACAGAAGGCCGGCCCGAGCGTTCCTCATCGTGCACATTCGTCCGTCCGTCATTAAACATAATGCACCACTTACGAACTGATGCTTCATTCATTACATTTCCATACACCTCAGTGATTTGTCTATAAATTTCTATCGGACGCACTTTTCTTGCATTCAAAAATCTTATCACACTACGAACCTCACACTTGGCGGGATTAGTAATTGTATCGCACATTTTACAGTGAAGCAATAACGGACCGTAGCGGATCGCAGCTGGTGCCAGACTGAGGCTAAAGCATGCCCAGGTCAATAACGCAGCGGCAGCGGGGGTGGGGGAACACGCGCACGCGCTAGCGCAAAACGTTCTTTACTTTCCGAATGACCCTCGTAAATAGCCGGTATGTTGAGTCAAAATCAAAATAAAACATACCGCCTCTGCTTTTTTTTCCCACTTCGAACACTGACCGTTCGGGAATCAAATCTGGGACCACGCATATGTGAGTGTAACGATATAACCGCTAGAATACGGTATCCGCTGAATTGATACATATAATCCTCATTTAAAAAAAAAAGTGAATCCGCCTCATATAGCCTCCCTGCTGAAAGGGACGTTAAACTCAAAATCAACTCAACTCAAAATAAGTGGACACGTATCCTACTGTTTACGAGAATTCCCGTTTTAAGAGGCAGAGGAAAAGACACATTTTCTATAATTTCTTCCATCACACTGAAAGCAATGTTGCCTGTTGTTTCTGATCCGATCATGGGAAAACGGTTGAACTGTTTGAAATGGATTTTGGAACATAGTACCTATCTCAAATTTGGATTTTATATTGTCACTTTTATTAAAATGCGTATTCTACAGGGGTAGGTGTTCAAAATAGCTGCGAAAAATAGAGCATCTACATTCATTAAAATCCTGTATATTCTAAGCAGATTCACATCCTTTCCACAAACCTATCCTCCCTATGCGAAGATCGGACATTTCAGCTAGTACCGTATCATATATTCAGGACAACATTCAATTAATTAATTAATATCTTTTAAACAAAGAAATACGATAAAAGATAATGAAATGTAATTACCAAAGTGGAAAGCAACGAAGCTTTTATTGTTGATACAGTACCTTGTGAGTGTTACGCTATAATAAAGATCAAACCTGTTTCTGAGACGATAAACAACATGTAGTATGAGCAAAGAGGACGATACATTGCCGAATTTTACGCTTGGTTCACGTCACGTGACTTGAACACTCAGGTGACAGATGGTGTTGCCTTGTAAACATTCTATCTAAGAATCATTCATTACACAAGTAGGTCTTTGAATGCTCAGTGACAGAAACTTGAGTTTTCCGATGTCAGAATCAGAGTTCGTATCATATCATGCTAACCACCCCCACTCTTACTAATCTTCACCTTTTGAAAAAAATACTACAGAAATCAAATTCACGAGTGAGGGTTATGATATGTTGTAAATTTCCTTTAAATCAAATTTTACTACTTCTCCTTAAGAGTCTTCATCCCGGCGAAATTAAAATACCGCTAATTTTACAGTAATTATGCGATATCTTCAAATAGATAAAAGATAATCGAAATGTGGAACAAGAGCGCCCTAGACAATATTATTTTACATGAGAAACCGTTATCACGACTCACTTATCTGCTTTCGATTTCAAGCCATTTTGAAAATCGGAATTTATTTTCGTGTTTCTAAACAGCTGAAATCGGAAAGCCACTAGGTGACTTGTGATAACGGTACCTCACGCAAAATAATATTGTCTAGGGCGCTCTTGTTCCATATTTCAATTATCTTTTATCTATTTGAATATACCACATAATTACTGTAAAATTAGCGGTATTTTAATTTCGCCGGGATGAATACTCTTAATGCTCCCTTACAACACTCATTGTGCTCTAATGAGTAAATTCTGAACCGAAGACTCCAACGTATTTTTCACAAGCTCTTTAAAAGCAAATATCCTGTCTCTTGAAACTGATGTTGTATTTAGGTTATTTTTAATACATATCAGTCTACTTAACACCCAGCAACACTTATGAGACAACTGTATCAGAAAGGGACACTGATGTAATAGGATGTATACGGTATACGGCAGGCACGTAGCTAGGATTTCGTGAAGGGGGGGGGGGGTTCGTGACATGAAATATTGTGGTCATCACACCAGGGGCTAGATCACTCTAAACTATTTTACTGTAACATACATTGGTTCGTTTCGCAAGGATTTCGTAACAGGGGGAGAGGGGAGACGTGAAATTCTGAAGGCCCAAAAGCTCGATCAATCTAAACTATTTTACTATTAACAAATATTGGTTAGTTAGGACAATAAAATGAGGATATGTTGGTAAGTATTTTAATAACAAACTACGAAGAAATTTCGAGTAAAATAATAAAAAAACGTATTAAAAAGATTTTACAATATTTACGTCCTTCCTTTCTTCATTCAAATATAACAATTTTCCTTTCATTATGATCTCAATTATTATGAAAAGTACACATTCACTATTATAAAAAGTACATACTAAATAACATCTTGTAAAATATTTTACAATATCTGCGTTCCTTTCTCTGTTGAATCATTTCTTTCCACATTTTTTGTTTTTATTATTCCGTCAACTACTGTCTGTTTCAAATGACAGGTTAAAGGAGCACTAGAAAATTGTTTCTGAAATAACATGTTTGATACTGCAAGGATGCGATGACGAAAAATCATGGTAAAAAATGTCCACGCTGTTACACAACGGCACCATGCTTTTGGGAAGTTTGAAATCTCCTTGACTAGTAGCAGAAATTCTGAGAATTCCGTAACTTTTCTAGAAATTTCAAATTCCGTGACTCTTCCAGGTTATCTCGCTCACCTCGCCGCCATGTATTGCAAGTAATACAAATATTCTCAAAAAAAAAAAAAAAGTAACCAAAAGCTTGCTGTAGTAATCCTTCTTTTTCTCATTTCATTTTGTTTCATCCTTCCTTAATTTTTTCATTTCTAGTCTCGAAGGGGGGGTCAGGACCCCCCCGGCTACGTGCCTGGTATACGGTATATACCCATCCGTGCAATATTTTTATAATAGTCCAGCATATACGGACTTGTAATTAGTGGAAGTACGCGGGTATTCGTTAAAAATTGAATGTACATTCACTTCCTTATCAATAATCCACTTGATGATCAATGCTAAAGAACAATATGGACTTATATATTCATACGCGTACATACGAGGTGTGTTCGAAAAATATCGAACCTTATTTTTTTCCCGCGTAAACCAATGAAGCGCGGGAGACTTTCTTCAGTGCAGATGTAGAGGGGACACTCACGCGTACTCGTGAATTTCCTCCCGCCCGCAGTTAAGCGTCAGTTGCTGGCAATCGGCCAACGAATAAAGACGTATAGTGAGTGGTTGTCGAATTTCGGTTTTTTGTAAAATGACAGAAAAACTTGAGCAGCGATATTGTATCAAATTTTGCCAAAAGCGTTGCTATACCCAAGCGAAAACCATTCAATCAGATCGGTACATTCAATTTTGAACGAGAATTTGGAAATGAGGAGATTGTACGCGAAATTTGATTCAGGCATTCATCGCCAAACATTACATTCCTGTGTATCGTTAGGCTTGCTACTCATCCGACATGGCTCTGAGTGACTTTTGGTTATTTCCCAAGCTCAAAATGCCACTAAAAGGGACCCAATTTTAGTCAAGAGAAGACATCATGCGGAATGCGACGGCACGGCATCATTCCAAAAACTTTGTTCCAGAAGTGTTTCCAATAATGGCGGGAGCGCTGGGAGAAGTGTGTCCATTACCAAGGAGACTAGTTTGAATGAGATTTCCAAATCAATAAATGTATTTTCCCAATCAAAGCTTCTATACTTTTTGAACACACCTCGTATGTCTACTGTTTGTTTACATCCCTTCCAAAGCAACAATCAAAGCAGTCAACAAGAAGCAATTTATTTGGTTATTTAACAATGACGGAAATTTACGCACCGAAAGAGATGAAACAAACGAATCATTTTGATTACTTCATAAAAGCTCTGGGCTTTCATCACCAACATTCTACTGGAGGCGTTGCTATTGCTTGTTGAAGTATCAGCACCAAGGCTATATGAGACATGGACTTACATTTTAAAGTGGAAGAATTGGAATTTGCATAATGGACTCAATGCTGTCTCAGTGGGAATCAAACCAGGGACCACATGCACCGGAGGTGAACGCTCTACCACTGAGCCACCGCGCCCCACATGAATTTATACAGTATTGCACTAAACAACTAATGACATGAGATGCAACGACATTAAGTTAAATCCATTAAAGGACAAATATACGCATTCCTAAATGTACGAAGGCTAATAGACTGATAATTATGGAGGAAAAAATGAAAATGAAAATGAACGAAATAAAAATCTTTCAGTTTAACGTCCCACGATTATGCCTTTTCGGCTAAGGGAGCCGATGATTAAACCAGGTGAATGATGGAATAATTGGTAGAATGAGAAAGTGGGAGGAAACGGGAAGATCCTGGGAAAACCCATGAGCACGGTGTTGTCCAGCACAAACTTACTTAGCCGGGGATTGAACCAGGGAACCCACACACAAAAGGTAAGTGCCCTACCATTGAGCCACCGTGGCCCCTCTCTACTAAAAATTGTAGCTTTACGACATTATGAATTTTTTAACATGGAATAATTGTTTTTCTGCGATGATATATATTACAAAATGTTACAATAGAGACTACATATTGTACATGTCTCCTCAGAATATAACATAATTGATGTATAGATAGAGACGAACCTTTTCGTTAATGCGACATGTGCGAAACGTTAAAAACAATGCGTATATGTTTCAGGAAACCTCAAACTTTTCGTTTGAGCCAGAAATCACGTTTATATTATCACATTTTTTTTTTAAAAGAAATTCGGCATTACTTGCGATAAATGCGATTGAAAACGAAAAAGTGAAATTCTATTGCTAATAATAACTGAAAAGCGCATTTTCAATATTATTTAACTTTAAAAACGATGCATTTACGAAAAAGCTCTGCGAGTTATTTGATCCATAAACTGTTCCACTTCATAAAGAGTAGACATCAACAATACTGAACTATTGTCTAAATTCTTGACTGTGTTTCGTGGTGAAAATGTTCATGATCTGTTGGTTGCTTATCATGAATTTAACAGTAAGGTTGGTTATTGACGCATTCTTAACAATGAGAATAAGGAAACTGTGATTGTATCATTGTTAAACAGTTTAACAGTTAACAACAGGCCTCAGGTCTCTTGCTTCAGCTCGTTACGTTCAATATGGTTGCCAGTCTGGAGTGTTGATGCCGAGAGATTATTTTCCAAATATAATATGCTAGTTACTGACGGGAGAGCAAACGTAAAAGAAGAATGGATAATGTCTTGTTGTATGTTATCCTTTAACTAAGGATGAGGTTAGAGGAAGTGTTTAAATTTCTGCATCAATTTCTATATTTCAGTGAATACATTAGTTAGAATGTGCACCTAATCAAGGTATATCCTCCATTTTGTATTAGATATATACCTTACTACCAAAAATATACCGTTGACAAGTTCCAAACTTTAAAAAAATGTGCTACATTAAAAAAATAAATGCGACATAAATGCGAAGATTTGATAATTAATGCTACACAATATTAAAATTGTTGCGAAAAAATTTCGTCTCTACGTATAGACAACCACTGTTTACGTCACATCTTTGTAAATGTTTTCAGTAAATTTCTCGTAAATTTTTAAGTACACACTTAACTAGCAAATTTTCTAATTCATCCTTCACTGATCTTTTTAGTATATATTTATTATAGACACTGCGTTCACAACATAGATAACCATCATTTACTTAAGTATGTTTGAAATTAATGTTTAATGATATATTCTTGCTTTAAGTAATATTTATTTATCTATTAAGTTCGGTCTGGATCGAATTACTTTTATCGGTCACGTACGATATAAATTATCCGGTTAATGTTTAGCAGAAGGGGTCCAGCAATTGTTTCTAAAAAAATATACAATTTCGGTAATTTCTGTTCACATTAGGTTAGTTTAGTTTATTAGGTTAGGTTAGATTTGGTTAGGTTATGAAAGGTCTTTATGTACTTGCATCATCCATTTCTCCTGTAAATTTTACGTTTTTTTTACGTGTTTCTGGATCCCTTCTGTTAAACATAACCCAAATTATCATTGGGATTAATTGTTTGGAAGGACGAAAAAAATAGATCCCCTGTTGTATCATCGTATAATATACACGTTGAATATGTTTGTCTCTGTTTAACCATTTTGTAGAAAATGTTCTTTGTCTTGTCCTCCTCACCGTTATCGGTATTGAGTGCATCAGACATGTGTCCCTGTGTGCTAAAAGTGTGTTAAAATCGAATTATGTATGTAAGAAATTGAATTATATATTTCATAAATAGTAAAAATATTGCGTAAATACGCGTACTGTACCAAAGAGGTCGAGAATTGCCATAGCCAAAAAAGCATTCAAGAAAAGATCACTCTTAAGTAGCAGCCCTATTGAACTAAGGAAGAAATTGGTCAAGTGCTACATATGGAGTATTGATCTGTAAGCTTCAGAGAATTGGACATTACGAAAGTTAGAGAACAAATATTTAGAGAGCTTCGAAATGTGGTTAGAGAAAGATGAAGAAGATAAAATGGACAGAGAGAGCAACAAACAAAGATGTTTTAAAACGAATAGGAGAGAAGAGGATGCTTTTAGGCATCATCCTTCGTAGAAACGCTAATTGGATTGGACACATCTTGCGAAAAAATTGTCTTCTTCATTCCGCTATAGACGTAAAGATGGAAGGAAAGAGAGGAATAGGAAGAAGAACACAAGTGATCGATGATTTGAAAAATAAGAGAAAATATTGGGAATTAAAAGAGGAAGTCGAAAATCGAGAAGCATGGAAGAAACATTTCCATTTCCAAGCCCAAACTGAAAATTAAGAAAAAAAGAAAGAAAAAAACCTCATCAGTCCCAGAACCTGTTAAAAAGCAGAATACTTAATAATAATGAAAAGTATTGAAAATGACGATGTGGTCGACCATCATGTCGTATTGTCTGAATTATAAAATTAAGTAATTGAAAACAAGTAGAAAGATAATGCAATTAGGTCAAGATAAGTAAAAGATAATTTCAAAATCGAGAAAATTAAAAATAATCATATTTGGGAATATATATAAATACCAAAATCAAAAAAAAAAAAAAGTTCCAGCGGTAGAAGAGGGCCAGTTACCTAGATGTTCAGGGTAGAAAATTGGCAAAAAAGTGAAAAATTAGTGAAACGAAATAGTGTAAGATAATTTTGAATGTGTGTGTGTTAGTGTTTGTAAATGAAAAGATGTGTATATAAAATGTATAGTATGAAATTTCCACTTAATCCCCATCTTCACAGCACCACACTGAGAGATGTTAACAAATGTTTTTGTATATTGTTATTTTTTAAAAATTACTTTCGCTACGTTAACTTTTTTTTTTTTTTTTCCTAGAGCAGTTGTCTATAAAGTGTTGCTGATTCTTAAATACATGCCAAACAAAATAGTGTTTCAAGAGATGAGAAAGTGCTCTATATAATTATCCCATGTATTGCTTATTAATTGTCTCCATGCACGTGCGAAAGCGCTGTGTTTGTGTCTCACCTGTCATCGCCTCCATCCACCGCCTCTCTGATCTCCCTCTGGTCGGTGCCTGCCAGGGTGTTCCTTCGCTTGTTTCTCTTCTTCCGACGCTTCTTCTCCACGTACTCGAAGTGCGTGAGAGAGCGACGAAAGTTGGTCATGCGGTCGAACCCACGGCCCGTGACGTCGACGCGGATCAGCTGGCCAGGGAACCTCAACGCCACTACTTGCTGCTGCTCCTCGGGGCTCGGCAGACGATGGTCTGTTCCTTCGGGACTCAAGTCCCGTACTGATGGGCTTTCGGCATCAGGCTTCACCGTGGGTTCTCCCAGCGCTTCTGTCGACGTCCACTGGCGCATCTCCTCAAGAACGGCGGGCTGCAGAAAAACAATTTACACAGATCACATAACTGATATTAAAAAAAAAAAAAAAAGTCAGAGAAAGAAAGACGAACAAACTAAATTTGTTCAATAAATACTGATCATCAATAGAAATTTCATATGTTGCAATGATGATTTTGTACTCAAGTAATACAATAAATATGAACAAAACAAGTACACAAGTACACATACAGTCGTCTGAGAAATGAAATGAAATATTAGAAGATTTAAATATATATAAGTGCAAATATGAAATAATCCTGCAATAAAGATCTCCTACATACACTCCCTCTTTTCTTTTCTTTTTAAGACTCAAAAACAACAGGAAAATCTTGAATTTTGAAAAGGAGCTGACTTAAAACTCACAAAATGCCATCAAATCAATTAAGGCGCTTGCGTATATACGCAGTCTTTATTTTTAGACCATTAATTAACATAGAAAGTTATTTTTGTTTCCTTTCAAATGAGCTGGAACTTTAATTACTACGTATTTGATTTTTGATTTCTTCTTTATATGTAGTCAAATACACACTACCGCTCAGGAGTTTTCGAACACTCCGGATTTCTGTAAACATCTACTTTGATCGTGTTAATTTGACAAGAGAACTTTACCACTCTGCGTCAAAGGTACTCCTGCCTAAAGCCTAGAAATTGACGACAGTTGAATCGAGGTCTGAGAGGTACTGCAGATATGTCAGATTATAATTCTTAAAACTGAAGCCAGAAAAGGACATTTTATATAGATATTATATAGCATAAACAAAACTGTGGAAAGTGAGGCAAGTTGGATTATTTTTGTTTGGAAAGTGTGGACATAGAAGGTGAATGCAGTGATAGAAACTTAATTTAAAGATTTTTTTTTATTTTGCAGTTCTTTATAGTTAGTTGATATGCTATGTTATTTAAAACGCCAAAAATGTTATGCTTTGAAACGTGTTTATGACGGTCAATATACATCCAATATCTGTGTCACATTGCCTTTTTTTGTTTCAATTTTAAGAATTATAATTTGACACATCATCTGCAGTACCTCTAAGAGTTCGATTCAATTGTCACCACTTTTTTTCTATAGGCAGGAATACCTCTGATACATAGCAGCAAACTTTTTGTGCCAAAATAATACGGTCACTTGTAGATCTTTACAAAAATCTAGGATATTCGAAAACTTTTGAGCAGTAGTATACAAGGTGTTAATGAATTATACCGACAAACTGTAAAACGTGATTCCTCGCATCGAAATAAGATAAGAAAAGTTCATATGGATCTTTGGCGAAAAGTTCATAGTTTCAGAGCTAGGGCTGTCCAAAATCGTGAAAAAGCCACATTTCAAGAGGCATATTTCGAATTCCAGAACCTGTGGATGGTGGTCCTTATCAGCGTAAAGGGAGCCACGCATACACAATTCAAAAGTGCATATCACATCAATTTTCAATAGGTGTACAGAGTATTCCCTACAGCAGCGTTTCCCAACCTTTTTCAACTTGCGGCACACTACGGGTGTAACTTAAATTCTCGCGGCACACTGCGGGTGTAACTTAAATTCTCGCGGCACACTCATAGATTAGTAGTAGTAGTAGTAGTAGTAGTAAATAGAAAATACCGTCGTATTTTTTTTCTGTGATAATTGACCTCCTTCTCACAGAGAATAAAGCTCGATCACTGGTTTTCCCCCATCGTAAATCATTATACTTATTTTTCATTCTAATTCAAAAATAGAAAACAATTCCAATGAGATATAGGACTCAGGCTTTTAAAAATCACTCCAAGATCACTAAATAACAAACGAACAAACAAATCACTTGTACTTTTAAAACAGATGGAGGTAATTTGTATGAGTGCTTTGTCGTAAGGGTAGAATGAGATTTTAAAATTTCAAGTTACGAAATAACTCGTAACAATAAAGAAGCAATAATGGTCATAACAATGATAATAAATACTTTTTTTGAACATTAAAAATGTACAGACAAGTAACACAGTGTGAAACCTATAATTTATTAACATGGTTAATATACGTCACAATTTTTAAATATTAATAAAATTCTGTTTTCGAAATACAGTCTGTGTAGTAGTAATGTATGTATATACATTAATATATTACAATTACAGTATTTTTTCCATTGTAGTGGTTCATAGTAATGTGAAATAAAGATACACATTTTTCCTGTCTTGTAATTTGGTTGCTGTATAATTAATAATTTTGTTTTCATTTCCTCGCGGCACACCAGCGGCCAATTCGCGGCACACCAGTGTGCCGCGGCACACCGGTTGGGAAACGCTGCCCTACAGGATGTAATTCTCAGATATGCTTTCAATAGAGTTTTCAGATATACCCTGATTTCAACTAGGGTCCAAAGTAGGCAGGAGGTAAGCCTTGACAACAATGAACATTCAATGGTGCGGAGGGAAGTGGGAAGTGTTAGGTACCGCGTTTTTTTGTGTTCGGAATAATGTGTGATGCATGTATTTCGTCACGGTATATTTCACGTTTTCTTCATTTATAAGCGCGAAAGAAAACATTGCAGCATGCGTTTTCCCGAGTACGAAAGACCGTGCTGCTGACGATGCTTAACACTTCCGACATCGCGCCAAAGGATTCCATGTTCACTGCTATTAAGGTTTATCGTTTGCCTACTTTGGACCAATCATAAAGTCAGGGCATATCTCAAAATTCGGTTGATGGCATGTCTAGGAATTTCACCCTGCATGAAATACTCTGTACACCCATTGAACACTCATAAAATATGAATTTTTGGATTGCGTATGAGTGACTTCCTTTACGCTGATCAGGACCATCATCCACAGTTACTCAAATTCGAAATAGGGCCTCTTGAAATTTAGCTTTTTCGCGATTTTGGATAGCCCTAGCTCTGAAACTATGCACTTTGCCCACAGGTCCATATGAACTTTCTTTCTTATTTTGATGTAAGGAATCACCTCCTACAGTTTGTCGGTCATAGATATATCTTGCTTTTTCAAACTGAAATTTAATTAAATATAAAAAATATTGCTTATATTAAATTTAATTATTAAATATTTAAATTATATATAAAATGAAATTTAATTTTCACGAAATAAGTTATATATAAATAAATTTGAAAAAGAAATCAGTAAAATCAAACAATTAAATTCCTGTTCGTTTGAGAGAAAACAGAAAAATGATTCCCCCACAGAAATCAAAGAGCTAAAAGAACACAGACGAAGCCGGTATTCGACAACCGGTATTTATTTTCAAGGCCTTAGCTTTCATATAGAACAGAAATTTCGGTGTCCAAACATTATAAAATGACATCCTGAATTCTGACACACCAGAATAGACCTTGAAACAGTTTTAGTTCAATTGCTAGGATTTTGCAAATATTATCTATAAATATTTAAGGCTTACTGGACCAAAGAGATTAGGTCGAGAGAAGAGACTGGGTAAAGAATAGCCATAGTCAAAGAGACATTCAACAAGAAAAGACCACTATTCATTAGTAGGCTTAATATTGGACTAAACAAGAAACTGGTCAAGTGCTATATAAGGAGTATTGGACTGTACGGTTCAGAGACAAACCATTACGGAAGTTAGAGAAGAAATATTTAGAGAGCTTCGAAATTTGAAGTTAGAGGAAGATCGAGAAGATAACATGGAACAGAGAGAGAGTAACAAACGAAGATGTTTTAAAACGAATAGGAGAGAAGAGGACGCTTCTAGCCACCATCCTTCGTAGAAGAGCCAACTGGATTGGGCACATCTTGCGAAGAAATTGTCTTCTTCATACCGCCATACAAGGAAAGATGGAAGGAAAGTGAGGAATAGGAAGAAGAACAAAACTGATCCATGATTTGAAAAATAAAAAATATTGGGAGTTCAAAGAGAAAGCTGAAGATCGGAAAACATGAACCAAACATTTTCAAGTCCAAATCTAAAATTAAAAAAAAAAAAAAGTCCCAGGACATCTGAAGGGCAGAATAACTAACTAACTAACTAAATAAATAAATAAATAAATAAATTAATTAATTAATTAATTAATAATAATAAATCTTTTAAGTTTCTCAGTACTTTTTAAACTCCATAATCAGACATTTTATTCTACGACCAACAACTTCATTGGCCTATTGGGTAATGCGTGAAGCGTGCGTAACATACGCACATGGCCACCAGTAATAGTGTAGCATAAGAACAAAAAAATAAATAAAAATAAAATAAAATAAAGAAAGAAATAAACATCAAATTATATCAATAACAAAAAGATAAACAGTGAATTAGTAAATTAAATTATGGAGTGAAATTAAAACGAATGATTATAATCTTTTGTTGTTATAAATGATAATATTTTATTGATGATCTAAGCTTACAACGGTAGTGTAGTGGATACTTTTTGTAACAATTTAATCTGTGAACATTCAAAAGTGTTGAGTTCAAAACCAGACATAATATGTTAGCTTAATTGTATAACAGACAATTTATACGTTCACTCAATGCTAAGCCAATGACAGAAATAAACTAAATATTTAATTATTCAAATTTGCTGGTCACTTTCGGAGGCCTCCTAATATCATGTCACATGCAAATAGATAGCTTAAGTTCCCTGATGTCATACTTTACCTTATACCATATTCTGCTTAGTTTTGACCAAACAATGGTCTCTCTTGCGGTATTTGTAATCTCTTATAAACCTTTCCATTTCGATGTTGGATGCAGGATTCAGAATGCAAAATCCAGAATGCAAAATGTAGAATACAGAATGCACAATGAGTTTTTAGTTGCAAACTTTAGTCATTTTATATGGACTATTGTCCTTGTTTGCTTTAATTATTTTTCCTTTTTACTTTGCCAAAAGCCAATATAAAAATTTACAAAATTTTAGAAAAGTCCTAATTACATTTTTTGACAAAATATTGTTGTTATCTAATGATGTGAAAATAAGTATTTTTGATCTTTAATTTACCCTGAGGTTTGCTTTAATCTATTTCGTGATTTTATCCGAATTAATTACTACTGAAAAACGTTATTTGTCTTGACTATTTTGGTTCTGCCAACGATTTCTTAATTACAAATACTGTCCTTATGACTTAAAAATAATGTTATGCACGTATCCAAAAGTTAAGATATTACAAGAAACTTCGTTCCATTTTTACCTTCCGAATTGTCATTATGATTTTTATGAATAAAAATGATTTTGTTAAATTCTTAGTTTATGGTTTCATTACAATAGCCAACATGTGCATAAAATATATGTACACGCCGCTAAACGTGACAAGACACTCAATCGTATAGGACATAATCCTAGGGCAAGAAATTTCGAATTATTATGATCTTATTCTACAGGTAGTTATAAGATGGTATGTAAACCTATTTTTCTATTAAAAATATGCAAATGGACATTAACTGGGACATACCAATTAGAAAACAGTCTTTAGTCTACGAGTGATACGTACTGTAACTCTTCACTGTAACAAACTGCACTATTAGTAATTCTAAATTTGAACATAAAATATATTACTAGAAATCCAAATGCGAATAAAAGGCAATTAACGAATATAAAATTTATCTTACATTTTCCCCTTGAATATCTGTTTCCTGAAAAGCAACCATCACTGTTACAACTACGGGATACAAACAACAAATACGCTCCAAGAGTTGAGAGATTTTTATTGACGGAAGCTTCAGAGACCAGAACACCAGCGTTTCTCTGGCATTCCAACAAGTTTCACTTCCTTTTTTTTAAAACTTCTTTCTTGCTTTTTCTTATTTTTTCCGAAATTACTCAACTCTGACGTCACATTTTATGTAGCTACAAAATCTATGACCTTCATACAGTAAAAAATTTTGTTTTTATCTTTTGATCTATACACGTAGAAAGCACTAAATGTATTATCCAGAAATTTCTTGCACATATTAACCAAAGTCTTTTAGCCAATAGAATCATTTACAACTGGATATATCCTTACAAACGAAATTGATCTCAGGAAGCGTTCAATTCTGATTCGTGGAGTTCCTCGTTTGTTCCGAGCTCACTCGAAGTGGGCTTTATGGAGGACAAACACTGTTTTCGTAGGTTTTCCTGTAGTTCTCCCGTTTCTTCTCACTTTCTTAATTCCACCATTTCATTTATTATCATGGAACCGCGGTGGCTCAGTGGTAGAGCGTTCACCTCTGGTGCATGAGGTCCCTAGTTCGATCCCAGCTCGCGCCAAGTGAACTTTGTAGTGAACAAGCACCGTGTGCATGGGTTTCCTCGGGGTTAGGGATTCAAAAAAATCTGTTTTCCGATTTTCGGAAATTTCATTTTTCGTCTTTTTCGTTTTTTCGAAAAATTTTTCGTTTTTCGTTTTCGAAAAAAAAATTCGTTTTTCGGAAAACTTTTCGTTGTTCGTTTTTTCGAAAATTTTTTCGTTTTTCGTTTTTTCGAAAAAAATTTCGTTTTTCGTTTTCGAAAAAATGTGGCCATCTCTACTCGCGGTTCTCCCGTTTTCTCCCACTTCCTTTATTTCTCATCCTCATCGTCTCCTTTAGCTCGCCAGCTGTGGAACGTAAAACTCAAAGATTTCATTTCATTTTTTCATTTATTATCATAATTACCGTCTCCTTTAGCAACGGAGCATAATCGTGGGACGTTAACGAAAAAACAGTTGATCCGAGAAGAGGGACGATCAACACCCTTTCCATACAAATAGATCAACTTACTCTTATGGCTTAAGGGGGCCGCGGTGGCTCAGTGGTAGAGCGTTCGCCTCTGGTGCTTGGGGTCCCGGGTTCGATCGCAGCCCCGCCAAGTGAAGCTTGTGGTGGATAAACACCGTGTGCGTGGGTTTCCTCGGGATGCTCCCGTTTCCTCCCACTTTCTTCATTCCACCATTTCATTCATTACTCATCATCACCGTCTCCTTTAGCCTCACCGGCATAAACGTGGGACGTAAAACTCAAAGATTTCATTTCATTTCATTTTCGTATGGCTTAAGGATTCCAAAGGTTCATCACTACAGAAATTAAACTTTCCGTTGGTTCGTATTCTGCTAAGGTAATCTGCTCTGTATTATTACAAGTTTACTTACATCACTAAAGTCCTAAACTCCCATTTTATTCTTAGTCTCCCAAATTCTCCTACGCTTTCCAACAGGAACTTTATACATCATCCGAACGACGTGTCCCGCCCATCTTAGACATTTCAATCTTATTATCCGTATGAGATTTTGTCATTTGTAGGACTCTATACACACTGTAAGTATTATCTATACATGCAGCGAGTCCGGCCCATTTCGGATATGTCTCGACTTCAATATTTATATGATATTCACTGACCAGTAACTTATTGTGAAGTTCAGTGTTCTTAATCCATCAGTTGGTTCCTTCTTCCAACCCAATAGACACTACTTTTATGTACACTTATGTCCAAAATGATTGTCGCATATCTATAACTGTCTTCTTGTAAGAATATAATTTGATCATGATTTTGCAGGGTACTTTTAATACTGATACTATGTGTATAATCGAGAAAAGTATATTTGTGGTAAATTTCATAGGAGAAGAATTATAAATACGAAAATTCGAATGAGTAAAACAAAATGTTGCTAAATGGACAGGAAAGTTTTATTTTTGTTTTATTGTTCTTATTTACTGCTCTTTTGACATGAAATTTTCCACATACATGTCTTTGCCGATTATACACATACTAACACTACAAGAAATACCAGGCGAATTCGTTATCAAATTATATTCCTACAACAGCATATTTATAGACATGCGACAATAATTTTGGACATGAGTGTATATATTTCTGTTGCGTTTAGTGGAAAAACTACTACTACAATAACATTGACTGATTTCAGCAAAGGTAACCAACGCATCGATGGCGGTGGTAAGTCTAACTCCCTGTATCAATCGTTGTCATCACTTTATGATTCACTCTTAGTTAATTTTCAGTTTTAAAAAAAAAAAAAAAATCTAAAGAAATTTGCGCCGTTCGAAATCAATGAATGCTTGAAATTTTGCAGAAGAGAGGGCGTGACTTCACGCAATACGCACCTGCAAGTAGAACACAACCTCTGACTACGGAGAGGGGAGGGGGAAGAGAGGGAAGCACCTTTAACTTTGTATCCTTCGTGGCTGCAACGCTTTCCTAAGCATTGGGCTCACTCGTGAAGAAAATTTTTGTGGGATAAATTTTCCTTGGTGTTCGAATTGTTATTCAGACACTGGCAGTGTCATAGGGTAACTCGAAATAATAAATCCTCGAATATAAAATTTTCCTTGAGGAAGTACGTAGTTAAGTGATAGTAGCTAATAGCTTTAGTATGTAGCACTCACGCAAAAATTACCATTTCTTTTACTTTTTATTCCATGTTCCTAATTGTTCCAGAAAATTTCTGGCTAAAAATCTAATCGCAAAGAATTTTTGCCAATTTCGTGAAAGCATTCAGTGATTCTGATTACAATCAACAACATTCAGTGTACTTTAAGTAAGTTTCACACACTAAGTGAACATATTCGTAACAGGTTTTTCACTTACAGAATGAAATAGGTTTGAGATCTTGGTTTTCATCTTAGAAAGACTAACATTCAATACCTACTACCTTGGATAAAGTCAGTTTTCACTTCATAACAGTGGCATCTACTGCTTTCTTCAGGGAGTTTCTGCAGACTTCACCTTTTGAGGATTTGTCTGATGTACAAAATTTTATCATATTTCCCTGACTTTTCAGTTTGTAGAACTCTAAGGAGAAATATTCCACAAAACTTTTTCGATAAACAATTTGATATTTTTCAACATTGCAAGATTTTGATTTTTCTTATGTTTTAATATAGAATATTTTACTGTTTTCTATATTTCGACATTTGTCGGTATTCTGATGTTTAATATTTTCAATTTTCGATCATTTTCGACATTTCGGTATTTAATACTTTTCGATATTTCGGCATTCGATATTCCTGGTTACTTTAATATATTTTCGATATCTCGATCAAGCTTTGATATTTATCGATATTCAAATCCAGGTTTCACACGGCTCTAGTGTGGACCTCCGAACTATGGCGCATACCGCATATTAATCTGATTATCTCTGCTGAGGAAGATGAGAGTTTCCATTGAAATTTTTGGCCATTACACTAAGATTCCACCAAATAAATATCTGTAATCAGGCGTCAGTTCAGTTTTTTTCAATTGTTAGATAGGTACTCTGGCGAAGGTAACATACAAGCGGTGAATCCAGGAAAGGAGGAAATCCTCTGAACGGTAGTTAATTTCCTTTACATATTCTATACGTCTATAAGGGTAGTATATCTGTTACCTCAACGTTTTTTCCATTTTCTGTGTGACTGATTACTATAAGCCTATTATGAGAACATTGTAATAGTTGAGACTGCGCTCTCTAGCCGTTTGGCCACTATCATGCTCTACAATGCAAGCTGATAGATTCTTGCACACCACGATAACGTGCAGTCCGTGCGAGGCTATCACTACTGAACAGGTAGAAGCGAGACTCATCCCAAAATACGAACCTCTGGCAGTAATAATATTCACGCGCCCATTATGATCAAAGGTGATCATGATTCTGAATCAATGGAAGCCGTGTTCCAGTCCATCGTTCAGCAGATATCGCTGAACCATCGTTGAACAACGTATCAAAACAAAAATTGTTGTCCCAGGACCACCCGCATGGTCCCAGGCGAGGTTCAACTCAAAAATTGCAAATGGTGACGGGATCAAGTAGCATATCGTTGGGAAGCTGTTGGGAAATGAACGAAGGCGAAAAAAGTCTCGACTCTCTAAAATTACCATGTGCAAAATGGCGGCCGGTCAAAATGTCAGCCAAAAGTCAGCATTGCAAAGTCTATGGCCACCCTCATAAATCTGAAATGGTGCGACAGATGTCAAAACAGGGAAACACGTGGGTCTCATCATTTCGAAAGGAGGATGATTGAAAGTAAAAATATTTGTCCTAGGATACTCCACAAGGTCCCAGGCGGGGTCCTACTCAAAATTTTCAAATTTCAAGAGGGGTCAAGTAGCATATTGTTTTAAAGCTGTTGTTAAATGAAAGCAGATGGAACAAGTCTGGACGCTCTACGGTAGTCGGGTGTTCGTTTGCTTTCACTTAAATTCGTGTACGCAACGTAAAGAAAGGAAATGCGACTATTGTGAGATTCTCCTCTTTGCGGCCCATTAATGTGTAAAGAAAGAAAGAACCAAACAAAAAGAAAGAAAAGAAACGACAAGAACAAGAAAACGAAACGGGACCTAGATTATATTTCAAAGTGGAAGATGGTTTATACACTAATCGAAAGCACTAACTATGCTTATTACGAAACTGTAATATTATTGGTCCGAATGCATGTACGGTACGAGTCATATGCATGTTTAATTTTAAGTTTTCCCATTTTCACCGAATATTGTATCAGATAGCATCGGAAATGGTTTGAATAAAGTCTGAAACTGATTTTCTAGATATTTGTGTTTGACAAAAGTCCTAAATCGTAGTTCATGTTACATGCACAGTGAATGACTACTTCCATACACATGTAGTTGTTTCATTTAACAACAGCTTTCAAACAATATTCTATTTGCCTCCCCCCCCTTGAAATTTGAAAATTTGAGTAGGACCCCATCTGGGACCTTGCGGAGGATCCTAGGACAAATATTTTTACTTTCAATCATTCTACTTTCGAAATGATGAGACCCACGTGTTTCCCTGTTTTGACATCTGTCGCATTATTTCAGATTTATGAGGGTGGCCATAGACTTTACAATGCTGACTTTTTGCTGACATTTTGACCGGCCCCCATTTTGCACATTGTAATTTTAGAGAGTTGAGACTTTTTTCGCCTTCGTTCATTTCCCAACAACTTTCCAACGATATGCTACTTGATCCCGTCACTATTTGCAATTTTTGAGTTGGACCCCGCCTGGGACCCTGCGAGTGGCTCTAGGAAAACAATTTTTGTTTTGATACGTTGTACTTTTAAAATGATCAAACACGTGTTTTCCTGTTTTGGCATGTCTTACCGTTTGCGATTTCTAGGGGTGAAAAAGGAATTTCTGGACACCCTGTATATTCATATAACCCGTACAGTATATGCATTCGGAAAAATTTTATTACAGTTTCGTAATAGGTGCCATTAGAGCTTTCGATTGGTGTATAAACCATCTTCCACTTCGATATATAATCTCCCTCTCTTCCCTTGCAAGAATAAGGCAGAACTGAATGTGCCTGTACATCATTACTGGTATTTTCTCTTCTTCCCACAGTTTATTCGGATATTTTTCTTCTTTTCTGCTTCTTCAAATTTTATGGTATGGTTTATATTCGGGTTAATACAATATATATATATATTGTATTGGCCCGAATATAAACCATACCATAAAATTTGAAGAAGCAGAAAAGAAGAAAAATATCCGAATAAACTGTGGGAAGAAGAGAAAATACCAGTAATGATGTACAGGCACATTCAGTTCTGCCTTATTCTTGCAAGGGAAGAGAGGGAGATTATATATCGAAGTGGATATATATTCCAGTATGACATGGGACCCCTGAAGCAATTTCAACCAAACTTGGTATACATATGTCTTACATTTTGGAAAAAAGTTAATGGGGGGGTAAAAGGGATAAAACATCTGTAACCAGTAAACCTAGATGTGTGGTGGGAGAGAACGAAATGCAAAAATAATGAAAATAATCTATATTAGTGTTAAATCAAATTTCCGGGTTTCCTATGATAAATAGTGACAGTCACGACGCAGTTTAAGTTGGCGTAGCGCGGGGAAGGGGGGGGGGATGAAAAGAGTGAAAAACAAAATATCCATAGAGATCGAGTTTAATGTTGAGTCCATAGTCTAAGCTGATTGATGATGGTTCCCGATGACATTTAAGCCTCCCTGGGCAATGTCAGGTAATGAGGTAGTATGTATTAGCGACGGGAAATTTCGTAGAGCGGATTCTTCCCAAGCCATCCATTGAAACAACCACTGCTTACTTGTGTTCTAAATGTTGACTGAAGATTATGTTCCTTTTCTCTTTTCGAAATTTTAAAATCGGATTTGAGAACTACGAGAAGAAAAAAATTTGGAAAATGTACGAAACCAACTTTCATCCAGATAGTTATGTTTGGGAGGTGGGGGAAGGAAATGAATATTTTCATGTGCAAATTCTCCTTTCACAGTATCGACAGTGAAAGTTCGCCCACGAATTCTTTTCCGCTAATGTATAGATGAAAATGGCAAATTTTACATTTTTACTTAGGAAGTTGGTGACAAAAAATCCTTTAACTTTTACGCCCGACGGAAATGCCAGCTAGGCTAAAGGAGACGATGATGTTAAGAAATGAATGAAACGGTAGAATGAAGAAAGTGGGAGGAAACGGGAGAATCCCGAGAAAACCCACACACACGATGTTTGTCCACCACAAAGCGTATTTGGAGCGAGCTGGGATCGAACCAAGGACTCCATGCACGAGAGGTGAACGCTGTACCACTGAACCACCGCGGCCATCAGAGAGAGAGAGAGAGAGAAACAAAAGAAAACGGAATAAAAACCTAAACAAGAGAGAAACAATGATAATAAGGTTCACGTACATTTTGATTTACTCAAGCGATAGCTTTACGTCATCGCAAACGTATCCAATGACTTTTGCAGAAAAAAAAATATTGTTTATTAGAACAAATTAGTTCGAAGAAAAATAGAATATCAATAATTGATAGCCATACCATATGTTAAAAGAATAAGTCGTTATAATCCACACATCCGCAACCTCCTTTCCCTCTAAGGTGGAACTGTCCGAATGCAATACTAATACTCAAGAAAGATAATAAATACCTGTTTGGTTAACTATTCTTTCCTTCTAATTGTATCCAGTTCATTTTTTTTTTCTTTGAAGAAAGTGGACTAAGTAACCCGAACCTGGTAATGTTATACAATATTTGACGACGCGACAAACTAGTAGCTCGTTAACAGGTGAAGTTCTCAAAGGTGAAGGCAGTAACCTTTACAATGTCACTCGCCACAACACGAAAGAGAAAGGAAGAAAAATCTCTAGTTTACCAGAAAGCACGGAAACAAGTTGAAATGCAGGGTCCGTTACATCACTCGAATGTTAATTAAAACCCAAAGGACACACTACACGCTAAACAAATACAAAAAATAAAATAAAAAATAAAAATGACATTCAAAAGGAAAACAAAAGAAAGTCAATATTTACCTTCTTTCCTTCAAAAAGAACGCAATGCAGTTTCACCTGAATTCACTGCAGTGAACCAAACTACGCGAACAAAAACATAGTATGCTCATGCCTTCTGGTACTAGTAACTTGGAGGAATACAGATTTTGGGTTTAGGCATGAAAACGCTACCATACATACATGATATACACATCACTGCATTCGTCTTAAAAAGTCGAATCCATTACAGTCACTTCCAAACATGTCCAGGTTACAACTTGGCTTTCAGAATGAAAACATTATCCGACAGGCTGACATACGTTTATGAGTTACCATTGATTCATCTTGAAGAGTTATATTCATTCGAGTCACTTCTGGACACATGCGGATTACCATGTGTAGGAGTGCAGATTTTGGGTTTAGATATGAATACGTTAGCACACACACATGCTGTATACGATGCATATTATTGCATTCGTTTTGAACAGTTGAATCCATTGCAATCACTTCTTGACATGACCAGATTACAGACACGTCTGATAACGTTTTAATGCCTAAACCCCAGTGTGTCAGTAATCTGATATCGTCCGGAAATAAGTACAATAGATTCAACTTTTAAAGACGAAGGCAATTATATATATATATATATATATATATATATATATATATATATATATATATATATATATATATATATATAATGTTGAAATTATTATTTTTCTGACCAGAGTATGCATTTCTATGACATGTATATTTGATTACATTTTCATGCCTACAAATATGTATGTAATCCACACATGCCCGGAAATTAGTGCGAAGGATTGAAATCTTCAAGACGAATGCTTATATATATATAATGTATGCATGTAATGTTTTCGTACCTAGACACAAACCGGACATGGTGATCCGGTTATTCATTCTATAAGTTATAATAATTCTTTCTGGCTATTATTTAACATATAATAACGAAGAAAATTGATATAGAATATGCTGAAATCTTAAATTTATTTGAAAGTAACCAATTAGTATGAGCTGGCAATCTTTGTACTGGACTTTAGCACGTCTTTGTACTGAAGATGACGTCGAGTAGCACCGGACGGCTCGGTGTAATTGCAAATGCGGAAGAAATTTCGGTATTTTGAAGACCCAACGAAGTAACAATATGTAGTTTCCAATTCGTAGAGTGAATCAGGTGAAGTTAGTGGGACAAATGCAAAGATAACAAGAAAGCTGTAAAATTTTACCCAAAAATTCGTTAAATATTGGAGGATTTGTCTTTAGTAATGTTGATTTACCCATCTTCATTTCAAAAATCCAATCGGACGGTATGGGATACTTCCAAACATTATTACTCAGGTAACCTTTTTATTTACCGTATTTCATCGTCGGATGCCCTAGTGTTGTAATTTTGGGGATTGCCCTAATGACATAATTGTCGATGATGCCGTAATTATGACCTGTAGTTATTAGAACTACATTTCTTTGCTTTTGGATAGTGTTTCAAATTCAAAACAACAGAAAACATTTTTGAAAAAATGTTTCTTATGGATAAAAAGCACGTCTGGAAAGTTTCTTCGCCTGTTTAAATGAATAAATTAAAAGGTCTTGAAAACATAGTTCTCTTCTGTATAGTATGGTTTTGTGTAACCATTTCGTATTTTTAGATATGAATAAAGTACCACGAACAAATAAATAACGAAAAGGCCATTAAAACTAATGACGATGTTCGTCGTTTATTGAGTGATTCTATAGGCCTTCCCTGTTACCCTTCCTTGTCTATTTAGTATATCAATAATAGGTTTTATCTCCTCCGTTAATCTTGTACTCGAACCGGAAGTGGTTGAAATCAACTGTTTTTGATTTTCAACATTGAAAGACATAGAACAAAATAATTGGTAACGACTATTTAAAAAAAAAATAGATTCAGCGTCCAAAAAATAGGTTCCACCTCCGTTCCAAACAGGAAGTAGTAAAAGTAATTCATTTCCGGTTTCAACCTTAATTGACATAGAACTAAAACGGTAACAGATAGCGTTAAACCTTTTAGGAATCGAATCAGCATCCTATCTTTCCTTTATGTCTCTAAGACCAGAAGTAGTAAAAATTTAGTACGTTAACAGGTTTTGTCTCTATACGTCTATTACAGTCCCATCTGTTTCAATGTTGAATTCGTATAACTGGGAAGTCTACAATAGTTTCACAACTGTGTAGCAAAACTAATTTATATATAGCCATTTCTGATAGACTAATGTTCCATCTAAAAGGACCACAAGGACATATCTGAAGGACCACAATTTCAGAAACGCTGGTAAGGGTTTTTGTATTCCAAACAGTTCAATTTAGATCTTACGCAAATTTCACATTGCCATCAGGATTAGTACCCCAGTGGCTAGGCTTAGAAACATGATAATCTCAAGTGGCACCTGCCATGCAGGAGACCCGTGTTCGATTCCCGGCAGGAGGTCATGTGTTTCAGATAAACGTTAACTTATAGGTTCTTGTCTCATATAGCCTCGCTGCTGAAAGGGATGGTAAACTTCAAACCAGTGAACCAAAGAATAAACATGAATTAACACTTCTCCCATAGAAGTCAATGGAGCGAAGATATATAACCATCAGGGCCGAATTTAGGAGGGGTGCACGTGCATCCTCCTTTGTTATAAATATATACTATCAAAAATGAGAAGCTAGTAGTGAAAATAGCAACACTTTTATCAAGATTTTGTACGATAGAAGTATTCATCATATTCAAGTGTCTATGGGGGGGGCGGTGGCTCAGTGGTAGAGCGTTCACCGCCGGTGCTTGGGGTCCCTGGTTCGATCCCAGTTTGCGCCGCGTGGACTTTGTGGTGGACAAACACCGTGCTCGTAGGTTTTGTCAGGGCTCTCCCATTTCCTCCCACTTTCTTCATTCTACCATTTCACTCATCTCTCATCATCGCCGTCTCCTTTGGCCTAACTGGCGTAATAGTGGGACGTAAAACTTAATGATTTCATTTCATTTTTCAAGTGTCTATGATTAAAGAAATTCCTGATCTAAAGCAGCAAGCTAACTATATAATGAACATTATACCGGTACAAAGTGTTCGTGGCTCAATTGGTAAAGCGTTGATTTTGCATTCGGAGTCCTGGGTTCGATTCCCGGGACCAGACACTGAGGATTTCCAGGGCAATTTCTCATTCACACTACAGATGCCTAAAAGTATTTTTAAAAATTAAATTCAAATGTACAAGCAGCCCATTGGTGCATCCCCGTCAGAAAATTCTGGATCTGACCCTTGTAACCGTGCATGCTTTACGAGTTGTATAGTTTAACAGGAGCACTTATACCAGTGGCGTAGGGAAGGGGGGCCAGAGGGGCCGGGTCCCCCCAAAGAGATCCGACAATGTATTTTGGTACTTTGATGTTTGTAATTTTTTATATATTTTTATGTTTATATATTTTTTTGTTTGTAATTTTTTCTATATGTACCTATAACAGCACTTGCCCCCCCCCCCAAACACACATCCTGGCTACGCTACTGACTTATACCTTCGCTGTTTTCCAAGAAAACTTAACAAATTTAGCCTTTGGATACATCGATACTCAGGCCCTCCAAGAGCAGACTGTACAAACAACTTCTTTCATCTAAAATACAGAGAATAAAACAAATCTTCCTTTTGCGCGGAAAAGTTATCTCACGAAATAGCATCGTTGGACAACTGCTTGAAAATTCTAATCAGATACAGCACATTACTTGGAATTCCCATCAGTAGCATCTGTATACAAAATAAATAAATAAATAAACAACACTATCTGTGAAGGAAAATAATAAAAAAAGTAAACGTTGAAATTTTCATAATAAAGTAACATCTGTCCATAAAAGAGAGGAAGGTTATTCGCCTGTACGCGAGGAGCTGCAGAAAGTGCAGAGGGCTTTTCTTATGTTTAATTCATGTTATTTGTAGCAGGTGACAAACGCCGAATCAATACTCGCAACCGTGGACATTTAACTACATTCATTTATTCTTTTTTGAATTGCAATGTTCTCTTTATTATACTCTTATTTTCTTATTTTATTCAAGGACAGTCACTAGAGGAGAATCATAATTAAAACGGAGGAACAGTGCAAAGGAGCAGAATAACTGACCAATAGAGTTGCTAAACTTTCTTCACTCTCGCTCCCTCCCCAACTCAATTTATGGATAAGAATGCTCAGCCACTTTTAATCTACTGATGGATGAAAGTACCTCCTATTCTTCTCCACAACCATCTATCTTGGGTAAATCTTTTCTTCTCTTCTTAATTCGTCGCATTGTGGTATTCCGTAGGTCTCTTCTTGCTCCTTGGTATCCAGTCAAAACTGCTTCTGTCAATTGATCACTGTTCTTGCAATATGTCCAACGCATGGTTATTTCAATTCCTTTATTTTCATGATAATACGAGGGCTGATCAAAAAGTACTAGATGTTTCGACCTGTCGCGATAGTGGGCGGGGTTAGACTCGCCATCTTGGTATCAGAACGTTGCCACACTCAGTACAGTACGCACTGGTAGCGAGAGGTCTGTGACATTCTTACTATGCATTCTGTGTCGTGTTACAACGTGCGCTGCAATAGAAAATCTCGTCTCTTGTGAGGTGCGTTCTGTGATAAAGTTTTTGTTGACAAAAAGTCACAAGCCAATTGAAATCCATCGCCAAACAAGCGTCAGGGAAAACTTAGCGCGAAAGTGTTGTTTCTTCACGATAATGCATGTCCACACATGGCCAAGCGTACTTGAGAGCTCTTGGATGGTTTTGGATGCGTGGTGTTCGATTATTCACCATACAGATCGAATTTGGTACCTATCGACTACCGCCTCTTCGCAGCGATGAAGACATGGCTCACTACACAACGCTTTGATACTGACGCCGAACTGCATGCTGGTGTAAGCCACTGATTGAAATCGCATACTGCAGATTTCCACCGCAACGGTACTGAAAACCTTGTTACATGGTAGGATAAGCGCTTTAATTTGCATGGCGATTATGTGGAAAATAGCTTAAGAGTGTACCTTTCAAATGTATATAATACAATTTGGTTTGTCCATTCTGTTACTTTTTTTTATTTCAAAATGTCGGTTACTTTCTGAATAGCCCTGGTATACGTAAGTCATTGTCATCTCTTTCAGATCCATGTAGTTATGTAGTCCTTCTGATCCATGTGATTCCTTTCCTATCTTTGCAGCAGTTTCCTACCATTCAATCTCTTCATGCTTCGTTGTGTCATCTGCAGTCAATGTTTGATGCAGTTAGTGCCCACGTCTCCGACTAGTATGTCAAACACGCAGATTACATTAATTGAAAAGTTTATGTTTTAGACATATTGACGGCTGGCTTTTCAATCTGAAGCTGTTCCGAATACGCTCCAGCCTAGTTTATTACGTCTGTTAATCTGGTTTTCCTTGAGCTTTTTCCTGGTTGTCGCTCTCACAAGCCCTCTTTAACGTCCTCTTTTTGTTTTTTTTTTTCTTACAGTAGCTGGGTCTGTGGGTTCATGCCAAAGACGGACACCCTCACTTATTGTGCCCTCATTAGGAACGCCTTTAGCCTTATTTCGGTACAAGATGCTGAGGAACAGGCCACACTTTAACTGGAAATGAGTGTAAGGAAGTTGAGTGAGAGCATCTGTATTATTTGAGAGTGAGAATGAGTTCATTCAAGGTGAGTGTGAGTACAGATATGAAAACATCTCTGAAGTGTATATATCAGGGGCGTCATTTAGAGAGGGCAGGAGGGGGCAATTGCCCCCCCCCCCCTAAGAGTGAGAAATGCAAATACTTTAATCGTTGCCTACTTATATACTAGTACAAAACGTGAAACTCTTATGTCGGCGGTGCCTTTGCCCCCCCCCAAGCAAAGTCTGAAATGACGCCCCTGGTATATATATATATCTATATATATAAAAGAGAACGCACAAATCCTTTGTTACCTCATCACGCTAATACGGCTGAACCAATTTCTTTTATTTTTGGGGGGTTATTAGGATTTGGACCCTAGATGGTTTTTATCATATCACTTTAATTTTTAATTACCAGTGTCTTGAGATAATTGACCATTCAAGTGTCCATAACGTACAAATCCTTTGTTAGTTCATCATAGGTAAAAATAAACGTATTTATATGCAACCCGCATGACCGTGTCACTCGGCGGGTTAACATAAATGACAGGCGATATAATGTTAACATTTACTGCAATCTACTATGGTTTTTATCATATCACTTGAAAGCGAAAACTTCCGGGGTGACCGCAGCGAAGCGGGGCGGGTTAACATAAATGACAGGCGATATAATGTTAACATTTACTGCAATCTTCTATGGTTTTTATCATATCACTTGAAAGCGAAAAAGTAAAAATTATCTAAGTAACAAAGTTTATTGCGTTCCGGGGTGACCGCAGCGAAGCGGGGTGAACGCTGCTAGTATTATATAAAAGAGAACGCACAAATCCTTTGTTCCCTCATCACGCTAATACGGCTGAACCAATTTCTTTTATTTTTGGGGGGTTATTAGGATTTGGACCCTAGATGGTTTTTATCATATCACTTTAATTTTTAATTACCAGTGTCTTGAGATAATTGACCATTCAAGTGTCCATAACGTACAAATCCTTTGTTAGTTCATCATAGGTAAAAATAAACGTATTTATATGCAACCCGTATGACCGTGTCACTCGGCGGGTTAACATAAATGACAGGCGATATAATGTTAACATTTACTGCAATCTTCTATGGTTTTTATCATATCACTTGAAAGCGAAAAAGTAAAAATTATCTAAGTAACAAAGTTTATTGCGTTCCGGGGTGACCGCAGCGAAGCGGGGCGGGTTAACATAAATGACAGGCGATATAATGTTAACATTTACTGCAATCTTCTATGGTTTTTATCATATCACTTGAAAGCGAAAAAGTAAAAATTATCTAAGTAACAAAGTTTATTGCGTTCCGGGGTGACCGCAGCGAAGCGGGGTGAACGCTGCTAGTATATATATATATCCAACCTTGTATTGGACTTAATTAAAAGGACGAAGAGAAAGTAATTAAGATACCTCTAATGATCGCATTTTCGGGGCCGTCAGTGGCGGATCTAGAAGGTAAAAACTGAGGGAGGTCAGCCAGAACCCAGACCATGATAGGTATATCATTAAAAAGGCACTTGGCGTAACGACCTGAGCTGCTCCACGCCATCTGTTAGTGACTGGTGAAACTACGTCCAGCCTAGTGACGAACATGTGGTCGCTAACCGGCGTATCGGCAGCTTTCTAGACTTAGCGGCTGTCACGTCTTTTATTCATGACTCCCCAGTTTGCTTCACGACGCTGAATATTGGGGAAGCACCGGCCGGGAATCGAACACGCTCCCAACGCTCTAACCACTAGACTACGGTGTTCCCAGGTATATCATGAGTTTAGAATTTTTCATGAGTCCTGTAGAAGTTTCCAACTGATCTCTCTCTCTCGATGGATATTATGGCTAGGTTGGACGTTGACATTGTGGACCTCAAGTTGTTTTACACATCGCATAACAGAAAAAGTGCAACTAAAACTATATCTAATGTTCCAGTATAAAATAAAAGGCATCTATTATTATGAAAAATATTATAACTGACACACAATCATAGTCATACGTCTTGCAAATAAAATCATAAAAATAAACACACTGCTGAACAAGACTGCACTTATTTAATATAAAAACACATTTACACGTGACCTTTCGATCTTCTAGCCACATCTGATGAGGATCTTGGCTAGAAGATCGAAACATCACGTGTAAATGTGTTTTTATATTAAATAAGTGCAGTCTTGTTCAGCAGTCTGTTTATTTTTCCAAAAATATTATATAAATAAGGCCCTCCACACCCGGACTAGATCCGCCATTGAAGGCCGTAATAAAGAAGTGGTGGAAGCCAGGGGCGCCCGAAGAAAATTTTCTAGGGAGGTTTGCTATACGTGGTTTGCTATATTACGTATACATTTTCCTGAGCCCCTTCGGGCCCCCATGGTGGAAGCAAAAGAAAGGAGAATGAAAAAAAAAACTTGATGGAATATATACGAATTGTGACGTTCGCGTTGAAATAATTACTGCAATGTTGATATCTTAGGCACCAAATACAAATGGTCTGATCTTCATAATCCTAGTGATCACTGGGTTCGTGACATGCACATTCTATCGTAAATATTAACAATATGCTGGATTGTAGTATAAAAATATTGATGTTCGAGTGGTTATAACTGTGGAGTATCAGTTGGATGTAATTCTCCATCTGGCAACAGTGGAATTCTTGCGCCTCTTCTCTGGTGAGGCAGGTAGCTTTGGCTGCCCATTGTCTCGGAGACTCCTTAGGAATCGGGATTCAACACTTGATCTTCGTTAAAACCTCGCAGTCGGCGTCGCAGCACGAATTCTCCATCCAAAGAAGAGAAGATGATAGCAAATTTCCCTTCCTTCCCATTCTGTTGGGAGATTTCGCTTGCTCTGTGAACACAGCCTTGAGAAGTGAGAGCAAAAAGTCTTTTCAAGGATTCTCAGCCATTGATCAGCTCTCATTGTCAAGAGAAAACGGATTTACGTCAGATGGAGATGACGTTAAATACGCTTCAATGCTTATTCATAGCGTTTCATACCTTCTGTGCAAAGATTACTTATTTAGTTTTTTCTTCTTTGAATACACACAAAACTAACTTGTATTATTCGCACCGACTAACTCCTCTGCAGACATTTTCGGTATTAGAAACTCATTCGTTGGTCTTGCTGTGTTCTCTCTAAACTCTCATGCAAAATGATGTAAAGCGCAATTTTACATTTTAGAAAAAAACAAAGTTGAGAATGCTTCAAGAGCATTGCCGGAACGAACTTAAAAAGAATTATTTTTTCTTATTAACTTCTACAGGCTTTATATCAATTGTTCTATGTACTTTATTATTATAACAATTCTTGTAATATATCTATCCATTTATAGTATAAAAGCCAATTGAGAATGCTCCAAGAGCATTGCCAGAACGAACTTAAAAAGAATTAATTTTTCTTATTAACTTCTACAGGTTTTATACCAATTGTTCTATGTACTTTATTATTATAACAATTCTTGTAATATATCTATCCATTTATAGTATAAAAGCCAGTTGAGAATGCTCCAAGAGCATTGCCAGAACGAACTTAAAAAGAATTAATTTTTCTTATTAGCTTCTACAGGCTTTATATCAATTGTTCTATGTACTTTATTATTATACTCATTAAACAATTCTTGTAATATATCTATCCATTTATAGTATAAAAGCCAGTTGAGAATGCTCCAAGAGCATTGCCAGAACGAACTTTAAAAAAAAAAATTTTTCTTATTAACTTTTACAGGCTTTATACCAATTGTTCTATGTACTTTATTATTATAACAATTCTTGTAATATATCTATCCATTTATAGTATAAAAGCCAGTTGAGAATGCTCCAAGAGCATTGCCAGAACGAACTTAAAAAGAATTAATTTTTCTTATTAACTTCTACAGGCTTTATACCAATTGTTCTATGTACTTTATTATTATAACAATTCTTGTAATATATCTATCCATTTATAGTATAAAAGCCAGTTGAGAATGCTCCAAGAGCATTGCCAGAACGAACTTAAAAAGAATTAATTTTTCTTATTAGCTTCTACAGGCTTTATATCAATTGTTCTATGTACTTTATTATTATACTCATTAAACAATTCTTGTAATATATCTATCCATTTATAGTATAAAAGCCAGTTGAGAATGCTCCAAGAGCATTGCCAGAACGAACTTTAAAAAAAAAATTTTTTTTCTTATTAACTTCTACAGGCTTTATACCAATTGTTCTATGTACTTTATTATTATAACAATTCTTGTAATATATCTATCCATTTATAGTATAAAAGCCAGTTGAGAATGCTCCAAGAGCATTGCCAGAACGAACTTAAAAAGAATTAATTTTTCTTATTAACTTCTACAGGCTTTATACCAATTGTTCTATGTACTTTATTATTATAACAATTCTTGTAATATATCTATCCATTTATAGTATAAAAGCCAGTTGAGAATGCTCCAAGAGCATTGCCAGAACGAACTTAAAAAGAATTAATTTTTCTTATTAGCTTCTACAGGCTTTATATCAATTGTTCTATGTACTTTATTATTATACTCATTAAACAATTCTTGTAATATATCTATCCATTTATAGTATAAAAGCCAGTTGAGAATGCTCCAAGAGCATTGCCAGAACGAACTTAAAAAGAATTAATTTTTCTTATTAACTTCTACAGGCTTTATACCAATTGTTCTATGTACTTTATTATTATACTCATTAAACAATTCTTGTAATATATCTATCCATTTACAATTTCCTTGAGTATTAATTTTTTTCCCTTTTAGATTTCTGTTAAAACGTTCTATGACATAAGACACATGCTCAAAATGGAGGGCTCAAAATTGAAAGATTCATAAAATATCATCTTACGGCATGCTTATACCTTGTTCTGAGAGATTATATGTTTAATCTTTTAGCTGCAACAATTTCTAAAAACAAAGATATTTAAACTAAAATTTACTGTTCCTGCGTATAACTGGATAAAATTATACCCAGGAACAGTAAACCGGTGCAAACCGGCTGAAAAGCATCACTGACTCCATCAGGGGTGGATCCAGGGAGGGATCAGGGCTATCGCCCCCCAGAAGAGGAAACTTTCTTGTTTTATATATATAAATAAAACCCATCCCAAAGTTTGGAGCCCTTAAAAGTAGCAGTATGACAACCCACCGCCCACCCCCAGAAGTCGGTCCTGGATCCGCCCCTGGACTCCATGCCGTCTACTAGCTCCAATGACAGTAAACCAACACTTCTACAGAATTTATAGAAAACTTATTCGGTAATCATATTATTAAATACATATATGTGGCCTTCCAGATCACTCGATCTAACCTCGTTTTCTTCTTCTTTTTTATTTTTAGATGAAATCAACAGAAAACTCAGGGTATAAATTGTGTATATATATATACAAAGCAAGATGAGGAAAGCTTTTCAGAAATGGAAATGAATGAAAGGAAATATTTCAGTCTTACGTCCAAAGATTATGCTGTGTAGGCTAAAGAGCACAGTGATGATGAGAATGAATGAACTGGTGGAGTGAAGAAAGTCAGAGAAAACAGAACTATGCACACGCTGTATGCGCACCACAAATTCCACTTGACGCGAGCTGGGATCAAACCAGAGACCCCTTGCTCCAGACGCGAACGCTTCATTACACTGAGAAAAAAATCGTATGTGAGCGTACGCAAAAGCGATGTTACATGTGTAAATCTTGCAGTTTTTGGACTTTACGTACAGCACACGTAGAACTGGAAACGCATGTTTTATAATATTTTCTGTGTAAGTGTTCCATCTATACGTACTTTCCGTATGAAACAATGTAGGCGGTCAGATTCTCACATAAAAATGGACGTATATAACATATAGCTGACAAAGGTAACATAAGTATATGTATGTGATATACGGAAAACTGTTAGATGTGAGACATAATGCAACAGCATGATGTAGCATCTAAGTGGGAAATGTATGTAGCATATGGATAACGTATGCTCCGTACTGATTTCCGTAGTAAACATAAGAATTTCGTATATTTGTACAATATATGCTGCCCGGATAATGGATTTTTCTCAGTGTACTGACCAGTGAGTCACCGCAGTGCTCGAAAAGCTGCTTGAGAAAGGATGTGAGAAAGAATTGTTCAAAAATCGAGACAATCTACAAAATTAACGGGACAAGAAAACCTTATTTTAGTTTTATCTTGTGAGTAACAGTATTGTATTGTAACCGGAAGAGATATACTCATACACCACTTCCGGTACCATTATTGAACTTCCACAGTTTATATATTCTGCCGTGGTTTTTGACACGAAATGAACTTGTTATCACGGGAGATGCCGTCTACAATATTATAATTCCTACTATTCTAAGATTTATGTGTTCCCAGAAGAAAGAGGTAAGAATACTAAAAAGTTGATGAAACATATGTGCAACGTCACTTCCGCCCGCCTTTCTCCATCTCGTGGCTTCTTAGAATGTGTCCGTGGAATAGAAAGACATGTTCCCCTTGAGAGGTTATACATTTCAAGAAGCTGTAAAAATCACACACTTGAAAGCGTCTCTTGTATTTTCCTTTTTTCTTTGTTTTATTTGAATTAAGTTGTGGGTAGAGAAAGAAGTGAGGTTGTAAAAAGTTTCGTCGTCATATATTACGCTGTTACTCTTCTACTCTTTACGTGATGAAAAAAACGCATTAGCAGTCGCCAAACACACGACCCCAAAGGAAAAGGAGAGAGCTCTGCTTATGTGATTAAAAAAAAAAATCTCGATATCGATCGTTCTGCCTTTGGAATCTTCTCTATATATAAAAATGAAAGGCACTATGTTTGTGACTTAAGGGGACAGACTACTAAATATTTTCGAAAAGCTAACAATTTTTCTTTTGCACGTTTCTCGTAAGTGAAAAGAGAATGAAATGTAACTTACCACAATAATAGATAATGTTATTCTACGCCAGAAAATACGAATCGGAAGAATTATCAGTGTTACCATCCATAGAAAAAATGAAATCTTTAAGTTTTACGTCCCATGGTTATGCCGGTTAGGCTAAAGGAGACGGTGATGATGAGTGATGAATGAAAAGAGTGGAATGAAGAAAGTGGGAGGAAACGGGAGAACCCCGAGAAAACCCACGCACGTGGTGTTTGTCCACCACAAAGTTCATTTGGCGAAGGCTGGGATCTAACCCGGGACCCCAAGCACCAGATGTGAACGCTCTACCACTGAGCTACCGCGGGCCCCGTTGCCATCCATAGAAATTACAGTGTGTCCAGAATTTGAATTACCCAAAAATCTAAGTTAAGGCTGCGACTTAAAATTGAACTCAACGATAGTTGATTACTTACAGAAGTTAATACAAAATAAATAAGTTATTACAAAATAAATACAAACATTATTTAAAAAGTAGTTAACAAGGAACTAAGACAACATGATAAGTAATCAACTACCATTTTTCTAGTCGCTGCCTTAACCTAGATTTTTGGGTAATTCAAATTCTGCACACTGTAATTTCTATGGATGGCAACACTGATAATTCTCCGATTCGTATTTTCTGGTGTAGAATAACATTATCTATTATTGTGGTAAGTTACATTTCATTCTCTTTTCACTTACGAGAAACGGGCAAAAGAAAAATCGTTAGCTTCTCAAAAATATTTAGTAGTCTGCCCGCTTAATAACTCTTGAACCACCCAGCCAGTGTCGATCAAATTTTCAACATGGATGAGGTTTGTGCCTAGGATGGTTATCATTTCACTTTGACGGTGCAACTTAAAGGAGAGTGAAATGTTTGAAAATGAACGAAAATGACCGATATTAATATCGAAGGTATAGTTTTCGGGGTCGCTGAGATAAACAGTGACACTTCCGATGCCGTTTAAATCCAAATTCAGCCCCGCAACTTCGGAGAGAGGGGATATATATATATATATATATATATATATATATATATATATATATATATATATATATATATATATATATTAGGGATGGCCAATTCCGGAATTTTTACTTTCCGGAATCCGGAAAGTAAAATCGGAAAATTCCGGAATTCGGAAAAATTCCGGATTTCGGAAAAAATCCGGAATTCGGAAAAATTCCGGAATTCGGAAAAATTCCGGAATTTAGAAAAAATCCGGATTTCGGAAAAATTCCGGAATTTGGAAAAATTCCGGAATTTAGAAAAATTCCGGATTTCGGAAAAATTCCGGATTTCGGAAAAAATCCGGAATTCGTAAAAAATCCGGAATTTAGAAAAATTCCGGAATTCGGAAAAAAAACCGGATTTCGGAAAAAATCCGGATTTCGGAAAAATCCGGATTTCGGAAAAAATCCGGATTTCGGAAAAATTCCGGAATTTAGAAAAAATCCGGAATTCGGAAAAATTCCGGAATTCGGAAAAAATCCGGATTTCGGAAAAATTCCGGAATTCGGAAAAATTATTTTTTCTTTTTGTAATCCTAAGAATTTTGTTCAAACGCAAACGAACAAATTTCCTTTTTGTAATCCTAAGAATGTATGATGCAAATTAAGCTGAAACTTACATCCTAAAGTATACACTACTCAATCTTCCCATGGTTAATGAGATGTAGTCCAAAAGTACGATGTACTTCTAATATTTAATTTTTGTTTTACTCTGATATTGTCCAGAGGTAAGACATATATCACACTGAGATAAACAACTTGACATAATGAAGATGTTATCATACGTAGTTTTCCAGAAAATCGTGAGAAACTAATTTTTGTGAAGTTAAAATATGCGTCTCTTGTTGCCAGTGGGATGCAATTGATAACTTTTATGCTGGAATAGTCTTCTTCTTCTTCTTCTTCTTATTATTATTATTATTATTATTATTATTATTATTATTATTATTATTATTATTATTATTATTATTATTATTATTATTAATCGTTTATGTACTGTAAAAGAAAAATGTGAACCGTTAAGTAGTAGATTTTATCTGTTGTTTTTTGATATCTTCTAACAGTAATAACAAACTGCTTGTAAATACGCAATGATTATCAAGGACAATGGCATATTAATGTAAGGACTACTCTGCAGACTAGCAATAAACAATAACAGATAAACAATAGTTGCAAAAAAAAAAAAAAGTAACTAACTTGGGCACGTCAGAATGTTCGCGAGAATATAGGGACGCATTGAGACTAGCAAAGAGCGTGCTATTATCATTACTCATAGGGTCGTACGATGGAGGCATTACTGTTAATGGCTCTAATGAGCACTTACTTGCTCTAACGGTTAACCTCATTTTTGAGATGATTCTTAGAAGGGGCGTGTTGGCATGCAGTTAGAAGACCTATATCCATTATTTAAAAAGCACACGTTATCTGTGGAGTACTAACGATTTGCGTCACTATCGAACACTAACGTAGCACTAGCGACGTTTAAAGTCGAAATTGGAGTCTGACATAAGTGGCTTGTCAACTTCACGGACATTCCTTGAATGAGAGAATTTTGCGCCCAGGAAATTTGCGCCCTACCACAAAAATAGGGAAAAATGCGCTCGCAATATATTTGCACTGCGATGTTTGCGCCCTACCCCAAAAAGAGGGGAAAATGCGCCGGCTATATATTTGCACTGGGATGTTAGCGCCCTACAATTCAACTTATTTTTGTATTGTGTAAAGTAACTTCCACTCACACTTGAACTAGGCTTGCCTATCATCGTCTCAGTGAGTTACTCCATCCGTTATAATATTCCGAACAAATGAAAAAAATACAATTTTAGTTCACTAAAGGGCAATCCATACAAATACAATTTTTCATTATACTACAAAATTTACAAAAAAGTATAAATGACTGATATATAATTCTTAATATAATCAAAGAGTATAATTTAATCTACAAAAGGTTGTTTGGCTCTACCCAGATATCTCTGTTCACAATCCTTGCGAGTTGTTTGGCTTTTCAGGACACAAAATATAGAAAAGAAAATGTAAAGTGAATGGAAAATCAGTTCAGTAATATTATCAAGAAAACTATGTACAGTGTGTTTACTTGCTGGAATTCAAACACACAATTGCGTTCAGTTGTTCTTTCAGAAAAAAATGTTCCGGGGGGCACACTTAGTATTCCGGAGGGGGGTCACTGCTGGTACTATTCTATTTATTATTATATTATAGACGTATTATTTTGATCTCCTCCGAGGGGGCACTCTGAGAGCTCTGGGGAGGCCAGTGTTCCCCCAAAATCATCTCTGGAAGAAGCAGTGATTGCTTTGATCCGTTGTGTTCTTTTGGCTTATATTGAAGTTTATTCTCCCCTTATATAGCCACAATGAAAATAAATCACAAATGGCATGGTTGTGGGGGAGGATTGTTTATGCTGTAATGTCAGCCCCTCCGAGCAAATGCGTCCAATAGGTTCTTTTATTTCGCAGGGCTCAACTTCCCGGTGGAGGTACATCGCAGGCGCAATTTTCCCTGTTCTTGAGGTAAGGCGCAAATTTCCCAGACGCAAAATTCTCGACACCGTTCGAATGACCTCGGAAAACTATATCTTTTTCAATACTTTTTTTATATTCTTTTACTCGAGATTTCTTCATAGCTTCTAATTAAAATACTTACTAATATATCCTCATTTTATTGTCCTAACCAATCAATATGGGTATGTTGTCAGTAAAATATTTAGATTGATCGAGCCTCTGGTGTGTAACCACAGTATTTCATATCATCCCCCCATTTAGAAATCTTGGCTAAACGAACCAATATATGTTGCCAATAAAATAGTTTAGAATGATTGAGCCCCTGGTAAATAACCACAGTATTTCGTGACAGACACCCCCCCCTTCCTATTACCATATTCTAGCTACATGCCTGACTCAGCTAATTCTCTACATTCTTTACCAAGCACACATTTTCTAAAGCGGAAAATGCTCTCTAAATACCTAAGCTCATTATTTTCAGCAGATGCACAAATTGGGTAACATTCTATCTACATGAATGTTATATATATGTCGATTACTGGAAACCGCTTCTCGCTATCTATTACCATATTTACTATATAATGATTAACGTTAAAACCGGAAATGGTTGATTTGTACCGCTTCCGGTTTGAATATTACATTCATCAGGGAACTCGATTCTTAACTATTGACTCTGTACATCATGGCCAAAATTGATTGGTAATCCATCAGATAGTTCTTGAGACTGTTTGCTTCACTGACGGACAGAATGAATATATGGCTATAGAGTTTTGATAAACTAAATTCGTTAATGAGTGATGATGGAACAAATATAAGAAAGGTAGGCCTTCCACCGGGAAAATTTTCGAACACAAAATTAGCCATCGAAAACCCACATGTCCTGGGTTAGAATACCATAGATGAAAACTCTACCACTGAGTCATCAATCACCCGCTTATTAGTTTTATTAATTATTATATTAATATAAATTAATGAATGCCTGCTTATGTTAATTATTGAACAATTACATTGTACACTTCGTAAAGTCAAAAATTATAAATTTGTATTTACTGTACATACAGTGAGCGCAGAAAGTGTTCGTACACCTATGCTATTGAAACGAGAATGCCTGCGAAAAAGAAACAGAAAATTTAAGAAGTGTAATAACACACACAATGTGAATAATGAAAACTAAGCTTTATGAATGTATCAATAAAGAACCACAAAGACAAGTTTAATGGTCAGAAAGTAAATAAATTCCGTAGAAAGTGTATAGAGTAAACGCAAAAAGTGATCGTACACCTGACGTACGAATACGAAACAAAGATACCACAACTGGGGTTCACTAGTATTTACCTGAGTATACACCTCTGTATAGCATGACGAGTAACAGAATGAGTTTAGTTGTGAATAGAAGTGAAAAAACTGCACGTTGGGCTGTCAAAGTGGGAAGCAACCGAACAGAAACAAATGAGGAGACAAGAAAAGTAATTATTAAATTGCATAAGAAGGGTAAGTCTTTGAGAAAGATAGCAAACCTTGCAGACAGGCCTCGTACAACAGTACAAACAATAATTGCGATGTATAATGTTTCTATCACTGTGCGAAAAAAAAAAAAAAAAAAAAAAACTGGAAGACCAAGACTGTTGAGCGAACAAGATAAACGTTACATTATTAGGGAAAGAAAAAAGGTTCCAAAAAATAGTGCTGTGCAATTGGCAACGGATCTGGAAACACGCGGTGTTAAAGTATCAGCCAGTACAGTGCGGAATATTTGCAAGGTATCATGGTTGGATAGCCAGGAAAATGTTCTGGGTGAACAAGACAAATCGTATAAAGAGACTAAAGTTTGAAAAAGAGTATAAAGATAAGGGATCAGGCTTCTTTCTGGAATAGGGTCATATTTTCGGACGAAAGTAAATTTAACTTTATCGAGTTCAATGGGAGGCGTATTGTATGGCGCAAGGTGAATACAGAGATGAATCCTCAAAATCTCGTCCCTAAAGTAAGACACGGAGGAGGGTCCGTGCTCGTCTGGGGTTGTATGAGTGCCTCAGGGTCGTCTCCACCTTATCGATGGAGTGATGATCCACAAAGTGTATATTAACATATTAAAGGAAAATCTCCATACTAGTGCGCAGAAGATGGTTCTTGAAAACAATTTATTGTTCAGCAAGACAACGACTCCAAACATACAGCGGAAAATACTCGATTGTGGCTACTCTATAATACCTTGAAACAGCTTCGCACACCTCCCCAATCCCCAGACATGAACCCCATAGAACATCTATGGTCTGTTCTGGAGACAACAATCAGAAGGCACAGCTTCTCTACTCAGGGCCGGCGCTAGCAATTTTGCCGCCTTGGGCGGTGCTTTCACATGCCGCCCCTTTAATCCGCAAACCTTATTTTGACAGATAACGTTCAAGTGTCATTTAAAAACATGTATAAAATGGAAAAGTAAAAAAAAAAAAAAAAAAATACCTTTCTGGAATGTTCACGTAATATTTAAACGACTCTATACTGACACAATATTCAGTATGCTCGATTTCGCTGTATATCTGTAATATAGAGCAGCGCATACAGAAAATAAAATTTTAAAAATATACTTTAATCATGACTAAGAATTTTAATTTTTAGGCTTATTTTATATCAAAAGGCGTTTTCAACAGAGTATGGAGCAAGAAGATAATACAGTAAATCAGATATTATGGTAAATGTAAGTGATTAGCTTAAGCCTTATAATGTACTAAAACACAATAGACATACATAAATTTAACATATCTTAATTGAAAGAAACTTTTCTTGCTTTGATATGAGCAAATTCCTTTATCACATCACGTAGTCCAATGTTTTAGCCAATTTGTGTTCTATTGATATCGTCGCTAGACCACTCAAGCGTGTTTCAGACATAGAAGAGTGTAGATAGTTTCTAATAAACTTAAGTTTCCAAAAACTTCTTTCTCCACTTGCCACTGTTACAGGCAAGATTAACAAAATTCTACGTGCAATACTAACATTGGGAGCAAAGTCATGTTCCTTAATTATTATTATTATTATTATTATTATTATTATTATTATTATTATTATTATTATTATTATTATTATTATTATTATTATTATTTTGTGAACTTTCACAGGCTTAATTATAGTGGATAACACTTTCAGTTTGTCTTTCAAATCACTGGGGTTAATATCTTTCAATTCTTCGTGTGTTAAAATGGTGGTAAGTTTAGTACACTTTTCAGACAAAAAGTTCAGGTGGTAGGCTATATCTTTACGATTACTTATATCGCAAAGAAAATTGAAATATTCGCTGTGATATTTAAGTTGCTCAAATCTTTCTCTTAAAAGCTAACACAATCACTTCTAGAACTTTGTAATAAAAATCGATCTTGTATCTTGTTTGTGGATGTTTTCAGTAGCTTCATCCTCTGCCTCGTACTGAAACTGTCTCTTCTTTCGACTTCGAGCTTGCACTGTATTACGTATCAGTGGATCACCCGTATCTAATGCTGATGCCAAGTCCATCGTATCAACTAAGTAAGATTTAAACTTTGCATAATTTCTGCTCCTCTCAAAGTACCCAGATATATTTTCAAGAAATCCTACTGCATCCAACACATGAGAATCAATGCTTTAAAGTCATATCAGACAACGAGTGAGTAAAGGAAAGAAAAGTAACTCAGCTGGTTTGCTATACACAGAGCATCGTGGACGACCATTCTATCGGTTCTATTGTCATTACTTATTTGAAGTAAGGCATCATAAACTTCCTATATTTGATAACTGAGTCAGAGCATCAATTCGGCTCTCCCACCTTGTGGTGGATTATGATTTTAAAGTGAGACTACTAATATGTTCCTTTAGTATGGCCTAACGTTGAACTGACGCAGAAAAAAAAAAGTCATAAACTTTTTTTAGCTATACAAAAAATGAAACATTTCTCAAGAAATAATACGCTGTACGATTTACTATATTCGGAATGAACAATTTGTAAATTGGTCAAAAACTCGCTATTAGAACCTAAATGTCTCTAGATGCTACCAGGGGCGAATCCAGGGGGGGGGGCGATCGGGCGATCTCCCCCCCCAGAAGAGGAAACTTTTTTATTTTATATATAAATAAAATATATAGTTTATTTTTTGACGCTCTTAAAAGTAGCTCTAAGTAGCAGTATTACAACTAGGGATGGCCACAAAGTTCCGGTTCCGGCGGAACCGGTTCCGCGAGGAACCGGTTCTCGGAGATCCGGTTTTCAGAACCGGTTCTGGAACCGGTTCCGGACCTGGATCCGAAAACCCGGTTCCAGACCGGATCTTAAGAACCGGTTCCAGATCTGGATCTGAAAACCCGGTTCCAGAACCGGATCTTAGGAACCGGTTCCAGACCTGGATCCGAAAACACGGTTCCAGAACCGGATCTTAAGAACCGGTTCCAGATCTGGATCTGAAAACCCGGTTCCAGAACCGGATCTTAGGAACCGGTTCCAGATCTGGATCTGAAAACCCGGTTCCAGAACCGGATCTTAGGGACCGGTTCCAGACCTGGATCCGAAAGCCTCCAAAGACCCGTAAAGGAGGCACAAAGTTCACCTTCAAAAATAATGCAAAGAGGACCATGCGCTTGTGCCTTCCCCGCCCAGACCCGCTTGTGCCCCCAGAAAAAAAAATTTGGTCCACCAGTGGGTGTTTAGCCAAATGAGTTGGCCAGTTTGCCTGTTTAGCCAATGAGTTTGCCAGTTACCCAGTTTATTTAGCCAAATGAGACAAGCTGCCGCCGTCTGGGAGCCTGCCTGTCGCTTCCACCATTTCATCTAGCATACTGTTCACAGCTTGCCAGCAGCTCGCGTTTAGGTAGGGATGGTAACAAAGTTTCGGTTCCAGCGGAACCAGTTCCGCGAGGAACCGGTTCTGTTTTCAGAACCGGTTCCAGATCTGGATCCGAAGAACCGGTTCCAGACCTGGATCCGAATAACCGGTTCTAGACCTGGATCCGAAGAACCGGTTCCAGACCTGGATCCGAAAAACCGGTTCCGGAACCGGATCTTCTAGAACCGGATCCGTTCAGACCCGAAAACCGGTTCCACCAAGAACCGGTTCTGGCCATCCCTAATTACAACCCACCGCCCCCCAGAAGTCCGTCCTGGATCCGCCCCTGAATGCTACAGGCTAGAACGGCCTTCTCAAGTGGGAGTGTACCTTTTGCATACTTGGAGCGGAGCGTTAGAACATTATTGAATAGAAAAAAATATAAAAAGACACCGTGATAATCTTATGCACTCTAGCTCAAAATCCTATCTACACTGCTGCAAGGGAAATATTGAACGAGATACCTGTGGCTAGTAGTTTGATAATTGAAAACTAGGAGGAATGCTCTGAATTTCCTGAGAGAGTATTTCTTGAATGTGAGTGAAGTAAGTTCAATTACATTCTCAGGTTAACACAATCTTATTTTTCCATGTGAGCCTATTACGAAGCATTATATTTTGATAGTATTCTTTTCTTTTTCAAATTTTGCCGCCCATTAGACTTGCCGCTCTGGGCGGTGGCACGGCTCGACCCTCTCTCGCGCCGGCCCTGTCTCTACTAAAGAAGGCCTAAGAAAAGCTATTCAAGAAGAATGGGACACAATCAGTCCCGAAGCTACAGAACTACGAACTACTACAGGTGAAATCAATGCCACGAAGACTACAGACAATCATTAACGCACAGGGTAATCCCACAAAATATTAAATAACGTAATATACTTTATAAGCACTAATTCAAGCATAAGTGTACGGTGACATTTTGCATTTACAAAAAGGAATTCTCTCTTTTCTTCTGAACAAAACAGTGATTGTGTTTGTTTGGCCTTTCTCTTATATATAGAAATAAAATGTATGAATGTGTAGTCTTAATTCTGGTTATATATATATTTTCCACCTCCCGTTCTCATGCTAGCTGTTTTCAATATAAAGTATGCACGGTGTACGAACACTTTCTGCGCTCACTGTAGGTATGTTGACAATAAGCGAATGTTATTACTTATTAGAATATTTGTTGAGATTTCTTTTCCTCCACTGCCTTTCGCCTGGTTACAAAGTAGTTTGCAGTGCTTTGGAGTAGCTGTAGGTGGGAACGCGATAATGTTTGAGACATACCGGCGACTTTTTTGTGTGTGAAAATAAGACCCTTATAAAACAGTAAATAACTGCAGTAGCAATTGTCTACGTAAGTGATAAAGACATATCCAACTACAAGAAACTAATACAGTATATATATTCATTATTGTGTTTCTCTTTTAACAGCTACTAGCTAGGGATGGCCAATTCCAGAATTTTTACTTTCCGGAATCCGGAAAGTAAAATCGGAAAAATTCCTGATTTCGGAAAAATTCCGGATTTTTTCCGAATGTCGGAATTTTTCCGAAATCCGGATTTTTTCCGAATTCCGGATTTTTTCTGAATTCCGGAATTTTTCCGAAATCCGGAATTTTTCCGAATGTCGGAATTTTTCCGAATTCCGGAATTTTTCCGAATTCCGGATTTTTTCCGAAATCCGGAATTTTTCTGAATTCCGGAATTTTTCCGAATTCCGGAATTTTTCCGAAATCCGGAATTTTTGTGGATTCCGGATTTTTTCCGAAATCCGGAATTTTTCCGAATTCCGGATTTTTTCCGAAATCCGGAATTTTTCCGAAATCCGGAATTTTTCCGAATTCCGGAATTTTTCCGAAATCCGGAATTTTTCCGAATTCCGGAATTTTTCCGAATTCCGGAAAGTAAATTTTCCGATTCCGGAAAACAAAATTTCCGGAATCCGGATTCCGGAAAATTTTGGCCATCCCTAATATATATCGTAGATCGAAAATGAGCGATATTAGTGACGAATTCATAGTTTTTGGGGTTCCTAAGTTGATTGGTGACAGTTTTGGTGCATTTTATGTCCGAAATAAACGTATTCCCCTTCTGCGAAGAGCGGGCATTCTGCTAGTATAATTTAAATACAAGATCCAAATCTGACCAATGCAAAACGAAAAGAAAAAAATATGAATAACCGTATGTCTTATAATATGTATACCTTATAATGTTACATATCAATAACCTTGTGTTACAGCTTCAGCAATATATTGTTATTAAAATAAACTTTTTTTTCCTTCGTCAAACTTTAATCTTTAATTTAAAAGCAAATGAGTTGTGAAACTATGGTACATTTAGGCGTATTTAGGTCTGATGAGACACTAAGCTATTGAAGCTAATCGAGACTTTATTTATATGTCTAGATGCCCTTCGTCAACTGACATTTTAGGGAGCAGGCTAGCAGGACTCCATTTGTTATACCATACATGAACAATGTTGCTTTATACAGATTTTATTTTTATTTATTTTTAACTTATTTTTGAAAATAGAGAACACCGTAGTTTGGTGGTTAATGGCGTTGGACTTACGTATGTGTGGTTCCGGCTTTGATTCCCGGCACGTACATCCAGCTTCGTGAGGCAAACTGGGGATTCGCGTGAATAAAAGACGTGATTGGCGGCCACTAGGACTAGAAAGTTTCTGATACGCCTGTTAAGAGACAGGGCGATCGATGCAGAGCGCTGACTACATGTTCCTCGCTAGGCTAAACGTAATTCAGCCGGTCACTAACAGATGGCGTTGGAGCGACTCAGGCCCATTAAGGACTGTCACGCCAGTGGTTAGTTTATTTTTGAAAATATGCTCGTACATCCAGCATATTTTTCTTTAAATTTTTTGAGGCCCCCAAGACAGTAAGGCCCTCTAAGCTTGTCCTTATTTAGCTTATACGTAAATCTGGCCCCGGCTAAACTTGCAACCTACGAGCATTAAATACTGAAACCGGAAGAAGCACATTATAACTTCCGGTTCCAATTGACGAATAATTTAACGAATAATTTGACGAATAGAACCTGTTCATCGGATGCTGAACTCATATCAAAAACAGTTTCAATTACTACTACATAAAAATCACTATAGAAACCGAAAGTTATGCCTGTTCTTACTCTATCCGCTTCAACCATTTTGGGATTTTTAGGGTAAATTTTAGACTTTCAATCAAGCAGCGACTGCATCATCACTATTTATTGTAGGGTTTTAGTTCGTACCTCATTCCCTTCAAAATAAAGCAAATTTCGAAACTGTAATATTCGCATGTTCGTATCATACACCAGAAAAGGAAAATTCGAGAAAGTTTTTTTTTTTTTCTGAAAATATTCTTCTTTCAAAAGGATAGGAGCATCTGTACCGGGTCTGTGTTAACATACAAATCTTAATTATAGAAGGGGAGGGGAGAGAAAAAAGAGGAATTAAGCTATAAAACGTGTATGATGTACTCTGTCTGGTCACGTCGACGACATATCACACCCTTATTACAAAAGTGCCACAACTCAAAAAAGTTAGTTTTGAGTGAATCGCATTTGAAAGTGTTGGTAATACACTCACTTTAATGTTATTCACTAGTGAAACTAGAGCTCTCGTGCAACTTCTAGAAAAGCTAGGGCCATGATTCTTATATTGCCGGATAGACTGCAGGCTCACTAATCCGAATATATACATAACTTAAAATTGACAATTTTTGAGTTGTGACACTATTGTAGCAAGGATGTAATATATATGTGTTTTTGGATCCCATAAAACCTTTCAGACAAATTTGTGAGAGAACAAAATGAGTTATCTATCTTGTACTTTTGAAGGCCAAAACAGATGACGTCATGACCTCCGTCAGCCTGACGAGCTCCTTCTCAAACCACATGTTACCGCAATGTAATTATGTACGACTAAATCCAGCAGTACGAGTTCGTTGATGGATAAGATCATCCAGCCAATTCCAAGACACAGAGAATGCAAAATGGGTTAGATGTATTACTATGGGAGTAATTATAGATATCATCCTTGCTGAATAAACTACCCGCAGTGCTGCTGAGATTAGCGGGTTAGTATAATGCTCAGGATGAAAAATATTAATCTCTCCGTAACATATAACACATTTTCTATTTTAAAATATTCATTTATCTGAAAGTACATAGTGACCCAGAAGTAGGTATACAGACCAGTATCGATCAAGTATAACATTTTAATTTATTAAGATAATGAATTTATTTGTTTTGGTTTGTTCCGAGCTTAAGGCATAAGTGAAAATAAATTAAGAAGAGATAAGGAAGAAACTAAGTCAATACCTGTATGGATAATAATAAGTTAATGAAATGAAATGTCATGACCGATCAGTACGGGGCCACTCTGTATAATTCATTTGAGGCAAAATGCTATATTTGATATTAGGTTTTGGTAAAATTAGTTTGGTTAACCAAAAAAAAAAAAAAAAAAAAAAAAAACTAAACTTCTTTACGTGGTATACACCGTGACGTTGGTATTTGTTGTGTGAAAGATCATAGCAAGGCTGAATTTCGCCTGCTGAATGAAGTTAAATGCTTATATATAAGTAAAAGATTACAAACAAAATATTGAGTTTCGCCTTGCCATGAAGCTGAAGATGGATATCTTATTTTCAATAGTGTATTTTGTTACTCATACATTTTCTAAGGACTTTCCTGTTATATTCTTATGAAAGTATCAGATATCCTACAAGAAGACGTAAAGAAAAGTTTTTTGTTCGTTTGAAGTTAACGCTGTGGGTAACCGCAATCATTTCCCTCCACTATTTTTCCATTCAGTGTACAGAGAAGCATGTCGAACGAGAAAAAGCACTTTGCACTCCAACGTATCTTATGAGAATCTCAGAGAAAAGATAACAATGTTCAGCCTCCATTTGTATCCAATCACCGCCCAAATCGTCTTTTCCTCTTTTTCTCTACTCATCAGCTTTGTCAACGCCAGACATTCTAAATGTCCTTCAGCCGGTAAGGGATAGAGAACATTCCAAGTTTTTAAACAATACTAACTGCAAGTGACTTTCGGGTATTATTTAAGTTTCTCCCATAAATCACTTAGTAGTGTCTCTGGCTCACTTAGTAATGATTATGGTTCGTTATTTCTAATCATGATGTGTATAAACACAGTGTGGAAATGTCATAAAAACTATAGTGCGTAAAACACGAACCAACTTATGCTAGGTGGCCACTAAAAAGCACGAATGCTATCTAACCGAGTCAGAGCAGGAGCGCCCGAGTGACAGCAATGGGGTGCGTCCGTAGAAAGCAGATGCATCAGTGATGGTGGGTATGCCCATAAACGAGGTTGTTTAAAACGCCTCACTATAAGTCCGTAGCCGTCGATGGTTTTGGGGGAGATACAAAATGCCATCTGTGAATTTATTTTTCAGAGTGTAAAACATATTTTCAAATTACGGGGTGGGCCGAGAAAATTCGGAGTTCCGGGGGCGAGATCTACAGTCAGCCGATGACTAGTTATTAGTATATAGGGATCAATACTAAAAGCAGAAGTTATTTCTGTAGGATATTGTATTGTATTGTATTTATTTACTCCATTTGAAAGCAAGATACATTTGGTGTTTGGAGGGTGCAGGCAGTCCTCTTTCTTGTTTCAAATACACTTAGAAAAAGAAATATGTTACACTATTTAATACACATTATTGCAAAGATAATCTGCTACGCTGTAATATACTTTATCCACCAGGAATCTCTTGAGTTTCTTTTTAAAAACATTTATATTTTCTTCATTTTTTATTTCTCTGGGTAGCTTATTGTAAATTTGTACTCCCATATGGCTTGGGCCTTCCTGTACTAATGCTAGTTTTGTAAAATATTGTCTTCTTTCATTTTGTTGTCTGGTATTATATACGTGATTTATTTGGGTTCCATCTTTCAGTTTAGCTGCATAGATTGCAGTTTCATATACATACATAGATGGTAGGGTAAGGATGTGGTGCTGTTTAAATTTTTCTTTGCATGATGTTCTCATGTGTAGACCAAATATTATCCGTATTGCTTGCTTCTGTTTCATGAAGACTGCTTTGCTGCTTGAAGATTTGCCCCAGAAAATGATGCCGTAATTTAGTATAGGGTGTATAAGCCCGTAGTATACTTGGATCAAAGCTTTAGTATTTAACGTTTCTTTTAGTATCCTGAGTGCATAAAGTCTGGAATTTAATTTTACTATTATTTCTTTAACGTGGGTTTCCCAAGTTAGATTTTCATTTATATGTAATCCTAAAAATTTAATTTCATGGGTGAAATTAGTTTTAGATTGGTCAATTTATTTTTGGTTTCTTTTATTTTCGTGTTTTGTTTTGTGTGAAAAAGTAGGTATTTTGTTTTTGTGTTGTTTATGCATAAGCAGTTACTTTCGAACCATTTTTTGGCTTGATCCAATACTCTACATGTGTTGTTCCTTAGCTCACTTACGGTTTTACCCTCTACAATTACGCTTGTGTCATCTGCATATAAAATTACTTCAAAATTCTTCAATATTCCAGGAAAATCATTTATATACAGTAGAAATAGGATTGGACCTAATATTGAGCCCTGAGGCACGCCGTTGCGGACTTGTCTTGGGTTTGATAAATATGTTTTTACATTCCCATTTTGTATGTGGGAGACTTCAACTGCTTGCGTCCTCCCCTGTAAATAGGTTTCCATCAGCTGTAGCACTTTCCCCCTTATGCCATAATGCTCAAGTTTTCGTAAGAGTATTTTGTGGTTAACTAGATCGAAAGCTTTGCTTAAATCATAGAAAATGCCTAAGATTAGTATTTTATCATTTAGCCCTTTTAGTATGTATTTTATAAGCGTATATGTTGCCGTAGTTGTGTTTTTTCCAGTTACAAAACCGTGTTGTTCATGGCATAGTATCTGCTGTTTGTTCAAGAAATTTATTAGTCTCTTTTTAATTAGTTTCTCAAATATTTTATTTATTGGGTGTAAGAGTGATATCGGTCTGTAATTTTGTATCAATGTTCTGTCTCCCTGTTTAAAGATTGGTTTTATTTTAGCTTCTTTTAATTTTGTTGGATATTTTCCTGTATTGAGACTTTCATTAAATAGGTATGTGAGTATAGGTACTAAATTCTGGCTGTTCTGCTTGATTATTTCAATTGGAATTTCGTCGCTTGTAGCTTTATTTGGGTTTAATCTATTTATTTCATAAAATACCTCATGTTCTATTATCGGCATGAGGAACATAGTTTTGCATGTCCTAGGTTTAAAATTTCTTAATAGTTCAATAGCCTTTTCGCTATCTTGCGTCTTTGCAATACCGATAAAGTAATCATTAAATATTTCTGCTATTTGGTCAGGATTCGTGATCTGTGTCTGATTGACATAAAGACTAATATTGTTTTGTGTACGTTTATTTTCCCTTCGTGTATTTTGATTAACTACCTTCCACAATGTTTTTGTTTTGTTATTTGCTGTCATTATTTTGTTTGTGTAGTAACCTTGTCTAATATTACGTAATTTTCTTTTGTATTGATTTATAAATGCTTTATTTAGTGTACTGAGAAGGTATCTATTCTTTAGATCCTGAATCAATGCCAAAAAAAAAGTCGACTTATATTACCGTTTTTACTCTACTACAATAGAGGAATAATGTATACCAATTACAGTTTGGGAGATGCAACCTATTCTTGTGGTACTCAGTCAATATCAAAAAAACTGCTTCTCGCTATCCTTTGCAATTATATGTATACTGTGGTGATCACTTTGAAACCAGAAATTTTAGATTTCCACCACTGCCGGTTTAAATAGAGGGACTGATATACGGCCGAGACGACACTTATTCTTGCAAAACTGAATCCAAATCAAAAAGATTCACCGTTTTTATTCAGTGAAAAGCGCTTTAGTTCTATGGCAATCAATGTTCAAGAAACAGTTGGTTTCTCTATCACTTCTGGTTTGAGCAGAGGATTAATTGAGGAGAACTCACTGAATCGATTGCAAAACAATGCTTCTCGGTACTCTTACCGTTTTTGTTCGTACCTATCGACAGACACACGAAGCCGTTTTACAAGACCACTGCTGCAGTACTAAAATGATCACAGGGTATATGTTTTATTATGGACATCTATGATTGACATGAAATGAAATGAAATCTACCAGTTTTACGTCCCACAGTTATGTCGGCTAAGCCAAAGGTAGCGGAGATAAGAGCTGAATGAAATGGTGGAATGAAGAAAATGGATGGAAATGAGAGAACCTCGTGAAAATCCACGCACACGGTGCATGTCCACCACAAATCTCGTTTGGCGTAGCTGGGATTGAACCAAGGACCCTATGCACCAGAGATGAACGCTCTAATAATACAGGAAGCATTTTTTTAAAATTAACAATTAAAAATGAATGTATTGCCATTAAAATATAAAAGCAGGGATACTACTTTATAGTCTAAACACATTTTATTCAATTTTCTTGATGATTCTCTTTACATAGATGCAGAGGAGGATTCAGGACAGACTTCTGGGGAAGGTGGGTTGTAATACTGCTACTTAGAGCTACTTTTAAGATCTCCAAACTCTGGGATGGGATTTATTTATATATAAAATAAGAAAGTTTTCTCTTCTGGGGGTGATCGTCCCCCCTTCCCCTTGATCAGTTCCTGCATAGACGACTCCATTAATAACATAAATGAGTGTATGTATGCAGAAGGAATGAACAGAAAAACTCGCCCGATGTACCAGAAAAAATTAAGAAAATTGTAGTGAGGAGTATGTTGGAAATATGATTATCATCATATGCAATTAACGAAAATTTTTGGTAGTGCTATTCACTGATCAAAACAACAGAACCTGGAGAGAGAGAGAGACAGAGTTCATGTAATCTTTCTATTTTTCTTCCTCTCTTTCCCTTTCGTGATTGTCCGTTGTGATAATATGATAAGCATTTGCGTCTTCGGCGCGGGAGACCCCGGTTCGACTCCCTGCTGGAGCTCATGTGGTTAGGATTCCACGTTAAGCTATAGGTCCACGTCTCATATTGCTTCAATGCTAAAAAAGACATTAAATTTTAATTTTATATCTATGTAATCTCTTTTGTGATCGCAGAGTAATGAGAGCCGACGCTTCCCGACATTTGGCGTCCCCCCAGCGTCGCAAGGCAAACTGGGGAGTAACGTCAATAAAAGACGTGACGGTTGCTGAGCGTGAGGACACACACAAAAGCTTTCGAAGAGACAGTTTTTGTAATAATAATAATAAAAAAAAGTTTGATTTGAAAAGCGGATTAGAAAGCTACAGAACTCTGAACTTCACAATAGATGGATACATATTGGCTCAGTGGTAGAGCGTTCACTCTGGGGTGCGGAGTCCCTGGTGGGACTCCAAGACATAGGCCCCTACAAGTTTGTTGACTCTTCTCGAGCATTTTTCAATTTCACCCCATATTCTTCCACCAAATTCTTTAATAATCATAGGGCCGCGGTGACTCAGTGGTAGAGCGTTTACTTCTGATACACGGGGTCCTTAGTTCAATTCCAGCTTACGTCAAATGAGCTTTGTGATGGACAACACCATATGCGTGGGTTCTTCCATTTCCTCCTACTTTCTTCATTCCACTATTTCCTTCATTTCTCATCATCGTCTCCTTTAGCCTAGCCGGCATAATCGTGGGGCGTAAAACTCAGATTTCATTTCATTTACTTTATTTTCATGATCATTGATTTCTTTTATCTTCCGTCTCCTTTGGGCTACAGAACATAACCATAGGATGTAAAACTGAAATATTTCATAGTGCAGCTCTCTCGCATTTTCATTTTGTCCCCATTCCTTTGTGACAACGCCTACTGGAAGAAACCATAGTGCTCACCACACAGTTGTTAACTTGAAGTGGACGCGGAGTGGGGATTTGAACCATGGAGTTTTACTTTAGTTTAACATCCAAATTTCGGTTCAAATGAGATTGAAACGTTTTCGTATTGTGAGTGTATAGAAAGCGTGGTGATGAAACGTTCAAGAAGAGATGAAGTACTCGTATAAAGGCTTTTGCAGTGGCAGTGGATGAAAATGTAGAGTCGTCGAGACAAGAGCAACATACTCCAGTGACTTTTGCAAAGCAACTTCAATCTTCCAGCTCTCCATATTTTTTGAATAAAAAAGAAATGCACAAAGAATTAAAAGCGGTATCAAAAGGAACGAAAATACAGTGTTTTGGCTTCAGGCCAAAAGGAATACTTTATGTAGAGAAAGAAAGAAGGCAGGCAGTTCGTGTGCCACAGAAAGTTATCGATTCAATAAAGTCCTTTAAACATGCGAAACAAACGTTGCTTAATTTCTATTCCGTGATTTTTATGCTGAATAACCCAATCCTCTTTCGCCTCTTCAGAAACTCGCCAATTTCTCCTCTCCTTTCTGACTTAATTTATGGCGCCTACAACTGACTGCAAATGGACTGAATCTTTAATTTGGTGCAACAACTTTTTCAAAGACGAGTTACGACGGCTCGAGAGTCAGACTGGGCAAAATAAAAAGTTTTCTAGCAGTCTTCTTTATTTATGGCTACCTTCTTCGAAACCCGGTGGGAGTTCTTATCCAGGAATATCTGGTGCAATTGGGAAACTTCTTTTTTAAAAAATTTAAAAGCAACGAACTTAATGTTAGAAAGATAAGAATTTAACGGCTCTGGGAATCGAAGACCGATTTCTGAACTAAAACTATACTATTTCATGTCCACGCCCACCAAGGACTATGGACGCTCAAACAGTGACGACTCTCGAGGGAAGTACTAAACTTTACTACTTCAAACAAAGGGAAGAGAAGTTTTCTAATGTGTCATTGTTGTATAGAAGAATTAGTATATTAGGTAAGTTTGCTTCCTTAGTTTGCAGAGATAAAGTTATTTATTATTTTTTTATCAATATGACTTCTCTCAAGAGCCGCCAGTGCAATCATGTGGTTAAAGATCAAACCAAATCCTGTTATTTCTGGTTTCCTAGATCGAAGTTCGTAACCTCTTAACTACAATGGTTGTCCAAGTGCCTAACTATACTGGTTTTCACCCAATCGGTGGTCGAACCTGGAACCACAAGAACGCATGTTACCATTTCGAGGCATGACATCTATCGAAGACAAATCGAACCTCTTCGTCTTCACTTATGATCTTTCTGCTTTTATATCCTCCATTAATTGTAGCCTCCTTCGCCCCCTCCCTCTCTTTCCTGCCACCATACCCTCCAGCGCGTCCCTCATGATAGTTCCTTCTTAGCCAATGTCCCAACTACTTTCTCTTCTTAATAATAATCTAAAATATTGTTCTTTTCTCCTCTACCATTTCTAACATCCTCTCATTCGTTTCTCGCTCGATGCAATTAATTCCCTCAATTCTTCTCCACATTAACATTTCGAAAACTTCCAGTCGTTTTTCATCACTTTCCATGTTTCAGCCCCATACAATACAACGCTCCACACGAAGCATTTTATAAGTCTTTTTCTCAACTCTTTATTTAAGGCCCCACAAAACAGACTTTTCTTCCTCCTAAAGGCTTCTTTCGCCATTCCTATCCTTACTTTCATTTTACGTTCGCACATTATGTCATGTGATCAGGGGCAATTTTCGACCAGGAAGCACTTCATATTTTCCACATGAATAAATACAGACAACGTAAGTATTAGTTTGCTTGCTTGCTTGATTTATATCTGGGTCCCTTGTCGGTAGCAATACTATATCCACAACGAGCCCTACAGTTTAAAGTGGGATCTCAACTACTGTAGTGCACAGCATCGAACCCGAAGTGCGAGGTGCATACCAAAATTAAGTACCGTTCCTTCATAACTCCCGCAGTTTTCAGTTTTCGAGTTATACGTTTCTGTCCTTTTCAACAAAATTTCCTTCCACATCTATATATATATCATTGTATCCAAGGCTCGGACTGGCCAGGGCAGGGATCCCTGCCGGGGCCCTCTCTAAAGAAATAATAATGAATATTGAATAACATGGAAAGTAAGATAAAACATGTCTGCTTTTTTTGGAGAATAGTCACTCGTTGTAGTTTGTTCCGTTCCCAGTAGTCTTGGGGGGTCCCATTATTGGAATGAAAGTAAGAGTATTATAAAGTCCTATTTGAGGCCCTTTGTTTGTGGTAGAGACCTGCACGGGCCGAATGTTTCGGTCCGACCCCAATCCAGCCCGAACGTACCTAGGCCCGGCCCAGTCCGGGCCCGAAAAGTTTTAGAGATTTTCGGCCCGAGCCCGGCCCGGCCCGATAAGTTTTTAAAATTCTTGGCCCAAGCCCGGCCCGATAAATTTTAAAAGTTTTTGGCCCGATCCCGGCCCGATAATTTTTTTTTAAAAATTAGCTCGAGCCCCAATCTTTCTCAAAATTTAGTACTAAATTTGACCTAACCCTCAGAAACATTTTCGAAACTCTGGTTCACAACCTGACGCTTGCCTCCCGAATGGTACCATTGTCTCCTAGAACTTTGCCTCTCATCGAGAGAACAAAAACTCCATTCCCTGTAACAAAAATCGAACTTATTTGATTTTTAGCATAAAGTGAAGATGGCAATATTGTTTAGCGACAGGCAAAACATCCCACCCCTTCTTGTTATATTTTGAGTTCAGTGAAGGTCAAGGTCAGAGCTTAATTTACCGCATCATGCCAGCAATCCTCTATAGTGAAAGTGGAGCCGCTACACTTCAACGTTTGGCTTTATTCCAATTATCGTTTAACAAAAGTCAATAATTATTAAAGAATTGCAATTAATCGGCCCCAGCCCGGCCCGGCCTGAAGAGAAATCAGTGTCGGCCAGCCCAAGCCCGGCTCGGCCCAAAGAAATAACAGTGTCGGCCCGCCCAAGTCCGGCCCGACCCGGCCCAAAGAAATAGCAGAGTCGGCCCGCCCAAGCCCGGCCCGTGCAGGTCTCTAGTTTGTGGCCTTGTAAGAATATATTTCAACAGTATGAAGGATGGGGCTCCAACATTATGTTGTCTAAATGTATATTGGAGCCTCATGAATGACGAAATAAGACTGACTTTTATAAAGTCCTACTGGAGGCCCTCTGTTAGTTGTTTCACATGTTATTGCAACATCGTAAAGAAACAGAACAGGTCCCCACCCTGGGGCCCAATTACAACGCGTAAATGAAGCTGGAAATAGAGTGTCATTACAACAAGCAGAATTAAAAAAAAAAAATGAAACTCAGTATACTTTGTGAGGCTCCTATATGCTTCATGGGAAAGGACGACGACGTCCTCCACGTAGGGCTCCTGCCGGGGCCCTACACCTCCCAGTCCGAGACTGTTGTATCCTATTATCAAAAGTGTCTGAGAAGACATTTTGGGAAGTGCTTTAGGCGTTGGAGAATGGTACTTCCAGACTCGAAACGTCTTCCTCGCAATGAACTTTTCAATTTTCAAAACATACAGTAATTATTAGAGGACAGTTCTCGGAAGCGGTGTTCTTATTCTGGAAAAAGCCTTTTCTTATCCGGAAGACCTTGAGGTCTATAAAAATTCAACAAGGTTAGATATATTCTCAATATTTAGCTTTTAGTTCCCCTTGACCAGGGCTCAATAAAAGCCATGTTTTCTGAAGTGATGTACCAATAGTCTTCCCATGATGTAATGAGAGAATTCTCTAAGGTTATAGATATACAATGGAAGATGCTCCATCACGGCGGAATTAAAATACAGCTAATTTTACAATAATAATATGATATCCTCAAATAGATAAAAGATAATCGAAAACTGGAACAAGAGCTCGCTAAACAATATTATTTTACATGAGATACCGTTATCACGACTCACTTATCTGCTTTCGATTTCCAGCCATTAAGAAAATCGGCTTTTATTTTCGCGTTTATAAGTGGCTGCAAATGGGAAGCTACTAGGTGAGTTGTGATAATGGTACATCATGCAAAATAATATTATCTAGGGTGCTCTTGTTCCATATTTCGATTATCTTTCATGCATTTGAAGATATCACGTAATTACTTTAAAATTAGCGGTATTTTAATTTCGCAGTGATGGGGCCCTCCTCTTAAGCCTCCCCTTGAGCACGGTATGATGCAAGAATAAACAGTTATCAAATTACGATGCATACATAACGACACAAAAAATACCTGACATGGGATCAACTTGGAAGTTCGAACCCCCTTTCACGAAATTCTGCGTACGCTACTGGTGACGCATGACGCACCATTCCAAAATCAGTAGTAGCCTACTATGTTACAGCTAGCTTCATAGTTTCTTTCATGACTGCAGCGTCAACTAGACAATTTTTGTTCTCTTAATGTTTAAACTAATTTCTTCTTCTCCCCCCCCCCGCCTAGTATTTTAATTCATGATGGTGTTATGATTACCCCTTTTCCCTGCCCAACTGTATCTTAAATTTTATTTTCAGAAAAAAAAACAATATTACAGTTAATAACAACAGGGTAGTAATAATAAGGGCGATAACGTTACCTTTCTCGTTTCAATATCCAAATTAAGCTTCCTTTTCTTCCGGGACTCTCCGAGGACAGGAGTGCAGATGAAGAATTTGGACGTCCGAACGCCGTCCGTCCGGTATTCGTCCATCTGTCGCATAATGTGAATCGGCGTGCGGGAGGCGGCTTCATATAGACGTTGTACCACAGGTGGCCGAGTGGCGGCGCTGAACAAGCCAGTTGACACATCTCGCTTCGATACATAGTGCTTCGTTTGCTCACTGAAGGCGCTCAAGTCGCTCTCAGCTGGAAAAGAAAACGAAAAACAAAATTGTCAGTCAGACGAAACTTTAACAATTGAAATGTAATAGGCCTAATACCTTTTAAAATCGCATAGCTTTACGTAAGTTATTAGTGTGTTTATAACCAGGAGATACATTCTCGTCATATCCAAGCCGCATTCGCGCTGAATCCTCCTCCCATTCTCCTCTCCCCCAAAATAATATATTTGTTTTAAACTTAGTGATAGTTTGATCTTCAATATTACCCTCTCCCACTGGCTACGGACTTAATCTAATGTACTATATAAAATTACAAGTAACTCTGTTTATAACTTTGTACCTCTTGGACCACCCGACCAGGGCCGGACTTACGAATAAGCTAAACCAGCTATAGCTTAGGGCCTCAAAGTTAGTGGGCCCCAAAAATTTACGAAATAAATGGACGTACACTTGCAAAGTATAGGATAAAAACTTTAACATGTTATGTTATAAAACTTATATACATCAACAGTATTTTGTGTAGTGTAGGCTTCTATGATATAAGTAATGGGGCCCCCTCCTGCTAGCCTACTTCCAAAAATATCACTAGTTTGCTCATTTCTGCACATAGGGTGCCTACGTTCTTTACGGACTGGTTGCATGACAAGATATAGCATGCAGCTGCACACTTCAGTACAGGTAATTTGTCATTGACAAAGGATAGCTCGATATAAATAAAGGGCCCATTACCTTTAATGAATTGTTTTAGGGCTTCATCAAGTCTAAATCGGCTCTGCACCCAACCGATCTCGATCAAATTTTGAACGTAGATGAGGTTCGGGTCTGGGGTAGCTTTAATCATTTCACTTTTATGATGCAACTTAGTGGAGGGGAAGGAGAGAGATATTTAAAAATGATCGAAAATGACCGATATTTTAGGTCTAATCCATAGTTTCCGGGGTAGCTGAGATGAACAGTGACACTTCTGATGCTGTTTAAATCCAAATTCAGTCTCGCAACTTGGGGGAGGGATATATATAGTTTCTCGCTTTATTCAGTGTGAAGAAAGTATGATTGAAGCCAATTTTATCCAGTGTATACCTGAGCGTGAAGGGGGAGCTACAAGCCCCTATAGCCCTCCCCTTGGATCCGCGCCTATATATATATCGCATAACTTTATTAATTACAGTATTATAATACCAGTATTTAATATAAATATATTAGATACTATAGCAATTTTTCTCTGACGATGAATAAGCAAATTTCCAAGAATTGAACTCCCTTCGAAACTGCAGGGGAGGGAAATTGCCGCACCCTGCGGATGCCAATGTTCGTGGCTGTCAATAACATCGCGTCAGATTGCGAATGGATGGCGTCAAAGAAGGCGCTTGGACTCTCGGACCTTAAACAGCACATAAAAGATTATATGAAATCAGAAACATAAGTTCAATACATCTTTACTCATTCATAGAATCTGCTTGCGACTGTAATCCGCGAACCATAAATTGAAACGTTCCTGTAGACTAACGGAAAATGTTTCGTTTGAAAATCGAACGCGGGGACACAAACATCCATTAACCTACTTTGAAAGCCCTGTTTATACTCCCTCCTTGTTTATTCCATGTTAATGTATCCGTCCCCAGTGAAATCACGTGGGAAAGAAAAGTGTCACTAACAGGGTTAGGCTATTCCGACAACACTCAAATGACAGTGGCCACCAGGCGTGATTGATTACCTCTAACGAAAAGGATTGACCATGATTTTTTCTTCGTGACACGAACCATCGCACAAAGCACAACAGGAAATGTATTGCCAACAAATTTCTTCGCAAAATATGTTATAACGAAAACTTACTAACGAAATTTCCTAAATTTATTATCTTGAAGTCCAAATCATTTTTACTGATATCAAGTATATGTATTGTTTGTTTGTGAGAAAGCACGAGCTCTTCAAGCCCTTACAAACTCAGTTCCCCAGATATAAATGACAAACTGATCCTTTTAGTATTGTCATTAATGTTAATTTTTGTAATACCGCTCTACATCCATCTGTAACATGAAGATAATGACGGATTAGAACCTACGGAACAAGTTTTTATCCTAAGAGCTATTTTAGACAGAGTTTCAACCTGCGACCACGTGCACTGAAGACAAACGGCTTAACAATGATAATAGGAGTAAAGTGAACACTGACATAATTGACGTATATATATACTTGGACTTGAACTACCTCCCTTCTGGTCTAGCGCACATGCCTTGTGAAACACGAAGCCATCGGCTCGTCTCCCGATGTGAAAGTATTGATTTCAAGAGTAGGGAACAGAGGCACTGGGATGATTACCATAATCGCCTGCTCTTTCCTTGGACACTGATTGGTCACCTTCCTTTTTGCTGGACACTTGATTGCTTGTCTACCTGTTTCCAGAACACTGACTGGCCTCCCTTGTGTTCTCTACACACTGATTGGTCTCTTATCCTTTTGGCGGACACTTGATTGGTCGTGTACCTGTTTCCACAACACTGATTGGTCGCGTTTCTTTTCTCTGAACACTGATTGCTTGTCTATCAGTTTTCTGCACAGACTGGTCGCCTACCTATTTCCTGATTACTGGTCACCTACCTGTTCCTTGGACATTGATAGTCGCGTACCTATGAGCGCTGATTGTTCGTTTGTCTGTTCCACGAACATTTGTCCTGGTATTCTCAAAGCAGTGTTATTATCTGCTTGCCTGACATCTTAAAGGTTAGTGCAAAAAGCGCACAGGCAAAAGTCTAAAAGAGATGCACGATGAACACAGTACGTAATGAGGGAACAACTAATGGACATAAGACAGTAAACTCGAAAACTGCGGAAATGATGCTGTCCACCCAGGGGCGTACTCAGAAGTTTTTTGTTAGGAGACGTAAAAGCTTTGGGAGGCCCATCTGCACCCGGAAAGACTACGAGTAATTGTACCTATATTTTCAGAAGAAAAATGATAGAACTAGGTTGTTTTTATAAGAGAAAGAGTACAAATGAAGTGTAACTACAAATTTTCATCTCACATCCATCATTAAACAGGTACCGTATAGTTTTATTGAGAAAGTGTGCAAATATATGTTGAATTATTAAGTTTTAGGGAGTCCGTATCCTATGAACCTCCCCCGTAGGTGCTCACTTGTTTCCACAATACGCTAACAGTCTGGGATCGAACCAACTAAGATGAGCACTCTACTATCGAGATATTTCAAGTGCGTTTTGATAGAGAAAGAAACTATTAGAATTCCTACTGAAGTTACTTTCTTTGGCAAATGAAAAGATTTCTTTTGCCAACAAATGTTACTTGTTCTGGGCACCGTGATCGGTAACTTTCCGTCCAACAAAATCAACACCGCTACAAAAGAAAGAAAGAAAAACAGAGAAAAAGTGCAAGATTCGTGCAAGAACATTATTGGCCAAGGCCGTTTATCCTTTGTTTTGTTTTGTTTTTATCTTCGTTTCGTTCTGTTTCTTGTGTGAAGTGCTGAGGCAAAGGAATTCCTTAGCGGGTGATGGCTTTCTTTCCGTTGTCCTTTTTTTTTAAATTTCCTTTGTAGGCCGCCTCATCCAGGGCTCAGGGGTTTTTCTTCGATTTGCCCATTGAGGTGTTGCTTTGAACATCGTGACTTGTTCCCACACAGAACCACCGTCCAAGGTCACCTACACAACTCACAATCCTCAGCGTTGCTATCTCTGAGTTTTCGTTAGTATCCAGCTTAATGCACCTTTTCAGCATAGAGGCTGTATGAGACGTGAAGAGGCCATACAGCTTATCTGGGATTCCAACATTAGGTTCCAGCGAAGCGGGGTTTGATTCCCGGTGGGATTTCACCGCAATCAACAGAAGATAGCCCACATACGCAACGGCGCCCATCAGGGGGTGACAAAGTGGGGCGCTTGCCCCCCCCCCCCCCTAAGAGGAAATTGTACTTGGGAATATCGAAAACCCAATAGAATTTTTACATTAGTTACAGCAAAATTTGAAACTATATTTGAAACGTTGCTTATACTTGACCCCCCCCTTGGAAACCACAACATAGGCGTATTATGACTTGATTGCGATTGTTCAATGCACTGCATGGAAAGCGCACTGGCTCAGCTGTAGAGTGCCTTCCTCTTTTGTGTGGGATGATCCCTAGTTTGATTTTCGATAGGTAACTTTGCAGTTGACAACATCGTGATAAATGGGTTTTCTCGGATTTTCCCTAAAGACCGAGTGGGTCAGTGAGTCGTGGGTCAACAGGAAGTGACCTACTGCGACCCACTCTGACCCACTGACCCAATCTGTTCAGTGCATTGTAGAGAGCATCTTCTGAACACTAGTGAAATCTGGCTGTTTACTTTCAAGCAGGGACGTACGCAGGATTTTTTTCGGGAGGGGTCTAAAGCGTTTCGGGGGGGTTCCAAATACAATTTGAGGCTAAATTATATGAAAATTTCTAAAATTGCCCCTAAAAGTAGACTACATTTACAAAAAGTCAGGATTTCGGGGGGGGCCGGACCCAATAGGACCCACCCCCTGCGTACGCCCCTGCTCTGAAGCCTCCCTTTTTGTTCCGTTTTCATTTGTTTCTATTTACTTACCTAAGATGAGTATATCTAAGTGAAAAAAGAACTTCAGGCACTTTTGGATACTGATATTTGTAAGTGTAATAATAGCACTTACTACTTGGCATTCGAGACACAGTCTGTGGGTTTTTAGAGCAGATAACTATTGCATTTTTATTTTTTTTAATCTTCTGTAACATATGAATTATTATATAAAAAAAATGAATGTAACTATGTGTGCGTGATCATCACGACCAAATGCCAATACGAAATGAAATGGCTTCTGGTATATACTTAGGCCCCAATCTCAACTGGGATGTTATCATATCCTTTTCATTATAATACACATTCTAAGGGAGAAGTGGGGGTCTGAATTTTTGCGAAGAAGTTGACTATCTCACGAATGGGTCATGGAGGGTTGTGAGTCAAGTTTTCATTGACCCACGCCACGTCTGTTTTTTTCATTTCCTCCCACATTTCCATTACACCAACACTTATAATCATTCACTCATTACTGATCTGTCTTTAGCTTACATGTTATAATTGAAATATTTAATTTTTCAACATCTAAAATTAGTAGAAAGGCCAGTTACTTCATGATTGCCAAACCCGAGATCACGCTTGCAAAAGCCAAGCATAACCATTTTAATATATGGAAGCTAATGACAAAATGAAAAATGGAAGTGACAAAGACAAAGAAAAGTTAACATTGTACCATTAAGTTGAGTTGAGTTAATTTTAGTTTAGCGTTCCTTTCAGCTGCGAGGCTATATGATACGTGGACCTACTGATTAACGTGAGCCACACGAGCTCCCGCCGGGAATCGAGCCCGGGTCTCCCGCGCCAAGGGCGCGTACGCTAACCGCTTAGCCACGGAGGAGCTCTACTATTAAGTACATACCAAAAGTTAACAATGTTGTTTATATTGGGGCCGTGGTGGCTCAGTGGTAGAATCTTCACCTCTGGTCCATGGAGTCCTCGGTTCAATCCCAGTTCGAGCCAAGTGACCTTTGTGGTGGACAAACACCGTGTGCGTGGGTTTCCTCGGGGTCCTCCCATTTCCTTCCACTTTCTTCACGCAACTATTTCCCTCATTTCTCATCATCAACGTCTCCTTTAGCCTAGCTGGCATAAACGTGGGACGCACCGTACCACTTAAAGATTTCATTTCATTTCACAAAGAAAAGCCGCATTCTCGTTAAGAGTTACGTTGCAGATGCAGACGCCCAGCTCAATTGATTAGACAAATCCTTGAGAGTGAAGCCAGCCAAAAACATTATTTTGTCCCAGCCCAGCCCAACAATGAAGAAGAGCAGCTGGCAACCCTGTGAAATGGAAAACTTACGACAATCACAATCGGTTCCATTTTTCTTTCTTCTTTTTCTGTTAATTCTTGAGCAGAGCTTCTTTTCTTTAGTCTGTGATTTCCCTGGAGACTCCTTCCACTGATTCTCTTTCTCGTACTGAAGACCGGACGCCACTGATTGAAAATGAAAGCGTATTTTAAATAATCACTGGAGAATTGCCAGCTGATTACAGGTCGCAGCACTGGCATTACATATCCACTCTCAAATTATACAACGAAAGGATTGAATACTAAAAGAGATTTCTCTAAACGGAACTCTCTTCACAGAATATCAAAGATGTGACTTTCAAATCATCTCTGGAACGTTAACTGGAAAAATACAATAAATGGATAATTTCCATTCGCTGGTAATGATATGAAGGGATAACAAAAGGAAATGTCATATGGTAAACATAAAAATTAACTGAAGGCGTTGGCTGGAAATCTGGCTGTTATATCTTTTAATTCTGTTGTACACAGTACGACAAAAAGATTATTAAAATTTACAATAAATTTAAAGGGCAAAATAGATCCCATTAAAAACATAGTCTGAACGGCTGCGTGCACGTAAGGGCTTATACGATATATATACAGGGGCGGATCCAGGATATGATCAACGGAGGGGCTCAGCCTAATTTTGCCGTTTTATCCAGTATAAAACAGGATTGAAGCCCATTTTATCTAGTGTATACCTGAGCGTCAAGGTGGGGGCTATAGCCCACCATACCCACCCAGCTGCCTTTACGCCCCAGGTACCTGGTTTAAACTGTGGCTGGGTGACCCTTGACCCGTAATGGAAAGAGAGTAGAACGAGAAAAAATCCGCCTTAACAGGATTCGAACTCAGCTCGAGCAGTTGCCCTACCAATTACGTCACCATAATTCTAAACAGTTTCTATTACAAATTTTATCACCAAAAAGAGCAACAGTTGTCATTTAGGCATCACTCTGCTTAAAAGATAATACCCGTTGAAATGCTAGTCCTTACTCCTATATACTTCTCAAGAATCAATCAGAAGTTATGGGAGCATGAATGAACGGACAGTGTCTCTGGTATTACTGTAATACCAGTCTGGATAATGCATTGCACTTTTTTTTTTAAAAAAACTGCTTGCAGAATATGTTTAAAGATAACAGCTTCTAGGTATCCCATAAGGCAGAGGACAGATCTATAGATATACCGCACTGACTTGACACCTAGTCTTCCATTCCAAGCGCTGCTAGCGGCTGAAGAAATTCCATTCCCTTTCGCTAAGGCTCCCTCGATTAGCAACAGCTGAACCCTTATTGGCTGAACGCGTGGGTGTGTAGCGGGTATGAGCTTTAGTTCACATTTTTGCCACGGCCCAAGACATTCTGGCAGCACTATAGTGACCAAGCTGGTCACACATTGCCACCATGCATTGAAATGAAATGCCCTAGAAACAATCCTCGTAGAATGTCAGAGATTCATGGAGGTAGAATGCTGTGAAGTCTACTGAGACTGGATGTCGAACTTAGCGAGTCTGACTCCCGGGTTCAACTGGCTTCGAACTCAATAAATGGCCACAGCTCCATTACAACAATGCTATTGGATGATTCCTTTTCTTTTTTTTTTTTTTTGTTTTAGATTTTCAAACAATGGAGGAAAGTCTAAACTGTTGGAAGTCTTGTAGAACAGGTACTAGAGCAAAAACGATAAAAATATCAAGAAGTGATTTATTGTAATCGATTCAGCGTCCGAAGAATAGGTTACATCTCCTCCATTAACCTTCTACTCAAACTGAAAATATAGAAATCGACCATTTCCGATTTTAACCTTTCTCGCCATGGAAAAAAACGGTAATAGATAGCGACAAACGATCTTTTGCAATCGATTCAGCGTCTTAAGAAAATATCCTATCTTTTCCTGTATCTTTTTACTAACACCTCCGTGGCTAAGCGGTTAGTGTACGCGCCTTTGGCGTAGGAGACCCGGGTTCGATTCCCGGCGGGAGCTCATGTGGTTCGGATTCCACGTTAATCAGTAGGTCCACGTCTTATATAGCCTCGCTGCTGAACGGGACGTAAAACTCAAAGTCAATTCAACTAACACCGGGAGTGGTAGAAATGTACCATTTAAGAGGTTTCATGTTTCCCTGTCCCTGTATTCATAGGATTCCTCAAGGTTCAGTGCTGGGGTCGTTATTGTTTATATTGATGATAAATGGTTTACCATTGAATATCTTATGTAAAACTTTTAAGAACAGTGAGCTTACTACGAAATTTAAAAGATATAATCCCGAAAAACCATATTAGATCAGCATATTTTGCTTTTTTCCATAGTACCATAGATTATGGAATATTGTTTTGGGGCAACAGTGACTACATAAATGGGGTTCCGTTACTACAAAATAATAATAATAATAATAATAATAATAATAATAATAATAATAATAATAATAATAATAATAATAATAATCAGTGGGACATCATATAAAGAATACTCTGTAAGTTGTAAATTATGCCTGTTGTTAATTTATAGTATATTGTAAGGTTTTACTATATGCAAAACAAAATATGTGAGATATGCAGTGTAAACAAGATATTCATTCATATAATACAAGATCTACGAAATAAGTTGATATATTGTATAGTAGGCTATCAACAATTATAAATAGCTATGCAGCACAATATAAAATTTATGAACAGGCTACCAATACACACGCAAAATACGCCTATTCTCAATTTAAAAACAAAGTGTATGATTGGTTAGTTGTTGTACCCTATTATAATGTTAGATAAAGAGTTTGGGAAAGATATTGGTATAGGTTAAGAAATGTACTTGTAAAATTTTATTTGACTTTGTCTATTGTTGTATATGGACTTAATGACAATATTCTATTCTATTCTATTCTATTCTATTCTATTGCAGCCGGAAGTTAGAGATCTATTTCAATACTGAACTTACATAATTTTGGAAGTCTATCGTAGTATCACAACGAAGCTAGTTTATTTTATTGTTAAACCAGTTCTTATCCATAACAGAATCTTCTTACTTCGAACTCTTCCATTCCGGCAATCTAACATGGAATATCATCATTACAAAGTACGAACGTTAATCGTTCATCTACGCCCGCTCGATAAGTAAATAAAAGATTCGAAATGAAACATATGCCCCAGGTACTCTACTGGCTACAACCATGATTTACATATATATATCTTTATATGGTAATTATTTAGTTTTCGCTCCCTTCCCTCCTACGTTACCTTTTATTGTGACAATGTTTTCACGTGATTCCTGCTGTCAACGATGTCTTCACTTTCTTGCATTCTCTTGTATCTTCGTTCTCTTTCATTTTCTAAATCCCAGAAGTATGAAAGCGAAGAGAAAGGAATGTGGATGGTCTCTTTGAAATGTTTCTGCAAATATTGAAAGCAAAGAAAGACCCGCCTTATGTCAACTGAATTCACTGAACGAAAACCAGATCCTCCACTCCACTCCCAAACCCAACACCAAAAGCTTTCATTTTCCTCTCCGCCATCGACTCGCTCTGGAAGAGAAGAACACCACGGACAAAGAACAGAACACAAGCTCTTTTCTCAATAACAATATTGAAATGGCTCCAATATTACAATCAAAGAAGAAAATTTGTATTATTTTGTTACTGGAGGGAAATTGAAGTAGCTTGTTGTTTCATGCATGGAACCATATTGTTTTCCAAACAAGCAAAAAACCAAGACTCTAAACAGAGCCAGAAAATGTGGTTTGTTGGTTTTGACAAGACAGAAACAATCTGCTAATGATTTTCTGGTATTTATTATTTTGAATAATGTTACTTTACTTTGGAAAAAGCTTTAGGCTGTATCCGAGTAATTTAAGAATAACTGAAAATCATCTATTAAGTACTCAAAGGTGTCCGCATTCACCTAACTTCACGAACACAATGTTAAAAGTATTTCAACCTCACACTTCGTAAATCATTTTGACATATTCTGTCTGATTCACGCTCACATCATCAGAACTACATCATACTCACGCTTTTCATAACTGAAAGGAGCTAATGAAATTCAGCTTACGACAATCATACATAATGTTATTCTACAACAGAAATACGAACCTCAAGAATTTTCAAGGTTGCCATCCACAGAAATTACAGTGTTGCCAGAATAACATTTTCCCCAAAATCTAAGTTACGGCAGCGACTAGAGGAACGAAATTAACAGCACTTGATTACGTATTATGTTATTTTGAAATTCTTTGAGCTATTTTTTAAATAACATTATTATTTAATTTTAATAACTATATGTTACAACTATTTTGTTTATTGCAAACTAAATACAATTATTATTTAAAAAGTAGTTCACAGGATTCCAAGACAACATGATACGTAATCAAATGCACTTGAGTTCGTACCTCTAGTCACTGCCTTCACCTAGATTTTGGGGGAAATGTTATTCTGGCAACAATGTAATTCCTATGGATGGCAACACTGAAAATTCTTCCGGTTCATATTTTCAGTTGTAGAATAACATCTATGATTGTGGTAAGTTGCATTTTATTATATTCTTCCACTTATGAAAAACAAGCAAAAGAAAAATGGTAAATTTTGAATTATTTTTAGTAAATGAGACTCTTAACAAGATTGTAATGGAATTGGGAGGAAATTTTGAAAAGATGTCTGTGAACCTTGATATATGGGGCATTCAAAACACAAGGGAATTAACTGTAATTACTGAAGTTGTGAGCTAAAGAGATATGCAGTTTCTACGGTACGCTTAATCAGCCCTACATACAAAAAGTTAACATTGTTGTTTATATTATAAGAGTTAATTATAACATCTGGACGTGGGCATTTTAAGCTCTGAAAGGAGCTACAAATAGAGATCTTACAAATGAAATTTATCCTGAATGACCAAAAGTGGAATTAATTCCCTTCTGGACTGAATATGCCAAATAGAACAAGTAGGGATCAGCATTTGTTCTAAGAGATTGAAGAAGAACGTCAGTCAGGATGAATGTCTTACGAAATTCGAACCCAGAACCGTTGACAAAAAATAAATATCTAACTCTATGGCCTATGGAACCCGTAAGTTCAATGCCGCGTTCACAAAAGCTCTCCACTGACTTCTATCCTTAGTCAACTAGATTCAGTTTCAACTTTGTATTCCTACTTCTACGAGATCCAACTTAATATTGTCCTCCCATCTGCGCCTAGGTCTTCCTAATGATAGTTTTTCGATTGGATTTCCGATTGGATTGGCGTTCCTATTTTCTTCTATCCTGGCTACATAACCTGCTCACCTAAGTTTTCTAGACTTGATGACCGTAACGTTTGGTAAATGGTATAAACTATGCAATTCTTCGTTATGAAGTTTCCACCATTCCCCATTTCCGTTCCTTTTGGGTCTGAATAGGATTTTATTCTTAAATACTTTTGGTCTACGTTCTTCCCTCAGAGTAAGCGACCATATTTCGCAACCATACAGAACAGGCATGATTATATCTTTATAGAAATAACGACAATGAAATGTATGATATGACCAAAGAAGCCTTTTTGTTTAGCTGATTACGGTTGGCTAAGAGGAGATCGTAATAGTTTCACTGCATAATTTTTCAAGATCACAGGGATAAACAAAGAACGCTCAAATGTTTAAAACTTGCCTAGTTCAATTGCATGCAACAAAATGATTCCCTGGGGCCGCGGTGGCTCAGTGGTAGAGCGTTCACCTCTGGTGCTTGGGGTCCCGGGTTCGATCCCAGCCCCCGCCAAGTGAACTTTGTGGTGGACAAACACCGTGTGCGTGGGTTTTCTCGGGGTTCTCCCGTTTCCTCCCACTTTCTTCATTCCACCATTTCATTCATTACTCATCATCACCGTCTCCTTTAGCCTAGCCGGCATAACCGTGGGACGTAAAACTCAAAGATTTCATTTCAAAATGATTCCCTGACATTTCAAAAGATTCCCGCCGAGATGGTTTAATATAGTAGATACTCCGCCATCAGTTATTTCCAGTATAACAGTGGTGTCTGCAAATGAATGTCAATAGAGAAATCTTAAAATTAATTTGTCTCAAAATATTTAGATAATAATAATAAAAAAGAATATAACCAAGGCCTATCTGATCTGTATAGTAAATATAATGTATGTAGGCTATACGAATTTTTTTTTTCAGTAGCATTTATGGGTTCACTATGTCTTGTGTGTATGCAACCCAACACAGTTCAGAGACTTGTGGGTGGTATACACTCAAGGATTAAGAAATTGACATTCCAAAGATACAATATTCATAACGTCCTGCCATTATTTATGCTTTCTAAAATAAATGAGAGGAATAGTGAATGAAAATGAGGAAACATAATAAATCTTAGGAAAATCCAGGGACAAAACGATGAAAATTTGAGACACATGAATCCGCACGCAACAATAGAGAAATCATCCATAGACTAAATCGTTTTGCATTATTATTCACGACAGAATTGGCGTAATTTTCTATCTTTTTAAAAAAATCCTTCTAAAAGAAACTCAGTATTACAATTCGCTCAGTCTCAAGGGCATAATCGTGGGACGTTAAACTGAAATATTTTATTTTTACTTTTTAAAGTTCTAGTAACTTTGAATAGGAAAAGAAAATAACAATGAAATAGGGACGAGTTTTTTATGTCTCCTTTCAATATCAAGGCTAAATGAGACGTGGCCTGTTGTTTAAAGTAAGATCTGAAACATCTCTAAGGGATTAGAACCTCAACTGAGCATCGAACACGAAATGGCAAGAGGAGAAAACATGTGCGTTTGCTACTTGATCATAAGGACCAATAATAGCCTGCAAAAATTTGAATAACTGAATGTCCTAGAATATGAAGTACAACGAAATATATTCCTAAGAGTTTAAAGCATATTGTTTTCAAGGGGGAAATATGGATATTTTTATGTTATTATTTTTTTTTGGGGGGGGGGGAGAGACACGATGGCTCGGTGGTAGAACGCTTACCTCTGATGCGTGGGGTCTCTGGTTCTATCCGCGGTCAAGTAAGTTTGTGGTGGACAACATCGTGTCCGTGGGTTTTCTCGGGTTACTCACGTTTCCTCCCACACTCTCATTCAGGGATTCGCACGAGACAAGATTTAAGACTGTCACGTCTCGAAAATGTGCTGCAAAAGTGATGTCTCGAGTCGAAAAATGTATATTTCTCTCTTGGAAGAGCTGTGTCTCGACTCGAATTTGGCAGGAAAATTCTGTCTCGTCTCGTCTCGTCTCGTGCGCATCCCTACTCTCATTCTATTATGTATTATTCCATCATAATTCACCTGCTTTAATCATCCGTATCGCTTAGTCTCAAGGACGTTAATCGTGGGACGTTAAACTGAAAGATTTTATTTTTACTTTTTAAAGTTCTAGTAATTTTGAATTGAAAAAGAAAATAACAATGAAATAGGGATGACATCTGGAAGAAAGCTGTCCAAGTTTATATTTAAAATACCACTTCAACACTCGTCTTATGAGCTTATGGGGTCTCCCGCAATGAGGGAGTCTTTCATGACATTATGTAATTTTTATTCATTTTTCAGCTCAAAATACAATTACCTGATTTCTTGCTTCCTATTTCATTGTACCTCACATGTTTTCGAGACCAACGATCTTCAAATGTATTTTATTTATATGTGAAATTCCAGATACACCATGTGATGGCAGTCAACAATTAACAAATAACAAAGAGGAAAAGAAGTGGAAGTCGACCAGGACCTATAATTAAAATCAGTGGTGTACGCAAAGGAAAGGTGTCCATGTTCTACCTCTCACTTCAGCAAAACATTATGAAATTTAAAATTATATACACTACGGAACTTGATTGAACTTCCCCCTCAAGAAATTCTGCGTCCATCACTGTTTAAAGGTACAATTCCCTCATTTGCCTGATGCCCTACTTCAGTGATAAAGTGAATATATTTCGTGCATAAGGCCCCACGTCTGACTTCCGTTACAAGGACATATGCAGTACAGTGGTTCATCATATCCCACTTTCAACTGTAGGTCCTATATAATGGCTTCGCTGCTGACAAAAGGCAGATCAATTAATTAAACCATCGGCTGCTAGAACTAGAGGAAACTTTGGAAATACATAATGAGCATTAAAACTTAGAACCTCTTGTGTCCACAGCAAGAACGGTAACCACTAATTGACAGTCGTTAGGTAGTAATGGCTTCCGTTTTATTTATTTATTTTAATAGTAAAATGGCATCAATTTTGCTTAAATTAATGTAAAAATATATTTGTATAACTTGAAAATGGAAGGGAACTAACTTGCAGAAAACGTGAGTAGTATTATAGTGCATCTGAAAATGATTGTAACCATGAATCAGATTACCGAGAAAAACATGTTACGCCCCACGGCATATTTTTCCCATCTTCTCTTGCTTTCAGTCTGCGACTACTAACTTCCTCACATCGACTTCAGCGCCACATGCAGTCATACAATAACAAACCAATAGTTCCCTGACTTAAAAGGAAAACAAAATGCATGTGCTATCGCAATTTACTTCCAGTTTTAAACAATAATTAAAAACTCCGTGGTATGACGCGCAAAGAACTAGAGATTAGAATTATATGATCGGATTTATCGTCTTCTTTCAGCTCTGAGGCTATGAGAAAGTGAATGACTATTCTATGCGTTCGCAACGCGTTTTTATGGCTCATGCGTATGATTAGAATTATATGATCGGATTTATCGTCTTCTTTCAGCTCTGAGGCTATGAGAGAGTGAATGACTATTCTATGCGTTCGCAACGCGTTTTTATGGCTCATGCGTATGATTAGAATTATATGATCGGATTTATCGTCTTCTTTCAGCTCTGAGGCTATGAGAGAGTGAATGGCTATTCTATGCGTTCGCAACGCGTTTTTATGGCTCATGCGTATGATTAGAATTATATGATCGGATTTATCGTCTTCTTTCAGCTCTGAGGCTATGAGAGAGTGAATGACTATTCTATGCGTTCGCAACGCGTTTTTATGGCTCATGCGTATGATTAGAATTATATGATCGGATTTATCGTCTTCTTTCAGCTCTGAGGCTATGAGAGAGTGAATGACTATTCTATGCGTTCGCAACGCGTTTTTATGGCTCATGCGTATGATTAGAATTATATGATCGGATTTATCGTCTTCTTTCAGCTCTGAGGCTATGAGAGAGTGAATGACTATTCTATGCGTTCGCAACGCGTTTTTATGACTCATGCGTACGATTGGAATACTCTGACCATGTATTTAAATGTAGATGGCTAATCACAATGCGCCGTAAACGCAAAAGCAATAAAAACGCACAGATTACGGCCATGTGCACGGCTACTCGATGAGATCCACATTTAAATATATGGTCAACGTATTCCAAACGTACGCATTAGCCATAAAAACGGGTTGCGAACGCATCGAAAGCCGTGCACTAAGTCGGCTCGAGCGTATTCGGTGCGTTTCGAAACAACAGACCGCCTGCTGTTTCGGAATCAGTAAAAGATATCTAAAGGAAGGGGAAAAGGAAAGATGTGTTGCTAAGCAAGGAGATTTTTTAGCAAGAAACAGCTGCCTGGAAGATGCTTTATGCGAAGTATTCGAAATCTGCTATTATAAAGAATGTGCAGTAAAAAGACCTGGAAACCCTGACAAGATCACAGTATGATTTATAACTCTGGCGAAAGTAAAATTACCGAGTAGCCACCTGCATCGCGTTCGCTACGGATGGTTACGCATTGGAAACGCATCCTCGTAGGACTTCTTGTCTCAAGTCCCACACACCAAAGAGATCCGTGTTAGACTCGGGATATCAGGATACCAACGGGAGTTCCATTTTTGCCACTAAACATCCCCTTAAATTGTTGTTATCTCTTGAAATTTAGCGTCCCTTTTTTGTACCGAGGCTATATGAGACGTGGATCTAATCGTTTTAAGTTGTAATCAAAACAACCGTAATGCGTTCAAATTTTATTAACCGCAATGCATCAAATCTTCCACAAAGAAAGTGCACAAAATACTTAAAAAAAAAAGAAATAAAATCATATTCCCGTCCCTTTCTTTTTTCTTTCATTGCACTCCAAACTACTACCCAAAACACTCTGAAAATGATTTGTTAGGTTTTCTTTGCAAACATGCACTATTAAGTTTACGTTTGATCTTATAAAAAGTAGCCTCAAACTCTCGCTGGAAATTGCATGATGAAACCGACAGCAAATGTTGATATTGTATCCTTTGGTTCATTAATCTTTCAAAGACTGACTTTCGCGGAAGTTTCAGAGCTCTTATGTACCTGCTACATATCAAAGACAACATACTCGTATGTGAGACAAAGCATCCTGTTTCTCCCAAACGACAAAGACTTACAAGCAATGTAACGGGATTTCGGCGCCTTTGAAACAGACAGCGCTTGTCTTTAGAAAATCACAGCGTATTTCATTTTGTTGAAGGAAAACTGGTTTTCCATTACCCAACATCAACAGAAACTGTTATTTGATACAGTAATAGTCAGACATTTGCTAATTAATTCGTAAATTTATTACCTTTTATATTGTATTCATTGCGTATGGCGGGAAGGAAAGAAAAAAGAATTATAACAGTCACAACTTGGACAATAAAATGTTCAAATGTATATCATACCGACTCAATAAGTGTTCCACACGAAACTCGATTTGGAGCGATATATATATGACAACTTGACTTAAAATTCCAACTTCCTTCCTTAGGACTTCTTAAAGCAATTTCCTGTAGTTCAAGTATAAGTTTAAAAAGTAAATTACATTTTGTAAATCCAAAATTGTCACGTACCGTAAGGATTAACATACTTTTTTTCATATGTTTCAAAAATTTTAAAGAAGTGGTAGTTACTGATCTTCAGTTTTCTAATTTTTAGCACAATGTATCTGTTAAGCTTATTAGTGAATGTACTGAGGATATGCAAAATACATGTGTCAATGCAGTTTTGTCCACGATAGTACATTTCCTTGCCATGGATGGGTCCGAACAGATAATTTTGAGGAGGTGCTAGTAATTTTATTTTGCAGAATTGGCAACCTTAGTGGGGCGCCATTTATAGAACACCCGTATATACTGAAATATTTCATTTCAGTCTACAGTCACAATTAGTAGCTACAAAATATCTAACGATTGTACAGCGCCTTGCTATATGAAGAGCTCTTGTTTATTTGGTTATCGTGGGTGAAAATATGTGTAATACTCCAATGTAAAAACAGCCTCTACTTTTGCCGTCTCGCATAATGTACCGTGAAAAAAGGAAATAAGTAATTTTAATATTTTGGAAATATAAACGCAAATAGAATTAAACGCTGTTTTATGCATAATGAATGAATGCAAATGAATATATTGTAAGCACCTGCTCCATTTCTTCATTTACGTTTATCATGTAATCAAGGGTTGTTTGTGGAAATACAACACTATTCGTTAGGTCACACCAATCCCATCCGGAGTAACAAGAATGCATTCACCCTGTAATAAAAACTTCCTTTCTTTAGACGTTATATTGTGTATCTATCTTCTTCACTTTTTTTTTTTTTTTTTTTTTTACAAGAAACGAATTCATTAGCAGGAAAAAAGAAGAAAAAACTTTGCATGCAATAGCATAATCAAGTTGATTGCTAAAACTCACAAGGACGAGGAAGAAAACGCATATTTTTACGTAAAGCATGTTCATGAAACCTCTAATTTGGTGTTATTTTCTTTTACCTAATATTATTTTAAGATTTACGTTAGTGATTGCGCGATGTACGCAAAAAAATTCACACCTTCTTCGTTTCTAATTGTCAATGTTTTCGATTTTTACCAGGATACACTCTCCAGTAGAAATGAAAGGAAATATTTCAGTTTAACGTCCCACATTTATGTCCTGTAAGCTTAGGTAGACGAATGATCAAGGCAAGTGAGTGATGATGGAAGAATTAGTGGGATGAGAAAGTAGGAGAAGACGGAAGTGCCCGAGAAAACCCACACACACAATGTTATGAACCACAAACTTACCTGTCCAGGAATCGAACCAGGGGCGCCATCATAGGTTAGCGCTCTACCACTGAGCCACCGTAGTCCCCACTAATGCTAAGGGAAAAGGCAATGAATGAAATGGTGGATGGAAGAAAGTGGGAGGAAACGGAAGAACCACAAGAAACCCTATACACACGGTGTTTATCCACCACAAAGTTCATTTAGCGGAATATGGATCGAACCATGGTTCTCAGACACAAGAGGGGAGCGTTCTAACACTGAGCTACCACGGCCTACGCAGTGCTCCGTTCACGATCCTTAGATATATGTCTAAGCCTTGTACTATACAAAAATATCTATTGTGATTCATTGACTGCTACTTATGTCCTTCATCAGCCACGACGCTAAACACGACAAGACCTACAGTTTAAAATGGAATGTTAACCACTGAAAGGTGTTCTATGCTCTCCCACCGTGAATCGAACCTAAGACCTCATGCATGCATTGTTGTCGGTAACTAGGAGGAAAGCTCAAAGTATCCATCAATTAAATATATGCTTTTCGGAATGAATGAATCATAGTTGAAATAAAATGTTTAGTTTTCTTTCTCTATATGGTAAGCATCGTCAGTTTTGAGAAATCGCAATGAAAAAAGGAACTTCTTGACATATTGTGAAATGTCACGCAATTCACAGTTTTCTCAGGACAAAAGGTGTAAAATGTAATTCATCTTTTTTTTTCACTTTACAACACAAAAAAGAATGAAAGAAAGAATTAAAAAGGAAGGGGAAGAAATAATTGTTCATGTCTTGTACTCTAAATCACTGCTTCGAAATTGTATGAGAGAGGGAGAAAGAAAAACAGAAAGAGAGAGGGAGAGAAATAGAAAAAAAAGAGAGAAACATCTCTCTGTTTCATTACAGAATCTCAAATGTACGAGGGCAAGTCAAAAATTATCCGCAATGTAGCTACAACTTTTCTTACATTGTTGATGCTGACCTATGTCCTCGTTTATTTATTATTATACTGTTGTGGTCATGCTATGAAAGGTTGATCCTAATTCCTTCATTTGTCTTCCTTTTGTTGCAGATAGATCATGGCCGCTCCATTAGAAGTTTGCACCCAAAGAGGAACAACAAGTAGTGATCCGTTTTTTTTTTTTTTTTTTTTTTTCGAAAGATGTATCAGTGACCGCAATCCATCAGTGACTTTCGGCACCATACGGGAACTGTGTCTTGCCGCAACGGAGTGTCTACGAATGGATTGAAAAATTCAAAAATGGTCGCACAAGTGTTACGCACGAAGAAGTAACCGTAGACGGTCGTAACATTTATGCGACCATTTTTGAACACTTACTCTCGTACTTGAAGCCAATTCCTAAGAAATCCTTAAAAACTACAGTTTCCAAAAGACAAAAAAATAAATTTCACTTATTTTAATAAGCTCTTGAGTTAACTGTTTTAATGCTTATGTTTAGTTGTTAGAACAATGCATATTTTTCAGCCAATTATATACTAATATATTAATGAAAAATGTGCAACTCTTGTATCGATGGAGACTCTTGTCCACCTCCACCAGCTGCTTAAACAAAATCTGAAATGACAGTGTTTTATGCAATACACTAATATGAATACAACATTAAATGTAAAGGATACTAGCCTCTGGCTAGCTGGGGGCTCGGCCTACGGCTCCTCATCTCTTATGTATCAGCCTTTGCATCAAGAGTGAAATTCGCAGGAATTTCGTGCAGTATTTACTGAATTTGGTCAGCTGGCGGAGGGGAAGCCCCCAGACCCTCACGTTTGCTCAGTCTACAGCCTCGCACTTCTTAAACCCACAATTCTACCGAATTTCAAGTTTCTTTTCGTATTTCAACTACCTAAAAGATAAGATTTTCTATCCGAAGAAAACACCTAATTAAATAACATGGAGATTTTTCATTTCCCCTTTAGATCCCCTAAAAACTAAAAGTATTCGGATTTTTGCAATTTTCCTGTGGGTTACTGCAGGAAGGATACAATTGTGCCAAATTTCATTATTGTAGCCCTACAAGAAGTGAATAAACATTTTGGGATATAGATGTTCGATATAAATAACTTGAGAAAGATTTTTCAGTTGCCCATAAAACCAATCTAAAGTTGGAAATTTTTATTTTTGGTGATTTACTTAGGTAATGCTAACGAAAACGTACAAGCATACCGAATTTCAAGTTTTTATTTCAGTTCCAAGTACCTAAAATATTTTCCATAAGTAGAAGCTTTGCTTTGTATATACTTAAACACAAACAAACTATTTGCTGAGCAAAACAATATATTCACATAAAAAAAACTACATACGTGTTACAGTTTCACCAACTAACAATTTGGCTTCATCTGTCTGATATGATAGATAGTGTAGTCTGTAGATAGTGATAGTCTGTAGATAGTGCCTGATGGAGCCAAAGTGTTAGTTGACGAAACTGTAACACGTATGTAGGTTTTTTATGTGAATATATTGTTTTGCTAAGCAAATAGTTGTTTGTGTTTAACTAAAATATGAGATTATAGGGGGGGAATACCCATTTAAATAACATGGGAAATTTCTTCACCCCTCTTTTAGACCCCCTAAAACTTAAAAAAATATTCACTTTTGGCAATTTTCCTGTGGATTAGACATGAAAAGCTACAATTATGGCAAATTTCAACTTTCCACGTCAACCAAAAGTACCCGTTATTTTATGTCAGTAAGTTCATCATAGTTTTATGTACAGTTAGGATATTCCATTGTTAAATAAGACCAATCAAATTCGTTCTTTATAACTTCCACTGATATAGTCGAGACGTTCTTTTGGTCCCCAACCGGCTTCCTTTGTACTTAAGCAGAAAATTTACCCTAACCACCCTCATAAATAACACTCCAAATAAGCCATAAACGGCACGTGTTCGGTGTCGAAGTAATACGTTGTTGCCATCGCTAAACTTATATTATCGATGGATACATTATGTAATAATAATAATAATAATAATAATAATAATAATAATAATAATAATAATAATAATAATAATAATAATAATACAATCATTAAAATAATTCAATATAAAAGTACGGACATTGGCGGTCAAGGACGGATTTCTGGGGGTGGCAAAGAAAGATTGTATTTTTTTTTCTCATCGGGCTTTTGCGGCACTGCCTTCCGGGAGGGGAAGGAAGAAGCGTTATCCTTATGGAAGTTACATAATATTAACAATATGCTATATTTAAGAGTAATATAAGCACATTTCATGAAACTAATGATTGATTTCTTTTTTCTCTTCCTTACAACATATCCAAATCGAATTCAAATTAAATGAAATATTTCAGTTTAACGTCCCATAACTATGCCCTTCAAGCTAAGGGAGACGGAAGGAGGAGGATGCAATGAAAACAAAAGTAACGAAAAAAAAACTAGATAAATCTGTCTTTCTGCGAAAACTACTGAAGAATCAGTAAGCAAGAGGGTGAAAATTGCAACATCGCTTTCTTTTTAAGCAGGTCAACTGGCAGGCCACCCTCAACTGGAAAGACATGTTCAATTATCCCTCCCATGTAACAAAAAAACACGCGGTTTCCTTCAATTGTGTTCCGCTTCCTTTGTAGCCGCGTGGGGACGATTTGAGCGATTTTACTATACTACTTGCACCTCACTAGATCAGAGATTCAAGCCACTAGATGGCAGCACCAGTATTTTGATCGCAGATAGCATAATTTCTTTTTTTTCACGCGCTATCCTACCCAACTGTTTTAAGTTGGCCACAAGGAAGCAGGCGAGCGTCGATTTACACCAAAGATGCACCACCCGAGTGGGATGTAATGTCACGTGGTATTATCATGGGGGTCAAAGTGGAGCAAAACGAGCCCTGCAGGGCTTCTAATCCCTTTCGCTTGCTCAGTTATGTTTCGTAACGTAAGTAAATCGCTTTTTATGCATTATATATTATGTACAAGAACAACTGAGTATTATTTTTATTTTATTTTAATGATAAAAATGTTACTAAAATTAAATAAATCCTTTGGCTGGGTTTGAACCCACGCCAAAACCGATTTTCATTATTAGCCCGTGCACTAGCATGCTCGGCCACGAGGACCGACAGCAGCTGGCGTTTGATTTGTGCTATATGTATGCTACGTGGCGAGAAACGGATAACTTCCACCAATCAGAACCGTGTGTATTTAGCTCCTATGGCTAGGCTCGAGCGTGATTATAATATACTCGCGCACACAATACAGAAAATGTCCCTACTTTAACAAATTTGCGTTTTAGAAGCGAAAGATCCGCACTGCATTGATTTGAAGAGATGCCATTAAACTGTGGTCGATACATTTCATTTGGGAAAACTTGAACACAATCCAAACCCAATGCTATTTGTTCACCATAATGCGATGTTGTTGTTAGATAAAATCTTGTAAGCTAGAAGAAAATGCCTGTAAAACATTTTCTGTCTTTCTTTTTCTTTTCTTTTCTTTTTTTAATTACGTATACTCAACCACTCTAGGGCTATTACAGCTAAAGAAAGAACATGCACGTTAAATAATGCAATATACCAAAGCTTTTAAATTTCACGAGCGATTAAAAGTTAATTTATGTAAGCTTGTGAGGTTCATCGGAAATTAACTTTTGGATAAGAAAAAGTAGAAAACAAAACACTATCTCCCTGCGAATCTCCATTTCGCTGCATATCTCGGTTGCTCTATTGGAGACTTTAACTGGCTGTTGACTTTATTGTGTTGTGGAGGGAGGTCCCGAAACTTAGCACTCAAAACTTGTAGGAACAACGAACTTGGCTTGCTGGGCGACCTTAAACACCTCTTATCTTAGTTTACTCAAGCAAACACAATTCTGATTTGATTACAATAAACCAAGCATAAACTTTAATTCTGATTCTGAAACTGAAAATGCTTCTATATTCTTTCTCTTCATGAAAATGTAATTTCATTGCAGTGACTAGGGTTGTACTTTAAACTTACAAGAAACAAAAGAACATCTAACCGATTATAGAGTGAGTGTATATTCATCGTTAACATCTTAGATAATTTACCAGCCAGATGCAGAGTTCGAATTACCCGGCAGCATGGCCTATGTTAATAAACAAATTAAGATTTTTTCCATTTGCTGCAGATAAGGAATACTTCCATCTGGCAGAGCTCTCTCGTGGTTATATGGTTAGCCAGGGCCGGCTCTGCCATATGTGTAACATGTGCATTTGCATGGTGCGGCAAAATCTATCATAACTATATTACCTAAAATAAATTATTTCTTGTTGGAAACAGACATCATCATTATGGTAGTTAAATTTACTAAGCTGGCCTTCTATTTGAATACTACACTCATAAATCATGTTTAGGTCGCATTAGTTTAACGTCACATGAACAGTGCTAAAGTAAATTATCAAACAAATCCCAACATGAATTGCTTGACTGCTGTCAAATACAAGAACTCAATTCACGAACAGTAGCGACCACCTGTTCCATTTAGTCATAGGCGGCGCCACATTGAGTGCAGTGGGTGCAGCTGCCCCCAGATTAACTTCGATTTTCAGATTTCCTACAATAATCCTTTCTATTTTGTATGTTCCTTGTTTCCTATGTTTTGATATATTTGAGTGAGTTCTTAAGTATCTCATAAGTTACTTGGTATCATACCATGTTTTTCTAGTTTTTTCTTTTTCTTTTTAAGTAAAACTTAGGGATTATTTTTTAGATCTTAAGGTTCAATAGTGTAGAGCATTCTGGCAACAATGTTAAGACGTGTTGTCCCATCCTAGCCTGCAACCACATTACCAAAATCTTGACGCCGCCTATGCATTTAATTAGTTATCACAGTTTTGATATGAAAACTAGTCCTGTCTTTGTCACAAACAAGTTCCTTATCATTGAAGGTGGAAACAAGTATTTTAAAAACTTTTTAACAGATGCAGAAGTAAAATCAAGAAATAAAGATAAAAGATTTAGTTGCACTGGAATTACAAACTAATACATAGAAGCTCGACATTGAAAATGAAATGAAATCTTTGAGTTTTACATCCCACAGTTATGCTGGTAAGGCTAAAGGAGACGGTGATGATGAGTAATGATTGAAATGGTGGAATGAAGAAAGTGGGAGGAAACGGGAGAACCCTGAGAAAACCCACGCATGCGGTGCTTGCCCACCACAAAGTTCACTTGGCGAGGGATGGGATCGAACCCGGGATCCCAAGCACCAGAGGTGAACGCTTTATCACTGAGCCACCGCGGCCCCGAAGCTCGATATTGAGTTCTGTAAAAAGGATTATCTTTTCTCTGCAGGTGTTTGCTTTATCTTTCACTAACATAAATAGATTACTATTTAAAGAATAAAAAGACACAACGAGATTGTATTTGTAGTATTTACGCCTTTCTCAGTGCGAGCGCACTTTCCGCCCCCTTCGTTGTTCATAATGGGTTGCATGTTAAAATTCTGGCTTTTAAAATTTGTTCTTTCTGGAAGAGGGGGAGGGGACAAATGATGTCATTACATGGATGGAGCAGCATATTGCCTAGGGCCGGCCCTGTGGTTAGCATTCTCGTCTTCAGTTAATTACAGTTTGATTCCCGGGGGATGCTCAAGTGAGGGTCTACACCACATATATATGATCGGTGCTGATACGCGACGCTTAATTCTAAATCAACGTTTAGCATTGTGTCTGTACTCCAGAGACCCGTTATCCGAATTTCTTTGCGAGAACACGGTGGCTCAGTGTTAAAGCTCTTAGCTCTGATGCGAGAAGTTCCTGGTTTGATACCCGGCCACGTGAATTTGCATTTCCTCCGACATTCTCATTCCGTCAATTCTTTCATAATCAATCTCCTGTCTTCTTTCAGCCGGTTTCTAAAGAGGCACAGAGGTTTCTTTTAATTTTTCAGTTCGCTTTTCTTTGTGGACACCGTAGTCTTTTGGTTAAAGCGTTGGAATCACGTCTAGTGGTCCCCGGTTCGATTATCGGCCAGTGCTTCCAAATTTTCGGTGTCCACCCACCATCGTGAGGCAAACTGAGGAGTCACATGAAAGAGAGAAGTGACGACCACCAGGCATAAAAAGCTTCTGATATGCCGGGTATTGACAGGGCGACGAAGCACGGTGACCACGTGTTCGTCGGTAGCGGTTGCTAACAGATGGCATTGGAGCGGCTCAGGCCCACAAGATGGGCTGTTACGTTAAGCGGTGGTGGTGGTGATTTTCTTTGTTGCTCTATTATTATTGATGTTCAAAAAGTTTTGGCATACAGGGCAATGGGGCAGATGACGTAAAGTACTAACTCTACGGTCTATGGTGGACAAACACCGTGCTCGTGGGTTTTCTCGAGGATCTCCCGCTTCCTCCCACTTTCTTCATTCCACCATTTCATTCATTTCTCATAATCACCATCTCCTTTAGCCTAACCGGCATAAACGTGGAACGTAAAACTCAAAGATTTCCGTTCATTTCATTTTTCTACGGTCTATGGAACCTGGAGGTTCAAAGCCGCATTCACAAAAGCTCTCCACTGACTTCTGCCCTTACCCAACTGGATCAAGTTTCTACTTTGTATTCCTATTTCTGCGAGATTCATCTTAATATTGTATTCCCATGTGCGTCTAGGTCTTCCTAATGGTCGTTTTACGATTGGATTTCCAGTTAAAATTTCAAAAGTATTTTTACTTACTCTAATTCTGACTACATGACCTGTTCACTTCAGCCTCCTAGACTTAATGATCCTAACAATGTTAACGTGCTCCCTCGTGGTTAAGCGGGTACCGAGTGCCACTTTGGCGTAGGAGACCCAGGTTCGATTCCCGGCGGGAGGTCACGTGGTTCGAATCCCACGTTAAACTACAGGTTCACGTCTTATATAGCCTCGCTGCGGAATGAGACGCTAAAATCAAAATCAAATATATTCTAATAATGTTAGGTAAACCGTATAAATTATGCAGTTCCTCGCTATGAAGTTTCCGCCATTTCCCATTCCCGTCTGTCTTGGATCCGAATATTCGCCTTAGTAATACTTCGGACATGAAGACGAATGTATCACGGACGACAACTGAACAAGAACAAAGGAAGGGAAATACCCTTCCCCATATGTGACCTTTATATCCAAGAGGAAGTGCCTCATCTGTATCAAATATCCTGATAAAATTGATATGAATATCCATTGTTCTGACTCACATTGACAGCTTTGAAATATAAAGGGAGAAAAATAAAAATGGGAAATTGCTAGCACCACCCTAACCCCCCCCCTAAACAGCATATTGCTTGCAAGTAGTGTATACGTGTCATCGCAGTTCGTAGCGTGCTCAGTGGCCAAAGGGTTACTCAATCCCAACGGGCAGCTGGTGATTTGTCGTTCGTGATATAGTTCCCGTTCCACGAATCACTGAGACGACCACAAACTAAAACAAAGCTTAATTCTCAAACGTAACGCCGACACGTAATGACACAACAAGTGCTGTGTGCTGCCTCAAGCGGCTTAAATGAAAACCAGTACGCATGCACCAGGCAGGAAGCGAAAAAACAAATACATTTCACAGGTGTTGGATTTCTCCCACCCTCTACTATGGGAGATCATGTCGATAACGCACTTCATAAAAAATATTTTTTTCTTTCTCTTTTTTTTTTTTTTTTTTTTTTTTAAGAACTTGCACGAAATTCAAAATTTACATCTGTATTGTGCATAGACATTTATAAAGAACTGTTCTTTAGTGGTTCAGTTCTCGCTTTTCGAAGTTTTCATTTTAAAAGGCCACAGAAGGATTTAAATTTTAAAATATATCTTCACGGATTTGAATGATTGCTGTCGTAACTGGGCCAAATACTAGTTTTCATATATATATATATATATATATATATATATATATATATATATATATATATATATATATATATATATATATATATATATATATATATATATATAAATTGTTATTATTAAGTATTCTGCCTTTCGGCAGGTCCTGGGACTCAAGTTTTTTTTCTTTTTAAATTTTAGATTTAGGCCTGGAAATGTTTCCTCCACGTTCTTCGATCTTCAGCTTCCTCTTTTAACTCCCAATATTTTCTTCTGTTTCTCAGATTATCTATCTTGTTCTTCTTGTTCTTCTTCTTCCTATTCCTCGCTTTCCTTCCATCTTTCCTTCTATGGCGGTATGAAGAAAATAATTTCAATGTCTTCTAATGTGCCCCTTCCAATTGGCCTTCCTACGAAGGATGTTGGTTAGAAGCGTTCTCTTCTCTCCTATCCGTTTTAAAACATCTTCGTTTGTAGCTCATTCTGTCCATTTAACTTCTCCATCTTCCTCCAATACCACATTTCGAAGCTCTCCAAATATCTCTTCTCTAACTTCCGTGGTGCACCGGAGCACGTGCACCCCCCCTCCGTTCTGAATATACACTATCTAAAGTGAGAAACTGGCAGTGGAGATAGCAATACTTTCCTAAAATTTCATGTCATGTTTCCGTTTCGGGCTTAAAAGAAAGCGGATTTGCTAAACACAATAGTTTAAGTCAGTTCCTCATACACATCACAGATGCCTAAAGGCATTAAAAAAAAAAAAAATGATTCAAATGTACTGATAATTATAGGTCCACCCCCCTCAGATATATATTGTAAAACCTTGTTTCATATAGGTTGTAGGTAGAGCTAACTTGAATAAATGGAATGTTTGGAATTGGATCCCACTGCCGATTTTATTAAAATTTTTACCAATATTTACAATAGTATTCACAAATACTAAAATATACAATTTCTCTAATATAAGATTTGTAATATAAGATTGGGTAAGTACGAGTGTCCCTCGACCTAGCGTGCTACGTGAGGGACTGTAGGGACCGTTCTTCTCCACTGCAAGTAGAGGGGGGAGGTTAAGATACCCGTCTCGCTTCGCTGCAAGCCTGGCCGGGTTGTGATAGGATTTTCCCGCTGCTCGACTGCAACCAGCAAAGAGAGGATATGACAGGACCTGTTAGTTCTGCTGCAAGCTAAGGCCCTTGGGGAAGGGTAGCCATTTCCTAGATTCCACTGCAAGTTTCTAGAGGAGACACCAGAAAACTGGTGAAGATTTACCGGCTGCGTCCTATTATATAGGAGTCCTAGTGGCGGTGGCGCTGCTACTCCGATGTTATCATGTGCTGCTTTGTAGGAGGAGCCAGAGGTCCGGTGTTTGTTGCTTATAATAAATTCACGTGGTGCGTAGTACTCTGTCGTAAATCCATGTAGTGCTGTCTTCAAACAAGAGCGTAGAGTATTGTTTGTATACAGTAACACGTGGAATATTATATACGTCTCATAAAAACTTAGTGCTAGAAAAGGAACGTTAAATTTCAACCATGATCTGTTTGGAATTGTTGATTCTGCTCTCCAAAATATATTTTCCACTAACTGTGTCAGAGGAAAATATACACACAGAGAGAACTGAGGCAGTGTTATTAAATAGAGTTGGGCAGCAGGAAATCGCAAGAAGCAAATAGTTCAAGTTGTTGTGTTCTTCCTTTGTGACATTTACAGAAAATCTATCGTCTCTGCAGAACCGAAGGAAACAAAGGGTCGAATTCCGCGACGATCAACCACACTCATTGGAAAAAGGACTTACCTGATCGCGAAGACCAAAGTGGGACAGACATCTTCAACCACAATGCAATACATTGTCAATTACAATGCTATCAAAAAAAAGTTCATTACTGTTGACCTACGCCATTAGGCGTGAAATTGAAACAATCGTCCAATTTCTATTGGTTTTCCGTATTCGTATGGAGAATTTTTGAGTGCCATACTTCGTTAGTTATTCATGAAGTAAAATTTACATGTTATCTTATGGGGACTGAGGAACCAGTGGTAAAAGGTATAAGATCCCCTTTTAAAAAATAAAACATTGAACTCTGCTATTAACCCTAGATTAGGCGCGTGGGTGACAGGTGTCCCCCAGTGATTTTTGTCTCACACTGGCAACACTTTGTGTTGGTGTTCGGAGTCGCACATTTCAGTAACTGAACGTTAATTGTTGGTGTTTGATGTGGCGGCAGTAGCATACTTCTGTTCCTTGTCTACAGTTCGTAAAAAATAAATTATCTCTGTAGCAGTATGTTTTAATAGGTGGTGACAGGTCACCCACGCGCCTAATCGTGCAACAAAATCATACGTGCCTAACGCAGGGTTAAAGGATCTGAAATTATTTTTTAAAAAGTATCTCAAAAAATCTAATAGAATCAGTGTGAATCCCAGACTCCTTTTCCGGCATGCAAATGCAAAAGTGCAAACAAACGGTTGCATAAAAGAATTCAAACAGAAAAAAAAAACTGGGTTTTAAAGCAATTAGCATACTGATACAAATTGCATGTCGACTGGTTTTCATGTGAATTCTCACTCAGACATAAAAATGTACAGTGGAGCAAGCATCCTGTAATTAGCACATTGTATAATTAGACGTTCGGATCTTTCTTTAATCTTTAACAAATGGATTTCAATTACATAGCACTTCATTCAGATGATGCATTGTTAAGTCAGTTTTACATGAAGACACACATAAATATACATTCTATATACTATGCGTTTTCAGATGGTTTAATTTTGAATTAGCTACACACACACGTGTAGGAACGGTTTATAAACAAAATGTGCTGATTTAATTACTGTATTTAGTCGGCGGCCACGAAAATGAGTGGCTTCTTTCTGATGCTATGAAATAAGGAGCTTCGTTCGCTAGACAAGCTATGGCGCTGTTAAGCATAATAACCATAGAAAGCAACGCATCAATTAAAAAAATATGGAATATAATTACAGATCATATTCAGATCATACGCGTTCCTTTCCGCAAAACCCGGAATACCCACCTATTCTATCCAGGCCCGTAGCCAGGCCAAAAATGTAGGAGGGGCCCGGCTGAAGTTAGGGGGGGCCGATCCAACCATATGATAATTCATCACCATATTATAGTTCTTTTTCAAGCCTACGGTAAAAATTTTAGGGGGCCAGCAAAAATTTAGAGGGGGCAGCCCCCCCTAGACCCCCCTGGATACGGGCCTGATTCTATCTTCCACGCCCTAGGTTGACAATTATACAGAGGTCTCTTTTTTTACAGGGTACCGAACTATTATAATAATCTAACTAGTGAGGTGGACAGTTTTTCGAGCTACCCGGTGTTTGACAGAGTAATTAAACGGGTGTTGACCAAATTACATTACTTTTGCTCTCTTTGTTGACACTATTGATGCTATTGTTATTATTTTTTTTATTTTTTTCAGTTTTCGTTTTTTTTCTGCTTGTTAACATTTCCTTGTGTAGAATGGCAAAATTATGCTGTATATGGGAATTTGTTCAATAAATAAATAAATAAATATTGAAAGCGAAAGAGCAATGCATTTTGGGGTGCAACAGGCTCCCTGAATTTGACTGATTATAACCAATAACATAGCAAAATAGTCATGAGAAACCAGAAACCAAGGGCACCAGTCCTGGGGGCCGGGTCCCTTAATGCTCATATGGGCTCCCATGAGTTTTTTATGAATATGTATTTTTTATTGTTATAGGTGAATATACAATATTTGGCACAATTTGAATTCAACTTCCCTTAAAATCCTCTTATATGCCTTCTTAGACCCTTGTCTGCAACCAAACACATCTGAATGGGCACTCTAACGTTATAGAGGAATCGGTGCCCTTCCCAGAAACTACTTCTGTCGGTGGAGTCAGAAATTCAATTCCAGCCTCAGCTTTCAGGAACATTATTTATGATTTCTGTATGTGCTAAAATCTCTTCAAATGTATTCTGTACATTGCGAGGATCGTGTCTTCTGCAGTACACTTGGGTTGGTCTGGAATCTAATAACAACTATCGGCCTACCACACCAGAAATTTACACAACTATTCTGAGAATAAAAAACTACCTAGTTATTAACTTCATACATTAAAGACATGAGCTGCGAGGTTTACTGCCAGAACGTTTACTTCTGGTGCAAACGGCCCCTGGTTCGATTTCAACTTGCGACAAGTGTATTTTCTGGTGGACAAACATTTTGTACGTGGATTTGCTCGAAGTTCTCTTGTTTATTATCATTTTCTTCATTCTACCATTTCATTCATTCTCATCATCACCGCCTTCTTTAGCCCACACGGTATAATCGAGGAAATAAAACTGAAATACTTTACATTCCATTAAAGAGGTATCTCAGTTTTATTAATTAGTCTCAAAAGTTTATGTAAAGGAGTTGGATAAAGATCGGTCTTATTCCGCCTATGATAGTCATAAAAAGTAAAATGTTTATAAAAGCCAGCAAGGGCGGATTCAAGGGGGGCTAAGGGGCTATAGCCCCCCCTTGACTCTCAGGTTTACACTGGATAAAATGGACTTTAATCCTGCTTTACACTGGATAAAACGGCGAACTATGGTTTAGCCCCTCCCTTGATCATATCCTGGATCCCTCACTGAAAGCCAGTATACATATCGTGCGAATATTAAGTTCAAGCATTAAACGTTACATTTCTGTAAGATGAATGCAAGGGCGCCCATCAGGGGGGGCCAAGGTGGGGCGCTCACCCCCCTAAGAGGAAATTATGCTCGAGAGTATCGAAAACCCAATAGAATTTTTACATTAGTTACAGCAAAATTTGAAACTATATTTGAAATGTCGCTTATATATGCCCCCCCTTGGACACCACAACATGGGCGCCCTTGGATGCATGTGAAATATATTGTAGTGTTAGCAGATTGGGCTACAAGAAGCGGATTGGCCGATTTTTTAAGTGCCTCCCTCCCAAAATTTGAAATTGGGCGACACGCTACTTTTTGGGCTACTTTTAATTATCTGGCAGACTATAACTCTTATTGCACTTGGCTTTGGGCTACTTTCTTATTTTCATATATGAAAATCAAAAATTATTAGTTTTATATAATACAATAAAAGGTTTGTTTGTTGAGTATTCTATTCACAATGAATAATAGTTTCTATATAATATAAATCTTCTTTTAGTACTTCTTAATCTCCAGTTCTGATAACTAGTGGCGGATCTAGACCGGGGCTGGGGGGCCTAGCTCCTTAGTTTTCTGTGCCTTCGATAGATTATGAAGTTCCTTTTCTAAAAATTTGAAGTCTGTAGGTTGAAATTTGTAAGAGAAATCGTGAATTTTCGTGAAAGATAAAAAATACATGGGAGAGATACGAAGACTGTAGTGCCATCTATCGGCAAAACTTGTCCCTTTAAACCAACCTTAAACATGGATATCTAGATAGTTCACATACAGTTCCTGAGTGATGTCTTGATCCAACTACGATAGGTCCAATAGTAGTAGGGCTATGAACGTTTAAAATTCACTTATTTCACGTTTTCAGCACCCCATAACTCGGAAACTATCCACTTTTGAGTACAAGTCGATATGAACATTTTTTTTTTTTTTAAATTTTGATGTGAAGTATCTGTACCCAAATAATCGCGACACATTTTTGTAGCACCCTGTATTACGCTTAAAATAGCAAAAGGAAAACGTAGCTATATTTATTTGTGAACAAGTAATGGAAACAGAATGCCCTCTGTGTTTTAAGGTTTTCACAAACACTTCATTACTATATTCTACATGATAGTATTACTAATGTCGTACGTTGTGCTTAGCAGTAAATTCTTGAGAAGTAGAATAGCAAAGTATCAATAAATCAAGTTGTCCTTTTTCAAGTGATAAAATTCTCCGAGAAACGTAATAAATTTTTCAGACGTGGAATAATGTCCGTTGCAGGAACGAATGCAGCAAAGGCTTCTGGGAGTTGTAATTAAATTTCTTAGGAAAAAAAAAGAGAGAGAGAGAGAGACTCCGAAAGGGCTGTTGATTTTCTGAAAACACTTAGAATTTATTATTTCTCGTTGTGCGTTGTCTTCAAATACTAAACTTTCCCCAGATGCGTATTTCGTTATGCACTCGTGGTATTCATACATAATAAATGAAGAATACACATTGCGTTGAACACAGCGTTTACTGTGTATTTCATTAACATCTGCTGGGCTTTCTCATTATGTGTCACATAATACCAGAAAATAAGCAAAATGAAATGTTTTTAATGCAGGGTAGTACAACGCCAAGGTTCTGTTGACTGCGTGAAGTTATATGGTGGTCAACTCAAGCAGATTCAAGCACCGGTGCAGATTGAAGGGTACATAAATACAAGATTATCTACATATTAAAATTTTAGGTTTATATGTTTGTGCTCAAGGAAACTTTATATGTTTGTGGACGTTTACACGTTTGTAACCAATTTTTTGACAATGGTATCTCGCAAACCACAAGCTCTAGAAAGATGCCGTTTTCACTGATCAATTGCAAATTTTGTGTAGATTGTTCAGTTCTAATTGAATATTTTTACAAAATGTCCGTTATGTCTTTATTACATCTTTAGGGGTACACTGAAAGTATTGAAATTTTAAAAATTAAAACATCATATCCTATGAGTTATACATTCCAACACCACACGTTTGTATACGTGGTTAGTATATCTCTCCGGCGTTTGTTTCATGACCAATTGATAATGAAAACCGAAGGATGTCCATTTCTCCAGTCTAAAATGAATCTTTATTCTTTGGAGTATTTTGCCCAATGAACACCATATATATATCACTGACATTATAATCAATTTTGTGTATCATGTATTTGCTTATTACACACTGTATAAAAGAAGAAAGAAAAATGATCATACATAAATTAGAAACTCCAACCGGAAGTAGGCTCTAACGTTGCAAATAGTGCGAGATATTGAAAATATAATTTTAAAAAAATCCCATTTATGATACCCCTTGCCGATTTTTATCAAGGCTTCCTTCATTTCTGTCTGTAACGGACACGTACATGTTGTGAGGAGTGACAAGGAGATTCATGCTCATATGTGAATGATGCGCTGTGTAGAGAGCACAGGTTCAGGTAGTTATATAAAAATAATAATAAATAAATAAAAACAGTGGCGTTTCTTGAAGGAAGCAATATCGGTAAAAATTCAGCATTTACCACTTCAAAGTAAGTGAAAAAACTTTCCTAATATGTAATTGTTGTGGACAAGAATTAGTATATTACATAAGTCTTCTTCACTTAGTTTAAACTTAATTTTTACCGATGTAATCTTTCTCAACAGCCGCCACTGAAAAAAAAACACACTTTGAAATGATTGTAATTTGTCTTCTTATTGTGCTAGTTTAGTGGTTAGAGTGTTGGACTCACGTCCACGTGGTCCTGGTTTCGACTCCGAGCCAGTGGTTCCCAATTTTAGACAGCGTCGTGAAGCAAACTGGGGAGTCACTTCAATAAAAGACGTTACGGCTACTAACTCTGAAACGCCCGTTAGAGACAGGGTGACCACGTGTTCGTCGTTAGGCGGGACGTATTTCAGTCGGTCGCTTGCAGATGGCGTTCGAGCGGCTCAGACCCACAAAGGGCTGCTATGCCAAGTGGTTTGATTTTGGTTTTTAATGTGTTACGGCCACACGATCCAAGTGATTTGGTTTTTGCTTTTAATATGTTAAAGCCATATGACCACTTTTTAATTGTTGCTATCCGAAGGAAGAAGACCTTTCTGTTATGGAGGTGTGCAATTTTTCTTATTTAAATCCAAAAGGTTGCAGTAAACAATGTAGCGTAAATAGGGAATAGAGAACCCCCACACAATCAAATTTCCTCTTCTTTATCTCTAGACTGAGATTTCTCAACATTCGGGAACCCTAGTATCGCAAGAAGAATACTTAATCATCATAGGTAATTGTGTCATTAATATCAGGTCACTTGTCGCACCTGAGAAACTTCCATGCTAAACGGTCTTCAGCTAATCTCTTCGTCTTCACGTACGATTTCTCTGTTTTGATACTGTCGATCAATTGTAATCTCCTTCGCCCCCTCCCTCTCTTTCCTGCCACAATACCTTCTAGCATGTCTCTCGTGGTGCAAGTCCCTTCTTAGTCAATGTCCCAACTAATTTTTCTTCCTCTTCTCAATATCTAACATTCTTTTTTCGCCCCCAACATTTCTAACACCCTCTCATTCGTTTTCCGCTTGACTCTCAATTCTTCTCCACACCTACATTTCGGAAGCTTCCAGTTCCTTTTTATCACTTCTGCGAAATGAAGTGAAAAAGATAAATGTAGTTAGGATCTAGTGACGAAATATTAAAAAAAAAAAAAAAAAAAAACTTATTACAAACAGGAAATTATCTTTGGAAATCGCTGATGAAATGGGGGCTGTGATGTGAAATAGGATGATAAAACACTGCTCTAGATAGTTGCAGCGTCAGTTCCTTGGTTCATTTGGAGTATGACGTCTCTTTTCATCACCAGGGTTGTATGAGACGTGGATCTACAGCAGAACGTGGAACCCTATCTACACGACCTTCCACCGGTAATCGAAGTCGAGTCCCCAACGCGTAGGTGCGTATCGTAACCAAATCGTCACGGGAAACTTTAGAATAATATATTTGCGATTTAAAACCTCCTTTCATTAGCGACGCGGAATTAGATGGGACAAAAAAAAAAAAGCCAAAAAAAGAACGGGAATCAAACCAAGAGCATTGCTTAAAGAAACCCACAGGAAACGAATCTACTGTTTAAAACGAGTTCGTATTCTAAAATATTACCCCACGGGAAACGAACACAGGACTACACACAGTGGAAGTAAACCACCCTGCTCAATTTTTCGGCATCTTGTGTTAACATTTATGCTTCTAACAACTGTTCTTTGAAGCGTTGTGAAAGTAGCCAAAAAGGACGAAAAAATCTGAAATCTTTTATTTAGTAAAATGCTTATGCTTACTTCCTTTCAGGTGGTATTCAAAATACAGAAAATCATTTACAAAATATGCCCACTATTTCTCATTCTCTTCATTAGCTTTGAGGGTTGACAGTCGCAGAAAGCCTCAAAGTCCCTTTGTGTCTTTCATTTACATTTTATCCATGTTATTCTATTTCTGTAGAATCCACGGCCACCCCCCAAGAGGTCTTCAAAGACGTCTTTTATTCCATGCACTCAATTAGACAGTCAGTCAGTGCGGATAGCCAGAGAGCCAACGGTGCTTCAGTGGAAATGAATAACTTCACCTTGCTTCACTACAGACAACACTGCAGACAGTGGGTGGAGCAGAGATGGACACTAGCTTACAGAAACAAAAACACTGTTGCCACATCCACAATTCCAATAACATTATCACCGCACAAGAGGTTTTCGGACAACGCCTCCCTGAATATTCCTGCAAAGAAGAAATAATTTCTAACAAATACTTTAAATGTTTTTAATAGTCGACCCGGGCGTACATACGGAGGGGGCTAGTGGACCCAACACATCTTAGACATATGGAACTACTTGTATTAAAATTTTTGAATATTCGTACAACAAACATCCTACTTAAGTACAATGTTCGATGACCCCTAATATTCACGTTCACGGTTTTCTTTTCTTTTTTTACATTCTTTCTTGCTTTTACTTACAATGATAGTTATTACACGGAGCCACGATAGTGTAGTCCAGTGGTTCTCAACCGATGTGTCACGACACATTGGTGTCAAGGAGTTCCCTAAGGTGTGCCACAAAATCTGAGAACTTAAAAATCGTGAATAATTTAATAATAATTAGTTAAAATCGAGACAGAGTGTACCAGTAGGGCGTGTCAATTTTTTCAATTTTCAAAATCCTGAAATGAGGGGTGCTAAAAAGTTGAGACCTGACATTGTATTTCGAAGCATATATTTACAAATTGGATATAATGTTGTTTTGCTAGGTAAATATCAGTCCAAAGTTTTGTCATTTTTGATCTTTTTTTACACATTTAATTTTCTTGTTCATAGATGGCGCCAGCGTTGTATTTAATTTATTGAGCAGAAATACATGCTTGTTAAGATTAGTTTTATCTATTTGCACATTGCTGAATTACAGTTTTAATATTATTTCAAATTTATATTCTACAATCATTAAATTAGATACATTTTCAATTTTAAACGGGTGCTAAAGTTTTCACATTTATTATATAATAACTCCAAGGGTATGAGGTTAAGAGCTTCAAATTAGAGGTGTAAACTTTTTCAACTAGTTTTTATATTAACACTGTGGTTTGTTGATGTTTCTTTGCAATGACTTCTAAGACAAAAAACAAAACGTAATACATTTACACATAGGAGTAATTTGATTGGAACCTGCAGAGAATTGTTACCCTCTGGACTTCCCCTCATTAAGCTATTTTGTCATGCAGAGCATTTGGTATGGTGTTGGTTTGAGTGCTACAGCTGCCATATCTACTGCCGCCCTTATGAATGTGGGCTTGATGACCGACAAAGACCAAAGGCTTGTGATTGATCGCAATGAAGTGAAGAGAGCACAAGAAAAAAATAATGAAATCCGTGGACGAAGAATTTGATGAGTTCTGTTAGCAAGGTATAACCGACTACATCTTCTTTGACGGCCGTGAAGATATTACGAACGTTATGTTGGTAGTAGAAAATTCGAATCACCACTTCCCTGGGATTATATAAGAACAAGCCTATTCTGTTTACAGCGAATCAGGTGGACGCTATTTTTATCATTTCACTCCTCAGAAAGATTGGGACAATGAAAAGCAAGCTGAAATTTTTGCTGATAATCTTGAAGATTTTAGAAGGACATTGATAAAATCTTACAAGCAATTGGAGGTGATTCTAGCAACGTCAACACTGGTTGGGAAGGTCGTACTATGCATTGGGTAGTAGTCAAACTCGGTCGTAAGCTAAATTGGTTAGTGTGTGCTCTTCACACCAGCGGGTTACCTTTGCGACACTTAATCACAACACTGGATGGCATAATTTTGTCTAGCAATCAGTGGAAAGGTACTGTTGAAGATATGCTAGACGCAGTTACTGAACTTGAAATCAATCCTTCATAGCAAAAACTCCCAATTGGAAAGCGTCTTATTGCGCTGAGTGAAAATATCGTAAAAGATTTATCTACAGATCAAGCATACGGATATCAGACTACGCAGGCCATTCTCACTGGAAAAGCTCCATGGGATCTGATGCTTCTTGAAATTGGTCCAGTCAGTCATTCAAGATAGTAGACTACAGCAAAGATTGCGTCGTTTGTGGGTTTTTAAACATGAACTTAACGTGAAATATCTCATAAATCTTAGGCGGATAGTGAAATAAATTGTCAGTGTCTATTACCCTGCTGGTTCAACATCAAAGTCAAGCATTGCTGGGAAAAAGGGCCACGCCACATCTTGTTTCAACTGCAGTGACTTAATATGCAAAAGAAAATTGTTGTGAATGCTGTACTTCAAAAAATACTTAGCTTGAGAAGTGAGGCAGTAGAAGGAAATCTCTCTGTACGTCCGAGGAAAACACCTGCTATCGACCCCAATGCCTCGCAGGTGCTAGAGATGATCGACTGTTCTAAAGGTGTTTATGAACCTCCCTTGACATGCAAACTTTCAACAGTTGTAGTAAAGAAATTTGTAGACTTCTGAAGAAAGTACCACAATTGCCATACCACGCTCAATCTATAGAAAGGTGTGTGAAGCAAGTAACATAGGTAGCAGCAAAAAGTCTATACGCATGAGAAACGTGAGGGGTACATGATAGTTCAAGAAGCAAGTACACAGATGATGTCCGAAAATGAATCAAAACAGGACATAATGGAACTTGTTTTGTGAATAACTTGTGCGTTAATAGTATTGCTTACTTATTGCTGTTTCTTGAATACATTTGTATTAAGTAAATCAAAGGAGAGCTTTATCAAAAAATTTAACACAAATGTAGCATATATATAGTAATACTATAGTAGTAACTAAGAAGTATATGAACTGTATGATGCTGCAGTCACACAATAATTCATTATAATTGAAAATCAGTAGTTTGTCAATGTGATTGAGTAAGGCAATTCTAAAATCAATGAAAAATGTGTTTCTCAAGATTCGTGACAGAAGCTACACACTTCAAACATGGAGAATGTTACATGTTTTTACTAAAACAATCATAAAGTATAATAGTACGTAATCAAAATAATGATTTCTGTTCTTAGTAATTGCAATGCAACAATATAAAGTCTAAATACAGTATTTCAATACGTACGTCTATGTATGCAGAAATTTTATTGACTGTTTTCTCAAAGTATTGGTTATATACTCTTTCTTACTGTACCTCTAACTTTATTAATATGTTTGATGATTAATAAAATGTTTCATACAGAAAAATAATTTATTTTATAGCATTGCATGGCATTTTCGAAAGTATTTCAGTATGAAATTCCGAAAACTGCTCTTGTGCTACATTCAAATCTTGATTTACCTAGCTAGAATTTCTTTAATCACAGAACCAAGTACAGATTTGAATTTCTCATACCTAAAAACATACTTTTAAGACCCCTCATTATGAAAAATTGCAAAAAATTTATTTCACCCTGAAAAATGACACGCCCTAGTGTACCAGTCAACACCTCCAGTGGTAGGAATAATGCTCAGTGCTAAATAGAGTCATTACAGAAACTAATTGGTTTCACTATTATAATATATTATTATTATTATTATTATTATTATTATTATTATTATTATTATTATTATTATTATTATTATTATTATTATTACAGTAAAACCTGTCTTCAACGGACCCTTTATTAAACGGAAAACTGTCTTAAACGGAAATATTTCACGGTCCCATGAATTTTGGAGAACAAAACGTGTAAAAGTTCCTTCATTAAGCGGAAACTGTGTTACGCGGACAACGGAAAGAAAAATAAACATTTAACGGAAAATTCTGAGTTCCGGACTACAGCGTTTAGAAGATGTTTAGAAATTTTGTGCGACATATACATTACACTGTCTGCGATAAAATGTTAGTTCTTTTGTTAAATATTTCTGGACAGTGTTTACCTTCCCCAACCACAACTCATATTCACCCCCACTAATTGTCCTTAATCCCCGCAACTTAATCAAAAATCATACGGAATGTCGGAAAGAAGTAAACGAGATAGAGGAAGAAGAGGAATACGATACCGAGTTCGAAGAAGAGTGTAGAATAAATACCTATCAAGATGCTCTCAGAAGTTTAAAGGAACTGCAAAAATTTGCCTTACGGAAAAAATTATTCTGATTCACTTAGTATAATTTCTCAGACTAAAGTGTATGCGGAAAGTCAAGCAGCCAAGCAGCAATGTACACAGAAAACCCTGCTTGGCTATTAGAAAAATAAAGAAAACATGTGCATAGTATATTTTGTAATCATTTTAATTTTTTTGTGTATTTATTCGTAGAAGAAAGAAGTACTGTAATCGAACAATGTACGTGCAGCAATATATTTTCTCAGTATGTACCTTTATAAGCATGTATTAAGAAAAAAAAAAGAAAGAAAAGAAAAGGTCTACCTCCACTAAGCGGAAACCTGACTTTAACGGAAATTTTTGCAAGTCCCGCTCGATTCCGCTAAAGACAGGTTTCACTGTATTATTATTATTATTATTATTATTATTATTAGTAGTAGTAGTAGTAGTAGTAGTAGTAGTAGTAGTAGTAGTAGTAGTAGTAGTAGTAGTAGTAGTAGTAGTAGTAGTAGTAGTAGTAGTAGTAGTAGTAGTAGTAGTAGTAGTAGTAGTAGTAGTAGTAGTAGTAGTAGTAGTAGTATAAAAATGTCAAAGAAGTGTGTTTCGACGTTCTGGGCGTTCAGTAGTGTGTCGTCAGTCAAAAAAGGTTTAGAACCACTGGTATAGTCGATAAGATCTTTGCTCGGGCGTCCCAGGTTCGATTCCCAGTAAATGAGGATTTTTTTCTAATTCTTGAGTTGATTTTGAGTTTAACGTCCTGTTCAGCAGCGAGGCTATATGAGACGTGGACCTACTGATTAACGTGGAATCCGAACCACATGAGCTCCCGCCGGGAATCGAACCCGGGTCTCCCACGCCAAATGCGCGTACGCTAACCGCTTAGCCACGGAGGAGCTCGTTTTCTAATTCTCGATGGAATGTTGCTTACAGATTTACCTAGCCTGTTTTAAAATTAGTCAAAAAGTAACGGGATAATTTGCTTTAGTCGGAAGTGCAGATCAATGCTACGGAGACGGCTGCTTCGAAATGGGTTCTTGTTATAATCCTAGTATAATATATGGTTATGATTTTGCTCTTGTGTAGGAAAGGAAATTCATTATACCACAAATAAACCTTGGTTCTCTCGTATAGCTCTATTCTATAACAAATTTTCATTTTTCTCTCTTCCTTCGAACTCTCTATACTTTCGAAATTAATATCATCCCGGCATTTAGGCGGTTGAAGTAAGAAAAAGCACTGAAAATATCTAAGTCAATTTGAGTTCTAGATTCTTGTGTAATAAGATTATGGAGGACAAGACCTACTATTAATCACGACCGGGGCTTAAGAGGCCCCATCACGACGAAATTAAGATACCGCTAATTTTACAGTAATTATGTGATATATTCAAATACATAAAAGATAATCGAAAAGTTAAACAAGAGCTTGCTAGACAATATTATTTTACATGAGATACCGTTATCACGACTCAATAATCTCCTTTCGATTTCCAGCTACTTAGAAAATTGGCATTTATTTTCGCGTTTCTAAATGGCTGCAAACAGAAAGCTACTATGTGACTCTTGATAACGCTATCTCATGTAAAATAATATTGTCTAGCGAGCTCTTGTTCCACTTTTCGATTATCTTTTGTCTATTTGAAGATATTACATAATTACTGTAAAATTAGTGGTATTTTAATTTCGCCGTGATGCGGCCTCTTAAATCCAGTGCAATCGGCGGGAGCACAGAAAAATCATGGTCAATAATCGTTGACAGAATAGGTTATTTCCCTCCAAGGGAGCAGGGTTAAAACACCATCCCATCGGCCTCGAGCTCAGTCAACAAGGGTGATCACCGATCTCCACCTCCAGCTGGTAAAGCAAGAGCACTAACCACTAGACTACGCCTGAGGCTTTCCTTGTGGGTGTATGGTCAGTGTGCATACACGCATTTAAGGTTGGTTTAAAGGGACAAGTTTTGTCGATAGATGGCAGTACATTCTTCGTATCTCTTCCATGTATTTTTTTACCTTTCACGAAAATTCACGATTTCTGTTACAAATTTCAACCTACAGACTTCAATTTTTTAGAAAAGTAACTTCATAATCTATCGAAGGCAACAATCCGAGCCGATTTTTTTTATTTAGAATTTTCTTCATTGTTGAAATGGCATGATTGTTGAAATGGATATCCAAACCTTTAATAATGGAACTGTTTCAACAATTAAGAAAATTCTAAATGAAAATCGGCACGGATTGTTTCCTTTAATAGGTTATGAAGTTCCTTCTCTAAAAATTTGAAGTCTCTACGTTGAAATTTGTAAAAGAAATTGTAAATTTTCGTGAAAGGTAAAAAATACATGGGAGAGATACGAAGACTGTAGTGATATCTATCGGCAAAACCTGTCCCTTTACACTCACCTTAAAGCGGAAGACTCCGAGGTTTGATATTGATACCAATATTCGGATCCCACGTTATGTTATAAATCTACGTTTTATCTACTATGCCTTGATACTGAAAGAGCTGATAAACTATCCCCTATTTCAATGGTTCCCAACCGTGGTATCGCGCAATCCTATAGTGTCGAAAAAATTTCGAATTTAAAATCATTAAGCATTTAATAATTAATTAAACAGTCAGCAACAATGCTCAGTACTACACTACGCAAGAGTCACTACAGTTTTACACTATTATAAACAGGGGCGGATCCAGGGGGCAATCGCCACCCCCAGAAGAGGAAACTTTCTTACTTTATATATAAATAAAACCCATCCAAGAGCTCTTAAAAGAAGCCGTAAGTAGCAGTATTACGACCTACCGCCCCCCCAGAGGTCCGTCCTGGATCCGCCCCTGATTATAAATTAGATAATTATTAATAAAAACCGAACAAGTGGGTATTCAATAAAGTGTGTCATCAACCAAAAAAGGTTGGGAACCACTGCCCTTCTACATGCCAATTATGCTGGGCTGGGAATAAGAAAGGAAAAAAAGAACAATCATATGGTTTCTCGAGCAAGAAAAGTATCAAACATGAATTACGAAATGTAACCTTCCCTGATATTCTAATATTTAAATTAATATTCTTTACATATTATTATTGGCAAAGGAAGATATCAGTGGCGGATCTAGCCCAGGGCCGGAGGGGCCTAGGCCCCTAGTTTTTTGAGTGATAAAAATATTTCAACCTATTATTTATATCTTTTTGGAAATCTGCCATAGACTGGGTTCTGGTGGTCCCCTAGTGTTTACCTTCTATATCCGGCACTGAAAAATATATGAAAATCCTGGGTGTTCGTTGAGTGCAAGCTGTAGCATTACTTTCTCGACTTGATTTGTTTCAAATATGATTTCCTGAACTTGATAGTTTTTAATGACTACGAAAGGATGCTTATATATAGGCTATATTGAAGCTCTTTCGTTCATAATTTCAATGACATACTTTGCGCCCAAGTTCATCTCCCCTCCGTGGTATACCATCAATTACGAAAGTACTGAAGACGAATTACTATCAGTGTCAGTCAAGTGACACGATGCATCTTCTTCCCCCCGTCTTGAATACAGTGTTTTCCACACACAAACGATCTGGCAACAGTGCCTGTATTCCAATCAGATTTCAGTCACAGAAACCTGCAGGGCTGTTAACACGGGCACCTCCCCTTTACTACCAACGTTACTTGTTACTATCTGATTTCAATCATAAATCCATGAACATCCGTGTTTGGTAATTTCAAACAACAAAGAACATTCTTTGCCGGGAAAGAAACGACCTTTCATTATCATCATTATTTATTGCTGGTCGTGAATCATGGTTCAACAGTCGCTTCATTGATTAAAGCTACGAATCATTAACAACACTGTTTATTCAGAATCCTCTCTGTTGCGGAAACATCGTACTTGTGTTGTGTGTCTGGAAGCAAATACCACAGGTGCACATGACAAACATTTGTTGTGTACACTCAACACTCATGTACTACGACAATATTTGATCTTTATCTAACAAAGCTTTATTCCTTGGTTGCTGGAGGCTACCGATTTTAAGAAAAATTAATTTACAATGCATACATTCATAAGTGGTTGTATATCGGGCAAAATCTCATGTGATATACTCTTTGAATTTGAATATTTATGCTCGCTGTTCCAGCTCTATGATAAAGGATGTAGACACGTAACATAATTAATAATTAATTACAATGCAATAGTCAGTAATGGTACAGAGGCAATGTATACGAGGGTATGCCTGAATTTAAGGTCTGGTACTACCTATAAAATGTATCATTAGCAATACGCCGTTCATGGCATATAATGCCATCTATGAAAGAAATAATAAATCAGTTTGAACTGTGTAGCTGAGTCAGTTCGTTGGAGACAGTCATTGGAATGAGGACTTTTTGTCTTATTTTAATCAGGAGCGTCATTTAGGGGGGCAGGGAGCGGCAATTGACCCCCCTGAGTTTGAGATTTATATAGATTTTATCAATAGAGTAGTAGTAAATGAGTGAAAAACGCGAAATTTTACTTATATCAAGGGGTTTTGCCCTCCCCAAGCAAAATCTGAAATGACGCTCCTGATTTTAATGTTACGAATCACATCCCAAAGTATGTGCACATCTTTCTGTTCCGCTCCAATTTTGTCACGATTCGATTTTCGATTCCAAGTTGGAACGCCTGTCATTCTTACACAACGTGGAATTCGACAGCATGCAACAGGACTCTTTCTCTCTTCTTTTGATGTCACGAATTATTTTCCGGAGTTTGTGCACACCTCTCAGGTTCATCCTATATAGGACTAAAGTAAACGAGGGCCATAGCTCCCTCGTGGCTATCTTGTAACCGTACGAACCTTAGACGTGGTAGACCCGGATTCAATTCCCGGCGAAGCTCATGTACTTCGGCTCCCACGTTAAGCTATAGGGCAACTTTTCATGGAGCTACAGCGCTGAAAAGGACGGAAAATTGCAATTCAACCAACAAGTGATCCATCCAACAGCCCTGCGGATAATGCGGTTGATAAACGATTCTCTTCCCTTTGATTCTCATAAATAGTTTGGATAAAACACGATCGAAAGAGTCATCATCATCATAGGTATTCTGCCATTATTGGCAGGTCACTTGCCGCAGCTCAGAAGCTTCCATCCATGTTCCATGGGCTTCTGTTAACTTCTTCGTCTTCACGTGCGATTTTTCTGTTTTGATATTGTCCAGTAATTGTAATCTCCTTCGTCCTCTCCCTCTCTTTCCTCCCACCATACCTTCTAGCACGTCCCTCATGATACAGTTCCTTCTTTCTTAGCCAATGTCCCAACCACTTTTTCTTCCCCTTCTTAATAATATTTAAAATTATCCCCTCACAATTTCTAAGACCCTCTCATTCATTTCCCGCTCGACCCAGCTAATTCGCACCATTCTTCTTCACACTCACATTTCGAAAGCTTCCAATCGTCTTTCATCATTTTACTGTAAAGTCCATGTTTCTCACTCATACGGTAGAATACTCCTCATGAAGCATTTTATTAAGTCTCTTTATTGAAGGTCCCACAAAATAATATTTTCTTCCTCCTTAAGGTTTCTTTCGACACTCCTATCCTTGGTTTTATTTTAGGTTCACATTTCTATCATTACTATGGTTTTATTTAAAAGTGTGATAAAAAAAATTACTACTATTTTAATGTATCTTTTCTCAACAGAAGTGCGGAAGTGGTGTCTCTAAGTTACAGCTAATTATTGCCACAAAGGTACAGAGGTAAATTGCTTATCGATTTCTCACAAGTTGCCACTCCTGTTGTTAAGCTTATGCTATAGGGTTCTCTCCCCCTCCACCCCTTCCGCCTTAACGAGACTCACAAACATGTTTTGTTAATCGATTAGGAAGCAGAGTCAAAACGAATATATTCTCGCGCAGGTGTTCACAATTACAACATTTTAATACTTGCCAGTTCAAAAGGAGAACTGTTTTCAGATGCCCAACAATTAATGACAAACGCAAACGACAGAATGATTCATCGTCTCTGTTCCCAGGAGAATTGGCTGTTTTAAAACTCTTGCAGAGAGAAATTAATTATGCTGCAAATTCCTGCGTAATCACATTCACCTCCAAGGTTCACAGCAAATAAATTATTCACTGTTCTGTCGAAAGCCAACGGAAATCTAACTGAAAACATAATCCACTCTTTACAACACTGGATAATACAGTTGTATGGCTCAGATACGAAAATCAAACTGAGATTCTGTCACTGTTGTACACACATAAATTCATCAAGCCAATTAAAATAATAACAATAATCTCTATGAAAAGTGTTTCAATCCAACTGTAAGTTACTATTCGTAAATTTACAGATAAATAAACCCGTGAAGAAGGTACTACAATTTAATATACAAGTTATGATAGAATTATGATACTGTGTTCATCAGAACATTAGCATAAACCTAGAAATCAGGTCAGGCAATGCTTAATGTAGAAACCATTGTTCTAAAGTTGAAACTTGAACACAGTTTGGTTAATAATACATATTTTCATTCCAATGTAGTTTTTTTCTTTTTCTATTTGTTTGTTTACCTACTTCACACAAGGATACAATATGAATTTCCGGGTTGCATTAACAAAGCAACTAACTAACTCTATGATCTATGGAGGGAACACCGTAGTCTAGTGGTTGGAGCATTTTACTAATGTTCGAGTGGTCCCGGGTTCGATTCCCGGTTGGAGCTTCCCAATTTTCGGCGTCCACCAAGTGTCGTGAGGCAAACTGGGGAGTCATGTGAAAATGTGACGGCCACTAAGTACTAGGCTAGTCGACAAAGCGTTACCCCCCACAGTCAACGCGGCCTAAGTGGCTACACGGTAATTTTAGTTTCACCAAAGTTGTAAATCATACTATGAGCCAGTCAGGGTTTCCAGGTCTTTTCTTTTCATTTCCCGCGCCAGAAGTGGTAGACCTGGATTCGATTCTAGGCAGGAGCTTATGTGGTTAGGGTCCCACGTTGAGCTGTAGTTCACGTCTGATGTAGTCTCGCTGATATAGTCGAAAGAAACGGAGCAAGAGGCATTTGTTTTTAAAGATATCCTCTGTATCGAAAACAAATATTAGACCCCAATCAATAAATTCCAACATTTACACTACTTTATACTTTACTAGCTATGCACGTGCCTTTGGAGAATGGGGTTCCGGATTCGAATCCTGTGGGAGATCATTGAAAAGTTTCAGCGCATAAAGGTAGTTTAGATTCCACCTTAAACTGTAGGTTCATATCTTGTATAGCTTCGGTGCTGAAAGGACCGCTAAATTCCAAGCCACCAACTATAAAATTTACATCATGATATTTTTAACCAATTCTCTGGTTTAATCTTTTAATTTTTTTCCTCTCATGATTTTGGCTTCTTCTGAAATTCCTACTCTCTACCAATTTTAGCACCTTATTTTCAGTTTCAGAACAAAGTTGATAAAACACGAGCAGTTACAGTTAAAATAAATAAATAAAATAAAATAAACATATCTTTCCCAGGAATATTTCTAAGCTGCATGGAAAGAAATGTCTGGAAACTGAAACATTATGTGTTTGTTTTACAAAACTAAGTTTCGAAATAATTAGGCAACGTAGTTTTTCGGTCATTTCAAAGACTGGAAAGAGAATAAGATCTATTGAATCCCATTTAAAATTATGGTCTTTGCTGTTTAAAACATTATTATACCTAAGTACCAAACTATTAGAGGTGGCATTTTCCGCCTTTCTACTGTGCACACATCTATGGCTTAGACCATCTAAGGACAATTGTTCCATCATCTAACATATCCACCCCATAAAATGACGCATAGCCGACCCTGGCCCTTTCGAGCTGTTGCGCCTTAAGGTTTGGTATATATTAGGTATATTGGAAGTTGGCACAACTTTAACAAAGTATTTATTATTATTATTATTATTATTATTATTATTATTATTATTATTATTATTATTATTATTATTATTATTATTATTATTATTATTCATAGTGAACATACAATTTGGCTCGATGTAGCTCTACTTAACAGTATTAAATGAAATCATAAAATAAGAATATTCTTACTTTCTTCATTCTGAGAATTCCGTTCCATTCCCTCCCAGTCTGGAACAAATATCGCAGCCACTTCTCTCCACATTTTTATTTTTAAGTCACGATTCATGTAGTTCGGATCTCTTAAATCATATAGGCATGGCCTATTTTGTATTTCGATTATAAACGCCTCTGTGTTAAACACACTAACCATGACTGGATATGTACACAGGACACGTTTTCAAACACAACTGAAAATTTCTCTTTGTGATTACACTTGTGGTTGTCTGTTTGGGGGTGGAGTTCGAGCTTCGGAGATAGGGGCTCAAATTCAAGTTATTTCGTTGTGTCATCTTTTGCCTAAAGCCAAATATTTTGCTTATAGATTACCATGGCACCAGCTAAGTGTCAATCAAGTGTATCACGAGAAATCACCCTATTGTGTTACATAGATTTTTCTGTGAATAGCTAATTTTCGGAATTTCCTTCTATTTTTGTGAATTTTCTTTTGTTATACACACACATACTTTATAACAGCAGAGTTCCAATCTCTGCACAAAGCGTCTTCCAAGCAGCTGTTTCTTGCTACAATCCCCTTGCCTGGCAACACGTCTTTCCTTTCTGTCCTTCCTTTTGAAATCTTTTAAACAGCAGGCGGTCTATTGTTCCGACCCGCACCAAATACGCTGGAGCCGGCGTTTTCTCAGCAATTTTATTGCTTTCGCGTTCATGTTTAGCCGCTCAGATTTAAATACATGGTCAGTGTATTTCAAGCTTACGCATGAGCAATAAATGCGCTTTGCGATCGCTACAAATAGCCGGGGTCTAAGTCTAGAAATTTCCTGATGCACCTGTTAGGAACAGGGTGTCACACCGCGTTGATCACGTGCTTGCCGCTAGACTGGATGTAGTTCAGCCGGTCGCTAGCAGATGGCGCTGGAGCAGGCTTACGTTCACAAATGGGCTGTTACACTAAGTGGTTTGCTTTTGGTTTATGACCCATGGAACCCGGAGGTTCAATGCCGCATTCACAAAAGCTCTCCATTGACTTCTATCCTTAGCCAACTGGATCCAGTTTCTACTTTGTATTCCTATCTCTGCGAGTCCATCTTAATATTGTCCTCCTATTTGCACCTATGTCTTCTTAATGGTCGTTTTACGATTACTCTTCCAGTTAAGACTTTGAAAGCGTCCCAACTTTCTTCCATTCTGGTTACATGACCTGCCCACCTGAGCCTCATAGACTTGATGATCAGTGAGTAGTATTGGCCACGAGACTAGATTTGGAGATATGTCATCTTGAAAAGGGTTTGTAAAAGTGCTGCCTTATCTCGAAAAGTATATATTTCTACTGGAAGAATTGTCTTATCAAGAAACTTGCCTCGTCTCGTCTCGTGTGCATGAGCTACAAATATAAACACTACAAAAGAAATCATCGAGTTCTGTGAATAGCTGACAAAACTTTATTACCTAAAAATATTTGCAGAAAAGTCGAATTAGTTTTTTTCTTTGCTAGAATAAATTACATCAAATATTACCAGCACACCAATATCGCCGAGACGTTAATAGGTAATGAGAATAATAGTTGTATTTAGTTTGTAATAGACAAAATAGTTTTAACATATAGTTATTAAAATTAAATAATAATGTTATTTAAAAAGTAGTTCACAGCATTGCAAGACAACATGATACGTGATCAAATGCAGTTGAGGTCATTCTTCTAAGTCGCTGCCTTAACTTAGATTTTAGGGAAATGTTATTCTGGCAACACTGTAATTTCTATGGATAGCAACACTGAAAATTCTTGAGGTTCATATTTTCTGTTATAGAATAACATTATCTATGATTGTGGTAAGTTGCATTTCATTATCTCCTTTTATTTATGAAAATAATAAAATGATAACATTTTGTTTTATTTTTAGTATGTCAGGCTCTTAAATTTCGTGAAGTAACGTCCACTAGTTGATCTATACTGCCTTTGGACTTTCGTTGTTCCATTTTCCATCCGTATAGAACCAAGAGCAATACAAGAACATTCTACAAGTGCTAGTCTGACAGAGAAACGCCAATGATTGTTGTTAATGTAACAACGAAGGAATTACTCGTGAAAAGAGTACGAGAAAAGATGCTTGGGATTGTTGGACGGAGCGAGAGAAGATGACGGTGGAAGAATCCAAGAATTCTGCTGAGATCACGTTCTCTGTGTTCAACGCCTGTAATCATCCTCCTGAAGTAAACCAGCAATTTCCAAGTCGTTCACTGCCAAGGACGATAAGCATTGTTTGTTCCACGACGTAACATCTACCATTACACACTACAAAACTCTCCTAAACACACTCTTAATGGCTAGCTTCATGAAGAAAAAAGAAAGATTGATTCGTACGCGTAGTTCTTTGTCCTAAGTGCGGGTCGAAAATCATATAAACGATCATCCTCCAATTCTTCAAACAAAACTCTTGATTAGCTAACAAATTTAGTTAGTTTGACTCTTGCATTTTACAGTTCCTGTACGGAAATATATACAGGGGATAATATTTCAAATTACTGCTTTTGTATATTTTGCACAATGATAGCTCAAAACAATCATTTATCATTTTTGTAAACAGATCGCATTTCCTTCCCTTCTCCCGTTCCGTTATAGAAATATTACATTATAAATAGAACTGTCGTGCTCTAAACAGCGCGGTAACTTAGATTTTTTCTCGGGGGGGGGGGGGGGCAAGCATTAATACGCGTATTAGGACCCTCTAGAAACAGTTGTTTTTCTAAATTCTTGGTCCCCCCTCTTTCCATCTTTCTCCTATTCTTTATGCCTCCCCAGAGCGTGTGGGCCCTCCCGCATGGCAAGGTCTGCGGGGCCGTAGTAGTGATTGACGAACTTCTACACCCGAAAGCTGGAATGTTAGCGGTACTTTACGTAATAATGATGTTCTAACATGTTTCTTTAATGGATGTTGTCAAACGGTTTGGTAGGTCATTATGGGTTGATGACATGGATTTGGAAAGTTGTTATATTTCTGTTTTTAGTTGTGCTGACATGTAAAAGGTCGTGTCCTCTTTTTAGAGACTTTATACTGGGTATTTTTAAAAATAATAATAATAATGGAAATTTGAATTAAATCTGTTGATACGTCATTTTGAGAGAATATTTTATTCGTTCACATGTATAACATGTTGAACAATATGTGATAGAATAAAAAAGAAAATGAAATATTTGAGTCCCACCTGTTAGGCTAAAGGAGATGATGATTGTTAAAAATAAGAAGGTGAGAACACTTATAATGTGTGATACGCACTGGAATTGAACCCGGGACCCTTACCACTATTGGTGAACAATGTATTGTACTGAAAATGAGCCTGGTACCCTTAACACAAGAGATAAATGTGTGATACGCACTGGAATTGAACCCGGGACCCTTACCACTATTGGTGAACAATGTATTGTACTGAAAATGAGCCTGGTACCCTTAACACAAGAGATAAATGTGTGATACGCACTGGAATCGAACCCGGGACCCTTACCACTATTGGTGAATGCTGTATTGTACTGAAAATGAGCCTGGTACCCTTAGCACAAGAGATGAACGTTGCATTGCACGGGGATTGAATATGGAACTTTTAGCAACAGAGATGAATGTTGTATTGTACTGAAAATGAGCGTGGTACCATTAGCACAAGAGATGAACGTTGTATTGTATGGGAATTGAATATGGGAGTCTTAGCATCAAAGATAAATGCTGTATTGTACTGAAAATGAGCGTGGTACCATTAGCACCAGGGGTGAACGTTGTATTTTATGGGAATTGAATATGGGACTTTTAGCACAAGAGATGAATGTTGTATTGTACTGTGAATAAACCCGGGACCCTTAACACCAGAGATGAAAGATGCATTGTACGGGGATTGAATATGGGAACCTTAACACCAGAAATGAACGTTATATTGTACGGGGACCCTAAGCACCAGCGGTGAACGCTGTATTGTACGGGAGACTGAACCCGGGACCCCCAAACACTAATGGTGTATATTGTATTGTACTGAGAATTATTGCAATTCTCACATGTAAATTGGCGAGAAAAAAAAAAACATATAGGAAATACGAAGTCTGTGTATGTATGATTGAATGCTTTATTTATTTTGTTAATATTCATTGTTTTTTATTCCTTATAGTTAACTCCGTGTTTACAGCCAAGTTTGAAATACGGAGCGAGTGAATTGTTCTTCCGTCTCTGAGAGAAGGCTGTTTTAGAATGAATAGAGTTTTATTTTTGTAAAATGCCAGGGTCGTTGGCTTACACGATTTCTCCTGACATCCGTTAGAACATTGAGTGTCAATGTACTTTCTAATTTTATTTCCGCATGTACTGGAATAACCTTACACACTTTCTACTTGACCATGAGAAACTGTCTGGCAACATACTAAAATATTTTTCCATTAACGATGGTTGTTACAGCGATAGTTATCGGCAGTGATGAAGAAGACAGATAGAAATTTCATGTTTCTTCTCCCTTTAGAAGATGTATTTTTGTGACAATATTTGATTTTTGGCAGAATATCTGATGAACATGTAAGCATTTTTTCCTTAATTAGATGAAAACCGTACATAGCTACAAGTCCCAAATGTCGATACCCTGTCTGAATGAGATTTCTCCAGCGGCTGACGAACTTGAAAATAAGAAATTCAGATGTCTTACCGTAACACTGAATAAACGATGTTAGCGGATATGATGATCTTATTTATTTATTTATAATTAATGAAATCGGGTTGAAAACCCGCTGAAAAAACATGATGCTTGGGGGGAGGGACATAATGAAATCCTTATATATATATATATATATATATATATATATATATATATATATATACAGTAATGAAATAAAGTTTGTTATTATTGTTTTTACACCGTTTATAGTGTGTGTGTGTGTGTTGATCTTTTGGGTGTTGAACTTTTTTGGGAGTGATTTAACAGATCGAACTCTGATTTTTTAAGGTGAGAACTTTTTAAATGTCATGTATTATTCAATTCATTATAATTAAGTAAATAATACACGATTTGTTTCTGAGAAACATTATCCGGGAAATAAACCTACGACCATTTTTGTAATTATGACAAGAGGATAAGCTTTGCGATATACTGAAAACGCTTGAAATGTAATTGCGATTTTCGATTACTAAAGTTATTATTATTATTATTATTATTATTATTATTATTATTATTATTATTTTTACGGATTGCTTCTTATTTGCATTTTTCATGCTTGGTACACAGGCTAATAGCAGCTACGGTGCGAACTATTAAAATATTTTATTGGTTCATTTGCTTTTTTTTTTTGTTCAATCACTTCATTAGAAGTTCCGTGTTAATTTATTTTATTGGGTCGTTTGCGAAGCAAGCTCAGAACACCTGTAGTGTGAACCTACAAATAAAAGACGGACCATTTACTTGTAGAGTTTTATTTGCTTAATTATAGGATGCTTAATTACAATATGTTTGATTCATTTGTTACGATTTTTTAACTGTTATACCGATCACTTTAAATCAGTTATACCTAATATATATATATATATGTACGTTGTACAGATGGGACTTGAACTGTTTAAGTAAGCTCATTTACCAATAGATGGCATACTACTACGCTTTGGTAATACAACTGATAATCTTTTTAGGAACGCAAATGTTTGAACTAAGACTAGTATTTGCAGAAAGAAATGTTTTAGTCTTGGGGGGAGCGCTTTTTTCCAACATTATTGTGTTTTAATAGTAAATATTACTGAATGTTAGTTATTTGCGTGGAAACTAGCCACATAACGCGTACATTGGCTTTAATGTCAAGACAGAGAAAGGACGGACCCGTTAAATACATTGGTTATTGAACACTGTCTTTTGACTTTAGCAGTATTGTATTACAATGAAGCAAAAGGAAATGATGTCCCTCCAACTAAGTGGGTTTTGCCTCCTAGATAGAGCCCATGTCCCTCAATGAGGGGGTTTTGCCTGCCAGATAGATTGCTTAGATTTAACAGTATTATATTATAGCAAAAGGAAAATCACGTAGCTATAACTGTCGGGGCCCATTAGTTATAGGCGATCCTAGATTTTAGCAGTAATGTATTATAATGAAACGAATTGAAATTATGTATGGGTATTTGTAGTATATTTTTACAAGTAACGGGGGCCCCCTTCCCTCCCCGTAGTTATGGGTTCCTACAGATTTTAGCAGTAATGTATTATAATGAAACGAATTGAAATTATGTATGGGTATTCCTATTTGTACCATGCTCCTATAACTGACGGGTGCTTTTGCGTGTTATATAGATTGCCTAGATTTACCAGTATTATAGCAAAAGAGAATTACGTATGACTATTATAGCAAAAGAGAATTACGTACGAGTATTGTAACACATAGCTATAACTGGCGGAGGCCCTTCCCCTTACTTATGGGTTCCTCCAGATTTAAACAGTATTGTATTACAAGGAAATTATGTAGTCCTATTTGCAGTATAACTGGCGGGTCCCAGTTACAAGATTACTTAGAAATTTTTGAGTCCCCACGGTTATGCCGTTTTTTTTTTTTTTATTGGTTCGATTTCTATGAAATCTCTGAACACTTACAGTGTGATTATTTATTCTTTCGTTTGTTTCTACAAACTTGAACTAAATATGGGAGCTAAAATAAACTCTTAAAAGTATATAGGAAACGGGTAGAACCCCGAGAAATTTTCATATGTACGATGTTTGTCCACCACAATTTATAAAAAAATAAATCCAAACAATGTTTGTCATGAAAATGTTGAAATATTGGTGCGAGCCCGGGACCCCAAACACCAGAGGTGAACGCTCTACCACCGAGCCACCGCGCCCCCCAGGCTTACTTAGATTTTAACAGTATTATATTATAGCAAAAGGAAAATTACGTAGCTATAACTGGGCGGGGGCCCATTAGTTATAGGCGACCCGAGATTTTAGCAGTATTATATTATAGCAAAAAGAGAATTATGTGTTTTTACCATATACATTGACATGTGTTAAAGTTCCCCATTAGTTAGTTCTTACAATTGCGGGTTTTTCTGAATAGGTAATAACATAATGATGATGATAATTATGTTCAACTGAAGGGTCCCCCTTAGGGATTTGTAATATAATGAACGTTTGGTGGTTTACTGATAGAAGAAGAATCAACTATGCCCTCACAAATTATGTTTTATTAACAGAACACAACTGCGAGAAGGGTACTTATTTAATGCTATCAGTAGTATTTAATGGCTAAAAAGAAAATATATATATATCATACTGTACCTTTAAAATATAAATATATATATATTCAGGACTAATAACAAATACGTCAACACGGAACACGGCTTAAACTAAACTAAAGTTAATTTAAAAGTTCTCCGACAGATGTCACTGTTAGTGGTGGGAGGAGGGAGAACACTTGATAGAACATGATATAACATGTATTTGATGTGTACGCTTATCATTTTTTCTTACGTCGGCGTGCGTTAAAGATCACAGAGAAAGCTTTCCTGATTATTTAACCTATTTTAATAGTATTAAATAAAGTATACAGGATTACCAGTATATTTATTGAAACCTGTTTTATTACAGATATTGAAGCTGTGCTAAGCGTTGTGGTGCTAGCAATTAATTAAAAAAGTACCGACTATTCCCGCTGAGATTTCTTCTTTTCTTTTTTGTGGATTGTGATCGGAGAACTAAGCCTTGAAACGTATGTATTTCTTATGGTTATTATGATTTTTTTTTTTTAAAAAGAAAGAAATTATATAGTTTTTAATTGTACTTGACTTGTATTTAACCAATATTAATGAACAAAGAGAGACTCTTTCTCTCTCTCTCTCTCTCTCTCTCTCTCTTTCTCTCTGTGTGTGTGTGTGTGTGTGTGTGTGTGTGTGGATATTTTTTTTTTTAATAGAATAGTTTATAATTCAATATAGGTGAATATATTTACTGATTTTTTTCATAAAGTAACTTGATTGATTTCTATTTACATATTACTAATTAACTAAAGGTGATTAATTTCTTCTTTTATATGATATTATTGTGAGCGTTGCTTAAAAGAAGTATTTATTTGATCTTTTTTATTAAAGTGGTGTTGATTACTCAAAATAGTTTTTTTTCTTTGTTTTTTTTTAGATGGATTTCTTCTGCCCAACTGAAGAATTTAACATGATTGATGAGATCTACCTGCAAGAGGTTTTGCGCGGTCTCAACGAGTACCCTAGGGTTTTTAGTACGTGGAAAGCCATCATGGAATTAAGCAGACTTGGCCATAGGGGAACCGTGAGATGCGAAGCCATATTGCGGACCCTTCGTGTCTTTGAAGGTAATGATATACTACTTCTCCAGCACTGTGTAAGCAGTGCTGACGTACTGGATTTGTTTGTGTACGGTTTTTTCCGTAGTAAAGAATCATATGAATTGGCTCTAGATAAAGTTATGTATTTATTAGCTTGTGGGGAAGGTCAGGTAGATAGGATAAATGATACAGAGTTATCTGAGTTTTTTGATTTTGGCTCGCGATTTGTTTTGGAACCATGCTTAATCCCATCTGAAAATAATAATAATAATGCCATAGTCATGACCCCTCAAGAAACTCATAACTTGAGTCCTAATAATTTATATTTGTTATCAAATGAAGATTTAGCTTTCCTAAATGATAAAGCAGATGGGATTGGCAATTTAAATTCCGTTGAATTACCAATTGAAGAAGAAATGAGGAGATTGGTTGAAAATGCGGACAATGCTGTGGTTATACCCACGCAACAGGTCCAGGGAGAAAATCCTGTATACAATACAACTCAATATTGTGTACAGGATAATCATGACTATGGGAACCAATTGATTTTTTCTCCACAGCCTGGACCGTCATCTGCTAGTGTCCCACCAATGGTTGGACATGGCAACATAAATAAGAATAGTGCAAGTAGTACTACTGGTAGTCATAATAGTGGTAGTACAAGTGGTAGTAGTAGTGATAATAATAATGGCGGGGATAATCAAAGAAATAGTAATTTCGAAGTTGTAAGACAAAGCAGACAAAGGTTTCGTAAGTTTCATCTTACGGGCCATGAAATTGTCGTCAGACCTGTGGGTGATGAAAGGAATATTAATAACCCAGAGGCCTATATTGAGAGTTTAATTGATTTTGCGTTGGAACATGTGATCTCCAATGCACGCCCCATGGACTACATTGGTTTATACGTTGAAAGTAGTAATAGTACTAATAACAAACCAGTGTATGTGCCGTTTAGAAGAAAGGACAATTTCACTGCTAGAACAGTCCTCACTTCAATCGAACGAGTACTAAATTCGAATGAAGTGTTCCTTTTAGGGGAAGAAGTATTGTTTCGATTCCATATAGCAGAGAATTTGCACGGACAAGGAAGACCTAATGCATTGAGTGCTGTCCGAAAATATTGCAAATACCAAGATTACTTGGAAAAGCGATTAATTCGCATTGAAAATAAGAATATGTACTGCCTCCCCATGGCCATAATATATGGAATAACAAAACACACCGCAAGTAGTCAAGTTTTATGTAATTTAAAAACAAGAGACTATAATAATTGGATTCTTAAAGCAGAAGTTCTCTGCGAAATGGCAGGAGTTAACGTTCAAAGTAAGCAAGGTTGTGACATCTCTGATCTGGACCTCTTTCAAGCATATTTGAAAGGGGAATATCAAATTGTTGTTTATGAGGAGGTTGAAAAGAATAATCGGGAATATATAGTACTTTACCCAGGAGAACACGCAGAAAATAAGATTTTTATCCTATATCAAAGAGGTAACACTATTGGTCATTTTGAACCCATTCGTAATATTACAAGTTTTCTTAGCAAACGGAAGTATTGTTATTATTGTTTGGAAGGTTATGATGAAAGGTCACGTGCACACAAGTGTAAAACTCGTTGTACTTTTTGCGAACATACTCACGAACGGGACTATACTGCAAACAGAATTAAATGTAATGCATGCAATAGAGAGTTTGCTGAGGGTATTTGTTTTGACAACCATCTGGTACATAATAAAGCGGCTAAATCCGTATGTGATAATGTAAAGCTCTGCATCGATTGTGGTATCATCTTTGATAAGAGGGGGCGAAAATCTGAACACATGTGTGGTGAACATTTTTGTTCAACATGCCACGCGTATGTTGATACAAATCATACATGTTTTGTTCAGAGACAGCAACCTGTTCATACGAAAAGGTTTATGTACATTATTTATGATGTAGAGACGATGTTGAAGGCGCCGAATGAGCGCGGTGAAAGGGAACATGAGGTTGTACTGGTGTGTTGTCATCATGTATGTCACGTCTGTATAAGGAAAGGCATCGATGAGCCTTGTAAAACGTGCGGTGACAATATTGGAAATCGTTCGTTTTCTTTTAAGACAATGACGGATTTTATTAACCACGTGTTAGTAGAACGTCCTGTCTTTCAGAAAATCCTGGTAATCGCGCATAACGCATCCAGATACGATGGTCTTTTCTGTCTTAGAACTCTAATAGATGACCAGCATATTGTACCTAGTGTTCTTATTCAGGGTCAAAAGATTTTTAATATTAACATAGGTAACCGTATCTTTTTTCGCGACTTTTTCCTCTATATTGGTGCTAAATTAGCCAAATTACCGAAAACGTTAGGCCTTAGTCAAAATTTAAAGAAGGGAGATTTCCCATATTTGTTTAATACTGAAGAAAATCAAAATTATGTCGGTCCCTACCCTCCGCTTAAGTACTATGACCCTGAGGGACGAAGCACAGAAGAAAGAAAACAATTGGAAGCCTGGCACCAAGAACGTGCGGAAAGTGGCGAGGAGTTTAACCTGCAGAAGGATATGTTGGCTTATTGTAAAAATGATGTTAGAATTCTAACAGAAGCGGTCATCAAGTTTAGCGATATTATTGAAGAGAAAACGGAGGGTTTGCAATGTTTCATAACATCATCAACCATTGCAAGTCTTGCAATGCGTACATATCGTACCTTGCACTTACCGGAAAATACTATTCCTATCATTCCCGCGTTGGGATTTCATCATAAGACCAAGTATAGTACAAAAGCTATGCAATGGCTTATGTATATGGAAGACCAATTAGGGATAGAAATCCAGCATGCTAGGAGAGGTGGGGAAAAGTATATTGGTAGGTACAAGGTCGATGGATGGCACGAAGGACTCAACGCTGCCTTCGAGTATTACGGATGTTTTTTCCATGCCTGTCGCCATTGCTTCCCCTTTAACCGTGACGCGGTTTTGCACGATGCACAAGACTCGTACAATACGATGGAAAAACGCTATGAGCAAACCATGCGCCGCCGTAAGTACCTGAAAAGTATAGGTGTAAACCTATATGAAATATGGGAATGTTCTTGGGATAATAAGATAAAGACGGACAAGGAAGTGCAAAAGTTTGTTCAAGAACGTTGTACTAATCTACCTGATTTTCTTATTCCTAAGAACTGTTACAACGGTGGTCGCACGGAGGTCTTTCGTTCTTACGTCAATTGTACGAGTGATGAGCGTATATCTTATGCCGATGTAACTAGCCTTTACCCATGGGTAATGGCGCGTAAACCTATGCCGGTTAAATCACCTAAGATTCACACGGGACCGGACTTTCCAGATGTGGAAAGTATTCACGGTGTAGTCAAATGCACAATTGTCCCTGCAAAGGACCTCTATTTTCCGATCTTACCATACGTTGCGGGAGGTCGATTACTTTTCGGCCTTTGCCGCACATGTATGGAAGAAGAAAACACTAATGAATGTACTCATAGTGATGCTGAGTGTGCTCTCACAGGAACATTTTGTACTCCAGAGTTACACCTTGCTCTTAAAAAAGGTTACAAAATAATCGATATACATGAGATATGGGAATTTGAACTCTTAGATCCTGAAGAGGGGAATTCAGGTGGGCTGTTCGGGACCTATGTGAATTCCTTCCTTCAGATGAAGCAGGAAGCCTCTGGTTTTCCTGCTTACTGTACCACTGAAGAAGACAAACATAAATATATCGAAGAATATTATGCCCATGAAGGCATACGATTAAATTATGATAATATTAGGACGAACCCTGGATTGAGGCAATGTGCAAAACTATACCTCAATTCATTGTATGGAAAGTGGGGGCAACGCACAGATATGTCACAGAGTATAATTGTTAGTGATGAGGTCACATTTCTTAGGTATTTAACTACGGCAAGGTATGAAATTCAAAGTGTGGTACCAATTGATGATGACCATCTCATTGTCACATACAGAGACATTGAAAACGAAAACGTTCCGTTAGCGTTTTCTAATGTGATACTAGCCGCATTTATTACTTCGTGGGCTAGACTTAGACTTTACGAACTACTGACGACTGTAGGACCTGACAGAGCAATCTACTGTGACACTGACAGTATCATGTATCTACAGAAAAAAGATGAGGAACCCTTGTTACCGCTCGGAAACTATTTGGGTGATCTTACAAATGAAATTCCTGAAGGTTGGGAGTTTACAACCTTTATAGGTCTTGGCTGTAAAAATTACGCCATGCGGCTAACAAATGCCCAAGGGGATGTTCGCGATATATTCAAAATTAGGGGGATAACACTAAACGATAGAACCTCTCAAAAAATTAACTTTGAGAGTTTCTATAAATTAGTGTCTGGACAATTAGAGTCCACAGTAATAGAAAACCCAAACAGTATCGTTCGTAAACCGGGGTTCCGTATCTTTAGCTGTAGAGAGACAAAGACACACCGTGAGGTCAACAAAAAACGAAAACGTATTGACGAACCTAACGTAACTGACGATGAACCAGTACAAAAACGTGCAAGTGTACCTTACGGTTATAGACCCACGAATGAATGAATGTGAGTTGTATGAATGTCTCTTTTTTTTAAAAAAACCGGTTCGTATACTCGTTCTTAAAAATATTTAATTTATTCCTAATTTATTTTAATTTATTCATAATTTATTTTAATTTCATATACCAGTGATTTTTTTTTCATTTCAAGCTTTAATTTTATATCCCAGTGATTTTTTTCATTTCAAGCTTTAATTTTATATCCCAGTGATTTTTTATCCGTTTCATTAGTATGTATACTCCGAACAATCAACGATTGTAAAAATATTAAAATTCACATGTTCGAAAATATGTTAATGTATGAGTGTGAGTGTGTGTGTATATAAAGCAAAGTCTCTATTGTATGCATTCATTTGATTACAAGATGTTAAAGTTTCAACATCCCTCTACTATTTTAATTGCTGGTCCTTCAAGGGCTGGTAAAACTTGTTTTGTAAATCGTTTACTTAATGAATGTGATCAAATGTTTAGTATAAAACTTAATGATATTGTTTGGTGTTATGGCGCAGTAATACCAAAATTAGATGCAAATGCAAAAATACGTTTTGTAGAGGGGATACCTGACATGAATAATTTTGAAATTAAAGAAAATTCATTATTAATACTTGATGATTTAATGTCGGAAACTAATGGTGATGTTGCTAATTTATTTACAAAGTATGCACATCATAAAAAGTTAACTGTAATATTTATTATCCAAAATTTATTTCCAAAAGGAAAACATGCACGTGATATTAGTTTAAATGCACATTATATTATAGTATTTAAAAATCCACGTGATAAATTACAAATACAATATTTAGCAAGGCAAATTATGCCTCGGTATAGTAAAGAAGTCGTGAGTGTGTTCGAAGAAGTAACACGGGAGCCTCACACTTATTTATTATTTGATCTGACACAAAAAACAAACGATGCATTGCGAATACGTACAAATATTTTTCCGAATGAAATCATGCATGTGTACGCTAACGTAAAAGACATGCATACAGAAATTTTTGTTTAGTCGGCATCAAGATGTTGAAGGTGAAACAACACTACAGCACGCTCCGTGCTCTGTGCAAATGCAAAAATGCAAAACGAAAACAAATTTTACAAAATGCTTCAGGGGATTTAATAAGAACAATATCTCAAGTAGCTAAAAACACAATAAAAGGAAACATTCCTTTAAATTCTCGTCAGAAGCAACGTTTACGTAGACATAAAAAGATCTTACGTGCTCTATCTCAGCAGCGTACTGCATTGAATAAAAAGAAGAAGTTGTTATTACAAAAAGGTGGTGCGCTTTTACCGTTAATCTTGGGACCACTTCTTGCAGCAGTAGGAAGTAGTATTTTCAGTCGTTAAATATGTCAGAATTACGTAAAATGATTTTAGTTCCTGAAAATGCTGTACATGAAATTCAATCAAATCTTAAATCCATAGATTCACATCAGTCACGTTTAGATGAAGAAATGAATATCTTAAAACGCCGTGATCTTAGTGTACAACAAAAGTGGAAATTATATCAACAAGCTTTGCATCGTTATTTACAGTATACATCTTCTTCTTCACATAAACCTATTACTTTACCTATCATTCAAGAAGAAGAAGAAGAAGAAAAATTATCATCAAGTTCCAAACAAGATAGCAATACTTCTATTTTACCATTTGTATCAGACATTTTACAATCAGTACCGAAAACACTTCGTTGGAAAACAGATCTATTATTAAAACAGTTGACAAGTTCTGATAAAATTCAGTGGGATAAGTCTGGCATTGTACGTATTCAAGGAAAAACAATACCAGGTTCAAATATTATAGATTTAGTAAATGATGTTGTTCGTACAAGAAAATATTCAAGAAATCCTTTAGGTATTCATGAATTTAAAAATTTATTAGAAGATCTTAATGTTCCTAAAGAATTTATTGGTACACCTATTAGCACACCAGCATCAAAAGTAAATAGTAGTAGTAGTAGTAGTAGACAACGTATTCGTAAAGTAAGAAAATCTACTAGTCCTGCAATAGTTGCTAATTTATTTAAACAGTGGAAAGAATATAGTATGTAAAAATGACAAAATTATCAAAAATATATTATGATTATTCAAATCCTGATTCTTTATCAAGTATACAAACATTACAACGCAAAACAAAGTTATCTAAAAAGAAAATTAAAAATTGGTTAGCTTCTCAAGATGCTTATACATTACATGCACCAGCTCGTAAAGTTTTTGAACGTAAAAAGTATTATGTTAGTGCAACAAATGAAACATTACAAATGGATTTAGCAGATATGCAAAATATTGCAAAGTATAATAATAATTATAAATATATATTATGTTGTATTGATATTTTTTCACGTTATGCATATTGTGTTCCGTTAAAAACAAAGAAAGGTCCGGAAATGGTAAAAGCAATAACAAAAATTTTTAAAAATTTCAAGTTACCCGTGTTTAACGTACAAACAGATTTAGGCGGTGAATTTTATAATCGTCATGTAAAACAATTGTTTAAAAAATATGAAATTAATCATTATAGTGTTCATTCCGAAATTAAATGCGCGTTAGCAGAACGTTTTATACGTACATTAAAAGAAAGATTGTATCGTTATTTTACTGCAAAGAATACTTATCGTTATATTAATGTATTAGATCAAATTGTAAAAAATTATAATCATTCATACCATTCAAGTATTAAAATGGCACCTGCACAAGTAAATGATTCCAATGTGAATCAAGTGTGGGAAACATTATACGGAAATAAAAATAATAATAAAAAGAATATAACATGTAAATTTAATGAGGGTGATTATGTACGTGTTAGTAAGTATAAACATGTATTAGAAAAAGGTTATTTACCTAAATGGTCACAAGAAATATTTATTGTTGACAAATGTATTAAGTCAGATCCTGTCACTTACAAATTAAAAGATTGGAACGGTGAAGAAATTAAAGGAATATTTTATGCACAAGAATTACAAAAAGTAATTATAAATTCAAAGAAAACATATCTCATTGAAAAAGTATTAAAACGTAAAAAAGGGTGGATGTATGTAAAATGGTTAGGATATCCATCAAGTATGAATTCGTGGATTAGATCAGATTCTATTCAGTCTGCAAAATGAATTCAAACTTTACACACGACTTTTACGTTACTCTTCCTTCAAATGCAAGTAGCAATCTTTTTGAGAATAATACTACATCATCATTTCGAGTTAAATTGGCACAGCCTATTGATTTAAGTGATGGGGAATGGGGTGTTGCATTAACACAAATTAATATTCCGTGGAGTTTTTACAATGTTGGTGAAAATGAAGAAATTATAATTACTAGTGTTATCGATGATAAAGTTGAACGCTACCATGTTCCAATAACACCGGGATATTATTCATCAATTGAATCAATTCTACAATTAATTCCTGAAAATGTTCGTATGTTACACTATTTACAAAATAAAAATCAAGTTGTTATTAAACATTCTTTAAAATTAGAAGATCAATGTATGATTGGTGTTACACCGGGTTTACAACAGATTTTTGGATTTATTAATGAAAATACGCTTGATGTTAAAAATGTTATATACACAAAAGTTAAAAATGTTGATTTAATATTAGCACGTGGAAAATTTCCATGTGATTTAGATTATAATATTCCCAATACAATTAATGTTTGCATTGATATTGTAAAACAACAACAAAATATAGGTCCATTAGTTCGAAAACTTAGTGTATATAATGTACAACACGGTCATGTAAAATCTTTTGTATTTCACACACCACATTATGTTAAAGTTGAAAAGAAATATTTTGATACAATAGAAGTAAACTTAAAAGATGAACACGGGTTAAAATTACCATTTCGTTTTGGAACTTCAAACCTAACACTTCACTTTAAACGAAAATGATTTCTGAAAGTATTGATGATAGTTTTTACATTACATTAGTTTCAAATGCTAGTGCTGATGTATATCCTACAAATAGTCCAACACATTTTATTAATCAATTAAAAAATAATATTCGTTTATCAGAATCCGATTGGTATGTAGGATTAAGTGAAGTACATATTCCATTAACATGTTATAATGTTACCGCGGGTGAAAACGTTATATGGTACAAATTTAAAAATGCAGAACCTATGAAAAGTAAAATTCTTGTTGGATATTATCCATCCATTCATCATTTACTAGAAGAATTAAACGCAATATCGAGTTTTATAAAATTTAGTTTTTCAAATGTTGTACATGTTGAATGTGATGAACATGTAGAATCAGTTACATTGTCGCCTACATTAGCTTTACAATTAGGTTTTTCTGAAAAATCAGATCTTGTAAAAGAATCTCATGGATTCAAACAACCATACATAGATATCGGATATCCACATCAAATTTTTATTTATACAGATATTATACAATATCAATTTTTAGGTGATACAAAAGCACCATTATTACGTATAGCAACAATCTCTGATATTAAATATGGAAAAGTTCAAACAATTACATTTGAAGATATTCATTATATGCCACTTGCAAAATTTTGTTTTAATACAATTGAAATACTATTAAAAGATCATGCAGGGCGAAATTTGCCATTTCGTTCTGGGACACTGACCGTAACACTACATTTTAAACGCTCTCCGGCATCTTCTAAATAATAATAATAATAAAAATGAGAGCAAGACGTGTTACTTATCATCGTGGGCGCGGAATACCATATTTTTCAGGACCTGTATATCAAAGGGGACATGGTATAGGTAGTTTCTTTAAAGGATTATTTCGTTTTGCTTTACCATTTCTTAAACAAGGTGCAAAAACTGTAGGACGTCAAGCATTACAAACCGGTATGCAAGTTGCGGGTGATGTATTAGAAAATCGACCATTTAAAGAATCGGTTCGTGCACGTGTAAAAGAAGCTGGTAATAGTTTAAAGACAAAAGCAATTAATAAAGTTGGGCAGTTGCTAACTGGTAACGGCAAGAGACGGTCACGCAAGAGGAAAGCTCCTGCAATTGTAAAGTTTGGACCACCAACAAAACGTAAACATATACAGGACATCTTTTCATAATGGCGTTCCTAAATTCAAATAGTTTTGAATGTTGTACCAATGAATTTGATTTCTTTTCTATACCAATGACACAGACAGCTATTGAAGCAACTACAAATGCTGAATATCGTCCTATTTCCACATTAACCTCAGAAGGACCTATTGAATTTGTTATTCCGGGAGAAACAGGTGAATTTATTCATCCTGCATATCTTTATCTTTATGTACGTTGTAAAATTACTAAAGCTGATGGTACAACTTTAGCTAACGATGATGTTGTCGCACCCGTAAATAATTTCTTACATTCTTTATTTAGTCAAATTGATATTTCGTTAAATGATAAATTAATTAGTTCTTCATCAGGATCTTATCCTTATCGTGCATACATTGAAACATTATTAAATTATTCTCATGATGCTTCTCAAACACATTTAGCATGTGCCATGTGGCATAAAGATACTGCAAAAAATTTTAATAAATTAGATAATACAAATGCTGGTTTCCAAAAACGTGCTAATATGGTGAAAAATAGTAAATCTTTTGAAATGTATGGACGTCTTCATACTGATATTGTAAGTTTAGATCGTATGCTTCCTAACAAAGTAAGTTTGCGTGTAAAACTACATCGTAGTAAAGATAATTTTTGCTTAATGTCTGCTGAAAATACAAGTTATAAAGTTGCACTTGAGGAAATTATTCTTCATGTACGTCGTATTGATGTAGCTGCAGATTTAGCTATGCAATTAAATACACGAATGGGTTCGGAAACAGCCAAGTTACCTCTGACGAGAGTGGAAACAAGATCTTATACTATACCTGCACAAGTAAAGTCTTACAGTCTTGATAATCTTTTCCTGGGTAATGTTCCTAAAGGCCTGATTATTGGTTTCATCTCCAACACAGCCTTCAATGGGAAATCACATCTTAATCCCTTTGAATTTCGAAACTTTAACGTTAACAAACTGCAATTACAAGTCGGTTCAAAATCATTCCCTCCCAACCCCCTCACACCTGATTTTAATAATAATTTATACCTTCTAAGTTACTATACTTTGATTTCAGGTACTGGTATATATTATCAAAATTATTCACATACTGTTACTCTTGATGAGTATCCAAACGGATATGCTCTGTATGCATTTATTCTATCTCCAACAGGAACTTTAGATGATAACACGTGGGATGTAGTACGCGATTCCCCTGTAAATTTAAAAGTATCATTTTCAGAAACTTTAACTGAACCTGTTACATGCATTGTGTACGCACAATTCGATTCTTTAGCACAAATAGACAAAGACAGAAATATTTATACTGATAACACCTTCTAATTTATTTAGTTGAGTACAATGCGGGTTGTTGTTCACTTCTCGGCGTATCATGATAACGAAGATGAGTTTATTATAAAAGAGCTAGCCATTGTAAATCCTGACGTTCCCTTTTTTCAAAATTGGGTTTTTAAACCACCATTTCCTTTAAGGTGATCTGGTACCCCTAGCAACCTTGAAAGTTAGTCCATTTAAAAAGCATTGCAAAGTTTTTCACTATTTTCTTCTTTATTATTAAAGTTACAAACGTCAAAATTTGAACAAACCTAGATGAGACACATATCTATGTCTTGTGTGTTTTAGATTTTGAAAAAAAACACAGTAAAAAAGCTTCCATGTTTGATTTTAAAAACTTGGCAACGCAGATGTAACCCTCCCACTCAAATTTTGAGTTGGTGTCTCCTTTTGTTGAAATGTCTATTGACTCCTGTGTGAACCTCCCTGTCCGCGTTTAGCGGTCGTCTTTCTGCCTGTCCTTCGAGTCGTGGTTGCTTGAAATGTGAATATCGACGGATAATCACTTTATGAGTGACAGCAGGAGGGATAGCAGTACAAATGTGTGCCGTGAAAAGACAACGGAAAGCGAGATATTCCTGCCGACCGAGGAAAAATATCGCACGACTTTCGGCTTCAGAAACATAAGAAAAGAGAAGAAAGAAGTGCTATTGTGTTTCGTATTTCTGTGGTTATTTCTTCCGTTTTTATGTAGCTTTATTTCAATGCAGTATTTGAAGGTTGAATGAAAGATGATAAATCGAACGGTTGATAGACAGGTAAACAGATAGAAGTAATAATATATATATATATATATATATATATATATATATATATATATATATATATATATATATATATATATATAGAGAGAGAGAGAGAGAGAGAGAGAGAGAGAGAGAGACATAGATATAAATATAGATAGATAAGCATATAAATGCAGAAAAAATATTTTCTAAAAATGATAAATAGCTAGAAACGATATATAGGACCTAACACATCAAACTGAAGCTCTTGAAAAGTATGTACATTAGTAAAGAAATACTTTCAAACAGAGGCGTACTTTAAGATGTGTTGGTACAGGTTGTAATCCCTCCTTTCATATCTATTGAAATTAGAAGATTTTAGCCTTCATCTTGGATCAACAACAATCTTCCTCTGTGGAGAAGGGGCTTACATATACGTACGACGACACATCACAATGTTTAGAAAATGTAAATGAGTAGAGAATATACACACCCAGGCAGAGGTCCCTATTTTCCCCTGAAGGTTACCATTCTTCCCATTTACTGTCCTCCCCCCAAATTTACCACTCTTTATTATGACAATTACTTATTTAAAAATGTTATTCATGCTAAGTTCTCCTTCATACTTAGTGTTCATCAGTCGGTGGCTATCGAGCTCAATGCCCCCCCCCCGAAATAAATTTGTTATATTCACAACTTCATTAAAATTTGTCGGCACCTAAAAGGAAAAATATAAGTGCTTATTCTCGTATTGTGCATACCCCTTCCCGAAACAAATTCCTAAATACGCCACTCGTGTTCATAAAAGCATCATTGTGGTATAATTAAAATTCGATTGTTCCACTTTCAATGACAAATTATGTCCCTCCTCTTAAAAAAAAAAGGTGCAACCTGTGCCCCAAAACTTGACTGTGGGCACCCCTGTAATCCAGAGAAGGCTAGGAAATGAAGTTTCTTTGTTTACAATCTTTCCCAACCCCATAAACACCCCCTAACACCAACCAAACTCTCTTTACACACATCCCTGGGCGTAACAAAATATATTGCTTCCTTTGCGTTTCTGTAAAAATATGTATCACTATTCTAAATGCTCTCCCTCTTGGGTTTTGAATACCTCACAAAATAAAATTCCCAGCGTACTTACTGATTAAACGGGAGACTCAGGTGAGATGCTCGATTGCAATACGTACATTTCCAAGGTTTCCCACAGGGAAGTATTGCGTCGCATACTACACCACACATCTTTTAGGTGAGGACTGTTAATTTTATGCAAAGATTGAAGACTATAAAGAAATGCATTCCAGTGAAATTAACAATAAACAGAGAGACAGACCACCGAAACTGATTGGAATCTAAAGATGTGGGGGTGGGGGTGGGAAATGTTTATATGGAGACGGACAGTGTCAGAGGAAGAAGTCTACATCTGTTCTACGAAACACAATACTAAGCGGATATTATTATTATTATTATTATTATTATTATTATTATTATTATTATTATTATTATTATTATTATTATTAGAGGCTCTATATTTAAACCCGATTAACGAATATTTCAGGCTACGCGTATGCCTTCAAACATAAGTGGAAAACATTCTTGTGTATCTTATTTTATCCTGTAGGGATGGCATAGAGACTTGTAGGCGGATCCTGAGGGAAGGGTCGTTCGCCACCTCCAATGGCACAAGCACCAGTGATGCAAAAGTTCAAGTCTGTACATAATAAAACTAACTAGCAGTGTTACAACTCACCGCTACCCCATCCCTCAGAAATCCATCCTGGATCCGTCCCTGTGTCGTCTGGAGTCGAAAATATGTCATGTAAAAAGAAAAGGTATGAAAAATGTCATCTTACAGCCTTTTGCGTCGGTTTCCTTATAAATTGTGAGAGGCCCGTCCTAGTGTGCTAATTGACGAGGGGATGCCAGGGATTTCTCCTCTGAGAAATTTTTATCCCCCTGTAAGAGAAAATTTTCATTTCAGACAGGAATAACTTTTCCCCACTCTTACGTGTGTGATGGCTGGGTGCGCATATGAGTGAAATTCATCCGCCCTGGGAAAAATATTCAATTTCCCCCGTCGAATTATCCAATTTTTATATAACGTAGTGAAGAATTTTTTTACGAAATAAAGTAGTGGTGTTTATTTTGTGAAATAAAGTACCGGTACTGAGGAATCTACTTACATAGTTGTGCAACTACGGCGGGGGTTAGGGGGCCTGCTCCCTTCCTAAATTTTTTAGCCTCTCAAACCACAATGCATCCTATGACATTGATACGGAGACCCAGAATTGTTACGATTGCCCCCTAGCATATTTATGCTCCCCAAACTTCAGTGGCTGGTTGCGAGCCTGGTCAACAAGGTTTTCACAGATATTACATAATTTAAACAAATTTGTACAATGCAAAATAAATTTACTACTAAATCATGCTCAGGTATGCGCACGAGACGAGTCGAGACACGGCTTTTCCAATAGAAAAATATACATTTTTCGAGTCGAGACATCACTTTTACAGCAAATTTTCGAGACGAGACAACCACAAATCTTGTCTCGTGCGCATCCCTAACCATGCTCAATTTTAAAATAAGCCAACATCATTTACTTACAAAGAACATAAAATGTTGCGTGAGCCGTTACCCAGCTTTATCAAACTTGGTTCTCTTCTGTTCGAACTCACAATGAAACTTTGCACAAGATATTTCATACGAATTTGAAGGGTGTATCTATGCACATGATACCCAGGTAGAATCTCACAGCCTTCAGGTGCCTTGCGAACTTCATTTATTAGAAAAAATCTAAAATTAGGAAATGCTAGTGTGAACATTACATGGATCTATATTTTTTCCTTCTCCGCTTCCAGGAAAAGGGAGATATAGACATTACACATGAGTATATGGTAATTTATACAATATTGTATTGTCACCGGACATGTGCATGCAAAATTAAAAAAAAAAAAGTTCTAGGGGATAGTATAGAAGTGGCCATGTGGACAGGCAACAAAGAACGAAAATGATTTTTAAAAAAGCAGGCACTACGAATTTTGCCCACATGCCATTTCAGTTGATCATATTTCCCTCAAAAATTATTCATGTAAATATCTTTCAATTATTTCTGAAGAGAGTGTTTTGACCTCGCTTTCAAAGGGTAATTTTGTCCTAGATTGATTCCAACAATATTTTTTCTATAATCTTTCCCAAAGATCACAAACTGACATCTATACTATGTTATTTTGCGGAAATGGTAAGCTGACAAGTGACAACTACCCTTCCAGGAATTCGCAGAATGAAAAGAAAGAAAAAAGAGAGAGGGAGAGAGATGAGAAAAGAAGGTTTCGGTTGTACCGCTGTTTATGAGTCACCTGATTGGAACAACTTGAGCGAGGCAGAGAACTGAACTTGCCGCTCGACTCGGGCGGAAAGGAAAAACTATACCGTCGCAGGGAGTTCAGGTCTAACTGTTGCCATGTTTTCAAAGTTGAAGATAAAAGTTTCCTTACTGTGTTTTTTTCAAAATCTAAAACACACAAGGCATAGATATGTGTCTCCTCTAGGTTTGTTCAAATTTTGACGTTTGTAACTTTAATAATAAAGAAGAAAATAGTGAAAAACTTTGCAATGCTTTTTAAATGGACTAACTTTCAAGGTTGCTAGGGGTACCAGATCACCTTAAATAACTTATCTGAGCCAATCATAAGCACAAACAAATATCTAGGTGAAAATGTGTATGGCATTACCTGGCACGAAGGGGATGTAGAATATTCACATCTTAAGGAAATTCTTCAAACATATTGTTCAAATACTACAACCATATACACATACGGAATAAATAGAAAGTGTTTTCTTCAAGAAATTCTTCAAAGAGAAGTTACAAATTTGGAAGAAATAAACTGTCCAAAGTATACTGCATTAAGTTTTCACGTTCATCGGTGTGCACATAATAAGCATCGTTTCGGACAATATAGATGTACTGTTCATGAAGCATTACTGTATAGTGAATATGTGAAAGTGTATGATTATGTGTTACATGTGAATAACAGTGATAATTACATACCTACTACAATTAAAAATAATCTTTATCATGTATAGTGATGAATTATTAAAAGTGTTACTAACTGATAAAGTGACTGGTGCAAGTGTTACTGGAATTTACCCTATTGACAAACTTCCTGTAACGGTAAAACCTCCTGCAGCACTTGTGATTAATCTTGATACATCTGATTCTGCTGGTTCCCACTGGGTTGCAGTGTACATCAATAAGAAAAAACATGGATACTACTTTGATAGTCTTGCTATGGACATTCCCAAGGAAATAAAAAACTTTTTGTCGAAAAATACTAAAATGTACTTTACAAATATTCAACAATATCAACATGATAATTCTGTGTTATGTGGTTATTTTGTCTTATATTTTCTGCATCATATTATTCGCACTCAATCATTTGAAAAGTGTTTAAAATTGTTTAAGAAAATTTTGAAAAAGAATGATGCTATTGTTTATAAACATGTAAACAAATTTTTAAAAAGAAAACAAATAATTTTTTTTTATTTTTTTTATTATTTTTTTTTTAATTTACATTTTTAATTTACAATAAATTTTTAAACTTACACCCATGCATTTTATTTACAATTCCTCATTACAATCTTGATAATGCATTAGTTAATGCTGTTGATCTTTCATATTTCCACCAATAATTCAACTGTTGTGCATTACGATATGCACATCCTGATTTCTTTACAATACTTGTGTGAAAAGAACAATATTCATTAAATGTATTTCCACATAATTCATTTAATGAAGGACAATGTTTTGTTTCTAAATCAATGACATTATCTAATGCAAATATTCTTTTAATCCAAAGAGATTTCTCTAAACCTTTACAATAAAAGGTTGAATTCTTTGCGCATAATTGATATACAAGGTTTCGTATGCATGATACAGTATACCCAGTTTTGCTATTCCATTTCAATCCATGCAAATTTAATGTTAACCAGTCAATTTGTTTTTGACATCCTAGTGATAATAAATTATATTCAACTGGTGATTTTACCAAGCAATGGAAATTTACTGTATCATCGCATGCAGTTAAACAAAACTCACGAATAATAAATTCGTTATCAGACATTTTAAAACCTTGAATATCAATAATATACTGATTTACACATGTTGAAATTTCATTTGAATGAAAAATAAAAAACGGAATTATCTGTCCAACAAATTCTGTATTTTGTAAAAGATCACAAGTTTTATGCATAAAGCATCGAAATGAGATTTCACTATGTTCTTGTTCAAACACTTCAAAGAGTTCACTAAGAGTTTTGTCAAGAGATAAATACTTCACTGCAAATGATCCAGTATTATGAAAATGTCTACATTCATGAGGAAGATGTAACTTGCATTCCACGCATTCCAATGGATTATTGTTGTGTAAGTATACTTTTATAGTTTTTAATACACAGTTCACATTAATGTTTTCACCATTACATAACACACATAAAACACTAGCACTATTTGAATACATTTTTTCAATCTGAAATATTCGCTTTCCGTTTGTCTTTTCTTATGAAGATCTCTAGTAATTCCGGTAAATAGTCTGTATCACTTAATAAATCCACATAGGCGTCATAAAATTTTTCTCTTGTTAATAGTCCGATAATATGCGTGTTTGCGTACAAATAAAACACATCATCTTCAACACTAGGACTTGCTATAATACTCCAAGCGCGGGTTTCCAATAATTCTGGACGCGTCGTCATACAATCATGATCAAAATCATGATTAGATCCTGTCGTACAACCCTCACATATTAGTGTTTCATTAAAATTCCATTTTTCAATAGCCTTCTTTATACAATCGCGATCCACTTTTTCACTATTACAACAACAATCTAAAGCCCAAAATCGTGATGTTCTTGATAATACAATTGGAGATGCTGGCGGTGTTGGTGAAACTGTTAGCGCTGGTGAATCTATTGCATCAAAATCAAATTCTTCATCTGACGATGATTCGTATATTTCTGTTTCAGCATCAGATATTGCTTCAATATTGCTATTGCAAAGATCCTTCTTCTCATACGACTGCATGATGTATCTTTATATATTTTGTCTCTTATAACCTGTATTTAAAGTATTTTCATAACCGCAAGGTAATCACGTGTTCGGCATTCCCAACATTAAAGTTATTTTTATTAGTTTGCCCCCAATTTGTGATGTTTATCTCCCACGTCCGCAATCTTCCTTTTGTTCACCTACCGCGGCGCCAAAGTTATTTCTATCAGTCTGGCGGTATTCTGTAATGTTTACCAAACGTGTCAACGGTCTTCCTTTGTATTTGAATTCAAGTTTTAGCAAGGCTCTGCAAGCACACATCACCACTCTTACCCAACCGGGTTTTCCAAAAAAGCGCGGGAAAAGTTCAGTTCATGTCTTAAGTTCATCAGCAACAGACGTACGGAAACCACGCTCTGTATATGCACCATCATAGTGTATCATACCGTACACAAAGTTTTGCCACGCTCACCGAGTATATTTACACAGTGTTCGAGTAATAATTACAAAAAAATAAAAAATACGATCCAACAAATTAAAAAAGTCACGCATGAATAAATATTTCCCTCCCATCATACAGTATTCAGCTCCAATGATAAGGGTCCCGGGTTCGATTCCAGTGCGTATCACACATTATAAGTGTTCTCACCTTCTTATTTTTAACAATCACCATCTCCTTTAGCCTAACAGGTGGAACTCAAATATTTCATTTTCTTTTTTATTCTATCACATATTGTTCGTGTAATATATTCAATATTAATTTAATCACTACTACGAAAGTACGTGATACAAAATGACGTATCAACAGATTTAATTCAAATTTCCATTATTATTATTATTTTTAAAAATACCCAGTATAAAGTCTCTAAAAAGAGGACACGACCTTTTACATGTCAGCACAACTAAAAACAGAAATATAACAACTTTCCAAATCCATGTCATCAACCCATAATGACCTACCAAACCGTTTGACAACATCCATTAAAGAAACATGTTAGAACATCATTATTACGTAAAGTACCGCTAACATTCCAGCTTTCGGGTGTAGAAGTTCGTCAATCACTACTGGCCGTTAGTTAAGCCCCTGGGCTCGTTCCATACATGACAAATTAATTAAAGGTACAATATTGACAAATCTCAGAGCCATACGAATAAATAGATCTATTATTTCTAGGGCCCATAATAGTAGACATTTTTTTTTACTGAAATGGGTCCACGTTTCATTTTTGTTTTATTTACCTTTTGTGTGCTGTTTTGCTTATGCAATGTAGTGAACCTGTTTGATGCTTCATTTATAATTTCATGTTCGTATCGTATATGGAGTAAGAAAATTTTGTCTTAAAGTGGGCCCCCCTCAAGCGGCGAGGAACTTCCGTGGGGGGAAGTTGCCCTCCCTGCTCCCCCCCCACAAGTTACGGCCCTGGCTCTGAACATTTTAAAAAAAAAATACATTTTATGGAACATTAAAACATAAAAGATTTTACCTTACAACTTTCATATTAGTTACATACTATATGTCGACTAGCATTCCGTCTCTGTTTTTCTTTATGTACTTCTTACACACTGAACATAAAATATTGTTCAAGCAAAATAAAATATCAATTAATACTAAAAATATTATTTTGGTTCTACAGACCTTTGAAGTTGCCAGTATACAACGGGTTCAGATTAAAGCAAAGCGCCTGAGATGTCCGTCAACCCACTATACGTAGCTCTTCTACTGGTTGCCTAACTTAAGGTATAATCCATAACGCCTTACCCACATTTGCAACAATGTTAATCTTATAGGCTCAAACGAACCTTCAAGGTTGAGTAGAAAAATAACACGTTTCTTTGAATAAGTGGCAAATCCACGTAACATTTTGAATTCATCAGTAAAAATGAGGCATTTTTAGACTTTGTGGCTTCCGAAATATCATTGGCTCCCTATCCTCAATAGTCTTAGTGCTTCTGGACCTCAATGGAACTTCTAGCCAACCCACTCTCTGATCTCAATGGAATTTCTAATCTCTTACCTCAATGGAACACTCCTAATCAACTCTATTGGAATTTCTAGTTTCTGACTCCAATTAAACTCGTCCTAACCAACTCCAATGCAACAGGTATTCTTTGATCCCAAGGGAACTTATGTACGTCTCCAACAGGCATTTCTCTAACTTTACTAAAACTCGTTGCTTCTAACCTCAATAAAATTCGAACTTTTCTACCTCAATGGAACTCGTGTTCAATTATTGAAGCTAAGTGTGATTCTTAAATTTGGACATCTCCAAGTTCTGAAATGTTATACCACAGTGGTTTTCAACCTTTTGTGAGTCACGAAACACTTTCTGAACGCCCATGAGATTCCGACACAGTTACTTGATTTCTTATTAATAATAAATAACATAAATGATAGTAGTGGAAGATTATAAATTTGAAAGTAGTGACTTTGTGTATTACTAAGCATTCTTGCTACTGCTGGAGCACTGACTGGTATAGTCTATCTCAAAATTCATTTAACTAATTAATTAATGTCTACTGATTTTTAAATTTTAAAATCCTGCGATACACGTTATGGGACTACGTGACACACCAATATGTCGCGACATACCTGTTGAGAAACACTGTTATAAAAACACGAATTTTCCAAAAAAAAAAATGTATTTGCTCTCCTGTTGTCTTTAACGACCGGAGTAATGCACAGATTCCTTTCGAGCGCTGTAACCGAATCTTAAAACTTTAAAAAAAACCAGCGCCAAATGTAAATTCCATGTATATAAAGGAACACAGGATACACTGATTCCAAACTTTCTCTTCAAACGAAGCTTTTTAAGAAGCAAAAGAATACGAAAGCAAAAGTTTGTGAAAGCCTCAGAAGAGATTACGTTTCTTCATTTCACCAACATCTCTTTTATCTTTTTATTCTCTTTTAAGTTTCAACATATAAACTTTCATTTTTTTTCTCTTTCTTTTCCATCCTGCATCATTAATTTTTTAGAAGTGAGTTTGTTGGTAACGCCTTGTGTGATAATGGAAGCACCATAATACGGAATGCTTCCCAAGCGAGCTTTGTTCGGACGTTCCTTCTGAGTAACAAGTGAGGCTTACACCCAAAATGTCCGACTGTTTAGCGTGGAAACACGAATAGAAAAAAAAAAAAAGTTTCTCTACAATTTTCTTCTTCTTTTTCTTTTCTTAGCAACATTCCAAGTACACTTGTGTAGTGCTACTGCAACTTTTCTCTTCGTGGATAATGAATACAAAGCCTTGTGGAGAAGCAGAAAAGAATGGCCGCTAAGGAAATATAAAAAAAGAACTTTTCTACGCAATTATAAATTGAGAGATGAAATTTTAATGTTGCTTACATACATTTATAATTTCTATATCATAAAAGAGTTTTAATTAATGAAACCAGGAAGTTTAAATGGATTTTTTTAAGACTTAAATGTGAAGAAAATTACATTCATTTTTTGTAACTATGAGTAAAGGAAACTATGGAAAGATCTAAAGTAAAGCTACTCCATTAGCGATTTAAAAAAAAAAAAGTTTGAATCGTTTAAAATGTTCATGTTACTTAAACTTCATACTAAGATGTCTGGGATGCAGAAGTCTTGCTGGAAATAAATGCTGATAATATGGAAGAAGAAAATACCATTTTGTAGGATCTGGAATAAAGAGTTGAGAAAACTCATAAAATACTTCATGTGGAGTACTGTACTGTATGCGTTACAAACATAGACACTGTGTAAAAATAAATAAATAAATAAATAAATAAATAAATAAATAAATAAATAAATAAAATAAAAAAATAAAAATAAAAAAATAAAAATAAAAAAATGAAAAACGACTGGTGGCTTTCAGAGTGTGTATATGGAGAAGAATGAAGCGAATTAGCTGGGTCGAGCGGAAAAATGGTGGGCGAGAAAAGAACAATTTTAAATATTATTAAGAAGAGGAAGAGAAACTGATTGGGACATTGGCTAAGTAGGAATTGTATCATGAGAGACGTGCTAGAGGGTATGGTGGAAATTAAAGATAGGGAGGAAGTGAAGAAGACTACAATTAATGGACAATATCAAAACAGAAAAATCATACGTGAAGACGAAGAGGTGAGCGGAAGACCTTGGCGCATGGAATGTTCTCAGTTGCGGCAAATGACCTGCCAATAATGGCAGAATACCTAAAATGATTATAAATATGGATATTATTATTATTATTATTATTATTATTATTATTATTATTATTATTATTATTATTATTATTATTAATGGAGATTAGAAAATTCAATGTTGCATCTGCAATCACAGAAGGGACCAGACAAAGAGACGTATGACCACGAGAGGGAAGGAGAGGGCTTGAAGTATGCATGACTTATGAAGTGGGCGCCAAGTAAAGAAGGTTGGGAGCCACTGGTATAGATAGATTAATTAAACATCATTATCAAGTAGTCAGTGGTGGATCTAGCCCAGGGCCGGGGGCTAAGAAGCCCCGCAGTTTTTCCGTGACGAATATAATTTAATCTATTATTCATATAGACAGTACATTTTTTTGAAAATTTATAGTAAACTTATGTACACCTAACACAGTCTGCGTTCTGGTTGCCCCCGCCACTGCAAATGGTGATAAAATTAATCACCTGATTTAAGGATTTCCTACACTTGTCGGATTTTACTAAGAACTTGTTAGAAAATTAACAAATTAGGTCGGCATTATAAGTTCTAAAGACATGTCTTTTCTAATTAAGCTTGAAATACGTATAGAACAATTCGTTATTGGTAGACCTTATTATTGTTAAAACAACTTTTCAGTGAGAATTTTCACAAAACTTGTAGGTATCACGAAAGATACATTTCTTAAATCTTTATACATTCTTGTAAGAAAAAATCTTTTTCTAGATCTGAACAGTGCAGGCTTCTTTTTCTTTTCAAAAAAATACTTAAAAGATAAAGAAAAACATTAAAAATGTATTAAGTAATTAGTATTAAAAATTACGCATTAATTGTTTTAATAAAATAAAAATAGCGGAAGCAATTTTCATTCCCATACATACTTTTTTTTTTAAATCCATATTATTTCTCAACCACAATCATGGTAGACAATCTTCATCGTTGGTTACAATCTCAAGTTTTCCCACGAACAATAAAATACGAGTGGGAAGCTTTATAAGAAATGAGAAATGGCCAGGTTAGCATGGTTTACTGGGTCAAGCAAAGCAAGCCTTTTTTTTTATGTCTTACGCACCAGAAGAAGCAGGAAATGTTAGATGAACATTTTAAACAAACTGAGAGGTGTATTCCGCGTATTAAAAAGGAAGCAAACGGTAAATGAAGAACTATTTTATTCATTTAGGATAGCTTATATGAAAACGGCATTTGCATGAAATAGAACAGAACAGCAAAATTTGCTTCAATGTATTTTAAATAAGTACGTGGGTCGTTCAATTTTTCCCTAACCTGTAAAAAAAAAAAAAAAAAAAAAAAAAGATACATTTCTGAACTATAGATACATGTGTAGGTGAGTCCTTCTTCACCTCTCCACATAATACCCATTTAGATTAAGGCATTTGTGCCACCGTTGGACCAATTTGCCCACACCGTTTGAATTCCGTTTCACATCATCACCAGTTGACAGGAGACCAGATTGCTTAGGTCGAACCTGAACTCTTCTTCAGGGAAGAGCAATTTGATACAAGCGACCTGGTCTCTTCTTTTTGTTGATAACGCTCACCCACATTCAGAAAGCAAACAAGACAAAATTGACGAGGAATGGCTATCGTACTTTATACAGCCTCAATTTAGCGCCGAATTACTTCCATCTTTTTCCGGTGTTAAAGTGTGCATTGCAAGGTGAACGTTTCGAAACAGATGAAGAAGTGAAGCGGCATGTAAAAAGAGAAGTGAAGCGGAATGTAAAAAGAAAAGTGAAGCGGAATGTAAAAAGAGAAGTGAAGCGGAATGTAAGAAGTGAAGCGGAATGTAAGAAGTGAAGCGGAATGTAAGAAGAGAAGTGAAGCGGAATGTAAAAAAGAGAAGTGAAGCGGAATGTAAGAAGAGAAATGAAGCGGAATATAAAAAGAGAATTGAAGCGGAATGTAAGAAGAGAATTGAAGCGGAATGTAAGAAGAGAAGTGAAGCGGAATGTATGAAGAAAAGTGAAGTGGAATGTAAGAAGAGAAGTGAAGCGGAATGCGAGGAGAGTGCTAAACAGCCAGAGCTCTGATTTTTTTGCAAAGGATTTGCACAAATTGGTGCAACGTTGAATCAAATGCCTTGATCTCAGTGGCGTATTTACGGGGGTGCTTCCGGGCTTAAGCCCCCACCGAAATCTTACTTACTATAGTAAAGTATATGAAATATCTTGCAGTATTTTCACACTTTCAGGCAAAGTCCCCCCCGAAACAGAATCGTAAATACGCCACTGCTTAATCTAAATGGGTATTATGTGGAGAGGTGAAGAAGGAGTCATCTACACATGTATCTATAGGCCTAGTTCAGAAATCTATCTTAAAAAATATTTCTTTTTTACAGCTTAGGGACATTATATATTGAACGAGCCACGCACATGCACAAATAGACGCCTGCAATACTGTCGGCCCGCCAACAGTGACAAACAGTCACGTTTACCATTGTATAGAACAAAATGTTGAAATGAAAAATATTTGAAAGGGTCACTAATAATAATTGAGCTGAGCGAAGCGAAGCTCTTATACTCGGGTTAGCCGTTTGGTTGTCCGCAAACTCCTCCTAGACCGTTTGGCCGATCTCAACCAAACTTAGCACGCTGATAGAGTATGTCGTGCTGAGTGACAACATAGGTCGAAATCAAAAATCCGATGTACCATCGAGGAATAATGACCGAAAAACGCTTTCTCCTAGACCGTTTGGCCGATCTGAACCAAACTTAGCACGCTGATAGAGTATGTCGTGCTGAGTGACAACATAGGTCGAAATCAAAAATCCGATGTACCATCGAGGAATAATGACCGAAAAACGCTTCCTCCTAGACCGTTTGGCCGATCTCAAGAAAACTTAGCACGCTGATAGAGTATGTCGTGCTGAGTGACAACATAGGTCGAAATCAAAAATCCGATGTACCATCGAGGAATAATCACCGAAAAACGCTTGCATAGACTTAACATGGGGGAAAAGTTTTCACGCGATTTTTTTGTCAATAATTAAAAATGGCATTTATTATTGCATAATGGATAGGAATGATTACGTAGTTTAAGCTCGCTCAGCTCATTTCATTGCAATCGGGTACATCCATTGCATTCCTAGTAATAATAATAATAATAATAATAATAATAATAATAATAATAATAATAATAATAATAATAATAATAATAATATAATTTTATTATTATTATTATTATTATTATTATTATTATTATTATTATTATTATTATTATTATTATTATTATTATTATTATTTCGGCTAATGTACAATATCCCTTAAAATGCACTTGGAAGTGCACGAAAACAGTGTAACCACTGCTTCTGAGGATTTTTTAATTCTTAAACCTTTACACAAAATTTGAAAAGAAACAATAAAATAAGCAAATAACCAGTTATGACTTCTGTGCCGCGGAAAATCAACGCCCTGGGCGAGAGTCTATGACGGCGCCCTCGTACATATGAGTGTGGTTAACAGACCAGCCGCGAAGCGTCACAAAATTTTCAAAAATAAAACGTGCTTTTCCTTGATTTTGAGCACTTTTTATTACTTTTTTCCTGAAATTTTATATATATATTCATATGCATTTTCGTAACATGAGTAACATTATAGAACCACTTTGTAAAGCAGGAACAGGATTTAAGTACATAGTAGTTTGTACTAATATATATGTCGACAAAATTAGTTAAGTTAAAACCCTGGTCAAATTAAATACTAGATTGAAAAATACTGCTGTTGATCTAAAATATTCCAAGTACTTTTCCTATCTTTTTCTTTCCTTCTTTTTTCTTTTTCCTCCTGAATTTCGCGGCTCCTTAATTCGGCGCCCGAGACCGTCGCTCCGCTCGCTCCCCTCCCCACGGCACGGCACTGCCACTTATATTTTTGATATTTAATATAATTGCTTTTGTGGCGGTTATCCGCCTCTGCATACACTAAAGGAAGCAAAGGGTAAGATTCATTATTCTTTCAAGTTCACAATTGTTGGTTGTTTTACAGTTTTCTTCATTGCAAACTAGCAATTGTATCATTTTCCTACTTCCATCTTACAGTTAGCTACGCACATGTAAATTTTAGAAGAGTATTCATTATAATAGTGTTTATCTCCATGATTACAAGAGTTTTCGCTCACATTCATGGAATGAAAATGAACTCTTTAAATTTTACGTCCTACGATTATGGCGTGTAGACAAAAGATGTTAATTAGGAGAATCAATAAATTTGAATTATATTAATCAAACTTACTGACTGATAATCCCCCACTTCAAACTACAATTTTTTAGATGCTTAATAGTGATAATGATAATACTAGGCTAATAATTACTCCAGATAATTACCTATTATTCTAAAAATGTTTCCAGCCCATCAACTAGCCTCTGTGTGGTTAACAAGTGCACATTTTAATATCTGAAAATTCTGTTTTCATATAGTAGATTGTATTTGATCCAAGGGTGCACGTATGCTGTCATCTTTAGACATTTTCTTTTCGTCAATCCTGTATAGCTCGTAGGTTTTCTCGGGGTTCTCCCGTGTCCTCCCATTTTCTTCATTCCACCATTTCTCATAATCACCGTCTTCATTAGCCTAACCACCATAACTGTGGGACGTAAAACTTAAGGTTGGTTTAAAAGGACAAGTTTTGCCGATAGATGGCACTACAGTCTTCGTGTCTCAGGTATTTTTTTATCTTTCACGAAAATTCACTATTTCTCCTACAGATTTCAACCTACAAACTTCAAATTTTTAGAAAAGGAACTTCATAATCTATCGAAGGCAATAATAAGTGCCGATTCTTTATTTAGAATTTTCTTCATTGTTGAAATAGATATCCAAACCTTTAACAATGGAACAGTTTCAACAATGCAGAAAAGTCTGAATAAAAAATGGGCACGGATAGATCCCTTTAATAGGTTATGAAGTTCCTTCTCTAAAAATTTGAAGTCTCTAGGTTGAAATTTATAAAAGAAATTGTAAACTTTCGTGAAAGGTAAAAAATACATGGGAGAGATACGAAGACTGTAGTGACATCTATCGGCAAAATTTGTCCCTTTACACTAACCTTAAAGATTTCATTTCATTCTTTTAAACCTGTATAACATTGTACGTAGAATTATTTTCTCACTTAGCAACCGTTTATTCTTCTGTCAAGAACTTGTCAGAAGTTTGTTCCATTTGCTTCGGTACGTTATACCTTGAATATGGAACGCAACGTGAAGCGATAAGGAAAAAGCAAAATACGTTAGACCCCGTTTCACGAGTCTCTGCCGCGCTGCAGAGACCAGATTTTGTTCTGTCACGCCTCTTTGTTTAATATATCTGGCCTCCCGCACTTCTCTGTTCTCGCCTCTTTTTTCTTGTTGCCACAATATTCATTTGAATCCGCGACACGCTGGTGAAATCATAATTTAAATATGCAGAGTGACAGCCACAGCACTCTCGCACCCACAGTCACATGCATGTAGTTGTGGCAACGTAGCACGACTCGTGGAATGATTGTGTCACAATCTCCAATGAACATTGTGAGTATTAAGATGTTGTTGCCAACTTAAAGCACAAATAACTATATGCAATAAGGGGAAAGGGAGGTAACAATTCTATTTTCAATATAAGTGCCAATCAAGTTTAATATAAAGCTAAAAACCTTTTGAGAAATGACAAGTTACTTAAAATTATAGCCTATGTATAAACTTTTGAAACGTATCTACACAATATCTTTGTCCTTACTCAGTCACCTGCATCTCCCTTTGATATATTTTCAGTGTTAAAAATATATCAAAACTATTACTCACTACAAATAATTACATATAACAAAATGTACAAATTGAAATTTTAGAACATAATTCAACTCTTATGTCAATTAACAATAACCTATAGATATATTTCCTATAACAGTAATATTTTTATATTGATAAATATTATTATTGATGAATTTTTAAATTATAAAACTGAAAATGGTTGACAAAATGACACATTTGAAACATTTCAAAAGTTTATGAAGTTGTTTTTTGAATATTATATTGCTTTATATTAAAATTTCTTAGATTTCAATTCATACTATACGCAATAAGGCTAGCTAGTTTGGAGCTAACGTCCCGTTTCAGCAACGAGACTACTTGAACTACTGTGATTCGTTCAATGCTCTCTGACACGGAATCGAACCAAGATCAAACATCCCGCAGGCGCACACGCGGGCCATATACGATCCAGGGGGTGCACCGGTGCACATGCACCTCTGTTATGAAATATACACTATATATAATGAGGATGTAGTACTTGTCATTCAAATGTACTGGTAGTCATTGGTGCACCTTCCTCTATTGTAAATATAGACTAGTAAATATAGACTATATAAAATGAGGAGGTAGCACTGGTGCACCCCCGTCAGAAAATTCTGCATTCGGCCATATATATATATGCCCAAGAAGAGAGGAGTGCAGTTGATAGTTGATACATCGCTCCGAGACCTATGGAGCACATATATACACATACATATCTCTCTCTCTAAGAGAGAGAGAGAGAGAGAGAGACAGAGACAGAGACAGAGCGAACAGGGAATATTTATAATCCACGAAAGCAAAGAAATGAACCCTTCGAATGCCAGAAACTGAGAAACAAAAGCAGCTTTCATTTTTGCCCTTCCATATTCGCTGAAGCAAACAACTGTCTGACCTCTTAGCACTAACGTGATAATTCTTGCTGGAACCTAAACAAAACCCCCTGTTATGAAGCTGACAACTTTTTCTGCTGCTTCACGTAAGAGCTGCGAATAAGCTTCAAAAGTGAACAAGCTGTCTTCTGGATACATCGCATTTTTCTCAGGATATCTATACTTGTGTTAACTGTGGAATCTGTTTTATATTGTGTACGTGTGTGTTTGTGTGAGAGTAATTATTGCGTGTGTAAGTGTAGTTAGAGCGTAGTTAGTGTAAATATCATAATGCCACCGGTACTATCTAAACTAGAAACAAAAACCTTGCACAGTCAAGCTAGAGAAATATTAAGTAATGTACACGAATTTATGAAGAATGAAGCTAGTAGTGGGGTGGGAATTCCGATCAAAAACTTTGGGAAAAGAGCAGCAGCTGCGACGGGAGTTTCAGAACGAACAATTAGAGCAATAGTAAAAGAAAGACACGTTCTCGAATCATCAGAAGAACCTTCCACATCATTCGCTACTCCTGGAAAGAAAAGACCAAGACCAGCGACAAAATCAACAGTAGACAGTTTCGATGAAAATGTTATCCGTAGGTGTATATATGATTATGCTCTACAAGAAAAACAAGTGCCTACACTGAAGAAACTGCATGCAAAATTGCAGGAAGAGATACATTTTACCGGAAGTAAAGCGAGTCTACGACGGTTACTAAGAAACATTGGATTTAGGTGGAGGAAAACTGAGAACAATAGAACACTTTTAACAGAGAGGCAAGATATCCGTCTTCAAAGAATTAGATTTTTAAGACAAATATTTCATTATAGGCAACAAAATCGACCAATAATATATATTGACGAAACTTATTTGCATAGTAGCCACACCGCGTCGTATTCTTGGTCGGACGATTCCGGGAAAGGTCTTCGAATGCCTTTGTCTAAAGGACGGCGTGTTATAATAGTGCATGCAGGAAGCAAGGATGGCTTCGTTCCAAACGCTTTGCTCATGTTCAAATCTAGCACCAAATCGGGAGACTATCATGATGAAATGAACACAAATAATTTTATCAAATGGCTTCGCGAAAAATTAATTCCAAATCTCCCCCCGAGTTCTGTGATCGTTCTTGACAATGCTTCATATCATAACGCTCAAATAAATCCTGCCCCTACTCAAGACTCATTGAAAAAAGATATGCAGCGTTGGTTACAGGAAAGAGGCGTCAATTTCGCCCCTGATATGACAAAACCAGAATTGTATGATATTATAAAATTCCACAAACCAAAACACGTTACGTACAAAGTAGACTCATTAATGAATGAACATGGGCATTGCGTTTTGAGGCTTCCCCCTTACCATCCAGAATTAAATCCTATAGAAAAAATTTGGGCACTGGTAAAGAACTGGGTGGCATCACATAATGTGACGTTCAAATTGGACGACGTTATGGAAATTGCAGAAGAAAAATTTAACAATGTTACGTCCGAAGAATGGTCTTCAGTATGTCGTCATGTGGAAGAGGTAGAACGTCAGTATATGGAAAACGAGGGACTGATAGACAATTACGAAGACGCTGCTGCAACGGCACCCTTCATCATCAATCTGGAGTCTGAATCTTCTAACACATCTGAGGAGGACTTGTCAGGAATAGAAGCACTGGATTCTGATTAATGGGAAATATAGTGGACCTACACTTAAAGAGCACAGTTTAAAGGTATGTCACATCTTTCCTTGCTATTCTATTTTTTTTTTCTGTGAACATTTTGATACGAAATAGCGATTCCTTTGCCTATTTAGGTGGCAACACTTTCTTACGAAGAGAGTCCCACCCCTTCGCGCAACCCGCGGCAGAGACTTGTGGATCTATCTATACTGCCTGAAGACTTAATTTCTTTGTCAGTCAGAGAAGCATACTTTTTATTTTCTTCTAAAAATTCCTATAAGCAACATAAAAAGTTAAAAATGTATATGTTAATTATAAATGGATTTATTTGAGCTGTAAGAATTCTTGATTTTTTTTTTTTTTTTTTTTTTTTTTTTTAAGATCAAGCTATTGCATTGTAGACAATAAGTTTTGTAAATTTATTTTTACGTACTAAAAATAAATTTGAAGAACCGCATAAATATTTTTCAAAATTCAAATAATCGTTACTTTCTCTTCTATATGAAATCTATTACGATAAACACAAAAGTAAATATATATATAAAAATCTTCTCTAATTTTCAACGTACTTTAAGAAGTTCGTTACTGAATTATCTGTCTGTCTGTTATTTACGAATTTTTCCATTTGATACAGCATCAAAAACTATCTCAAAGAAGTGATGGAATTTTTGGCGTCAATCTTACCATTCCCGAGATATTGCCTCCCCCCCCCAAAAAAAAGTTCGGATTTCGGGAGATTTAAGGAGCCATATATCGGGAACCGTAAGTCATAGGAGAGATAATATTTTGGGAATTTTTCAATTTTGAGTCTCCATTTTGATCATGTGTCTTTGTAAAACAATATATCGTAAGCCTAGAATGGTTTAACATAACTCTTAAACAAAATATGTGGACTTTTTAATACTGAAGGAAATTATAAATGGATAGATTATTACAAGAATTGTTTAATGAGTTTAGAATTTTTTTTTTTAAGTTCGTTCTTGCAATGCTTTTAGAGCATTCTTAAATCTGGTTAAATTTCCAATAATAATACTTCACTCAACTTAATACATCACAATTTTATTCTTGACTTTGCCACCGTAACTTCAGTATGCTTCGTGAGCGGTCCCGGGTTCGATTCCCGATGGGGCACTCCGTCGAAAAATTGTAAAAAAAAAATTCAGACCAGCCATTCTGAATTACGTTTCTCTGGGTTTTCTTCATTCACACCAGGCAAATGCCGGGGTGGTACCTATAGGTCCCTTATAGGTCCCAGGTCGCTTCCTTTCTTCTCCAATCCTTTCTTCCTTACCTTTCCTCGGATAGTCTGATCGCCGAGGGACGTCATCTCTCAAAACGTGACGGGCTCAATGACCATAGATGCCGAAAGCCCAGAAATTTAAATCCTAAATCCTTGAGTGTTTCTCTACTCTTTTAGTCTTTATTTATAAAATAAAACACATTTCGTTAATAGTTAAAACAAACTTCTAAGCACATATGTAGAGTAATGATTTATTTAAAGTTATTTAAGGCAGACGCCTTGTAATTCTTTCCGGTTGTGTTAAAACGATTGGAAAATACTAGCACCAAAGATACATGAAATAAAGAAAACACGGCATGAATATGTAAGCTAGCTGTAGAACAAACACAGGGACTTCATCTAATGCATTAGCGACTGAGTGGCAAACGGAAGGAAGGTAGGCAACCTTCACGGTCGAGGGTGCATGTCCTCCAGCCATGTAGGAAGCCAGGGGAATGAGTCACCCACCTGCAGGGGAGGGGACACCCACACATACGTCTCAAGAACAGGTATCTTCAACTCATGTGGAATGGAGGAACTCTTGAACGGTGATGGCTGCTTCGTGGCGAGAAGGTTACAACAAATTCTTTCCGTATTAGCATATGAGATAATTTCTGCACTCCCTCATTTTCTGTATTTATATTATACTACAAAGTCCTCCCGCTGAAATAACTGTATTTCATACTGGTTTTTGTATATACTTAGCCCTATAAAAGTATTACCAGCAAATTTAGCATCTCTGTACGGGATATCGTAGCGGAAGGACAACTGGTCTGTGGCCCACGAACAACTTTGAACCTTTAAAATGATAAGATAGAAAAAAACTCTTGACTGTACTACTTTCTAAGTAAAACTGGAACCTTGCTTTTATGATCTTCAACAGCTGCTTTTCTTTCAAGTGAAAAAAGCGTGCAATCAATAAAGTTCAATATATATTTCAAAAAATCTATTCATTTCATTTTTTTAAATAGCATATATGTTAAGTCTTATATTATGTAGTAATATCTTTTTAAGAACTGGAAACACTGTTTTTACGAAATTTAGATTTCATTTGTTATTCAAGATGGAAAGTGTTGAAGAGAGACGGTGCATAAGGCACGAGGCACGAACATTTCTTCCATAATTTTGAAGTTAAGTTTGTTATTTAAGTGCAATGAACACAGTGCAGTTATTATATGTACTTTGTGGTTTATTTTAAGTGTTAGTTGAAAACCAGCGATTAGTAAGGTACAATAAAAACTCAAAACAAGTATTGGAAGTTTCCATTGTTAGAAGACAGTCCATTACCAGTTAAGTAAATGGCGAACATTTAAGAACATAAGCATAAACAGTTTTTTTTGGTCCTCCAGTGCCGAATGGAGGAAGTGTTGTGCCAAGAAAAAAAATAAGTGAATCATTCAAGCATTCATATTGACTATGTGTGTGTAAAGACAGTGAGTGTTACGAATCAGAAGCAAAATTAACCTAGTGGACTTATCACGTACGCGCCTACGCATTCAGCTGTGCATTGCAATCTGAAGAAAAACAAAGGCGCAATGTAGCAGTCACGTAGCTAAGTATATTTTTTTGTTTCTTTTACTTGTGTAAAGGTCTGTTGTTATAAGGACTTCAGGTAGATACATCACAAGCAATGGATTCAAATACTAATTCTCTTATAAAGGCAAGAGGCCTAGCTAAAGCTTCCCTTACAAGAATGAAAACATTTGTTGAACAATTTGGAGCAGATGGTGATGTAATGCAAATTAAAGTTAGGTGTGCACGTTTACCCAATATATTCAAAGAATATGATGAAGTGCAAAAACAGCTTGAATTAAAGGACGTAAACGATGAATACACACAGGATAGAGAGTTGTTTGAAGCTACTTACTACGATACTCTTGCAAAAATGACGTCGATTGTTGAAACAGCTGAGAAGGCTAGTAGTAGCAATAGAAGTTCGTCAGATGATTCAACCGCGAATACAGGGTGTCTAAAATTACCAGTCATAAAGCTACCAACATTTAAAGGTCAAGTTATAGATTTCAGACATTTTCATGATACTTTCAGTAGTTTGGTTGTAAACAATCAGAGTTTAGATGATATTCAAAGATTTCATTATTTGTTGTCCTCATTATCAGGTGAAGCAAGCAAATTAGTTGAAAATATACCAGTGACAGGTGAAAATTTCAAACTTGCTTGGGAAATGATATGCAAAAGGTATAATAATCCAAAGCTAATAGCAACTGTTCATGTAAAGGCATTGTTTTCATTACCGACTGTCAGTAAAGATTCAGTGGCGGACTTAAGGACATTATTAAATCAAACTATAAGTAATGTAAATGCACTTAAGGCGTTACAGTTAGATACTCCTTTGGAGGATATATTGTTATCGCACCTAGTTTTGGAAAAGCTAGATGAACAAACACGTAAAGACTTTGAAAATCAAACAAATAGGGAACAGTTTGCTAGTTTAGAAGAACTTCATGTCTTTTTAGAAAATAAATGCCAGGCCTTAGAATTGGTAAAGTCTACGCAATCAAAGTCGCATCTCAGTAAAACTAATGTTGTTAAGGAAGTAAAAAATGCTAGACAATCTAATGTGAGTACTAATGTTTTGTGTTCGTTTTGTCAACAAAGTCATGCGTTGCACAAGTGTAATGAGTTTCAGAAATTAAGTGTATCCAAAAGATTAAGTTTTGCGAAACAAAACAAACTTTGTTTTAATTGTTTGAAAGTTGTCAACCATGTAGCAAAAGATTGTTCGCTAAGTGCATGCAAAATATGTAATCTCAAGCATCACACGTTATTGCATTGTGATTTTAAGAATTCACAGCCTAATCATGCTGCAAGTGTTGAAAATGATTCTGTTACGGAACCTGTAGGGGAAAAGTCAATGTCTCAAGGGCAGGAAGTTGTTAATACTAGTACTTATTGCTCTGTGAAGCCTAAAAGTAATGTGCGTGTTTTACTTTCAACTGCAGTTGTTCAAGTTAAAGATTGCAATGGTAAATTACATATGGTTAGGGCTTTGCTTGATAGTTGTTCCCAATCTCATTTTGCAACAGAATCTCTCATTCAAAGGTTAAAATTAAAGAAATTTCCTATCAATGTTCCTGTACAAGGTATTAATAATGTAAGTTGCAACGTTAAATACGGTAGTAAGTTACAAGTATTCTCTGCTGAAAGTGATTTTAGTGTAGATGTTGAGTGTTTTGTGTTGCCAAAAATAGCAGGAAATTTACCTGATGCTGATATTGACATTAAAGAATGGAACTTTCCACCGAATTTACAGTTAGCGGATCCTAATTTCAACAAGTCTGGTAAGATTGATTTGTTGTTAGGTGCTGGAATTTTCTTTAGTCTACTCAAAGCAGGACAACAGATGCGTCCAGGAGCATTTCCAGTTCTCCAAAATACAGAGTTAGGATGGATAGTTTCAGGACAATATCAGATGCCAAAGCACAACAACTTCACGCCAGAACATCGAACATTCTTTTTGCACAACAACGATGATTTAAGCCATCAGCTGCAGAAGTTTTGGAAAATAGAAGATATTCAAGAAACTCCTTTATCCAAAGAAGAAAAGGAGTGCGAAGAACATTTTATCGCAAACACTAGAAGACATTCAACAGGACGCTTTATAGTGAGATTGCCATTCAAACAAGAAGTGACCCAGTTAGGTGATTCTTATAAGACAGCTGTTCAGCGTTTACAACAACTAGAGAAAAGGTTAAATAGATGCCCCAAGTTACGCACAGATTATGTCGCATTCCTTGAAGAGTATGAAGCTTTGGAACATATGAAGGAAGTGGAAGGCAGCTCTAATATTACTCAAGGATATTACTTGCCTCATCATCCAGTTATTAAGGAAGCTAGTACTACTACGAAGACTAGAGTAGTATTTGATGCATCCGCATGCTCAACTAGTGGCATTTCACTGAACGATGTTCTCAAAGTTGGTCCAACTGTGCAAGACGATTTGCAGTCAATTATATTAAGATTTCGCACCTACCCTATAGCTTTTACTGCAGATATAGAGAAGATGTATCGACAGATTTTGATTGATGAGCGTGACTGTAAATTTCAGAAGATCTTGTGGAGAAGATCAGAAGAAGAACCCATTAAGGTATATGAATTAAAGACAGTCACATACGGAACAGCCTCAGCGCCTTTCCTTGCTACTCGGTGTCTCCAGCAATTAAGTGCAGAAGAAGCTTGTGAATATCCGAAGGCAGCACAAATTCTCAAGAATGACTTCTATATTGACGATTGTATTTCAGGGGTTGAAAGTGTGGAGGAAGCTTTAAAGATAAAGGACGAATTAATACAAATGCTGCAAAAGGGTGGTTTTTTGCTAAGAAAGTGGTGTTCCAACAGCACTGAATTATTGGAATCCATCTCTGAAGAATTGAGAGAAACACAACTTCCATTACGCTTAGACGATAAGGGTCAAGTCAAAACATTAGGATTACTTTGGCATCCAGCAACTGATCAACTTCAAGTGATGAATGGATTTACTCTAAATCAAAGGTCGAATAATAATTTAACAAAACGCAAGATGTTGGGCATTATTGCTTCAATCTTTGATCCGTTGGGAATTGTTAGTCCAATAACAATCGTATGTAAGATAATTCTTCAAGATCTGTGGCAAGCAGGATTGGAGTGGGATGAAACACTTCCTAAAGAACTACAGCAAAGATGCAAGACAGTACTTGAATTTATTCCTTCACTATCAGATATCAGTGTAGACAGAATGGTTCTTCAGTCAGGTACCTTGATAGACATTCAAGTTCACGCTTTCTCAGACGCTTCGGAAAAGGCTTATGGGACATGTGTGTATTTAAGATCCGTCAACAAGGATGGTCAAGTTACTTCGAAGCTATTATGTGCTAAGTCCAAAGTGGCGCCCATAAAGAACATCTCCCTGCCTCGCTTAGAGTTATGTGCAGCAGTGTTGTCATCAAAACTTGTCAAGAAGGTAACTAAGGCATTAAAACAACGAATATCCCAGGTATATATGTGGACAGATTCTATGGTGGTCTTAGCATGGTTAAGGGCAAGTCCAAATAGATGGAAAACATTTGTTGGCAATCGAGTCGCTGAGGTACAAGAAGTGGGAGGAGAATGGAGACACGTCGCTTCAAGTGACAATCCTGCGGATATTATATCAAGAGGAACAAGTCCTGACAAGTTAATACATAATAGTTTGTGGTGGAACGGTCCTCAATGGTTACAGTGTTCTTCAGTTGATTGGCCTAAGACGGAGCCTGTCCCACTCAGAGAGATTCCTGAACAGAAGAAGTTAAAATCAAGTTACTTAGTGACAACTCAAGATAATAGTATGATCGAAAGATTCTCTACTTTGAACAAACTTCAGAGAGTCTTGGCTTATTGTATGCGGTTTTTCAAGAATGCTAAAGTAGAAGCATCAAGAAGAAATGTAGACGCTCTTACTTTGGAAGAAATTGAAAAAGTTTTAATCAGACTAACACGAGAAGTTCAGAACTCAGTTTATGCTAAGGAAATAACTGATCTTAAAGAAAGTGGAAGAGTTAGCAATAAGAGCAAACTCTTGTCTCTCAACCCTTTCATATGTGATCAACAATTACTAAGAGTTGGTGGAAGATTAAAGATGTCTGAACTTGAATTTGATGCTAAACATCAAATTATTCTACCACCAGATCATCACCTGACAAGACTAATTATAGAACATGAACACAGGCGATTGCTACATTCTGGATGTCAGTTAATGCTAGCATCACTAAGGCAAAGGTATTGGATACCTAATGGTAAAAATGCCATCAAGAAGGTTATTAGAAGGTGTATTACATGTCAAAGATTAAAGGCGTCTGGACCAGAACAATTAATGGGACAACTACCAAAACATAGAGTAGAACTAACAAGACCTTTCACAAATTCTGGAATTGACTTTGCCGGTCCTATTTACATCAAAACTGGTACCAGAAAGTCAAAAACAAAGGTGAAGTGCTATATTGCAGTGTTTGTGTGCTTAGCAACAAAGGCTATCCATCTCGAAGTTGTGAGTGATCTTACTAGTCAGGCATTTTTAGCTGCTTTGAGAAGATTCATATCTCGTCGAGGTAAATGCAAGCATATCTATAGCGACAATGGAACTACGTTCATTGGTGCCAACAAGGAACTTCAAGAAGTCGCAAAGTTGTTGCATACAGGTGACCATCAAGAAAGGATTAAGAATTTTGCAACTACTGAAGGAATCCAATGGCATTTTATTCCGCCATATTCGCCCAACTTCGGTGGTCTTTGGGAGGCTGCAGTTAAGTCCTTTAAATACCACTTAAGAAGAGTCATGGGAATGTCATATCTCACGTTTGAAGAATTAACAACATTAATCACACAAATAGAAGCTTGCTTAAATTCGAGACCTCTTGTAGCATTATCCAATGATCCTAATGATCCAGTAGCATTAACTCCTGGTCATTTTCTTATTGGTCAACCATTGACAGCACTACCAGAACGTGACTTACATCAGGAGAAGATTAGTTCAATTCAAAGATGGCAAAGGATCCAACAACAATTTCAACAGTTTTGGAGAAGATGGTATATGGAATATTTGTCACAACTACAAGGAAGAAATAAGTGGAAGAGAAGCTGTGCCAACATACAGCCAGGTCAATTGGTGGTTCTCAAAGAAGATAAGCTACCTCCTCTATCGTGGAAATTGGGAGTCATCACTGAAGTGCATTCTGGACCTGACGGTTTGGTTCGAGTGGCTACTGTTAAAACTTCCAATGGTTTATATAAACGCTCAATTAGAGGGCTTTGTGTTTTACCAAATAGTGATGAATCGTAATGTCATTCATGTTAAAGTATATTTATTTCCTGTTTTAGTCTATTTTATTTGTTGTTATGTAAAGTTTGTTTTCTTTTCGTTTTTTTAAAAAAAAGGTCACTAGCCCTTTTTTGGCGGGCGGCATGTTAAGTCTTATATTATGTAGTAATATCTTTTTAAGAACTGGAAACACTGTTTTTACGAAATTTAGATTTCATTTGTTATTCAAGATGGAAAGTGTTGAAGAGAGACGGTGCATAAGGCACGAGGCACGAACATTTCTTCCATAATTTTGAAGTTAAGTTTGTTATTTAAGTGCAATGAACACAGTGCAGTTATTATATGTACTTTGTGGTTTATTTTAAGTGTTAGTTGAAAACCAGCGATTAGTAAGGTACAATAAAAACTCAAAACAAGTATTGGAAGTTTCCATTGTTAGAAGACAGTCCATTACCAGTTAAGTAAATGGCGAACATTTAAGAACATAAGCATAAACAATATAAGTTCCATAATTTTACTTTTTAAAGTACTCAAGTGTATTTATTTACTTATTTTTCATGTTGCGTAAGTTCACAAAACTAAATTGGAATCACCTGATATTCGGCCTACGTTGTGTACATTGCATTCAACGGAATTCTTTTCCTTAGTACTTTCTGATCAAACTTTCGCTTCCGAAATTCAGATTTCAGTCTTTCCCACATTCTTGGATCAGTTCTAATATTAAAACCAACATAACGTTTTGAATAAATATTTGGCTCACAGAATTCATATCAATCCTGCCAACATCTCAGCACAAATGTTCATATACCTGTGCCAGATGGGCATGGGCGTGCGGCAGGAGCGGACCCAGGGAAGGGGGCGATCGGGGCAATCGACTCCCCGGAAGAGGAAACTTTCTTATTTTATACATCCATCCCACAGTCGGAGCTCTTAAAAGTAGCTCTAAGTAGCAGTATTACAACCAACCGCCCCCCTCCGAAGTCCGTCCTGGATCCGCCCCTCGCGTACGGTATAGGGGTAGACACACCTCTCCCCGAAATATTTTAGTATTTTTTTTTTAAAGAATTATTAATAAATATAGTACACCACGTTAATCAATGTTTGGCGTTAATAACAAGTTAACCATGACAGATTCCAATTAATATAGTGTTTGAATTCATGTAGGCTATGCCTTTCTGTATTTAATTCAGAGCTTCAGACGACCAACTGGAGCTTTTAAATTGGGGGATGTCAGCACCCCCCCTGCTGATATTACTTGTTTTCATCGACAGAGCCCGCCACGCTTCTTCTTAATCCGGATGGCAGTTCCCCTTTTTGTTGGGTGTACCCCAAAAGTTTATGTGGTTGAACCAGTAATCGAACTCAGGATTGTACGCGCTAAGACATTGAATTACGCAGAAGCTCTGTGACCGCTAAACGCTAAAATTTTTCAAACGAAATTGTGTAGCAAGTTTTCTTTCATGTCCAGCCAGATGCCAACAGTGCGATCTATTAAATGATGTGTGACAAGTGCCTTATCTCGGAACGCCAGTATTTATAAGCATAAAATAAATATGAGTAATAACATCCCTTTCTAAAGTTGTTTTAAATGTGACTTCGTAGATCATTGAAACGTTACAGTGTTTTTGTTTGTTTGTTTGTTTTCCCAGTTCGCACACGGTTTGAAATACAAGCAATAGACAGGCATCAGTTTTGTCGAACTTGAATTGTGAAATGTTCGTTTCCAACTGTCTGAGCACGTCATTCAAACGAAAACACAATTGTCAGAATTCGGAGATTACTGCGAATGAACAGAAAGCAAACGTACCAATGAGCACTAAGTATTATTCTTCTTTATCAAAAACATCTCTTCTTCCACATTATTCCATTGTAGGAACAAGAGTGTTGTCAGCACTGCAAACAGAACACAACAAATGGCTACAAATGAATATTACACAAGCAAACAAACAAAAAAAAAAAAAAAAAAGCAGAAGTCTCACCTCACAACTTCACGGAATACAAAATGCAGCCATTACAAACGCCTTCCCCCTTCCATTCACTCATTCCAAAATATCCCAACTCTGCATCATTTTCTACAACAGAACTCCCAGAGCCCCACACGTCACACACCATTGTTATGTTAATATCACTTTTCTACCATTTTTAATTTTTTTTCCCTCAACAATACTGCATCATCATTTCACACGATATCATTCTAGATTTTTGTGTGTTCATTTGTATTTTCAGAAGCAGCAAAAGAATACTCAGAGAGGTAATGTGGACCCCATACAATACAGCACACATACACTGCAATTTTTAGTACCAGCACAGAGATCATGACATGCCATGAGACAAAGATTTCCAGAAAGAAATAAATATAAAATAAATTGGCAAATTTATTTTTAGTGATTTAAATAATTTTAAGCTTTCATTCTGAGTCTCGTAACCGACTGGTTAACGCGTCTGTTTTCTATGTGCGGGAACCCGAGTTCTACTCCCGGTGCGGGTATTTCATCATAGACAAACCCAAATAGTGTTCGAATCCCAGTGGAAACAGTACATCCCGCCATAATCTCGTTGCTGAACAGGAATGTTAAACTCCAATTAACCAATCAAATATTTCATTCAATTGTTAAGAGGCTTCACGACTGGAAAATTAAACTACCGGTAATTTTAGAGTTTTTCTGTAATATCTTCAAAACAAATAAAAATAATCGAAAAGCAAAGGCGTAGTGCACTAGACAATATGATTTTGTATGTGATACCTTTACCACAACTTACCTATCTGCTTTTGCCATGCAACTACTGTATTTAAAGAACCCGAAAAAAAAAAGCTCAATCTATCAACAGTTACTAATCGAAAGCAGATACATCATTTGTGATAATGGTATCACTGAAAAATAATATTGTCTAGTGCGCTATGTCTTTGCTTTTCGAATATTTTTATTGTTTTAAAGATATTACAGAAAAACTTTAAAATTACCGGTAGTTTAATTTCGCTGTGGTGACGATCCTTAAGAGGCTCAATCACTGCAAAATTACAATACCGCTAATTTTAAAGTAACTATGTGATATCTTCAAATATATAATAGATAATGAAAATGTGGAACAAGAGCGCGCTAGACAATATTATTTTGCATGAGATACCGTTATCACAAGTCACCTAGTAGTTTTCTGTTTGCAGCCATTTAGAAACATGAAAATAAATGCCGATTTTCTAAATGGCTGGAAATTGAAAACAGATAAGTGAGTCGTGATAACGGTATCTCACGTAAAATAATACTGTCTAGCGCGCTCTTGTTCCACTTTTCGATTATCTTTTATCTATTTGAAGATATCATATAGTTTCTGTAAAATTAGCGGTATTTTAATTTCGCCGTGATGAGGCACTTTAAGATATTCACATTAATCAATCCAGCGTTACTTATTTGACTCAGTTAAGTCAAAAAGAAGAATTGACTAATTATATGTACATCATAATATTTATATGCACATTGTCCTCGACTAAATTTCAACTTGTGTTAAGTTAGGCTACATGTTATAATGCTAATAATTGCCTACGAGCTATTTTCTAAATTCCAAACTGAACATAGTAATAGGACTGTTTTTGAAAGAAAGAAGCCAGATACATCCTGGTAGTCAGCAACAAGAATATACTTCACAGCAGGCGCGTACACAGAAATTTTTCTTGGGGGAGTCCAATGTCTATGTAGTATTGAACAGGTATTATTATGCACCCGAAATGTCGATAAGTAATTGTAAAAGTATTCAACCTATATTTAAAAAAAAAAAATAAATAAAATAAATATATTTTTATAAGAGAAAGAATACAGATGAAGCGTAAGATCCAAGGATGTTATAAAATAGGGGATCTGCCCATACAACAAAATCGTGAAGGCCATACGTCACCATTTCGCCACACTCACTCTGCCCGCTTCGCGCCAGGCAACAATCATGGCGGAAACGAGAGTAACCAATCAGACGTGTCATCTCAATGTTCTTTTCTTTTTTCTTTCTTTCTTCATTGAGTTCATAAGACGAAGATGCGTATATGCAGATCCTCTATTTTATAACATCCTTGGTAAGATCAAATTTTCATGCTACACCAATCATTTCTCTGTTAAACAATCATGGTTGTATTGAGAACGTGTACAAATGTGTGTTGAAGTAGGAATTTTTGGGGGGGTGGGGGGAATCAGTAGTTCTTGGTCCAGAATGTCCACATACTTTCGCAGCATGGTTTCTTTGTTCAATGAATAGCAACGAATTAAATGTATACCAGATGGTCTTATGTAGCTGTCAATTAAGGAAGTAAGAAAATTGTGAATTTAATGTGACATATGGATGTTGCACAATACTTTAACTGTTGGAAAGCAGAGAGACACGTCAAATAAATTTTAGAAACATGAGAAACATGAAAGAAAAGGATACAATTTGAAATTGAGAAGGTTCTTGTAACTGTTTCGTAATTTGAACATTGTGTCATTAAAAGAAAGAAGAAAACTGTCAATTTAATGTAACATATGGATGTCTGAAAATAGTGTAACAGCAGGACGTGAGAAAGTCATGTAACCTAAGAATGGCATGGGTAGGGAGAGAATTCTTTGATGTGTACTAAAGAAAGAAAGAAAGAAACATATACACAGGTGTACTGTAATTTTGGGTGGTCCAGTTTTTTGGACATTGCTTAATGAGGGGACTGTGATTTCGACTGCATGGAAACTGAAAAAATATGTGAAAAAAGAAAGAAATAGGAGACACCTGCTTGTATGTGTGTGTTCCAGGTTTTTTGGAGGTGGAGGGGGTGTACTGTACTTTTGGAGAAATACCAATGAGTATACTGAAGGAGAGAGAATGTAAGAAAGAGATAGTTACGTGTTACATTGCCCCATACTGAGATACATGGCACAAGATTGCATAGGGAAAGTGTAGTGTCCTTTTGACCAAAGGACCAGTTTAAATTAACGTGGGAATAGTTAAAATTACTACAATAGAAAGCGAAACTTTTTTTGTGTGTGGATGAGAAAATGTCATGTTAGTTGCGACACACGTGTATGTCTAACTCTTTTTAGAAAGAAAGAAAGAAAGAATTGAAATAGTTGAAAAAAGATCTTTTAAGTTGTTAGGATGTAGAAAGTTATTTGAGAAAATGTATGTGACATTTATTGTTGAGGGATGAGACCACCTGTAATTTCGACTTGAACGTAACTCTTTTTAGAAAAGAAAAAAGATTTTTCTGACTTGTTAGACAGAAAAATGTTTCATTTAGCATGCCTTGATAGAATAAAAAAGAAAGAAAGAAAAAGTCCTTTTTGTGGAAAAGATTCTTGTTAACTTTAAAGAATAGCTTTGTACTTGTTTTGTGAAAAACGGAAGGGTGTGTGTGTGTGTGAACGCTGGAACCACCCAGGTTAACGAATATATATATATATATATATAACGAAGTTTGAAATGAGACCAGATTATATAGTGTGCTTTTAGCGTTGTGGAAAGTCGGCTTGTGTATTTTTTTCTGTGACTGTGTTGTTTGGAGAATAATTTTGGAATTACTGGAAGGAAAAAGTAAGTTAAAATTTACCATTTATATAAATAAATATTGAACTTGGATTTTAAATGTATTTACACGAATTAAAATGACTTGTGTTTGCTTTTATTTATTGGACAAATGTCAGATAGAACCGTTGTTACGAGACTTATTTGTGAAGATTGAAATACGGAAACCAGAAATGTTGTGCATTTGCTGAATGGTTTTTATGAGGCGATTTAAAACACCAAGAAGCCCAATAGTGAACGCACAGGTTATGTACCTAGCTAGGAATAAAAGTATGAACGGGAACATATAACAAAGCGAAAGCGAGAGAGGGAGGAAAAAAAAGAAAAAAGTTTGCTTTATTGTCGGCTATGGACCGTAATGGTACGTGTTGCGGGGCGGGAGGATTTTTGTTTGTTTGTAGTTTGACTTGAAGAGCGCGAACGATAGATGCGGGAAACACACATAAATGCGTTAGTGTGCGTGTGAGAGAGAGAGAGAGAGAGGTAGAGCGAAGCATGCATACGTGTGCTGCTGAGCGGAAGACAGGGGGAAGGCGCGGGGTTAACCTGCTTCAGGGCATTTTTTTTTATTCCTAGTTGAATGCAATGGAATTTACGGTCTTTTAAAAGGAGGGAAAAAGCGTGATGTTGAACACAGAAACTGCAAGTTTGTGTAAGCCAAGAGAAAACAAATACATGAACGAAAACGAATAATTTATCTGTTGATATCAGTGGCGTATATGCACGCGTTTATTGAAATTTTAAGTGACTATTTTTTTTTTTTAAATATGTGTGTCAATTGAAATAATAGATATACCTATGTAAAGTTGCATTATACTGTATGGGAAACCACATGTAAAGTATAGAAATGTTAAAATGTTAATACTTACCTAAGATAAATTGTCTTTTCTGATGTTTGAAGCACATACGAAGCACTAATATATGCCGGGAAAAAAAAAGACGGGAAACGAGAAAAAGATTTTTTCGGTAAACGTATAAGGCATTCCCGGTTGTACAAATAACAGGACACCGATACGATTTGATGTAAACCGCACAAAAGCATGAATGCTACTGACACGTGTTGGTATATAGGTGGCGTTGATGCATAAAGACTAAGATTTTTTTCCGTATAATAACTTTAAATGGGCATAGCTCCTAAACGATTGATTATACGATAAAATGGACTACAGAAATCGATTTGTCAGGTCGAAATTTATATAGAAAGACACCTTACATGATAAAATTGAACAATTTTTTGTGGGGGGCCAACAGTGGTGGGTGGGTATGTATGGCTCTAACATTACATTTTTCGCTTTTGGCGGCCAACTATTGGTCGTAGAAACAAAAGAAAAGTATTTTCTTAATTGTTAGGACCTAACGAACACTAGTATACAGATTAGAACAATGTAACTTGAAAATAATTTTAAATGTGCGTGGCTCCTAAACGGTTGATTGTATGACAAAATGGACACCAGAAATCGATTTATCAGGTCAAAATCTATATAGAAAGACACCCTACATGATACATTTGAACAATTTTTATTTTTTTTGAAATTTATATACAGGGTGTTTCAAAAGTATAGTTTTTATTTTTTCACTTTTTTGGCCAAACTATTGGTCGTAGAAACAAAAGAAAAGTATTTTCTTAATTGTTAGGACCTAAGGAACACGACTATACAGATTAGAACATTGTAAATTGAAAATAATTTTAAATGGTCATAAATCCTAAACGGTTCATCGTAGGTGAAAATGGACAACAGAAATCGATTTATCAGGTCAAAATCTATATAGAAAGACACCCTACATGATACATTTGAACAATTTTTATTTTTTTGAAATTTATATACAGGGTGTTTCAAAAGTATAGTTTTTATTTTTTCACTTTTTTGGCCAAACTATTGGTCGTAGAAACAAAAGAAAAGTATTTTCTTAATTGTTAGGACCTAAGGAACACGACTATACAGATTAGAACATTGTAAATTGAAAATAATTTTAAATGGTCATAAATCCTAAACGGTTCATCGTAGGTGAAAATGGACAACAGAAATCGATTTATCAGGTCAAAATCTATATAGAAAGACACCCTACATGATACATTTGAACAATTTTTATTTTTTTGAAATTTATATACAGGTGTTTCAAAAGTACAGTTTTTTATTTTTCGCTTTTTTGGCCAAACTATTGGTCGTAGAAACAAAAGAAAAGTATTTTCTTAATTGTTAGGACCTAAGGAACACTACTATACAGATTAGAACATTGTAACTTGAAAATAATTTTAAATGGTCATAAATCCTAAACGGTTCATCGTAGGTGAAAATGGACAACAGAAATCGATTTATCAGGTCAAAATCTATATAGAAAGACACCCTACATGACACATTTGAACAATTTTTATTTTTTTGAAATTTATATACAGGGTGTTTCAAAAGTACAGTTTTTTATTTTTCGCTTTTTTGGCCAAACTATTGGTCGTAGAAAGAAAAGAAAGATATTTTCTTAATCGTTAGGACCTAAGGAACACGACTATACAGATTAGAACAATGTAACTTTAAAATAAAAATTTAATGAATTTGCATAAACAATATGGCGTCGATTTTTTTCAAACTTTGGAAATATGTTTATTAAAAGATATATTTTTATATGAATAGGTAAAATGAATAATATTACTAAAATAAATACCTTTTTTGCGCGTTTTTACCGCAACCGGTACGCGCCGCGCGTTTTTTACCGCGACCGGTACGCGCCGCGCGGTATTTGCGCCCGGAAAAAGGTTTTCGCGACGCGGGACGCGTAAAATATTGCCGCCCGGAAACTGCGCGGGGTATTGCCGGTTATAAAAAACAAACAACACTCGGTAACTTGCTATGGCACATGTACACACACGCACAGTCTTATACACACTAATGTGAATGTTATGATACAGGTGTCGTTCTTTCAAGAAACAAACATGGCGGATGAATTTTAATGTGTTTTCTTTGCATTAATCTAGTATACATTATTTTTAAAAATAGTAATAATTAAAAATTTAAACAAGTTAACACGAACTTAACCGAAGTTTTCCGAACATTGCCAAACATAAACCTAAGAGTTTATTTACAATTTGTGTACATGATTATACATGTATTACACGAATGGTTCCGAAGTTTCCCGAAGTTTCCCGAACATTCCCGAACATAAACCTAAGAGTTTATTTACAATTTGTGTACATGTTTATACATGTATTACACGAATGGTTCCAAACATAAACATAAAAAACGTATTATGATTTACCGTACACGTTTAGTATACGTATACTATGCATTAAATATAATTTAATTACCGTTAAAAATAATAATTATAATATTAACACGAAGTATAACACTATTACTTGTATAAGCTACAACACAGTTTGTAGTCTCGTACGCAAACGCATTTCGTTTTGTAGTCTCGTACCCAAAAGCATTTGGTTTTGTAATCTCGTACACAGGTGCTTTAACATATTTTAAATTTAGTAACAGTAATATTACACAATATGATGTAATTTGTACCTTATGTTACTGGGTTTAAAAAATTCCTTTGTTAGTAATGCTAGGAATTTCTTTTGTTTGCTTTGCTGCAGGTGTTTAAACCGGTTTAAACTGGTTTTATTTATTTTTTTTGTTAAGCATTGTATATATATACCCCCGTTGGTAAAGAAATATTATCATATGTATGCTGGTAACCGTACCTTCAACACAACATTTACTTAGTGATTAAATTTATACAACCATATAATAAAAGAAATATTAAAATATTATATTTAGAAAAGAGTATTAATATTAACTGTATTGTTACAGTTGTTGAAATTCAAAACAAGATAAGAAAAAAAAGAAGAAGAAAGGAAGGAAGGAAGAAATCCTGATTTTTATCAACTTTAGAATACATACCAGATTTACTTAGAAGATCATCGTAAGTATATTTATATATTATACATATTTGAATGATAATGTTTTTATACTTTGATTAAATATTGGTATATAAAGTATTATTTTTAAAAATTGTAAACTGTTAAATATTTACAATAATACCCCATTTTAAAACAAACGAAATTTGTTTTACCATTGTGCAAAACATGTTTCTTAATAGATTCACACTTTATTTTATGAACAAAGTTGTTGCAGAATTTTAAAAATGTTCACATTGTATTTTAACAGCAAAGTTCTTGCAGAATTTTAATGATCACACTCTATTTTAACAATGAAGTTCTTGCAGAATTTTAATATTGATCAACAGAAAAAATAAGTAGAGCTTCTTAGAAGGAAACTAAATAATATTGATAACTGAATAACACTATATTTTTATATATTGTTGTATTTATTTTAATGTAAACTAATTTTTGTTTTTATATTTTACAGATGGAATTTCTCGGTGCATCATACGTAAACGAGTTTAACGAAATTGATGAAATTTACCTGGCTGGCGTCATAGAAGGCCTGAACACGAAGGAGCGCGTGTTGGAGACCTGGTGGCGTATTATGGATAAGCAACGTCAAGGATTTCGTGGCAGTGAAAGGTATGATACCTTGTTATCAGCTCTTTTTAATTTTTATCATGATAATCAAGCACTTATATTGCAATATGCAATGTCTAGTGCAGACATTGTTGAGTTATTTGCACACGGATTTTTCCGTGAGCAAATCATGTACCAGTGGGCATATGATAAATTCATTCATTTTAATTATTTTAATTGCTCACAAGGTGAAAGGATGAATGCAGCAGAGGTAGCCGAATTTTGTAATTATGGATCGCGTTTTATTTTGGTTCATAATAATGTGTCGCCATCTGTTGAAAATTCCGTAACCTCGGTCCACCAAGAAAGTCAACCCTTGGAAAACATACTTCAAGAAGAAGATTTTAATTTAATTGATGAAATTATTAATGAACAAATAGAAAATGAAGCAGCAGATGGTACACAAACAAATCAAAATTCCGCAGTTTTAGTAAATTCCGATGAGTTTGGAACATCTGATTATGTGGAGGCTTTATTAAACGAGTTATGTGAAAATGGACAAAATCCTGTGGATGTTGTAAATAATGAAGTACAGGTATCAAGTGTACAATGTTCACGGGATACTCGTGGTTACGGAATAGGTTCTCCACAGCCAAGCACCTCCGGTTACGTTCCTCCAAGTGAACGTAGCGGACATACAGATGTTCAAAATACAGGGGAAGGTAATTTCGAAGTAGTACATGAAAGCAGAAAAAGTTTCACTAAGTTTAACTTGGTGGGACATGAAATTGCGGTAAGGCCAATGGGAAATGAAGAAATTAGAAATCCTGCGGCCTATATTGAAAACCTAATGAACTTCGCATTGGATAATGTACTAAACAATGCGAGACCTAACGATTTTGTTGGAATGTACATTGATTCGTCCAATAGTAAGGATAAAAAAGCAATGTATGTTCCATGGAGACGCCGCAAAGATATTTCTGCTAAGACCGTTTTAGCTTCCATTACTAGAGTGTTAAATAGTAATGAAGACTTCCTTTTAGGTAATCATGTCCTCTTTCGATTTCATATAGTAAATTCGATGTTTGGTGCTGGAAGAACACGAGATAATAATTCCACACTAAACAAATATTTACCTTTAAATGAATTTTTAGTACAACATTTGGTTGAGCTTCCGGGAACCGATAATGACAAACTTTGTTTACCTAAAAGTATTGCTTGGGGTATAGCAAAGCATACCGAAACACGTCAAAATTTGAGTAATTTAACAGATCCAACTAGAGATACATTAAAAGGTAGAGCAATTAAGCTTTGTACTGAGGCAGGTGTTAGCGTTAAAGATGGTTGCGATTTCAATGACGTTGAATTGTTTCAGAAACATTTAACTCCAAATTATCAAATTATTATTTATGAAAAAGTACCCGAAAGGAAACGTGAATTTAGAGTACGTTATCCGGAAACAGAAGTACAAAGACCAGAGTTACAAGATGCAAAACCCATTTATATTTATTACAATGAAAGGGGAAGTATTGGACATTTCCGTCCTATTCGTACTATAACTTCATTTCTAAGAAAAAAAAGTATTGCTTGCATTGTTTAAAAGGATTTAAAGGTTTGAATCGTTATCATAAGTGTGAGTTAATGTGTTCATTTTGCGAACATATGCACAAAGTAGATGTTACGATGGATAAAATGAAATGCAATGCATGCAATAGATATTTTACTAGGGGTGAGTGTTTCGACAATCACTTAAAAGGTAATAAAATTGGCAAGAATGTGTGTGAATATGTGAAAGTTTGCATCAACTGTAATGCACTCTATGATTTAAGAACACGTAAATCTGATCATACATGTGGTGAATACTTTTGCACTACATGTCGTGAACATGTACAGGAAGGTCACTCATGTTATGTGAAGAAAGTAAAACCTACTCATGTCAAGAGGTTTCTTTATATTGTCTTTGACGTAGAAACCATGCTCAAACCGGAAAATGAGCGTGGGGAGCGGGAACACGTTGTTTGCTTGGTATGCGTTAGACATGTATGTCATAAATGTATGAATAACGGCATTGATGAAGCCTGCAGTACATGTGGTGATGAAAACGGTAACCGCTCGTTTTCTTTTAAAACCATTGATGAATTTATTACACATATTTTATTAGATAGACCCCTATTTAGTAAAGTATGTGTCATAAGTCATAATGGTAGCCGATTTGATAACATTTTCTGTTTGAGATCTCTCATTGAGTCCCAGCATATCATTCCAAAAACTTTAATCCAGGGTCAAAAGATTTTTAGTATTTCTATTCATAATAAAATCATTTTTAGAGATAGTTATTTGTTTGTTGGTGTAAAATTATCAAAATTACCTAAAACGTTAGGCCTTTCAGAAAATTTAAAGAAGGGAGATTTCCCATATTTGTTTAATACAGTAGAAAACCAAAATTATGTAGGACCATATCCGGGAATAGAGTACTATGATCCTGAATCGCGATCTGGTGAAGAAAGAAAGCGGTTGGAGGGATGGCACCAAGAACGGGTGCAATTGGGAGAGCAATTTAATTTGCAAAAGGAAATGCTGGAGTACTGTGAAAATGATGTGAGAATTCTCACAGAAGCTGTTATTAAATTTAGTATTATCATAGAAGAGAAAACGGGTGGATTACAATGTTTTCTAGTATCGTCTACGATTGCAAGTTTAGCCATGCAAACATATCGTACATCATATCTTCCAGAAGAAAGTATTTCTGTTATACCACCTTTGGGGTACCATTATAAAACAAAAACCAGTGAAAAAGCAATGAAATGGCTAAAGTATATGGAACACCAAATGGGTATAGAAATCCAGCATGCTGGACGAAACGGAGAACAATCTTTTGGAAGGTATAATGTTGACGGATACAATGCAGAGCTTAATGCCGTGTTCGAATTTATGGGATGTTACTGGCATGCCTGTAAAACGTGTTTTCCAAATAACCGTAATGCCATAATAGATAATGCACATGGTCCGTACAATACATTTGAAAAAAGGTACGAACATACGGAAATCCGGCGAAAATATTTCACAGAAATTCTAAAAATGAATTTGTATGAAATATGGGAGTGCTCTTGGGATAATAAAGTACGCACAGATGTAGATTTACAAAAGTTCCTTAAAGAACAATGTGATACTACTGCCGACTTTCTTATTCCTAAGAGTTGCTACAACGGAGGCCGTACTGAAGTATTTCGTTCTTATGTGAATTGTGCGGACGATGAATGCATTCTTTATTATGATATTACATCGTTATACCCCTACGTCATGGCAAGGAAACCTCTTCCGGTGGGGGCACCTAAGGTACATAAGGGGCCGGTTTTCCCAGATGTGGGAAAAATTCATGGGATTGTAAAATGTACTGTATTGGCTCCTAAACAACTCTTTTTTCCCATCTTACCGTATGTAGCGCAAAGCCGATTAATATTTGGACTTTGTAGGCTATGTATGGAAAGAGAAACTATTGATAATTGCACACATAGTGATACTGAACGTGCATTAACTGGAACTTTTTGTACACCAGAGCTTCACCGTGCTCTTGGAAACGGATATAAAATCGTCAAAATTTATGAAATATGGGAATTTGAACTCATGGGTTCTGAAGATCGGAATTCACCTAGTTTATTCCGGGACTATGTGAATACGTTTCTTCAGATGAAGCAGGAAGCTTCAGGCTATCCTGCTTGGTGTAAAACTGAAGAAGACAAAGATAAGTATATTGACGATTACTATGCTCACGAAGGCATAAAATTAAATAAAGATAATATTAGGTCGAACCCTGGACTTAGACAATGCGCGAAGTTGTACCTCAATTCCTTATACGGAAAATGAGGACAGCGCACAGATATGACACAGTGTGTAATTATTGATAGTGGGGCAGAGTTCCATAGGTACCTTGCTACACCGAGATATGAGGTTCATAGTGTTATTCCAGTTGGTGATGAACATCTTATTCTAACATATAAAGACTTGGAAACCGAAAATGTACCTCTGCAATTTTCCAATGTTGTCCTTGCCGGTTTTATTACTTCATGGGCCAGGCTACAATTATATGATTTACTTGTGACTGTAGGACCTGAAGACGTAATTTATTGTGACACAGACAGTATTATGTTTACGTGTAAAAAAGATAGGGAACCTCCGTTGAAGCTTGGCAGCTATTTGGGTGATCTTACTGATGAAATTGAAGAAGGGTGGGAGTTTGTAACATTTATAGGATTAGGGCCAAAAAATTATAGTATGCGGCTTAAAAATGCCGCAGGGGAATTTCGGAATATTTTCAAAATTCGGGGAATTACACTAAATGATAGGACCTCTCAAAGAATAAACTTTGAGAGTTTCTATGGATTAGTGACAGGAAATATTAATTGTACAATTATAGAAAATCCAAATAGTATTGTGCGGAAACAGGGCTTCACTATCTTTTCACGTAAAGAGACAAAAACACACCAAGAGGTAAACAAAAAACGTAAACGTATTGACGATACACAAAGTGACGAACCAATACCAAAGACAAAAAGTTTACCTCATGGATATGTACAATAATAATTTTAGCTTGGCTTATAAGTGATTGTTTTTATTTATTTATTTATTTATTTATTTTTTAACATTAGAGTATCACTATTTTATTTATTTATTTATTCCATCGTTTGCTGTGCAAACTTATACATTGTAAACCAAAGTATACATTTCATTCTAGTCATTCATTTATTCTAGTCATTCATTCATATTCTAGTCATTTCAAGCTTTAATATTTATTGTTTAACTTATTTTTAATTTATTTTTAATTTATGTTGTTAATTGTGTGAGTGAGTGAGTGTGTGAATGAGTGTATATAAAGTAAAGTATCTATTGTATGCATTCAGTTTAATACAAGATGTTAAAGTTTCAACATCCATCAACCATTTTAATTGCTGGTCCTTCACGTGCAGGTAAAACATGTTTTGTAAATCGATTATTAAATGAACGTGATCAAATGTTTACTATGAAATTTAATGAAATTGTTTGGTGTTATGGTGCAGTCATACCAAATTTAGATGCAAGTTCAGAAATTCGATTTATAGAAGGAATTCCAGATATGAATAATTTTGAAATACAAGAAAATTCATTATTAATATTAGATGACTTAATGTCTGAAACCAATGGTGATGTTGCAAACTTATTTACAAAATATGCACATCATAAAAAATTAACAGTAATATTTATTGTTCAAAATTTATTTCCAAAAGGAAAACATGCTCGTGATATAAGTTTAAATGCACATTATATTATAGTATTTAAAAATCCTCGTGATAAATTACAAATACAATATTTAGCAAGACAAATTATGCCACGATATAGTAAACAAGTTGTGAATGTGTTCGAAGATGTAACACGTGAACCTCACACTTATTTGTTATTTGACTTAACTCAAAAAACAAATGATGCATTACGATTACGTACAAATATTTTTCCTAATGAAACACTGCATGTATATGCAAATGTAAAAGACAGTAATTCAGTCGTTTACGTTTAGTTTAGTTCAAGATGTTGAAGGTGAAACAACACTTTGATACTCTCCGTGCTTTGTGCAAATGCAAAAGCGCAAAGCGAAAACAAATTATACGACATGCATCTGGTGATTTAATACGTACTATTTCACAAGTTGCTAAAAACACAATAAAAGGAAACATTCCGTTGAATTCGCGTCAGAAGCAACGTTTACGTAGACATAAAAAGATCTTGCGTGCTTTATCTGCACAACGTACAGCACTTAATAAGAAAAAGAAAATTTTATTGCAGAAAGGTGGTGCATTTTTACCATTAATTTTAGGACCATTACTTGGTGCAGTAGCAAGTAGTTTGTTTGGAAGATAAGTATGTCGGAATTTCGTAAAATGATATTAGTGCCTGAAAATGCAATGCAACAAATGCATGCAAATATAAAATCAATAGATTCACATCAATCGCGTTTAGATGAAGAAATGAATATTATTTTACAACGTCGTAATCTTAGTATTGAAGAAAAATGGAAATTGTATCAGCAAGCATTACAACAATATTTAAATTATACTTCATCAGTTTCACATAATCCAATTACATTACCTATTATTGAAAAAGATGTTCCTCAAACATCATCATCATCATTATCTCAAGAAGAAGAAGAAAATAATTCTATTTTACCCTTTGTATCAGACATTTTACAATCAGTACCAAAAACACAACGAAGGAAAACAGATCTATTATTAAAACAGTTAACAAGTTCTAATAAAATTCATTGGGATCAATCAGGAACAGTACGTATTCAAGGAAAAATAATACCAGGTTCTAATATTATTGATTTAATAAATGATGTTGTTCGTACACGAAAATATTCAAGAAATCCTATAGGCATTCACGAGTTTAAAAATTTATTGGATGATCTTAATGTACCACGTGAATTTATTTCTACTCCTATAGTGAAATCACATAGCAAAATTAAAAAATCACAAAGTCCAACACTAGTAACAAATATTTTTAAAAACTGGAAAGAATATAAAATGTAAATAAAAATGGGAAAATTGTCAAAATTCTATTATGATTATACAAATCTTGCTTCTTTATCAAGTATTAAAACATTGCAAACAAAAACAAAATTATCAAAAAAGAAAATTAAAAATTGGTTAGCATCTCAAGATGCATATACATTACATGCACCAGCACGTAAAGTATTTGAACGTAAACAATATTATGTTAGTGCACCAAATGAAACATTACAAATGGATTTAGCAGATATGCAAAATATTGCAAAGTATAACAAAAATTATAAGTATATATTATGTTGTATCGATATTTTTTCACGGTATGCGTATTGTGTTCCCTTAAAAACAAAAACAGGTCCTGAAATGGCAAAAGCAATCAAAAAAAATTTAAAAAATTTTAAACTACCCGTGTTTAATGTACAAACGGATTTAGGTACAGAATTTTATAATCAACATGTAAAACGTTTATTTAAAGAATACGAAATTAATCATTATAGTGTACATTCAGAAATTAAATGTGCATTAGCTGAACGGTTTATAAGAACATTAAAAGAAAAATTGTATCGTTATTTTACGGCTAAAAATACATACCGTTATATAGATGTCTTAGATCAATTTGTAAAAAATTATAATCATTCGTATCATAGTAGTATTAAAATGGCACCAGCCAATGTAAATTACTCTAATATTGATCAAGTTTTGAATACGTTGTACGGTGATAAAGTGAATAAAAAGAAATTAACATGTAAATTTCAACCTGGTGATTATGTGCGTGTTAGTAAATATAAACATAAATTAGAAAAGGGATATTTACCAAAATGGTCACAAGAAATTTTTATTGTTGATAAATGTATTCCGACAAATCCTATTACATATAAATTAAAAGATTGGAATGATGAGGAAATTAAAGGAATATTTTACACAGAAGAATTACAAAAAGTAAATGTAAATTCAAACAAAACATTTTTAATTGAAAAAGTACTAAAACGAAAAAAAGATATGATGTATGTAAAGTGGTTGGGATATCCATCAAGTATGAATTCATGGATTAAAACAAATTCTGTTCAGTCTTCAAAATGAGTTCAATGATAGAACATGATTTCTATGTTACTCTTCCTTCAAATGCTAGTAGTGAAATTTTTACTAATAATACAACTTCTTCATTTATAGTAAAGTTAGCACAACCTATTCACTTAAGTGAAGGAGAATGGTATGTTGCCTTAACACAACTTAATGTTCCTTTTAGTTTTTATAATGTAGGTAAAAATGAAAAAATTGTAATTGAAACCATCGTTAATGATGAACTTGAAATTGTAGATGTTGATATTACACCAGGATACTATACTTCTATTACATCCATTTTAGAAATGATTCCTGAAGAATTGCGCATGTTAAAATATTATAAAAATAAAAATCAAGTTGGAATTAGACATTCTTTAAAATTGAAAGATTTTTGTGTTATTGGAATGACACGCGGATTGCAACATTTACTGGGATTTATAAATGAAAATACAACAGAGTTTACAGATGCTGTTTTTGTAAAACCAGTTAATGAAGATATTCCAACCGTAACACGTGCAAAATTTCCATGCAATTTAGAATATAATATACCAAACGTTTTTAATGTTTGTGTTGATATTGTAAAACAACAAGAAAATATTGGACCAGTACTTCGTAAAGTTAGTGCCTATAATATTGAGCACGGAGATGTAAAATGTTTTCTGTTTCACACACCACAATATGTTAAAGTTGTAAAATCTTATTTTAACACGATTGAAGTAAACTTAAAAGATGAGCACGGTTTAAAATTGCCATTTGAATTTGGAACTTCAAACTTAACACTTCACTTTAAACGAAAATGATTTCTGAAAGTATTGATGATAGTTTTTACATTACACTTGTATCAAACGCAAGTACTGATGTATATCCTACAAATAGTCCAACACATTTTATTAATCAACTAAAAAATAATATTCAATTATCAGAAACCGATTGGCATGTAGGATTAAGTGAATTACATGTTCCTTTAACATGTTATAATGTTAACGATGGAGAAAATGTTATGTGGTATAAAATAAAAAATGAAGAAGCACAAAAAGGTAAAATTGTAAGTGGATATTATCACTCTGCACATCATATCATTGATGAATTAAATAAAATATCAAAAGATATAAAATTTTCTATATCAAATATTGTACAAGTAGATTGTAGTGATCGTGTTGAATATGCCTTATTATCAGCAACATTAGCAATGCAATTAGGACTTCGTCAACATAAAGATCTTGTTTTGTATAAACGTGGATTTAAACAACCATATGTTGATATTGGATATCCTCATCAAATTTTTATTTATACTGATATCATACAATATCAGTTTCTAGGTGATACAAAAGCACCTTTATTACGTATTGCAACAATATCAAATGTAAAATACGGTAAAGTGAAAACATTAACATTTCAAGATATTCATTATCTTCCACTTGCAAAGTTTTCATTTAACAGTATTGAAATACTATTAAAAGACCATGCAGGACGAAATTTGCCATTTCGTTCTGGGACACTAAGTGTTACACTTCATTTTAAGCGCTCTCCTAATAAAAAGTAATTAATTAATTATATTTTAAAAATGAAATTTAGACGACAATACGGACATGGTATCCCATACTTTTCAGGACCTGTATATCAACGGGGACATGGTATAGGTAGTTTCTTCCAAGGATTATTTCGTTTTGCATTACCATTTCTTAAACAGGGTGCAAAAACTTTAGGTCGACAAGCATTACAAACGGGAATACAAGTAGCGGGTGATGTATTAGAAGATAAACCATTTAAAGAATCTGTTCGTGCACGTGTAAAACAAGCTGGTGAAACATTAAAGACAAAAGCTGTTAACAAAGTTGGTCAGTTATTAACTGGAAGTGGTAAGAGACGGCCACGCAAGCGTAAAGCTCCGGCAATTATTCGTTTTGGACCTCCAACTAAACGTAAGCGTACAAACAAAAGCAAAAGCAAAAGAAAAGTAAAAAGAAAAATAAGTCGTATTACAGATATATTTTCATAATGGCACTACTTAATTCAAACAGTGTGGAATGCTGTACCAATGATTTCGATTTATTTAGTACTCCAATGACACAAACTGCAATTGAATCTTGCTTTAATGCTGAATATCGTCCAATTTCAACATTAAGTTCTGATGGACCTATTGAATTTTTTATTCCCGGTGAAACAGGAGAATTTATTCATACTGCATATCTTTATCTTTACGTACGTTGTAAAATTACAAAACCTGATGACACACTATTAGCTGACACTGATGTTGTAGCACCAACAAATAATTTCCTACATTCATTATTTAGTCAAATTGACATTTCATTAAATGATAAATTAATTACTTCTTCATCAGGACTTTATCCTTATCGTGCATACCTTGAAACATTATTAAATTATTCCCGTGATGCTTCTGATACACATTTAAAATTAGGTATGTGGTATAAAGATACCGCTAAACAATTTGATACCATAGGTAATGCTAATGTAGGTTTTCAACAACGTGCTAATTATATTAAAAATAGTAAATCATTTGAAATGTATGGGCGTCTGTATACAGATATTGCTGGATTACCAAGAGCACTTGTAAATAAAGTAGGTCTTCGTATAAAATTACATCGTAGTAAAGATGCTTTTTGTTTATTATCTCCTGTAAATACTTCTTATAAAGTAAAACTTGAAGATGTTACTCTACATATACGTCGCATTGATGTTGCACCTCATTTGGCAATGGAAATCAATACTAATATGAATCACGAAACAACAAAATATCCCCTTACAAGAGTACAAACAAGATCGTATACTATTCCTGCAAACGTTAATTCATACAATCTTGATAATATTTTTCTGGGTAACGTACCTAAAGGTGTTGTTATCGGGTTTGTTTCCAATTCGGCATTTAATGGAAAATCTGAACTAAATCCATTTCATTTTCAACACTTTAACGTTAACAAACTGCAGCTACAAGTTGGATCAAAATCTTTTCCTCCCAGTCCCCTCACCCCCGATTTTAAAAACAATTTGTATCTTCTAAGTTACCATTCTCTGTTTTCCGGTACTGGTTTATATTATAAAGATGATGCACATACTATTACTCCTGAAGAATATCCACACGGCTATACTCTTTATGCATTTATTCTATCACCTACAGCAACATTAGATGACTGCACTTGGGACCTTGTGCGTGATGCGCCTGTAAATGTTAAAGTTTCCTTTTCTGAAAATTTAACTGAGCCTATAACATGTATTGTTTACGCTCAGTTTGATTCTTTAATTCAAATTGATAAAGATAGAAATATATATACTGATAATACTTTTTAAAAGTATCATTTTAATAAAAGAAGTATAACTGTTCACTTCTAAGCATATAAATTACATGTGTCCTACTGGTACAACGTGCGTTAAACATTGTATATTGTAATATTTGTGCTTGATTATTCAAAGAGTTGCAAGGTATCATACTATGAAGTTTGTCAAAAGTATTTTTTATGCGTTAGCACCATTCATCGTTATTGGAAAACTTATAAAAAAATCTGTCATGAATATTTTAAACATATTATTTCGTTTTATGAGAATATTCCATATACTCCACTAGGTCTTCCAACATATACGCGTATAAAGTGAAGTGAAGTGATGTGAATTTAAAAAGAAAAGTTATGTACACGGATGATTTAATAAAAGTGTTACTTCGTGATAAACTTACTGGTGCAAATGTGCATGGCATTTATCCTATTGATAGAATACCAAAAACTGTACAACCACCGGCTGGACTTATTATAAATTTAAGCAATTCATCTTCAAGTGGTACACATTGGGTGTGTGTATTCATTGATGAAAATCAAAGAGGATACTATTTCGATAGCTTAGCATTACCATTTCCAAAAGAAATAAAAACTTTTTTAAATAAAAATTGTAAAATATATTTTACAAATAGTTCCGCATATCAAGATGATAATTCAATCTTGTGTGGACAATTTGTGTTGTACTTTCTGCATCATATTGTACGAAAGAAAAGCTTTAACGAATGTTTAAATTTGTTCAAAACAAATAATCTTAAACAAAATGATAAAATTGTATTCAATCATGTAACCAATATAATGAAAAAGAAAAACAAGTAGATTAGTTTAATAAAAATTTTTTATTTACAATTTAAAATCTTGTATTTTTATTTACAAGAACATATCATATATCCTTTTTACAACTTTGCAAATGCATTAGTTAATGTTATAGTACGTTGAAACTTCCACCAATAACATAACTGTTGTGCATTACGAAATGCACATCCTGATTTTTTCTCAAGTTTAATATTTTGTTCATGAAAAGTACAATAATCATTAAATACGTTTGCATGCAATGTGTTTAATGGTGGACACTGTTTACTTTCCAAATCAATAACATTAGCTAGTGCAAAAATATTTTTAATCCAAAGTGTTTTTTCTGCACCTTTACAATAAAAGGTTGCATCTTGTTTACAAAGTTGATATATAAGGTTACGTATGTGTGATACAGTATAACCGCATTTATCATTCCAAGTTAAACCGTGTAAGTTTAATGTTAACCATTCAATTTGTTTTTGACAACCTAATGGAAGTATATTGTATTCTACTGGTGATTTTATTAAACAATGCAAATTTACTGTATCATCACACGCAGTTAAACAAAATTCACGTATAATAAATTCATGATTTGAAATCTTAAAACCTTGTATGTCAATAATATATTCATTAACACCTGGTGAAATTTTATGTTTACGTTCTAAGAAAAATGGTATAATTTGTCCAATAAATTCAGTGTTCTTTAAACAATCACGCACTTTGCGTGTAAAGTTTATACTTGAAATTTCACTATGGTGTTCTTCAAACACTTCAAATAAATCAATAAGAGTTATATCGTTGGATAAATATCCTACAGCAAAAGTTCCAATATCATGATGAAATAAACATTGATGATCAAGATGCAGCAAACATTGTTCACAAGAAATATTATTATTAAAGCGTAAGTATGCACTTATAGTTTTTAAAACACAAACTTCACTAATATGTTCTTCACTACATGATACACAAAAATTATTTTCGAAATACATTATGTACAGTACGTTTTCTTAACACACTTCACTATAGTCGTTCGATCTGTCTTTTTCAAGAAAAATACTTAAAAGTTCTTTTCGTACATTCACATCCACTGATAGTTCACCAAATGTAATATTAAAATAATCTCTTATTAATGGGGTAATAACTGTATGTGCTTCTGCATAAATGTCAAATAATTCCTCTTGTACACGAGGATTCACTAACACAGACCAAACACGAATGTCTAAAACGTCGTCATTACAGTAAAAACATTCATGAGACCATTCACATGTATCATGCCAATAACATGCATAGCATATTAAATAATCATTTGGTTTCCATTTCAGTATACAATCTCTTACACAGTTCACATCCACATAATTAACACCACATTCACAGTTCCAACTTAATTCTGATAAATCAGGTGAACATGGCGGCGTATCCACATTTGATACCGCTTCGTCATTTGATTCCGCCTCAAAATCTGAGTTATCTTGCGAAAATTCATACACTTCATTATCTATTCCCGCCTCACTATCACTTGCATAAACTTTTATATTATCGTTTTCATATCTTTCTAATTCATTTTCATTAAATGTACAATCTGGAGAATCTGGATATTCATTCTCAGCGTTTAACTTATGCTTCACATCAATGTCTTCTACAAACTGACGGTTCTCCATCGCTAACAAAACTATACATGCCTATTTTTTAAAACCAATATTTAAATAAAAATTTCAAATGACGTCACGCGCTCGCGCCCGCGCACGCGGCTATTTTCCGTTCGCGCCCCCGCGCCTTCCCGCGCAGCGTCCGCGTTTCCGCCGCCGCCGGGTTAAAAAGTCTTTTTATAACAATCCACTATTGTTCAGCACCTAAATTATTATTCTTTAACGCATACAGCTGCAAGGTTTCTCTTTTATTAATTTTTACATACACCTGCAAGGTTTCTCTTTTATTATTCTTTATAACAAGCTTCCCATTGTTCAACAAGTTTGCAAGGTTTCTCTTTTATTATTTTAAAAAAATACAGCTGCAAGGTTTCTCTTTTATTATTCTTTATAACAAGCTAGCATTGTTCAACAAGTTTTCCAAGGTTTTTTACAATCATTTATCTTTTCAACTTTGACATCTTTTATTATTCTCTTTTGTGTCACTACTATACATACAATAGTACAACAACCATTACCTGTCACCATATGTCATTTTAACAATACTGTATTTCTATACAACTATACTCTCTACCCATTGTCTACGGGCGCCCCGCTGGTGCTTCTCTCTTACAAATACAATAGGTTTCTATTGTTATAACAAAGAAACCATGCTGCGAAAGTATGTGGACATTCTGGACCAAGAACTACTGGAATCCGGACCCGGTGGACCCCTTCCCGTCGGTGCGCCCCTGCTTCAATGGTTCATTGGTCACTTAATTATCTGTCGAATCCATTACAAATTTATGCCCAAAAGATCTGTTGCAAATGACAATTAAAAAAGTCACTCCAATCAGAAAATACTTTGGGATGACATTTGGTGGACCTCGACTGAAAGGGCCCAAGTCACCTAATTTGAATTCTAGGTATTCTGATTAACTTGAATGGTATTTAAAAAAAAAAGTGTGTGTGTCAGGAAACCCGCTGGTATCAACGATCTTAACGAATGCCCAGCAGAGATTATTTGAACCTATCTCTGAGAAATGTTCAGAGTTATGATAAACAGAGTGCATATCTGCATCGAGAACTGTACAGAATAGATCGAAGGAGTGGGAGACATTAATCTTATGTGCTCATATTATGTAATAGCTTGATAGAATGATATATACACATATTTACACATACGTTCAATAATATGAGGAATGCCTCAAAAGTAATGTCCCCAATTTTCTTCACATCGCAGGTGAAATTGTTCTGCCAGATGGCGCCACAGAGAAAGCCCAGAGATCTAATTTCAAGCGTGTGATTAAATTCCTTCACGTGAATTAAAAAATGCATCCACTGAAATCTGTCGACGCTCTAAATGAAATTAAATGAAAACGTCCCACGGTTATGCCAGCTAGGCTAAAGGAGACAGTGATCATAAGAAATGAATGAAACGGTGGAATGAATAAAGTGGGAGGAAAGGGGAGAGCCCCGAGAAAACCCACGAACACGGCGTCTGTCCACCACACAGCCCACTTGGTGCGAGCTGGGACCGAACCTGGTACCCCACGCACCAGAGGTAAACGCTCTACTGTCGTGCCCCCTTGACGCCTTAAAGTTTTATGAAGTTCGGGTTCGATCCCCGATGGAAACATTTTTGGTCGCAAATGACAGCATTCTGAGTGACTTTTTTCCTGGGTTTTCCTCATTCATACCAAGCAAACGCCGAGATGGTACCTAACATATAGTTGCAGATCGCTTTCTTCCTTCCCAACATCTCAGGCAGTGTGATCGCTGAGGGACATCATTCCTCATCGTGACAGGTTAGGATTGTCACAGATGACAAAAGCTGAAAAATCTAATAAACCTGCTCTAAAGTTTTATCGAGGCCAGAACAGTGGCGCCTATTGAAGGAAGTCACATTGGTTAAAATCCAACTTTTATTGCTACAAACATTCACCGCCAATGAACGTTTCTTTTCCTTAAACACGAAGTCGGTTATCATAGATAATTAAAACAAAGAAAGCATCATTAAAATGATGAGCGTAAGCTACTCGAGAGTCCTGAGATCTGAATTCATCTTAAAATGAGAATATTCTGCTAAAAGATGAAACAGGGGGGGGGGAGAGAACAAAATACAAACGCTGTTCGTAATTAATTAATTCTGCTGGAAAGTTCACGATTCATTTTGTACACAGATTACATTTAAGCTCAAATGCCGACATTTATATCAAAATTCTTTTTTAAATATATTTTCATCTTTTTGTAACAAAACACGTCATTTAGCTAATGGACCCTTATTATTCATTACTGCATTGAAAACTAACGATGAAAGACATTCTTTTTACCCCCCCCCCCCCAAAAAAAAAAACTAAGAAGAGAATATAGTGAGAAATGTGTGACTGGCACTTAAATCTTCATTTTCAGTTAAAACACCATTTCCTTGCGGGCTTTTTGCACTTAATTCTAAACGAAGCTCTTTTTTTTTTTATTTATTTATTTCAAGCACAATCAGTGCTCCCATCTGACGGCGAAAAAAGAAACAACTCATTAGCTGTTTTAGAACGAACAAAAAAAAAAAGGCTTTAACAAGAGGAAAAATAAAACAAAAGGGTTCTGAAAATATTCAAGGGTTGGAAAAAAAGGAAATGTTTGATGTGACGCAAAAGAGGAAGCGACAAAAAAAAAAACAAAAGGAATTTCCTACTCTGCGAGGGTAAAGAGAAATGGATATTTCTAAATATAATTCTTCCATTCGGTCTCCCCCTAACCCTTGTATTTTCTTTCACACATGACAAAAGCGACACAGATTGTCTGTGAGTGAGATCTTATGTCACAGATACCACACAGCCCATCTGCTCTTGAAATGAAAAGGAAAGGACAGAAAAACAAGGAAATGATTTCTCGTGTCGTGCGAGGTGGAAAAGACGACGAAGGCATGATAGAAATATAGGCTAAATTCCATTCGTATAAAGAAGCCAACGGACCAGAGGGAAAAATCTAATAGGAGAAGAAGGAGAATAAATAAAAAAAAAGATTTCTACGCTCCGAAGGAACGAATTCGACTGTGATGAGGAACAAAAAAAAAAAGAGTCCTGTTTTCTTCTATAATAGAAATAAACATTTTTCACCTTTCAAGTTCTACTGCATCGCAAATCTCTCGTAGATATCTACGTACATGGACCCATATACCAAGGGCGCCGATTTCTTTGTAACTTTGGGGGAGAAGGCATTCAGATGAAGCCATATATGAGGATTTTAAGACAAAATGAATTCAAATTATGCGAAATCTTGTATGTTCATAAATACAATGCGGGGTCCACATGAGCTTTGGAGGGAAAGAGCAGGATCGTCGCCCTTGCCATATACGGTATTTGTGCCGTGTCTTCCCTCCAATTTTTCATCTCACATTCAGAAGATTTTGTCATAATTATTGGATACTTCTGAACTATGTGTGCATATAGTAATGTACTACCGCACCCTAGGAGATAATTTCGTTCCAGAAACTTATTCAGACTATATATATATATATATATATATATATATATATATATATATATATATATATATATATATATATATAGATAGATAGATAGATAGATATAGATAGATAGAAGATAGATAATACATATATATATATATATATATATATATATATATATATATATATATATATATATATATATTTCTTTTTAATCTTAAATCGAAATTTTCCATAGAAAATAATAGAGATGCCGTTAATTTGTTTGCAATCCCAAATATATAAGTAAAAAATACACGTATAACACGTGTATAAGTACACGTATATAAGTATAATCACGTACATAAATATACACGTATATACGTATATACGTAATACACGTATAGAAGTATAATCAACATAATATAATATCACCCAATATATAAATACAATCAAGATGGTATTTTAAGTAGAATTTATTTGTGTCAAAAAATGCTCACGATCACATGCAAACGACTACGTACCACAACACAGACTGAAAGCAATAAAAAGGAAAGAATTCCACGTTACGGAAAAGAATACATATCTATCTTTTCGTTTTTGATCTGTTTGTTGAATACTGTTTATCGTATTGTGGTATTCTATGATGAAATCCGAGGATCACCACCAGTAGTTTAGTTTCCGGTGGTCAATTTTTCCTCTTAGCTTGTAGTGGAGATTTGAGAGAACTTTACCCTAACCCAGATCTCTCAGCCTGCTGTGGAGCTTTGAAGTTTTCTTTCTCATTTAGCTTGCAGTGGAGCTCTGTTGGGAACTTAACCGCTCTCTTAGCTTGTAGTGGAGCTTTGAGAGAACTTTACCCTAACCCAGATCTCTCAGCCTGCTGTGGAGCTTTGAAGTTTTCTTTCTCATTTAGCTTGCAGTGGAGCTCTGTTGGGAACTTAACCGCTCTCTTAGCTTGTAGTGGAGCTTTGAGAGAACTTCACCCTAACCCAGATCTCTCAGCGTGCTGTGGAGCTTTGAGGTTTCCTTTCTCACTTAGCTTGCAGTGGAACTCTGTTGGGAACTTGACCCCTCTCTTAGCCTGGAGTGGAGCTTTGAGCGATTTCTAGCCACAAACCACCCAGCTTGCTCTGGAGCTTCGTGGTTTTAGTTTTCCCGTTTACCTTTCCGTGGAGCTCTGTGGGACTCCAACCGCTCTTGGCATGCAGTGACGCATTGAGAATCGTCAAGACTTATGCATTCTCAATGCCTACCTCACTTCACTCAGCTTGCATTGAAGCTTTGTGTGAGGAATTGGATATCCGGTCTTGGGACGCCTACTTATCATAATTATTAGTAAATTTTGTACTTACTAATTGGAATTGTAAGTGGAATTATATTATACTGTTTTATATCAAGAAGTTTTGTAATAAAATTGGTAGTAGGCGAAAATGATTCCCGTGTGTCATGCTCTACCTTGTACCTGTTTCAGCATAATTTTGCAATACAAATCTAGGCTCTACTCGTAATGAAGGACGTTGAAATCTTTGAGTTATGCCGGCTAGGCTAAAGGAGATGTAATTATGAGAAATGAATGAAATGGTGGAATGAGGAAAATTGGAGGAAACGGGAGAACCCCGAGAAAACCCACGAGCACGGTGTTTGTCTACCACAAAGTCTACTTGGCATGAGCTGGGATCGAACCAGGGACTCTACGCATCAAAGGTGAACGCTCTACCACTGAGCCACCGCAGCTCTAAAAAGGACTTTAACTTGCCCTCCCTCTCAGTGGAGTTACATGTAGCAACAACTATGTGAGACGCGAATATAACCGCATCAATCAGTGGAGCAACTGTCACAGCGTCAATCAGTGGGGCTACTATAACAATGTCAATCAACAGCTAAAACCACAGTTTTATTTGAACGCGAAGAATGAATCAAACAGTGAAGTTAAAAGCGTGCACAATCTACAGTCCATCATTATTTTATTTTGTTAAAAGATACAGAAGAAAAGTTACTTCCTGGAAGTAAATGAATGATTTTACGACATAACGGAATCAAAAAGAATCCTGTAGCGAGACGCTCACGATAACATTTCATTTCCTAATGTCTGTAAAGAAACAAAACGTCTTTTTTATCTTTTTTTTTTTTTTTTTTGAAGCAACAGTTTTTGTTTGTTCCACGAGCATTTTCTTTTGTCATTTGACATTTCAATCCGTTCGTGGGGCATGGGAACAAAATCAATTCTTTACCATGAAATGTAGTAAACAGTCTCATACAAACACACTTTTAACAAACATTCTCACACAAACACACTAATAACAATAAGCAATAATTGGTAAGATTTGTTTCATTTTCTGAATGGAATTGCTGCTTCACCAACGCACAACAACTCATATTTGCTCACTAACTACACAGTAGTTTCACTGAACAAAAACAATTAGCAAAGTTTTTTTATTATTATTATTATTATTATTATTATTATTATTATTATTATTATTATTTGTGTAAAAGTTGGAAGTCTTATAGAGTGGCTATGTCCGTCCGTCTCTCTGTTGACAGGTATTAGAGCAAAAAGGGTAAGATATATTTACTAGAAGCAGTCCTTTGGAATCGATTCAGTGCCCCAAATGTTCTATTTAAAAGGAAGTGGTTCAAATCAACAATATCTGGTTTCAACATTTATAGCTATATAACAGAAACTGTAAAGGATAGTAAACTTTTTTTTTTTTTTTTTGTATAGATTCAGCGTCCGAGGAACATTTTCGTCTTATTAACTTATTGCAGCAAGTAGTTACAGATGCAGTACTTCAAATTTGAGTACTGAATTAACATAGTTTGGGAGTCTATCGTAGTTTCATATTGTAAAACGAAATTCAATTGTTAAGGTAATGGTTTTAAAATTATACAGGGCAAACCAAAATGATGAACCCGATTTGAGAAATTTATTCTGTAAAATTTAATACACATGAGACTTATATATATATATATATATATATATATAAGAAAAGTAAACTGTCAAAGTTTTCTTCGAACATATCAAAAGTGTAGTATGTAATCACCTCGCATAATATGGCCAGACATGTTTTTGAGGGGCACTCCATAACCCCTCCCCCCGAGCTCTAAGAGTACCCCGGTGAAGACCAAAATAATGCGTCTATAATATAATAATAAATAGAATAGTACCTCGAAATACTAAGTGTGCCTCCCGGACATTTTTTTTTCTGAAAGAAACACTGAATACGGCACATATCAAGCCGATAGTTTCATCTCCTGATAAACGTTTTGTAGTATGTTGCGGTCAAGGGCGCCGATTTCCCTGTAAATTTCGGGGGGGGGGCATTCAGATTTAGCAGGCATATATATGAGGATTTTAAGACAAATTGCATTCAAATTATGCCAAATATTGTATATTCATAAATATGATGCGGGGGCCCACATGAGCTTTGGGGGGACTCGTACCCCCTCGGCCCCCCAGTATCGGCGCCTTTGGTTGCGGTCAATATCAGAAATGGCTACTGTGATGCACGGCCCGAATCTCTGAAATATTCGTATCACTTACGAATGGCCTTCCACATAGGCAATACCGTTGCACACTAATCAGAGACTTATTTACATGATAACCAAGCACACAGGAAGATCTCTGTTCTTCAGTCAACACCATTTTCCTTAAATGCTCGCTGCTGACTCTTAGCATTAGAAAAGTGGAAACACTGTGTGGAAACTAAATTTTAAAAGTTAACATTTCGAACGAAAATGTAATAACAAATACTAGTATACCAGGAAGGGGTTTAGGATTTGTTCTGTAGATTGTCGGTGTACACCAGTAAATTTTGTTGACTACTGGAACTATATGTATAATACATAACATATGAAGACCCGTGTCTTTTTCCTAAGTGCTAACAGTGATACCCTACGTTTCCATTATTTTCTGCTTAATGGGTGTACTCATTGCCTTAGAAAGAAAGAAAATCTCAAATGTCAGTGTCATACAGAATTAATCTAAATAACACTTCTCAATGTTGTGATACGATGGCTAAATATATGCAATCACCAAAACTTGTACGTTTGTTACTATTGCATAACTTCCAGAGAGCGCTTAAGAGGCCTCATCCCGACGAAATTAAAATACCGCTAATTTTACAGTAATTATGTGATATCTTCAAATAGATAAAAAGATAATCGAAATGTGGAACAAAAGCGCCCTAGACAATATCATTTTACATGGGATACCGTTATCACAACTGACTTATCTGCTTTCGATTTCGAGCCATTTTGAAAATCGGCATTTATTTTCGCGTTTCTAAACGGCTGAAAACGGAAAGCCACTAGGTGACTTGTGATAACGATACCTCACGCAAAATAATATTGTCTAGGGCGCTCTTATTCCATATTTCAATTATCTTTTATCTATTTGGAGATATCACATAATTACTGTAAAATTAGCGGTATTTTAATTTCGTCGAGATGAGGCCTCTTAATAATTTGTTTCATAACGAAATGGGAAAATTCTTTTCCTTCACGACCAAGGTAAACACCGTATCTGTCTAATTTCTTTGAACTGTACTGAAACTGCAATGGATGATTTAAATGTGAATCAATTTTCGTGTGTCGAGTGTTAAAGATATACCGTGCAAGCAATTACTACTAGTATGAAATAATTACTAGGTATGCAATAACTGCAAATTTGGAACGAAGAAATCAACTTGTATTGATTATTCATAGAATTTGTTAGTGCATCTATTGTTTACGTGAACGAACACGACACGCACATCATAACAGCGAAAACGATAATGGTTTTAAAAAATTGTGTTGGCAGAACAAACCGAAACGGGCTTCTTTACACCTTCCCGTCCTAAGGGAAGACCTCCAGAACCACTTGTTGTCAGAGAACCATAGTTTGAGAAACACGGTTTAACACACCAGAGCAAAGATTTAAGCGTAGTTGTCACGTTACAAGAATCTTGTAGCTGTCATTAAAAAAAAAAAAAAATGCAACCCTACTATATTTCTCCATGTAAACATAATCTTGAAAGGGACATACAACATTTTTTTCCATCTTGCAAGGAGTTACACCATGTGCAACTTTGTGAATCGTCTTGCTTGCTACCTGCTATAGCCCTCCCGCTGTCATAAAGGAAAACCAGTTTCGCCGCTTCCGAAACAACGGATTATTTTGGACAGGCAGCTAGAAGATTCATGTAAAGTAGAAACGTACCATTACATACATGCATGAAGAAGACTGAATAAGAGTAGAAGTAAAAGAGAATACTTATGTGAGTCACGCATTATGCACATAAACTTTGAGATCTTACAGAAAATCCTTCACAACACACGCCCAACTTTGCTCTTTTGTTTTTCGCATCGTTTCTTCTTTTTCTTGTCAGACTCCAAGATTGAAGTTGTCAGTGCGATATTCTTTGGTATCTTTCTCTCGTTTTCTTACAATTTATTTGGAAATCCAATAACGGTTGAAACGAATAAAACTCTCATAATTTCAGAAACAGACTTATTCTTCTTTCTCTTCTGTAGAAACCTCCGTTCTGATCTCATTTCCCTGCTTTTTTTTGTTTTTTCCAGAAACTTATCTGACAGGTCAAGACACGACATGCAATCTTCCCTGAATTATTAATACCTTCGAAACGTATTATAACTGAAAAGCAGCTGGTGTCCCGCAAAATAACCCTAAGTAAGTTCACAGCAACTTTCCCAGCCCACAACACAAACCTTCGAGTGAGTTCATAGATCGATAAAAACCTTCTTTTCTTCAGTGCAAAGAAGAAGAAGAAAAAGAAAAAGATGAACCATAACAAAAGACGAAGATAACGTTCCGAAAGGAAAGAGGCTGAAGAATATTGCAACGTCAAAAAGACGAACTTTCCAACTTTAAACTTAATACATCAGTTGACAAGACGGAAGATAGATAAGAAAAGAGCAAAGCCCAGTTGAGAACTCGGGTCTTTGAAGAATTTCTCACGTTCAAAAGCCAAAGAAAAGCGTCAATCATATTCCTACACACAATCAAAAGTAAACTTAGATTATAGGAGATGAAAGTGTCAAAAGTCACAGCTGAATTTACAGCTGTCTCCCCATATAGGTGTAAGTTGGACTTTTGGTATACCGGAACATTTACGTTAAACATCACGGCAAATTTTTATTTTTATTAGTTTTTATTTACGTTCATAGAATATTTCGTCAACGATAAATCCGTAAAAGATTACATATAAACACAGGACCCTGCACAACTTTCTATTTGGCTCAATATTCGTGAAGTGCCTGACATTTAACACGCAATACTTTGCAAATAGTACAAGGTACGATAAAATTCATTACAAAACGGAATTTCTGAAATTGTATTTAAATATATGGATTTGATGTATCACTTGCACCTATTCCCATTTGAAGAAAACGAAGTGGAATCCAATATGGTGGATCCAAGATGGCGGCCGGGATGGGTAACATGTGTCAGAGAAACAGTAAATGATATCTGTTTTGCATATGCCCAGATGCATGTCCAGTTACATCTAAAGAAACTACAAGTAATTTTGTGTCCGAGCGTTTTAGTAGTGTATGATTGAATTCGGAATAGGCTATACGAAGGCCCATAAATATGCAAATTACCAATATGGACCGCTAAAATTAGTACAATACACATAGGGCCACGGAAAACTTTGCATTTGAATCAATTTTACACGAATCCCGAGGGGAACACTTTACGAATTCGACATTCTGAAAATTGAAAAACTTTTTTTTCTTGGAAAATTTCATTCCTAGCTGGAAGTGCGTCATGAGGAGTGTTGGGAGGCAATCTGAATGAAAGAGGTACCAGTATCCGGTCAACAAGAGGCAATATGGCGGAGAACTTTGCATTTGAATCAATTTTACACGAATCCCGAGGGATACTTAACGAGTGTACCTCGTAAGAGGAAAAGAGTGTTCAAATATACCTTTCATTTTTTTTTTTCCATACATTATTATTCCCGTGCGATGCTGAACGAGTGTTTAAACTAATGTAGATTTTTCTCCAGAAGAATCTATCGTTTATTTAAAAGTATTTTTATTTATAAACAGTAGAAAAGTTGCTTCCCAAAATATGCAATTGTGTATTGTCTCTGAATAGTTTACTAAATAAATAAATCCGTAATCAAGAGCCTTTAACTATACTCTACACAATATTCCTGTCATACACAAAGAACCACAAATGAATTCCTAATAGAACACAATGCCAGTGGCGATGACCACTTTGACCGACCACACAGCAAAGGAAGAACTGTTAAAAGAGATTGAAACCATTTCATTAACTGAGAACGCGAAGAGGAAACTGAAAACTCAATGAAACAAGTTAAAACATTTAATTATTCGAAAACTCCCTCGTCTGCTCTGAGGGTCGCTTTACTACAAGTGGAAACACGTGCTTTTTAGATGAATTGGTTGTGGATTCCAGAGTACAGACAGCGTCTCTCTGTGTGTGGAAGGAATCGAAATAGAAAAAGAAAACAAGAAACACAGACACACAGAGTACAAAAATAAAACGTTATCAGAGTTTGGAAACTCCCGCTCACAAAAGTAAGTTTCCCTATCACGTTACTCGGCGTGTGGCCACCCTCAATCACCCACGCATCCCAATTCCTCCCCTGGGAAGGACTCATCCTTAGAAAAGGTAACAACTCTCGACTTCATCGCATCTACAAGAGAGACATTTGCATGTGAACACACGGTTCCCTTCCACCGTCTTTCCATCACACAAGACTCCCTTGTACAGGTCATAGAGAAGATCAAGATCTCAACCCTCGCCTCAAGGACTGTACCGCTCTTTATCCACGAATATAAAAGGGTGGAGAGGCCTCTTCACAAAATACTGAATACGAAATGGCCTCCATTCACTCGCCTTATGAACCATTTCGGTCTCCATCCGCCCATACAAATGATGAATATCAAAGTAGAAAGTCCTCCACCCCTTCCAATATTAGCCTAATGCATAAGTTACATAAAATGACGGACGATATAAAGATATAGCTAAGATGCGTTGCTACTAGTCTGGATATTACTGAGGTCTAGCGTATGTCGGCCATTCTAAATGGTCTATTATTAGAACATTATACAAATGTTGTGGTGATGTTTTAAGTCAAGCTACGGCGTTAGCTTCCTTATTTCTTTTCACGAAAGAAAATTCGTCGGGGATTATCCAATTTTAAACAGCATTATTCATAAAAAACCGTTACCATTTTAATAACTTCTAGCTGTATACAAATACATTGAGTCAGTAGTAAATTAATCAGTAAAAGTGGAAGAACCATTTTGTCACATCAAATGTAGGGGCTCGTTTTCACTGACAAGTAAACCTTACGTTTGGGTGAATCGAGTTGCTGACTGAGACACATATGAGAAAGTAGTACTAAATGTGGTCAGTATTTCAGTGAAGTTGTAGGTGCGAAGCTCCAGGGGTTTAGGAGATATAGCTACCAGAACATCACATCGAAGTACAGAATAGTCTTCATACACTTGGAGGTAAAAGCCCCTTAAGACCTCTTGTAACGACAAAAGATGAATAACAAATATATGGGTACATATTAGGACTAGGGGGAAGTCATATAGTAAGGGTATACCTGACGGCGGCCATCTTGAAATCCGCCATTTTGAATTAAGGTTAAGTTTTTAAAATAGGAATAGGGTCATGTGATACATGATTTAAGGCGCAAATTTAATCAGAAGAACAATGGTCACGTTAATTTTGAGTTACGCACAATTGGTAAAAAGTTACAGGGAAATTAAATATTGTTGCAGCATATTAGTCCTTTACCCCACCTTGTAAATTTTGTGTTAATGATAATAATTAAATAAAAAGCAGGTGGATAAATATTAGGTCTATGGTAAGAGTTGCCTTGATGGCGGCCATGTTCAAATCCGCCATTTTGAATCAGACAAAAGTTTTAAACAAAACGCATAACAGTGATACCTTATTAATAGCAAATTTGACCATAACTCCAACGGTATAACCATTTTTGCTTTATCATTAACCAGCATTTGTTATCGCATAAACAAGTTGCTAATTTAAGGAAAAATGACCAAAGAGGAATTGAGTCATAATTGAAGTTGGGTCTTTCTTCCAAAAAAGTCCTCAATTAGTACAATCAATATGTAGTTCAGAAAAGAGTGCATGACTTGCACAAATGCTCTGCTCACAGTGAGCACACCTGACAAAGGCAATCGAGTTACACTTGACACATCTGTCGTTAACAATTCCGTCAAAGCAGTAGTCGTAAGGATCGATCCATTTAATTTTGTGCTGGTTAATGATAAAGCAAAAATTGTTATACCGTTGGAGTTATGGTCAAATTTGCTATTAATAAGGTATCACTGTTATGCGTTTTGTTTAAAACTTTTGTCTGATTCAAAATGGCGGATTTGAACATGGCCGCCATCAAGGCAACTCTTACCATAGGCCTAATATTTATCCACCTGCTTTTTATTTAATTATTATCATTAACACAAAATTTACAAGGTGGGGTAAAGGACTAATATGCTGCAACAATATTTAATTTCATTGTAACTTTTTACCAATTGTGCGTAACTCAAAATTAACGTGACCATTGTTCTTCTGATTAAATTTGCGCCTTAAATCATGTATCATATGACCCTATTCCTATTTTAAAAACTTAACCTTAATTCAAAATGGCGGATTTCAAGATGGCCGCCGTCAGGTATACCCTTACTATATGACTTCCCCCTAGTCCTAATACGTAACCATATATTTGTTATTCACCTTTTGTCGTTACAAGAGGTCTTAAGGGGCTTTTACCTCCAAGTGTATGAAGACTATTCTGTACTTCGATGTGATGTTCTGGTAGCTATATCTCCTAAACCCCTGGAGCTTCGCACCTACAACTTCACTGAAATACTGAGCATATTTAGTACTACTTTCTCACATGTGTCTCAGTCAGCAACTCGATTCACCCAAACGTAAGGTTTACTTGTGAGATGACTAGCTTTAGATACCTAAGTACCAATAAAGAAGGACTTGGTAGTACGAAACAGAGATGGGCACCCTCACTCATTTTTGCCCTCAAGAGGGCCGCCCTCGCCCTCATTTTGGTAGGTGAGTGTGAGGGAATAGATTGAGGGTGAGGGTGGCTGAGAGTGAGTGTGAAGGAATTGATTAAGGGTGAGTGTGAGTGAGGGTTAGCAAAAATGCCCATCTCTGGTACAAGAAGATGAAAGGAAACTGAAGAACCCCGAAACTCATGGACATGATGTTATCCATCACAAGCTAACATGGCCTCAATCAAACTAGGAACCTCTCGCACTAGAGATGAACGCTCTACCACTGACGGACGAACACACGGACGGATGAACAGAGAGTTTGGTAAACCATACTTCTTAATAAGTCAGCCACTCAGCACCAAATTGTAAAATAAATGAAAAGTTACGAACATTTTTGTTAACATCCTACGACAGCTGAACTCAGTTACATGTCTTTAAAATCTTCCTGAAATAGCCACTTGCCCACAAAAGTCCGAATTTCCTTCCCGGGCTCTGCAAAGATGAAAAGCTGGGGAGCAGTGTAACCTGGAACTCTATAGTTTACAATGCGAGTGAAGGTGAAGAGGTGGGGGCTTTGTCCGAGGAGTGGAGGGACAACCTTCCTCATTAGTGTAGGAAGCCAAGTCAGCAGAGCAGAACTTCCGTATGCTTGGATGGATAACTTCCACAAACTCTTTCTTATCTTCGTCTCTTCTACCTTCGTATGTGTTTAGCAGCCGGAAAACAAACATTGCTCTACAGAAGTTACTCTGACAATCTCCAAACGAAAGGAGAGATGAAGGGAAAGATGTCGCAAAAGTCACCAGAACAAATCTCAGCAGAGTGGGACATCGAATCACAAGATCTTTTAATTACGGTCATTAAACAAGGAATATGTATATATACCGAATTAAAGTTTTAAAGAATTTTCTTTTTGCAACTAACACTGAATGTTCTTGTTCATACAAGTTTTGCGTCCTTTTTAGCAGCGAGGCTATACGACATATGGACCTCATTTAAGGATAGTACCAAACACAAAAAGTTTGTTTCTGTAGTAACAAATGACGTTTCTATCGTCCTATCTTTTCAATGTAAATTAATACAGGGTTTTTCAAAACAACACCGACAACATTTGGGAGGTTATTTCTGACACCAAGATCAGACGAACAGTATAGACCAACCTGGGTACACAAATGCTTCCTTTCGAAGTTATAAGCTGCCGAAAACATGAAAAAATGAAGTTTAAAGGTCCATAGTTCCAATACTATGCGACCTACCGTAGTCGGGTCAAGATTTTATTTAGGAACTAGTATGGGCTCTATCCAAATATCCATGTTTCAGAGTCCTGCGGTACTTTCGCAACAATGTTTATAGAGGTAGTTGGTGAGTACTTCACATTATATACCCGTAGCTAAACTACCGCAGTATCTACCGTTTACTGATCATTCTGCTATTATTTAAAAAGAAAAAAAATCGAAGCTCTGAATCCATAATCCATACTACCTGGATCCATGCCTTCCCTTACTCATTTCCTACTATTTGAACAAACTAAGTTTCAACATTTTCATTCTCAATCCTTTGTTTCCAGCAGCCAGAATAAAGATTGGAAGTCGCTGGACCTTGATTTGTTGGACTGAAAGCCATGTTGTTTGGTTAGTTTCAACCAAGCTTAACGAGTTGAGTATGTAATTGCTCCGCCATAAAAGTTCTTTTCTTCCACGGCTTGTTACTTGCATTGACATGATCCTCTACACCTTCGTGCTGCCATGATTTTAAGACTAGTTGAACCCCAGACATGACAATTCAACAACCAATTTACAATTACGAAAATACATATTTATTTACATGCAACACCTACAGTATGTTAAAATTTTCCCTAATTACTATACACGAAGTCCACATTGATTAACACGTACATGTAAAACTCTTGGAAGATACGTTCTGCACACAATTACCTAACACCTGCACTATTTCCTATAACAACGCACGACTAACGTAATCTAAAAAGTGCGAAAAGCATGGATCAATCTAAGGTAGAGACTTTTCTGTTTCAAGTGTGCCCTCGGAAAATATATGAAACATACTTCGGTTCTACCCCTTGCCTCTTACGGAGGGTTACTCTCCCTTTGCATAGGGAAAAGAAGTGAATGACCTCAGCTGTGTTGCCAATTTGTCATTTAATCGTTTGGCTTTGACAAGTGAGGATCGTAGGCTACTTAGAATGGCTAACAAGACAGAGTACAGCGAAGTCCGTGAAATAATTCAATCTGGCAACGCTTCCGCGTCGAACAATTGAAAGATCTCGAGCACAACAATTTCTCCCTCCTCTTTCGAGGGAGGTACCGGAAAACATCGACATCAGCGCCAGAGGGGTCTACTTGAAACAGAAAGCCTCTAGGTGGTTACTACAAGCAGCATTTCTTCCAGATACACTTCCTAGGGAGGGGGTCTTTGGTCACACGGAATAGACCAATTTCTCATCTTCTCCATCCTCCCGAGCTAAGATATCTTAATTTGAGATTACATGCCACACTGGTGTACTTGCACTCCTTTAGCTAAGTGTCCCAGTACAGCCCTTCGCATCTCCCCCGGAACAAAATTGTCTGGAAGAAGTTTAAGCCTGTCCAAAGTTTGATTTGCATTACAATCGTATGATAATGAACCACACTTTTTAACGATGTTTATATTTTAATAAATAACATTTTCTCTGCCTGTAGGCTATAAATAACTTTCTTAAAATAACTCTTCCTTTGTAAATAAACACATTACCGATTTTTTCCTTTTGTACAGTATTAGCATATAGAAGGAATAAAGGATCTTTACCTTCGTACTGTTTACGTAAGATAATCTTACAGAGCAGCAAAATAGCGTCAAACTCTATGGATATGTTATGAATAGGGACCGGATTATAATGTGCAAAAAATGTGGTAGGAAAAAGGGAATAAAAGGGGCTGAAAAATCATTTAAAAAGGTGCCAAAAAAAAAAGTGCTAACAGTTACATGAACATTCTTTATTCATTACACCAGCAAATATTGTTAAAATCTTGGTTTTAAACATTGGACATAAATTGCAAAATTGTTTTATGTAATCACAAATGTGTAACCAACTCGGTATTTTAAAAAAAGAAAACTAATTTAGTAATATTGTAGCTTAAGAAACCGTTACATACTATAGAGTTTTCAGAAACTGGTTATACTTGATTATGCACATTTCTATGTTTCTGAATGTTAAGTTTTTTGTTGCTTGGAGCTCAGAAGGTCCTTGTATATGGAGAAATTTCGCACGACATCAACGGAAACCAATGATACACACCTTGTAAGCATATGTCCGGATTGTTTTCGCAAATTCAGTTCAAATTTATCCCTAGAAAATCAGTCAAGATGGCATCTAAATTTATGGAATGTTATGTGTAAACTAGATTGAAAATTAAACATATTGTTCTGTCCATTAAAAAAAAAAAGAGAGAGAGAGAGAGAGAGAGAGAAAGGGACAATAAAGGTGCTGAAGGCTAAAAGAAATAAGAAAAAGGGAAATTTTATGAATGTAGCTAAAAAGGTGCAACATTCACCAAAAAGGTGCAATAAAGTGTGTTCATTACAGTTCGTTGCCCAGAAATGCATATTTTGAACTTTGGTTGTTATAACAACTACCTTTTTAGAAAAGGTGCTGCACCTTAAAATCCGCTCTCTAGTTATGAACGTAATCTGTTGACTACAAGTTTGCACTCAAAATATCCCCTGTTGTTGGAGGATTTTCAGATGCTAGCTTTATCCAATGGCATTAACCCATTAGGAAGAGGAGCTGGCCGGGATCACTAAGCCGACACAGAATGAATAACAATTTCTTTTCCTCTTATACGAATGGAATTCCCAAAAAGGAAATCATTTTCGCGTAACAGACTTAACACTAAATCTATGTTATTGTATAAAAGAGTAAAAGTCAACACTCAGGTGGTAGTGCTACAGGCAACAAAAAATGAAACAAACACAAAACATTTCAACAAGGGCGGATCCAGGAAGAACTTCTGGGGGCGGTGGGTTGTAATACTGCTACTTAGAGCTACTTTTAAGAGCTCCAAACTCTGGGATGGGTTTATATTTATATATATAAAATTAGAAAGTTTCCCCTTCTGGGGGGGGATTGCCCCGATCGCCCCTGTATTTGAAAACATATTTAAGAGTTTTAGAAAATTCCGCTCCTAAGGAATCTTTGAATCATATTAAGATTTCTTGTTTCTCTATTAAGAGAATGTGATGAGAAAATTTACTTAACTATGCAAGTGTGAAATTCAGGATACATAAATTTTGATTTTAAAATAAAGCAATAAACGAGTTGTGATCCAAAAGTATGGTGAATAATTTTATTACAAACAAAGTAATAAACTTATATGGAATTTGATTTAATCTCCTTCAAGGTTTTGGCTTTGACTAGCAATAGGCTACACTTATCACAACGTTGAATCCATGACTGGAAGTATTTCTGGAAGGCTTCTTTTGGAAGGGCGTTCAGCTTCTCTATCGTGTCTCTCTCAATGTCAGGGTTAGTGTCAAAACGTTTATCCTTTAAGCGCGGTTTTAATTTTTGGGAAGAGACAGAAGCTGCATGGTGCTAAATCTGGCGGGTAAGGCGGCTGTAGACAGAGGAACACTTTAAGGTGTAGCATGGTGCTATTTCGTGGCGAAGAAGGAAGCCATTTGTCCATTTAATCGGTGGTTAAAATGCTGTCTACGGACCCATAAAAAATGATTAGTTCTTTAAAAAGCTTTCGAATCAGGGGCATCATTTAGGGGGGCAGGAAGGGGCATTTGCCCCCCCCCATGAGTTTGAGATTTATATAGATTTTATCAATAAAATAGTAGTAAATCAATGAGAAACGCGAAATTTTACTTATATCAATGGGTCTGGCCCCCTCCCCCCCAAGCAAGTTCTGAAATGACGCTCTTATCTCAAATAGTCATTCGCCTGTTTGAACAAACCATTTGTGCTAGTTTTTGAACGTTTTCATCTCATTCGACGTCGAAGAAGTTTCGATCGCTCCTCGTTTTCAACCGACTCTTTGCCGCTTTTGAATCGGTCATACCACTTGTAAAGAGTCTTCAATGCCACTGCTTCATAGTCATATGCTGATTTTGATATTTCGTGAGTTTCTTTGGCACTTTTCTGCAGCTTAGAATAAAACTTAATGAAATGAAATCTTTTGAGTTTTACGTTCCACGGTTATGCTGATTAGGCTACAGGAGACGATGATTATGGGAAATGAAAGAAAAGGTGAAATGAAGAAAGTGGGAGGAAACAGGAGAACCGCGAGGAAACCGGCGTTTATCCACTACAAAGTTCACTTGGCGCGAGCTGGGATCGAACCAGCGATCCCATACATTACAGGTGAACGCTCTTGGCACGGAACACATTTAACACGTTCTTACTTCTCTGCTTCTAGAAGCCAACTAACATGTCACAACTTGTTCAAACTTGACAGTGACTGTACCAAAGGTTTAGGCTACCGGGCTTACTAGTTGAATAAACACAGATAGATGGCACTGTGCAGCTACATTTACCGTACTCTTTGATCACACCTTCTATGTTTCAGTGTTTTTCAAAATTCCTTCCTTTTACTGAAAGGAATTTAGTATAATATTGTTGCTTTTAAATTAGAAAATGTCTAATGTAAATATAATAATAATAATAATAATAATAATAATAATAATAATAATAATAATAATAATAATAATAATAATAATAATAATAAGTTGAAGGTTTGAAATTCGGTATATAAAAATTTTGATTTAAAATATGTGTTTGAGCGTTCTCAACAATTCCACTCCTATAGGACAAAAGCACCAATTTCTACAGATATTCAAATTTCCCTCACTTTATTCAAAAACTGCGCAATGTGAGGATTTAATTCAGTTGGAAATATCAAATTCGGTACACAAAACTCCCTATTAAAAGCCAGTGAAGATGTGCCGCAGCGTTTTCGAGAATTCATCTTCTAAAGGGGAGAAGAAGACAATTTCTACAACATCCAAATGTCCGCTTCTACGAGGTGTGTCCGGAAAGTAAGTACCGTTTTAAAAAAAATACTAAAACAGGTTCGTTAAAGCCAAATTTATTTTTACATGAAAGAGGACACAAACTATTTTTTGACATAGTTTCCGCCAATGTTCAAACAACTGTCACAGCGGGGAACCAACTTGTTCAAACCTTCCTCATAGAAACATCCCGCCAGTGAAGACAACTATAACTCAAGTTTTTTTTTTTTCCTTTTTGGGTATGTCGTCGTCAATTTCAAAGCGCTTATTGCCGAGCTCGCATTCCAGATGCAGGAACAAGTGGTGCTCAGACGGCGCCAAGTCGGGGCTGTACGGCGGGTGGTTAAACTGCTCCTAATTTAACTGTTGGATCAACGTTTTTTGGGGGGCACCAGCAGTATGGGGACAGATATTGTCACGCAGCAACACAAACCTTTTAACTGAGCATCCCTCTACTTTTGTTTTGGATTGTACGCCGAAGATTTCTCAGAGTCCGAAAGGTGTTCAAGCGAAACGGTGCATACTTGCCGGACCCGCTTTGACAAGTGTTTGAACATTGGCGAAAACTATGTGATACATAGTTTAAGGTGTACTCTTTCATGTAAAAATAAATTTGGCTCGAAAAGACCTGTTTTAATATTTTTTCAATACAATATTTACTTTTTGGACACACCTCGCATACACCCATATTCTTCCCGTACGAAGAACGGACACTTTTGCTACTTACTCCATAATCTGTGAACTGCTGTTGCTGCACGTTGAATAAATGATCAGTTTTATACATATTAAACTTAAAATTATATATATATTCATATACCGTACTTACAACTTTTAAACTGGACAGCAAATCGTGAACTGGATACTTACCTAGGGGGGAAAAATTGAAAAATATTAATTAAGGCAATAAAATTGGTAAAGTGGCTTGGACAATATTGGTAAAAGTATATCCTTAATTTTGTACTGTTATATCAGTCAAAAATAGTTCTATAATAAACTACCTCGGTTTATCACTAACCCTTACAGCAATATACGTAAACATACACGCAGAAAACTAATTGCATTCTATTCGGAGAAAATCCTGCCTCAATAACAACCGTATTAAAGATTATCAAAGTTTACATAACTCTAATGGAACGATATTGCTGTGTATTTTACCTCTGTTAGAGTGGTTTGCAAATGTATTTATTTAGCTACCACCCTTAAAACGCTCGAATTCAAAAGAGCGGCGCTTGGACTATCCATTAATGAGCACACAACTAATTGTGCTAACAAGCTGGAAGTGTTCCAGAAACCGCACCAGCCATTTCCATGCTCACAAATATCATTCAACTCATACAAAAAAAAAAAAAAAAGTGTACAACTTTTCTTTAAAGGTAATTGAACTTTCAGATGCAATGCAGGTTTTGTCCTCCTCAAAATTTACCACTCGTTAAATTTGTAGCATTGGTTTAGTCACATTGTAGAGTAAATTTCGTTCGATAAATTTTCAGATTCCATTGAATCAATAATTGATTAATTCATTTAATAACTACTTAGGTTTTTGCCATTTAAAATACCTTTTTAAACAAGACAATTAGATAATAATGGTAGGCCATCTTGGCAGTTTTTAAAAATTTATTTATTTCTGTTGCACCCATGGGCACCGACTACGTGGGTGCTCCGGGGCTCCAGCACCCACACAAATAATCTTGTGGACAATATTTTTAGTTTGATAGAAACAAAATAAAATAAATATTTCTCACTTGCCATTATCGAAAAAATAATATGCAACTGAAACATTGAAATGGAAGTTAAAAATTCTAACCCTAAAACATAATTGTTTGTTTCAAATGTTTGTACAAAGGCAACCAAGCAACACACTTCCCCCATGCTTGCATGTCTCTGGCCTCGTCAAAAAATAGACTCACAATAAAAAAAAAAAAAAGGAACTATATTGTGAATAGAATCGAGCCCAGCCCTTTATGACAGTGTTCATAAAAGATTTTAACTAAAAGGAAATCAATCCAAAAATATCCAGACTCCCCTGAAAACATATAATACGTTCCACTATTGATACGCACCCACATAAATTTTGGAAAGTCGACGCCGTTGGTTCCACCACGTGAATGCGAGATTCCCCAAAGGATGTGTCAAGAATTTTTGGATTTTAAAAACCATAAAGCATTTAATAATTAGTTGAAATTAATTTTGGGAGAGATTGCACTAGAAGGACATCACAGTCTAGTGGTTAGACAGTTGGACTGATGTCCTCGTGGTCCCGAGTTCGACTTCCGGCATGTGCTTCCCCTATTTTCGGCGTCCACTTAGCGTCGTGAGGCGAACTGGGGAGTTACGTAAATAAAAGATTAGATTTAGACCACTAGGTTCAGAAAGTTCCTTGATACGTCTGTTAGGGACAGGGTAACGCAACGCGCTGACCACGCGTTCCTCGCTAACAGATGGCAGTGTAGCAGCTCAGGCCCACAAAAAGGACTGCTACGCCAGGTGATGGTTAGTGCTACTAAACTCCTTCAGGTGCAGAAACAATGCTCAGTATATACAGTCACTACTTCAAACAAACTTAATCTTACACTGCTATATTTTGTGTTATTAATAATAAAAAAATCGACGAAATGTGTTGCGACGTAGCACATGTTGAATAAAGTTTGTCGTCACTCAAAAAAGGTTGGGAACCACTGCTTTAAATATTGACTCTGGTCGCCTTTCTTTCACACCTTTTCCATTACTCTTTAGCGTTAGTTGTAAGCGGTGTCCGTGTGGACGGCAGACTAAAATATGCTTCTTCGCGTGCCGATCGTCATTTGGATCACTTATAGAAGCGTCCACCAGGCGGCAACAGAGAATGACAAGTCAAGAGCTCATTTATTTGTCTTTTGCCTTCAGTTCTTCACAGATATCCCACAACTGGAGTTAGGGCAGAGAACCATGTGAAGACGGTCTACCACTAGGAGCTTTGGACTAGGGATGGACAGAACCGGTTTCTAGTAGAACCGGTTTTCGTCTCTGAACGGATCCGGTTCTAGAAGATCCAGTTCCGGAACGGTTTTTCGGATCCAGTTTTGGAACCGGTTTTTCAGATTCCAGGTCTGGGACCCGTTCCGGAACCTGTTCTGAAAACTCTATCTCCAAGAACCGATTCCGCCTTATCCGGAACTTTGTGGCCATCCCTACGCCAAACCCGAGCTGCTGTCAGGCTGTGAACAGTGTGCTAGATGAAATGGTGGAAGCGATAGGCAGGCGCACAGGCGGCGGCCGCTTGTCTCACATGGTTAAACAAACTGGCTATCTGGCAAATTCATTGGCTAAACAGGCAAACTCATTGGGCTAAACACCCACTGGTGGACCAATTTTTTTTTCTGGGGGACACAAGCGGGTCTGGGTGGGGAGGGCACAAGCGCGTGGTCCTCTTTGCAGTGTTTAGAAGGTGAACTTTGTGCCTCCTTTACTGGTCTTAGGAGGCTTCCGGATCCAGGTCTAGAACCGGTTCCTAAGATTCGGTTCTGGAAGGTTTTTCGGATCCAGGTCTGGAACTGGTTCTGAAACCTGAATCTCCAAGAACTAGTTCCTCGATCCGGTTCGGCCGGAACAGGAACTTTGTGGCCATCCCTACTTTGGACAAGTAATTATTATGTAACCTTTTTTATTTAACCTGTACTCGGAGCCGTTAGCTCATAGTATTTTGTAATCTTAATTTCAAAACTACTTGATGTAAACTTTCTCTTATCTAAACATTTGTTTCTTTTGCTCTAATGATTCCTGCGAGTGTATCTGGCAATACTGGCGCAAATACCTGTGCTTACTGCTGGGGCAAGTGTACCCTGGCATTCATTACAATACAACGGTCACATCCGAATAACACATGCTTGCAAATAACAAGAACGAAAGTGTAACCAGCCTCGTATACATTATCTCCCTTTCAGGTTTCTTTCTTTTTAAATACGGAAAACGAGAAAGAAGTATCATCATACCTATGAAACGATTAAATACTTAATTTGTAATATGATACAAAATGTTAACCTTTCAGTGTGTCCTGGGTATACGGAATATAAACATGGAACTTTTTGTATCCTAAACCTAACAGGTGATACATTTCCTTAAAATATATATTTTTGAGAAGTTAAACATCTGTAAGATAAGTAAAAATATTGAAATAGGGCCAAAACATTTCAGTGAAACTCGAAATCCTGTATTTCGCGGCACTACCGTACGTCGTCGAAGGTGCATAGTTTGAGAGAAACCTGACAGAGTAAAGAATAATTTGTCAATGTGATATAAAATTTACGGAAGTGTGACCTACTTAATGTGTAGTATGACAGTTGTTACTGAAGTTCTGGGAATTTCCAAACAACAGAATCTTCGACTATTACAGTCTATTTGATACAACTTGTCCCTTCTGACAGTTGCTTTCCTCTGTTTTCCCTTCCTGCACGTGGTCATAACAATCAGGCAAGAAGAACTGTTTCTATGGCAACAGCACGTTGAGCCAATTATATGGCCTATTTCTCTCGCTCTGCAATAGTAAACATTCCACCCTTTCCGCACGTTGCCAATTTGAATATATGCACATTGTTTTAGTCTAACGTCAACTTGAGTAGTGGACCTGATGGTTATTGAGATAATTCATTTTAGTTCTCTTTTTTATCATTTAATTTTATAAAACTGAGATTTACTTGCAGTGAATAATTTTATTTCAACACCCGACGCAAAAGCTGGCAACACAGCATTGAGTACCACGTGCGCTCAGAAAGGACAAGTAATTTCAATTGCAGTATAATACCAGTTATTATTGACCCTAGACGAGTGCCGACACGTTCTTCTAACGACGTCACTCAAACCTACTTGTCAGTATGGTTCGACCACTTACATATTAATTTTCGCACATTTACACAGCCGATACGAAGAAATCTGTAAAATCTCAACGATCCATTATTTTCTCTTTGTCAAAAGAGGACGATTATCGGAAACCGTAACACATTTATCTGCAATTTTTGGTGACTCTGAAGAATACAAAAAATAATGTATTGCTGTAGTGATCGTTTTTGACGAGCAGGAGTATATACACTATGTTTGAAAACAACACCAAAAGACTTCGGGGAATGAAATCTCACAAGAAAAATGTACATGGACCATTTCGATATAAATATATCATTTCGTATCTATAGTACTCCGAAAATTAATCGAAATTAATCGAAACAATATAAAAAGGGTCATAACTCGAAAACGAAGTTTCGGCTGAAGCTCACCATTGTTGAATTATTTCGAGTTGTGACCCTTTATTTTATTGTTCCGATTAATTTTCGATGTAATATACTATGACGTACCTGTGCACCCATGTCAGTTTATAATTTATTTTATTTTATTTGTCCTTTTTTTTTTTTTTTTTAAATAATATTCCAAGTGTTGTTTTCGAAGACCTATATAATTAACTTTAAAGTGCAATTCCAACCATTTGAAATTTGGCATCCTTCGACAGTTCTTTCTTTCTCCAACTTCGCAGCACTGCCTGAAAGAATGCACCAAGTGAGAACAGAAGTATTTTCAAGGTTGAACAACGTATTCTTGCTGTGTTTACGCAAAAATGCGACGAACTCCTTCCAACACAGGTGTAGCAAAACAACAACAAAGGTGCTGCATGTGTGAGTGTATGTCGAAGAAGAAACACAGGGTAATCAAATGAGTCATCGTTGGCTGAAAGAGGGGAACGCGAAACAAAAAGTCAGAAGAAGCATGTTTGGAATTAAAAGCTGCCGTGCGCCGCAGCTGACTCCCGTGTTAAATGTCAGCAAATCGGATGGCACACTCTACTAGCTGTCTGTTCCTTTGGACGACACAACATAAAGCGATACGATGCGATGCGATTGTAGAATTGTTGGCAAGTCACCAGAGAAAAGAGCGCTATCGGAACGGTTGCTGGCTTTGAGGCAGTAAAAACTGAAACCACCCAGGAAAGAAGGGGAAAATGAATCCCAAGATGCCACTAACACATTGATATATATCGCGCTGTAAGCCCCCCGAAAGCAGTTACACGGAGAAAATTTACAGAATAAATGTTCTTCTGTTCCAACTATATGAGCAGAATAACACCTGCTATCAAATTTTCCACATAATCAACCAGAACAGTATTTTTATCACAAAGGAAGCTCACCCTAACAAATTTTCAAGAGATTCTGTTGTTGCTAAGATAACTAGACTTCGTTAGTCTTAAAGGAAGAGTTGGGTGCTGATCCACAAAGAAGGGATTCCCACGAAAGAGCGCATAGAAAGGGAATATGGACTGCAGATAATACTGTTCTACAAATTTTCTTATAGAGCGGCTATGGCCGTCCATCTGTCTGTCGACAAATACCAGAACAAAAAGAGGAAAAGAGATGAAGAAAGGGTTTCCAGATATAAATTCGGTGTTTCAAGAACAGATACCGTTATAACCTTACCTTCCTGCTCAGCCGCGTACCCAGAAATTTTTGTTGGGGGAACAAGTCCAATACTACAAGGCATTACATCTATCTAATATTGAACGGGTATTGTTGTGTACCCGATAAGTAAAATACTTCCACCTATATTTTCATGAAAAAAAAATGATAGAACGAGAGTGTTTATTTTTATACGGGCCTCAGTGGCTCAGTGGTGCCCTCCCCACTGGTCTAGTGGCCAGCACGTGCGCCTGTGGTGTACGTGGTCCCGGGTTCGATTCCTGGTGGGAGAGCCTTTGTGGTTTTAACTGTCCTTGATATTTCTGTGTTCGTATCCCTGTCGTTCTAGGTAATTGGAAAAAAGTCAAGTAAACGAGTAAAGCAAGTAACATTAAGTAATAAGTAGTTCAAGTAAGTTACTGAGACACGTTCGGTGAGTCAGTTAACTTTTAATAAAAAAGTGGTAGAGCGTTCACCTTTGGTGCATGGGGTCCTTGGTTCGATCACAGCTCGTGCCAAGTGAACTTTGTGGTGGACAAACACCGGGTTCTCTCGTTTCCTCCAATTTTCTTCATTCCAACATTTCATTCATTTCTCATCACCACCGTCTCCTTTAGCCCAGCCGGCTTAACCATGGATGTAAAATTAAAACATTTCATTTTTTAAAAGATTGTTTTTATAACAGAAAGAGAACAGATGAAGTGTAAGACCATCTTTCATGCTACATCAATTATTTTCCTGTTAAACAAGTAGAGTTTTATTAAGAAAATGTGTACAAATCTATGTTGAGTAAGAAAGATCGGGGGAAGGGCCGGACGGTGGAGGGGGTGCGCCCCTGCTCCTGCTGAAATCGAAGTAGCAGAAATTTTCTAAACGGTTTTTTGATATAGATTAAGCGTTACTAAAACAGCTTAAATCATAAGATCTAATGCAACTTCCTTTGTGACAGTTGCATCATTACCATTTTTATTTAATTTTTAAATAAATCTTTTAAACTCAATTTTGCGTATAATTATGAACATTAGTGAATATAATTTTCATTTTCATTTTTGTTTGTTTAAAGAGGAAAAGGACATTCTCTATTTTCCCTTACTATCCGAGAAGTAAGATGTTTTATTTTTTTCTGTATACCTGTCCGTGCGGCGAGGACAGTTGGAAGACCCTTCCATTGTCTCTCAATACCACTGCCTAAGCCACACACGTAGGAAACCACACACAGCAGAGTTCCCGGCGTGAACGCAAGAAAGAAGAACAAAACAGCTTTTAGCATCTTTTTGTGAAATGGAGAAAAATAATAAAGTCCTAAAACGTTGAATAGAATCCAAGTAGAAATATAATCTCTGCGAATTTGTCAAAATCACAGCATAGACCATATGTCGCCACTCAGAACCAAGATAAAATTTTAACATAGAACTGTGAAATGGTCCAAAACCATGCACGAGACGACTAGGAGCCAAATCAACTCTCATAAAAATTTTCGATATAACATGTGAAATTTGAAGGAAGCACGTACGTTAGAGAAACGACGCCCGAACACCGTAACTAGGCGGAGACCAAGAGAATCAAAATTTAGGACACCAAAATGACTTAACGAATAAGAGAGCAGAGACGAAATCAAAGACACCGTTAGAGGCGTATCCAAAAAGTTCGGCAGGTTAAAAATTCAAAACTCCAAGTCAGTCGTAAAATAATTCTTCACCGGGAAACAGCGTACCACCGCAACACAAAAACATACCCGGAACTTACACACACACTACATTCATAATCAAAAGTTAAGTTCACAATAACAATGTGCGGCTAAACTTACCGAAGCCGAGTGTACGAAATTACAATCTTTCCTTAGCATAGTAACCTACACATTAATCTTCTTCAAAATATATTTATATATATAAACATATATATATAAACTTTGTAACGCTACTAATATATATATATATATATATAGATCGCGAAACGCCTACAAACATTGTTTTTGAGTGACAGAGTTTCGTACTTATAAACGTAATCACGAGCTATTACAAACAATTAGAATAACCTACATACGCACCGAAAGCACTTGAACTAGTTTTAATCATACATAATCAGTTTTTGAAGTATTATACACAATGCTTAAAAACAATAAACACTGTTTATCCGTGTAACACTACACTTTTAACACCAAAAGTGATGTTGGTGCAGTGTAACGTCTGAAAATGCTTTTAGTGAAAGTGCATCCTATCAAAAATGGACCAACAGAAGCCCCACCTTGATGGATCAGGAGACGCCCAAGAGCGACGCCCCTTCCAGTTTGAGAGGAGGACGCAGCGGAAATCAAAGAGAGGAACTCCAAATCCAGGACACTTCTCACGAAAGAAGGAAGCCAGTAAACGCAGGGACATCTGTATGTGTGTTGTGAGCTTGGTGGTGAAAGCAGTGTGTACAACGAAAGGTAGGACCCATCCAAATTATTTTTTGTTGATTCCAAAAGGGAAATTTTCGTCATTGAATAAAATGCAAGACGTTCGCAATATAAAGTCGAAACTATTTAAAAACTGTTAATGTATTTACACCGCGTGGAAAAAAGATTTTCCAACTCAAACTGTAATTGCTAAACAATTAAAACTCTTTTTTTTTTTCTTTCTTTTTGAGCAAGGCTTATTAAAAATAAAAATACTTTTTACAATAATACTTATATATATATATATATATATATATATATATATATATATATATATATATATATATTCTGTGACTTTAGTGAATATGTCGTTGTTTTTATTAAGAAGATAGTAGTTTAGGTCATTTCTCTATTTGTGGCTTAGATTTTTTTAATAACATATAAAGAAAGTTAATTTAAAAGTAGATCGAATGACGGGTTGTAGACCTTCAACGATGAAAGAAGTATTTACTTTAACATATGGAAATTTGTATGAAGTAAAAATGCATCATCTGCGCTATGTACATTTAATATGAGAACTTTAAGATAATTTTAAACAAGACATAATAGATATTCCTAGAAAATATATTCAAGACATTGCTTTAATTGTCCAGAGATTATAGTGTTTGTAAAGTAATTTTTGCATAGAAGTGAACGTACTAAATGAGTCTATTTCGATCTATATACTAGTAAAACTCTAATAAATAATATTGTAATGAGTCATCAAATGTATGTTACGTAAGAGAGCTAAAGGATTAATTAGTAACTATGATGTATATGCGACTAGTCTCGCAATTAATCATTTTCTTGGTTGAAGATACGTAATCCATAAATAAAGCGGAACCGACATTAGTACAGTCAGGTAAAATACAGATGAAAAATACGAAGTAGGCTAAGTAAAGCCGCAATTATTACGTCAGTCTGATCCTCTAACAATCGAGCGATCAGACGTTTATGCGCATAAACTAAACAAACAAACTAAACGAATACATAAAAATATTCGGCCGTATACCAATCCTATTAATAATAAAAAAAAAATCACGAAAAACTCAATATATTCAGATTAAAGAAATCTCGAGAGACGTCTTGACATTTATTATTTATATTCATGTTATTTGATTTTTTATGTATGTATGCATGTATTTACTTATGATTTTACATATATATATATATATATATATATATATATCGATATATGTTTGTGTCTATTAATTTTCTACTTGTGTTAATATGAGTATATATATGTAGCCTTTATGCATAACGAAATGGTAATGCTACGCTCATTGATTTTATGTATTTAATAGTGTATGCTTGTTAGGTAAATGTCAAATTGCATATTTAGTGCACTTATTCTCATTCTCAGTTATTAATTTAAATAATTAGAAATGGTTAGCAGTCAGGCAGTAGGTTTATTTAACTCCTTTAAATCATTCTATGTTTCTTTCATACTTCCCACAAATCTCAAATCAAAGTCATAACTTGTTTCTCAATTTATTTTATTTTAGTTCAAGTTACTTCAACTCATTTCCACTTACTTCAACTAAATTAACTCATTTTAAATCATTTCAATACTTAGTTTTCACCCAAATAAAATATAGGTTATTATATTCAAAATTCCGTCTAACTATATAATATCTTAATCTCGTAAATATTAAAAAGGTTATAATCAAAACAAATCAGCTAATCAACGTAAACTATATACTTAGCATGCAATGTCAAATAATTAGGTATTTTTCAAATACAAAATTGTAATTTAACCAGTTTAGTATAATATCTATGTAAATCAGAAAAGCTCCATATAAAATGTAAACAATGTAAAATTACATCTAGCACTGGTTATAAACATCAATTCCACAAATTGTTTATTATTATCAGGTTAATGATAACAATTCATTCACTACATAGTTCAATGTAATTTACTTAAATTGATTTCTTTTTATGTTAAGGCCTTATGCCTTATTCTAAACATTTGTTGTCAAAAAACCCAAAATTCAATATTAACCTTCAACTTGCTTAATTTTTTTTTAAAAAACATTTTTTTGTTATTGTTTTCATTTGCTCATTAAAACTTTTATTACATTGTTAATCAAATTCATAAGCTTTTTCTTTCATAAACAAGTTATATCCCTAACCTTAAATATAACATTGATTTCCAAAAAATCTGTTAGGCAAATTAGGCAATATAAGCATTTCTCGATTCTAATGGAAATTAAACTAATTTTCAAAATTTTCAACTAAACTCTAAATTCTAAATATTCGTTTATTTTCTGGTTTTATTCTTATTACTACTATTATTATTCAGTCCACTTAAAAAGTGAAAGTCAGTCTAGTTCGTCCACACAAACCAAACATTAAAGCAAAATTCTCTTTCAGCGTTGCAGCATGTAAATTCAAAATACGTATGCGAATAATATCAAGTTTCATTTGCTTACACGGTTTTAGAGGGATCTTATTTCCCTAAAGCCCTGGGACACCGCGGGGAGATAGGATTTCCTAACCGTGAGATCAATCCTTATCGAGTCACAAACCATTTTAGTTCGGGAAACGGAAACTTTAACGGTGGTGCACAGAAAATAAATTATAACAAACAAAATATAAATCCCAAAACCCGCCATCTCATTTTTTTTCTTTTTTTTTTATTATTACAAAACCTGGCGCTACAAGCGACCACCACCGGAATCTTTCTCTTTTCATTTTTCAAATTTTACAAATATGGCGCCCGAACAGGGACTCGATAGTTAATTTTTAAACTCGATAATTTATCTTCAGACACGACAATAAATTTTCGAACTCGATAATTTACGCTCAGACCCGATAATTAATTTTTAAACCCGATAATTAACTTTCAGATTCGATAATTTATTTTTAGATGCGATAATTAATCGTCAGACACGATAATTACTTTACAGTCTCGACAAATACGCTTCAAAAAACTCCATTATTTTAAGAACTCGATTACATTGTTAACCTCAAAAAAAAAAAAAAAAAAAAAAGTAACTACTTGCTAAGATTATTATCAGCTACACAATGAGCCTTGGAATCGAACTAAATTCAACGGAAGTTGAACAGTACTTCCAGGAACGATCAACGTTCCTTTCCCCTCCAATTTCATTTCTTTTTCAGCCAGAAGAATGTAAGTTATGTTTACGTTGAGCTAGCAATAGAGAATATTCAGTTTGCAGAATTTATTTGTATTGAAAATGGGTGACTGAACAAGGAAAAGAAGAAAAAGAAGAAAAATAAGGTAACCAGGTGAGGAAAATAGAGAAAGGATAATAACTACAAGTTGCTAAAATCAATTCGAACCTGCTACCATTCATGTATTTGTAAGATATCCATTCATATATTTATATAGGAATAACTTTTCTTTTATTAGTTTATATTTAAAGTGTGCATATATTCGCTTATCATTTGAATTTTCAGTATGTATAGGATTAAGCTAGAAATGTATCAACACCAATGTAGATTAAGCATAGCATTTAGTAAATTTTAAGATAAGATGATTTAAAGTGTGAATTACTATGCTTTGGAATTATTGCAAAAGATCGTACACTCAGGCTTATTTTATGAATAATAAATAAATAAAATCAACGTGTTGTGTGTGTATAATTATAAACGACGAAACTTAACATTTCACTAGTATACTACAAGAATACTGTTTTTAAAAATTAATTTATTAAGCAGTAAATACTTTTTATTCTTTAATGTGTGTGCAAAAATAATTTGGCACCAAAGCCGTATATATTTTAGTTGCAAATGCAGAAACTTTTTGCGTAGACGCCAGAGATAAGGAGCAAAATGGCGACTGAAAAACAGACGGACGCTCCCAATAAAAGTCCTACAAATAATGAAATGTTCGCCATGCTGCAGACAGTCATGCAGCAACTGCGAGAAGATCTAAAAGAAGACATTAACAAGAAGTTCGACGAACAAAAAGAAGAAAGAAGAAAAGAATCAAGAAAGCTGCTTGAAGAAATAAGAGGACTTAACAAGAAGATTGACGAGAACATACAAGAAATGAGAAGAGAGCGAGAAAGGCTCCGAGAGAAGCAGAATGAAACAGATGAGATTCGAGAAGAACCACTTCAGGAGGAAAATCTGCAAGACGCTGAGGTCATTTCGGAACGAGAACAGCACAGTCAAATAGTAAAAAGGAGCGAACCGGAAAAAGTGGTACTGGAGGAACCTCCATCAGAAGAAATTGTGCAAGATACACAGCAGGAGACCCAGACGACTCACTCACCTGTGGACATCCATGTAAACGCACCGAAATCCAAGATTAAACGCAAACTGCGTGGAAGAATGGTCCCTGGGAAGGCAAGAATACAGCCAATACGGCACAAGGATGCAAGATTGAAATGTTTCCACAACAAACGTCCAGGATGGCAACGCAGCCGTAACTATTGCAGGAGGAATAATCACCAGAAGCCATGGAGAAAATGGGCAGAAGACTCCAGAAATGTAGAAGGAAAAGGAATACTTGAGGTCGAAGACCAAGATTCATGGATAAATTACAACGGCCAGAGAAGCCCATGTGACCGACAAGAGATTCACAGTCAAGTCAGACCAAATGAAACACAAGAGATGAGCGATGATAACTGGGAGAACAAAGCAAATCCGCAATGTATTACCGTTCAGGATGAAGGTACCAGGAGAGGAGAACACAAGTTAGACGCACGATGTAAAGATGGCCGAGACGATACAATGATTGCCCCTATCAAAGTGGTGAGAACTCAAGAAATGAGTAATGACAATTGGAGGTACCCAGGAAATAAAGAGGAAAACCACAAAAATGACAAGAATGGTATCTGCATTGTTACCATTCGCCCGGCTATGACATTTGTTTACTAAAAGTTGACTTGCAACGGTCCAGGTTCAAGTCAAGGTCACGTGACAGCTTGCTAGAAAACAACCTCAAATACACAATGGCATGAAAACAAATAGAAGCACAGTAATAGAATGATTGCATGCAAGAAGTAAAGAAGAAGAATTGCAAGAAGTTAATGCAAGAAAAGAAGAATTAAAAACTGAAACATCAGCGCGGAGAAAAAAATTGAGCAGAAAACTGATTAAAGAAATATAAGTGAATTTTGTATATGGCACAGCGCATTTAAATGTAACTGCATCTCTTATCCAAGTGGCTAACCCTAGAAGATAAACATAAAGAATAAGAAAATGAATTATATGGACGCATAATGCCCAGAAGTGAAATTGTTTACCAGTGTATTTACTTTAACTTTATTTCAAATACCGGATGTGAGGCAATAAAAATTACAGAGGAAGATTGGAAAAAGACGTTCACCAATGTGCGCAACCCAGCATTAAAACCGGCCCAGGAGATATAATTTTTGTTATGCACGAAGAAGTGCCTATATACAGAGCAATCGGTAGAGAAGGATTCCCAATTTGAGCTCTCTAAAGTGGAGTTTTGCGTTTAGAGCAGAGACTCAACGCACCCCTTCCCCTTGGTAATGATACCTGCGAAAACGCGCCGAGCCAAAGAATAGTGAGCTACGAGCTGCGAGCAGATGACAATTCCACCAAGATGTTTGCAAGTTCCCACAATTGAATGGTTGCGACATGGAACTTTGCCTTAATCATTTTACTCTCCTTATATTTTAAAGTTGTGTTACTGAAAAAGAATCATGGCCGAAGGATAAAAGCAAAAGTGCGAGCAGTGGCTTTGCCCTCGCACATGGAGAAATTAAAGCTCCATGCCACCCTCTGTAACCAATGCTCTCTTTCCCGATGATCCCAGACGCTAAAGATGATATAATATTATTGTTTTGTTGTTTTGTTACCTAGGGCAGCCAGCACTTTGAAAGAAAAATAAGAAATCGTATCCCGCGCAGATAAAATAACGAAGAGTTCCAATCATTACACCTGCGATGACGCAGACCAAAAGGAAGAAAGTTAAAAAAAAACTCCAAGAGACACTTAAGATAAAAGTCATATTATTTAAAACATGCCTCATAAGCTTGTGTCCAGCAGCTTGAACTGACCACAAACTCGACACCTGAGACCTATCATCCACTAGCAGATCAGAGCACACGAGGTAAAAACCATTCGGGTTCGGATTTTTATGTATTTCAACTTTTCTATGAAGGATTTTCATGTACTTCAGAATATTTTTGTGAACTTTGAAATTTCTGATTAGGGTTCGGATTTTTATGCAATGCTCAATTTGTACTTAGAATTCATGATGCAATGTCAATCACAAAGTTTCTCTTAGGATGGAGATCTGCTTCAACTAAGTTGCATCATCTGCTCCATCTTAGGAGGGGGATAACTGTGACAGTTGCATCATTACCATTTTTATTTAATTTTTAAATAAATCTTTTAAACTCAATTTTGCGTATAATTATGAACATTAGTGAATATAATTTTCATTTTCATTTTTGTTTGTTTAAAGAGGAAAAGGACATTCTCTATTTTCCCTTACTATCCGAGAAGTAAGATGTTTTATTTTTTTCTGTATACCTGTCCGTGCGGCGAGGACAGTTGGAAGACCCTTCCATTGTCTCTCAATACCACTGCCTAAGCCACACACGTAGGAAACCACACACAGCAGAGTTCCCGGCGTGAACGCAAGAAAGAAGAACAAAACAGCTTTTAGCATCTTTTTGTGAAATGGAGAAAAATAATAAAGTCCTAAAACGTTGAATAGAATCCAAGTAGAAATATAATCTCTGCGAATTTGTCAAAATCACAGCATAAACCATATGTCGCCACTCAGAACCAAGATAAAATTTTAACATAGAACTGTGAAATGGTCCAAAACCATGCACGAGACGACTAGGAGCCAAATCAACTCTCATAAAAATTTTCGATATAACATGTAAAATTTGAAGGAAGCACGTACGTTAGAGAAACGACGCCCGAACACCGTAACTAGGCGGAGACCAAGAGAATCAAAATTTAGGACACCAAAATGACTTAACGAATAAGAGAGCAGAGACGAAATCAAAGACACCGTTAGAGGCGTATCCAAAAAGTTCGGCAGGTTAAAAATTCAAAACTCCAAGTCAGTCGTAAAATAATTCTTCACCGGGAAACAGCGTACCACCGCAACACAAAAACATACCCGAAACTTACACACACACTACATTCATAATCAAAAGTTAAGTTCACAATAACAATGTGCGGCTAAACTTACCGAAGCCGAGTGTACGAAATTACAATCTTTCCTTAGCATAGTAACCTACACATTAATCTTCTTCAAAATATATTTATATATATAAACATATATATAAACTTTGTAACGCTACTAATATATATATATATATATATAGATCGCGAAACGCCTACAAACATTGTTTTTGAGTGACAGAGTTTCGTACTTATAAACGTAATCACGAGCTATTACAAACAATTAGAATAACCTACATACGCACCGAAAGCACTTGAACTAGTTTTAATCATACATAATCAGTTTTTAAAGTATTATACACAATGCTTAAAAACAATAAACACTGTTTATCCGTGTAACACTACACTTTTAACACCAAAAGTGATGTTGGTGCAGTGTAACGTCTAAAAATGCTTTTAGTGAAAGTGCATCCTATCAAAAATGGACCAACAGAAGCCCCACCTTGATAAATCAGGAGACGCCCAAGAGCGACGCCCCTTCCAGTTTGAGAGGAGGACGCAGCGGAAATCAAAGAGAGAAACTCCAAATCCAGGACACTTCTCACGAAAGAAGGAAGCCAGTAAACGCAGGGACATCTGTATGTGTGTTGTGAGCTTGGTGGTGAAAGCAGTGTGTACAACGAAAGGTAGGACCCATCCAAATTATTTTTTGTTGATTCCAAAAGGGAAATTTTCGTCATTGAATAAAATGCAAGACGTTCGCAATATAAAGTCAAAACTATTTAAAAACTGTTAATGTATTTACACCGCGTGGAAAAAAGATTTTCCAACTCAAACTGTAATTGCTAAACAATTAAAACTCTTTTTTTTTTCTTTCTTTTTGAGCAAGGCTTATTAAAAATAAAAATACTTTTTACAATAATACTTATATATATATATATATATATATATATATATATATATATATATATATATATATTCTGTGACTTTAGTAAATATGTCGTTGTTTTTATTAAGAAGATAGTAGTTTAGGTCATTTCTCTATTTGTGGCTTAGATTTTTTTAATAACATATAAAGAAAGTTAATTTAAAAGTAAATCGAATGACGGGTTGTAGACCTTCAACGATAAAAGAAGTATTTACTTTAACATATGGAAATTTGTATGAAGTAAAAATGCATCATCTGCGCTATGTACATTTAATATGAGAACTTTAAGATAATTTTAAACAAGACATAATAGATATTCCTAGAAAATATATTCAAGACATTGCTTTAATTGTCCAGAGATTATAGTGTTTGTAAAGTAATTTTTGCATAGAAGTAAACGTACTAAATGAGTCTATTTCGATCTATATACTAGTAAAACTCTAATAAATAATATTGTAATGAGTCATCAAATGTATGTTACGTAAGAGAGCTAAAGAATTAATTAGTAACTATGATGTATATGCAACTAGTCTCGCAATTAATCATTTTCTTGGTTGAAGATACGTAATCCATAAATAAAGCGGAACCGACATTAGTACAGTCAGGTAAAATACAAATGAAAAATACGAAGTAGGCTAAGTAAAGCCGCAATTATTACGTCAGTCTGATCCTCTAACAATCGAGCGATCAGACGTTTATGCGCATAAACTAAACAAACAAACTAAACGAATACATAAAAATATTCGGCCGTATACCAATCCTATTAATAATAAAAAAAAAATCACGAAAAACTCAATATATTCAGATTAAAGAAATCTCGAGAGACGTCTTGACATTTATTATTTATATTCATGTTATTTGATTTTTTATGTATGTATGCATGTATTTACTTATGATTTTACATATATATATATATATATATATATCGATATATGTTTGTGTCTATTAATTTTCTACTTGTGTTAATATGAGTATATATATGTAGCCTTTATGCATAACGAAATGGTAATGCTACGCTCATTGATTTTATGTATTTAATAGTGTATGCTTGTTAGGTAAATGTCAAATTGCATATTTAGTGCACTTATTCTCATTCTCAGTTATTAATTTAAATAATTAAAAATGGTTAGCAGTCAGGCAGTAGGTTTATTTAACTCCTTTAAATCATTCTATGTTTCTTTCATACTTCCCACAAATCTCAAATCAAAGTCATAACTTGTTTCTCAATTTATTTTATTTTAGTTCAAGTTACTTCAACTCATTTCCACTTACTTCAACTAAATTAACTCATTTTAAATCATTTCAATACTTAGTTTTCACCCAAATAAAATATAGGTTATTATATTCAAAATTCCGTCTAACTATATAATATCTTAATCTCGTAAATATTAAAAAGGTTATAATCAAAACAAATCAGCTAATCAACGTAAACTATATACTTAGCATGCAATGTCAAATAATTAGGTATTTTTCAAATACAAAATTGTAATTTAACCAGTTTAGTATAATATCTATGTAAATCAGAAAAGCTCCATATAAAATGTAAACAATGTAAAATTACATCTAGCACTGGTTATAAACATCAATTCCACAAATTGTTTATTATTATCAGGTTAATGATAACAATTCATTCACTACATAGTTCAATGTAATTTACTTAAATTGATTTCTTTTTATGTTAAGGCCTTATGCCTTATTCTAAACATTTGTTGTCAAAAAACCCAAAATTCAATATTAACCTTCAACTTGCTTAATTTTTTTTTAAAAAACATTTTTTTGTTATTGTTTTCATTTGCTCATTAAAACTTTTATTACATTGTTAATCAAATTCATAAGCTTTTTCTTTCATAAACAAGTTATATCCCTAACCTTAAATATAACATTGATTTCCAAAAAATCTGTTAGGCAAATTAGGCAATATAAGCATTTCTCAATTCTAATGGAAATTAAACTAATTTTCAAAATTTTCAACTAAACTCTAAATTCTAAATATTCGTTTATTTTCTGGTTTTATTCTTATTACTACTATTATTATTCAGTCCACTTAAAAAGTGAAAGTCAGTCTAGTTCGTCCACACAAACCAAACATTAAAGCAAAATTCTCTTTCAGCGTTGCATGTAAATTCAAAATACGTATGCGAATAATATCAAGTTTCATTTGCTTACACGGTTTTAGAGGGATCTTATTTCCCTAAAGCCCTGGGACACCGCGGGGAGATAGGATTTCCTAACCGTGAGATCAATCCTTATCGAGTCACAAACCATTTTAGTTCGGGAAACGGAAACTTTAACGGTGGTGCACAGAAAATAAATTATAACAAACAAAATATAAATCCCAAAACCCGCCATCTCATTTTTTTTCTTTTTTTTTTATTATTACAAAACCTGGCGCTACAAGCAACCACCACCGGAATCTTTCTCTTTTCATTTTTCAAATTTTACACCTTTATTGAAACCGGAAGTTAAAATTCTCTACCATTTCTGATCCCAGTATTGATACCACACAGCAAAAACAGTCCAACGATTCAAAAGTAGGTACTGTGCCCATATTGTCAATGTATTATAAACGGAAGAGATAATCCAAGCCATTTCCAGTCTCAAATTTACATCCGATAGGGGAAATCAGTTTAATATGAGCAGTCCGAAAATATGAGCAGCACAAAGCTTAAACTCACACAGCACACATATACTTTGCGCAAGAGGAAAACAACGAAGTTCGTAGCATTGTTTGGAGTTTCATGAATTTGCAGAGACCAGTCCAAGTTCGTTCGCTGCAGTTGTTGTGAAATAATAGACAAGTTTACAGGTACGTAGAATAAAAAAGTGTAGCTTTTTGGAGCAATAGTTAAATCAGAGTAATGAATAATAAGCTAAAACGCTAAAATAAGCTAATAAGCTAAAATAAATAAGCTACGTTATATATAATTTGTCACTGGATTTATAATCAGATCTGTTTAGGAACACAATGCCAGTCTTTTGTTCACTTATTTTCTACGAAAAGAGTTGTCTACCACAACACGTTAAAATATCATTAACAGTCCGTGAAATATGAGCTTTTGAATTCAGTTTAATATGGGCACACATATTTTTTGAAAGTAAAGAGAAAAATGGACGTGAGGAGCTTTTGCAGATGTTAACTAAAGTAGACATTCCGTAATAACATAATTGGTAATAACATGGATAATATAAATTCTACAATCTTCAAGTTTATAACCACTTGGACACATTTCGCGTATTTCCAGTCTATCAATCCAGCCCTGTGTAGGATGGGTGTTGTCACAGTTTATGTGTGCTGAGAAGGTGAAAAGGCAAACATTTATAAATAAATCTAAAGCTCGCAGACATCCATAAATAAATCTAAAGCTCGAGGGATAAAAATAATTTAATTGAAGAAAACGCCAGAAATGCTACACCAAGTAAGAGGACAGTCTCATCCAGACAGTGTGAGAAGAATGAAAGTATTTGCCATATTTGTGAGGGAAATTTTAGTAAAGACTCCAAAGGGGAAGAATGGATCAAGTGTGATATGTGCCAAGACTGGTATCATGTCCTTTGTGTGAAAGTTCAGTGCCCTGAGTTCTTTGTTTGTGATTATTGTAGCAGATTTAATGCCTAGTTATTTAGGTTACACCAACAGGCAAGACTCTTAAAATGAACTATGTTTTACGTGTATGTGCAATTATCTTTTGTAATCATTTATGTTTTATTTTTTCTTTTGTACATTTTTTGTATTTGCTTTGTATTTTATGTGAAAATATTAAAAAAGAAATGCTGCCCATATTTGCCCTACTAAGTGCTCATATTACCTTTGTACTACGGAAAATATGAGCACTGGGCACCTACCTTACTAACCTGCTTATTACTCACGAACTGAAGTATGTATAACGTTGTACTTTTTAGCGTTTGTAGACGAAAGATCAGGCTTTCTTTCGGTGAGACTTTCTACTTTCTGTAATACATCATTTTTGAGATAGTATTTTCATTAACTATGCTCATATTCAACTGACTTCTCCTACAGAAAATATGGCAGGAGTTAGTGTAAAATGTTTTAAAGTCAGATTAAAAGTTCAAAAATAGATTCGATGACCACCATTTATTACTTCTGGTTTCAATGCTGCATTCCAATCGTTAGTGCATTATCTTTGCTTTGTTTTGTTTTCCACAGAGTAGCCGATACGTCCCAGTGTTGTAAAGCATGAACCTACAGCATCACCCTATGCCTACAGTTTAATGTGAAGCGTGAACTGCCTTACAAAGAGCCCTTTGTGTTGGTCTTGTGGCTAGCGCAAGTTCATTTGGTGCACAAGGTACCAGATTCGATTCCCGTTCGGAGAGCATCAGACCCCAGTTTAAACGATAGCTTTGGTGCTGACAAAAAATGAAATCTTTCAGTTTTACGTCCCACGATTAGGCTGGCTACGCTAAAGGAGACGGTGATAATGAGAAATGAATATAGGGAAATGGAAGGAAACGGAAAACCCCGAGAAAATCCATGCACACAGTGTTTATCCACCACAAAGTTCACTTGACGCGAGCTGGGATCGAACCAAGGACCCAATGCACCAGAGGTGAACGCTCTACCACAGCCACCGCGGGCCCTGATGCTCATAAAGAAATACATATAAATTAATCACTCAACCTGCATGGATCAAACTAGGATTTTCTGAATATCTTATTTGCAAATCGCCATAGCAAAGTAAGCAGCATCATTTCAAGTTTTGCTAGGGGGCGGGGGGGGGCCAAGATTCTTCACTGACATAAGAGTTTTAGGTGTTTATTTACTAGGGAGGAAAAGTCTTTCTATTTAAGTGTGCCCCTTCTGGCGTTGCTGTCGATGTGATTTCCCGTACCTCCGTCGAAAGAGGAGGGACAAGTTTCTGCGGCCGAGATCTTTCATTTGTTGCATTCGGAAGCGTTGCCAAAATGAATTATTTGACGGACTTCGCTGAGCTCTGTCTTGTTAGCCATTCTAAGTAGCCTACGATCTTCACTCGTCAAGACCAAATGACTGAATGACAAATTGGCAACACAGCTGACGTCATTCATTTCTTTTCCTTAAGCAAAGGGAGGGTGGGGCCAAAATATGTTTCGCATATTTTCCGAGGGAACACCTGAAATAGATATGCTCTACATATATTAGTATACAATCCATGAAAAACTACATATTTCTCCAATTTAGATCCTTCTTGTCCTGCTCAAATAACGCATCTGGACCCTGTCTTCCCAAGATTTGAGATTCTGGGGGAAAGTCTCACGCACTCAATTCTTTGTCATTTTGAAACGTGAGACCAAGGGGCCGGGAGATCCCGGGCCCCCCAAAGCTCGTGGGCCCGCCCTATATTTTTATGAATATGTATTTTTATAAGTATTTCTCTTGTTATATGTATATTTTTATGAATGCCCCCCCCCCAAAGTTACGGAGAAATCGGCGCCCTTGTGTGAAACGTCAGCATTTTTTTAAAGAATTCTCCGAATCATTAAATATAATTACTAGACAATATGCGTAGATAGGCCAACGTGCTCTTCAAAAGACTACACTTTATTTGGTAATTCCATTTAAGAAAACAAGTATAATTGAACACAAAGCGATTTAATAAGAAGAGAGGCAACACAGTATGAAGTTACTTTGTGTTTTGGTAGAAGCTGACAAGGGAATGCATACGTTAACTTGTTCCCTGTAATTACCAACGTATCATGCATTCTAATTTGACAACGACTGCAACAATCAACTCGGTCGTTCGTTGCTCCGCCCTCTTTCACCGCTGCTGTCTTCTTCAAAACAACTCCCAACTCTCTCCATGTTTAGAGCGAAATGGAATCGAATTGTCTGGATATTGACAGGTGACAGCAGCCTTTTGTTCCCCGGAAGACCAACGGACAAAGCGAAAGAATTTTCAAGCAGACAACAAAGGAATCAAGAAAACAAATGACAAGAAGACACGTCATAAACTAACAAACCAAAAAATAACTTTAATTAACAAAACAAACATTGGTGACGTTTACGAAATCCTCACATGAAAGCCTCATATTCAAGTAATCCAGATCTAAATAATGGTCTTCAAACAGACTGGAAAAGAAAAGTCATTATTTCTTAGTCTGCTGCCACGTAATAACCTTTTTCTCGGTTTCCAAACTACAGCTATAGATAAACACGGGAATCTTATAGACGCAGGTCCGTATTTCTATATTGTTCTCTAAATAATTTGCCGCCCCCGCACAAAATCCCCCCGAAAACGACCACTATTAGAGTTGAATTCACAGTTTTTGAAGTCGCTGAGATGAATAGTGACAGTTTTAATTCTATTTAATTTCAAGGTCATACTCCATTCTAGAGGGAGGGGGGGCGAGATTTTAAAAGTAATCGAAAATGACAGTTGTTAATGTTGAATTCATGGTTTTTAAGGTCGCTGAGCTTAACGGTATCAGTTTTCATGATGTTGACGTTGGATAGAGATGGGAGAAGATGACTTTTTTTAAAAAAAAAATAATCAGATAAGCTATCTAATTATTAATTGTTGTGATTAGAGCGAATTATACACATTAACATATTTTCTCGCGCTTGCGCGGGACACTGCAGGTTGCTAGTTTTAGATACTATTTGTTTGTGAATCTTAAAAAATCCAAAATTTTGCCGCCCTGGGCTCATGCACAGAATAGCACTTACCTAAATACGGGCCTGTATAGACGATCATGTGGTTCGGATCCCATGTTCAGCTTGAGTCCACGTCTCATATAGCCTCGTTGCTGAAAGGATTGCTAAACTTAAATTAATCCAATCATCAGTCTTATACAACGGCTAATGTCCATTTGCCTCACGATAGCCGTTAGAGGTGAAACGCTACAAGCTAGCGAGATTTTACATTTTTTTTTTTAAATAATGGATTCGGTGTCCCAAGAATACATTTTTGATTTGGCTTGATTTGAGTCTAGTGTCCCTTTCAGCAGCGAGGCTATATGAAACGTGGACCAACAAGGGAGAATCAGAAACTAAGGTTACAAAGCTGATATTTCTGGAGTTTTGTTTGTTTTTCTGGAGTTGATTTGGAGTTTAACGTCTTTTTTGGCAGCGAGGCTATATGAGACTGGACCTATTGATTAACGTGGAATCCCGAACTACGTGAGCTCCCGCCGGGAATCAAACCCGAGTCTCTCACGCCAATTATTATAGAGGAATGAGGAGAGTGCGGTAATTTTAATACGTGGACTTGGCAACTGTGCTGAGCTTCAACCATCCGTCACCTACGGCGCTAGTTGTAGGCAAACACAAATGGCGACTTGGTGCGAAAACTGGTCTCGCGAAGAAATTTGCTCAGTTATTCGATTTCTGTAGGCGAAACATGTAACCGCTTCTGAAATTCACCGGCAGCTGGTAGAGGTTTAGGACGTTTGCACACGGCAACGATAATATCGGTGGAAGCCCCGATAATATCGGTGTCGGTGTCGGCGTACTTTGCACACGTCGCCGACAATATCGGTGGAAGCCCCGACAATATCGGTGTCGGCGATAGTTTGCACACGTGGCCGATAATGTCGGCGCTGAGACTAGTATTGGACAGGACGTGAAAGAGAGAAGATGAGTCCAGCTATCAACAAGAGATATCTTCTTGCCTTGTTGTACTTACGACGTAGAAACAGGAAGTGTAGATCGCGAAAGCTTTGGGTTCATCCATTACTGACTGTGCGTTATGTAGAAGGTGCTTTTTATACACTATATGAGAAATTACGCGAAGACGATGCAAATTTTTTTAATTACCATCGCATGTCCACACAAACTTTTGATTTTTTAATAGAAAGAATTGGAAACCATATTCAGCGCCAGCATACAGAAATGAGACCCTGTATTCCACCCATAGAAATGTTGGCAGTTGCAATAAGGTAAGTCTATTATTATTATTATTATTATTATTATTATTATTATTATTATTATTATTATTATTATTATTTTAAAATATTCAAGAGTGGGTATACGTTATGGCAATAATTTCTAGAATATCACTTTCAATGGAAAAGAACGTATTTTCCCGTCGACGGGCTTTAACTCTGACGAACAATTATACAAACAAGTGTTTTATCCAGTCAGGGATTCCGCCAGACCCCCACGATAGGGGGTGTCACCCCTAAACTTCGAGTAACACCCTCCAAACTTCTGCCTTGATCCGAGCCTGAATAGGCGATTTTTCACAATTATTTCATGTTTTGTGCGAAGAAGTCCTATTTGAATATAGAACTTTGAAACGATTGAAAGAATAAGTTTCTTCAAGGGATTTCTAATGAAACTTTCCTGTGAAGAATATAAATCCATTATATTTCCTAATTTGTCAGCTCTGGCAACAAAACGTGTGCTTGTTCCAATCGGTACCGCTTCAGTCGAGAGATCATCTTCAACAATGAATAGAATTTTAACTTCAGAACGGTGCCGGCTCCCCCAGAACACGTTAATAATTTGAAGGTGTCCTTGGAAGAACCTTGTTTACTGATGTTTGAAGTGAAAATAAAAGTGTTGAGGCTGATTTTGAAAATTTTATAGGTTGTGCACAGGCCCATCCGCCCTTATCCAAGGGGGTCTAGGGGGGCGGCCCCCCTAAATTTTTGCTGCCCCCTCCTAAAATTTTCACGGTAGGGTTGCAAATGACCTATAATATGGTGATGAACTATAATATGGTTGGATCGGGCCATCCCTAACTTCTGCCTCTTCCCCCCTACATTTTTGGGCTGGCTACCGGCCTGGTTGTGCATACGGGAAATGGTTCAGAAGTCCTATACGAGTGACATCGGTTCAGTTGGACCATGAGTGAATCAAAATAAATGAACTTGCGTTTCAAAGAACATTAAAGAACTTGGAACAGTGATTTTCAATATTTGTAAGACTGCGCCGCGGTTCACAAATATGCTTGTAAATATATTTCCAATACTTTTTTTTTTTCATTAGGATCACAAAGAGCATTTAACTTGCTTACTAAACAAACCCGCATAAGGCATGTATAAGTTATAAAGTGGTGTTACAATGTGTGAAAATGTGAAGAAGCGTAATAATGACGGTTCAGAGGAGAGTTTGTCAAAATATGCATACGGTAGTCATCAAGACTATTAATACATTCGTGAATATATGTCACATTGGTAAAAAATTACAAAATTACAAAATACAAAATTACATTGGCTATAAATTTAAACGAATTGAGTTACCTACAATGTTGCGATAAAGGTACACTCATGTCCAAAATTATTGTCGCATGTCTATAAATATGTTGATGTAGGAATATAATTTTTGCTTTTCAATTTTGTCCTTAAAAGAGTCTGTTGTCTTATCCCATATGCAAGGTCTGCATTCCACAAGTTCGAGAAGGGTTAAAATATCATACGGAAAAATTTTTGCCATCTCTAAAATTGTAAGCAAAACTAGAAAGGTAAGAACACAAGAACACACAACCTTTTCGCCCACTCACTATAGCTAAACTGGAGAACTCTATCAGGTGGTCGATCCCGGTACAAAGGGGAGAGGGAAAACTTGCATACATAGCTCTGGTCTTTGTTTCCATTCGCAATTCCACAAATTCTTTTAAAAAATGGGGGTAGCGTTGGAAGTTAGAGAAAAGATGTGCGACAAGTGAAGCGTGGAGTCACATCCCTGTTTTTGAGATCACAATCAAGAGAATGCCAAATGAGTCACTTGTCCTCGGGAGCTTTGAAAAGAACGTTTGATTATCCTAGGTTCGTTTCAAAATAATAATAATAATAATTCTACTTGTCAATAAATATTCTATTCAATCATTGCTTATCGAGTGAGACCGGGAAAATTGTGTGCACACAATTCTGATGTAAATAAAAGAAAGTAATAATAATCAGGATTTTTCCATATGCTTATGTTCACAGAGTATCAAACTTTGAAAATTACGCTTGAATTAATTTCCAGAATATAATAAAACTTAAATGCATTAGTAGATTTAAAACGATACAATCAAAGAGAGAGAGAGAGAGAGAAAGAAAAAAAAAGGGAGTAGAAAATAATCAACGGAAATTGGTTATGTAAATTTCCTATATTCTATTTGATAACTATTTAGAGGGAAATCAGTACTCTTCAGACTTCCCACATTTTATATTTATTTAATAAAGGGAATTAGCTACTCCAAAACAGAGACTGTAAAAAAATAATAAGCTGTTTCAAAGTTGTTTATAGGACAAGATAATAATAATAATATACAATTGTAATAGAAAAAATGGAAAAACAACAAAATTCCAAAGAAAAGAAAAAAACAAAAATACACAGCGCCTTGTCACTCTCTTCATCTAACCCGCTGACCGGCCGACATTATCGGTGGCGTGTGCATCCAATCATAAGAAAACATTGCCCCCGACAAAATCGGTGTCGGCGGTACCGCCGACAGTATCGGGGGCTTGGCCGACAGCATCTGCGTGTCGGAGGAACGGCCGATAATATCGGTGGCGTGTGCAAGCTACGATTTGAATACATTGAAGTCGATTTCACCGCCGACATTATCGGTGGGACCACCGATATTATCGTTGTCGTGTGCAAACGCACTTAAGGAGAGACTGTAATGTTTTGTCAGCACGTCGCAGAATGGTATGAAATGTTGGTAGAAAAAAACGTCTGTAGCGCAGCGGCCGACTCAGTTGAAGCAGTTTCGCTGGGACATCATCGTCCACTCACACTCCAGCCCAGACTTCGCTCTACGCGACTTTCGACCGTTCCCGCACTTGAAGCACCTAGGAGGCCGTCGCTTCGTTTTAAACGAGAAGGTGAAACGGGAACAGGTCAAAACTCCCACAGCCAAAACTCCCACACTCAAGAAATGTCAAAACGCCCACACAATCGGTCATAACTCCCACACAAACGGACAAATCTCCCAAATGCACGAACGGTCATAACTCCCACAGTCAAAACCCCCACACTGGTAATCGGTCATAACCTATAACGACCAAAACCCCCACACAAATTGACAAAACTCACACATGCAGAAATTGTCACAACTGCCACAGAAATGGACAAAACATCCACACAATCGGAGAAATCTCCCACACTCTGAAATGATCCTGGTTGCATGTCTTGCCCTTGTACTTTTTAAAAACATTTTTTATTCCATTTAAACTGATGTAACTATTCTTCTTGCACTGTTTTGTAATGACAGAAACACTAAAGTGGGCGTCATAAAGAGCCGCAACAAAGACGTGAAATCATGATCATTTCAGAGTGTGGGGGATTTGTCCGATTGTGTGGGGGTTTTGTCCATTTGTGTGGCAGTTCTGACAATTTCTGCATGTGGGAGTTTTGACCATTTGTGTGGGAGTTTTGTCCATTTATGTGGGGATTATGACCGTTGCTATGTGTGGTTATTTTGTCCATATGTGTGGGAGTTATGACCGATTGTGTAGGCGTTTTGACATTTCTTGAGTGTGGGATTTTTGACTGTGTGGGTTTTGACCGCTCGTGCGTTTGGGAGATTTGTCCATTTGTGTGGGAGTTATGACCGATCGTGTGAGCGTTTTGACATTTCTTGAGTGTGGGGGGTTTTGACCTAGACCCGGTGAAACACTTCGCGACAACGTGGCTGAAAACGCAAGGACAGGATTTTTACCAGGAGAGAATTTTCAAACTCATCGCACGATGCGGCAAGTGCCTCAACCGATATGGAGACTATATTGAAAGTAACCCCGTGTATGTACTATGTGGTGGCTGTATTGGTTGTATGAAATAATATTTAAACGTTTAACTGCAGGCTTTGCAACCTTACTCTCTGATCACCCCTCGAAGTATGCGAATCACAAGAGCTTCCAGATCCCTCGCACCGAAGTCATGTACACTAACAAATCTAGCCACGAGGAGCTTGTCCAAAGGAAGACTCAATCTCCTTCCTTAAGAGGCCTCATCACTGCGAAATTAAAATACCGCTAATTTTACAGTAATTATGTGATATCTTCAAATAGATAAAAGATAATCCAAATGTGGAACAAGAGCGCCCTAGACAATATTATTTTACATGATAAACCATTATCACGATTCACTTATCTGCTTTCGATTTCGAGCCATTTAGATAATCGGAATTTATTTTCGCGTTTCTAAATAACTGCAAACGGAAAGCTACTAGGTGACTCGTGATAACGGTAACTCATGCAAAATAACATCGTCTAGGGAGGTCTTGATCCACTTTTTGATTACCTTTTATCTATTTGAAGATATCACTGTAAAATTAGCGCTATTTTAATTTCGCAGTGATAGGGACCCTTAAATTCTCTATACAAATTGAAAAAGGTAGAAATAAGTCTGGAAAACTACGTCAACCCAACCGGGATGATGATTGCTGTCCTGGCATGATGATGATTATGATGATATACGAAGGGCTAAAGGTTGACGCAACAACTAATTATTTGAAATTTGCCACAGTTGGAAAAGATAAATATTATCTGCCTACACACAGGTATTTAGAAGCTCCCTGTACTTGAGCACTTCATCTGAAAAACATATGAAAGCGACGGAGTGCAAATTACATAAAATAGCTGGTTGAAACACCATCCTTAGCATCTTGTGCTCTTACACTCTAAAAGGGTTTATTCAGTTTTGTTTATTTTTCCAAGGGATTATACGGAACTTTCCTTTTAACACTGAGACGACCATGCAGAGTACTTGCAATGATAAAAGGGCTGCTGCCTGCGTTGGTCCAAACTAAAAGAAGAGATGGTGGGTGCTTCGGCCTTTCCTTTCTATTGGTCACTCGATTATTCGCAGCCCAGACACTGATGGCCGAGGAAAACATACAAAAAACTTCTAGAGGAAGTAATAAAGTAGTCTGATGACACATTTGTCCTCAATTCCTTGAAGAACAAGAAAAAGAAAAAGCTAAGACGCAACTGGAACTTGCTTTGTATGTTGGGACACTTCTATATGTGCATACGTTAATGATCTCCATATGCCTGCATGATTTGGAAATGCCTTGAGTGCGATGACGCAATTGGAGAGCTACCTGAATTAACGCTGGTGAAAAGAAAGACATAACACCAATAGATGCCAATGGCCTGGCCAAATATCTCCCAAGTCAAAGCCGTCTGGACAGCCATGTTCTTTTCCAAGCTACAGACAAAGAGCCTAATTTTACTACAAAATATATTGCGTTACGAAACTACTCAAACTCTCTTCTCAAAGTGTATGCAATGAATAATGATCGAAGTACTAATCAATCAGACGACCTTGATTCCTTCCACACCAACCAATGATCTTTACAACGTTAAACCATAAATAAGTACAATAAACTCTTGCAAATTATTTTATTCATCCTTTAATTTTCCTTCATTCTTCAGATACTACATAATAAAACCACGTTTAATTTCCTCTGGTGTTTCCCCTCAAATGAAATAACAAAAAGGAGCGTACCTTTAGGCAGAAGGCTAACAAAACTTCTGTATAAAGAGCCCAGCACAAAACGTAGTTTCATACTTCCTCCGCTAGAAGTAACAATGGCGGAATTATGGCATGCAGAACAGAATAAATGGAAGTTGTTCGAGTATTACCAACCCATTCTTCAATCGATTTGATTTGAGTTTGAGTTTGAGTTTAGCGTCCCTTTTAGGATTTAGATTAATTATTCGATTTTTAGGATTTAGATTTTTGAGCTTTCGGTATCTATAGCCATTTAGCCGGTCCATTTTGAGAGATGACGTCCCTCGGCGAGCACACTATCCAGGCAAAGGGAAGGAAGGAAGCGGCCTGGGACCTTTAAGTTAAATACCACCGCGGCATTTGCCTGCTGTGAGACCGAGTGCTCCCATCGCGAATCGAACCAGGGACCCAAGTAGTTATTTGAGTAAGTGTTCAAATAGCAAATAAATTCGAAAATCATTCGAATAATTCGACGAATACCGTTCTATTTCAGAGTGTGAGAGAAGTATTTACAGCATACAGGTACTCCCCAAACACAAGCATCAATTTGGCTCTCATCCCAAGTCTTTATAAGAACGCACTCCACGCATATGGAAATAAATGAACGCATGCGCTCCAATTTATTAGGAGTAAGCCACGTGCATCTTCTTCTTCATCAAATGGCATCTACTGACAAAGAGAAGAAAACGAGAAAGACATTAAGAGAAGAAAAACAAACGAAAGAGAAAGTATACTGTAATAATAAAGTAGTGCGTTGGCGAAGGATCGTTTAAGGAGGTGGTTTTTGCGGTCGCGTCTTCAGTCATTGCGCCGACGAAACCAAATCAACGACCCAACGGAATTTCCGGCAAATGTTTCACTCCGCTAACTAACGTCAACTATATTAGAAATTAACAACTGGAACGAGGAACAAATAGTATATTATAGAATACGCTTAGCTCTTAAGGATGAGAATACAAAATACAAATAAAATAACAACAGAGAAAAATAAACTCTAGCTACATCTTCACTGCAGAACAAAGTTAATCTCCCTCTTTCTTCCCTCTCTATCTCCTTTACAAAGGAAGAAGAGAAGACAGACTTAGTCCAGGAAATCTAGAGCAATTATACCCTTAACATGGGCAAAATTGCAATAGAAGCTTTTAAAACAGTTTTTGACTCAGGAATCATTACTGAATAACATATTCAAAATCCGACAAAATCGGACCACGGGAACACTCCCAAAAACGGTTTTCAAAATGGCGGACCATGATTTAAAAACCTTGCGTCTATCTTGCAATTTTTTTTTTTTTTTTTTTTTTTGTATCTCGGTTTCCTGTAATCCGATTTTGACGATTGTTTTCTTAAATCAAAGGTCGTTTTAAGTACTATATTTTTTATTAGGAGCATTGATATCCTATCTCGTACAGTTTCTTGTGAAAAACAACATTTAATTTCAAAAATCATAATTTCTTACATATACACCTTAAATAATTGTGCGTATCTCGGGAATCTGCAATCGGATTTACATGAAACATTTTTTAAATAAAAGCTACATATAAATGCTAAAGTTTTTAATAACAATACTTTTCTCCTATCTTACACCGTTTCGTGTAAAAAACTATTAATTTACAATCAACGCATTTTTTATTTATTTATTTAATCATTTGATAAAGCTCAATAAATTAAAACATTATTGCCACTTCACTGTGTTTTATATGTGTGAGAATGCTAACATTGTAATTAATTTGAAAAATCGTGTAATTCGTTTGTGCTTATCCTTTTGTATGTATAAAGTAAAACTTTTAAACTTAATTCAGCTTTCGTTTATACCCAATAGTATTTTAAATAAAACTACATATATCAACACTATTCTACAGCAACTGTGTTTCAGGTAACAATGATTAACAGAGTTCACATATCAACTTTTAAATTAAATAAATTTACTTCAAATTATGTGTTTGCGTTAAAAAATTGAAGTTCGTAAAATACAAACACTTTCATGTGAATCATCCTCATCATTGTAATATTCATTATCAGCACGAGCTTCAATATTATCACAACCAGTGACTTGGCAGTCTCCACAAGCAGCTGAACATGGCAATTCTTTACGCCTGCATCCACATCGAAAAGTTGCGCATCTACTTGTACAAGAACACCGTATCATGTTAAGTATATGCTCTGGAGCTGGTGGCATATCACAAAGTATGGGATAGTAGGAATTATCCTTTATATACTAACCTCACTCTTCAGCCGTCATTGCCACTTCTGTAGATTTCCAGATTCTTATTTGAAAGTATGTACGAAAGCTATGGTACTTTGTAGACGAATCAGTAGGTGGTAAACGTTCAGGTGTAACAAATGATGTAGCTGCAACTACCTTCTCAAGTAACATTCGATGGCGTAGTACATTTGTGTATTCCAATGACCTGAAGTCATATAACAGAAGCATTGCTTTTCTTCCAGCAGCCTCAATTTCAGACTGTTGACAGGAGTCAGAACAAAATAGATTTGCAACTGAACTAAGGTCACTATTCTTGAGCAGCTTGTTAAATGCTGAGGACTTTCCAATTGAAAAAATTCGGGACGTTGTCACAGCCTGTGAAAGCATGCACAAATACCAGGAACTCGCATATATCATGACCCAATAATGATTTGAGATACTGACTTGAGATAATGCTCCAGACAGCTCCATGTCCTCAACATGTTGTTTGCCATTTATGACGTTATCAAGTAAGTTACAAGCTTATTTAACTAGATGATGAGGGGATCCATCTGTATTGCGAGGGAAAACATCTGAAAGCAATAAGGTACTAAGAGCTACATCTACTATCATATGCCTTCGCATTGCTCGAGAAACAGCTTTTCCAGACATCATATGCAGCACAGCATTTGGTCCATAGATTTTTTGAAGTACTTCGGATAATCCTGAACCATTCATCAAAGTGCCAATTGAACCCAAAAGGTTGATCAGAGTATGAAATGTTCCCATCATTAAAACAATATCTTTGAGATCTTGTTGCTCATGGATAATTTGGGAAGCTTAACAAAATAAAGGTTGATCAAAAGTAATGATACAAGGGATACTTGATCATGTGCTAACTTGTTCAGGTATTGCAATGTTGAGAGTATACATGTCATGTCACTAGCTGCCATATCAATGATAGGAAGAAATGTGATTGATGCCACACCAGGATGTGAAACATTTGTTCCAGAATGAATTGTTTACATAACTCCTGACCAACTTGGACCTGATCTTTCGGTTGCACATATTTGCCACAGAAGATTTAACCTACTTATAGAGGAAATGGGCAATATTGGAAGTTTGCTGAATGAAATCTCCCTGAGCATGATTCTTGAATGTCTGTATTCCACAATATCAACTGTTGCAACATTCTTAATGTTATTTTCAGCAATCTTACAGCATTGAATAATTGGATGGATCCTGTTCTTTGGGATTGTAGCTGCAATCATACCCATCCCATGAAAGGTGTTCTTTCCATCCAAAGTACATTATCAGCTGCTAGAAGAATTGCAGTGTTGTTGGCAGTATTTAACGAGATATGGCTACCTGATACTGCAGCATTTCTTTCAAATCTAATTACTTCGGAATATGATGAACAATAAACAAGACTGTGAAGCAAATCAACAAGGTACCTTGATCTAAAGTTGTGGTGCAGCTGGATAGCTAAACCAATCTGCAATGGACATAGTAATACTCCAGGACGTATACCTTGCATAATGCTCTGACCAACTGAACCAATTTTTATAGATGGATCCTTTCCCACAAATAGATTTGACAACAGTAATTTCGAACTCTTAGGTACGTATTGCAAAGTACTTTCTTCAGTAAGGTCACTTGGAGATCGGTACACATCCACATTAGAAACGTTGAGGGATTTCACCTCAGTTCTGGTTATTTTGGCTGCTGCTTCTATTAAGTATATCTTCTGTAATTCAATATCACATTCTTTTGACTTTTGGTGATAACTTTGAAGAATTTCAGTGGCTGTATCAAGTAAAGTGACTACATCTGCCTTTCCACTTCCACCAGGAATAATAATTTTCTCTCCATAATACTCCAAAAGTTTCCTCTTCATATGTCTGCGATCATAGGCACAACTTCGACTCCCTTCAAGATATTCTTCCATTTTTGAAATCAGGTCTCCCATCAGCAGCTGTTCTTCATCATTATTTTCCAAGTACGAACATATCTGAAGGAATGCAAGGTATTATTTTTCATTACTTAGCCGACCTCTCTTTATGTACTTTATTGGAGGAAGAGTATTCACGGGAATGTTCTTACCAGTTCGAAAATTGACACTACAAGTGTTATGGTAGACGCAGTCCGCTGCATGAAGGTCACCAAGATAGTACTCTAAACGTCCTCGTACCTTAAGTGACCTTTCATCACAACGATTTTCACAACATTTTTTTAAAACACTTTCAACAAATTCTGACATACGTACTTTTACATGCTCTGATGACGGTTTATGCTTCGAAGAAAAGTCCACAAATGTATCGCAAAACAAGCAATGAGTGGCACTACGAATTGGGTCTTCATTTAAACGTGCACTTTTTCTTGGTTTTGTTTCATCACTAGTCTGCCGTTTATTGACACCAATATCCTTTGAATCTGTAAATGGCTTCCGACATGAAACATGGACAGTAATACCAGGAAAAGCAACAACATCCTGTGGCTTGCTTCATTTATGCCATCTGCTCCTTTCTGTTTAATTTTAACTACCTCTTGCCTACTGTCCAATTTTTCCTTACATATCACACAATATTCAGACATCTCCATTTTTAAATGTGTAATTTAATTTGAAAACAAAACAGAAAAAAAAGCAAATTATAAATAGTTACTTTTTAAAATATTAAAACCGTAAAAACAAAAATTAATAATGAAAACAAATTAAGAAAACAGGTAACTACATACACAAATTAAACATTATTTAGAAATACAGGGTGGCCCAAACGTAGGTATACACCCCTGCATTGATCAAGTATAACATTCTAGCTTATGGGTTTATTTGCTGCGGCTGTTCCGGGCTTAAGGTATAAGTACAAATACATTAAGAACAAATAATAAAGAAGCTAGGTGATAACAATAAGAAATGATACGAAATACAGGAGATCAGTACGGAACTGTATGCCTACTTTTGGGCCACCCTGTATATTAGAACATTTGGAATAAATTTATACTATTTTTGGGAGGGTTATATTTTTCCCCTTATGATTTAGGAAACCTTATGTAGTTATATAATGTCCCCGATGGATGAGTGGTTACGTTCGTCGCCTTGTGGTGAGGAGGTCCCGGGTTCGATTCCCGGTGGGGTCATGAGGTTCCGATCCTACATTAAACTGTAGGAACCATCTTCAGACGTCATGATAAACAAAACCGTGAAAATCGGATAAGATGAACCCGAGATACAGAAGAAAATTGCAAGATAGACGCCAGATTCTTTAACCATGATCCGCCATTTTGAAAACCATTTTTGGGAGTGTTCCCGTGGTCCGATTTTGTCGGATTTTGAATATGTTATTCAGTAATGATTCCTGAATCAAAAACTGTTTAAAAAGCTTCTATTGCAATTTTGCCCAGGTCCAACTGTAAATTGCCTGGACTAACTACGCAGTGACCACTAATTACCATAATGAGAAACTGTCTTTCTTTTACGAGATGTAAGAATATGTTGACTTCCGTGTACACTTATCATTCGTTCTCACGTACCTCCGTTGTAACGGATGTCCGAAGCAACGGACAGAACCTTTAGCAGTCGATTCAGTTTGAAAGCCCTGATTATGAACTAAAAATATTGAATTTACTGTATAGATTGGACATTGTATTTTATTAAAAGCGCGGCCTTTTATTATTCATTTTTCTTTCACAATTTGTGGATATCTGCCACTGCAGGCTTAATGTATCAACTTAAGACAATCAGGAATATCGAACCGATTTCCTCATTTTTTATTCGCTTAAACGGGAGATGAGTGTAATGAGAAAGCAGGTCAATACAGGTAACCTGTGGCTCTCTGCAAAGGCGCCCATCAGGAGGGTCAAGGGGGGCAATCGCCCCTCCCCCTAGAGGAAATTGAGCTTCGGAAGATCGAAAACCCAATAGATATTTTAGAATAGTTATCGCAAAATTTGAACTACATTTGAAATGTCGCTTATACTTGCCCCCCTTGGAAACCACAACATGGGCGCCCTTGGCTCTCTGCCAAAGATCTCATCATGGGATCTGAAAAGAGCATAAGGCCAAACTCTTACAAAATGGAACATGTCTTTTTTTCTTAAATATATTAGATCGTTCTACAGATGGGCACGAGCGAGTTTTCTTTGAAACTTGACTCGAATCGAAACAGACATCTTTGAGCTCCCCTCGAGAACTCGTCTCGAAAAATTTTCTCCAACTCGACTCGAATTTATATCAAGTTTCGAGTCGAGCCAAAACGAACTAAATCCTGTCTGTAGTTTCAAGTACTCTCTTCAAGTATCTTAGACAACATAATTATCAATGATAACACTACTACTACCGCTACAACTTTATTATTATTATTATTATTATTATTATTATTATTATTATTATTATTATTATTATTATTATTATTATTATTATTATTATTATTATTATAACAATACTGAATAGCCATGAAACATAGGCGACTTGTATCCGAATACTAAAAACTAGTTGACTACCGATCTCAGTTGTCGAGAAGTCTTCAGGAGACAAGGACATTGTTCACGAGGTTCTCTGTTTGAGTTCCGGAGAAGCAAGTATTCGGGTCGAGCAAAAAATTGTTAAAACATAGGGTGCCGGCCAAACATGTTCAAAACTGCTCAGCCCAGGTTTAGGGTTGTTAAGGGCTCGAGCGGCTCGGCTCACAGCTCATTCACTATCGAGTCGAACCAAGAAGTGAGTCGAGCCAACAGCTCACCCAACCGAGCTGGTTCGAGCCATCGATTCAGTTGAGCCTATAGACTCGTTTCAACGAAACCGGCTTGAGTCGGTGGCTCATCCCAATTGAGCCAGCTCGATCTGTTTACTCAGTTGAATCGAGCCGAGCCGGTTGACATCACTACCCTGGTTGGGCTTCTGCTTGGGCTCAAAAATTCTACAGTGCAGGTCTCAGCCTTGATTATAAGAAATACAGTATATACTTACATTGATGCTTATATAGTACGACATATGAGGTTATCTCGCTATCGAGACGAGACGAGATGCGAGTTGTGTCCTCTCTCGTGACCAACACTAAAAGTATTCCACATTAGTGCATGCAATTCTCATGCCTTTCGCGTTCAAGTCTTATCAGGTCATGATTTCAAAACGAGTTAAAACGAGCTGAACGAAAGAGCCATTTATCAAACTCGACTCGCCTCGAAACTCGATCTCAAAAACAGTGACTCGGCTCGGAACTCGACTCGAGAAAATTACCTTTGTCTAGACTTGAAATTCGTGTTGAATTCGAGTCGAGTTTTAGCTCGACTCGTGCCCATCCCTAGATCGTTCATAAAATTTAACGTCTCTTTTCATTATATGGGACACGAATCAACATCTTAACGTGGGAATCCGTCCACATTAACGTCCACCGGGAATTGAACCCGGGTATCCTCCCCTGCTAACCACACAGCCACGAAGGAACTTTCAAAAATACTTCATTACAGAAAACTGTTCTATCTAGTGTAAATTCGAGAACTTCAGAATGTTTCTGACTTCAAATGTTACTTTACCTTCAGGATGTATTACTTTCCTGTAATAATTTACTCGCTTTATATTTGTGAAGTAATCTCACGGAAACAGACGCTGCCCGTGTAACCAATTGGTTTCGGAGTACGCTATTCCTGGTTCACTTACCGTTGAAGCTCAGATATTTTGCTACTGAGTCGCTCTACTTGAGACAACTGGAAAAATGAAATGAACTCGTTTAGTTTTACACACCGATGGTTACGACCTGTAGGCTAAAGGAGCCCGATGTCTAATAAAAGCGAATGGTTATAAAAGAAAATGAAATGAAATCTGAGTTTTTATGTCCCACGATTATGCCGGTTAGGCTAAAGGAGACGGTGAGGATGAGTAATGAATGAAATGGTGGAATGAAGAAAGTGGGAGGAAACGGGAGAACCCAGAGGAAACTCACGCACACACTGTTTGTCCACCACAAAGTTCACTTGGCGGGGACTGGGATCGAACCCGGGACCCCAAGCACCAGAGGTGAACGCTCTACCACTGAGCCACCGCGGCCCCTGGTTATAAAAAAAGTGATGGAATGAGAACGTGGATGGAAAAGAGAGAATCCTGAGAAAACTTCACAACAAACATATGTTGACTGAGGTTGAATCAAAAACCTCTTGCACTAGAGGTGAACACTCTACCACAGCCACTTTGTCCCCTCTCCACTGAGACAATTGGAGAAGCCTTTAATTAACCAGCTCCAAACATCGAAATTTTTTAGTTTCGGCCGAGAAAGAGCAGCAAATAACCAATATAAAGACATCATTTCCATTCTCTAATAACCTTCGTAGCCAAGTGTGCTGATTCTATTGCCGGTTATGTGCTTCCCTCGGACAGAGTAAGCGAGGTAGCTCAAGTGGTAGAGCGTTGGCTTCGCATTCGGGAGGTAGCGGGTTCGATTCCCGTTGCCGACCATCCTGACTGGGGTTTTCTAGTGTTTTCCTCAGTCCTATCACGTAAATACCGGGCCCTGGCCGATATCTTCCCAAATCCTTTCCATTCTTGTTATTGTTGTTGTATATCCAGTATAAAATGGCCTATGAGCTGTATCTGGTGATTGTTAAATAAATAAATAAAACAGATTGCAACCAGAATTTTTTTGTTGGGAGGGGTCCAACACTACGCCTAGTACTGAACGGGTATTATTCGAAAGACCAGAAGTAGTTGTAAAATACTTCCAACTATATTTTCAGAAAAAATGACAGAACAAGATTGTTACGTCAATCATTCCCTCTTAAACAAATATAGTTTTATTGAGAAATTGTACAAATGTATGTGGAGTTAGGAAGTATTTTTTTGGGGGGGGGGGAGTCCAGACCCAGTGTACACCGTGAGTGCGCCCCTGGCTTTAGATCTCACTTGCAGCAGCTGTCCTTTCTTATATACCCTCGATGCTGACAGCGATATTGAACTTTTTATAAATCAGCTCTTTTACAACTGATCAATTCATTCCAAAGTTACTGACAATCTGTGACGCATGTATGTTTCCTAATGATTTAAAACAAATAAAGCGTTCATTAACAGAAAAATCTAGGGAGTCGCCTCGGCTCAGTGGTAGAGCGTTCACCTCTGGTTCATGGAGTCCTTGGTTCGATCCCAGCTCGCGCCAAGTGAGCTTTGTGGTGGACAAATACCGTGTGCGTGGGTTTTCTCGAGGTTCTCCCATTTCCTCCCACTTTCTTCATTCATTTATCATTTATCTTCATTCACTTATCATCATCTTCTTTAGCCTAGGCGGCATAAACGTGCGACGTAAAACTGAAGGATTTCCTTTCATTTCATTTTCAGAAAAATCTACCCAAATCACTTCAAAACATTTGCTGTACCTCTTGATCCTTTCTCAATATTATGGTTAAATTGAGGCCACAGATAATGTTATACACTAGAAAAAAAAAATAATAATTTTATATCTGTAACCAGACAGATGCACAAATTAAAGAGCCCTCGTATAAAGAGACATTTTCCTTGAAGAATCATCTTCTATTAAATAATTCATATTTTTTTTTCCTTTGTTCACAAATTAGTGCTAGATACATCTTACATTCGGTGTCACCTCTAAATGATGTTCGGAGCCATAACCACTTAAGAAGAACAGCGCTTTCCACTCTTCCGTCGCTGATAGCGGAGGAGGCCATTTTGTCTTATTAGCTGAGTTCCAAGCGCCTTTACAAGGAATCAGAGAACACGAGAACGATTCATAAATCGTGTAGAAACCTCTCACGGCCTAATTTAACTTCAATTACTTTCTATCGAAAATAAAAAGATATTTCCAACATAATGAACGTTGCTCACTAATTCCATCAGCATCAAACACAAAACTGTGGTCTCATCTTTATTCAGTCACTGTTACCAGAATTATATCTACCAGAAAAAGGCTTCTCTTTCTTCAGCAAGGTTATGGTTCTCCACTGGTTCGATTCTAAGTCATGTACGTTTATGATGGCCACTACGATCTCTGTACTATATGTATGGAATTCTTACATTCTCTTCGCTATTTCCATGCCATTATTTATCATTCATTTGCGTATTTCTTTCTTGCGCTGTAAAAAAAAAAAAAAAAAAAAAAAAAAAAAAAAAAAGCGTATAGTTCAATGGCGGATCTAGCCCGGAGCCGGGGGCCTAGCCCCCCAGTCTTTTGAGTGACAAAAATAATTTAAGCTATTATTTATATATTTTTGAAAGTTTACAGTACACTCAAGACAAAGGCCTACCTATCTTAGTCTGGGTTCTGGCTGGTCCTCCTAGTTGCTACCTTCTAGATCCGCCACTGGTGTCGTGAAAGGAATGAGATTGAGATGAGTTTTTGAACTTCTTCTTCATGTGAAATTCTCCGTACGCCTCTGTTCACAATTATTTATTTAAATTTATCGTAGTTTAGTGACTGGAAAAATTATAGTGCAGATCCAGTACGTCAAACTGGTGACTGACGTTAGTACATACGTATTACATCCAAAATGGCGGATTTAAAGATTGCGGCCATGAATGACATACACTCCAAAAGTTGCGGCCCCCCATCACTTTTTACTTTTCCCGTCGATTTTCAAACTTATGCAGGTGTCCAAGGACTTTTGACTCACCCTGTATTATTGTTCACTAATATAATTACAAACTGACGTAGAACAATCTTAGAATTGTGCGTTACATACTATGAGTGCATTTTAATAGCTTCTGCTACTGAGTGGGAAGTTAAAAATCCGATTTTAGCCAAACGAACGTAGAAATTCGTTATTGTCACTGTCAATTACACTAATATTCGTTAAACATAATTAAATTATTAAAAATAGTTTTAATTAATTACATTGATTTAATAACTAAGTTCATAAGAAATGGTTGAATCACTTAAATGGTTAACTCTTCTCAAGGACAAATCCAGAACGGTTTCCTGCGGAAGAGGATCTTTTGCGGCACTAAAGACTGTCCCTTTGCCATCCCCCTTGGATCTGCACATGATTCCACTATAATAAGTGATAAAGAGTTTGATAAAAAGCAGCTTCGCTAAGCTTTCCTCACTTTTCTGAATTTTAATTATAACTTTAACCCTTGTGATCTATGGTATTTATATATATACAGGGGCGGATCCAGGATATGATCAACGGAGGGGCTAAACCATATTTTGTCGTTTTATCCAGTGTAAAGCAGGATTGAAGTCCATTTATTCAGTGTATACCTGAGCGTCAAGGGGGGGGCTATAGCTCCTACAGCCCCCCTTGGATCCGCCACTGTATATATATACCATACGCATGTTTTAAAACGCTCATTTAACATTTATTACTCCTGGATTTTTAAATATTTTTTTATTGTTTGGTCGTATATGCATTGCGAAACAGCTCACATATGTTTTGAGAAGCAGCTCGTCAAGTTGGTAAGGGTCATGACGTCATCTGTTTGGCCGTCAAGAGTACAACGTTAAAGGCTTATTTTTTTCTCTCGCAAATGTTGTCTAAAAGGTTTTATGAGATCCAAGAACATACATATATATGTCGTCGATATGATCATCAGACAGAGTAGGTCTACATGTGTTATGGCTTCTTTCCCGTACGTTAACATAGGACCAGTCCAGAGGTGTCTGAACTTTTGAAAAATTGATTATTTTCGGGAAAAAATTCCAATTTTCTTCAAATTTACCTTTTCAGGTATATGATATGGACATGGGAAAGTTACGGTTTGGAAGATTGCTTGGAAAGTTAAAGAGAGGATGAGGTAGGAACAAAATCTAAGGATAATGGTGATGCAGTAGCTGCTCGGGTGAAACCTTAAAATTTGCCTTAAAAATTCAAAAATCCCAAATAGGTAAAAACAAAGAAATAAACAAATAAAAACATGAAGAACATCAAAAATTATAAAGTAAACCAACTTAAATCTGCGAACAGCTATTACATGAAGTAATAAACTGTTTACAAGATCTTCCGTATAGTGTATCAATTTGAGTGCCTAAGAATTGTGATGTAAGAAACTGCGAATCCAAGTTTCTGGTCTATGCGAAAGTTTTAGAAACTGTTTTTAGTCTATTTTGTAGAAAGTATCTCGCTCACTTCCTACACTTTTAATATTTTATTACAGCAGCAGCAATGATGTTCTTACGAGCAACAATGTTCCATCTGTTACTCCAAAAGCCAATGTGCATTCAGAGCCATCTATTGACTTGATTACGATTTAAATGTAAGAAGAAAAGTTTTCAAGAGAGACCTTTGTCATTGCTAAGGCCCGGATTTTTATGTAGTCCAAAGTACCGAAATATGTACATAAATATGTAGCAAAAATCAATGAAATATGTAAGAAATATGTTAAAAATATGAAAATATCTAAAAATATTTTTTCGTGTTTATTTTGTGTCTGTGCTATTTTCTTAGCTAATTAATATACTGTAACATATGTATGTAATAAAAGCTTAACAAGTGTAAATAACTTCGTACAGATACGTACAAATTTTCAGAAGAAACAAATGAAAATATGTATAAAGAAATTTAAAAAATCACATTATTGAACATATAAACACAAAAAAATATTTATTTAAACAAAAGGCACTTACTTTTGGGACGAACAATGAACCACTCAATAATTTTACGCAATGGAAAAACTTTGTCACTGATACGTTCAAATTTTCACTAAGAACAAATAAAATTGTCTCGTGGAGAAATGAAAACCACATTATTGAATATCAAAAGAGAAAAGAAAAAATAAAATAACGAGCGCTTACTTTCGGAGCGCACCATAAACCACTAAGTATTTTATATGATGGTATTCGAAAAATTCTCTAACTTGCCACAGATACTTCAAGCTTTTACTAGTAACAAATGAAATTGTCACAGAAAAAATGAAAACCATATTATTGTATATGATGAAAAAAATCTTAGAAAAAAAAAAGCGCTTACTTTGCTGATGCTCAATGAACCACTACATACTTTTCCAATTGTTCAGGAGCTAAAGAGAGTCGTTGGTCAGTCAGGATCCTTTTATAGGCTGAGAAAGACCTCTCCACGTCGCAGGAAGTGACAGGCGCGAACTTCAGCAAATGACATTTTCCAGGACTGATTTCCTCAGGGGCCTCCGTTTCTTCTCCATCCAATGTCCTGCATGCAGTCCTCAATGTTAGGTATCCTGGATTCCTCTTCAAAACTGACTGGAACTTTCGGGCAATTTTCGCACCTGTTTCTCCCTGCACAATGTTGAGTTTCTTGTGTTTCCGTAGAGGTTGCACATACAAAAAAAGGTGAGAAAGCCAGCCAACTGTATGCGTTTTAGTTTGTTTTGTCGGCACACATCCGAGTGGCGTCTGCTTGCAAAGGCGATAAGCACAAAAATCCTTATATTGTTTTCTTTATTTATATATAAGAAAACAGATTTTTTTTTCAGGATTGGAAGCGATAACTGACGACTTTTTTTTTTGTAGAGTGTACGATTTGGTTTAACCCAGCTTTCCCTCAATGCAAATCGGTTGAACAAAGTGAGAGAAAAAAATACAGATATTTAAATAAAGTACTTTTCGAGTTATTATTACATATATAGGCCTTTTTTTATTTGCGTATTATTTAAAGAAAATTAGCGAAAAGGAGCCAGAAAACTGAATTTATTTAAAAATATGTACAGTAGACGGAAAATATGTAACAGACTTCAAAATATGTAAAAATATGTAACGTGATTTTGGTTTATATGGCTCCTTACTTCGTAATTTGCGAACATTTCATATTTTCACCAGCGTACATACAAAGGAAAAAATATGTAAAAACATAAAAATCCGGGCCTTAGTCATTGCCATTGAACATTAGTGACTTTTTAGTCAAGACGTAGTACAACGTCATAGCCGTTTCCACTGCACATATGTCATGTGTAGTACTACGTCATAACCAGTTAAAGGGTTAATTCAAGCAACCTCACAATGGTGAGTCAATCACGGGTGTTCCCAATAAGAATTGAATCAAGGACTATTCAGACCAAAGACACGCGCGCATTCATGCACCAGTAACTAAAAGAAGAAATGGTAAAGATTCCGATGTAACTGACTATTGGTTTTACGTTTTATGTCAACTATCCCCTCCCCGCCAACCCTCGAAAAGTCCAACAACCTCTGTTTCTTCAAGTACCATTACGGGATCAAACCCTAACATAGGAAGAGAGGCCTCTTAAGTTTTTAAAGCCTGTATCTCCCGATGTACAAACTACAATCGTGCGTGTCTGTGAAGTGCGTGGGAATGCGTTTCGTGAGACGCCCACGTGCGAGGAGAACCAAGCGTGTACAGCGAGAGAGAGAGGTGAAGATATAATGTTGAGGTGTTTTGTCTGGCTGGAGTCTCACGGAATATTCCAAGATCGTTCATTGCCTCTTCTTTCTTTTACACAAGTACCATTTACAAAGACTTGGAGCAAGGTTTGCCGTTTCTGAAAGATATGTTGCTCATCGGATATCATTTCTCAAACAAAGACAGTGTGGTCTCAGTGGCAAAAAAAAAACTTGTTTTTCTCACCAGCTCTTGCTTTCCAAACAAGAAACGAATCCAATACGGTACATTTAGCACGAATATAACTACTTTCTTTGATGTCTCAACTGCCTTTGATTCAAGGCTAATGAAATAACTTTGCAGAGTTTTGAGAAAAAACTGGAAACTCTTTTATTAGGGAAATGTGCGTATGCTATAATGCAGCGTTTCCCAACCGGTGTGCCGCGGCACACTGGTGTGCCGTGAATGGGCCGCTAGTGTGCCGCGAGAAATCGAAACAAAATTATTAATTTTATAGCAATCAAATTGCAAAACCCAAGAAAAAATGTGTTTGTATTTCACATTACTATGAAATTCTACTATGAATCTACAATTTTAAGTTTGATACCGGGATACCATTCTGTACATTTCTAATGGCCATTATTGCTTCTTTATTGTTGCAGACTATTTCGTAACTTTAAAATTTTAAATTTCGTTCAATCCTTTCAACAAATTACCTACATTTGTGTTTTAAAAGTAAAAGAGATGTGTTTGTTCGTTCGTTAATTAGTGATCTTCCTTCTTAGTAAAAGGTTGGATACAGTTTTTAAAAAGAAAGCGTATTTTTAAAAACCTGAGTCCAATATTTCATTGCAATTGTTTTTTATTTTAAAATTAGGATGAAAAATAAGCATAATGATTTGCCACGAAAAAAAAAAAACAGTGATAGAGCTTTCTTCTTTGTGAGAAGGAGATCAATAATCACAGAAAAAATACCACTGTGTTTTATATTTACAAATAATAATATCTAAGTGTGCCGCGAGAATCCAAGCAACAGCCGTAGTGTGCCGCAAGTTGAAAGAGGTTGGGAAACGCTGCTATAATGAGTCATCTGTGAAATTTCTGTCATACTCGTATATGCAGTGTATGATTACGGACGTAGCAAAGGTGTAGGTTCTGGGGGTCCGGATTTCCCCCTAAAACCCGACTTCTCTGTAAATTGAGTATAATTTTAGTTAATAAATGTTAGTAGTTTCAATGTAAACAATTTTAGTTACTTTATAAATGTTAATATAATTTATTATCATATTAGATTTGGACCTCTCCCGAAAGAAATTTCTGTCTACGTGCCTATGTTTGATATTAGCCTCTTTCCGATTATTGTGGCTTTGCATTCCTGAGTTCTGAGTTCATCACCTGTAGCTCTCTTGTCTTTTTGTTTGAAATCCTTTTCAACTACAGGGACTTCATTACTTTCGACACACACACACACACACACACACACACACACAAAAGGCTTCCATGTAAAGCTAAGTTGCCATGGTGCAACAATCTTGTACTGTAGCTGTCATTTAAAAAAAATATTGCAACCCTACAATATTTCTCCATGTAAACATAATCTTGAAAGGGACATGCAATTTTTTTTTTTTCATCTTGCAAGGAATCAAACCATATGCAACTTTCAGGGTCGTCTTGCTTGCTACCTGCTATCGCGCTCCCACTGACATAAAGAAAAAAAAAAAAAGTTTCGCCACTTCCAAAACAGTGGATTCTTTTGTACGGTGAGGGGACGCGCGCCAAAATACACGTTTCTAATGAGAAGGTTCACTATTTGTCCATTAGAATGCAGTGCTGCATGGGTGGAGATATCTTTCTTTCAGGAAGTTGTTGTGTGTCAACAGTAAATAGAAAAATGGGATTACAAGATTTTTTAATGACAGCTACAAGACTGTTATAGCTAGGCAACCTAGCTTTAGAGCTGCTTAGAAGACAAGAGTTGGGGCTGTCTCGTCTCGTAAAGAGTGTCATTTTCATTGGAAAAGCTCTTGTCTCGCCTCCAATGTACGGTATATACGTTTAATCATAAGCTTTCACAAATCTAAGATTATTTCTCTTAGATCATCTATACGTTTTGTGTTCAATAAAATAATTTTATTACAGTTCTAACAAAGAAAGGACGTGTGATCTCCTACTAATTGCATTTGGATATTGGGTCATGAAAAAGGGTGTGTGTTTACCAAATTTACTCAACAATGTCCAAAAGTATGATTGATATTCAGTTCCACATGATCTTCGTCACCAAACCAGGGGAAACTTTATGAGTTGGGGTTGGCAACTATGACTTACCTTCGTTTTCTACTGGAGAGTAAAAGAAGATTAATTCAGGTCACAATACGTCTAGTCCGTTTGACTCAAAGATATTCATGTTAATCAGGATGAAATGATATCCAGTGCCGATTGGAAAATTGCTACCACCACTTCTGATACTGTGGAGCGTGAACTACTATTAACAACCTTACACTCTGCACTCAGACCCGTAGCTAGGGAGTGCCCAAAAGGGAGGAGCCTCAGCCCCTCTGAAACTTCCAGTTGTTTGTTCGTATGCAGAGTTGCCAGATGACCATATTTATAAAACTTGTCCTGACGTCCGTATCTTTTTTTACATTTCTATTATGCCTCTTTTTACCTACAAATGATATATAATTTTATGCTTCAATATCTCATTTCATTTGTGTTGTGTTTTTCATTTGTGCCCACATGTGTGTTTTGAGCTAGAACTGGCTACACTAATTATATACAGTAGAGCGTCGATTATCCGAACGTCGGTCAACCGAACGACCGCTTAACCGAACTGTGTACTCGCTCTCACCTGTTACTCTCCCACCCTACCGTCCATCATCCCCCTCATTCCCAAACCAAGTTTCCCACAGTAGTCGCCGCACTGAGCCACCGCTGGCGGAACATTGCTTCTAATGGGGCCTTCATAAGGCGCTGCTGACCGGCCAAGCCGCCAGTCGCTGTGTTTCAACAATCAGCACACTTCTGTCGGTTTGGCACTGGCTGTAGAAGTACAGTGCAGTACAGTACAGTACAGTTCGATTATCCGAACAAACCAGTTTTCCAAACACCCATGTCCCCCAATTACTTCGGATAATCGACGCTCTACTGTACTTGAATAGAGCAATGAGCAAGACAGTATAACTAGAAGTGTGCAGGTCTGAGAAATCGATTGTTTTAATTTGTACACAGCACTGTAGTGCATTATTTCCACTTATCGTTAAAAAAAAAAAAAAAAAATGATGGTATAGCATAATTTTGCAAATTTTGCTGGATAATTTAGTTTCATAATTTCTTAATACTTGTTTTTCGAATAACGTACAGGTTTACTTTTGGCGCACCACTAGAAAGAATTATTGAAAAATTATAATTCTTTCACTAACTTCCTTCTTATTATCACCCAAAAGGTTTCCACATGAAAACATCTCACTTGACATAGATAAAATTCAAGGGGGGCACCAGAACTAATTGTTGAAAAATTACAATTCCTTTATGATTCACGTATAAATACGGCTTCCGGATGTGTAGCATAAAAACTACAGAACAAAAACACAAACCAACCTGTGCTAGGTGGCCACAAAAGCATGAATGCTATCTAACCGAGCCCGCGCAGGGCCAAGCTGGTAGGCCCGCACGAAGGTGTGTCCGAAGAGAGCTGGCTCGTCAGCGATGGTGAGTATCGCTGATGTTGATGCTTATTGCGCAAGCGAGGATAGAGGAAAGAAGTGGGTTTTGGCAGTGATACGAGTTTCAATAGCACTTGTAATTGTTTCATACTAGTAACGCTTCATTTGTAAGTATGTATGTATGAATGTAAGATGAATTCGAGGTAGTTTTCCCGAAAAAGGTTTCAGCTTTCCTTGTCTTATTTTATGCTTCAATGCTAAACTTTTTTTTTTTTTTTTTTTAACTCACAAGAAGAAAACAAGCCCAAAAATGTAACGCATACACAAATAAAATTATTCTTGAAGGTAAGAAAAAAAAATACAATTATAATAAAACAGGATGTCTAGTTGCTGAACAAGACTCTTACTCTCCGAAACATCTAATTACGAGAGATGAAATGCAGCAGCATTTATGGCAGACTGCAAGTGCTTGTTACACGGTAGAATTGTTACGAGATTGGATTTATGATTCCTCCAAACAATCCTAGATGTCACGACTGCTGGAAACTCATTATGATCCTCTTTTACGTTAACGCTATGCGTGCAGACAATTCAATCGACCACTTTTATTGCCGAGTAAATGACATAATTCTTTGCCACGAAATCAATTGTGTTCGCAATATATTTCCTTCGACTCACGTTCTTATTATCTTCAGAGTCCTCTTCGTTGGATTTTTTTTTTCTTTTACATATTACTTTACGTCAGGTGAAAATTACAAATAGTTTTATTTTCCGCAATTTCCTTTTCTTGCAAAATTCCAGCCAAGTTTTGGTATGTTCTGCCCTGGGGTCCACCTGGTCTGGACCACCCAAAACTTAGTAACTCAATATATATTCCTACACGTTCTTAATAAAACTATACTTGTTTAGCAGAGAAATGACTGATGCAGCATAATGATTTGATCTTATCACTTCATCGGTACTTTTTCTTTACCCATAAAATACAAACTAGTTCTATATTTTTCTTCTAAGAATATAGATGGCAGCAGTTAATTACTTGTCGTGTTTTTAGGTGTAAAAAATGCTAAAGTTTTTATGCAAAAAATAAAATCTTTCAGTTTAACGTTCAACGACTAGCTAAGAAAGACGGATGATTAAGACAAGTGAATTATTATGGAAGAATTGGTGGAATTAGAATTTGGAAGGAAACGGGAGTAACCCGAGAAAACCCAGGGACACCATGTTGTCCACCACAAACTTTCTTGGCCGGGGATCGAACTAGGGACCTCATACACTAGAGGCAAGCGCTCCGCCACTAAGCCACCGTGTCCCCGACTTTTCAGGTGTACAATAGGTAGACATATTGGCTTATAGTATGGAACCCCCCCCCCCCAAACACTCCCAGCAGAATTGTCTGAGTGCGCGTCTAGGTTCAGCCTAAGGCATTTTGTTGAAAGTGTGCAGAGAATTTTTGCACGAAATGTGAAGTCGGAACGAGTCTAAGAGCATTCCCTGGTCACTTTCGAGTAGCTCATCCATAATAAAACAAGAGCTCCTTTGTGGCTAAGCGGTTAGGGTACGCGATTTTTGGCGTGGGAGATCCGGGTTCGATTCCCAGCGGGAGCTCATGTGGTTCGGATTCCACGTTAATCAGTAGGACCCCTCTCATATAGCCTTGCTGCTGAAGGGGACGTTAAACTCAAAATCAACTCAACTGATAATGAAACATTCCTGTGATGGAATTTCCGAATTATTCTGAATCATTTCAACTAGAGATACACAAATCTGACTTATTTTGCATTGTACGTATCTTATATTAAAACCAAGCTCTTTTGGAGGAAGTAACACAAATTTTCGGTTTTCTTGCTTTATAATTTTCCTATTCAATTGCCATCTTAGTCTTGCTGTTCTAGCGTTAGGGGTACTTCGGAAGACGAATCGTCTGCTAGCAATTCGCAGAGTGCCAGAAAGAACTTCACATGACCAAGTGCCAATATGGCTGTAAAATGGGCCTGTAAATAGAAAGCTCGTAGATTTATGAATAGAAATACCAAAGCAACAAATAGCATATCACCCGTAATATTGTTATACATTTCAGGTCTTAACATTACGTTTGTCTTAAGTGTCCGGCGAAATTAAAATACCGCTAATTTTACAGTAATTATGTGATATCCTCAAATAGATAAAAGATAATTGAAATATGGAACAATAGCGCCCTAGACAATATTATTTTGCGTGAGGTACCGTTATCACAAGTCACCTAGTGGCTTTCCGTTTTCAGCTGTTTAGAAACGCGAAAATAAATGCTGATTTTCAAAATGGCTCCAAATCGAAATCAGATAAGTGAGTCGTGATAACGGTACCTCACGCAAAATAATATTGTCTAGGGCGCTCTTCTTCCACATTTCAATTATGTTTTATCTATTTGAAGATATCACATAATTACTGTAAAATTAGCGGTATTTTAATTTCGCCGGGATGAAGACTCTTAACCATTAGGTTTCAAGTTTTCAATCAGAAAATAAGATAAAAATGACAAGGATATTGTCCATAATGAACAGTTAAAGGACATCGTATGTCGGTCTAAACTCAAACGATTATTAATTCATTACACGTATGCTTTGAAATGTCATATACAGTGAACACTCCTGGAGGTAAGGGACGTTCAAGTTACCTAATCAATTAAAGAAGAAACTTTGGTATAGTTTTAATGCTATTTTAGTTATTATAATATATTTTAATTTGTATTATATTTTAAGGATACCTCCTTGAAACGTATATCTTGTGTGTTCGTTGTATTTCTACCACAACCTTAAAAGCCCGGGTTCGTGGGTTTCCTCGTTTCCTCCCACTTTCTTCATTTCACCACTTCATTTCTCATCATCACCGTCTCCTTTGGCCAACACAATCATGGGACGTAAAACGTAAAGATTTCAATTACATTTTTTCCTTAAAAGATGCGCGTGAGCAGAGATGGTATCAGAAGGGGGTTGACGGCAGTGATGATTTACCTGGAGGGGGAATTGCAATACATTGGGGGTTTAAGGAAGTACATATAATCCTTGTTGAATACGATCAAAAATTTGCCTCGGGAGGAATTTCTCGACTCCGGGTGGAGGGAAATTCTTTTTGGGCCACCCAATGAAATCATCATTTACTGACAGGGAGCCGACACTAAATTTGATCCCCGCTCGCAATTTTCTGCACTGTTCGTAAACTTATCGCACATCCGTGGGGATGACCGTCCTCCACATCGGCAGTTTTTATTTTAAAATAATTTCTCACTTTACAGACGATTTTGATGGTCTGTTTGTGTAACACTTGATGTTTACTACTACTGTTTTCTGTTATTAACCATGTCAGTCTCGGCGACCACACAGGTGACATAAAATATGACATTTTTATTGCTTTACAACTTTAAAATCCGACTGGCAACAGTGAAAACTGTTTATAAGGGATGATCCATCTATGATTATCCCCTGTAAACAGTTTTCAATGTTGCCAGTCTGATTTTAAAGTTGTAAAGCAATAATAATATCGTCATATTTTATGTCACCTGTGGGGGACGCCTGGACCGGCATGGTTAACGAAGGGAATTCTAATGTTCCACGTCTAATTGTAGGAATAAGTTATATTGATCACAGTGTTCGGACTTCGCAGACAACGATCGCCTAATAGTAGGTCAGAGACATCAATCTCAATACAAAGAAGGAAGGGGTTAAAAGGCAAACCGACTTGCAGGATGTCCATTAAAATCACGATCGGTTAAAATATTATATTTTATATATATATATATATATATATATATATATATATATATATATATATATATATATATATATATATATATATGTGTGTGTGTGTGTGTGATGTTAAAGGAAGCATTATCATCAATTTTCCTTTGTATTCCAGCTTCCTTATAAAATACCGAATTGAATCAGTCAGTCAAATGTACTAGGTAAGTAACCTAGGAGAGGGACCAACCTAAAATATTTTATCTCGAATCGCAACTGAAGAAACTTTCAAATATAATTTAGGATTCATGTTACTAGGACATCGGCGTCGTCCGGAAACAGCATTAACTTAGTCTATATCTGAGAGAAGGTAAAATGTGCCCTTCAGTACGTGAAGAGAATTCCTTCTAGTCTGCACACATGCACTGCAGGGACAAGAGTTTGCGTTTTGCATTATGCATGGAGTAATAATCCCCGGCGAGGGCCTTTCTCAATCTGTTTTCTTATACGCACGTTTGGAATCATCGGATGCTATTCATATTTTAAAATCCAACCAGTTTTCTCGGAAAGGAAATGGAAACGATATAAATCGAAATGACAAATGGAAATGAAACATATTACATGGCATACGAAGAGTGGCAAAATAACTTGAAACAAAGAATTACGGGAAATTTTAGAGATATAAAGTAATGACTTAAAACTAATGACTTAACATAAGTGGATTACACGAATAAACATAATCAAAGTTAAAGTTCTTGGTGTTAAGAACCTGCCATAAAAAATAATACAAAATTTACCATTTTATTTTGCTAGTTTTTCATGAGTGAAAGGAGATAATGAAATGAAACTTAACATAATCATAGACAATGTTATTCTACAACAGAAAATATGAACCTCAAGAATTTTCATTGTTGTCATTCACAGAAATTACAGTGTTGTGAGAATGACATTCCTCCCTAAATCTAAGTTAAGAGTCTTCTTCCCGGCGAAATTAAAATACCGCTAATTTTATAGTAATTATGTGATATCTTCAAATAGATAAAAGATAATTGAAATATGGAACAAGAGCGCCCTAGACAATATTATTTTGCGTGAGGTACCGTTATCACACGTCACCTAGTGGCTTTCCGTTTTCAGCTGTTTAGAAACGCGAAAATAAATTCCGATCTTCAAAATGGCTCGAAATCGAAAGCAGATAAATGAGTCGTGATAACGATTTCTCATGTAAAATAATATTGTCTAGGGCGCCCTTGTTCCACATTTCGATTATCTTTTATCTATTTGAAGATATCACGTAATTACTGTAAAATTAGGGGTATTTTAATTTCGCCGGGATGAAGACTCTTAAGGGAGCGATTAGAGAAACGAACTTAACTGCATTTTATTACGTGTCATGTTACTCGGTATCCTGTGAACTAATTTTTAAATAATATTTGTATTTAGTTCGTAATAAATAAAATAGTTTTAACGTACAGTTATTAAAATTAAATAATAATGTATATTTGAATATTTGAAATAATCTTTTGAATTTTAGTAATGAGATTGAATTTGGTTGAGGATGCAAAGGGCTGTGACATCATGAGAGATTGAAGCTTGGATAAAAAAGCCCACCCACTTTTACTCAGAGAAGGATTGAAAAAGATGCAAGAACGTCGTCCTTTATTTTTTTTCTTACGTTTTGTCAGATAAAGCATTTGGAGTGGTTCTTCATTGCCAAATCTGATGGTGTCTTTGAGCGTTCAAGCGAAAACAGTCGATACGATACGCCTTTGAGCGACGCCAGAAAAAGCGAAAAGAAAAAAGATTTTATCCTGGAACCAGAAGCTGCATCGTCTTTGGGAGAAATTATTAAAAAGTCGCTTTTCTCCTGAGAAAACATTCAGCAGGTTTTTTAATGGGACAAAAGAGTGGAAATCCCCCTTAGGAGCAATCTTTCTCTGATTAAAACATTATCGAATCAACATTTTTCCGTTCTTTACCAACGATTGTTCCATTATTACTTTTGAAAGAGAATGCGAAGATGCATCAATCGCTTCACGCTTCAACTAATATGATCATCATTCCTCATCTCTCTCTCTCTTTCCTCACGCATACAGCATATAAAGTCAGAACAGACTCATACGACAGCCATTGTTGCCAAATCATTTCTTTGGCGGGAAAACCATCCCAGGCAGAGCAAACACTGGCTGGATCCGTCCTCTATAGTTGCATTCCAACAATAGCATCCCAAAGGCAACACGAGAGGGGCGGGAAGAGGGTCAAAAAGATCGAACGAACTGGGAGGAGGAGGAGGAAGGAGAAAAAGCAGAACCAAAACAAGTTCCCAGCAGAAACAGAGAAGAGGACAAAAACGCTGAACAGTGATGCCAACTATAAAATTAAACAACTACATTTATTTCTCAAATACAATAAATCAGCGTTTCTCAAACTTTTTACAAGCTGAAACCATATTCATTATTCAGAATATTCTACGGAACATTTTAATTTTGTCCCATTCAAAAGCAAATATATTTTTAAGTTATTGTTTGTAACTGCACTTATTTATTATGTTAGTATCAACAGAAGAAAATATGTATTTGTTACTTTTACTAATTAAAGATTATGTAGCATATTTTATGAGTAGATAGGATAACGTGGGACACAACGCTAGTAGTTAGAGCGTTGGACTCACGTCCGCGTGGTCCGGGATTCGATTCCTAGCCGGTGATTCTCAAATTTTTGGCGTCCACTCAGCGTCGTGAAGCAAACTGGGGAGTCGCGTGATTCGATATGCCGGTTAGTGACAGGGCCACACAGTGCGCTGAATACGTGTTCGTCGCTAGGATGGACATAGTTGATCCAGTCGCTGACAGATGGCGTTGGAGCGTCTCAGGCCCTGTTACGCCAAGTAGTTAGTTGGTTAATACTACATTTCCGAAAGTGTCAGTCCTGGGAGAGAAAGTAAATGACGCTTGCTTGTGTAATATTGAATCTTTCTTTCAGTTTATCACCTACTGTACATGTCATACGAAATTTGCTTTTTTCTTTCTCTTTTTTAAAAAAGGACTAGTGCCCAGTTTAAGATGACCACAAGGACACACCTCAAGGTACAGTCGGCGGAGCACAGTTTAAGAAACGCTACACTCATTAGGCTGTAGCTCATGATTTCGGAATTCACAGTCAGTGGACTACACAAACTGAGCGTGAGGTTGACTTGAGCACGAATTGCAAATCATGACGTGAGCTTGATGTAGAAATTATGAGCATGAGGTTAGGTCAATATGGTGTTCAATGAGGTTAGACCACATAGCGCACCTTTTTTATATATATATCACGTTTATATGCGGGCACAGAGGCTCAACGGTACAGTATTCAATGTTGTGCAAGGTGTCCGTGGTTCGATCCCACGACTATGAGTTTATGGTGCATAACATTACGTCCGTGCGTTTCTTCAGATTCTCTCGTTTCCTCCCACTTTCTCATCCCGCCAATTCCTTCATAATCATTCAGTTACCTTAAGAGTCTTCATCCCGGCGAAATTAAAATACCGCTAATTTTACAGTAATTATGTGATATCTTCAAATATATAAAAGATAATCGAAATGTGGAACAAGAGCGCCCTAGACAATATTATTTTACATGAGAAACAGTTATCACGACTCACTTATCTGCTTTCGATTTCGAGCCATTTTGAAATTCGGCATTTATTTTCGCGTTTCTAAACAGCTGAAAACGGAAAGCCACTAGGTGGCTTGTGATAACGGTACCTCACGCAAAATAATATTGTCTAGGGCGCTCTTGTTCCATATTTCAATTATCTTTTATCTATTTGAAGATATCACATAATTACTGTAAAATTAGCGGTATTTTAATTTCGCCGGGATGAAGACTCTTAATTACCCATGACCATTAGGCTAAAGGATATGACTGTGGGACGTTAAAGACTTACGTCCCGGGGAGTTTAGTTTTTATCCTATTTTCTAATTTCTATCCATTTCCTCATTTATGGTTCAAATCTTCATGTTATGTTCTCCGTTTCGTATGACGATATTTAATTAGTAAATTTCAAGTAGCTATGGATGGCAACATTTACTACGAAGGCTTCATAGTGTAACAAGAAATTCAACATTTTTTTTTCTTTATTTATTTGAAGTTTCTGCTTTGAAGAAATCTGGTCTTTGGGACACAATTTCTCCACGATTTCACTTTCTTTCGTCTGTCCTTCTGCATAACAAGCCAAATGACCCAAAGGCTATGACAATCTTATTCTTTTTTTTTTTTTTTTTTTTATCCAATATTATTCTTTGGCGACGGACAGAAAAGAGAATTCTCTTCTTTTATGGAATGGTTCAGTTATTTCTTTGTCCGCAGAGCTTTGTCTTCCTCTACTTGAGTGAATGATGTTGACGCAACTTGGTATTCCGCAGTCGCAGCTGAATCTCTATCTAGAGGGACAGAGGAAGTGATAGTTCGGTCTCTGTAGTCCCACTCACTCGACAAATTGTTTTGATATCGTTGGGTGTCTCCTCATCCTTTTCGCCCCAGTTTTAAACCATTCTGCAACTGCAGAAAGCTGTCTATGTATCATTATTTCTTTTTAAAAGCAAAGTAGGGACAGCCCAGAAATAGCGTGGGTCAATAACAACTTGATCCACCATCCACTGGACCCATGACTCACTCTGACCTACCCAGGGGTCATTTCAGACTTCGCTTGAGGGGGGACAAAAGCACCACCGACATGAGACTTTCACGTTTAGCACTAGTATATTAGTAGACAATCGATTTAAGTATATGTATGCCTCAAAGTCTTGGAGGGTGGGGGCAATGACCCTCCTGTCCCCCTAAATGACGCCCCTGGACCTACCATTCACCAAAATCCATCATCATCAACTCTGACCCATGATCCACCTCGTCCTCTCCACTGACTAATGAGTTTACACTTGTAATAAAACTAGGCTGCGAAATTATTAATTGAAGTTGGAATTTTTATGGTCAATCGCTCAAGTACCGCTGTGTTACAGTACCGGCGGATATGATCTTTACAATATAAAATGGTAAAGTCTTTGCCGTGGGTCAAATTACGATGAATTTCAATTTAATTATCATGTGTAATTATTTCCTTGTTGAATTACAGATACTTTTCACTGGAAAATAGGATGAAATTTTGAAGTCGGCGAAATTTTATCGGCTAAAAAACGGCGAAATTTTGTCGCTGAAAAAGAAAGCTTGAGGTATAAAGGGCCCCTTTCAATAGGTTAGGGCCCCATCAAACCTAAATCCAGTATTGCTCTGCACATACACGCGTTGACACTAGGGATGGGGCAGAACCGGTTCCTGGTGGAACCGGTTTTTCGAACCCAGGTCTGGAACCGGTTCTGAAAACCGGATCTCCAAGAACCGGTTCCTCGCGGAACCGGATCTTTGTGGCCGTCCCTAGTTGATACAGTCAACATCACGTTCTGGTCACCGTACACCCTAAGTAACCTCAAATACTCACTGTCATAGAGAACAAGATAATTAATCGTGCCTCTACTGATATCGAACTCGGGCCGTCTGGTAGATGTTTCAATTTATTTATTTCAACACACTATAGCAAGGAAAAATGCTATATTCCCCTCTTGGCTAGGTGGTTAACGTACGCGTCTTTGACGCGGGACAGCCGGGTTTGATTTCCGGTAGGAGATCATGTGGTTCGGATACCACATTAAGCTGTAATTCCATGTTTCATAGCCTCAGTGCTGAAAGGGACGCTAAATTCCTAATTCAACCAGCTAACAAAAATCATAAACTGCAAAATTATATCGCTGTAAATTGGTCGCGATTTTATCTTTAGATACCAATCTTAAATCTAAGAAAATTAATTATGTATTGTACTTACAACTATTCTCTGCAGTCAAATGTGGAATGAACAGATACTTACCTAGAAAGAAAAAATAAGAAGAAATGTTAATTAAAGGCATTAAATTGGAAATCGGCTTGAAAAATAAATACTGCTAGAAGTATGTATATACTGTAATTAGTTTTAAAGTGTAATATCGATTTAAAATTTATAATATAATAAACTTTATATTCTACACGCGATTTTTGTAAACAACACGTGTTTTTTATCTGTAAATAAACCACGTGTTTGGACTGTGCCAAGATCAAAACGGGCTGCCGAGGGACTCAAATATAATCCGATGAATGACTAATTACGAATGAGCATTTGCTGAATAATGAGCGTATGGTCGGTGTGTATGTGTGAAAGGGGGGGACTTTGTTCTTACTTTTTGAGAAAGACGAATTATTGACCGCAGGGCTTCAGGCAAGCTAAGCGGGTAAGGCAACCACAGAACCCCAGGCAAGCTAGATGGTTAAGGTTAAGATCTCTCAGAGCTCCAAGCAAGCTAGGATATGGTGGTTCCCACAGATAGGGAAGCTAGGTTGGCAAGTGGCACGCATCCTCGTTATAGTTATGTCATGTGACAGAAGAGAAACACTAGCGCCATCGCTGTCCAGGAAGGGGTACAAAACATCATTAAAATCTTCATCAACATCAGTTTAGGTTAGTTGAATTCCTCTCTTAGTTTGCCTGGAGCTCCGACATCTGCTGCCCACTTAGCTTGCCTGAAGCTCTGTGGGAACTCAACACCATTTCTCGGAGTTTGTAAACAGTTTGTGCACAACATTCATCTTATTTTTAACAAGTTTACATTATGATAACATGCTGTTCCGTCGTGATGCGCTCCATTCCCACCAGTACAGAAAATAGATGACGATCATGCTATTCGGCGCTCTGTGACTGCTAACTACAAATAAAACACATGAAAAGCGTGTAACGTTCAGTGCTGCCAACTTACTAGAATAGGAATGGTGTGCATTTCAAAAGTTACGTTCTTTACGGGAGAACATTTTATTACACTTTTGGGTAACTCTTTATTTAGGCAAGGCGGTGATATCCTGTCACTCTTACTATTATTCAAAGGTTGTCACTGGTTCCTTGCTGTTCCTAATTCACATGGATGTAGTTTTTATATTTTCTTACTAGATGTCGTTGCACCTCGATTCACATCAAGGATGTTATAAAATAAGAGAATCTGCCCATATGTATCTTCAGCCTATTAAATCAATGAAGCCAAGAAACAACCGAACATCGTCTTCGCTTCTCTCGTTTACGCTATCATCTGATTGGCTACTTTCGTTTCCGCCATGATTGTTGGCTCAAAACATTGCGATCTTATTGACCGGAGTGGGTAGATTAGGGGTGGCGAAACTGTGACGTATGGCTTTAAGATTTTGTAGTAAGGCCAGATCCTCTCTTTTATAAGATCCTTGATTCACATAGTATTGCCGAGGGAGCGTTAGCGAGTGAAGGCGGGTTAGAGCCCCGCAGAGCACGTTGGTTTCTGTCTTTCGTTCTTAGGAAATGTAACTGCAACTGCTAGCACCGGTTCAGATGAAGCGGTTCCTGTCACTGCCTTGCCTAAAGTAAATACTTGCCCACTTTTGATTTACAACAATACTATCTATAAAGGCGGAAATAGAACTATTCCTGGGACGCTGATTCCATATCAAAAAATTACTTCTTGCTATCTCTTACTCCTTTTGATCTGATATTTGTTGACAAAAAGACAAATAGATTAACGTAGTTGTAGGATACTTACACATACCAGTTACCAGTAACATAGTTTGGGAGTCTAAAAATAAATAAATAAATAAATAAAATGGAAGCATATTTTGATTTATGTTTTCTATTACAAAACTACATACACCAGTAGTTTTTGAAGATAAAAATAACTATTTTTAAAACGAATATAACTTTTTTTTTGTCTCTTTGTCATATGAGCTTTCGACTCTACTTTTTGTCAAATTTCCCTTTGATCTAAACACGGCATCTTCCAACTGATGATACAATATCTAACAGCGTTCCTTTCATTATTGGGAAGAGAATTCAGTTGACATAGATGACTGGAGAATTCTCTCCGTAAACAGAACGTTCCTTCATTTTTTTTTTTTTCTGCTCGGAATCTTATGAAGAGAAACACGCAAAGCATCCACAAATGGTAAGAAGAAATCGAAAGGCGTAAATCACTTTTTAACACTAAATATGCATAGACACTGCGTCAACAGTTTCTTCTTCTTTTTTTCTTTCAAATCTACAGCAGGCGTGCCAGATACAAAAGGAAAATAATACATTCAAAAAATCATAACTCAGTATGTACGTTGATAATATTCATCAGGCATCTATTTCAGGAAATACCGTTACGAACAAAAAGAAAATAGTGATTATTCACAGAATTCCTTCTTTCTTTACTGCCATATTCTCAACAAATTTCTCAAATATGACATTTGGGGATAGCATTCTAAACGTTCTTCCCGTTTGCATTTTAGAGGCCCCAACAAATGCTACAAATAGTTATAATTAAGTTCTAGCTTATTCACAAATTGTAAATGGTATTCTTTGCCACAAAGTTTATTACACTTTCAGAACAGTTATTGTTCTGAATATTTGAACGATTGAACATTTTTACTATAACATTTTTGTCCTTAACCTTAATCGAATACGTAGTTCTATAAACATTTTGTTGAAAAAAAAAAATCCATCGGTTTGCACTTTGCACCTATCGATCGAACGGTTTTAATTTGATTTTTAAACTTTCTCAAGGTTATCTATTCAGAATACAGTACTTATGAGACACCATCACTGCGAAATTAAAATACCGTTAATTTTACAATAATTATGTGATATCTTCAAATAAATAAAAGATAATCGAAAAGTGGGACAAGAGCTCGCTAGACAATATTATTTTACATGAGACACTGTTATCACGACTCACTTATCTGATTTGGATTTCCAGCCATTTAGAAAACCGACATTTTCGCGTTTCTAAATGGCTGCAAACGGAAAGCTACTAGATGACTCGTGATAACGGTACCTCATTGAAAATAATATTATCTAGGGCGCTCTTGTTTCACATTTCGATTATCTTTTCTATCTATTTCAAGATAGCTATCACATAATTACTGTAAAATTAACGGTATTTTAATTTCGCAGTGATTAGGCCTCTTAAAGGTTTTTTTTTCTTGTTATAATGGAAATACAAGAGTACAACATACTGTTATCTCTCCACAAATATTGATTTTAAAAAATCCCAGACAAACATAAGAAAATGGAGCACAATTCAAAACTGCGTTCATTTGCAATCTGACAAGCAAAGGGTACGATATCAGGCCTCGAGTTGCGCAATAAGAGTTATATATCCTTAAAGAGCATCAAGTAGTTAGTTAATTACCAAGTTATTAGCTGCAGTCCGCCAATAGGGAAAAAGTGATGGGACTTCAAAGGTAATATTGAGGTCTATGGCTAACACAAGAAAGAGAGTTTCTTCCATCTTTCCTATGTATTTGGGAAAGTAAGATAGCGATTCAAATGACATGTTCAAGCCATATAGTTGATGTGGAAAGAAGAAAAGATCGAATGAGACAAACAAAAGCAGTTTGTACAATGTGAATATCTTATAATAACTAACAAAGACAACGAACGAGCTTTCTGATAAATTTATTCCTGCGAATGTGACATTCACGAAGAAACTAATCCCGGCTGGATGCACAGGACTAGTCCAGCCCCTGGACGTGTACTTTTTCCAAATTCGTCAAATTCGTCACTGACACAATCGTACTTTGTCAGGAAACGAACATCTGGCACCGTGACAAGTTCTTGAATTTCCAATCGTTGACGGTAAGTATCAGTTCCGTGTTCCGCCGTGTCACAACATGGCTCCATTTGCTTTCTACAAAACGAGATACCTGGATATCGAATCTGAAGCATTCTAGACATCCATTCAGTACTGTTTCGACTCACTTACCACTGAATTGTGTTATCAATGCGAGTTGATGGCCATTGTAAGATATGCACATTGTACAAACTGCTTTTGTTTGGATCATTCGACACTTTTTACTTTCCACATCAACTGCATAGTTTGAACATGTCATTCGAATCGTTATCTCACCTTCCCAAATACATAGGAGAGACGGACCTTCCCAAATACATAGGAGAGACGGGAGAAAAGCTTTCTTTCTTGTGCTTGCCTTTGAAGTCCCATCACTTTTCCCCTATTGGCGGACTGCAGCTAATAACTCGGTAATTAACTCTTATTTGATGCTCTTTAAGGATATACAGTATAACTCTTATTGTGCAATCGAATCCTGATATCGTATCCTTTGCTTGTGAGAGATATTTCGATGTAATGTGTTCGATGCTAAGATTCAAATAGAATTTGTCAGCTAGGTATGTAAATCTGGCCCTCAAAAACAGTCGTTTCAAATGGTAAAAACACCAACGTAAATATTGAGGGATTTAAATAATCCCAATTGAATCTTCGGTTTACTGGACTTTGGTCACATTTCTGGCAGTCGGGACACTGTGCGCCGAGAACAATTGTTGTTCCTTTCTGCTCCTTCATTGGTACTTTTTTTTAAGTATTTAATATAGGAGAAATCCTAATTTTTGACTATATATGGCAACCCTAGACCCTTTAGCATAAGAACCTCTCCTAAACCTCTCTCTAAAGAGAAAAATAAAAATAAAATTTAAAAAAGCATTTGTTGAGGAACACGAAAGGGCTGACAAGCAATATATATTATTAGTAGACAGGCTACGCCCTGGAATTAAAAATAAAACAAGAAACGCTCACACACGCACGTGAAAAGAGAAAATGGAATTTTACGGGAGACATATTTTATGATGTGAGCTGTTGACGCTCAATGAATGACTCAGAAGGATTTTTTTGGTTTCAAGCTCTCAGTTTCCCCCAATCACTCACCTCCTGCTCCTTCCCTTCGCAGAATTTCTAACACGCAAACTATTTCAAAGAATCGCTTATCCAAGAGAGGCATACGCTAGTCACAAAAAAAAAGTCTTAAAGTTTCCAAAGGTATTCATGGAGTCTGTTGGTTCACCCACAAAATCACGAAATATCAAACAAATCATTTTAAAGGTCTGTAACCTCCCATAACATTGGCTTCTTGACCAAAGTCACTCTTTGTGGGTGACAATTCTTTTCTCCGAGCTGGGTAAAAGCGTCAAGAGAGAAAAAAAATGAAACGAAATCTTTGAACTTTACGTCCCACGTTATGCCGACTAGACTAATGAACGGTGATGATGAGAAATTAACAGAATGCTGTAGTAAAGAAAGTGGGAGGAAACGGGACAACCCCAAGAAAACTTACGCACACGGTGTCTGTCCACCTCAAAGCTTACTAGGCGCGAGCAGTACAGAGAATCAAACTTTCAAAATAACATTTAAGGCACCCTAAAATGGTTCCATATCAGACTATAAAATAATCTATGAGAAAAATTAGCCCAACTCAATTGAATATTAAATGGTACCCAAAGTGACATCAAGTTTGGAATGCCTTGACAATATACAATATGAGGCAAAAATACATCTTACAGGTATGTTTTTTCGTCTGATTTACTGAGAATAAGACAAGTAAATTATTACTTCATAGAGCCTCTTATGTCTGCTCATCTGATTTACTGAGAATAAGAGAGGTAAACAATTACTTCATAGAGTTCCTTATGTCTATTCGTCTGATTTACTGAGAATAAGAGAAGCAAACTATTACGTCATACAGCATAGAGCGTATGTGTGCTCCTCTGGCTCCTTGTGAGTATGAGAGAAGCAAAATGCTATGACGTCACAGAGCATCGGGTTGGCGTGAATGATACAAGATCTGGGAAAGAAAGTTATCTACTCTGTGAGAACCAGATTCTCTTTTGATGGTGATGTTTCAGATTGACACTAACAATGTGAAAGAAATCTGAGCCACTGTTTGTGCATTTAATAATTCTCGAGTCTTTGGTCTCATGTTTATACGTAATTAATAACGCTTATCTAGGCCTCAGCTGTCATTCAACGCGCCGCGTCCCCACTTTTATTAGACGCCTCGGAAAATGACGCCTATTAGAAAATGAGACATCTTCTCAACACTTTTTTTTTCTATTATAGGGCTTCCCCCTTTTTCTTTGTGAGAAACGGAAATTAAACAGGGAAAAGCCGCGAACAAAAACTACATAAGAAGGGATCAGTGTTGACAGAGGTTACGGACATTTCCCACCAAATTAGATCTAAAAAGTAACCAGATCATTTTTTTTTTCAGTAAATAAAAACTAAACCTTAGTATAATCCGACTTTCAATATATAAATTCAATAATAAATTCTTGTATTCGAGCTTTATTACTTAAATATAACCGAACAAAGAATATTTTGTTCTTGTAATTAAGCATCAAATTGTACGTAAAGAGAAATGGTGCCTCTAATTTGGGATAGGTAATCACAATCCCGAAAGTAGTTGCCACGAGACGAGAAATAAAGTTTCCTCGTCTGATTTTCTAATTTTTGTTTAAATTTATGCCCTAATCTTCCTTCGTAATTTATCTAGAAGTTACGAGAATCGAGAATGCGAGACGTCAAATGCGCATCGTCAAATTGGGCCGCGTGAACGGGAGATCAAGAAGGTGCGATACAGCAACATTTATAACCATATTTATTAGTGGAAGACATTGTGTAATGGAGTTCGTTTTCTTTAAACGTTGATAAATATCCCTCAATGTGTTCGTACAATCACATTATCACTTCAGAGTATTTTCAATGAACTTTAAAAGTTCGTTACTGAATTATTTTCTGTGTGTGTCTGTTATCTGTGAATTTTTCGATTTTGAGCCCTTCATTCGATAAAGCATCAAAAACTATCTGAGAAAGCTGTGATGGAATTTTTCGCGTCACTCTTACCCTTCTCCAGATGTTGGCCAAAAAAGTTCCGATTTCGGTAGATTTAAAGGAGCCATATCTCGGGAACCATAAGTCATAGAGAGATGATATTCTGGGATTTTTTTTTTAATTTTAAGCCCTCCATTTTGAGAACGTGTCTTCGTAAAACAGCATATCGTAAGCCAAGAATGTTTTAACAGAACTCTTAAGGTGGATCACCACCCGGAAGTCAATACATATTTTAGCTCATTCCCTTAATTACTGCGCAATGAAACGTTACATATTATAAATATTGTACTATAAAATAGAGTTATGTTTCAGCTACAACACAAGACACTGATTCATTTGGTTGTTTCTCCTGATATCGAAAAAAATGTAACAAATAAAATAAAATACTTGATTCGTTTTACAATGAGCACACAAGATGGCGCTTGCTGTTAGATCTTACTAGCAGTGCTCATTTTTATGAAATGTTTATTTGTATATGTAAAGTGCCCTTAAGTAACAATCTTATTACGAAATAGATATATTATTTGACTGTTTCTCGTGCTATGTTTCGCATTTTATTTAAATATTGATTTACAGTTAAGGAAATAGATTTTCAGACGAAATTTGCGCAGAACGCCATTATGCGTTGTTGCCAATTTGTACGTTTACTGTAGTAGTCACAATAAGGAAATTCCTGGATTCTAGCGTTGCAGCTCGAGAAACGGAATCGCGGTAAGGGTCGAAAACTAAGTTCTCCAGTAAGTATCTAAGCAGAATTCCATGATTACTCCCTTTATTATCTGGCATCAGTGACACTCGACACTATTTGGCAATGCTGCACTATTCAAGCAGTGTTTAGCATAGCACCGAGAACACCTTAAACAAAACATGTGGAAAAAAAAATAATACTGAAGGAAATTATAAATAGATATATTACAAGAATTGTTATAATAATAAATTAGGAAAACAATTGGCATAAAGCCTGTAAAAGTTAATAAGAAAAATTAATTCTTTTAAAGTTTGTTCTGACAATGCTCTTGGAGCATTCTCTAAGGGTTTGATACGAATCATGTGACCCTAAAACAAAGTTTGAGATCTAAGGCTTGGGAGAATAAGTGCTGCCCACGTCATTCGAGATGTTTCTCGTTTCTTTTCTATTCTCATCTCAAAAACGAGACCAGAATTATTACATTATTCGTGTCGCGAGCAACACTACCCAAAAGCTAGCTTAAGATAAGGCTTTTCACATTAAAGACTTCACCAAATGCAGGTGATGTGATGAGACCAGCACAATGCTGCAGCCGCCTGTACGAAACGTGTTTCCCTAAGCTAAGTAAATCCATGACATGATTTGGCATGAGGATAGAACGAGAAAATATCCCCACCGAGCATCGAGCCCGTGTCGTCAAGTTTATAAGATTTTTACCAGCTACGCCACACCAAGAAAAACATGTTCAGCGTAGTTATTATCCCTGATGTAAGGGGTTTCCGATTCGATCACAGGGCACATAAGTTTACAGTCCACTAAGGCTCGTGATGATTTATGATGTTTTATTCTTAACAATTGCTACTTAATTACCCATGAGTATTTATCATAAATGTAATCTACAATTATGAAATAATACATAAGGATATGGACTTCAGAAATCTGCTCAATGTACACTTAGATCAGTAGTTCTCAACCTTTTTTACTGACAGCACACTTTACTGAAAGTCCAGCATATCGCGACACTTATTTTACTACTACTACTACTACTACTACTACTACTACTACTACTACTACTACTACTACTACTACTACTACTACTAATAATAATAATAATAATAATAATAATAATAATAATAATACAGGTAATTACATATGATTTCATTTAATCATGAGTTTTGAATACCTTTCAGTAGCGAGGCTATTTGAGACGTGGATCTACAAGTTAACGTGGGATCAGAATCACGAGTTCTTGCCGGAAATCGAACCCGGATCTCCCACGCCAAAGGCGCGTACGCTAACCGCTTAGTCACGAAGAAGCTTCCGGTAATTACATATGAAACCTAATGTTAATTACATATAAATTACTGTAATTAATTAGCAACATTCTGGTAAATAGTATAACTATATTCATTTCCATAAAAAAAAAAATACTAGGAAATCCATTGGACTTGCAAAATTACAGAAGATGAGAAAATGGCAGGAAACAATCGTTCCTCACAATCAACCTTTCTAGTTTATTTTGGGAAGCTTTTGTGGTTATTGTTTTTATATGGCGTGTTTCTATCCTATAGTCGCAATAAAATAACCTGAAGAATTTTTACGAACAACACAACTTAACGAAAAACGCTGCTATAAATACACACTATGGTTTATTGGTCCAAACAAATGCGTACGTTAATTTGACGAAACTACTTTGTCGAAAACAAAATACAAACGAGAAAGTAGAACAATGTCGGAAAGAGGCATACGACACATATTCTTTTTTTTTCTTGTTTTCCCTTTTTTTTAACGAAAAGGAAGTAAATAAAGCACGTGACAGACAGCTCAAGGGAAACAAAGTCTTCAACCACTTCTACCACTAAAGCATCCAACAAAGAGCGAAAGAACAGTTAAGCCATTGGAGGATTACCCACTCAGAAGCTACGAACATGTAAACAACTTCAATCCATCTTACGTCCTCGTTTCAAAACACAATCGAAAAGAACGATCAATAGATTTAGGATCACAGCATAAACAAAACAAAGGGTGGACAAGAAACAGTGGTGTTGTTTCCGATTTTGTCGGAGGAGAGGGGCAAAACTCTTCACCGATCTAAGAGTTTAACACTTTGCAACGAGCTTAAGGGGCACTATCACTGCGAAATTAAGATACCACTAATTTTACAGTAATTACGTGATATCTTCAAATAGATAAAAGGTAATTGAAAAGTGGAACAAGAACTCCCTAGACCACGAGTCACCTACTAAGTTTCCGTTTGCAGTTATTTAGAAACGCGAAAATAAATGCCGATTTTCTAAATGGTTGGAAATCGAAAGCAGATAAGTGAGTCATGATAACGGTATCTCATGTAAAATAATATTGTCTAAGGAGGTCTTGTTCCACTTTTCGATTATCTTTAATCGATCATGCAATTACTGTAAAATTAGCGGTATTTTAATTTCGCAGTGATAGGACCTCTTAAAATCTTCGTTACTGAATTCTCTATGTTTGTCTGTGTGTGTGTGTCTGTTATTTGCGAATTTTTCAGTCCTGAGCCCTCCACTCGATACAGCATCGAAAAACTATCTGAAAAAGTGATGGCATTTTTCGCTTCGCTCTTACCGTTCCCGAGATATTGGCTAAAAACTTTCCATTTCAGGAGATTTAAGAAGCCGTATATCGGGAACCGTAAGTCATAGAGAGATCATATTAGTGTTGATCAATACCTAAGAGAATGGTGAACATTTTGGTACCAAATAGAACCGGTAGCCACTGGTAATCTAGCCACTGCTTCCCAGATATTGGCCCAAAAAGTTCGAATTTCGGGAGGTTTAAGGAGCCATATCTCGGGGACCGTAAGTCATAGAGAGATGATATTTTGCGAACTTTTCAATTTCGAGCCCCGTCCTCTCCCCACCCCCATCCCATTTTGAGGACGTGTCTTCATAAAACAACATATGGTAGAACGTTTTAACAGTATCTTTAAACAAAACATGTGGATTTTTTTAATACTGAAGGAAATTATAAATGGATAGATATATTACAAGAATTGTTATAATAATAAAGTACATAGAACAATTGGTATAAAGCCTGTAGAAGTTAATAAGAAAAATTAATTCTTTTTAAGTTCGTTCTGGCAATGCTCTTGGAGCATTCTCAACTGGCTTTTATACTATAAATGGATAGATATATTACAAGAATTGTTACAATAATAAAGTAGGAGAACAATTGGTATAAAGCCTGTAGAAGTTAATAAGAAAAATTAATTCTTTTTAAGTTCGTTTTGGCAATGCTCTTGGAGCATTCTCAATTGATTTATTACTATAATAGTATACAATTGATTAAAAACTATGGAGTCATCGAACTCAAAAGAGGTAATTTTCCCCCCTGTCCTCCTCAAAGGACTTCCATGACAAGAAGGGAATCTCCCGAACGGACATTGTGTTTGAATATCCAGTTTTGAAAATGATAAAAATCGAAGTCAATATCGAACTCTTGAAATTTAATCAATAAGAATCTAAAACTACCAAAAAATATTTGCGTCTTTTGGGGAGGGCAGGGAAGCAATTGCCTCTCCTTGAGTTTCAGATACCCATGCCTTTTTATAAATTGTATATTAATGTAGTAATATACAGCTGAACGTCTTATGTCAGTGGACTATCTCCTCGTTTCAAAATGCGGCCACGACTGAACTCTGCTTTGTATCTAGAGCAATAATCAACTAATAACATGACGAAGACTTCAAGTTTCAAAATTGCCGATCTTCAGGATTCGAAAAAAAAAAAAAAAATGCAAAAGGATGCTACCTCAGCCTTGCTCAGTAATCCTGTAGCAATTCCACCTAATACCAATAAATGTATTCATCTTATACGTAGAATGTTTAAAGATTTGTTTGTCATGTATTTTGCATGGCTGCCTTTTTTTCTATTACAACTTGTAAAAATGCACTAAGGCGACATGAAGGTTATATCAGCCCAGACGTGCAGGTATAGAGCAATGCTTACGCATGAGAAGTATAATATAGAAGTTGTTAAAGAACTAGAATAGTTAGCAACACAAATGGGTAAAGCGTACGTGCTTTTGCCGTGGGAGACCCAGGTTCGATTCCCGGCGAGAGCTCATGTGGTTCGAATTCCATGTTAATCAGTAGGTCCACGTCTCATATAGCCTCGCTGCTCAAAGGAACGCTCACATCAAATCAATCAAAAATTTACGTAACCTCACGCTCATTCATCAATCCGACATTACGCTCACTCGACCATATACTCATATCATTCCGACATAATGCTCACGTCAACCCAATATCACTCACTTTACATCATTTCAACGTTACGCTCACATCATCAGCCTGACGTCATGCTTCGACCAAGGTTGACCTGAAGACAAAAAGTGAAGCTCATTCGTCTTAGAAAGGTATTAACACAGTGATGTGTCTGTATTTATCGGAAGAGCGATATAACGTTATGTCTCGCGTTATAACTCGTCACGAGAGTTGTTTCAGCTCGTCTTGTGAGTAATCCTAATTTAGATATGCTCACTCAGCTTCACGCTACCAATTTACATCATCCTCACTCAACATTCCGTTGACCAATTTAACACCATGTTTCTCGACGGCTCACATCATAATTTGCAAATTGCAGTAACTCGATCCATGCTCACTCTGTGAGGTTTTGGGTCAAGTGAGCGTGAGTTCCGAATTCATGAGTGCTGACCTAATGGGCTCAGGCATCCATGCAATTAAACATACTCCTCCTATAGGTTGCATTTGCAAATAACTGCGAAACGAATTGACAAATGAAAATAAATTTCAGCGAGGAAGAAAATGACGTTCTCTATGACAAAGAAAACTGGATTATAATTGATCAAATCGTTTTGTAGTTACAGTACTTGTAAATGTAATCTGTAGAGTGTATGTGTATTTTTGCAACTGACTGTACAAACGTTTTTACAGAATGCACTTTGTTACTCTTTTAACTTTTATAGAACGTTCAGACAATGTGACTCACGCACCTTGAGAGTACACCTTAGGGAAAGAGAAGGGAGATTCTAGTTTGTTTTATTGCACGGCTTAAATCCGCCAGGACCTGCGTGCGACCAGTTTATCACTGGAAGCAGAGAGATTTTTCTTCATCCAGCGATGGAACGTCTGCTGAGAGGAGGATGCAGGGATTGGTCATAAATCTGGAAGGAACACGGTGATTTCTATTCCACGCCACGTAACAAGTTGCTCCACAACAGATGACTTCTCAACCAATTAACGATTTCTCTTCCCCTTTCTCTTGCCTTGCTTTGATAACAGGGGAGAAACCCTTGATGCGGACGGCGGAGTTTCCCAAAACAACATACTCCACCGCAACAATACAGGCAACATAAATTACGAAACACAACGTTGAAGCAGCTTCTACTATTTTCAATAATTCTAATTTACACTGTGCGGTAGAGAATCTGGTTCCTTGATACCAAAGCAGGAAGTCAAGAGTACCTTCTCTGAAGGAATATCAATTCAAGTAATCAAGCCGCAAATCGCAAGTTCTTTGAAAAATGAAATGAAATCTTTAAGCTTTACGTCAAACGAAAATGCCGGATAGGCTAAAGGAGAGGGTGATGATGAGACATGAATGTATTGGTGGAATGAAGAAAGTGGGAGGAAACAGGAGAACCCCAAGAAAACCCACGTACACGGTATTTGTTCAGCGCGAACTGTGATCGAACTAGGGACCCCATATACCAGAGGTGAACGCTCTATCACTGAGCCACCGCTTCCCATGGTAAGCTCTTGTACTGTATACACATGATATCCTACCCTGTTTCAATGTATTTCTTTCTAGATTTCCCGTGTAAAGTTTTGATTCAAATGAAAAAGAAGCTGGTCACTTTACCCCTAGTGTACTGATTGACTGAATTACACTGGCTTAAATGAGAAGGAACCTGCCTTTTGCATAAAAGTTAAGAGAAAACAAAATGGTCCCATGATTATGCCTTGTAGGTTCAAGGAGAATGAGGATGTAGGAGGATACGCGACACTCTTGGACAAAACCCAGAGACGCGATGTTGTCCACTGCAAATTCATATGACCTGCCACCGAATCACGGACCTCTAGCAATAGAGGTGAGGATTCTAACATTGGTCCATTATGCCCTCCTTTAGACATGACGAGACAAGAATGATAACTTAACTGGAAGTCGAAATGCTGATATGGAGAAGAATTTAGAAAACAGTTCGGTGAAATACGATAATAGACTCTAATAAAGACAGGGGCCGCGGTGGCTCAGTGGTCGAGCGTTCACCTCTGGTGCTTGGGGTCCCGGGTTCGATCCCAGCCCCCGCCAAGTGAACTTTGTGGTGGACAAACACCGTGTGCGTGGGTTTTCTCGGGGTTCTCCCGTTTCCTCCCACTTTCTTCATTCCACCATTTCATTCATTACTCATCATCACCGTCTCCTTTAGCCTAACCGGCATAACCGTGGGACGTAAAACTCAAAGATTTCATTTCCTTTTTTCTAATAAAGACAGCAAAGAGGGTCCCGCGAAAGCTAGATATCGTTTTATCACAGGCGATCAACAATTCTTCGCTGCTTTGCAGTTTGCATACAAGCTAGGGAATGGTATCACTTTTAAATGGAATATAGATGGTCAACGTTATCTGTGAAGATACTAACGTGTTGATTCCTTTAATGAACTCACGATCAGCCGAGATAATTGCAATAAGAAAATCTATTTATCCTTGTGTACAGGCAACCAACAACTCTTTGCCACTGCACAGGTTGCATACAAGTTAGGGAAGGTATAACTTTTAAATGGGATACAGAGAGCAAGTTATCAGAGAATATAATTGTATTAACGGATTGACTCCATTTAAGAACTCTGTCGAGATAATTGCGATAAGAAAAGCTACTTATCCTTGTATTATAGGCAATCAACATTTCTTTGCTACTGTGCAGGTTGCATAGAAGTTAGGGAATTATATGGCTTTTAGATGGGATATAGATAATCACCGTTATCAGTGAAGATATTAAAGGATTGACTCCATTAACGAACTCAGCTGAGATAATTGTAATAAGGAAAGCTACTTATCCTTGTATTATAGGCAACCAACATTTCTTTGCTACTGTGCAGGTTGCATAGAAGTTAGGGAATTATATGGCTTTTAGATGGGATATAGATAGTCACCGTTATCAGTGAAGATATTAAAGGATTGACTCCATTAACGAACTCAGCTGAGATAATTGTAATAAGGAAAGCTACTTATCCTTGTATTATAGGCAACCAACATTTCTTTGCTACTGTGCAGGTTGCATAGAAGTTAGGGAATTATATGGCTTTTAGATGGGATATAGATAGCCACCGTTATCAGTGAAGATATTAAAGGATTGACTCCATTAACGAACTCAGCTGAGATAATTGTAATAAGGAAAGCTACTTATCCTTGTATTATAGGCAACCAACATTTCTTTGCTACTGTGCAGGTTGCATAGAAGTTAGGGAATTATATGGCTTTTAGATGGGATATAGATAGCCACCGTTATCAGTGAAGATATTAAAGGATTGACTCCATTCACGAACTCAGCTGAGATAATTGTAATAAGGAAAGCTACTTATCCTTGTATTATAGGCAACCAACATTTCTTTGCTACTGTGCAGGTTGCATAGAAGTTAGGGAATTATATGGCTTTTAGATGGGATATAGATAGCCACCGTTATCAGTGTAGATATTAAAGGATTGACTCCATTAACGAACTCAGCTGAGATAATTGTAATAAGGAAAGCTACTTATCCTTGTATTATAGGCAACCAACATTTCTTTGCTACTGTGCAGGTTGCATAGAAGTTAGGGAATTATATGGCTTTTAGATGGGATATAGATAGTCACCGTTATCAGTGAAGATATTAAAGGATTGACTCCATTAACGAACTCAGCTGAGATAATTGTAATAAGGAAAGCTACTTATCCTTGTATTATAGGCAACCAACATTTCTTTGCTACTGTGCAGGTTGCATAGAAGTTAGGGAATTATATGGCTTTTAGATGGGATATAGATAGCCACCGTTATCAGTGAAGATATTAAAGGATTGACTCCATTCACGAACTCAGCTGAGATAATTGTAATAAGGAAAGCTACGTATCCTTGTATTATAGGCAACCAACATTTCTTTGCTACTGTGCAGGTTGCATAGAAGTTAGGGAATTATATGGCTTTTAGATGGGATATAGATAGCCACCGTTATCAGTGTAGATATTAAAGGATTGACTCCATTCACGAACTCAGCTGAGATAATTGTAATAAGGAAAGCTACTTATCCTTGTATTATAGGCAACCAACATTTCTTTGCTACTGTGCAGGTTGCATAGAAGTTAGGGAATTATATGGCTTTTAGATGGGATATAGATAGCCACCGTTATCAGTGAAGATATTAAAGGATTGACTCCATTCACGAACTCAGCTGAGATAATTGTAATAAGGAAAGCTACTTATCCTTGTATTATAGGCAATCAACATTTCTTTGCTAATGTGCAGGTTGCATAGAAGTTAGGGAATGATATGTCTTTTAAACGGAATATAGATAGCCACCGTTATTAGTGAAGATTTTAATGGATTTACTCTTTTTACGAACTCGGCCGAGATAATTGTAATTGTTCAAGCTATCTATTGCAACAAACAAAACTCAAAAATTATCTGCGTAGTAACAGTGTAACCTTATGTATCCCATTGCGCGACCCTAGTAAGACGTGTTAGCACGGATTGGCAAGAGAAGGTGCAGAACACCAGGAAGAGTTAAAAGAAACGTTGTTATTTAATCTAATACAAATAAAATAATAAGTTTGTTTGTGTGTCTGTCAGTTTATGTGCGACCTGGGGACCAGACGAGTGCTCGAGAGTTACCAAATTTTGGTCACGGGTTCCTTGGTCCAAGCCCCAGACCAAGACGAAGAGATTTTTTTAAAAATTCGAACCAGGGGGGTCTCAGCCGGGGCGTTTACCGGGGCATGTAAAAGTAGTAGTAGAAAATGACCGATATTAGTGTCGATTTCATAGTTTTCGCGGTCGCTGAGACCAATGGTGAACCTTCGATAGCATTAACTTCCACATTCACCCCATTCGGACGCAGGCCGGGGGTTACCGGGGAGGAGGAATACCGAGATATGTAAAAGTAATCCAAAAAGGAAAGATATTAGTCAATTGTTGTTCACTTTGTTTACATAGATATTTTATCTGATTCTTGCGAAGTGCGGGCATTTCAGCTACTTGATAATATGGTTGAAGGAAATGCTAGACGGTAAACGTGCAAGGGAAAAATTGAAACTGACGTCATGGGGTAAATTTGACGTCAATATGCAAAAGACGAATGGAGGATTACAATGCACACGACTGAAGTCAAAATAGTTACGATGCTGGCATGATGAAAGATGAGTGAACGTCAATTATTTACAAAATTTATAATTCAACATGGAAAATTAATTGGAATATTTAGCTTAGCTTTTCCTTCGTTTAGAGAACCGGAAAGACAAATAAAACGTAATGACAACCAAATAATTAATGAATTACATCGTGAGACCAATAACAAACTTCAAAACGTTTGAATACGAATATCAAAAAATGGATTTTTGACAGTAGCTGATTAACTTTAATATAATCAATCATACTGCATTTTATTTATTTATTTACCATTATTTACCTAGATAATTGAATTGCTGTGAACATTATCCAAATAAACACAATACGCATTTTCCCACAGCATATATTGTTGATTGGTGATTTTAAATTTATGACACTGTTTTGAGAACGATTGCTTTCATTCGTTTATGGTGATTAAGATACTGTAGCAATCGGTAATCATATGCTACAAATGTTGTAATGTTTCGCCATTTTTTAAATATATATATTTTAAATATTTCAGCCTGCATAATTAAAAAGTTGGAGGATTCTAAGAAAAGACTGTGTTGCAGCGGAAGAATTATTTTGATTTTTTTTTTTTTTTTTGCCTTTAATATTGTAAAATTACCTTAAGTGGTCCCATCACGGCGAAATTAAAATACCGCTAATTTTACAGTAATTATGTGATATCTTCAAATAGATAAAAGATAATCAAAAAGTGGAACAAGAGCTCGCTAGACAATGTTATTTCACATGAGATACCGTTATCACGACTCACTTATCTGCTTTCGATTTCCAGCCATTTAAAAAATCGGCATTTATTTTCGCGTTTATAAATGGTTGCAAATGGAAAGCTACTAGGTGACTCGTGATAACGCTATCTCATGCAAAATAATATTGTTTACGGCACTCTTGTTCCACATTTCGATTATCTTTTAGTTATTTGAAGATATATAACTACTGTAAAATTAGTGGTATTTTAATTTCGCAGTGATTAGGAAAACCCAGGAAAACCTCACTTAGGATAACTGGCCTGAAAACGCTTTTACACTTTTCCTACAGTGCCCCACCGGGAATCGAACCAGAGACCGCTTGCACCAACGATGAGAGCGCTAGCGACTACGCTACACAGGGTCTGGTCGCTATATTATGGTAAAAAGATTAGCTCAGGACCGTGGAGCATGAACTCTTGTAAATTTGAAGAGAATGCCCTGCCAAAAATGAAGCAATAAGTATGATGATGATAATGATGATGATTGTTTTAAGGATTAACGCCGTTAGGAATCTTTTAAACATAACTGCGATTGTTATTTAAAAAAAAAAATGATTTTTCCTTAAAGGAAAGCAGCCGTGAACGTTTTTCTTGTGCCTACAGAAACGAATTCTCTGGTTCAAATGAATCTTCCACGGTTTCTAGAGAAAGAATGTCCTCCAGCTCCAGGAGAGCAGTTGATGTTGCTGAGAGAACAACGTTGCCTTCTTCAGATTCAGAGCGAATGAGCGTTTGTTGTTCTTCACCCCTTTCCTTCCGCGATGACAACAGGGGAGAGTCTTCCGGTGGAGGGTTGAATGGTGTAATTGTGTCATAAAATAATCGACCCTCAGGACAGAATGTCACTCTTCAAAACCGGAACACACGAGGCTGCGGGAAACCACAACACTCCCGGTCTCACTCGCAACGATGGTATTCAGTCGCTGGACGAAGAGCTATATTTCACTAACAGAGCGGCGTTTCTTATAACATCCATCAAACCGTAAAGCGTTACATTATACAGTAAACCTTTAATTATCCGAATTCACTCATCCGGATTAATATAAGGAAATTTACCCCCCCCACACACACACACACAAAATTAAAATTATTTATTGAAATTTGAGCTGTGTGTACTCGTTCGTAAGGAAAAAATCCTTGAAATTACTATTCAAACCTATGTTAAAATTTGGGTTTATTAGGAATTTTCAAAATGTGTATTTGGATAATTTAAAATCGGTATTTCACCAATATCAGATGTACACTTATGTCCAAAATGATTGTCGCATGTCTAGAAATATGTTGTTGTTGGAATATAATTTGATAACGAATTCGAACGGTATTTCTTACAATGTTAGTATGTGTATAATCGGCAAAGACATGTATGTGGCAATTTTCATGTCAAAAGAGCAGTAAATAAGAATAATAAAACGAAAATGAAACTTTCTTGTCCATTTAGCAACATTTTGTTTTAGTCATTCTAATTTTCGTATTTATAATTCTTTTCCTATGAAATTTACCACAAATACACATTTCCCGATTATACACATAGTATCGGTATTAAAAGTACCCTGCAAAATCATTATCAAATTATATTCTTACAAGAAGACAGTTATAGATATGCAACAATCATTTTGGACATGAGTGTACATAGTGTATTTCTCTATTTTCATGCTCTGAGAATATACTTATATTTTAGAAGCGATTTTAGAGATTTCTTTCTTTTTCTTTTTGGATCAAAAGATTCAATATATTTCAATCAAAAATTTTCTTGTACGCCTTATATCTGGAGAAATACATATAGTGTAACCAAACCTAAACTATCACTTAACTCAGTATGATGTGCTTATTCCGTAAAAAATACGAAAACTCGATTTAGGGGCCGTTCAAAAATTGTATTGTCCCTGATGTAAAAACTAATTATTGGCCAAGATCGCAATCTTTTGATTTATTTATTTTTGATCACTCCTAAAATTCTTGGCCAAGATCGCAATCTTTTGATTAATTGATTGATTTATTTTTGATCACTCCTAAAATTCTTGGCCAAGATTACAATCTTTTGATTTATTTATTTATTTTTGATCACTCCTAAAATTCTTGGCCAAGATCGCAATCTTTTGATTTATTTATTTATTTATTTATTTTTGATCACTCCTAAAATTCTTGGCCAAGATCGCAATCTTTAGATCCATTTATTTGGATCATTCCTAAAATTCTTGTCTATTTTACAACATTTACCACAAGTTTCAATTTATGGACAGACATATTTAACTAAGTACGAGAATTAAATCAACAGAAAGACTAATACAGTATGAACTGCTCTCTCTTTTAATAATCGCCATGTATGTACCTTGTATATTGATATATTACATTCGCATTCAAATTCCACACGAATAAAATACAAAAACGAAAAAGAAAAAAAAGAAAGAAAGAAAAATCGAATGATAGAACACGCAGCAGAAAAATGAAACAGTGGCTTTGACAATTACAGTACCGTAATTGAATTCATTAAACGAGGAGTTTCGAGGGATGGGTAGGGGAGTTAAAACATTCCAGAAAATACAATCGTTTATTTACAGACTGTCCTGTCCGTTGTTCGAAGCAAGGGAAACGTGATTTTCATTAGCAGAGCACGGATGAAGAGGAAAATTTGTTAACTTAAACATTGCGAGGGCTTTGTGTGTGTATAAGTTAGGCGCTTTGAAAGTGACCAAATCAATTTAGTTTTGAACCTACTCCCACTTAAATCGAATTTAGCTGATCAACTTTGACAAGCGAAGAGGAAACGGTGATCCCTCAGATGCACGCCCTTCATTAACTGATGCAGTGGATCTGATTCCCCTCCCCTACCTCCCCACTATCACAGTTTTTCAATACAACAATTTACAAAGATAAACGGCTTCATTAAAGAGCACATTGGTCACATCGGAGAGTCAATATCGTTCCGCCACTTTTCTTAACGCCACATCTTAGTGGTACAGCTTTAACCTTTGGTGTGACGAGTCTCTACTTTGATTCCCAGCCCTAGGAATTTTTGATTATTAAAAATTATTTATTCGATGCTGCCAGCACTTCGTGAAGACTTTAGAATTCCCTCCAACCCAGGGCTAAAAGTAGCATTACAAAAATACACATAACACATCCAGCCAATTTTAATGATCAATTTTCGTGAAATCCATTCTAACTGAAATATTTTTATTTTTCATATTCTGCTTGTGTTCATGACTTTTGCCGGGATTCTTCCATTTTTTCCTAATTTCCGTTATTCTACGACTTATTTCATCCAATCAATTACACTAAACCTTCCATACGGACGCTCAATATAAAGTTAATCGCAACGAAAGCTCTTCTGCGTCCACATAATCACTTAATTAAACACTATTAGCACACAAATTTTATCATTTTCCCTAATCGATCTTTTTTTCTTAATATACTTTTCCTTTTCAGCAGAGAGGCTATATGAGATCTGAACCTACAGCGTAACGTGGGATCCAAACCATATCAGCTCCCAACAGGAACTGAACACAGCTCAGCGACACCAAAGCTTTATACGCTGACCATTTCACAATGAGAAAATTCAACACGTTAATCGAATATTCCCCAGTAAGCTGATGCATTTTTAACAACTATAATTGTTCGTAAAGCGAGCTTAAAAAGGTCGAGTTATTAGAACACTGTATCAGTAGCATATATCAACGCCACAGCTGCTACTGAAATACCGCTTCTCGTAAGATCATAGAAGTTAAGCAGTGCTGGGTCTGGTAAGAGAGAAAATAGGTGACAATTCGAATTCGCCCGATGCCGTTGTCATTGCTGAGTCCACCCAGCATCATGAGGACAATTGGGGAGCTATTTCAAAGAAAGAAATAGAGAACTCTGATTTAGAAAGCCAGGATCAATGGTAAGAGGAGCCGATGTCCTGACCACATATTATGTCAAAACCATGAGTGCCACAAGCTGGCATCTAATGGCTATTGCATAGGCAGCTCTAGTTCATCAATGGCTCCTAATGGCTGTTGCGCCGACAGCTCTAGTTCATCAATGGCTCCTAATGGCTGTTGAGCCAGGAGCTTTAGTTCATCAATGGCTCCTAATGGCTGTTGAGCCAGGAGCTTTAGTTCATCAATGGCTCCTAATGGCTGTTGAGCCAGGAGCTTTAGTTCATCAATGGCTCCTAATGGCTGTTGAGCCAGGAGCTTTAGTTCATCAATGGCTCCTAATGGCTGTTGAGCCAGGAGCTTTAGTTCATCAATGGCTCCTAATGGCTGTTGAGCCAGGAGCTTTAGTTCATCAATGGCTCCTAATGGCTGTTGAGCCAGGAGCTTTAGTTCATCAATGGCTCCTAATGGCTGTTGAGCCAGGAGCTTTAGTTCATCAATGGCTCCTAATGGCTGTTGAGCCAGGAGCTTTTTAGTTCATCAATGGCTCCTAATGGCTGTTGAGCCAGGAGCTTTAGTTCATCAATGGCTCCTAATGTCTGTTGCACCGACAGCTTTAGTTTATCAATACGATACATTTAGTAACATAGAAACATCGAATGTTACTTAATCCCCAGTTTAATAAACGTAAAAAATATAATAACGAACATTTTACTAGTCTAATTTCGTTAACCAGAAAGAATTTCTGAAAATACTTACAAAAATAAATCTTTATTATTACTGCTATAGTGATAAAAGCGATATCGTGATAAAGCACGGACTTCCTCCAGTAACAGAAAAATGATTACCTAACGCCCGAGTCGTTGTAGGAAGCAAGGGAAATGAAGCATATGGAAAGAGATGTGAGAGCAATATCCTGTATGGAAGAACAAGACAAACATTCACTCCTCACGCCATGCACGATACAAAGCACCGACAGACAGCCTTCATGAAAAACAACAATTGCACTCCCGCACGCGAAGGCAATGCGGTACACACGACACTCATTCTGCATTTGGAACATTCGATATAAATAGAATGACCAACAGAAATAAACTATAAAAGTAGTATTGAGTACGATGTGGTGTACGGATCTGAAAGTGTGTACCTTACTCATCGCAGAGAACAGACGCCGAGAGTTTCCGACAACAATGCTTCTATGGATGTCATCATCCTCCCCATCACCGGTATTCTGCCAATGGTAGCAGGTCACTAAAATGGTCGCAAGGAGTCGTGAAGCTTGGATCTAGATCTACCGATTTCGCCAGCCAATAGAACACGAGAGTGTGTCCCGGTCGTCAACTCCCAGCCGCGATTTTTTTTTTCAGTGTCGTCTCTCATGTTATACAGAGAACATCTCCCGAAGGTTTAGTGCTGTCGGACTGCCACTAAGTTTCGTTTAGTTTTGTTTACTGTTCTGGTGTTGTCCTTGTTTTACATCTTCCCTTTTATTATTGTTATCGTTTGATTGGTATAAATGTTTATCGTTCATGTAGATTTTTAATTTTTATTTCGCTCGTTCACTATGTCTTCAAAGTTGGTGTAATTTTAATGTTTCACGTTTTCTCAAGTGTGCGTTCGGCAGGCAGCTCTAGGAATCGAGCCGAATTCTTTCGATGTGCCACACGTGAGTGAGTAAAAGCAGTTCTATGATTGGTGTAGAGTTCAGGCTTCATGAATCGTTGTGGTCACTAAAGCCGCTCAACGAGACTTTTATGCATTACTATCGTCAGCTAACAATTCGTCTTGTCACGTTAATATCTCCAATTGTAACGTATTTCACTCCTCCCTCTTTTTTTCTTCCACCGTTCGTTCTACCATCTACGGATTAGTGGCCCAGAAGTAGTCACCAATCATGTGCCCCGGAGACGACAAGAGGCACTATTGTCATCCTAATCCTATAATAAACATGATTCTCTCTTCTCACTAAATGTATCATTTTCTTTTTCTCGTGCGTATCAAAGCATTCCACTCAAACATAACGCACCAAAATCAAGGAAATGAAAGTCTATATTTTTCTTATGAGGGATCGTCAAAATTTAATCAAATCCGCGACAAAAGTTGTTTCCGATTGGTGAAACTAGTTTCGTAAATAACTTCACAATGAAGGACAATTTATGTAGTTTCAGTAACTGAAAAAGCATGTAATTTTCTGTGCTTTCCAAGGTCGCGGTGGCTCAGTGGCAGAGCATTTACCTGTGGCGCAATGGTTTCCTGTTTCGATCCCAGCTCACACCAAGTTCACTTTGTAGTGGACAAACACCGTATACGTGATTTTCTCGGACGTGATTAGGTTCTCCCGTTTCAACCAACTTTCTTCATTCCAGAATTTCATTCATTTCTCATCACCGCCGTCTCCTTTAGCCTAGCCGGCATAACCGTGGGACGTAAAACTTGTAATTTCATATCTGTACGTTCCAGCCATACCACCGTTATTCCCAAAATAAATTTCACCAAACGGAAAGAACTTTTGTCGCTGACTGTACAACTCCTGCAGAATATAAGAGATAATGTTGAGTCCAAACAGTGTGTATAATATTTTTTGTGTAGTCTGTTCAAAATTACTGCACTATTTTTCAAAATGGGAAAATTATTAAATATGAAATTATATTTGAAACAGTCAGGACAAATGTCACGCCGGGAATCTAATACATGAATATTCCAGTAGTAGAAATCATTGATGCATTATAAAATATTGCAGCTACTTTCGACTCGTCGAGTTTGTCTGACTCGCCAGGTCAAATCGGATCTGAGAAAGGAGATCTGGGACAGGGTGAAAGTTTTTATTCAAGTGGCCTAAATGGCGCGGGCGCTCTCCTGGCAAGCAGATTGATACAAGAGCAACGAAAATAAACGTCCATTTTATTAATTTATCATTGCATGCTAGACTGTGTCGCCTCCCGCTGAGTATTCGGCACATTGTTGCAGAATGTCCGAAATACTCAGATCTCCAAGAATGTTTCGGACTCCGTAATAATGTTAGTCTGTTTTGGGGACAATCTGTTTATAGTGACCTATTCAGTTTTACCTGTGCGATTGAAACACATAACGCTCTCTGAGGCTTTTTTCTCTTTTTAGTACGTACACACTTGATTTGTTTTACTACCATTACTAGTCTTTTTTTACTATTATTACTAGACTTTAGGCTATCTTCTTTTATTTAATCATTTAGCTTTTTCACAACTTTTGTGTTTGTAGCGTAGTTCAGACCGGCAACACCGCGGCACTCGTTGCCTGTTTAACTTCTAAAGTAAACACACTTTCGTTCGTTCTATCGGCTTTTTAATGTTAATTTGATGCTTACTTATAAAAAGTTTACAAACAGGTGAAACATTCAAGCAAAAGACAATCAGATTCATGACTACTTAGCCTGATGAAGGTAATGATGCAATGCCGAAATTGTTAGTTTAACGTTTCACGACTATGCACCGAGGTTAAGCGAGTTCTTCGTGGTAATGAATGAAATGGTGGAATGAAAGAAGTGGGAGAAAACGGAAGAAGCTCGAAAAACACACTCACATACAGTGTTTGTCTTACCGTGGACAAGATGGGATCGAACCAGGGACCCTATACACCACAGGTAAGTGATCTAGTACTGAGCTACCACGGCTCCCTGCAGAAAGTGTAACACAAGGTAAATAATGTAAGTATTTTGCTTTGATCAGACTTTGATCTTCTACTTAAAAGGCCTCATCCCAGCGAAATTAAAATACCGCTAACTTTACAATAGTTATGTGATATCTTCAAATAGATAAAAGATAATCGAAATGTGGAACAAGAGCGCCCTAGACAATATCAGTTTACATGAGATACCGTTATCACGACTTACTTATCTGCTTTCGATTTCGAGCCATTTTGAAAATCGGCATTTATTTTCGCGTTTCTAAACGGCTGAAAACGGAAAGCCACTAGGTGACTTGTGATAACGGTACCTCGCTCAAAATAATATTGACTAGAGCGCTCTTGTTCCACATTTCAATTATCTTTTATCTATTTGAAGATATCACATAATTACTGTAAAATTGGCGGTATTTTAATTTCGCCGGGATGAAGCCTCTTAAGTTATTTCCAAAGCCAGAATATACATTATACAACGAATATGTGCCGTTGTCCCAACCTTATGTAAAAATACGGGAAAAGAGTTTCTAAGTTAGTAATAATTGTTAACATACGAGGTGCATCCAAGTTATAATACCTACATTTTTCTCTGCTTTTGATAATAGTGACGTTTGCATTACAAGAACAGCGTGTAATAATTCGTTTTCTCCATTTGTGTAGTGTGACATCGCTTGAAATTGCCAGTTGAGTGAGATATGATGGATTGTTTATTATGCGTTCGTGGGTGCCACAGTTCAAAGAGGGCAGAACGTCGTGTGACAACAAAACAAAACAATCTCGGCCTCGCACAAGCTGGTCTGACGACAGTGTGCACAGATCTCGGTAAAATGTCAACTTTGGAGGCTAAGTGTTCCACATTCATTCGGCGATCCTCTAAAACAATTTTCTCCATTCATTCGATCATGTCGTCAGATTGGCTTGTGCGACGACGAGATTGTCTTGGTTTGTTGATAACGCATCCGTGACACAATCATCACATGTCTCAGTCAACTAGCGATGAATTTCAAGATCACACCATGCAAATGGAGAAAACGACCAGTTTCCTATCAAATACAGTCATCATTCTCACCGCTGCCGCTAGAGTTGTGTGTCGTACCGTGTTGCCATCTCTATCGCACATTGACAACGAGTGCTTGCGTATTTTAAAACAAACAGCGCGTTTCTATCTGATACCAGTTCTGAGAAAAAACAACTGGAAGTGTTATAACATGAATGCACCTCGTATGATTGTCCACATCTCTTGTTTACTCGAACGCATTTAACTCCGCATTTATCGATTTTCAGCACAAAGGAACTTTTTTTTTCTAATGCAAAGTAAGTGCAAACACCCTCTAGAAAATATTAACTACAAACTGATTTGTATCTCTTTTCTTTTGTGAAACAAAAGAGGTTGGAAGCAGAGGCTTCTCGGAGGAACATTCTTAAATTCACGATAATTATCTATTCATGATCATCGTAATCAATTAACGCACATCGTAATTTAAAAAGAGCTGAGTCCCAAGTCAACGACTTTTCGTACAATAAAAACTCTTCGTATATATCCTTATTTTATCTTCTTAAATATACTAACAAAACCATAAAGCATTGGCTATCCAGTTCCTTTGGTGAAGGCGGAGCTCCTACGAAATCTTTCTCATTCTTTATTGCAGCCTTATCTCACGAAGACAGATGAATGAGCCGAACCTTTGATCACGCCGACCGTCATCATTTCACCTCTATTCAAGGTGTATCTTTCTTTTTTGTTATTTCGTCATCCAAAAAGAAAGAGAAGAAAAAAGGCCATGACGAGGATGCTTTCTAAGTTCCAACAAGCGTTTTCATCACAACAGCCACAAATGCCTCCCTCAAAGAATTCCCAAGATGGTTTACAGTGAAAGAACTTCGTTAGCCACGGTCAAAATCTACAACAAAAGATGGCTGATTGTCACTAATATATTAACTTTCAACAAAATCCATTAGCATCGTTGAGCAAAAAAAAATATATTACCCACCTATCCATTTATTTACCTTGTTATATAAAGTGTTTATTATTATTATATCTTATATAAAACATAGCATCCTACTATTCTCATATTCACGTGTGTTAGACTCTGGATGATATTGTGCTGTTGGCAGACAGTGAGAGAGAGAGCGAGAGAGAGAGAGAGAGAGAGAGAGAGAGAGAGAGAATAGAAGCAGGTCTAAATGGAATGCAAGAGGTTCTTAGCAGCAAAATCAATATGAACATCGACAACACTAAAATTGAAATAGAAAATGAGATGCGCAAGAAAACAAATTACATGAAAAAAAAAAAAAAGATCAAAACAGATCACATGTATCCCACATTACATATTGATTTGCGTCAACGCATGCGAAATTTTCATTGTAGTTTGCGACAGTCGACACAGCACTAAGGCTTGCTAGACACTATGAGATAAATCCTAGGAAGTACTTTACACTGCAAAAAAATACAGAAAATATTTTTAGACACAGTAGGACACTGTACATATTACCTACACTCTTTGAACTCCTCCAGATGACACATATTCACCCCTTGTAGATACTGTGTTATCCAAGTATGTCCCAGATGTATGAACAAAATGTGTAAAATGTATGTCATTACTTTGTTTTCGAACTGTTTGCCGAAAAGAAGTGTTTTATATAGGTCATACTAGATACTGTTTGCGGAGAATGAACGCTTTTGGTCACGTGAAGAACACTTTATATATTTTCCCCTCAACATCTGTACTAAAAGTGTTTAAATGCTGTTTTATTTTATTTTATTTTATTTTATTATTATTAATATTATTATTATTTTCTGTTTTTTTACAGTGTAAGATTTATCTTAGGAAAAATGTTACAACACATCACGTAGGAAATCCTACCCTTTTGTGCCATACAAGTAAAGATTTTTCCTGCCTGACCGAAGAACGTTGCGAGATGTTGATCCATAGTGCATTGCGGAAAAAAAGAGAGAGAGAGAGAAAGAAAAAAGAAAAAAAGGCGCCTAGAGTTGAACAAGCAATTGGTAGTGTGAGAAGTGTTAAAATGCTAATGATTCTCTTCGATCGTGTACAAATTTGGCGGCTGACAGGGAGAAAAGAAATTTGTTTTCACTTTCTCTCACCTGATGCCGCTCAAATCGAAATCTTACGAATTAGAGTTACGATGCGTTGTGCAAATTTTGCGGAAATTGTTAAATAATAAGCCCCTCGTAGAGGAGGTGCAGGAACGCTTATATTTAGGGAGTCAAGTAAGAAATAAAAATGAAAATGAAATGAAACCTTTCAGCTTTATGGCCTACGATTATGCCCCGAAGGCTAAAGGGGACATATGGTTAATGGAAGTCTAACAGAACTGCTGGAATGAGAATATAGGAGAAAATCAGAAAACCCAAAGAAAACCTATCAGGTCCTTATCTACGGGGGCCATGGGGAGCCAGCCCCTAAATTCTTACTGGTCCCTAAAAATTTAACGGTAGGCTTGCAATTGAACTATAATATGGTTGGATCGGCTCCCTAATTTTACCACCCCCTACATTTTTCGGCTGGCCACGGGCCTGAAACCTACAAACACAATGTGAACCATTAACTCTCATGGTCTAGGGTCGAAACAGCAACCCACAACATCAGAGTTGAGCTCTCTGCCACTGAGATACTGTAGGGTCTACTCTCAAAGTAGGAAGTGATAACAGACAAGATTTTAGTTCAAGCCAACAAAACAAAATCTTTCATCCAAAAGCACGGGCGCCGATTTCGGAGGGCGAGGAGCAGTCGTGTTGCCCAAATTATGATCGCCTCCACAAGATCTCCATATATTTACTTGGATATCTGACAACAGAACACATATACCTGAAGTATCCTTCCCTCCCTCCCCTCGGTAACAAAGAAATCGGCGCCGATGATCGGAAATAACATGAAACTCAGATTCCAAATCTAATCATCAATGATTTGCTGGTTCTTACACTTTCCGCAGATGTTCTGGATTGCTTTATCCACAAGACAGAATTAAAAGTATCAAAAATTGCATTGGTATCATTTCAGAGGTTGACAATCGAGTGATTCGCCCTCAGGTAGAACTGAGGCAAAGAGGTAGCAATGGTAGCGTAAGAAAGGAACTGAGTGCTAAATACAGAAGCGTTTTAAAGTGGAACGTTAGTAAAACTAGATGACAATGCCAACCAATGTATAATCGATCCAATGCTTTATGATTATCTATCTAATATAAACAAAATAAAGTGTTTGCTTGTGTCTCTCTGCGGTCTGGAAACCAGACGAGTGGACCCAGAGTTACCAAGTTTTGGTCACGGGTACCTTGGTCCAGGCCAAAAACCAAGACGAAGAGTTTTCTTAAGATTCGAACCAGGGTCTCTGGGGGGGTGTTTACCGAGATATGTAAAAGTAGCAGAAAATGACTGATATTAGTGTCAAATTCAGTTTTGGCGGTCGCTGAGATCAATGGTGAAACTCCGATCACATTAACTTCCAAATTCATCCCATTCGGCTGCGGGCCGGGGACATCGAGGAGGGGGATACCAAGACATGTAAAAAAACAATCCAAAATGATTGATGTTAGTGTCAAATCCATAGTTTTCGCGGTTGCTAAGATAAATGGTGATACTTCCACAGGCGTTGACTTCCAAATACAGCCCCCATCGGCTGGTGGCCAGAGTCGTTTTTGTTAAAATTCGAACCAGGGGGTCTCAGGGGGGGGGGTTACCGAGATATGTAAAAGTAGTAGAAAATGACCAGTTCAATTTCTTTACATAGATATTTTATCCGACCCATGCAAAGAATGGGTATTTCAGCAAGTTATTGATAAAATTCAAAAATTGCTGGAATATATCTTTTCCAACTTATCTAGGAAAACACTGCCAACATTGTTGGAAGCCGTAAGGAGGGAAATTAACCAAGTTTATTTTATCTTATCACGAATGTTGCTGTGTAAATTACTGACTCTTTTTGTGTATATGTTGTTATTTGTATTATACTCTGTATACACAACTGGTATATCTGTTTAAAAAAAAAAAAAGAAAAGAAAACGAAAGAAAACAATTTGGTGTTCCTGAGGGAAGCCGCCAAGACCATCTTCTTCCATGATCACTCCATACTGCACCGATCGCTTGTGGCAGTGAAAGTGAACAAGTGAAAAGCTAAAAGAGCCTTTAATCGATGCAGCTGATGGGATGGGGACGAAAGATAAGCTTTTATAACGAACACTGCCAATAAATAATTGCTATCAGCATCCCCACTAAAGAGCATAAATTACACACACACTCCTTTTTATCGTCCTGCGACCAAAGGCAACCATATCTTTCAATGATCACAAACGTATTGATCTCACAGAAAAGTATTTGACTTCAGTGTGAGCTAATCGAAGGTTATCATGAGTGCCAACGACATGTGAGAACAGATGAACAGTTGGGAGTTTTCGGAAAATTTATACGAGTTAGCAATCTGAAGCGAAACCAGAAAAAAAGAGTGACCTAATAGTTTGTTTACTGCCGTAAATTGTTTAATACGAATATAAGCAAGTAGAATGTTAAAAAAAAAAAAAAAAATCATCACTAGTAAACACGATCTAAATACGAAACGGCTACTTGTAACCAGTCGCGCATTTAGAAGGTAAAACGTGTCGTCAAAGTAATATTACGTCTTGGAGAGTATTGTATATGATTTTTTCCAATTATTTCTCTACATTTATTTATTATCTTCAAGTATTGTATACACATTTAACCATTATCTTCAAGTATTGTATACACATTTAACCATTATCTCCAAGTATTGTATACACATTTAACCATTATCTCCAAGTACTGTATACACATTTAACCATTATCTTCAAGTATTGTATACACATTTAACCATTATCTCCAAGTATTGTATACACATTTAACCATTATCTCCAAGTACTATATACACATTTAACCATTATCTCCAAGTATTGTATACACATTTAACCATTTCTCCAGTTTTCTATTCGAAAAAATAATGTGATCTCTATTCTAATGTCCTACGATATGCCCTTTAGAGTACAACACACACGAGAATGAAACTGAATAGTAATTGTTAAAAAGGGTGCAGTGGCTCAGTGGTAGAGCGTTCACCTCTGGTGGACGGGTTTCCTGGTTCAACCCCAACTCGCACCAAGTGAACTTTGTGGTGGACAAACACCGGCTACGTGGGTTTTCTCGGGGTTCTCACGTTTCCTGCTACTTTCTTCATTCTACCATTTCATTTATTTTCGATCATCACCGTCACCTCTAGCCTAACCGACATAACTTTGGGACGTAAAACTGAAAGATTTCATTTCATTTTCATTTTTTCATAATTCTTAAATAATTGGTGGAATGAGAAAAGGGAGAGCCCATGGATACGATGCTGCAAACTCACATGGCTGAGATCGAACCAGAAACACCAAGCACTAGAGATGAAAATGTCCCACAATTATACCCTTTAGGCTAAGGGAGATGATGGTTAAAGCAAGTGATTGATGATGGAAAAATTGGTGGAATGAGAAAGTGGGAGTACCCGAGAAAGCCTACGGACACGATGTTGTCCATTACAGACTTACTTGGCCGGGGGTCGAATCAGGGACCCCAAAGACCAGAGATAAGCGATCTACGTCTGAACCACAGTGCCCCCCACTAGCGATTTACCATTGAGCCACAGTGTGTCCCCTCTGTTTCTTTGGAAGATCTCTCTCTGCCTTGTCATCAAATTCTCCGGTATCGTGTCGCGGGAAACCTTAAGAGTCTTCATCCCGGCGAAATTAAAATACCGCTAATTTTACAGTAATTACGTGATATTTTCAAATAGATAAAAGATAATTGAAATATGGAACAAGAGCGCCCTAGACAATATTAGTTTGCGTGAGGTACCGTTATCACAAGTCACCTAGTGGCTTTCCGTTTTCAGCTGTTTAGAAACGCGAAAATAAATGCTGAGTTTCAAAATGGCTCGAAATCGAAAGCAGATAAGTGAGTCGTGATAACGTTTTCTCATGTAAAATAATATTGTCTAGGGCGCTCTTGTTCCACATTTCGATTATCTTTTATCTATTTGAAGATATCACATAATTACTGTAAAATTAGCGGTATTTTAATTTCGCCTTCGGATGAAGACTCTTAACTGGATTAACATAAAAGGGAAAAGGAAAAATATTCGGCTACTGACTAAAGACTTGAATGTTAAAAGACATCAAATACTTCTTGATTCAAGAAGAACAATATGATTAGAAGGACCTTGCAACAATGGCAGATATCCAGTGAAATTGGATGCAATTGGTAAATATAAGAAGCGAAAAACAAGAAAAATGATTACTAGAATGGATTCGACAGAACACGCTTCGTTGAGTCCATTGAGCGGAATTTCTGTAATGAAAGTCTTTGGCCTGTTATCATATTACACAATTCCCCTTCGTTTCTTCCTGCTTCTTCCGTCTTTAGAAGGAACAAAAGAACTACCACAAGAGAGAAACGTCAGCCTCAAGTCATAAAGCTCACACTTAACAGCCTTGCTTTCAATATTTATTTCAAGAAACTAAAATATTTTGGTGGCTTATCCTGTGTTGCGGCAAAACGACCAGCACAAGCAGACTACAAAATGGTTGTCGTACGAGAATACCAACCGTAGACAAAAATACGAAACAGGGTTGCTAATTTAGTGATTCTCTCACTTTTTTCAGTCTCACGGGAAGTTCTCCTTCCAGTGGCTAGTGGAAGATGTTTATCAAAACCTTATATGTCTGCGATTCAACCAGGAAATCTTCGTATCAGACGGGAGAAATCGACTGCTGAGAGCTCACTTCCTTCTAAAATCACTACACTTGATGCTTAACTAGGGTCTATATGTTAATTACTTTTTCTGATTATTGAACATTTAACCATTATACCTTCTGGCGTCGGAGACCCGGGTTCGATTCCCGGCGGAAGCCCATGTGTTTGGATTCCACGTTAATCAGTAGGTCCACGCCTCATATAGTCTCGCTGCTGAACGGGACGTTAAACTCAAAATCAACTTAACCCAGTTGTATCATTTAGTTAAATCGAATACGATAGTAAAGAAGAGATAGTTTATGATTATCTTTCTCTTGTGGCATTCTAGCGCAGGGTTTCTCAACCTGGGAGTCGCGAAGATAAGCGGAAGAGATAAATATAATTAGAATCTAATACCAGAAAATATTTTTAAATATTATTTTGAATTCTCCTCCGATACACATATTTTTTTATTTTTACACATACTGTTAAGAACAACAAGAAACAGGTTTGCCAAACATTTTCAGCAACAAGTGCAGAGTTGTTTCAAAATTCATTTAATCGAAAGAAGTACCATATGAAACTAATGAGAACGGGCATATTGAAATACCAGAAAAATACAAATCGTGCATATCCAAATACAATTAAAATTTAAAGCTAATGAAATACCTGAGCATTGTGTGATTTCACTAGTGCGGCTATGTCTGGTTTAATCTTCGTGACGCACACTATCAAGTCATTTGAAATATTCAATAACTTTTTTTAAACAACTGTCCAAGTTTTTTTTAAACCAAAATTAGAAATCACTTTATTTTTTATTATATGATCCCTATATTAAGGGAGTTACGAAATTTTAACATTTTCAAACGGCCTCCATTTTGAAACAGTATGATGGATCGTATTCGATATGTGTAATATGAATGAACTGACCAAATTTGGTTTTAATCCATTCGCTTTCAGGGAAGTTACTGTATCCACTATATATAAGAAATGGATTATTCTACAGTATTATACAAAATAGATGGATATCGTCAGGGGTAAAAGTGTGGGGGAACGTAGGGTGACGCCGTCCTCCCACCTCGATAAAATATGTATACCTATGGCGTCCCCCCAGTTCCTAAAAAATTACAATGGGCAAAGATAGGCAGGGCAGGGGGAACGGCGTGGCATAATGTCGCTACCTACCGTCCCCACACCTTTTCAGATCCACTTTTACTCCTGGATATCGTGAGATCTCCCAGTAGGTATATTAAAAATCCACACAAGCTTATTTCAGATCAGAAATTATAAGGGGAGTCGCTGGCAAGAGGATGCAGATAAAATGGAGATAGTGATAAGAATTAAATCGAGAACCACTGTTTATCTAGAACGTCACGCGTCTTTTATTCACATGACTCCCCAGTTTGCCCCACGACGCTGAGCGGATGCCGAAAACTGGGGATCGAACTCTGGACCACGTGGACGTGAGTCTAACGCCACTAGACTACTGTGTTCCCTATCTAGTGCTTTTCCATACGTTTTAACATTCGATATTTTTCGGAATATTGATGAAACTTGCATACTTTATCGATAAAGATTTTCGATAATCCTGACAATCTATCCTATCTAATTCCAGATATCACACACTATTCTAGTTAACTACAAACAACCAAGCATACTGTAAGTCGGAACTAAAACACACACCATAAAGGAGAAGGTAAATTGGAGTTCAAATACAAAGACGAAATGTGGCGTAAATTCTCGTCGACGTAATACAAACTGAGATGTAAAACTTTCTAATAATAGAAGTCAGAAGCCATAAAACTTAGCGCAACTTTATATTTTACTTGCAAAGAAAATAAAAGGCCAACCACAATTGTTATAAATGTACTCTTGAGAGAAAACTACACCCATTTGGTTTCCTGATGTCCTTGCTACACGAACTATGAACAATTTACATTCTCTAACTAACCACCAAGGAACAACCATTTCTCCCAAAGAATGGAACAGAGCGACATTTTGTCTAAAGAACACCGTTGCAAAAAGCTATGAAAACTTTTCCATGGCTTTCTATATGAAGTCATAACGGTCTACGTACTCCTGCTTCAAAGAAGTTCTCTCAACGAGTACAATGTACACTTCTAGAAACAAAGCATACACTGCTTTACATTTACCACAAGACATTTTCTTTTTTTTTAATTCTGATAACTCATACACAAAAGTGCCAAGATACACAACTGGTTTTAGTTTAAAGATGAGCTCAGAAGTTATTTACGTTAAATTAATTATAATAATAAATCTAATTGTATAATTATCGTAATTTGGTTCTTTTGTTATCAAATTTTGGATTTGGATTTGAGCTTAGTGCCCCTTTTAGCAGCGAGGCTATATTAGACGTGGGCCTACAGCTTAACCCTTACACTACCAATCGGGAGGGTGAATTACTCTTGTAATAGTTTCTTTAAAATTGAAAAAAAAAGTCACTGCTGAACATATTTAGCTAAAGCGAATACTTTACGGTGGTTCAAACTGAACGTTAGTGTGTCTCATAATTGCTATTTTAAGTTGGTTGGCACAAAATACCCCTCCCCGTTGGTACGAGATGTAACTGACATCACAGAGAAAATAACTTATTTTCTCTGTGCTGACATTTAGAAATGTCACTCCTAGATGGTAGTATAATAAATAGTTGTTAGTCTCATCTAGGGATGGGCCACGAGCGAGTTCGAGCGAGTTTTCATTGAAACTCGACTCGACTCGAAAGAGACATCTTTGAGCTCGACTCGAGAATGCGGCTCGAAAAATTTCATCCAACTCGACTCGAATTTGACTCGAGTTTCGAGTCGAGTAAAGCCAAATGAAAATCCATTGTTGTCTTGTTAATCGAGACGAGGCGAAATGCGAGCAGTGTCTCACTTCGTGAGCAACACTAAAAATATTCCATATTACTGCTTACATTTCTCATAGCTTTTGCTTTCCAGTCTAATCAAGCAATAATTTCAAAACTTATTAAAACAAGCTAAACGAGCGAGCCATTTTTCAAACTCGACTCGACTCGAAACTCGACCTCAAAACAGTGACTCGGCTCGGAACTCGACTGGAAAAAATTACCTTTGACTCGACTCGAATTCGCTTCGAGTCGAGTCGAGTTTTAGCTCGACTCGTGCCCATTCCTAGTCTCATCCTGTGTAGTGTTCACTTCAGTCCCTGTAGATTTTTGCGACATTTTCTACTTTGTTTCTTTTGTGAGATATATTTAATCTTAACAGGTGGGCACAAAATGAGCCATCCTTGGTAGTCCGCGTTACAAAAAAAATATCTAGATAGTGCGAGGGTTAACGGGAGGAGATTCGAACCACAAGAGCTCCTACCAGGAATCGAATCCAGGTCTCCAGCGCCAAAGGCTTGTTACGAAAATGTTTATATGAAAAGTTGAAATATAGTATTCAGGAAGCAAATAGATTACAATACACTTTTATTTACTTAGACAAAAGTTGTAACTAGGAGGTCACAGGTTTTATCAACGCAGGTTTCTCCTAATAGAAAGATGGCACATGTTCAGAGATGATGTGGGTAAATGAAAACTTGACCCATGATCCACCATCCACCGTGACCCACTCTGACTCACCACGCATCATGACCCACTGTAACCCACTCCGACCCACGATCCACGTCTTATCTCCACTGACTAAAAGGTTTACACTTATAATAAAACAAGGCTGTGAAATGATCACTAATTGGAGTTTGAATTTCTACGGTAGCACCGCTCTGTTACAATCCTGGTGATCATACCTTTACGATATAAAAGGCTAAAGTGTTTGTCATGGGCTATATTACAATGAATTTCAATTTAATTATTATATATAATTATTTCCTTGTTAAATTACAGATACTTTTCAGTGGAAAATAGGATGAAATTTGAAAGTCTCAAATCATGGTAAAGTAGGCCAACGTAAAGAAAAAAAAAAAAAAAAAAAGAACTGTAAAATTCGAAAGTCAAGTGGTAAGTCCTGTTGCTATTGTTACAATTACAAATATGAATATCCAAAAGGGCCTGATTCCTTTTTCACTTACATCTCAGGTAAATAAATAGAAACGAATGGAAAAGGAAGAAATATTAAGGTCTTGAAAGTAAAACGTAGACAAATTCACCAGTAGATGCTACATACAATGCACTGAACAGAGTGGGTCGGTGAGTCACAGCGGGTCGCGGGTCAGGTCCTGTTGACCGAAGACCCAATGACTCATTCCATCTCTGGAAATGTCTCAAGTCTGTGAGTCACGCTAATCTTAATGAGCAGTCTATTCTTGCGCTACCTGTGTAACAAAGTCTTTGGATACTTGCATTAATGTGGTACGAAGAATGGAGTGTTTGATGGGCAAACTAGAAAAAACAAAGAAAACGAAGTTATATAAACAATTAAAAGTTTTTAAATAAGCTTGATTGTAGCCTATAGTGTACAGCGGAACGAAGACTCGAGTGAACAACTAGTAGTAAAATATAGCTTTCTAAACTATCTGACAGAAATCGTTGGGGAAATTACATCATGTATCTGATAATCCTCACACATCTTTGAGGTTAAAGCAAGAATCCATTATTTCATAACCACTTATGGTTTCCTTCTTATACATATCCAAGTTCCACTTACCACTTGGCGTAACAGCCCCTTTTTCCGAGACTGAGCCACTCCAATGCCATGTTAGCGACTGGTTGAACTGTGTTCAGTCTAACGACGAACACGTAGCCAGTACCCTACGTTGCCCTGTCTCTAATAGGTGTACAACGAGCTTTGTAAACCTAATGGCCGTCACATCTTTTATTCACGTGACTCCCCAGTTTGCCTCACGACACGCCGGATGGACGCCGAAAATTGGGAAGCACAGACCGGGAATCGAACCCAGGACCACGTGGACATAAGTCCATATCCAGGTTCAGCAAGTCTATTCGAGGTGTTTTAAAAACAGGTATTAGATCTGAATACCACTTTCAGTGGCGTATTTAGGGGAGGGGGCTTCCGGGCTTAAGCCCCCCCCAAAATCTTACTTACTAAAGTATATGAAATATCTTGCAGAATTTTCACATTTTCAGGCAAAGCCCCCCACCCGAAAGTTAGCAAAGCCCCCCAGAAACAAAATTGTAAATACGCTACTGACCACTTTAGTATTTAGAGTTTTAATGCGATTTGAGGAATAATACGATTCTGTGTAGGGAAAACATAACAGAACTGGCATCTGCAGTCACGGAAAACAAAACTAGCTGCGGCTGAGAAAATGAAATGAAATGAAATCTTTAAGTTTTACTTCCCACGGTTATGCCAGCTAAGCTAAAGGAGACGGTGATGATGAGTAATGAATGAAATGGTGGAATGAAGAAAGTGGGAGGAAACGGGAGAACCCCGAGAAAACCCACGTACATGTTGTTTGTGCACCACAAAGCTCACTTGGCGGGGGCTGCGATCGAACCCGGGATCCCAAGCACCGCGGCCCCTAGCTGCGGCTGAGAATGTAGACAAAAGTATATACCTAAGTAGATCTATCGTATTCTCAGTATTAATGGAAGCGTTTGGTTCTTCCAGCCAAAAGAGGTTGATAGTTGGCCTTCTTTTTTATTTCCACCCCACCCTTAACATTATACATTAATGAACCGTCGTAAGATACACAATCTGCGTCTACTTTCCTTTTATGCAAATATAATATTTTGTCATTGCAAGCTTTCAGGAAGATGAAGCACATCCGAAGAAATGTTTTCCATTTAATTCCTCTTAAGAATAACATTTGTTTTTCTTCCATCAACAAACACTTGAAACAGAAGAAAAAGAAAAAATCTTAATATCGTATCTCGTGTCGAGAGGTTAACAGCACTTCATTCACTTGAAAGATGATGCATATAGTCAGTCTGACTCCCACCCAATCCAACACGAACCATTTTTTTTAGAATAGCTGGCTCCCGTCCCACAAACACATTACCGTCACGCACTACAGCATTGCAGACGAAGACCGCTCTGTGCACGAATACTGTATTTTGTTAATTACTCAAACGATGGGTAAACCAGTTAAAAATACAACCACGCTTTCAGTTGCACTTTTAAAGGCACCACGCTGCATTCTGTAACGGTAACTATGATACAGACAGGAAATAATGGGTTAGTTTTTGTGTTCATTACTTTCTGTACAACCCGTCCCTTCCTACCATTAATCACAGAGTCGCTTTGTACTGCTAACCATGATAATCTTACGAACAGCGCACTTGCCTCACGGAACTTCACTTCCTACTATACATATGTCTGACGTAAACATTCCCTCAATGCAGTATGCACGTACAATCTCAGTCGTCGCCTACCTGCTCCCTGGACACTGATTAGTCATATACTCGTTCCCTGGACACTGATTAATCGTATACTTGTTTCCTGAAACCCTTGTTGGTCGCCTAATTGTTTGTTCCCCTGGACACTGATTAATCGTATACTTGATTCCTGAAACCCTTGTTGGTCGCCTAACTGTTTGTTCCCTGGACACTGATTAATCGTATACTTGTTTCCTGAACACTTGTTGGTCGCCTACCTGCTCCCTCGACACTGATTAGTCATATACTCGTTCCCTGGACACTGATTAATCGTATACTTGTTTCCTGAAACCCTTGTTGGTCGTCTAACTGTTTGTTCCCTGGACACTAATTAATCGTATACTTGTTTCCTGAACACTTGTTGGTCGCCTACCTGCTCCCTGGACACTGATTAGTCATATACTCGTTCCCTGGACACTGATTAATCGTATACTTGTTTCCTGAAACCCTTTTTGGTCGCCTAATTGTTTGTTCCCCTGGACACTGATTAATCGTATACTTGTTTCCTGAAACCCTTGTTGGTCGCCTAACTGTTTGTTCCCTGAACACTGATTAATCGTACACTTGTTTCCTGAACACTTGTTGGTCGCCTACCTGCTCCCTGGACACAGTGATTAGTCATATACTCGTTCCCTGGACACTGATTAATCGTATACTTGTTTCCTGAACACTTGTTGGTCGCCTACCTGCTCCCTGGACACAGTGATTAGTCATATACTCGTTCCCTGGACACTGATTAATCGTATACTTGTTTCCTGAAACCCTTGTTGGTCGCCTAACAGTTTGTTCCCTGGACACTGATTAATCGTATACTTGTTTCCTGAAACCCTTGTTGGTCGCCTAACAGTTTGTTCCCTGGACACTGATTAATCGTATACTTGTTTCCTGAAACCCTTGTTGGTCGCCTAATTGTTTGTTCCCCTGGACACTGATTAATCGTATACTTGTTTCCTGAAACCCTTGTTGGTCGCCTGTTTGTTCCCTGGACACTGATTAATCGTATACTTGTTTCCTGAACACTTTTTGGTCGCCTACCTGCTCCCTGGACACAGTGATTAGTCATATACTCGTTCCCTGGACACTGATTAATCGTATACTTGTTTCCTGAAACCCTTGTTGGTCGCCTAACAGTTTGTTCCCTGGACACTGATTAATCGTATACTTGTTTCCTGAACACTTGTTGGTCGCCTACCTGCTCCCTGGACACAGTGATTAGTCATATACTCGTTCCCTGGACACTGATTAATCGTATACTTGTTTCCTGAAACCCTTGTTGGTCGCCTAACAGTTTGTTCCCTGGACACTGATTAATCGTATACTTGTTTCCTGAACACTTGTTGGTCGCCTACCTGCTCCCTGGACACTGATTAGTCATATACTCGTTCCCTGGACACTGATTAATCGTATACTTGTTTCCTGAAACCCTTGTTGTTCGCCTAATTGTTTGTTCCCCTGGACACTGATTAATCGTATACTTGTTTCCTGAAACCCTTGTTGGTCGCCTAACAGTTTGTTCCCTGGACACTAATTAATCGTATACTTGTTTCCTGAACATTTATTGGTCGCCTAACTATTTCTTGGATGTTGATTATTCACACAGCTACTCGTTCCCTGGACACTGATTAACCGCCTACCTGTTTCCTGAACGCTTATTGATCGCCTAACTGTTCCTTGAATATTAATCAGTCGTCTACTCATTCTATCGTCACTAATGTCATCACTAGTCCATCAAGACTGAGGGAATAAAATCAACCTCAATTCAAAACTTTTGACATAAAATCAACCTCAAAGTGGTAAAACAATTTTTCACGACAACTTTCGGAAAAATTATTTTTTTAAACGATATTTTGGAATACGGTTTCTCAATCATCCCTACTGCTTGAGGCTGAAAGTCAAAACACAAACGATAAATTTAACCTATCTTTTTTTTAAAAAAAAAAATAATAAAATAAAGAAATAAAAGTAACCAGATTTTCATGAAAGATGAAAAGCACTTTCTTCGACTTCCGAAAAGGTCCGTTGCTTGCAGCTGAACTTGCGAACAGGAGATGAATTCTCCCTACCTTTAACAATGTTTCACAATGCTTTTGTTACATTCATAAAAATTCTATTTTCATGGAACATAGCGTGCGCTTCCCTTAAAACTTACGAGTTCCTTAATATTGACACTTGTCGTTTCTTAATAACTTATCTATAATAGATCTATTATGTTAACATGACATTCTTTTTCTTGTTCTGAAAGTTCGATCCCTTGGTTACAACACATATTGAACTAGACATGTACTGGACAATTCGCTGGTTTCAAAAGTTTTTACTAGAACTCTGTACCCATACATGTTTTTTTTTTTTTTTTTAGTATGTCAGGATTTAAAATTATTGTCCACAGTTCATAAATAAACGTGATAAAATTTTACGTACCCAACTTTACGTGTTTAATGTGTCTGCCCCTTCTTGTGATTTTTTTTCTTTTTTTACAAGTTCCACGCTCTAAATGCATATCTGAGTGGTTGCCGGTAAGATGTAGAGCAGTGAAGATGCCAGCTTTAATCTATTGGGGGGAAAGGGCAAACGGAAAGCAGAGAAATTTCTAGGGTACAAGTCATTTTTGTACAGCATGTTTAGAGAGCTGGTACGCTACTAGGAGATGGCACTCACCCCCTTTGCCCCCTCTGGTGTCGTCACTACAACTTCGTTTGATACAACTTGTCCCTTCTGACAGTTGCTTTCCTCTGTTTTTTCCTTCCTGCACGTGGTCATAACAATCAGGCAAGAAGAACTGCTTCTATGGCAACAGCACGTTCAGCCAATTATATGGCTTATTTCTCTCACTCTGCAATAGTAAACATTCCACGCTTTCCACATGTTGCCAATTTGAATATAAACAAATGCATATTGTTTTACTCAAATGTCAACTTCAGTAGTGGACCTGCTTGTGATTGAAAGCATTCTTTTTAGTTCTTTTCTGTGTCATTTAATTTTATAAAACTGAAATTTACTTCCAGTGAATAATTTCGTGTTTCAACACCCGACGGAAAAGCTTGCAACACAGCATTGAGCACCACGTGCGCACAATGAGCTATAGGAAAGGACAAGTAGTATGAATTGCAGTATAGTCGAAGCTGATGATCAAGAGCTGAAACTCATCAGGAATTGGAGTTTCTCTGAAGAGTACGGACGTTTCAAACTGTTCTCGATGTTTCTGTGTTTGTGTCTTTGTTGATGTCGGTAGAAATCCAACAGTATAAGAAAGACTTGAATACGTTTGTTCTTTTAAGTGATAGAAATGAAATGAAATCTTTGAGTTTTACGTCCCACGGTTATGCCGGTTAGGCTAAAGGAGACGGTGATGATGAGTAATGAATGAAATGGTGGAATGAAGAAAGTGGGAGGAAACGGGAGAACCCCAGGAAACCCACGCACGCGGTGTTTGTCCACCACAAAGTTCACTTGGATGGGGCTGGGATCGAACCCGGGACCCCAAGCACCAGAGGTGAACGCTCTACCACTGAGCTACCGCGGTCCACTTTTAAGTGATAGAATGTCTAACCCCTGGTTCAATCCGAGACCATGTAAGTTTGTTGTAATAATATTATATCCGTGAGTTTTCCAGATATTCTCCCGTTTCCTCCCACACTCTCATTTAATTATTACTTTCAAAATCATTTTCTTTTGCTAAGTATCCATCTCTTTTAATAAAAAACATAAATTTGAGACGTTAAGTTACACATTTCATTGGGGACGGGGTCTAACTTATAGCTACTTAAATCTTCTGCTACGAGTTTGAAACATGTGTGTTAACATTCTTAAAATCCTTGTATTGGGATAAAAGAAAGCCTAAAACATTTCACAGTATCTCTTCATACTAACTTTACTTGCTTATCAAACAAAATATTTCGCCCAATGATAATAATAATAACAATAGTGATGGAGCCAATTGAGAAGACTCTGAAGTAATTTCCCTCTTGAACAGTAATGACAGCATTTGAGGAAAGTGCCTCCATCATTGTAGCTGCATCCATTAACAATATTCAAAGCCGTTCTCGTGTTACACGCATAACATATTTTCAAAACGAGTTTTCTATCTCTAAGTTGGAAATTAAAAAGTGCTTTTATCATTCATATAGCTTTTTCTCAATTTTCTTTTTTCAATTTTTAAATCATAGAATGGTCAATATCGTCCGATCCATTATCAATATTCTGTTATTGATCCTTAATGGCTGTTAGTCACATGACTGTAGTCAATTACTACGTCTCATTCATAAATAATTCAGTTTTTTCCGCCTTTGAAACGAAAACGAAATACTGTCCAGAATTAAAGATGTTCTGCCACATAACTAATTCTACATAGAAAAAAAAACGTGCGTGGCGCACGTAAAAACGTAGGTTACATCCGATTTAAACTATTCGCTGAGTAAAACGATCCGTTTATGGTAAAAAATTATTAACGTGTAACTTTTTCGGCAACTATCCACTTAGCTTCATCAGACACTACGCAATGACAGATTTTATATATAGGTAAGAGACAGCAAAACACTTCCTGAAGGGGGCGCGATGGCTCAGTGGTAGAGCGTTCACCTCCGTTGCTTGCGGTCCCTGGTTCGATCCTAGCTCGCGCCGTCTGGACTTTGTGGTGGACAAACACCGTGCTTGTGGGTTTTCTCGGGGTTCTCCCGTTTCCTCCCACTTTCTTTGTTCCACCATTTCACTCATTTCTCATTATCACCGTCTCCTTTAGCCTAACCGGCATAACCGTGGGACGTTAAGGATTTCATTTTTTTTTTTACAATTCCTGAATGCTGATTGGCTACCACAGGGTACTTCACAAGGGCGCCCATGTTGTGGTTTCCAGGGGGGGAGTATAAGCGACGTTTCAAATATAGTTTCAAATTTCGCTGTAACTAATGTAAAAATTCTATTGGGTTTTCGATATTCCCAACTACAATTTTCTCTACGGGGGGCGAGCGCAACACCTTGCTTCCCCTGATGGGCGCTCTTGGTACTTTAACTAATACTATTCAATTATAAAACCAGAATATAAAACAATCTTTGTGAAAATACAATATAAAACAAATATCCCTTTCAATCTTTATTCAAGGGCTGAAGTAGCCTGTAGAAAACATGTAGAAAAGTGACGCTCGTATTATTTCGTGCAAAGTAAATGCACTCTAAAATACAAATGCGAAGAAAGACTAGAGATTATGTTATTCTCATTCTAGAGGCCTGATATCATCTCTGATGTAAACTAGCCTTTTGCATTCTGTTATTTTAAAAGGGGATTCAATCTGTTTAAATCATTTTGTTATGTCTCTCTAAAAGCAGCAGAAAAAGTTTAACGCGTGTTTAGTTCCTTCGCCGCATCTAATGCGGGAATGATAGTGATGCGATGAATCAATGGGTGTTGGGGCATCGTACACACTCCGTTGGCATTGTGCCTCCAAGGAACAAGGGAGGGGCGCATTCGCTGTCAAAAGTCACAGACATAGAATTTGTAGCTGGGCTTTGATGTGGCAGCCGAGAAATCGATTTCTCATTCGAAAACTTTCCCTTAAACTTTCAGTGGTTGGGGGTATACAGCTACGCAGGAGACGGGGGGACGTTATTTGCTTTATGACCACGTTTCGTACCCAAAAGTTACTTCCTCTGTTTTCTCACCCTTCAGTAATATAAATAGATCTCTTGACCCTCAGATTACTAATGTAATTCCAATCATTTAAATATAAACCTCATATAACAAATATATACTTTTTTCTGTTGTTGAAAATATATGTACAGAATGGACAACTTTACGCGCCCTTGTAACTTCTCAACTAATTAATTAAAAAGAAAAAAAGACGCTGACGTTTTGCCGGATGTAAATATTGCCAATGGGAAATTGTTTCCCACACTCCGTAACACCATCACATTAATAGTGTTGCCAACTCATCATAAAATCGTATCTTTTTTGTAAAAAAAAAAAAAAAAAAAAATGGCAAGCACTATGTCAAATTATTACGTTTCCATTCAAAACTTAGAATACCACATTGTTTATTCAGTATTACGATCGAAAGACGCTACAATATAAGAAATATCCAAATTTTGGGCGCCTCTACAACAGTAACAACGCAAAATGAGACGGCAGTATACTCATCAAAAAATACCTTAATATGGAGTGCTATGATCATAGTATGACGTATTTCGAATGAATAGTTGCAAGAAATTGAAAATTTATTTTTTTCCTTCCAAAAATGCTTAGATAAGTATCACATCAAATAACATAGATCAGTGGTTTCCAACTGGTGTGTCGCGTAGTCCATAAGGTATGTCGCAAAATTATAGAATTTAAACATATCAAAGATTTAAAAATTAATTAAATTCAATTTTAAGAGAGAGAATGTACCAGTAAACGCTTCCAGCGCCCATAACAATGCTCTGTACTCTCATTACTTTATAGAAACTTAGTCATAATTTATTTTAGTAATAATAAACAAATCAGACAAATGTGTGATGGGCGTTCAGCCAAGGGTATCATTAGATAAAAAACGAAAAAGATTGCGTGCCACCAGTGGCGTATTTAGGGGGCTTCCGGACTTAAGCCCCCCCCCCCGAAATATTACTTACTATAGTAAAGTATATGAAATATCTTGCTGAATTTTCACATTTTCAGGCAAAACCCTACCCGAAAGTTAGCAAAGCCCCCCCCCGAAACAAAATCATAAATACGCCACTGCGTGCCACAGTCACAGATTATGGTTTTCAAAGGAAATGAAATATTTAATTTTTACGTCCCACGATTATGGTGACTAGGCTAAAGAAGACGGTGATGAATGAGAAATGAATGAAATGGTCGATAAAGAAATTGCAAGGAAACGGGCCCCGAGAAAACCCACATACATGGTGTTTGTCCACCACAAAGCTCACTTGGCGTGAGCTGGAATCGAACCAACAAACGCATGCACCAGAAGTAAACACTCTACTACTGAGCCAGCGCGGCCCCCGTTTATAAAAGGCATAAAGATCATAGCGTATAATTCCGTTCCAAACAATTTCACATTTCAATTGTTCCTTAGATAATAATAATAATAATAATAATAATAATAATAATAATAATAATAATAATAATAATAATAATAATAATAATAATAATAATAATAACAACAGAGGTAGAAATTACAACACTGCTTAAAATGATGTAATTGTGGGACTTCTAAAAAATCGTTGTTGCTTCCTTTGCTTCTATAACACTACACCAGCAGCTTCTGACAGTTAATTACAAGTTTTTCCAATTACGTAATTACTAATTACGAAATGCAGGTACTTAAAAGTTGATCGGTACCTTTAATATTTCAAGTTTAATTGAGAGATCCAACTTTCTTTTCCTATTATGACACGAATATATGTTGTACTTTGAAGAAAAAAGCCTAAAATAACTCAAGAATCAAAATAATACTTGGCCATTTGATAGAATAGCAAAAGTGTAAATCGATGAACGCAGTGTTTTTTTCTTTTTTCTTTCTTTTTTTTTTTTTGTTCCAATTAATTGTTCGTAGAATTATTAGATTAATGTACAAGGACATAACTGTTTTAGTAAAAAGTGGGAGAGGAGAAAACAGAACAGGTGACTAATTTACGTTACCTCGGTGGTATTATTAGTAATGATATGAAATGTGAACGTGAAATAAAAGCAACGATAGGAATGGCGAAAGAAGCCTTTAGGAGGAAAAAAAGTATCTTTTGTGGGACCTTGAATAAAGAGTTGAGGAAAAGACTCATAAAATGTATCGTGTGAAGTATTGTATTGTATGGAGCAGAAACACAGACATTACGCAAAAAATGATGCAAAACGACTGGAAGCTTTCGAAATGTGGGTGTGAAGAAGAATGTCAGAGAATTAGCTGAGGAAAACGAATGAGAAGGTGTTAGAAATGGTGGGGGAGAAAAGAACGATTACAAATATTATTAAGAAGAGAAAGATAAACTGGTTGGGACATTGGCTAAGAAGGAACTGTATCATGACGTGCTAGAGTGTATTGTGGCAGGAAATAGAGGGAGAGGGTGAAGATGGCTACGATTAGTGGACCATATAAAAAAAATCGTACATGAAGACGAAGAAGTTAGGGGAAGACCGTGGAGCATGGAAGCTTGTTAGTTGAGGCAAGTGACCCCCTAATGATGGCAGAATACCTATGATGATGATGATGATGATGATGAAAAGTGCAATACAGTAATTATATGTACCTGTATAACTTCCAGGAATTTCCTAAGATGGTTAGTCAACCAAATCGATATTTGTGATATAGTGGGATGCATAATTTGCACTTGCTGGCAACCAATGCAACACCACTTTGAAAATCAATTAAGAGGCCTCATCACTGCGAAATTTAAGTACCGCTAATTTTACAGTAATTATACGATATATTCAAATAGATAAAAGATAATCGAAAAGTGGAACAAGACCTCCCTAGACAATGTTATTTTGCGTGAGATACCGTTATCACGACTCATTTATCTGCTTTCGATTTCCCGCCATTTAGAAAATCGGCATTTATTTTCGCGTTTCTAAATAACTGCAAACGGAAAGCTACTAGGTGACTCGTGATAACGGTACATCATGCAAAATATCGTCTAGGGAGGTCTTGATCCACTTTTTGATTATCTTTTATCTATTTGATGATATCACATAATTACTGAAAAATTAGCGGTATTTTAATTTCGCAGTGATAGGGACTCTTAAGGCAGTCAGCGCTTGTCTTAGCATAGAACTCGATAGTACTGAATGTTGCAAACGAACTTTCTTAATTGAAGAGTCCATTACAGGGAACTAAAGTGGTACTTGAATAGCAAAGTTAAAAAGCTTAAATAATAAAAAAAAAATCTTCATTTCGATACGTTTCACGTATGTTTATACTGGTTATAGTTCCACAATGACCTTGACTGACAGATTGAATTATTTATATTTACGTACTCTGTCAGAAACTAGTCAATATAGAACAAGCCTTGAACTGAAAAATCTTTAATGCGTTTACTGTTTTCCCACTGGAAATCGAACTGTAGACCTCAAGAACCATAGGCATCAGAACAAAGATCTACTGTGGTTTTGCAAAATCTAGCCTGCAATGATGTCAAATTTACTTTAAAATGGCGACTGGTATAAAATGACACACAGCTTTGACCTATACTTAATTCCAAGGTGAGTGGTATTTCATGCGGCTCTACTTCAGCATAGGCCTTATGACAGAAGAACGCTTTTCGTCAGTTTGTTGATGATTCTGTTACAGTAAAATGACCAAAAGAGTCATTCGTTGATGTTTTATAGCTCATCTCACAATAGGGTTGGCGTAATTTCTCTCCGTTGATTCCTCTTTAAATCCTCCATTACTTACTTAGAGTAATCTTGTTTCACCCAACAAACAGATTTCGGCGGCCGTAATAACGGGGCTAACAGCTAACCCCTCTTTTATTTTACGCCAACGGAGCTTAGTGTAAGCCATAAACTGATCTCCCTTTATCCGAAGGAAAAAGGGGGGAAGGAGGAAGCCATTTTCCACATTAATGCCAGCCACGAGACGAGATCTTCGTTGAGTGTACGGGACAACCAAAAAATAACTTGTACCAGATGTGTTGTTGTTCGTGGGTTGCGTGTGGCCTTCCTCTATCTGTCTATATATACGTGTATTTTGTGATTTTTTTACCTTCTACTTTTTTAAAAATACGTTTTTGTGAAGAGGGAAGGAGGAGAAGCGCTTTGAGCCGCGCCATCTGCCAGCGGCGTGTATCACTCAAATGATAACTCCTTTTCATTTCGCCACGTGGATCGTGGATTCGTCACGTGAATGAGCTTTGCGCGACACGACGCGCGCGTGGCAGACGCGGACGTCTCAGAAAACAGAAAAAGAAACTCCACAACACGTCTTTCCGTTTCCTCCTCTCTCTTTTTGGCTCTGATTCTGTTTATGGCCGAATACTTAAAGGGGTAACACAATGTTGCCATAGCAATATCGAAATTACCAAAATAAAATTCATTGATTACCGATGAATGCTCCTTTTTGTGTGGATGATCCGAATTCGATTCTTAATGAGAACAAATTTGATTCCGTTCGTTGGTTGATTGTGAGTTGTATGTTCTTTATAACACAGAGGCTATATGAGACGTGACCCTACAGCTTAATGTGGACCCCACATGAGTCCCCACCAGGAATCGAAAACGGGTTTCCCACGCTGAAGGTGTATACGTTAACCCAGGATTCTCAACCGATGTGTCGCGACACACTGGTGTGTCATGCAGTTCCCTAAGGGTGTCACGAAGTTTTAGAATTTAAAAATCATGAAGAATTTAATAATAATTAGTTAAAATCGAGGCAAGTAGCAATAATGCTCAGTGCAATATAGAGTCATTATAAAAACTAATTTATTTCCCTATTATATTAGATATTATGATTATTATGATTATTATGATTATTATTATTATTATTATTATTATTATTATTATTATTATTATTATTATTATTATTATTATTATTATTATTATTTTGAGAAACATGAAACACAATCATACATGCCCACAAATCACAAACATTGGACAGAACGGTTCTTAAACCAATGAAGAATGTAGTTACCAAAAGACTACGAAACGTTCTCAATATCAACGTGGAATTTCTATGTAAGACGAACGACAATAGAATAGTAAAGGATTTTGTTTTAATATTTCATATTGGACTGGAAAGAACGCAAGACTTTCTCGAAGGCAAAGAAAATCTACAAGAAAAAAATCCCTACACAACTTGTATCAACAAGTAGTAGCCACAACGTCCGAGAAAAATGTGTCATGTGAATTGTGGCAATTAATACCTAGGGATATCTGATGAATCTGTCAGAAAATATGATTGGTTTCTCTGCCGAATCGGAAATTTCACTTTCCGGATTTCGGAAAAATTCCGGAATTCGGAAAAATCCGGAATTTAGAAAATTCCAGAATTTTTCCGAATTCTGGAATTTTTCCGACATCGGAATTTTTCTGAACTCCGGATTTTTTCCAATTTTACTTTCCGGATTCCGAAAAGTAAAAATTTCGGAATTGACCATCCCTACTTTGTGTCAAGTGCTTGTGAAGTGAATATTTCTTTAACTACTTTTGAACTCACTTGGTTCATAACTTCCGTAGTATCGTGATTTTGTTTTTTATAGGCTCAATATTGGACTTAAGAAGAAGTTGGTCAAGTGCTATATATGGAACATTCGACTGCATGGTTCAGAGACTTGGACATTACGGAAGTTAGAAAGGAAATATTTTGAGAGCTTCGAAATGTGGTGGTGGAGGAAGATGGAGAAGATAAAATGGACAGAGAGAGCAACAAACGAAGATGTTTTAAAACGGATAGAAGAAAAGAGGACACTTCAAGCCACCATCCTTCGTAGAAAGGCCAATTGGATTGGACACATCTTGCCAAGAAATTGTCTTCTTCACACAGTCATAGAAGGAAAGATGGAAGGGGAGCTTGGAATAGGAAGAAGAAGAACACAGATGATCGATGATTTGAAAGATACGAGAAAATATTGGGAGTTAAAAGAGGAAGCTGAAGATCGAGAAAAGTGGAAGAAAAATTTCCAGGCCAAAATCTAAAATTGAAAAAAAAAATCCTCATTAGTCCCAGGACCTGCCGAAAGGCAGAATACTTGATAATAATAATAATAATAATGAGTAAAAACTAATTTGGATCATCATAATCATCAAACGTATTCTGCCATTCATAATGAAGTTGAATAAAATTTAGTTTTACTTGCAGACTCCTAACCATACGCTCAAGGATCCTACGGATCCGCGGACCACAATTCGAGAATAAATGGTGTAGAACATTGTAGGTGATAATGACTTAATAAAAGGGCGGCGAATACCGGAAAATAATGCACGCTCGCTAAAATTAAAACTACTAATTATTGTGAGGAAAGCTCTCGGGGGACAGAGGTCACAATGATGATGGTCAGTCGAATGTACACTCGCAAATATTTTTCTTGTATTATTTGCATTAGTCGTATTCATAGGTCAAGATGCCAATGTATATAAGAGAAATATTAGATAAAATGAGAACTATTTCCCATAATGCACCTGCGTTCCCACAGCGTATTCTCAGTCGCTGCTGATTTGCATACGATTTGCGTGTCACTCCGTAAAGTTTAACGATCGGCCACGCCCCTCGGAGGTTATCAGCCGCCCACATCGCTCACTCAGCCTTAGCCGTACATCAATGCCAGAGCATAAGCCGTGCTAAGAGAAGCGATAAGTTAAAAAAAAAAAAAAAAAAAAAGTTCCAATGATTTAATGCTCGATGAAAGCATACAACGAGGAAGGCCATCTCGCCTTTTAACTGAAATTTTGTATTCTTCGAGCTCCTTGTGTTACAAGAAAGAAGCACTTCTTCCGATATGTACAGTGTAAGTACCTCTCCAGAGCAGAATGTTAATTAAATTTGCATTATATGAATAGTTTTTTTATGTTCCCAAACCAACTGGTGCATGACGGCAAGGGCAAACAGTAAACGCTGCTTCCATTTCCTCCTTTTAAGTGATTGAAAGCAATTGGAGCCATTACATGATTATACCCTCCGCCTTCAACAGATCAACCGTTTTTGCTGTCATAACACAATAACACAGGTCAAGTGTTGTCATTTGATGGATACTTTATGGTACGGGTCAGTAAGTGGTAATCTGCAGATTGGGATAGTTTTATACTATTTATTTATCGTCTACAAATGTAATGTCGCCAATTGTCTTTGATGCTATCATTATTCTGAACGAAACTTCTCAGCAATATGTTCTTCGCGGCCTTGCTCATTGAAGTGTGCGCTTCTGAAGTTAATGGCAGTGAGAAATAGAACAGTGAGAAGTTAGCGTACGCGTCTTAGGCGTGGGAGATATGGGTTCGATTCCCGGTAGGAGTTTATGTGGTTCAGATTTTACATTAACCTGTCTCATATCATCGCCAGAATAATCAATAAGCGTATCACTAAAATTGTTATTTTGAATCCACTGGCGTCGCCTTGTGCAGTTCACAAGAGCACGTGAACCACCAAATATTGTGCACTGTTTGATGCTTCTTAAGGAATTTACTGTAAATACGCGCGTAATTTTCGCCCTCGCATAATTTTCGCATCCCAATTTTGAAGGGCATTTTATGTATATTTTATTTTCCTCGCGTAATTTGCGCACGCGGAAACTTTTTGTGAAACAGCATTTTTCCAGGAATCAATTACGGTAGCTAATGAACAATTGGCAACGCAGCAAAGCCATTGTTGTAAGATAAGAAACCACACGACTTCTTAATCATTTTTTTAATGTTATTTTTCTACAAATTAAGAATTAGTTGTTTGTTGTCAATTCTTGCTACAAAGAAAATGTGCACCGGTATTTTCGAGTTATTTTGACTGGGGAAAAATTAGATGATGTTCACTGATGTGGCTAATTTTTTTCCCCGCATAATTTACACACCCTTGTTTCAAAACAATTTTTTTCGTCTAAAAAAGTGCGAAAATTACGCGAGTAAATACGGTAATAACTATTAAATTATCGTTTCGTTTCTTTTATTTCTTCAAATTTAAAATAGACTCTTTGCTAATATACATTCCATCACTATCACGTTCACAACAAGGCTGCGAGCGTGATAGGCTACTCTGTGTGTAGCAGAAGGCAAGCGCGGGCAGCGGAGCGAATGAACTGCGGACTCCTGACGTTCGAAACAAGATCTGAACGTGACGCCACTGAATGATTTAACACCGGTACATTATCTGACTTTACGAGATCTACCGATCACTAAGAATCACGGCGACGGACACTTCCTTCCTGAGATATCGAGTTCTGAGAAGGTCCATCTAACGGCGAAAGCAGATTTGACGCATCACCTAAAGGCCTAAGTTGGGATAATGAACATAATGAAATTTGAGATACTTTTATTGGCTATTCCAGCGACGACAGGGCACCAATGCTGAAAGGGATATGAAACTAAAACCCACACAATAACTGTATTTAAAAATTAATAAACAACATATATATTTCTGTTAAAAAAACAATACATAGAAAAGCTAGTGCCAAAATAAACAATATCAATCATCATTCTGGAGAAGACCATCTTCGCCGACAATGAATGACCCCATCCGTTCACTACATTCAATGGTTTCCTTTTGCTGATGTAGTTATGGCAGTGATCAAGAAAATATCAAATAATCTTGTTTGTTTGTTAAAACTGAGCATCTCTTTTCAACACCAAGCTATATGAGACGCGGTCCTAATGTTCAGGTAAAATTCGAACCAATATAATGCTTTCTCGCATCGGAGATCGATTCCAAGACCATGTACATCAAAGACACCTAGAAATTAAACCAGCGGGGAGATGTCCAAACCTGCGATTCCATTTTCAAGTCGAGAAACGAAAATCTTCCAGTTTAATGTCCCACGATTATGCTAAGGGAACTAAGGGAGCTAAGGGAACTAAGGGAGACGATGGTTAAGGCAAGTGAAAGATGATGGAAGAATTAGTGGAAGGAAATGGGAGTATCCCGAGAAAATCCATGGACACGGTGTTGTTCACCTCATACATAACCGGGACTCGGAAGAAGGTAAGCGCTCTACCACTGGGCCACCATGACTCCTGAGCCAACAAACGAAACGAGACGAGAAGCTTCAGAGTATCGTGAGTAACACTATTTCTCTCAATTTTTAGATCTCAAACACTGTTTTCAAGGGCGCTGATCCTGGGGGGCCGGGGGCCCCCTATTGCATTTATGAATATACAATATTTGGCATCATTTGAATGAAATTTGTCTTAAAATCTTCATATATATACCTTTTCCATCTGAATCAACCCCCCCCCCTCAAATTTACAGAGAAATCGGCGCCCTTGACTGTTTTAGTGTTACCTGATTTACAGTACAGAAACTGTAAACTGGTAAAGTGATTGTACGAACAGAATTAATAAATTTCACGTTGTTATACCACTCCCTTCATGGACCTCTCGTTGTGCGGAATCATTCTGGTAACTTCTATATAAAATGAAGAAAAAAATCAGGGATTACATTTTGTACATAATTTTTCAAAACGAGAGAGAAAAACATTCCGAGAATCGAAACAAGACGAGAAAAAATTCTTCTAGAATCGAGACGAGACAAGAAAACCTAATTTCAAGTCTCGGTGATGATTAGAATGAATGAAACTGTGGAATAAAGAAAGTGAGAGGAAACGGCAGAACCTCGAGAAAACATACTGACAAGGTGTTTGTCCACCACAAAGCCCACTTCGCGCGAGCTGGGATCGAACCATGCATCAGACATATGTGTTCTACTACTGAGCAACCATAGCCCCCACAACGGACCTCGTATTCATGCAAATACTCTACTCACATGACAGTATTGGTTTTGTGTCTTTGTAACACAATAAATCATGATCCTTTCTAAACCGTGGGCAGCGGTGACTGAAAGAATGTCCACGGACTGCGTATCTATACTAAATCTAGTCTCCTAGCATTGAATTTATATTTTTCAAATATTAACACAAGTAATAAACACGAAGCCGAAGCCGCGTCTGTTTGTACTCTACAGCAAAGAGCGATGAATAAATAACCAAAATGCCTTAATATATTAATTAAGAATGTTATCCATACAGTTCCCTCAATGGAACGTGGTGTCAAATGTAATTTTAAGGGAACTAATTATTTGTTTCTCGCATATCATCAACCTTATCATCACTTATAAGGATACAATTGGGAATTCAATCTTTCATTTACAGTGTGTAGGCTTCAGTCTCCCCTTGTGTGAAATAGACACCTGCATCTCTCGTCAACAAAAGGGTAGGAGGCATAATTAGCAGACGTCTTCTCTTACGATGCTACTCAACAATAACCACCCTCCCCCCAAAGGAATTAGGTTACCCATTTAAATATACTAAGGGAAACGTAACACATAGTGTGTGGGGGGTTTCTCGGGTTCTCCCGTTTCCTCCCACTTTCTTCATTCCACTATTTCATTCCTTCTTATGATTACAGTCTACTTTGGCCTACACAGTATAAGCGTGGGACGTAAGAGAAACACAGTACGTGGTTTTAGAACATAGTACCTTACTCTATGGTATAGTCTAAGTGTGAGGGAGAGGAGGGGGGATCAATGATAAAGCGCTTGCCTCTGGTGTGTGGGGTCCCGGGTTCGATCTCTGGCCACGTAAGTTTATGGTGGACAACATTGTGCCCGTGGGTTTTCTCAGGGTACTCTGTTTCCTTCCATTTTTCCATTCCACCAATTCTTCAATCATCACTCACTTGCCTTAACTATCGGCTCCCTTCTATGGCGTAAGAAACATGAAACTAATAACTACAAAAACAAAACTTCACCAATGGATCTTACCATGGCCAGGTCAATATGATCAGGATTGTACAAGAGTCATAAAAAAAGTATTGATGTGAAACAGGCACTATCAATGATGCGTACAGAAAATTAATGTCACAGAAACCTTACCAAGGATGTACGCACGGGATGATTCTGGGGTCCAGATCACCCAAAATACAACTTTTCTGTAAATTTATTCTAATTTTAGGGGTGATTATTAGGGATGGCCACGAAGTTCCGGTTCCGGCGGAACCGGTTTTCAGAACCGGTTCCAGACCTGGATCCGAAAACCCGGTTCCAGAACCGGATCTAAGGAATGAACCGGATCTTAGGAACCGGTTCCAGATCTGGATCTGAAACCCGGTTCCAGACCTTGATCCGAAAGCCCCCAAAGACCCGTAACGGAGGCACAAAGTTCACCTTCAAAATCCTGCAAAGAGGACCATGCGCTTGTGCCCTCCCCGCCCAGACCCGCTTGGTCCACCAGTGGGTGTTTAGCCAAATGAGTTGGCCAGTTTGTTTAGCCAATGAGTTTGCCAGTTTGCCTGTTTAGCCAATGAGTTTGCCAGTTACCCAGTTTATTTAGCCAAATAAGACAAGCGGCCTCCGCCTGAGCGCCTGCCTGTCGATTCCACCATTTCATCTAGCACACTGTTCACAGCCTACCAGCAACTCAGGTTTAGCGTAGGGATGATCACAAATTTTCGGTTCCAGCGGAACCGGTTCTTGAAGATGCGGTTTTCAGAATCGGTTCCGGAACCGGTTCCAGAACCGGATCTTGGGAACCGGTTCCAGACCTGGGTCCAAAGAACCGGTTCCGGAACCGGATCTTCTAGAACTGGATCCGTTCAGACCCGAAAACCGGTTCCACCAGGAACCGGTTCTGGCCATTCCTAATGATTATAGAATGTTGAATATAATTTATTCTCGTATAGAATTTGGACTCCTCCCTAAATAAATTTCTGCGCAATAAAAAGTTATATGCCTATGCCATCCTATACTTTTCAACATATTCGTCATGGGTATTTCAGCAGTCGTTCCGTAATGTCAGTTTATCTATACCGTCAATGTACTCTTGTTACCGCCAATATATTCAAAGCGTGCGTCTTGTATAAATTTTGAATTTTCAATGAACTGAATTCTCTGTGTGGGTGTCCGTCTGTTATTTGCGATTTTTTAAAATTTTGAGCCCTTCATTCCATAGAGCAGCAAAAACTATTTAAAGAAGTGATGGAATTTTTCCCGTCACTCTTACCGTTCTCGAGATACTGACAAAAATAAAAAGTTCTTATATCTGGAGATTTAAGGAGCCATATCTCGGGAACCGTAAGTCATAGAGAGATGATATTGGTGTTGATCAATACCAACACCAGTTTTTGATTCAATAATTATTGCGTCATTAGTTATTGATTCAATAATTATCGCGTCATTAGTTTTTGATTCAATAATTATTGCGTCATTAGTTATTGATGCAATAATTATCGCGTAATTAGTTATTGATTCAATAATTATTGCGTCATCAGTTATTGATTCAATAATTATTGCGTCATTAGTTATTTATTCAAAAGTCTATTAATTATTATGTCATTAGTTATTGACTAAATAATTGTTGCGTCATTAGTTATTGATTCAATAATTATTGTATCATTAGTTATTGATTCAATAATTATTGCGTCATTAGTTATTGATTCAAGAGTCTAATAATTATTGCGTCATTAGCTATTGACTCAATAACTATTATGTCACTAGATATTGACTCAATAATTATTGTGTCATTAGTTATTGACTCAATAATTATTGCGTCATTAGTTATTGATTCAAGAGTCCACTAATTATTGCGTCATTAGTTATTGACTCAATAATTATTGCGTCATTAGTTATTGATTCAAGAGTCTAATAATTATTGCGTCATTAGCTATTGACTCAAAAATTATTATGTCACTAGATATTGACTCAATAATTATTGTCTCATTAGTTATTGACTCAATAATTATTGCGTCATTAGTCATTGATTCAATAATTATTGCGTCATTAGCTATTGACTCAATAATTATTATGTCACTAGATATTGACTCAATAATTATTGTGTCATTAGTTATTGACTCAACAATTATTGTGTCATTAGTTATGGACTCAATAATTATTGCGTCATTAGTTATTGATTCAAAATTAATTCTTCTTAACTTCGTTCTGGCAATGCTGTTCGAGCATTCTCAACTGGTTGATACTAAATTTTCTCCCCCTATGCGATATGATCTTTGCTTGTGGACAACCCTGAAAATGTTACCATACAGAAATCCTGTAGAGTGCAATACCAGTCAAAAAGTTTGGAAATTACTGATTGGCCTATACATTATCGTATCAGTTTAATAAAACGGAACACGAAAGTGTAACGTTCCAATTCAAGACTACAAATGCTTTGTAGAAAGTCATGAGAGACTCCTCCCACTGACTGATAAACATCTAGATACACAAAGTTGATACAACTTCAAATATTATTCACTGTCGTTTTGTTCGGACAGCTGATGATTATCTTAACGGCATGTTGCAACTAAATTAAACAGTTCTTAACCAGCGAAAGAAACTTCATTTACATTTTTCATCCAACATATCTTAATTTAGTTTTGATGACAGTGAAATCTTTATTTATATTAGTTAATTGAATAATCAATCAAATTCGTTTTCGTTGTTGATAAAAAGAGGGGGGGGGACTACAAGAAAGACAGAATTATGGCTAGTATTCTAAATAACAACATAAATTTGTAACATTTCTGATTAGTGTTGCGATCACCCATAACGAAAATAAAAAAAGGTTAGGGCAGATGTCATTCAGAGACCTCTACGTGTTATCTGGGGAGATAAGACAGTCAGATAACGGAACACGAAACATATGGCATGACAGCTAATTTAGTTAATGACATTACAAGCTCAAACTGTCCCAAAGAATCAAAAAAAGATAAACTGAGACAACAGAAACTCGTAATTTAGTTCTACTTTCACTATTTAAAACTTAAAGAAAGAAATAAAAAAGAAGATATTCGCAAAATGTTATGCATAATGCGATAAGAGATCTTTTGCATGACTGTTTTTGACACGAACACTTCCAACGTTAGAACGCCCTCTGATGCTAGAAACATTTAACACTCTCTGAATCAAGTTTTCAAAAGTTACCAAAGGCGCACACACAAAGCCCTTCATTTGATATTTCTTAGAACGAAGTCGTTTTCTCCCTTGTCGCCAATACTTGGAATACGCAGCATTTTTTAAAGTCAAGTTTCCGTGATAATCACGTATAAATTGGAGTCCACAATATATGGCACAGCAGTTCCCCAGTTTGATTTCACTTCACTTCTTTCATGAAACACAGGCCCGTAGCCAGCCCAAAAATTTAGGGGGGGGCCGGCAGAAGTTAGGGGGGCCCGACCCATTCATATTATACTTCATCACCATATTATAGTTCATTTGCAAGCCTACCGTGAAATTTTATGGGGGCCCGGCCCCCTCTTGCCCCCCCGTGGATACGGGCCTGCATTTGAAAAGTAAACTTCAACAGACACAGCTGATTTGTGTACACCTGGCATTGTAACATTCATCCTTAAAATAATTAAATAAAATATAAACATGAAAGCTACTTTAAATTAATAAATAACTAGATTAAATCCAACTTGTTACATATATTTTTTACCTTCATGCGACGATACGGGAGATGATATTATGGTGAGTGTGAAGAAATGGAATTCTGAATTTCAACGGATTTACATGTTTCATGGCTGCTAACTTTACATGCCGAAAAAAAAAAACTTCTGAATGTCTGTCCGTTCGTCCGTCCGTCCCAATGTAAACATATTCAATAGCCTAGAGGTCATACTGTTTAACGTATCTGCTATCAAATCTTAAACTTGAGGTTTTTATGAATCAACATACCGGCATCAAATTTTAAACTTGAGGTTCTTATGAATCAACGTATCTGCATCAAATTTTAAACTTGAGGTTTTTATGAATCAACGTATCTGCATCAAATTTTAAACTTGAGGTTCTTATGAATCAACGTATCTGCATCAAATTTTAAACTTGAGGTTTTTATGAATCAACGTATCTGCATCAAATTTTAAACTTGAGGTTCTTATGAATCAACGTATCTGCATCAAATTTTAAACTTGAGGTTCTTATGAATCAACGTATCTGCATCAAATTTTAAACTTGAGGTTTTTATGAAGTTCTCCAGGGAGAGAGGTTCGATTTTTTTTACAACGCCGCAAAATAAGGGTAGTTTATTAAAAGGCGAAAATGCAAAACGGAATATCGATTTTATTTAAATTTCATACAGCAATATTTCATTAACCAGCCTATATTATGGTATAAGTTATTTCTCTGGGAAAAGTCCAGAAGTGGTACTTTACAAGGTGACTTTTTAAACGATTTTCTGAGAAACGAATCTGGTGATTTTGTTCATAATTCAGAACTAAACATTTCATTAACAACCTGACAATATAGGAGAAGTAATTTCTCATGAAACAATCCACAAGAGATAGTTTACTCTCGAGACTTGGGGTAAGTATCTTTCTGCACATTTTTCTCAAAAACGACTCAGGCAATTCTCTTCATACTGCATAAATAAATATATAATTAATAATCTATAATTTTGCACAAATTACTTCTGATGTAAATATCCATAAGGTGTAGTTTACTTTTTCGAGGAGGGGGGGGCGCTTTCATTGAATGGAGTTTCCCGAAAACGACTTAAAATCTTGTTCATCCTTCACAAATAAATGTTTCGGTAATAATTGCAACATAATGTGATTTGGTTTAAGAAATTAGAGCAAGAAAGTTTAGTGTAGTGGACCGTATCTTTTACTTCGTTCTTGAATAGTAAAACTTGTAGGAAGAAATGCTTACCTTCTTTTCTTTTCGGAATACTTGTACTCTAACACTTTAACTTTAACTCGGAATTCTCTAACACTTCTAGGAGGGATATATGCATACATACAGGGTGCTCGGAGCCGACTGACACATTTCAAAGTTGAATATTGAGCAGGTGCGATACCTTAGAGTGGGCTGCGGCTGGGGTGTGGAAAGTGGATAGAACGCCATTTCATAAGAGCACTGCTACAGTTACAATAAACCTTTAGCGTAATATCAGATAACGATAAAATGTCTGAACATTCGCTGCACTTTAATGACTGACTTCGTTTCATAATAAGTATGAACACAGAAAAGACATTGTTCAACACTCCAACGATGTCTGATAACTGTTAGCATATATTTTAACCACGCTTGACCCTAGTCATAGAAGCTAAATACACGGTTCTAATTGGTTGAAGTTATCCGTTTCTCGTCACGTAGCATACATATAGCACAAATCAAACGCAAATCGCTGTTCGTTCTCGTGGTCGAGCATGCTAGCACACGGGATAGTCATAGAAATCGCTTTCGGCATGTGTTCAAACCCAATACAAGGAAAGTTTTTTTTTATTTTTAAAAATTTTAATAACACTTTTATCATTACAATAAGATAAAAATAATACTAATTTGTCCTTGTATGTAATATATATTGCATAAAAAGTGATTTACTTACGTTACGAAACATAGCTGAACGAGCGAAGGGGGTTAGAAGCCCCGCAGGGCTCGCTTTGTTCCACATTGACTCCCATAATAGTACCATTTGCCATTACGTCACACTCGGGTAATGCAACTTCGATGTAAATCTAACCTCACCCGCTTCCTTGTGACCAACTTAAAAACACCTGGGTAGGGTAGCGCGGGAAAAATAAAATACTAACTGTTATGGTATTCCTATAAAGTGGCATCCTACCCTCTTCCAATCTCCCACACGTAACCCACTCCAAGCTATCGTGCCTGTGCAATATTCAACCTTGAAATGTGTCAGTCGGCTTCGTACCACCCTGTATAAGTTGAAGCCTCAGGCAAGATGGTGAGCTTTCATGCTATTATCTTTTCAGTAATTATTTTCCGTGTTCGGATTAAATTATTCAGTCAGAGAGTCAGGACCAAATTTACACATGGGTCAGCATACGTAATGGCCCGAGCGGCAACTTTTGAGAGACGGCAAAGTTTCTCGAAAGAGTTCTTTTCATATTTCAGCTTTGAAAATTACAGAAATTTGACAGACAACATTGGTATGAAGAGGGTGACACCCTGAAACGGCCCAAGGCAGCAAAAATGATAAATATGTCCCTGCCGAGAATGTTTGGATATCTCCATGGTATCCATACTCAACTCGCTCAAATTTTAAACACTCAACTTCTACCGATGATTGTGAATAAATTTGAGTTTAAACCTCATGGAAACCCCAGATGACTCTTTAACCCCCCCCCTTACCTTTTATCTCAGATGCTGAGTAAGACAATGAGGTTGGTTGAGATGGGCCCCATAGAGCCAAAAAGTCTCATTTTACAACCAAAAAAGTATTTTTTCATATAATATAATTAGCTACATTTCTAACATGACATATATATATCTGTAGTCTACTTCCTTCTCTTTGCCTATTGCTTCAAGCGAGCGCCATTTTGTGTCCTCCCCTTCCTTTTAATCTTCCTCTTTCAACACAATGTCATCTATTATTGACTGTGTTGTCGTTGAGTTTGTTCTGTCAACGAGAAATCAAAATGTAAACGGACGCAGCCCCAGACTTCAAACGAAATGCCAGGGCGTCAGTCACGTCGAAGTCGTGGGAAAAGAAAGAGGTACAATACTCCCCTTATCTCGCTTTCCTGCTTTTGGTGGTTATATTACTATATCCATTACCTCAGAGCACTACACTCAGCAAATAAGGGATACTAAAAAAAAGTTATTATTATTTGCCTACAAACATCGATAAAAGCACACTTCGCTTTCATGGGTATGATCCTTGCTTGTTTTCCACAACGATTTCCGTCTTCGTATGCTATAAAGAATATCCTTCGAATGTGAAAGTAATTTAAGAAGCGGGTAATAAAGCTGTTATAAGACCTTCATAAATAATTTCATCATCTCTTCTTCGATAGTTTGTAATTCTCTTATGTTCCGGACATATTACACATCCCTTTTTATTGTGAAAGATACACAGGTTGATACAAAAATATCTATATCAACTCAAGCATTTTTTCTTCCGTACAACGCGCTAAATATTTAGTTGTCGAAACAATGAAGACGTTTCTATAATATATTATTATTATTATTATTATTATTATTATTATTATTATTATTATTATTATTATTATTATTATTATTATTATTGGGAGAGTCTGGGATAATTAAACTAACTGACATGTCAGCCCTTATGGGTCTGAGTCGCTCCAACGCCATCTGTTAGCGACTGGCTGAATCACGAGGAACACGGGATAATACGCTCTAACAGAGGCGTATTAGGAGCTTTCTAAACCTAGTGGCTGTCACGGGAGGGAATCGAACCCGGGACCACGCGGACGTGAGTGCAACGCTCTAACCACTCTTCTAATGTGTCCTCCGTCTGGGACTAAAAGGAGAGAAAAATTTTCACCATTTGGGTTTGATCTACAATGTTTATTCGTCGTTTCCTAAAATCCTAATCTTCAGCTTCCTCCTTTAATTCCCAATATTTTTTTGTATTTTTCAAATAATGTCAACTGTTCTTCCTACTCCTCGTGTTTCTTCCATCTTTTCTTCTATGGCGTTATGAAGAACATAATTTCTTCCCAAGATGTGCCCAATCCAATTGTCTTTTCTACGAAGGATGCTAGCTAGAACTGTCCTCCTCTCTCCTACTCGTTTTAAAACATTAATTTTGATACATTATCCTTCCACTTTTTCTTTTCCACCTTTCTCTAATACCACATTTCAAAGTTCTCTAAATATTTCTTCTCCAATTTCCGTAATGTCTACGTTCCCCGAACCAAACAATGTAATATTCCATGTATAGCACTTGATCAACTTCTTCTTTAGTCCAATGTTAAGCGTATTAGGAGCACACTAAAATGGCATTTATGCTAATTGAGCCTATGATTAGCAGAATACTTCATGTTATAGCCTTTCTATTTGTAGGTTTAAACACGAGTTTTCTTTTCTTTGGGGGGGGGGGGTATCTAATAGAAGCACATCTGTCCGGAAGAAAACTGATTATGTGACAGTGAAAACCATACTACACTAATACATAGACAATTAGGGCCAAGGGCGCCGATCCTGGAAGGCCCGGGCCCCCCAAAGCTCATGTGAGCCCCCCTATTGTATTTATGAATATACAATATTTGGCAATACAGAGACATCGGCGCCCTTGCTTAGGGCCTACTGCATGAGACAAAACACAAGCACAAAGTAAGTAATTAAATTTACTGTGCATAGTAATATAATAATAATAATATCTATGAAGGATATTAAGGGAAGCAGATGAATGCGGCATAAATCTCCCCTCTCCTGCTTTCTCGAATTGCTATCAATCTTGAATTACATGCGTGCTTGCTTCGATACCCAAAATATATATCTTAGCATCCAACAACGATTTCAAAGACTGTATTGCATTGATGAATTAAAATAGCGATTCTGAGGAAAAAAAGAGTTAAAGAACCAGTAATATTTGACACACACGATTTAAGAGGCCTCATCACAGCGAAATTAAAATACCGCTAATTTTACAGTAATTATGTGATATCTTCAAATAGATAAAAGATAATCGAAATGTGGAACCAGAGCGCTCTAGACAATATTATTTTACATGATATACCGTTACCACGACTCGCTTATCTGCTTTCGATTTCGAGCCAGTTTGAAATTCGGCATTTATTTTCGCGTTTCTCAATGGCTGCAAACGGAAAGCTACTAGATGACTCGTGATAACGGTGCGTCATGCAAAATAATATTGTCTAGGGCGTTCTTGTTGCACTTTTCGATTATCTTTTATCTATTTGAAGATATCACATAATTACTGTAAAATTAGCGATATTTTAATTTCGCTGTGATCAGGCCTCTTAATAGAAAAGCAGAAGGGATAATTGTACTAGGACTTCTTTCACACCCTTCAAACTTATTCAGGACACTTGGAATGTGCTGAAACAGCTTTCACATATCCGAATGGTTAATACATGTGGTTCCGAACTCCAAACATTATGAAGAAATATGGAACTATTTGAATTAGAGGTAGGAGACATTCTGTAAAGAAGAAAACCAATCTACTTCAACGAACTAAAAAGAAGTTTGGGAAGCCACAGTCTTTGAAGGATTGTAAGACCAGTAATTGTTTTGCACGCTCCCGTTTGTCTTTCACTTTTGAACATTGGGTGTGCTAGGTAATAAGACAGACATTAAGAATGCTGGATATTTAGGGAAAAGTATGCAGGTTACTCAATTAACAGGTGCACAAGAATTTAAAGAGACTCGTTTTTAACTACAAGGCATAACAAAAGTTTCTCCGAAACCATTTTGTTCCCAGAAGTCAAGGTGTGGTGGCTACCGAACGAGAATACAATTTATTTTCACGTCTCCAGCACATTCCAGGAACTACTGTACTTGGACAAAAGACTACTTGAAACCCTTGGCAGCACTACAGGACATTTTAGACATAAATAAACTACACCCTTTTCCTTAATGGGTCTCATTAATAGTCAGTGTAGCACGTCCACATGAAATGTATTTAAACGACGCCACGCTCTGTTATCAGCTTCGAGCAAATCGTTTAGTCATCCAATGGAACGCAGACTACATGGAATGAAATTTATTTTATTTTCATCTAATTATTCTGCCACCATCACCTGTCTCGTCGCCGTCACAACCCTAATGTTTTCTTTCAAACTATGTCCTAATCGGTTTCAATATTTCCTTTCCAATTATTTTCAATTCATTCCTCTTATTCTACCTCTTCTGATATCACATTGCTTGATGGTTTCACCCTTAATTCTTTTCATTCTTCTCCACATTCACGTTTCAATGATTCCTGTTGTTTTACCACTCTTTCGCAATACCCATAGCTCCGCCCCTTACAATATGCTACTCCACTCAAGCCTTCCCTTTGATCGCATGGAAAGTATCCGCGCCGTGGTCTTGGGTTCGATTCCTGGTGGGAGAGCATAACGCATTACAATGCTTAGGATCCCACCTTAAATGGTAGGTCCACAACTCATAAGCCTCGGTGGTGAGAGAGACGGTGTCACGGTAAACTCCAATATATCCTATCAGCCAATACTATTTCCCTCCGAAACGCTTTAGGAGCCTCGTCCGTGATTCTTTATTTCACTTGCAAGCAGTCCCGGCGAAATTAAAATACCGCTAATTTTACAGTAATTATGTGATATCTTCAAATAGATAAAAGATAATTGAAATGTAGAACAACAGCGCCCTAGACAATATTATTTTACATGAAAAACCGTTATCACGACTCACTTATCTGCTTTCAATTTCGAGCCATTTTGAAAATCGGCATTTATTTTCGCGTTTCTAAACAGCTGAAAACGGAAAGCCACTATGTGACTTGTGATAACGGTACCTCACGCAAAATAATATTGTCTAAGGCGCTCTTGTTCCATATTTCAATTATCTTTTATCTATTTGAAGATACCACATAATTACTGTAAAATTAGCGGTATTTTAATTTCGCCGGGATGAAGACTCTTAAGGGCTGTTGAATCGGTTTAAAGTTTAACTTTTTTCGCTACAAGCGAAGGGAACAGTGTTTACCTAAAGTGCTTATTCTTTGTTATTTCTCAGCTTTCCTCTGTATGTCGTTCACATATACATTTTTTCAGAATAAACTTTATCTTTTCCACGTTAACATTTCGTTCTAACCCTTGCAATTGATACAATTCATCTCGTTGTGATCACCATTGCTGAGCAACCGTAATCCTAATCTATATCTTGCTTGAGAAGGAGGGGGCGGAATAGAAATGGCTCTTCAAATTAAATCCCCAGTTTATCTGTGTTTCGATCCTTTGTTCATTAAAACCCTAGAGACATTTATCTGGTGGCAATTAGCAGACGTAATCGACTATAAATATTATATAAAACGACTTCCATTTTTATATACTACCTATGAAGTAAGATTAAGTACCAATAGGAACAAATGAAAACCTGGATGCTAGTTCGGCAGGAATCGAACTCTCATTTTCCATTCATTATTTTCTGAGTTCTCTCGTAATTATGTAATTGGCATATGTGATTTAAGCATCCGGTAAAAGAAAAGAAAATAATCTAGACTGGACGGACCCTACGTTCTAGCTCTAAAGATTCATGTTTTATATAGCCTCGGCGCTGAAAACACGTTAATAAACTCCACATCAAACACGGAAGCAAGTTCATGTTTGATGTTTCTATTTAAAATATATTACACGAGTAAAGATAAGAGTTGCGCAGTCAAACAAGTTAAACTGTAAATATACCCCTGAAGTTAGTCAACCTAACATTGCACTAATGTATTTGTGGTTGCCTATGCGGAAGTGAATTACAAACTTAGATGAAGAAGATTTTGTGAAAGTATTCCTCAAGGACGATAGTTTTCAGAAATATATTTAAGAATAAACCTGTTTTTTTCTATCTGTATTCTCACTGCACAAGCGTTGAAATGAATCCAAAGTGAACACAGAAAAATATGAACCTCATGTTTTAAAACGTCACCTTTTTGTTCTTCAAAGTATTGTTTTCTAACAAATAATAATAATAATAATAATAATAATAATAATAATAATAATAATAATAATAATAATAATAATAATAATAACTTCAATATTAGAGTGAATTAATTTGTATTACCTGTTTAGTTTTTATGTTTTTCTTTTATATTTTACAACATTCACATGATACACTTCACGACATTACACATTCAATGAACAATGGTCACAAAATTAAAAGCAAACTAAATTAAGGAATAAGTTTTCTCGTTTCGAAAAATCTTCATTCACTACATTTTGTTGCTAAATGTGATTATAAAAGCTTTTTACTTACACTCAAGCTTTCATCGCACACCAAAATACTGAAGATGGAAATGTACTTACCTAAAAAGAAGAGAGAAAAAGAAATAAATGCACTGCATATAATGTAGCAATTGTGTTTCTGTTCTTAGGTAAAATTTTAGCCAACGTTTTCCCATTAATTCATGCAATGCAAACAAACAACTCAACTCACTGTAACAAACTAAGTATAAGACTAAATATTCAATAAACTTTAACTGTGAATAATTATCACCTTCTGGCCTCGTTGATTGAGACAGGGTGGCTCAGTGGTAGAGCGCCTTATGCATGGGTTCATGGTTCGATCCCCGACCAAGTAAGATTGTGGTGGACAACATGGTGCCCGTGGGTTTTGTCTGGGTACCCCCGTTTCCTCCCACATTCTCATTCCACCTATTCTTCCATCATCATCGTCATCATCATTATTCATTTGCTTTAATCATCGTTTCCGTTAGCCTAACAGGCATATCATTAGACATTAAACTCAAAGATTTCATTTTCATTTTGGTCTCAAGGGGCCTTCAGTACGGAAGTACCGAGATCAATCTCTGGTAGAGGTACGTATGGTTCGGACTTAATGCAGGTAAGCTTCCGCTTTGCTAAACAGTTATCGTAACGGCCTGTAGTGAGTAAGTATGTGTTTCATTACCAGTACAAGATATACGGATTAAGTTTCTTTTTACACTAAACTAAGGATTTTACGTCTCATACAGTCTCTGAGTTAAAAACGGGCATTTAACAACAAACAAATGCCATCTACGATGCGATGAAGATTTTAAGTTTAAAGTTAAGTGTTTTAAGTTATCAGATTTTTAGAACAGAATCCGTTAACGATAGTCAGAAATTTCATGAGTAGCAAATCACTTTTTCAGAGAAGCCGAACTCTTACACACTAAAAGTAAATCAAAAGTATTGTTTGAAAATATGAAAAAATTAATAATACATACAGATACATAAAAGACACATACATATACATACAGAAGTTAAGTTCTTTTTTTATATAATTTTTATAGCCTACTAAATGTTGCACAGTAAAATGAAGGGTATGCAACTCCATGTTTTAAGTGCAATTTTTTCAGTTGTTTAAATTATTTTCAAGCATTCAAATATATATATATATATATATATATATATATACAGTGGGGGATCCAGGATATGATCAAGGGAGGGGCAAGGGTGCCCATGTTGTGGTTTCCAAGGGGGACAAGTATAAGCGACGTTTCAAATATAATTTCAAATTTTGCTGTAACTAATGTAAAAATTCTATTGGGTTTTCGACATTCCCAAATACAATTTCCTCTTAGGGGGGCGCCCCACCTTGCCCCCCTGGTGGGCGCCCTTGAGGAGGGGCTACACCATAGTTTGCCGCTTTATCCAGTGTTTAATAGGATTGAAGTCCATTTCATCCAGTGTATACCTGAGCGTCAAGGGGGGGCTATAGCCACTATAGCCCCCTTGGATCCGCCACTATATATATATATATATCACATTCTACCTAATATACTGTCATAAACATTCTTCCTTTTCTGTTAGTATAGTAAAGCATGTTTAATAAACATATATAACAAACAAAATCCATTTGGCGACCATGCTTCTCGTCCGCCGTGGTTACATTCCTGTAATTCCGATATACTACGAACTTTTCAAATCTTATTCTTCTGAATTTAATCCAGGTTTATTCTGAATCCCAATTCCTCAATTAGGTTAAATTCTTATTGGAACGTGGCCAGTATCCAGTGCGGATTAAAAAGAGATAAAACATAATACGAATAAAATTAAATTGCAGGTAGGAAATATATACGTCTAACTTTCCAAACCAGTTTCTTACGTTAATCTGCCTGAAACTTCGCGATGAGAGCAACAGGTAAAGTTCCACAGCTACTGGAGAGAATCCACATTGTTAATAGGCTTGGTTAGGGATGCGCACGAGACAAGATTTGAGGCTGTCTCGTCTCGAAAATGTGCTGTAAAAGCGATGTCTCGACTCGAAAAATGTATGTTTCTCTATTGGAAGAGCTTTGTCTCGACTCGAATTTTGTCTGAAAAATTCTGTCTCGACTCGTCTCGTGCGCATCCCTAGCCTCGGTGTTTCCATGTTTGTTGGTTAATTACAGTTTAGCGACCTTTTCAGCACCGAATCTATATGAGACGTGGACCTACAGCTTAACGTGGAATCCGAACCACATGCACTCCCACCGGGAATCGAACCCGGGTCTCCCGTACCAAAGACACATACGCTATCCTATATAGGATAGTCACAAAGGAGGTTATGCGTGCGTATTCGTGTTCCTGTCGTTTTTTTAAAAAATGAATAAAAAATATTGTAAGAACCTGAACAAAGTAACTGAAAAACGTTCAGATCAGGTAACTTTTTTTAAATCGCCTAGTGGCTAAAGCACGAGCATTTGGTGTACTGGGTTTCGGGTTCGATTCCCGGTTAAAGAACAAGAAACAAAATACACTGATCCAGATCTTATTTTAAACTGAACGCTTCGCCCTCTAATAGGGCAACTATAACTAGATTTGGATTAATCTATTAAAATGCTACGTTTATACGAATATATTTGTGGCCAATTTCTTTCGACAAAGATACCTCGGAAACCATAACTCTAGAGTGTCCCGTTGTCGCTGTACGACTGCAAATTCCTGTAGATTTGCCAGTTCTCATTGAATTTTTCAAGAAACGTGTTGTTGTCTTTCTATTCAACTTTTAGGGGTCCCTTTGAGCCCATAAGATTAACACTGTCGCTAAGGCGTTGCTAAGAATATCCTTGTATTAGGCAACCCACACAAGCGCTACGTATAGTGGGTTGACGGACATTTCAGGCGCTTTTGTTTAAATCTGAATGGCAAAACCTATTGCATGCTGGCAACTTCAAAGGCCTGTAGAGCCACAATGAAAGGTAGTCGGATACGAATTTATAAGGGAAAAACTCCATTTGCCTTCAAGTATCACTTCTTCAACTTTGATACAAACTCACTCCAACATCTATATATTAAAAGACTATGTTTATTATGTTTGTGTATAACAATTCAATACCTTTCTGATCCTCCCGTTCTTCACTTCTCTCTGTGAAGGGATATGCACATATATAGTGAGGAAGTGGGACGATTCATAGTCACATTAAAGTGATGAGCTGTGTACAGAGTGCAGGTTCAGCTAGTGTATTCGAACAATATAAAGATATTTTACAAAATTTTGAAATCTTACCACATAAAGTGTCTCAACTACAGAGTTTAAGAAATACGTAAAAATTATATTATGTAACTACCAGTCAAAACTAACAAATTTTGCATTTTGTTTGCAGTTCTCTTGGAATATGAGACGACTCGAAAAAAAAAAAAGCAAAGTCCGTAAAAACGAAACGTCTGGTATCCCTATCCTCTAAAGCCTCTCTGTTGACGAAGGACGCAAATACAAATCAACCAATCAGTTGGCAGTTTTATATAATCGATTAGTTACGTCTGTATCTATTGTAAGCTTTGCAGAAAATGTCCAGTTTATTATTAATAAAATATTATTGTGCTGCATATTAAAGTTTCGGTATTCTCATCGATGTATCACTGCCTAAGCAGGAATCGAACCCTATCAAATCGAACGCTAGAACCAAGTGAAATGCGCCAGTTCCCTTGATATAAATCGAATAACATGAAGCAGGTACTCCTCCCAAGACATAACTTGCCTTATCTAGTGAGGAAATCCGAGTCATAAGCACAGCTGAACTGATCTGTTACAATGCAAATATCTTTGTCAAACAGTGCAACGTAGCCTTCAGAACACAAACACAGCTGACGAGTCTTGTGAATCCCATACGTAGCCGATTCTCACCTGCATCTGCTCCTAAACATTCGAATACAGGTGGCTCACTACATAATCAACAGGTCAAATTAAGTCTCTTCTGTTTGTGATAGCAATCTTGTTTACGTCGCGTGTTAAACATATAATTTCTCATCTTACTGTTGTTACACAGTGACGGCGATTGGGGGGACAATGGAAGAAGTTGCTCGCATGTTTGCCATCGCTCTAAGGCCGCTCATTGCAAAGAGATGTTTATAAAGGGAAAGTAAATTTCCGAAAGTTTCGGGTATCAGAAACATGTGTACAGATTGCTATATTGCTCAAAATCTATTTGTGAAAAATGTTTTAAAATAATTGCTTTCCTTACTTGTATGACATTAGAACAACAGTTTTTGGTAGCTGCAATTACAATTTCTTGCAATTACACAATTTTAAGCCGTGTGGGAAACCTCATCAGTGCCTGTTCCGTAATTGTTTTAAACATAAAACTGGTGTAAACAGCGTTATGATTTTTACGTGTATTGAAACCATTTACGTTCGTTATTGAATGCGATACTTATGTAAGAAGTTTTGAAAATAAATCCTTTGGAGAACAGAAGTCATTTCTTTAGTCTTTTGTAATTGTTTCTATTTATTCTAAACCCGCAACATCTGACGACAGTATTCGTCACTAACGTACTTTTTCTTTTATTTTCACTGCCTTACCCGCCTCACTAGGGATGCGCACGAGACAAGATTTGTGGCTGTCTCGACTCGAAAATGTGCTGTAAAAGTGATGTCCCGACTCGAAAAATATATATTTTTCTATTGGAAGAGCCGTGTCTCGACTCGAATTTTGTCAGGAAAATTCTGTCTCGACTCGTCTCGTGCGCATCCCTACGCCTCACTTTGTGTTATTTTATTTCTGTAGTAGACTCCTCCAAAAGTTTAAACGACTGCTGGAAGATTATAATACTATAGAGAATCTAATTTGTAGCAGTGAGTAAAAAATGTGGCAATGTGTAAGTTTTCGTTTCATATGTAGATTTGAAATATATAAAAACCTGACTCATTCGCACACCCAGAAACTTTTGTTGGGACGAGTCCAAGCTTTGAGTTGGGGGGAGGGGAATATAATAACACAAGCCATTACGTCTATGTAGTATTGGAAGGGTATTATTCTGCTGCCGAAAAGACGATAAGTAATTGTAAAACACTTTAATCTATATTTTCAGAAAAAATGATAGAACTAAATTGTTTTTATAAGAGAAAGAAGAGTACACGTGAAGTACAAGATCAAAGTTTCATGTTAAATCAATCACTTCTCTGTTAAGAGTCTTCATCCCGGCGAAATTAAAATACCGCTAATTTTACAGTAATTATGTGATATCTTCAAATAGATAAAAGATAATTGAAATGTGGAACAAGAGCGCCCTAGACAATATTATTTTGCATGAGGTACCGTTATCACAAGTCACCTAGTGGCTTTCCGTTTTCAGCCGTTTAGAAACGCGAAAATAAATGCCGATTTTCAAAATGGCTCGAAATCGAAAGCAGATAAGTGAGTCGTGATAACGGTTTCTCATGTAAAATAATATTGTCTAGGGCGCTCTTGTTCCACATTTCGATTATCTTTTATCTATTTGAAGATATCACATAATTACTGTAAAATTAGCGGCATTTTAATTTCGCCGGGATGAAGACTCTTAAATATATATATATATAGTTTTTATTGAGAAAGTGTACAAATGTGTGTTCAGTTACGAAGTTTAGGTGGGGGTCCAGACGCATGGGTGAGCCTCTGATTTGATGCAATGAACTGGAAGTACTGTTGCTCATGGAACGAGAAATTTATTGTCTCGTCTCGATTCTTGCCTCGAAAACGAGACGCGAAGAGTGCATGAGATGAGTATCACGGCAATTCTCGTCTCGTTTTCGAGAGGAGACGATATTTTTCTGGAGTCTCCTAAGCAACACTAGTTCACTCAAGTCTTCGATCTCAAACTTGTTTTCAGTGATACACGATTCATAGTAATATAGGCTATATATAAATTGATAAACTGATTATACGAACATAGTGAAGAGCATTTATCAACATTCAGAGATATGCAAGTCATTACACAATATACGTCAATAATAAATATAGTGTGCATGTTGTTATATCACACCCTTTGTGGACCTCTCGTAAAGCGAAATGATTCTGATAAATTTAAGAAGAAATTAAGAAGAAATCCAGGAGATAAACTTTGTACATTTTGTTTATAAAACGGGACGAAAATAGCTTTTGGGGAATTGACACGAGATGGGACGACAAAGTCTTCGAGAATTGAGACGAGACGAGATAAGAAACTTCTTCGAAAAATGAGATGAGACAAGAGACGAGAAAGTTTTTTGAGAATTGAGACGAGACGAAGGAAGCTCTTCGGGAACTGAGGCGATAAAGTTCTGCGAGAATTGAGACCGGATACTGTGAGAGGAGAAGACGTCGTTTCATCTCGTTTCGTGGGCACCATTAAGTGGAAGTAGACCTGAAATAACTATTGTGAGAAGAAATTATGATCGGTGACAGACCCCGTAGTTACGGGTTGGTCAGGAAGGGCTTAGCCCTACTGCGACCACCTTCAGCTTCCCTCGAAACTTTCACTTCTACGTTGGTAGGAACGTATGAATGTAGCGTTGACTCAAGTTAGCCCCCAGAAAATGATCTCACCCCTGTTTTAATTATCTAATCATGCTCTGGTCGATGGATGAAAGGAAATCTTTTCTGGAATTTCTTCTTTCATCAAGAGGGAAGAAATCTAGTAAAGATTCTCATACACCGTGTGTGACGAATTCAAGAAACCCTAGAGATTATCACAGTAAACAATTACGAATAGAATACGAGGTGTGTTCAAAAATATCGAAGCGATATTGTATCAAATTTTTTCAAAAGCTTGGCAATACCCAAGGTAAAACCATTCACTCGAATCGGTACATTCTATTTTGAACGAGAATTTGGCCATGAGGAGATTATCCGCGAAATTTGATTCAGGCTTTCATAACTAAACATTACATTCCTGTGTATCGTCAGGCTTGTTACTCATCCGACATGGCTCTATGTGACTTTTGGTTATTCCCAAGCTCAAAATGCCAACAAAAAGGACCCGATTTGAATCAAGAGAAGACATCATGCGGAATGCGACTGCACGGTTGCTCATCGTTCCAGAAACTGTGTTCCAAAAGTTTTTCCAATAATGGCGGGAGCACTGCGAGAAGTGTTTGCATTACCAAGGAGATTACTTCAAACGGGATCAGTGTTTCGGATTTCCAGATCAATAAATGGATTTTTGGCAACCAAAGGTTCGATACATTTTGAACACACCCCGCACATATGTAAAATCAGTTCTCGCAACTTTTTAGAGGAAAACTGAAAACTGCTTGTGAGCTCGAAGAAAGAACATACTTCTTCTGTAACTTGTTTGAAATTTATAGTGTACAGGTCCCCCTATGAGATTCTTACTAACTATATTGAACGTTGCGTGAGCTGAAAGTGTAGTGTATCGATTTTTTCTATGCGCATTTCCTTTTATCTGTTTACTCCAGAATACATATTCCACGCTAACACCATTATTGACTAACTTGGGTACGAGTGTCACCCCAGCCATTCTCCAACCCGTTTACCGACATACACAAGAGTTCGTGGTAAAGACTGGGCCACGGCAGATTTAAAAACTGAAAAAAAATAACTTGCTTCGCCTTACAAACTAATCTCTCTAACCGGTGACAATTCGTGTGGAAAAGTGTGAAACAAGAGTTCTGTGAAGATTGCCGCCGATAATGAACCTAATTCTGTCATTAAAGAAAAAGAGGCTTTGATGATGTCATGTCCAGCCAAACAGAGAAATTCTCCTCATTTCCTTTTATTTAGTAACCGCCTAGCATTGTAACTGCAATGGGTCATGCTGCCCTTTTCACACGTGCTTAAAAATAATTTGCATCTGTTGCATAGCGTTCGTTGAAAACGGATTAAACCAGTTTGAAAACTAGTTGCGGCCCTCCCATTGGTGGATGTAGTCAGGAAGGGGGCGCTTCTTTCCGATACATTAACTTCTCTGGGAAGAACCAGGTGGCTACAGACCATTAACCACATTGCAATTGGTTTCATAAGCTCAGGTAACTACATTTAAAAAAGAAAGAAAAAAACACAAATAGGTTAATGAATATTTGCAAAATAAAAACAATGATTAAACTTACTACATATGTTATTATGGTATAGTTTATTTAAAGTGAAAAATCAGGGATTATACAGGGTTATTACAAAAATGAGGATGATTAAGGCAAATAAATCAAGATGGAAGAATTGGGGGAATGAGAAAGTGGGAGGAAACGGGAGTACCTCGAGAAAACCCATGGACACGATGCTGTCCAACACAAATTTACTAGGCTTGGGATCAAACCAGGGACCCTACGGGTCAAAGGTAAGCACTCTACCAATGAGCCACCGTGCCCCTAAGGTTATTACAGATTAGCTTTCAGATTGTACAGTCCGCAGCAAAAAATCTGCAACATGAGCATATAAGCTTATTGTAAATTACGAAGTCTTTTGTTTCAAAATAAGTGTACAGGGGAGGACGCCGAGGTTTCTCCTGGCGTGATTCGTGCCACTTAGAAGACGTTATGTTGATTCCCTGCGCTGTTAGGCGTAGTTTCACAATAAACTTACATGCTCATGTTGCAGGTTTTTTTTTTTTTTTTTTTACGGACTGTACAATTCAAAACTCACATTTAAGAGGCCTCATCCCGGCGAAATTAAAATATCGCTAATTTTACAGTAATTATGTGACATCTTCAAATAGATAAAAAGATAATCGAAATGTGCACTGTAAAAACTGTATAGTTGGAATAACCCAGAATTCTGGGTTGAAAAAGTGACAACCACGCCGTATTGTCTTAGAAATCAGAAAATATGGTTATAATAACAATACGAGAAGTCAAAACTAGTAAAAAATAAAAACCTCTGGCATGACCTGGATTCGAACTCACACCGCGCGGCTGTTAAGCGCGTGCGTTATCCACCAGACCAACCGGAATCTTAGTTTAGGCTGTGTGATAACAAGAATTACAGCATACTTTGGAAGCAATTTTTAGTCACTTTGAATTTAAAACAAGTCAATTAAAAAAACTAAACCAAACCAAACATCACCCGGAATATTGAATCAATGCCATTAAAAGCTAGTTTAGTACAGCAGCTATTTATCAATGTTAACGTATGTTTTGAGAGAAATTTTCTTCACTCTTGGCGAAGTGCACTGCAGTTCACTCAGTACACTTCGCCAAGAGTGAAGACAATTTCTCTCGAAACATACGTTAACATTGATAAATAGCTGCTGTACTAAACTAGCATTTAATGGCATTGATTCAATATTCCGGGTGATGTTTGGTTTGGTTTAGTGTTTTTAATTGACTTGTTTTAAATTCAAAGTGACTAAACAATTGCTTCCAAAGTACGCTGTAATTCTTGTTATCACACAGCCTAAATTAAGATTCCGGTTGGTCTGGTGGATAACGCACGCGCTTAACAGCCACGCGGTGTGAGTTCGAATCCAGGTCATGCCAGAGGTTTTTATTTTTTACTAGTTTTGACTTCTCGTATTGTTATTATAACCATATTTTCTGATTTCTAAGACAATACGGCGTGGTTGTCACTTTTTGAACCCAGAATTCTGGGTTATTCCAACTATACAGTTTTTACAGTGTGGAAAAAGAGCGCTTTAGATAATATCAGTTTACATGAGATACCGTTATCACGACTGAATTATCTACTTTCGATTTCGAGCCATTTTGAAAATCGGCATTTATTTTCGCGTTTCTAAACGGCTGAAAACGGAAAGCCACTAGGTGACTTGTGATAACGGCACCTCACGCAAAATAATATTGTCTACGGCGCTCTTGTTTCACATTTCAATTATCTTTTTATCTATTTGAAGATATCACATAATTACTGTGAAATTAGCGGTATTTTAATTTCGCCGGGATGAGGCCTCTTAAGATACCGGTACATAAAGTTAGTGATGATTTCACATGAGGCGGAAAGTTCTCCCCCGGGGTATATGCTCGGTCGTGCTCAGTGTGGGCTACCAGTATTTTCGCTGCACTATTTTCACTCCCCGTATATTGAATGTCCCTCCCACGGGAAATCTGAAATCAGAATTGACAACAGAACCAATGGAAGTGCAGATGAAAAAATTTTCAGTGGCTGATGGTAAAAAATATAATATAGTTCAACAGTTTGCCGCTAGAGGCTTATGGGAGAAAATTCTCTCAACGAAGATAGAAGAGTGTTTGTTCTACCTTTGACTTTCACGTCAACCAGACGAAACAAGAATGAGATAATGTTAGGAATATTTGTAAGGAAGAACAATTTTAGATGTAATTAAGGAGAGGAAGAGAAGAAACTGGACCATGAAATACGTGGGAAATAGTTGCGGTGAAAGGAAAAAGAGGGGGCGGTGAAAAGGCTACAATTTATGAACAGCATCAAAACCGAAAATTACTACGTCGAGATGGAGATGTTAGCTGAGACAGTGATACAAGAATCTAAGTTTGAAGTTAGTCATGTGCCAGTAGTGGCAGAATGCCTTTAATGGTTTGAATGTGTCATTGTGTACATCGTAATTTTCGAACGTTCGGTGCCAATCCAGGAAATGAACAAGAATCCGTAAGAGGTATATACTGCAATTATAAAGGAAGATGAACCTTTTCAGGACCAACAGCGATTTCAAGAAAATCGTAGACCTTTACATTGGCGGCCCTAGTACCCCTTCTAATTATCACAGGGACATGAACAATACCTCGTTGTTAAGCTTATGGATAGATTCCAACGAGCTAACTTTTGTGCCCCCCCCCCCTTCCAAGCCCGTAAAAGAAGAAGACGATTTTTGAAAATGAGATTATTTTTTTTTTTTGAAATTTGTGAGGCTAGCAACTTCGTTAGGAAAAAATATTTTAGCGTGTACGCCAGACGTTGTACACCAAGGGCAAAAGTTCAACACCACTTCCGAACGTGTTTCCCACAAGAATCATCCTGTACATATTTTTCAAAATATTTTGGTCTACCTAGACATTAGTAGCCCTAGCGATGCTCGTAATTGTCACAGAGCCATACCTTATTGGAAAGTTTATGGGACACAGGTTCCAACGAGGTACGTTTTGTTCCCCCCGTGCCCAACTCGTAAAGAAGAAAATCAAAAATTTGAAAAAAAAAATCATTTTGTGGAACCACGGCAACACTGTTATTTGTTATACGCAAGAAAGGAGTTCTCACATATACGCCAGACATCACTAGTTAGTATTTTCATTTATTTTTATTGATACCACTTTTTATGCTTATAGCTCCTTTGGGGGAAAGTGTCTCCCCCCAAATGCTGAGGAGAGAGGGGAAACTGAAACAGCCAACTTTACCCCTACCCTTCCACTGCAGGACCCCCGATGTAGATGTAATGCCTACCGTTGGAAAGATTCATCCTTCCTGAAGAGATACACACCTAAATCATCTCTCTAGGTTAATTAGGAGCCGAGATACATAAGTTTAAAAACCTGGCTCAGCCCTTGAGCCGTTGGTCCTGATAACGCCCGGCCATCCAACCAGTAAGTGTTGAAATAGTCGAGCGTGTTCATATAACGTTCACACAAAGTCCACAAAAATCGACAGTCAGAGAGCCAGCAAGATATGCTGGAGAATTTTGTGTGGAAGATTCTGCGTAAATATTGATAATGTTACTATTGTTAATGTTACGATTACAACTGCTGCAGATCCTGAAACAGCCGACAAAGTGAAGGTACTCTTTCCTGTCCTGCAGGAGTATGTGAACGCCAATGAAAACAAATTTCACGGAATCACTATATTCAGTGATAAAACCGTTTTCCACTTTTCGGATAGAGTGAACGAAGTTGTATATCTTAGAATCTGAGGACTGAAACCCTACATACCTACAAGAATTATATACAAGGAGATATGATTACATTCCAATAGGACTGTTTAAGAGATGAGTCTTTTTTTTTTCTCGTAAAGGTATCGTAAAATATCTTGTCTCGGAAAGTGTACTTGTTTCTGCAGGAAAAGCATTGTTTCGTCTTGCGAGCAATCCTACATGCCAATTAATCATATGCAGCACACAAGATAACAGAGAAGAGACGTAGGGATATTCACATTTGTGAGATCAAACTCAATTGGCCTCAAGCTCAGCAAATTAGGACGAAACCTGTGAGAATGAGTCCTATTAGGGCTAATGAGCACGAGTCCTATTAAGCTAATGAGTATTAGTCCTATAAGGCTAATGAGTAACAGTCCTATAAGGTTAACAAACACTATTCCTATAAGGCTAATAAACACTACTCTTATAAAGCTAATGAGTACTAGTCCTATATGGCTAATGAGCACGATTCCTATAACGCTAATGAGCACTAGTCCTATAAGAGTGAGTTCTAGTCTTATAAGGCTAATGAGTACTAGTTCTATAAGGCTAATGAGCACTAGTCCTATAAGGCTAATGAGCACGAGTCCCATAAGGCTACTATAAGGCTAATGAGTATTAGTCCTATAAGGTTAATAAGCACTATTCTATAAGGCTAATAAACACTCTCTTATAAAGCTAATGAATACTAGTCCTATAAGGCTAATGAGCACGATTTCTATAACGCAAACGTTAGTCCTATAAGGCTAACAAGTTCTAGTCTTATAAGGCTAATGAGTACTAGTTCTATGAGGCTAATGAGCATGAGTCATATAAGGCTAATGACCACGTGTCTTATAAGGCTAACAAGCACTATTCCTATACGGCTAATAAGCACTAGTGCTATAAGGCTAATAATAAGCACCAGTCCTATACGGCTAATGAGCACAAGGGACTGTAATCCTCATTCAGGACAGCGAGTTCGAGTCTTTAGTGAGCACAAGCTTTATAAGCGCAAGTCTGAGTTAGCGTAAACCTTGTTGAGCTTAATCAGCGCAAATCTCATTCAGAATAGAGATCCCGCGCTCACGCGAGTATGAGCCTGAGCTAGCGGGAAGCGTCATTGAGATATGTGAGCGGGGCCGGATTGCAAAACGGTCATAGGTACCATGCAACACTTTATATACGAGGCACATACCAAAATTATGTGCCGTTTACAAAACTCCGGTCACGTTGAATATTTGAATGAGACATTTTCGTTACATTTCAACGTTTACCTTGCAATCTTTGAACTTCATTATCCTGGAAAAGTCTTCTTATCGGGGAGATCATCCTTTCTTCATACAGATGCCAAGGGACCTAACATGAACCGACATTGACAACTTCTATGAGCAATCTTCCCACGATGCAATTACAGAATAATGTAAAGTTACACCTATCTTTAACGGTTAGTTTTCTGTCCTTCATGACCAGGGTCTCAACAGGAGCATTATTTTTAGGTACTAGAGACCTGCACGGGCTGGGCTTGGGCGGACCGACTATTATTTCTTTGGGCCGGGCCGGGCTTGGGCGGGCCGACACTGATTTCTCTTCAGGACGGGTCGGGCTGGGGCCGATTAATTGTAATTCTTTAATTAGAATAAAGGCAAACGTTGAAGAAGTGTGCCCGTGAAAAATGTTACAAAATGAAACTTCGAAAATTTATCGGGCCCGGGCCGGGCTTGGGCCAAGAATTTTAAAAAGACTATCGGGCCGGGCCGGGCCGGGCTCGGGCCGAAAATCTTCAAAACTTTTCGGGCCCGGGCTAGGCCGGGCCTACGTACATCCGGGCTGGATTGGGCTCGGGCCGAAAAATTCGGCCCGTGCACGTCTCTATTAGGTGCAAATGGGGCTTCCGGTCCTTGGGAAACCTTTAGGTAAATTCCAGGGGGCGCGATGGCTCAGTGGTAGAGCGTTCTCTCTGGTGCTTGCGGTTCCGGGTTCGATCCCAGCCCCCTCCAAGTGAACTTTGTGGTGGACAAACACCGTGCTCGTGGGTTTTCTCGGGGTTCTCCCGTTTCCTCCCACTTTCTTCATTCCACCATTTCACTCATCTCTCATCATCACCGTCTCCTTTAGCCTAACCGGCATAACCGTGGGACGTAAAACTTAAAGATTTCATTTCACTAGGTAAATTCCCGCACTTGCTTCCGCACAGTCAACCTAGCAAGGACAGTACTTAATATCTTTCAACTGGCGTTGAATATAAATAACTTTTTCATAAAACGTAGACAAACTCTTCATCAGGCAGCTCTGTAGGGAAATCCGTTATATCCAGTAGCGTAGCCAGGATGTGTGTTTGGGGGGGGGGGGGCACAAGTGCTGTTATAAGTACACATAGAAAAATTACGAACAAAAAAATATATAAACATAAATATATAAAAAATTACGAACATAAAAGTACCGAAGTACATTGTCGGACCTCTTTGGGGGGGGGCGGCCCCCCTGCCCCCCCTTCCCTACGCCATTGGTTATATCATGTCTGTATGGAAAAAGATTACCTTTCACAGATGAATATATTAAAAACGAAGCTGAGTGGAAGTTTGGAATTTTTTCTAGTTAAACTTTAAGGTCTACGTTAATCTATCCTTATACCTTTTTCAACTATGGCAAAAGGGCACATTTTTTGATATCACCTCGTACGTACTTAAAATGTATCTAATAGTATGGTCGGTAAATTTTATAAAGAAAGACAAAAGCTTTTTTTAAAAAATCCAGGTCAGGGACCATAGTGTATATCGTCGCGATAAGGGTATGAAACGAGGCCAGAGAACAGAACAGGTGTGTGTATGAAGAGCAGCCGGTTGGCCGTTGGGTGAAAGTGGAGTGTTAAGTAATCGAATCTTCTCATCTATAAAAAAACACAGCCACTTCCGCTTATATTTTATGCATTCGGCGCCATTTTCACGCCAACACTTTCGGAAGTAAATAAATACAGAAGGCAATAACCTTTTTCCAAATCAACAGGTTAGGATTACTTTCTTTCCATTTATCTATTCATATTGCATGTTGAAGGACTATAAAGGAATCGAAACTAGAAATACATTATTTATTTATTAAAATAGAATACAGTAGCTGTTATATCCAATTCCAGTGTTCATGTTTCATGATATAGTATGTTTACGTTTTCAGTATTAATTATTTTTCTATAGTACAATGACAGAAGAAAGCAAGCATTAAATATTTCTAATGTTCTTTGTAGAACAGTTTATTCAGTTACTAAGTAAAACACTTGTTTTGTGCTGTTCTTCGGTAATTCTTAACATTTTTTAGTAAAAGAGCATAGAAGCTTATTGTAATGTCTATGATAGCATTAGCATATCATGACAAAAGTGTCCAAAGATCAGGCATATATGTACCACAATAACATCGAAATGAAATGAAATATTTAAGTTTTACATCTAACGGTTATGCCGACTAGGCTAAAAGAGACGGTGATAATGATAAATGAACGAAATGGCGGAATGAAGAAAGTGGGAGGATACGGGAGAACCCCGAGAAATCAAACGCACACGATGTTTATCCACCATAAACTGACGGCCCGAGCTGGAATTGAACCAAGGACCCCATGCACTAAAGTCACTGAGCCACTGTGACCCTTAAGTCAATGACATGTTTGAGGGGAAATACAGCAAAATAATAATAATAATAATAATAATAATATTATAATAATAATAATAATAATAATAATAATAATAATAATAATAATAATAATAATAATGTTAACACAACTGAATTTTAACACAGGGTATTGGTCTAGCATTACTATCAATATACCATTTTTTTCAACACCAAGGGTCTTGGGTTGTGGTTACCGATTTTGTATACAGCCGATGTGAAAATAACACTGCGGCGATGTTAAAGAAGAAGATGAATGAACGAAACAACGTGCAAATAGTAATACCTATACGTTATTCTTTAAAACTAAAATTATCATGCTCTAAACTTTCTTTTAAATAAAAGTACAATCCAGTCGAAGCCAATCTACTAATCTGTGCTTCAGTTTCGCCAATACTGCCTTCATCAAATATATGATCTTTGATCAGAATTTATTTAACATTTTTCAACAAATGTTTCCAGATTTGTAAGTATTCTTGTAAGTCTTAGCAGGAAAAATGGTGAAGAAAGGAAAGGAGACTGAAGTAGTTATTTTGTTTAAGAGGCCTTATCACAGCGAATTTAAAATACCGCTAATTTTACAGTAATTATGTGTTATCTTGAAATAGATAAAAGATAATCGAAATGTGAAACAAGAGCGCCCTATACAATATTATTTTGCATGAGATACTGTTATCACGAGTCACCTAGTAGCTTTCCGTTTGCAGCCATTGAGAAACGCAAAAATAAATGCCGAATTTCAAACTGGATCGAAATCGAAAGCAGATAAGCGAGTCGTGATAACGGTATCACATGTAAAATAATATTGTCTAGGGCGCTCTTGTTTTACATTTCGATTATCTTTTATCTATTTGAAGATATCCATACTTACTGTAAAATTAGCGATATTTTAATTTCGCTGTGATAAGGCCTACCACAAACTGAGGAGTTATATTTTAGAGGCCATCAACACAGAACTCTCCACGCCAATAAATCAACTGACATTCTTTTCCCAAACTACTGGACACCTGGCAGTGTTAATACCCGAACAAAACAACAGCAAACCTGTTCAGGCTCTGTTTGGGCTTCGTCTAATTAGTTTAGAGATATCTAGCAGAGAGGAATGATGGACAGCTAAACAAGAGAACTCTTCACACACGAACCGAAATTGAAACTTGGAACAAAGATTACAAACAACAACGACTCTGCAAGAAGTTTCACACGCAACCAATCTGCTAATTAGCCATGGTTTGCACCTCACGGCACACACACAAGTAGTGAGTGTCCACTCAAAAGCAAGATAAATATCTTACGTTAAAGTTCGCTGGTGGAAATACCAAAGTGCTCCTATGAATGCAACCCCCTTTCCGAATATTCATATACTTCTTCAGTTTCTGCTGCCTCTTAACGCGCGTAGCCTCTCGTTCGATTTCTGGTGGAGGTACTTATTCGGATACAAACTCGATCAGTTTGTCGAATCCCACTTTAAACAGAAGATGCCGGTCAATCGTCAATCCAATGTTATGTGGACGTATCAAATTTCTAACTACGTCCACATAATATTTCCGTATTTGTTGGAATTTTACAAAACTTCCGGAATAATAATTTTAACATTTTAAAAAACTAAACTTCCTAGTAGGAATGCTTACAAGCGGGCTGTAGGGTGTTGTAGCTGTAGGCGGTTGCACCCATGAGATTTTATTAGGGGGGCGAGTACCAAATTTCTAATTGAGAATGGCCCAATTGAATTTTAATTCTCCATACTGTAAAATTCTATCTTTTAGGGTAGAGCTAAAAAATGGTACACAGGAATTTGAACTTTCCCACCATCTTTTATTATAAAAAAAATTCTTCTTGTATAATAGTAATAAATATTACAGATAAAACATAAGTTCCTCTAAATATCTTAGCGGTTTGCTGGTGCACATGGTGTTAAGAGCACATGGGGAAGCTTGAAATATATAAAACAAGAAGTCCTGAGTGAGTGAGTGACTGATCAACGCCCTGGCCAAACCCCTTAAGGCTTTTCACTACAGGGAAATTAAACTACCGTTAATTTTAGAGTTTTTCTGTAATATTTTCAAAACAAATAAAAATATTCGAAAAGCAGAAACGTAGTGAACTAGACAATACGATTTTGCTTGTAATACCTTTACCACCATTTACACATCTGCTTTTGGTATGCCGCTATTCACAGAACCCGCAAAAAATGCTAAATCTATCTACAGCTGCAAATCGAAAGCAGACAGATGAGTTGTGATAACGGTATCACATGCAAAATTGTATTATCTAGTTCACTACGTTTCTGCTTTTCGAATATTTTTATTTCTTTTGAAAATATTACAGAAAAACTCTAAAATTAACGGTAGTTTAATTTCGCTTAAGCAGGAAACTTCAAATTGGACCAAAACCAAACGACTTGGCGTAACAGCCCGATTTGTGGACTTAAGTCGCTCCACGCCATCTGTTAGCGATTGATGTAACTACATCCAACCCTTTGACATTTAGACACTAAGTGGAATTTTTGACGTAACATACCACTAAAGGAAAAACAAAAATTAAAATTCGGTAACGAAGCGGGTTGGGGGGATTATTACATTAAAACGTCCTTATCTTTACCGCTGAAGGTTTGAGACATGGGAATTGGTATTCGGGCTTACTATTTAAAATAATAAGAAATGCAGTTTTTTTTTTTTTTTTTTATTTCATCTCGAAGGGAGGAAAAGGATGTAAAAAGAAAAAGGGGTGGGGATTACAATTATTATAATACGATGTCCACATCTCGGACTTTCTCACGGTTACAGACACGAAATTCAGTATTTGCACTTTTCATTTAAAAAATATACATATTTCAGCATTTTCTCGTGCGAGTATTTGGTCTAGAAGGGAAGAAAAGACGGTGGAAAGAAAAGGAGTGGAAGGAATTACAATTATTACGGTGGAAAGGGAAAGAGTAGAGATTGCAATTTTTATTTTATTTTATTTTATTTATTTATTTATTTTTTACATAAGAGTTCATAAGACGGAAGCTTTGAAAGTTAAACACATAATATTTGGTATTTGGACCTCTCATTTGAAATAATAAGTGTCTTTCAGCGTTTTCTCAAACTTTTCAAACACACACACAAATAAAACAATCACACTTTATGTATCATCTATTTCATTTCCACGTGAATGTACAGATAACTCGTACTGACAGAAAATCCACTAAGATTAATAATAAATAAAAAAACCTTGATAAGACGAAAACATAAACACTGTGTCTTTTCTTTCCTTTACGAGAAGTTAATCTGTTGGCTGGCGTGATTGACGTGAAGTGTTCATTGCTCTGTGAAAGGGAGGGAGGGGAGGAGAGTATGTGTTTGGAAACAAACGACGAACGAGTGAAGTCGAACGAAACGATATGAAGTTGAGGAGAGTTGATGCAGTTGGGCGGCCGACCATAAACCACCTTCACTTTCTTTCTTTCTTTCTCTCTTACATTCCACGAAGAAATGGAAATGAAAAATTACAGAAGCAGAGGGTAATTTAGAAATAAACTCCAAGCAGGTGTGTTAGAAGGAGACTGCAGAGCAAAGATGCCAAAACTCAAGAGTTTAAAACTCACTTGATTTCATGCAGCGACAATGACGTTGAGTGACGATGTCGAAATGATGCGAGTGTTAAGGGTATTTTGGACATTCAAATAGTTTTGTTTCTAGCTCAATAGATAGCGCCACCGCCACCAATTTTACTATATGGGAAGAGTTAAATAAAAACTATCATAAAAAGCGAACAATAGGTTTAATAAGTATAATGTCGAAAGGGTGTTGTAAGCGTAAGATTCAGTTACTATGATGTCGAAATGATATTTGTGACCATGAGATTGAGTGAGCGTAATACCCGAGTGCTCATGTGAGCGTCATGTCAGATTGATGGTGTGAGCGTGAAGCTGAGTGAGGTTAGGGAAGAGTGGTCATCCTGGTTCCAGAATAAATTAGACCAATTTTGGTGAATTTAACGTTACCTTTCCAAAATCCATGTCAGTTTCGGAAATAATAATAATAATACAGATGACGAACTAACCTGAAACCATGGCAAAATAATGAGAGTCCCTATGCCAAAAATTTGGAAAAGAATAAGGACACGGAACTGTGATTTGTTGTACGCAGAAGACATCCAAGATTTTAATAAGAAAAAAATAACGCCTGGGTCTTTATGCAACCGATCTTCACCATCCTCTTTTGGGTTGCATAACATCATGACCCGAGTCAAAACAAATTGCGAATTACATAAACGCATAATGTATGGATGAAGATTTCATACGAGTTTCTCTGGAAGCTAAAAGTAAAACATTGAGGTAGACACTGGATATAAAAGTTCGTACATAATGTAAAAATAAATAAATAAAATAAATAAATAAATAAATAAAATAAAACTTTTGAATTAGAAATACTCCTCTAATCAGTTTTCTGCACTCATCATTGTGAAGTATCATACATCGATTCGTACCTTCATTCTGTTAAATAAATGCGAGACTCATTTGGCAACGTTGGAAACCATCCCATATTCACCGTCTCAGTGGCTGATCCAGATATGATTAAGGGAGGGGCTAAACCATAGTTTGCCGCTTTATCCAGTCTAAAGCAGGATTAAAGACAATTTTATCCAGTGTATACCTGAGCGCCAAGGCGCGGGGGGGGGGGCTATAGCCCCTACGTATACGTACAGGACATGTTAATCGAAGAATGAAGATCCCAGCACATCAGCATTCTCAAGTGTTGTCGTAACTCTGAATCATCAGTCGCTTTAAAAAATCAAGACTGTTGTGCGTGGTCCCGGGTTCGATTCCCGTAGAGTACTTGCCTCGAGTACAAACGTGAACAGCGAATCAGATTCAACTTTAAAATAGAGATGCCGTCTGATATAGCCTCGATGTTGACAAGGATCGTGAACGTTTAATCAGTCCACCTGGCAAGGAGCGTTAAACTTCAATCAATCAATCTGACAAGGAAAGATAAACTTTTAATAATCAATCTGACAAGAAACTTAACCTTCAATCAATCAATCTAACCAGGGACGATAAACTTCAATCAATCTGACACGGAACTCAACATTTAATCATTCTAACCAAGGACGATAAACTTCAATCAATCAATCTCACAAAAGACGTAGAACTTCAATCAATCTGACACGAAACTTAACCTTTAATCATTCTAACCAACGACGATAAACTTCAATCAATCAATCTGACAAGGAAAGATAAACTTTTAATAATCAATCTGACAAGAAACTTAACTTTCAATCAATCAATCTAAGCAGGGACGATAAACTTCAATCAATCAATCTGACACGGAACTTAACCTTTAATCAATCTAACCAAGAACGATAAACTTCAATCAATCAATCTGACAAGCTACGTAAAACTTTAATCAATCTCTCTCGTACTTCCTAGGCTCTAGGATGCCATGTTTACCATTTTAAGATTCTCAATTTGTTTCACAGTTATTCTGTAAAATGAAATATTGCCAAAACTTTACTTAGAATGACTCAAATTTCAACAATAAAAAAAACGCAGACCGTGTAATTTTTAACTAGACGATTTTTTTTTTCTAACCAGTGCATTAACATGTTAACTTGTAAACTATAATACATCACGATTCAATGTATGTCCTTTTCTCCTCCCCACGTATCTGCAATTTCCGGTCGACAACGTCTCATTTCCGAAATGCTAAGGAGCTAAAGTGTTGTTTTGAGGCCTCAGCAGACGCTCTGCCGCTGAGATCAAAGGGCCTCCCCCTCTCCAGAGCGGAGGAACGCAAATACTCCCAACGTGTTGAAAGTGTCACTGGTAATGGTATTAGGGCAGCAGCAGGGGGATCAGCTCTAAAAGTAAACACACGCATGCGAAATTTACGAACCAAAGGGTGCACTTGCCAGGGGAATAGCACGAACAGCTTTTGCTCTGTGTTCAATATCTCATCATTTAGTTCTCCCAATATTTTTTTAAAGGACCCAACAGTACAATTTCCGAATATACACACTACCAATAAACAAGAACTTTCAACACATTCGTTTTCTTATTTGTTTTCCAACTTTAGAAGATAATAATAATAATAATAATAATAATAATAATAATAATAATAATAATAATAATAATAATAATAATAATAATAATAAATCGATAATTAGCATATAATTGATTTTGAAAAAGTACAAAGATGGGACAAATATCAGGTTTCGTGAAGCTGGGAAAAAGGAACATTTCAATTATCCAATAGGAAAAATAAAGTTACATGGAAATTACAGCAATCGTTATATGAACATATGTTCTACTCTAAAATATAACTAAATGGGTAATTATTTCGTTACAAAATTTTATACTAGTTTCTTAATGTTTTCGTACGAAGCTCACCAGAACTAAGCAACAACCATAAGGGAAAAAAAATGAAATATTTGAGTTTTACGTCCCACGTTTATGCCGGTTAGGCTAAAGGAGACGGTGATTATGAGAAATGAATGAAATGAAGAAAGTGGGAGGAAACGGGAGAACCCCGAGAAAACCCACGCACACGGTGCTTGTCCACCACAAAGTTCACTTGGCGGGAGCAGGGTTTGAACCCGGGACCCCAAGCGCTCTACCACTGAGCCACCGCGGCCCCCAACCATAAGGAAAGTGTAGTGTTTGTAAGTATACCTATGTTTAAGATGTGAATAATTTCATCACTTGCTACATTCTACAATTATGCTATATTCTACAATTATTTGCCTGCAGTTAGTGCAAAAAGTATTGATACACATAAATAATTATTCATTCACATTAATTCATTCACATTCATCCATAATTATTCATATTTATTCATAATTATTCATTAATCACTACTACATAGAACTTTTAAATTAATATGACGAAACTAGTTTATTTTTTGTTCCATTTTGTAGATCTATGAATACTTTTTGCGCTAACTGAATATTGTTTGTTGTAATTATCTATAGACAATACGCATGAAAGGACGAAACACAGAAGAGTCTACATTCAACCACCCTACTGTGGAGACAAAAGGCCCTCTAACCACCCACACCTTATTTCCTTGTGTTATTTTCACAAATGGAAGTAGCAAGCCTAAAAAATATAGGAGGTTTCGTTAAAATGTAGGAAATACAGTTATTTATACGAAGAGACACAAATATATAGGAAAAGTAGGAAATATAGGAGCATTGCAAAGCCTGTAATAAATGTTAACTAAAATCAAATAAGTTAGATTAAATTAAATAGCACTCGTATTTACTAACAGTTAAGTAGTAACTTCAAAATTGCTACATATAAAGCAAGAAGAAACATATTCCTTAAAATCAGGATATCTCATTGTCCTGAACGAATCTGTCGGAACAGGGAAGTGAACTCAAAACCAGGAAGTGTGTGCTTTTACAGGACCTCTTATTCGTTCATTCCAGATTCGGGTTTTCTTGGTAGCCCTTAAACCTCACCCCCATTTTGAGTCAATTCTCTGCGAATAAGGGTATGGTTCAGCGATGTTGTCAGCTTGTTGTCCCACTTTTAACTGTGAAGACCGACTTACATTTGTGAGGTCACTTATTGTTTTCTTTTCCGCTCAGCACTGACCTTTAGGACGTCCTCAAGTGACATAAAACAGAGCAGGGATTACTCACCCCTTTCCCGAACGAAAACTGGAGCCCAGCTTGAAATCTGTCGGCAACAGACAAGGGCGCCCATATTGTGGTTTCCGAGGGGGGACAAGTATACGCGACATTTCAAATATAGGTTCAAATTTTGCTGTAACTAATGTAAAAATTCAGTTGGGTTTTCGATATTCTGAAGTACAATTTTCTGTATGGGGGGGAGGGCGATCGCTCCACCTTGCCCCCCTGATGGACGCCCTTGGCAACAGAGGATTTCAGAGAAAATATCCATTTCACTATCATTCAATAGAAGCAGACGACTAATAAATTATTTTGCAAAACCATATAATAAGGCAATATTATACAATTTTGCCTATATTACACATTTTTCCCCTAGTAACAAATATATTCTGACGAATTTTAACCTTCAGAATATTAAAAAAAAAAAAAAAAACTGTAACGAACTTAGTACCATTTATATGAAGGTTCTATTTGTTCTTGTTTGATCAAATAAATTGATGTAGGTACTCCTACAATTAAACTATTATATATTAACAAAATCTTAATTACACTTTACCATAGTTATACCATTAGCACAAGCATTGATGGTCCCTGAAGACAGCAAAGACACTCGAATACTGTTTTGAATAGATATGAGACCAAAATCCTACTCACTTCGTATCATTTTACTGGATGTGACTTCTGAACCCACGGACTGTTTCTCCAGAAACTCATATAATATTACATTTATCAGCGATTTCTTCTTACTACACAAACAATACTGTATTCTGCTACAGATTAATGTGCAAAGAGATATGAACAATGCACTCTTGTCGACAAGAAAATGTAATTTTGGAAACATTTGCCTGACAACAAAATGAGCGATGCTGGAATGTTTTTGTCGCTCCGTGAACTTGTGAAATTCTAAACCTGTTGAAAGATGCCAACCCCCAACGGAGAGATTAGCTTCGTAGCCAGAAAAAGCCGCCGTAATTAGACATTTTAACAGAAGGTCCCTGGAGAACAACAACCATCCTCTGGAAGACAATGAAACGACAAATAACTGCCAAACAGCTTTCTCTAGCGAAATGCGAGACGTTTCCATAGTCAAAAGACAACGAAAATGAATTTATGAGGACTCTCACTGTTCGTGACGTTTTCCTCTGTCTTCTCTCAACGAGGCCCAAACAAGAGGTCGCTCATAAATCTCCCAAAGACAAAGAACCTCTCCTCCTCCTCACAACAGACAGGCCAACTGAATTTCTAGATGGAACTTCTATTCTCCGTGTTTCCAAAAACTTCTCCATCTGGCCCGTGTTCCGTTGGTGGAAACAGAAGGCATTCCGCCCTCTACATTTAACTTCCTGTCCCTACTCCTCTCGCTCACTCGGTCCACCTCACTGTCTCTCCCCCCCCACAAGAACCATCAACGAGGAAGTTCTAACCAGACATTACGCCGCTGGCCTCATTCAAAACCAAATAAATAGACATCCGACTATCATAACTACACCACCAATAATGGTTTTTGGTTTACCTTTACAATAAAATAGCTATGTTCATTGGCATTTTAAAAAAATGTACGAGCATACTTTAACCTTTATAACGAAATACTTTGGATAGATTAATAATTACCTGCACCTTGGGCAGAAAGTGCTCATACATAAGCAATATACTTAATAGAATGTTAATTTAATAATAACAAAAGAAGAATGTTTTTAATATAAAAAAGATATATATTATGGGATAGTGTTATGTAGTTAGTTGCTATGTAGTTGTTTATGGATACTTAATCATCTTGTATGTGTGCATGACGTTTTGAATAAGAATACATAAAAGTGTATCAACTAATAAACCATTTGATACCGTTCATCGACGTTATAATTTTGATAGAAAAGGTGAGAATAATAATATGTATAATTATTAAAGATATTTTTACATGCAAACATTTACTACCACTCGAGATTCATATATCAACGATCGAACCAGGTTGACGACTACCCTTGGTGAGTCGTTATAAAAATTTTGGTGCCTTCACACCGGGATGTGCTGAAAATTCATATCCCGAAGCAAAGTAAGGGTGAATTTACTTTTGTAATAAAGTTAATGAATACAAATTTCACAAGACTGAGAAGTGGTAAAATAATTATAAGAAAAATGAACGGTGAGGCAATAGGAAATGAATCCAATGATGGTGATAACGGTGAACATAGTGTAGCACCAGGAATGACATTCGAAGAACGAATCTTGCTAACCTTACAGCGGCAAGAACAATGTCGAAAGGACGATTTTGAAGCCATGAAACAAAATTTGGTCGAATTGAAGCAGACGATAGAACAGAAGATAGAACAGAAGTCAGAAGAATCTAACAAGCAATACGAGGAGTTAAAGAAGACGATAGAGCATAAGTCCGAAGAATCTAATAAGCAATGTGAGGAATTAAGTAGACGAATGGAACAGAAGTCAGATGAAACGAAACAGTCAATTGTCCAGTTGACATCACCTCGCAGTTCGAGGAAAAGTTAAAAAGAATATCCGAGGATTGTCAGGATAAGCACAACCACCAAATCCAAGAAATCAGTGGTGTAAAAAAGGATTTAGAAGTAATAGAATCTTCTGTTCAACAGCAAAAGATTCAGGTCATCAATAATTCTAACAACATACGCGCAAATACGCAATTGATAGCTACTCTACAGGAAGAAATTAGAACGCTACAAGTTAAGGACAACACATACCACAATAATATGGGTAGTGATCACTTGGAGTTTCCCCACTCACCAGAAATGACTTCGCCTTCACCTGTGTCTGATGAAGGTATTATATTGGAAGAAATTCATCCGAAGAGGACAGATGTGCGAGAAAGGGATGGTGCAACGACACATCACGTCATGGATAGGAATTGTCACCCAAGAAGTACACGGAATGATAAAAGGAAGGTAAAATTAAGTGTTAAGATGAGTGAAATACGGGCTATGAGTAAATTCAGTGGTAAATGTAATGAGAACGCTACTTCTTTCCTGGAAAAATTTCAGGACGAATGCAATATAATGTGTATAGATAGATCACAATATATGAAATTAATCCCTCATGTATTACTCCCACCATGTTCTTTATGGTTTAAAGCAGTTCGTGATCACATCAATACATATGAGGAATTCAAAGCAGCACTGATTGCGAATTATGAAAATGACTTTTTGCTTGCAAATAGAGATGCCACCATTAGAAATCAACATTTCAATCCTCGTTTTCACAAATCTGTTGTTGAATTTGTTGTAAATACATACAACGAATTAAAAGTCGTTAATCCTTTGCAATCGGAATCTAGAATAATAGCATCGATTCGAAATTTGCTCCCATTTAAGTTACAACAGATCTTGTTTTCTACACAGTGTATGAGTTTCAACCATTTATTAATGCTTGTCCAATGCTATGAAACCCAATACCATGCTATGAATCAACAAGCAGGAGTAGGTAAAAATAAGAATAATTCAGATCATTTTGTACCTGTTCGGAATCTAAATATCAGAAGTGTGAACAACACGGAACACAACCTAAGCCGAGTAAATTCTAGCAATCAAAACGAGCAAAATAGGCAAAGTTACGTAGGGAATACGCCTAACCTAATTAATCGTAGCAATCCTTATGTTAGATCATATAATCAAAACAGGTTTAAAAATAGACGGAATGTATGGCGAAATTACCGGAATGCAACAAGCTACGTGGATAGACGTAATTGGAGGTCAAGAGATGGCACTCCGTATCAAAATCAGAATCACGATGAAATGCATGTACAACATATTATGGAACCTAATCATGATTGTGCAGTACAATGTACTTTATTAGAATCATATGCAAGTACGAATGTAAGCTGATTACCGTTAATGAAATTAGGTTAAACCCATATCAGTTATAGATTCTTGTGAACTTTTATTTTTAAGTTTATGTGTTAATATCAATAATGAAAACAATTCTTATAACTTCGTTATACAGGCAATATGAGGAATTATAATTCGATTCATAATTGATTAAAAGCAAAGATTATTTATATTAGATTGACTTGTGTTGAAAACTTAACTGCCAAAGATTATGTTGAGTATAAGATTCATTCTATTAAGTTAATTATTCAACGACTATCTTGAATAAAATTCTTCTATATTTTATGCCTTATTGATCCAATGTTTATTTTAAAATATCATCCAATATAATTATTATATAATGCGCCCTGGATAATGGTAACTCACGTTTGTTTCTTACGATTTTGACTTCGCACCCTTCAAAGATTAAATAAATAGGCGACGACATTTTAATAATAAAATATAATAATAATGTAACGAATGATAATGAAATAAATATAATTAATGTAATAAAAGATAAGTATTAATGAAATGAAAGATTTGTTATAAATGTATCTATATCTATGGTATGTAATGAAGATACATACGAGGGGCGATCAAAATGTGATAAACATATGTAATGTAAGACCATAATTGTAAACGGACCAGTGGTTCTTGAAGATAAAAGCCAAGTTCGCTTATGACTTTTATATTCAGTCCAATTGTCGGGCGACATTTTATATAACGAAATACTTTGGATAGATTAATAATTACCTGCACCTTGGGCAGAAAGTGCTCATACATAAGCAATATACTTAATAGAATGTTAATTTAATAATAACAAAAGAAGAATGTTTTTAATATATGTAAAAGAAATATATTATGGGATAGAGTTATGTAATTAGTTGCTATGTAGTTGTTTACGGATACCTAATCATCTTGTATGTGTGCATGACGTTTTGAATAAGAATACATAAAAGTGTATCAACTAATAAACCATTTGATACCGTTCATCGACGTTATAATTTTGATAGAAAAGGTGAGAATAATAATATGTATAATTATTAAAGATATTTTTACATGCAAACATTTACTACCACTCGAGATTCATATATCAACGATCGAACCAGGTTGACGACTACCCTTGGTGAGTCGTTATACCTTCTTAAGAGGCCTCATCCCGGCGAAATTAAAATACCGCTAATTTTACAGTAATTACGTGATATTTTCAAATAGATAAAAGATAATCGAAATATGGAACAAGAGCGCCCTAGACAATGTCATTTTACATGAGATACCGTTATCACAACTCACTTATCTGCTCTGCTTTCGATTTCGAGCCATTTTGAAAATCGGCATTTATTTTCGCGTTTCTAAACGGCTGAAAATGGAAAGCCACTAGGTGACCTGTGATAACGGTACCTCACGCAAAATAATATTGTATAGGGCGCTCTTGCTTTTTAAGGTAAATTATAGACTTTCTGTCAAGCAGCTACAGCATCATCCCTATTTATCCTACGATCATGGTTCGTACATCATTCTCTTCAGAATAGAACAGCCTTTCAAACAGTATCATTCACATTTCCCTATCATGTCCCTAAGTGCGAAAGTTTGAAGGAAATTGGGATTTTCTGTTTTCCAATTTTGATTCCCTCTGGACCCCCTGTGTAACGTATAGATCTCAAAATCAAATGAAAAGTACTAAGGGGTGTACTAAATGCGTCTGGAAAATTTCAATCTTCTAGGTGGAAAAGTAAGCAAACTAAAATAATAATAATAATAATAATAATAATAATAATAATAATAATAATAATAATAATAATAATAATAATAATAATAATAATAATAATAATTCTTAATCAAACTTAATTGAACTAATAATAAATTGATAAATAACGCAAATTTATTTTGAAGAAGTAACTAGAATTTAGACTTGAAAATGAAATCAATAAAATGACGTCATTAAGAGGAAACAGAAAAACAAAATCCCCATCTCCAGTAAATCAATAGGCTAAAGAATAAAACGTCGCGTAGGTGCTAGGGTTCAACCATAGGCGCCGACTTTTAATTCCCACAATGGGTGCTCAGACTTCAGCACTAACATCTATTATTATTATTATTATTATTATTATTATTATTATTATTATTATTATTATTATTATTATTATTATAGAAGATTCAATACACCAATGGTTTCCGAATTCTTCCTGAGAAGTGAGAAAGACTATCAAGAGCTGCTGAAATAAAATAAGCCGTGAAATTACTTTTAAATTGCATACCCTAAAATTTTGTGATGGACAAACACCGTGTGCATTCGTCTTCTGGGGTTCTTCTGTTTCCTCCCACTTTCTTCATTTCACCATTTCATTCATTTTTCATCATCACTGTCTCCTTTAGTCTAGCCGGCATAACCGTGGGACGTAAAACTTAAAGATTTCATTTCGTTTCAATATGTCATAGACCTGAAGAGTCGAGAATAGGTATTGATAAATGACTATTTACCACATACGGATCCGTATCTGAAATTTAACCTGAAATCATATTCACTATAGCTTTCTTACTCATGACATGAAATAGTAATTTCGTAGTTAATTCAAACGCCCAAAAGTTTAATTTTTTCTGAAATGAAGTCGGTTTACAAGCGTCTGGCAACGCTGCTCTGAAAACAACCTAATTTCAGCATCCATTTTCGTTCGTCACTATTATGCTAACTTCTATTATTGAGCAACTGTTATAACTACATTTCATATTCAGAAACAACTATGGAAATAAATAAATAAATAAATAAACGGGCATTGATTGCTTCCCGATGGTATATCCGCCATTGTGTCAATAGAATCGGAATCCCATCAATCATTTGTCAAAACATGCAACAACCGTAGATTTCCGTATCTGTAACCACAATGCATGATTTCGTTGTATAATATTGGAAGCAGTTTATCCATTGTCAACTCCCCTTCCCCCCCCTCCTGTAACTGAATTCACAGGAACATGTACTTCCAGTCTCAACTTGAAGGACCAATAAACACGTTATTTACGTTCTCATATGCGTTAACTCAACTGGGAGCGAGCACATAAACGAGCTACGTGTGAGAATTTGTATGCAAATGCTCCACATATACAATTCTCAGCCACCCATACGACCTTTTTATAGAGAAAAATAGTGCTTTTATATTTATTTACGCGACACACGGTGTTTAAAACTATAGTACGAATATATTACGTAGTACTGTATAATTATGCAGGGGATATAAAAAGAAAGAAAAAAAAAGCAATGGGAATGCTTGCTTCATGATCGGATAATTTATTTAGTTATTTTGTTAGTTTTTGTCTCACGATTCCCCCCCCCTTTTGGAAAATTAAACAATGTGAAGGGGGAAAAGATCAAAAAAGGGTAAATGATACTGAAAAAAATGGTGTTGATAGTGAAATCACTGAAAAACATCGTGGGGGGGAGTAGAAACGGAATAATTGACTTATTGAACCATAAAGAGGGAAGAAAATCCTGAAACAACTCTGAGTTTTTCTTCTTTTTTGGTGATTTTTCGATTCACTACCAACATTGTTTTCTGGTAGATTTTACAATTAACAAAGACACAATACAACATCCGAGTCCTAAGATTGATTTTTGAAGTAACGTTACTAGCGTAGTCGCTAACGTTCTTGTCTTTGGTGTGAGTAGTCCCGGGTTAGATTCCCGGTGGGGACATTCGATCGAAACAGTGCAAAAGCTTTTTCAGACCAGCCATCCTGAATGAAGTTTTCTTCATTCACACCAGGTAAATGCTGTGATGGTACTTAACATATAGGTCCCAGGCCACTTTCTTCCTTCCGTTTCTTCAGATAGTGTAATCGCCGAGGGGCGTCATCCCTTATACGTGACGGGCTAACACGGTCATAGAGGCCGAAAGCCACGAAATCCAATTCCTAATTTTGAAGTGGCGTTGCCATATTCATCCTGAAGGTTAAGGATAAATCATGCAAGTCAATTTAACATTTATCCTGTAATCCAATGTGGAGGGGAACGTCCTCCATTGTTAGAATTTGATCTTGAATTATGGTCTTTACAACGCAGGCGCGTACCCAGAAATTTGTGTTGGTAGGGCCCCTATAGAACCAGGAGGTTCAATGTCACTTTCACAAAATCTCTTCACTGACGTCTATCCTTAGCCAACTGGATCCAGTTTTTACTTTGTATTCCTATTTCGGCGAGATCCATCTTAATATTGGCATCCCATCTGTGCCTAGGTCTTCCTACTGGTCGTTTTCCGATTGGTCTTCCAGTCAAGACTTTGAAAGTGTTCCTACCTTCTTCCATCCTGGCTACATGACCTGTCCACCTGAGCCTCCTAGACTTGATTCTGACCTGACATTACAATGCACGCATTGGTACAGACTGATCGTTGGGTGATGTATGGTCAATATATTACTTCCCGTTGCAGTTATTTCTAGCATTCTATACCGGCGTTCCCTGCCGCTTAATTCAACTGATGTATGATGCTAACATCCAAAAGTATGTGTACCCTATATAAATCGAACACTTCACTAAACCAAAGGTGCGCCTTTGGCGTAGGAGACCCGGGTTCAATTCCTGGTGGGAGTTCATTGGTTTGGATTCCACGTTAATTAGTATATCCCGTTTTATATAGCCTCGCTGCTAAAAAGGACGTTAAACTCAAAATCAACTCAACTCAAACCAAAGGCATGCGTGCTAGACCACAAACATACCACTTCTACAGTCAGTTTGCTTGGCTGATTTGGAGTATGGGTCTCGTTCAGAACTAAAGCTACATAAGACGTGGACCTGACGTTTAAGTTTCCTGTCAGGTTTTCGTTTGCAATTGGGATTACAACGGCACAAGGACAAACATTTTCTTTTTTTTTTTTTTTTTTTTTTTTTTTTTTTTTTTTTAACGAAGCGGGCAGACGCATCTAGCAAAAAACAGATACAATGCATACCAGTGAAAAATGCAATCTATGCCAAAAGGAAACATTTTATTTCAGGAATTTGCATGTTAAACATCTGAAGGCGTTACTTTTTTCTAAGAGGCATATTTCACATGTGCACATATTCTCACGCTTAACTCGTATTGACTACGAAAGACAGAAATTACCTTCAGATACTGGATATGTTGACACAAGTACAAAACCCCTCCCCTCTAGCTTTCTCGTCCATACCCATTACGGCCATGAAGGATAGCTTTACATGTTTATTCTGAAAATATACATGAGCTAAAACACACATGAGTGCTTCCAACACCTGCTGCATGTAACTTATGTGTACCTACACCTCTGGGAGAATTCTGCAGAGCATTACATTGTATCCAAGCACTCATTGTCTTTAGTCACAGGGGAAGCAAACTAATAAATAGAAGCGCGTAAGTCACCCTCGGGGCCTTGGAAATTGGAAAATCCTTTCAAGCACCACAAAACATAGCAGCTACCACTTTCTTAAACGAGCAATCCTTAATGAGGAGTTATAGTTCAGAGCGATTCACGAAGACACTCGCAATCGAGGCAGAAACACAAACGCCCGGTTATTAATTCTATCTCTCCTCCTCCTCCTCCTAGCCCCCGCGCTTCACAAGATCTTGGTAATATCTGCACGAGAAGGGAACCACTACCATATTAATCCACCGCGTAAAATAGTAGCCATTTCTCTGCACAGCCACAATGTGGTGTTCTGTTTGTTGCAAGATTTACGTTTGCAGAAGGTTAAAGGAATTTTCAATGCAGTATGCATTCCATTGCAGGAAACACCAAAAAAGGAATTATTTTAATTTTTGGTTTCAGAAATTATGCAGTAATTCAGGACTCTACCAGATGTATATAACTGAAAGCGTTTCAACCTACCACTCATCTCACAAAGAATTTCTGTTCATAAAACAAAACAAAAAAAAATCTCTAAAAAATACTTTCATCCTCGTAGTTCGGAGATTTATGTTCAGCTGTAAGTCAACGTCTTATATACTCTCGACGCTGAAAGCACACGCTGAAGATCTGAAAATAACTAGTGTTGCACGCAAGGCGAGAAGTACTTTTTTCCCTTTAAGAATCTTCATCCCGGCGAAATTAAAATACCGCTAATTTTACAGTAATTATGTGATATCTTCAAATAGATAAAAGATAATTGAAATATGGAACAAGAGCGCCCTAGACAATATTATTTTGAGTGAGATACCGTTATCACAAGTCACCAAGTGGCTTTCCGTTTTCAGCTGTTTAGAAACGCGAAAATAAGCGCCGATTTTCAAAATGGGTCGAAATCGAAAGCAGATAAGTGAGTGGTAATAACGGTTTCTCATGTAAAGTAATATTGTCTAGGGTGCTCTTGTTCCACATTTTGATTATCTTTTATCTATTTGAAGATATCACATAATTACTGTAAAATTAGCGGTATTTTAATTTCGCCGGGATGAAGACTCTTAATTCGAGACGAGACGAGACGAAAACTTCTCTAGTCCCGTAACCAACACTAGTTCACTCAAGTCTAAAGACATCAAACAATGTTTTAGTGTTACCTGATTCACAGCATAATACTACACATTGATAAAGAGATTGCACGAACATAATGAAGAGCATTCATAATGGGAAGCATTTGTCAACATTTAAAGACACGCTAGTCATTACACAGTAGCCTATATGAAAATAATAATGGTTTAAATGTTGTTTTAACACATTTCGTGGACCTCTTGACGCGAACGGATTCAGATAACTTTTGTACATGAATTTTGAATATGAATTTATAACACGAAACGACAAAATTTTCCACAGAAGTAGGGATGCGCACGAGACAAGATTTGAGGCTGTCTCGTCTCGAAAATGTGCTGTAAAAGTGATGTCTCGACTCAACTCGTGCGCATCCCTACACAGAAGACGAGAAAATGTTATTTCTAGCCTATCCATTCAATAAAATTATTATTTTTAAAGAAGTCGTGTAGCTACTATTAGTTCACAATTGACTGATAGACACTGTTACATTGAGCTATCATCAGAGTTACTCAAACGAGAATACAGTATCATAATCTGTAGTCACAATATTAACTTAATGCTAACACTGTTAGCGAAGTAGTGACTTATGCTGCGTACTGTATACGTATTGTAAGATGCTCACAAGAGATGACGAGACATTGCTCTCTTTTAATAGAAGCAAATATGCTTTCCGAGACGAGAGGCCCTTTCAAGACCGTGTCGAGACTAGTGGAGGGCACAAAAATCGGTTTTTGAAAATTAAAAAAAAAACTGTTTCGATTTTATCCAAAAAACGGTTTGGTTTTTCCACCGAAACCAGTTTCAGTTTTCTTCAAACCCTGTTCGGTTTCTTCCCCCAAAAATTTGTTCTATTTCTGACCAGAATAGTGTTTCGATGTTCTCTGGAAATAGATTCCGTTTCCACAGAAATAGTTTTGTGTGTTTTCCAAAAGTTTTCATCAAAACCAGTTTTGGTGAAAACCGAACCGGTTTTGAAGAAAACCGAAACCGGTTTCGGTGAAAACCCAATCCGGTTTTGGAGAAAAGCGAAATATCGTTTTTTCTAGAAACCGGTTTCCAGTTTTTATAAAAAAACTGGTTTTGCCCATCCCTAGTCGAGACATGACGTCTTGCTTTCAAAACAACCTTAACCTCTACCTCCTATTGTACCTCTATGATCTTTAATTGAATAAGCTGATCTTGCAAATTTTCTGTCGAGAAATTCTAAAAATGAAATATGTAAACGCACATAAATGTTTTCTTGTGTTAACACAATGAATTTATAGGAGCAGCAACAGAAGAGAATACCCAGTTATATGGCAAAGTGAAACAGCCGTACCGTTTATTAAGAAGATGTCTTACGCCAACGGATCCGTTCGTATCTCTCTCTTCTTAATCGCATTAGGACAGAATGTCAGGCGTGAAACTGCGATGCGACATCACAATTACATTTTCCTCTCTTCTACGCATCCACACATGCTTTTGTTTCCTTCCTTCCTGACGGAAGCGTACGACCATTATTCACAGAAATAACGTTTTTTTCAAAACACCTCGTGGCACTTCTCCAGAATCTCACAACAACCCATAAACCAGACATAAAAAGTTTTGTAGCCACTCAACGCTTTTAGTACATTTCCACTGCATCCACCAACGCAAACAGACACAAACTAGTCTAATATTAAAGTAAATGGTTTTGTTATCGAATGTGCTACCAAAATAATAGCTGTAAAAGCGTGTAATAGCTTTCCAGATACGTGAAAATGGGGTTCCACGCAAACTTTGGTATCTTCTCGGGAACTATTAACAGTAGTTTTTTGTTCATTTTCATTCATTTTACACGCATCCACTCTCTTGACCCTTTTTTTTTCATTGTGTTTTACCTGCATTATTCCATTAGTCATAACTTCTCTCGTGCTGCCAAAAAGCTATTACTTGTTCCGGGTTCAAATTCTCGATGAGGGCACAAGTAATTGAGGTTCCACGTTAAACTGTATATCCATATCTCATATATGACATCACAGCTCCAGACAAGCTAAGAGAGGGAATTTGATCAGCCGAAACTAATGTTACATGGTCTTTTCTGGACACTTGTGTTTCTGTTCTGTTACATGACCTGATAACGGCAGGGATGTCTGTCGTCTGTTTACTTGTAGTGATTGTAGTAAATGAGCACATGATTCTGCTTATAAATAAGAGCACGCGTTGATGTTTACAAATATAAATTATGTGTAAGATATTACAACAGTGATACTTTCGTTACCGTTTATATCCAAGTTTAAGCCCCATCAACATGGGGTGGGGGGTGGAAAGAGGATGGCTACGGGTTTTTATGCTTTCAATGTGATGCGTAATCTAAGGGAGAATGCTCGATGAAGGGTGGGGGTGGGAAGAGATCACATTTAAAAATAATCAAAAACGACCGATATTACTGTCTAATCCATAGTTTTCGGGGTTGCTGAGGTTAATAGTCATACTCCTAATACGTCTATGTCCAAATCGATGCACCATTGGCATGGAGATAAGGGGTGGGGTGACATTACGATTTTTTAAAATAACACTTTCATTTTAATACGTGTTCAAATACTTTTCGTAGACATATTCTGCCTGTTCCAAGAAGGGGCCTTTCAGAATATGACTCCTAATCCAGTATAGGTCGTGATTTCAGAAGGGATAAAGCAAGTCCTTTTAAGTGCAAGGCTCCGGACTCCTTATGGAGGGTACCTCCAAGGGCGCCGATCCTGGGGCCCGGGCCTCCCCTAAGCTCATGTGGACCCCTATTATATTTATAAATATTCAATATTTGGCATAATTTCAATGTAAATTGTCTTAAAATCCTCATACATATATCTTCTGCATCTGAATCCCCCCCCCCAATTTTCCAGGGAAATCGGCGACCTTGGGTACCTCCCTCGAATACAAACTTCAGAAGTAGTTCGGATCCCACTTTCAACAATAAGTTCTTGTCTTATATAGCATCTATGTTGAAAAGGAACATTATACTCGATGATACGTAGGGATAATGAGGTTGGATACGTCCATTAACCTCTTTTGATTTTGCTTTCTTATTATCAACAAGCCAAATCTTTGCAAAAGAATGATGTAAGCCTGATTTCAAGGTATTATAATAAGAAATATATATTGAGACTTGGTTATTTTTAGTTCTAGAAAACTGTTACCAATACATTCTAGCTATATTTCTTTAGCTCTGAAAACAAAATCATCTCAAAAGAAAGTAAAACGAAAAACAGTCGTCGTGACAAGTGACCGCTGAGCTTCTGATATACATGAAACGTCAATAGAGGATAAAGCCCGTTGGTCGGAATGCACGTTCCTTCATAAACCCTGTGATTTATTTGTTTGCGTCACGTGAGAACAAGATTAGGGCCCTTCCCATCACTAATGTTGCATTTATATGCAATCAATACCTCGTACAAGAATCGAAAGCCAGGTCCATTATTTATATGGATTTAGGACATATCGCGCGTTTATCACAATACACGGTGACTGAGGTCTTTGCAACACGAATGCCATATTTTTTTTCTTTTAAAAAACTATTTCCATCAAAATAACATTGTCACACAATCTCCTGCTGGTTCTGGATTTCCATTGGCAGACATCGAAAAAGGGTAGCCATCCGTTGTATTTAATCCTAGGTTTGATTTATTTACAAAAAGAACAATGTAATGGTTTGTGAGACAGTTGTTAACAACTACTTTCGTGTATATCATTACAGTACAATCGTATTTTAAAAAAATGCTCGAGAAAGAAATGTAATTTATGGTAAATTTAATAGGAAATATAAATACGAAAATTAAAATGAGTAAAACAAAATGTTGCTAAATGGAGAAGAAAGGTTTTTTTTACGTTATATTGTTATTTACAGCTCTTTTCACACAAAATTTACTGCATGCATGTCTTTGCCGATAAGAAATACCGAGCGAAATCGTTATCAAATTATATTTCTACAGCAACATATTTATAAAAATGCAACAATCATTTTGGACATGAGTGTCCCTATATTTGAAGGGAGGTTTATTCTAGCCCAAATACTGTAGTAGATTGTGCTTGTTAGCTTGTTGCAGTATTCTTGAGAGCTGTAATAAGATTTTTTTTGTTTTTCTAAAAAAAAAAAGAAAAAAAGAAAAAAAAAGAAACAGAAAATATTTTTATCATTGTTCTCACGAAATTTTATAATATTTCTTTTAGATTCAGTACTACAATGCCACTGTCCTATCTAGAATGGCCAAAATGTTCCGCAATCGGGTTTGGGAATCAGAAATTTCACTTTTCGGATTTCGGAAAAAATCCGAATGTTGAAAAATTTCCGGAATTTAGAAAATTCCCGAATCGGGAAAAATCCAGAATTCGGAAAAATCTAATTTTTTTTTTCGAATTCCGGAAATTTTCCGATTTTAGTTTCCGGATTCGTGAAAGTAAAAAATTCGGGAATTGCCCATCCCTAGCATCCCTAGTCCTATCCAATAATGTCATTTATTACAAGTGGTCACCATTGAGAAAGACAAACAACAAGTCGAATGCAGTAAATAAATAATTTCTTCCACCAAAATAAATTATGTCAATTATTATTGGTGAGGAACGACATACTTTCTGGCACCACGAAAGTTTTTTTAGATTTCAAAAGCTACACATGAGAATTTACCGTTAAGCCTTGTTCTCACGATTTTAGGCTATATTTCATTATGTATATTACATAGTGTCATCTTGCTGGTAACATAATGAAGAAGTGAATGAGGGTATGTTTGAGTATGAGTTTCACCTCAATAGATGGTGTTGTTCTCGTACTAAATCAACTTTTAGATTTACAAATTTTCTTCTTCATTTCCTCGAAATCTACGCATAAGCTTTCAGAGTCACGCAGATCATTTTGTTCAAGTAAATAAAAGCTATCGATGGGTAGATGTCTCGGATTGAGTATAGCCCGCTCCCCCCAGTGATTTTTAACGAATCATAGTGATTCTAACGATTCATATTAGTTCGTAATGAATCGGAATCGCATGTTATAAAGATTTAAGATGTAAATCTTGTGGTAAGGAGGTTTTAGTATAAGTAGTAGTAGTAGTAGTAGTAGTAGTAGTAGTAATAGTAGTGGTAGTTAGTAGCAATACTAGTAGTAGTAGGAGCGGGTTAGAAGCCCCGTAGGGGTTGGTTGGGTTCTGTTCTCGATATAAGTAGTAGTAGTAGGAGTAATAGTAGTAGTAGTAGTAGTACTGACTCTTCCAGTTCCGGTGACAAAGAACTGGGGGGGGGGAGCGGGCTATACACAAGCCGATGTCTCATTTGTGTGAGTGTGTATGTGTGTTAAGCACTAATCATATTGTAGCAAAAAGGCTATTTCAAAGGAATACAAACACTAGAAAGATAATATGAAGAAGTAGAACCATCCTCTGGGTATTTTCATTCTGTAGTTCCCTCCATAGCCAATACTGTGATTCCTCCGTGTTTTATAATGTGTCCATCAACTATATATGTAAGTGGTTAAAGTAGTAACTTGTTAGGCTTAACTTGTTCCCATGAACAATTACTAAATTGTATGTAACTATAATTATAACTCAATCCCTTAACTTATCACTCGTTTAATTACTACCACATATCACTAGATATCCTCTACTGTTGACTTCATAACTTATCTATATATATAAAAGAGAACGCACAAAATCCTTTGTCCGCTCATCACGCTAATACGGCTGAACCGATTTCTTTCATTTTTGGGGGGTTGTTAGGATTTGGACCCTAGATGGTTTTTATCATATCACTTTAATTTTCAATTACCAGTGTCTTGAGATAATTGACCAATCAGGTGTCAATACGTACAAAAAATCCTTTGTACGCTCATCACGCTAATACGGCTGAACCGATTTCTTTCATTTTTGGGGGGTTGTTAGGATGTGGACCCTAGATGGTTTTTATCATATCACTTTAATTTTCAATTACCAGTGTCTTGAGATAATTGACCATTCAGGTGTCCATACGTAGAAATCCTTTGTTATTAGTTCATCATAGGTATAAAAATAAACGTATTTATATGCAACCCGCATGACCCTGTGACTCGGCGGGTTAACATAACTAACAGGCGCTATAAATCACTTGAAAGCGAAAAAGTAAAAATTATCTAAGTAACAAAGTTTATTGCGTTCCGGGGTGACCGCAGCGAAGCGGGGTGAACGCTGCTAGTTAACCATTACAATATTAATTATCCATAAACAACATGCTAACAGAGTTCTTCTTTTTCTTCTAAAGATCACATACTTGGCGTTAAACTTAAGTTTATCGTTGCCAACTATTTCATTTCCCAACATAATCATCCTGTCTACCTCTTCTTCTCGACACAGTTTTCAATATAGCGTTACAATTTTAAACACTCTGATTCAATACCTCACCCACCGTTTTAATTTGCAACGTCTTTCTGGAGCATCACATTTCAAAGGCACATTCTCAGTTTATCCTCTTTTCGTAAAGCTATGCTTCACATCCATGCAACGCCACCTCAGATGCATATGAAACCAAACTTGGTGTAACAGTCCTTTATGGACCTGAGCCGCTCCAAAGCCATCTGTTAAAGAATCTTCATCCCAGCGAAATTAAAATACCGCTAATTTTACAGTAATTATGTGATATCTTCAAATAGATAAAAGATAACTGAAATATGGAACAAGAGCGCCCTAGACAATATTATTTTGCGTGAGGTACCGTTATCACAAGTCACCTAGCAGCTTTCCGTTTTCAGCTGTTTAGAAACGCGAAAATAAATGTCGATTTTCAAAATGGCTCGAAATCGAAAGCAGATAAGTGAGTCGTGATAACGGTTTCTCATGTAAAAAAATATTGTCTAGGGCGCTCTTGTTCCACATTTCGATTATCTTTTATCTATTTGAAGATATCACATAATTAATGTAAAATTAGCGGTATTTTAATTTCGCCGGGATGAAGACTCTCGCCCGTCTCTAACAGGTGTGTCAGGTCTAGACCTAGCCAGATGCATATACTATGATCAATATTTTCGAGAGTTCTATGTAAACTTTCCATTTAAAAGTTTTATTCAAATGTTTTCTTTGCTTGAGCTACTCTGGATTTAATGTAGATTTAAACACTTATTTCATTATTTTTGGCATAATTCAGTCTACGAAAATCAAAGATAATTTAGAATTACTAATTCCTTACAACTATACTTTAATATTATCGATATTTTGTCTTGAAAGTCTTTTACTAAGTGTGGAATTCATAAAATGCAATATACAGGCATAATCACAAAATTTAGTATGTGTATTACTGAAAAAATATGTTTTCTTGTAGTGCGTCCCCGCTGTTTTTCTTCAGGGTAAATGGTAACCCTGATGAAAAAGAAATACAGAAGATATGTGTAGCAATAGCAAACCCCTACAGAGAAGAGAAGTCTGCACCATACGTAGAAATATATTAAAATGAATAGTTCGGTTGTTGATCTTTTGGTGGAGAAGGCACTGGAGCACAGAAACAGGCAGTGTTTCTTTTTTTTTTCTTTTTTTTCTTTTCTGGGATCAACGGAGTCAAAACTTAGCGTGTCGTCTGTCGAAGAAGCAAGAAATCCTGTTCTGTAGGGGGCACAAGAGCTTCATAAATCCAAAGGAAATTGTGGAGTCTTGGGGGCTCGATGGAGAAATAAGGGAAAAGAGTGACGGCAGTGGTTTCCCCAATCACATCCCGCCTCCAGTCATTCGTCTTTGAAGATCTCTTGGTGCAGGGCTCAACTGCAGAGGAGAACGAACAAAAATACCCTCCCCCATCAAATGTCTCTGTCTCCACTCGTAACAGACTGTTTCTACAAGATTTCTTGTGTCGGCTCGACTGGAACCAACGTGAATTCGCAATCTCTCTGGACTCGTAACATCTCTTAAGAACACTCAGTCGCTCCCATTCATAACGTAAATTTTCTCGGTTTTAGAACTTATTACCGAATCGTAATAGTTGACTTGACCCCAGGGTGAGATGAGAGAATTTTCCCTCCTCTTGAAATAACATTCCTCCCACTAGTAAGTTTCTGGGTGGTTAATAAATTCACACTATTGTCAGAACTTAGGAAATAAATTGCAATAATTCATACGTAATTAACATGTATTTCATATGTAAGTAACGGGTAAAGTGGTGGGTAGCGGTATCTCCATTTCCACATAGTTTAATACGGTAATTACTTATGTAGAAACATGTGAACTCCCTATATCGAAGGATTCCAATGTGAAGAGCTCGGTTTTGACATTGCTGTCTTCCATTTCCCACTCCATGATGCTGCACCCTTGCATGATCCACTTTTAAGGTTAGTCTAAAGGGATGAAATAGTGTCGTCAGAAAGAAGTACAATTTTACGTTCGCAGGGGGCATAGCTTTCAGTTTTTACGAAACTTACAAAAATAGATGGCAGTGTTGTCGAACCCAATTTGGAAGATTGAGTTAGAAGTTTACCTCCCCTTCTTTATTTTTTTTCTTCGCGAAGGATGGGGCAGAGGGTGTGGGATGTCGTTTGTCTGCGACCTTCGTAGGAATTTTCTTTTTCGATATTTCCATCCCTCTAAGTAACCTGACACCACTGACCACTGTCCAGTAATCTGCAGCTTGTACGGAAGAGGAGTTTGAAGCTATAATCGTTCCATTTCTGGTAAAGAACGCTGAAGAGCGAAAATGCCGATTGCTGAGAACACTTTTTTTTTTTCGGTATTTGCAGTATATTGCTTGTCTTTTTTCACTTGATACTGGACTTGCAATGAAATATATTTGCTCAGTACAGATTTAATCAAAGATGTCATGACAACTCAAATTGAACACAAGAACCTCCAGTGGCGTACACACAACGTTATAAAGAGGAGTTCAGGCACACAAGTTCATATCGTATACCATTGATCTGTACAATATATTAACGGATAAAGTACAAAAATTTGAATTCTTTATCCAGCATAGGAGTTTTGAAATGCGTTACTCCTTTAATCCTTCATGTACTATCGGTGTGGAGTCATAACGCTATTTAGCGATGAAGACAATATAAGAAAAAGAGAGAGAAATGGAAAATAATTTTAACGACAAGATTAGCAAGAGAGAGTAGTGTTGTATTTACGAAGATACAATAATTATTATCAAATATTTGGAATTAATGAAAGAAGTGGCTGAATTATTAGTCCATTTTAGAGTGGCATCTCATTTACGAAATATCAATATATAAATTATAGCAAATCACTTCGTAGATAAATATTTTATTAACTTCCCCACAATATTACGTTATTTTCCATGGAAAGGAGTAGTATACACTTTGGGGTGAGTTTTCTTCTGACGTATTAATAGTTTTCCGAAAACGTTTATTATGATTTTGTTCATATTTTGTACGTAATATTCCAGTATTAAATGCAGCATGTCCTTATTTAATTTTAAAAATCGATTTGGGTTTGAAGTTTTGTGTTTTTCGTTCTTATGCAACAATGCAACTTAGAAATTATAAAGGACGGAACCAACTATTGATTCCGAACCACAAGCGGGGCTTGAGTGCTGCGTACGCACTACTAGTGCAGTAGTTCTCAAAGTGGGGTCCACGGACCTCTGGGGGTCAGTGGGATCTAGCCAGGGGGTCCGCGACGCCTAAAAATTGAAACGTGTTGTAATAAAATGGAACTCACACCTGTTGGGCAAGAAGTATTTTTTTCATTCACTAAAACAGTTACTAAAAAGAAAGCAATTAGAAATTATACCTACGTGTGTAAGTTTAAATGTTTTCCTACTTTACTAAATTTCTGCCCTGAGGCTGGTCAACGGTTATATAGGACTACTTCAAGTGGGAGAAATTTCTTCTTTGTTAGGGCACTTTTTCAAGAGCAGTTGTTCATTAACTGTACGATGCTTCGGAATTTCATGGATTTCATCTTCAAGTGGCGGAAGGTTCGCAGCACTACCACCAATTCCAGAATTTTTTTTTTAACAAAAGTAAATGTTAGTCATTTCTATGCTTATAAACATCAATCCTCCCCCAATTCAGGTATTAAAAAAAAAACTACGAGAAACCTCTCCCAAAATATGTTCCTACATCCGCCACTGCGAGTAACTTTTGACTCACATTGGTTTGTGTGTGCGCTGTCAGTATGAAGAGTTGTCTGAAAAGGCATTGCAACATTTGATGCCTTTCCCTAACACTTACTTATGCAAGCAGATCTTTTAACTTATTCGCAGTATCAAAACTTTAAAGCGAAATCGTCTTAATGTGGAATCGGACCTAAGATTGGTGGTGACAAAAATCATTCCACATAGTGAGGTGGAAAATTTTCTGCTATATTTTTCCGGAAAATTTTCCGTTCTTAACAAATATCAGTGATCAAGTAACAATTCCTCAGTATTCATTGAATTCATGTATAGAAATGTTAAAAAGTGAAAGATTGTTTAAAAAATCTGAAAATTTTTATGGCTCAGACAATTTTCAGTACTATGTAGGAACAAGTGAAACAATTTTTCATGAATCGAAATATTTTCTGTCTTATATTGAAAAATTGAAGAAATTTATGTCGGAAAATTTTCATCATTTTGAAGCAAAAAGTAAAATAATTTTTTGTCAATCGGAAAGTTTTATTGTTCTGTACAAACAGGTGAAAGGAATTTTCATAGATCGGAAAATTTTCATCACGATGTAGAAACAAGTAGAAAAAACTTTTCTTTAGCCAGATAATTTTGAATATTATGTATAGCGATGTTAGGTGGAAAACTTTCCACTATATTTAACTGCACATAGAGCTACAAAATTGAATTTCAGTAGAGGAAAGGTAGTCAGCAACAAATTATAATTTTAAAATTAGCTTTTGGGAACCGGAAAATTTGCTAATATTTCAAGTTGGAAGTAAAATTTTACACACTGTTTCTCTCTCTCTCTCTCTCTTCCTCTGCGAGCTAATTCGTTTAGCATACACGGCTTTGGCATGGAAGACCTGGCTTCGATTCCCAGCGGGAGCTCATGTAGTTCGGATTCTACGTTAGTCAGTTGGTCTCGTCTTATATAGTCTCCCTGCTGAAAGGAAAGTTAAACTCAAAATCAACTCAATTCAACTCCTCTCTCTCTCTCTCTCTCTCTCTCTCTTTGTGTGTGTGTGTATATGTGTGGGTGTGTGGGTGTGTGTGTGTGTGTGCGAAGTGCAGAGAACATACATCGAGTTCGTAGAGTACAAATATCCCATTTTATTATTTAAAATTCCAATTTATTAAAAGTCATGAATATTTTCCGATTCATAAAAATATACTGCACTTATTCCTACTTCGTTGTTTAGCCGTAAAATTTATTAGTAATAAATATTGTCTTAAAAAGTTTCATGAAGTGAAAATCTAACGATTTTTCATTTCAAGAATGTTTCAAAAACTTCAATGCGTTCTTCCCTCAAAATCCACCTTTGATCTTACAATATTAGATTTCGTCAATTTAATACCCATAAGATGGTATTCTCATAGCTTTACTACTTTTATAGATCTACATGCTGCAACATTTAGAAATAAGTAGAAATAATATAAAGTGCCTATTGTAAATTTTTGACTACCCGAAATTCGAGTATAAGTAACTCATGAAAGCAAATACTGACTATTTTCTGGAAATAAACATTTATTTATTCATATATTCATTCAGAACAGAAAGTGAAATATAACTAATAAGGAAGCTGATTTGTGTAGATGTTCTTCCAATAAAATAATAAAAGAAACATGAAACGCTATCCAAAATTGTCCCGATTATGAAAAGTTTTTTCACTTGTTTCTACAGAACAATAAAACTTTCCGATTCACAAAAAGTTATTTTACTTTTTGCTTCAAAATTATGAAAATTTTCTGACTCAAAAAGTTCTTCAATTTTTCCATACAAGACAGAAAATATTTCGATTCATGAAAAATTGTTTCACTTGTTCCTACATAGTACTGAAAATTGTCTGAGCCATAAAAATTTTCAGATTCTTTAAACAATCTTTCACTTTTTAACATTTCTATACATGAATTCAATGAATACTGAGGAATTCTTGATCACTGATATTTGTTAAGAACGGAAAATTTTCCGGAAAAATATAGAAGAAAAATTTCCACCTCACATCACGGCTAAACAACGATGTAGAAATAAGTGGAGTATGTTTTTATGAATCGGAAAATTTTCATCACTGATTCCACATTTCAATGCAATTACGGAAAAAAAACACGAAGAATTTCATTTCTCACATTAGTGACCCCAAAGATTTGAGAACGTTGTTTATCAAGTGAATTCCCTTTTAAAAAATGATTTTTAGTCTTGAAAGTTACTGTATTTTCAATTGAAATTTCCTTCACTAGGAAACAATCTTGTATCTTTAGAATAAATTACTTATTGCATTATTTTTCTTGATCTTTTTCTTGTCAGTAATAATTCTAATTAGTATATTTTTAATAGCATGTGAAATTTCAAATTAGCATTGCAAGGGGGTCCGTAGATCACTTCCCGAATGAACAGGGGGTCCGCGTTATCGGAAAGTTTGAGATTCTGGCCTAGTGCATAGATCAACATGAAAGATCGATCATCACAGTGTATTCCATTACCCAACATAATCTCACGTCCAGGAAATATAAGGGGAACGAGACCCGTACTTTTTATTATTTTTTCTTCGGATGAAGAAAACAAGTATAGTGAGATTATATTGCTAAGTTTATTGTTATATATAAAAACTGTACTCTTACATGTTAGAGAGTATATTTTTATATATGAACTTCCTTCCTATGCATTATGAGATGCAGAAAAAGATCAAAGGTGTAAATTCGATTTTTTGTTTGTTTGTTTGTTTGTTAAGAAAGCATGTAACGTAAATACATGCAATGAAGCAATAGCGGTGGGCGTCAGTGTTGTATTTATGGAGAAAAGAACTGTTACAGTGTATCCATTTTTTTTTTCAAAGTAGAAATTTAGATACTATATATCTAAGCTATGTAAACACAAAATAGTCTATAAGCTATTGCCTATATGCTTAGCATAAGCGTCTTCGGCGCAGGAGACCCGAATTTGATTCCCGGTGGGAGCTCATATGGTTTGGATTCCACTTAAGCCGTAGATTAACGCCCCCTTTAAAAACTATGAGAAACCTTTCCCTAAATATGTACCTACATCCGCCACTGCGAGTAACTTTTGACTCAAGCATCGGTATACATTATACGATTCACCTAGTTGCGTAAAATGGAGTAATTTTTCATTTTACTCGCAATTTTGAATATATGTATGCACAGAGTGATAATGCTGTTGCACGACTGTATAAAAATAAATGCATCAAAAACAATATATCGGTATTTTGATATGTGTATGGAGCCTCTCCCTTTTCAAATTTCGATTCAAAACCAAAATCAATTCTTTGTTATTGACAGCTTTGAAAAAAAAAAAATAGTTCGTTTCGAAACAACTCAATATATATTTACAAAATTAATTTGGCCAACTTCACACTGATCCCTCTTTTAGACTTCCAAACTATGCTGTGCATAAGACACGCTGTCGGTCCCTTGACAAGCATCAGAGCAAAAACGGCAAGAGATATCGTGATGCGAATTTTTGCAATCGATTCAGAATACCAAGGATAGTTGCCATCTCCTCCGTTAACTCTCTATTCAATCCGAAAGTGGTTGAAATAAACGATTTTTAGTTTCAACCTTTATCGACATAGAATAAAAACTATAAGTGACAGCGACTAATGGATTTTTGATATGAATTCAGCGTCCGAGTAACAGGTTCTATCTTTGATCTTATTACTCTATTGCAATAAGTTCTTACAGGTGCACTACTTCATGTTTGAGTATTCAATTCACATAGTTTGGAAGTCTTAGTTCCACACTGTGAAACGATATTCACTTATTTTCAAAATTTCGATTCAAGGCCCAAGCATATCTTTATATATATAATGTGTTTGTGTGTCTGTATAAATTATCTATATACACATGTATTATGTAAAAATTTATTTATATATTTTTCAAACAAACGATGGCTTTAGATTTTGAATTCGCCGAGTCGAGACAGCATTTTCTTCATACGAGTAGAGACAGACTTAAATTTCGACTCGTATTGTGCGCGTTCCTAATTTTGAATCAAATGTTGAAAATTGAGGATAGGGTGAAGTATGAACTTTATTTTTTAAATGTTTTGTTTTTGTTTGTGAAATAAATTATTATTTCTTCAAAAGAATCAATCACAAATAGAATACAAATGATTGATTTTGGCTTTGAATCGAAATTTAGAAGGAGACAATTTCACACATGTGCATCTGACGTATTTCTAATTGTTTTGAGTGATTTAACATATTTTAATGTATTATAAAATTTGGTAGGGATGCGCACGAGACAAGATTTCTCTCTGTCTCGTCTCGAAAATGTGCTGTAAAAGTGGTTTCGACTCGAAAAATGTATATTTTTCTATTGAAAGAGTCGTGTCTCGACTCGTCTCGTGTGCATCCCTAAAATTTGCACTGCCTATTGACTTTTGTCAGTCACCAACCGTTGCCAAACTACTTCTGTTAACTACCGAAAGTTAGTTTCGACAATGCTGTATAACAGCGTTTCCCAACCTTTTTCAACTTGCGGCACACTACGGGTCTAACTTGAATTCTCGCGGCACACTCATAGGTATTATTATTATTATTATTATTATTATTATTATTATTATTTGTAAATAGAAAATACCGTCGTATTTGTTTTCTTTCATTACTGACCTCCTTCTCACAAAGAAGAAAGCTCGATCACTGGTTTTCCTCATCGTAAATCATTATACTTATTTTTCATTCAAATTAAAAAATAGAAAACAATTCCAATGAAATATAGAACTCAGTCTTTCAAAAAAATACACTTTCTTTTTCGAAGAATGTATCCAACCTTTCACAAGGAAGATAACTAAATTACGAACGAACAAACAAATCTCTTGTACTTTTAAAACATAATTGCGGTAATTTGTATGAGTGTTTGCTTTGTCGGAAGGATAGAATGAGATTTTAAAATTTCAAATTACGAAATAATCTGTAACAATAAAGAAACAGTCATAACAATGATAATTAATACTTTTTTCAACATTAAAAATGAACAGATAAGTAACACAGTGTGAAACTTATAATTTATTAACATGGTCACAATTTTAAATATTAATAACATTCTGTTTTCGAAATACAATCTATGTAGTAGTAATGTATGTACAATAATATATTACAATTACAGTATTTTTTCATTGTAGAGGTTCATAGTAATGTGAAATTTAAATACACATATTTTTTGTCTTGCAATTAGGTTCCTAATAATTAATAATTTTGTTTTCATTTCCTCGTGGCACACCAGCGGCCCATTCGCGGCACACCAGCGTGCCGCGGCACACCGGTTGGGAAACGCTGCTGTATAATATGGCCAGTTTCTACAATGCTGTTGTATAATCATTATTTCAAAATGATGAATCAACATACTTGAAGCAGCATATGATATGAAGAAGTGCCATAATTTTAGTAAGGCCGGCAACATATAACGCACCCTAATTTTTCAGAATTGAAATGGTAACAAAATGTTCGGCTTATATTACGGCCAATACGGTATTTGGTATATCATAATGCAAGCTTGAGTTGTATATGATGAAAAAGCGAAGATCAGGTAGAGAACGTCACTTGTTTTCCATATTTAATAACAAAGGTAATTATTGACAGCACGCAAATTTGATTATTGCGGGTTCAGAAACCACAATAATTCTGTGGTAGAAATTCTACTTTGAAGACCAAGCCAAATAACGAGTTTGATACCAGACAGTGTATTTAAACATAGTTTGTTTCGAGAATGTGAGAACGAGTCTATATGAGACGTGTGGCTACATGCTTATCTGCATCCTAACTAGGACTGTGCGATATTTCGATATATTGATCCATCCATAAGATATTTTCGAATATCTAAACATCAATACCGAAATATTTACGAATCGATGTTTTCGGTATTTCATATTTTCAATATTCAATGTTTTCGATTTTTTATATATATATATATTTCAATATCTTTCCATATTTCTGTTTTTCGTTTTTCTTATAACATGTTTGATGTTGCCATATAGATAGTCCACCACTGATGGAATAGGTCACGAATTTCGTGTAACATGACTCGGAAGACACACTGCAATCAGACCCAGAAAGATCCATGACTGAGAAACCACGACCAATCATCCGAAATGACCCGATGATTCGATAGAACCCAGAGATGGAACGTTGTCATATACATGAGAAGTGTGTGTGAGGCTACTAATGCAGTTCTAACAAACCTGATTCTCTCCTCTCTCATCGCCTTTCACTAAATATAATTTTATTTTTCGCTTGTTTGCTTCCTTGTATCAAGCGTTGCACTGAAAGATAACTACAACGCTTATAAGGGTACCAACATTCAAAATTGCAAAGAAAAGATAAGTCACATGTTTCTCTTATGAGAGATCGTTATTGTTTAATCGACCTGTAAAGCTTCTTGTTTAGAACATAAAAAATACCACTGAGGTTAATCAGTTTTTGTTAATTCTTTTTTGTATAGGCTATAATCAAAAACCACATGCTTGAAGACGAATAAACATGAAATTATATTTGAAATATTCAAAACATGGTATATTGATTAAAAAATGACACATCAAGAATCGGGCAAATGAATGTTCTAGCCCAAGCAGTGAACATCATTAATGAAGTATAAATAAAATTTTTGCAGTGATTCTGCAGAGCTATTTCGGTTGATTCTCAGTCACCAGGTGTATCCGAGTTTCCGGATATGATTGGGTCTCCGGGTTCGTTCAGTCACCGAATCAGACTGAGTCTGAGAAGCGAACCCGGACCCGGATGACTCAGACAAAAGTCGAGACCCAAGTGGTCCATGTCCCATTCCATCACTGCTATATGCATAATCGAATAGTCCGATTTCTCAGTAATACTTTAATTCAACGTTTGGTTGCTTTCTGGATAATTTTTACTTTCCAGTAACGATAAGAGAAGAAACCAT